>NC_046333.1:49001442-50426442 GCF_000738735.6 Corvus cornix cornix
TTCTTTTCAATTTAATTCTATAAGAATTCAGGAAGCATTTAAATAATGGTTTTCTCACATGAATATGCTTTTGAAGAGTTTTTAGCATGTTTTTGTACATAACATTTAGAATATCTGTCCCTGTAAACATTACTTGTTTTAGTAAATCTTAATCATGTTGGTGGAGTAGTCTCGATCATGAGGACTGCTCAAAGCGAGCAAAAGCTTGTGGGATTAGGATCTACATTCTTGCATTTCCAGAAATTTTATGGTAATTAGTTGGTGCAAGCAAGAACAATTTCCTTAAACACAGCCACCACCCCCACCCCACAAAACAACAAACAAAGGTAATAAAATGCTGAAAAAAATTTGGGATTTTTTTTGTGTGCCAGTGTTGGCAACTTGCATCTTTTTACTGCAGATTTCATAGTATTCAGTGTTTTTATATAAAGATATTATGATCAGGAGATTGCAATTGAATCTGAACGTTCCATTGATAAAAAAATGGCTGGGGGAAAAACTTAAAAGATGGAGGCAGGTGTTCTGGGAGCTCCACAATAAAAGAAATCTGAGTAGCATTTTACTGACTCTTAGAATATTTTTGAGGCCTGAAGCAGTGGGTTTTTAACTTCTAGAACTGGTAGTACTGATATGCTATTTCAACAATTAATCAAGGTGCAAGCATCCAGTGTGGTGATGTGACTTTTTGAAACTACCACCATGAATTTATGTTTTGAGTTTAATTCACATAGGTAAGCACAACAATTTCCCTTTACCCACAAGTAATTAACATGCCTTTTATAACATCTATTTCAATAACTTACATTCTTTGGGACAATAGTACCTTGAACATAACGTTTTAATGTTTATTTTATATGTTTGCTTGGGTAAAAAACTCCAACACAGCAGCAACTAAAACAATTGCTGGGATCAAAGCTAAAAATACCAAGAAAATCTCTTCAGATTAGTGAAGAATTGCTGGTACTGATACCAGTCAGACCTGAAGTGTACTTGATACCGGGATAGTGTGAAAAAGATGAGTTTGCAGACTGAAAAAACAGATGGCCCCTTATCACCCCATGGGGCTAAACACACAAGAGCAAACTTCAGAGACGCCTTACCTTTACCTTGTCTATCCCTATCAGGAGAGACTGTTATATTAAGGGTTATTGCCTCCCTAGCCCTCCCTGTGATCAGCTTTTGAAGTCCATGGCCAAGAGGCCAGTGTGAGAATATCACCTCAGATAAGAGGTGTTTGCTCTGTGAAATATTCAGGACAGGAATCCATGGAGCCCGTGATAGTTCAGCAGGGAACCACAAACTCCAGCTAATATGTTTTAATCCCCTGTTGGTTTGAGAACTACCCGCCATAAAAGCATAACTGGCTGTTTATTTGTGCAGGCAAGAGATAACATCTTAAAGTTACAGTCTGCCTTAAGTAGTGGGGATGTGAAGCCCGAAGAAATGAACCATCCAAGCTCATAATCAAAATTGTGTGTGCTCTCTTCTTCTCTTCCTAATGAGATGTAAACATTTTGGCTGCTGTCTCTTTTGAAAGATATTAATCAATCTATTGGTTAGAAATCACAAAGGATAGTCAGTCTTCAAATTACATGCCTTCTTTTATAGCATTTTGAAGCTGTGAACAATATGTTAAAAATTTTCCCATGGCGCAACCAAGTAAATACTTGTGGCACATTTCTATTTATTACAGAGAATGGTTAAATTCTAAGACATAAATCATGCTCTTCTACTAAAGACTACAAATTCCCAAAGACAAGACTAATTCCCAATGCAACGATGCTATAAAAGATCAGACATTTTGTTATGCAGAAATCCACATTTGGAGATGTCTTTCAACAATGTTCTCTCAGGACCCAATCCTGCAAAAGGCACAGGCAAGTTGCTGAACACTGTGTCAAGCTCCATTAGTTTCAAAATGGCCCTAAAACCTTATATTTAATTTGCTGTATTTAAATTGTAATCTGACATGATTAATACTGCCTAACCAAAAAAATACTTTGTTCTTTCCTTTCTTCTACCAAATGACAGCCTTTTTGTTTGAATGAGGAAAAATATTTCATAAGTTTAATTTAAAAACTGAGAGAAGGTACAACCAATTTTACCTTTTTTGCATCCCTCACATAAGTTATTGTCATTAGCCAATGTTACTACTGTAGCATGAAAGAAAAAATACCAAGAGGTATCTGAAGAGATAAGGGAAGATGACCAAAAAGGGAAAATAATTCTTAATGGTTTTGTAGATTCTCTTTTTTTTCTACTATAATCTATCCTTTGCCCTGTCCCCAGCAACTGTCCTAAATCAAGGAGTGGGCACCTGATGCATTCTGCAGATGGATTGACACTGTATATCTGAACATGCTATGCAGGTGGTTTTTCACTTGTACCAATTAGTTAACTAGCCAGCAGACAGATCTTCTCTTTGTGAGGCAGGAGTGGGAGTGGAAATGGAAATCTCTCCTGGCTCATTTGCAGAAAGAAAGGCCAAGTGAAAGTGGAAAAGCAGGTCAAAACAATGATTATTTACTAATATTTCTAATTCCACTCACTTTCTGCTTAGGTAGACCCTTTCTGGAAGATACACCAGTTAGCCAGACAGTATTGAAACGACTGGGCAGTAACAAAATAAGTACTAAGGTTTCTGAATCCTTCAGATGAGTTTTAAATATGTATCCAGCTAGACATGAGTGCCCCAAAGTCTGAAGACGAGGATTTCCCTAGCCTCAGTAAATGAGGTGAACTGTTCACTGTTTTCCCTTGGCTCAAGTCCATAGTCCAAGCCATTGACATTGAAAGCAGGTTCTTCAATCAAACATTAGAATTTTTCTGAATTTCTCCAAGCACTAATCCCTTTTTTAAGTGAAATAATAAAAAAGAAAAAAGGACTTCTCCTCTTATATCTTCAATTTGCCTTTTACTATTCTGTGTCCTAGAGAGGGCACTAATTTATACAGTGAATTCCAATCTCTCGTCCACAGGAGCCAACAGACTATTCTTCTTCAGAGAACAGGATTTCTGAAATTTTCTACATTTCATATTTATAAATGTATATATAGTGTTAAGGCAATAATGTACCAGATTTTGGAGTCACTGACAAACAAATCACTGATATTGATAAATTTTCAAGAGCAAATTTAAAGAGTAAAAATGCAGGAGTAAACAAACATAACCTGACTTAGGAGGCTGAGCAATCCAATGGCCATGTCCAAATCATAGGATATGATACAGCAATGATTGCTGTGGGCTACAAGGAAAAAGAAACCAAAATGCTTTACTTCTTCCAATGAATTCTGTGAAAATAATCATGTCTAAGAGTTGGTCACCATTTAATTTTTCATCTATTTTGATATCTTTCATATTGTACCAAACTACCACTTAATTAGTATTCAAGAAATTACCCTAGAGAAAACCCAAACTTTGCTTTCAGAAGTGAACAACTGGAAGCAAAGTCTTGATGCTACATTTTCTTGCTGCCAGTCACTGGGTATCATGTAGTTTCTAAGAGACAAAAGGGACAGAAAAAAAATTTCTGATACCAATGAGGACACTCCCCAGTGAAAAACTGTATCATTGATCATTGCCCCAACCCATCTCTAATGCTGTTAGCTCTGAGTCAAAAGCTGAAGATCCATCCTGCTGGATAATTACTTTATCACCTCAAGTACCACAAAGATAACCAAATAATGTCCAAAAAATCAAATATCTGAACTCAGAAGAATTCAGACAAGAAGGCAGTTGCGGCAACTGAAGTAATTCAACAGTTTACTGCTACCATAAGGTATCCTACTCAACCTCTTCCTTTCTCCACTGCACCTGGCACATATTGGTCCTTCCATAATCTGATTCAGCCTAAGCCCAACAGAAGTCTCTCCACTTTTTCGACTGTTTTCTGATGGGTTGATGAGTTAATGCTCCATGTGTTAACAGAGAGATTGACAAGATGCAGACCCAGCACAAGGTAAATAATGGACCACTCAGAATGGGAAGCGGTGTGCAACAACCCTTTTGTATGGCAAGGAGCTGCTTGGAGCAGCTCATGCCAGCTATGAAACTGCAGTCAAAGGCAGTCAGTGCCAGACTTATAAAGATCACAGCTTCTTGTAGTTGAGTCAAAAAGAATTTCATACTTGTGAAGAGATTAGACATGGCATCATAAAAGCCTGCAATGCTATTTTTAGAAGCTTGAACTGTGGTAAAACAGCTACCAAGTCAAAACTGCTATTCTCTTTAGTCCTGTCAATTTGCAAGGATTCGTTTTTCTGGCCTTCCTTTAACATATACTTTAACATTAGCCCCAGTAATCCCAACCAGTACTCTTTGTCGGAGTCTAGCGCCACAGAAGACTTTCAGACAATCCCAAGAAAGTGAAGTCCCTACCCAAAGACATTATAATGACTACCCCAAATGACTCACAGTCAGTCCAACATCCTGTCCAATAGAGAGTTACAGTATTATTTGGGGACTCCTTTGGAAACCAAGTACTTCCAGGAAAAAAACCCCAATGAACATATATAGCCTTTTTAGTACTTGAAATACTCAGAATAGTCACATAGAATGTTTTAGAAATACTGAAGCTGGCACATGGGAAACTTTTTCTCTGAAACATATCTGAAGTACCAGGCTTTGACCCTGAGCAGTTCTGCATTTGAATTCAGTGATATGTAGTTTCAGCATTAGCCTTTGGTCTGTTTCTAACCCATATAATATACACAAAACACAGTGGGAAATTGAAAAGAATTTCAATACAGTAGGACAGTTGTAAAGGCTCAAGAAAAAAATAGTCATTGAAGAGAAACTTTTGCATGAAGCCTCTGGTGTCTGAGTGTGCTATGGTATATCTAATTGTAAGGATGCCATCTATTTATAAGACTCCTTTAAAGCCTTCCAGGCATGGCTGGTACACCATGCTAGATCATTTGTTTCAGCAATCAGTCATCTCTTTATTAAAACTGTGCTCATTACTTCTGAATTTGGTTGGGCCGAGAGCTTTTTATAGCATTTTATGTTACATTCAGAGATCTTGTTATCAAAACTCCTTATTCCCAGTGGGAATTGGAACAGAAAAGTGAAGGGCAAAGCAACAAGAAACCAACAGGACAGGCCCCCGAGTTCAACCTGGTTGCTCTTATTTGTATTTTTCAAAGTATCACCTCCAGTCATGAGAAGAGATTCCTCACAGAAAAGCTGTTGACTACATGTAAGGCAGCAGACTTTTTAATGCATTAATTTCTACCATTTATGCTGACATATCCTTTGGAAATAACCTGGGCTTGTGAGAAGGGAAACTGCTAATAACTTTAGCACTTTTTTCATTGGTCCCACTTGAATGGAGTGTACTACAGCATTATGCAGCTTTTGCTAAGTTGAGAGAGTTATTGCAATTTTCTCAACAACATTAAAAGTTGCAAATCAGCTTAGATAGAGTCAGTTATACTCTAGGCACTGGATCAACTTTTCATTGCAAATTTGGCATAACAGAAGACAAATATTCCAACAGACAAAATATCATTTACTCTTTAAATGCCCACAGTGGTATCCTTTCCTACTGCTAACTGCTGATTTTATTTTGCGCTCTGGTGTCAAATAGCATCTTTGGAATAGGAGAGTAAAACAACAGGAAAACTCCAGTAAATCATCATAGCCCTTAACAAATGCAGTGCTTCAGGAAGTTGAGTACCTTGAAAAAAGTCTTCATTCTTGCTTGACACTTCTCTGTTTACTTTATTCTTTTTACTGAATGGTCACGATTTAATGAGCAATTATGTAGAATATTTACTTGAACAGTAAAGTGATCTCAGTGGCTTTAGTGCAAGCATTATTCTAAGGGCTGTTCTATAAAACAAAGAGAAAGTATTTCACCTCAGGATAACGTTACATGGAGATCTTCAGTCAGCATAGCTAATTTAAAAACAGTTCCCTTACAAGATCTAACAACTTGCAAATTTATGACCAGGTCTGACAGCTCCTCTTCAGACTTGCTCACTACATGAAATTCAAATAGTGTGATAATACTAGAAATTTTAGCAGATAATGTAAAAATTAACTGTAAAATAAAGGACAAAATGTATCAGTTCTATCTTCAGTAGTTCCATCTAAGGATCAGCAGGATAAGAGCAAGGAGCAGATTCATACTGTTTAGGCATCTCCTTACTATTCTAAATATAAAATTCCTTTATCCCCTTTATTTCTTCAACCATTATTTTTCTTATATTTTGTTGTCAATACAACTTTTATTACTCCAGTACAAAAAGTGAATTTGATAAAAATATGTTTTGATAATACATATTATATTGTCATGATATTTTGTGCTATCTTTTTGAAAAAAATAAATTTCTAGTAATAAAAAGAAACCATTGGACTAGTCTGGAACTGAGACATGTTTTCCTCTCACTTGATTATATTTTACAACAAAATCAAAGAACTTTTACAGCCCCTGATCTAAACAAAGAGATCCCAAAAACTTCAATAGTTACTCTGCATAAGAGTTGTGTATGAGAGTTCCAGATGCTGCACTCACCCACCTTCAGCTTATGTCTTGGGGAACCACTTAGCCAAGCAACAGGGAAAGAGCCATGCCAGTACTAAAGCTGGACCTGACATTACAAAACATATTCCTCTATTTCAGCTAAACTTGAATCATTACAGAAGGGGCACAGAAAGCAAAATCTGAGATAAGTTGCCTGAATACTCCTGACAGAATGTACCAGATACTAGAGAAACAACTCCTGAGCAAGACTTGGCACCTTTAACAGCAAGACCCTGGGCCAAGAGGACTAAAAGAGAAGTTTAACATGACATTTGCCTCACTTTCTTCTCTTTGCTTTTTGATGTTAAACTCCGTACACTTCCCATAGCATAATGCCACAGGCAAGGCAGTGTCTGTGAGCAAAGATAATATTTTTAGCAGACAAATGTTTTTGTTTGGAAAAACAAACTCCTTTTCTGCCATAAACCCTTTTTTGGGGGGAAGACCTTCTTCAGGGCAAAGTGATTGTGAATTCAAAAGTATACCTGTTTCTAATTATGCTAGGTGGCCTTTCATCAGTGTTGTCAATAAAGCTTGCCTTTCCTTACTAAGATATTAGGAATGTAGCTCGTACCAAAGGACTGAGAACTTCCCAGCAGCAACAAGTTCTGCCATATGCCACCAGTCATATCAAATCTTTGAAGCCCTTTTTGTTCTTAAAAGAATATAAAATCCATCACAAAGTTTATGCATGTGGGTTGAGTACATATTTCAAGATGTGTATGTGTACGTAGGTATATTATACAAATACCTTTCGAAATCATAGCACTTCATTAAAAGAGAAGATTGGCACAAAGAGCCAACATAAAGAAAAATGTGCCTGTGAAATCCTCAAAGTTGGAGTTGAAACAAATGTTTTAGTTAATGTTCATTCTCAATTCTACATCGCACCAAACAAATCTGTTTTGTAGACAGGTAAAACTTAGTTAAATATTGCTTATCTTAGCAAAAACTAATCAACAGATGAGGACAAATTGGAAAGCCATTTTGAAAAAATAGGGAAAGTGATTTGAAAAGTGCAATAAGACAGGAAAGACTCAAACTTTCCTTCCAATATTTTTTAAACACAATCTCTTTTTTTTCAATGGAAAAAAGACCATTAGTGATTACATTACTTAATACAACTAGAGATAAATTACAAAGTAAGATACCTCCAAGCTCTGCTATCATCACTGATCTCAGTTGGCCAGATTCCACTCTATAGCCTTCCAGAGGAGCTGAGAGTCACCTCACTGTGAGAAACCCTCACATGCACAACAGACTCCCAGATTTAAAATCAGCTGCTAATAGATATAGATGTATATATGATTATTTTGTTGCTGACATGTTTGTTTACTAATCAGAAATGGCAACTCCTCAGTAAATAAGATTGTCATTCTGTATGACAATACAGAAAAAAATTAAAATTCTGGGTTAAAGCAGATTACAATTTACATTTCTCAAACTGTGCAGATTTAGTAGACCATTTTTTGCTGAATGTAATTGCCTGCTATATGGTTACTCCAAGACTGTAATTAGTCCAATCTGCTATCTTCATCCAGTGGTTTTTACTTTATAACTTGGGATGGCTGATTGGTTAATACATTTTAACTTTCCCCTTAGACTGTACTCTGAGGGAAAGACATAAACAATTAATTATCAAGCATCTAGTGGCTTCCAAATTCTCCTTAACAGCAAGGTTAGTAGCTAAGGATCCATCTTCTCTCCTTTGATGTCACTCTCTCCCTAATTTGAAGAGCTTGTATGAAATCACAGAAATCAGAAAATCCAATGTATTATGTGTACACAAAGTGCTAAAGATTTATAAAGGAAGAATATTTACATGTTCAACTTTACTTGTTGGGGGTATAATTTCTAATTTTTACAAACCCATTTTATTAAAACTTAGCATGAATATCTATTTTTAGTCTCTAATATGAAAGTTTCTCTTTGGACTTTATTTTTTTTTAATAGACTGTTCATTTTCCTACATACCACATATAGTATGTTATGTTCTAAAATAGTATGGTGGAATGCGGAGAATTTTGTTTTGGGGAAATAATAAATTCCTTTGGCTCAGTAAAAAAGGCTTTATTCATCCCTCAGGTGCATGATCATTATCTGGGTCTATCTTGGCTTTTCTCTTAATTTAAACAAGAGCCACCTACTGTAAATCATCTTTTTTTGCTTACAGATGTGCAGAAGTAGATGTGTAGCCTCTTATATAAAAAATGTATTAAGATTTCTAAAAAAAAGTTATGGACAGTTAATTAATTAACTCATGAATGAAAAGTAACACTAATTCTAATGTCAGACAGTTTTTATTTGCTGCTATTTCTAGTTAAGTTGTTGAAGTTGCTATGCCAAAATATTACATATGCCAAAGCGTCTTGCATTGTTAAGGGACATGTAGAATACCTTCTCAACAGCTAAATACAGATAGTTATACAATGTTTCTCAACAAAATGCCTAATTAAGTACCAGTTGAAAGTTCACCTCCCTCCCACACAAGCTCATAGAATGGTGCCACTGACCAGGAACCACACATGGAAAAAACCAGCAAGTAAATCTCTCACCTCCTCCTGCAAAACGTTTTACTAAAAATCATAATACACAGGGAAATGATACTCAAACAAGCAGACAGCCTGCTCTGTTTCTTTCCTCTCCAGTGTAACCACTGCATTAAGCCGAAAATCTTGCTAAAACTCAGTATGTCTTATTTGCAGCCAGAGGGATACTGCATTTCCAGTCCATTTGTGCATTAGCACCTGTGTAAGTGTCTTTGGGTAGACTCTTGCACTGCTCTCTGCATTCTCCCTTTCCACAGCACACCACTATGGACAGTCACTCTGTTTCTCCAGTGTTGTCCTTGGTATTCAGGGGAGCCTGTTCAGCATGCGGTGAAAATTAAAACAAAAATATGCATATCTGCCCTGAACCTCCTGAGGCAAACAACAACTTTGGTCTGTTGATCTGTAACCAAAGTCAGAGGGCAGAAGGACAAAATCCTCTGAACTAGAGTCCATTTGTGCAGTGTTTTAAATGCCACTAGGTCTCATTGACTTCTCCAGACTTTTCCCAAGGCATTTGCCATTAGCAGCAGAGATCCATAATTAATAACTGATGAAGTGATATTATATACTGAATATACTGAATAAAAGTAGATCTACTGAAGAAAATTATTCAGAGCATTGCATTAGGAAACCATTTTGTGTTGTCCCATGGAAAGCAACTGATATACAGCAATGTTACAATGCACATTACTGTGCAGAGAGTTACTACATCACCCAGCCTTGCTTAACATCCCAGGCTCAGAATCAGTTTGGCCGCAATATCTTGTAAGAGGTAGTGATTTTGGAGTGCTACATATGAGATATGTCAGAGAGACCTGTCTTTCAGAAAGTATTAAATCTCTGCCATATAAGCACACATTTTGAAAGACTGAAATGGACATCCATATATTGAGACCCAACAGAATAGTCTTTAAGAAAAATTTGGCCTTCATAAACACTGATGTAATTCAGGATTAATGCCATGGAGCTGAAAAGATTGCAATAACAAAAGAGCAATATGAGATTGGATTTAGGCTTCCAAAGTCTAAAAGCTCCAATATATATTTAAAGAGAAGTAACTTACTCCAGCATTTGGAAAACGGGGCCTATTGAAAAGCATGAAACCTCTAAAATGTTATTTGAATGCCAGAAAAGTAATACTTGAAAAAGTCAAGACAAAAATGCCAAGAGGAACAGAAAGGAGTGAGCCAGAAACTCTAACATGTTCATTTCCACCCTGTCCATGAGTTGGGCAAGTGCTGCAGCTCTCCAGCCTTCTCTGGGTATTAACTGCTGGACAGTCCCTGCCCTGAGTGACACAGCTGTCATCTCACAAAACAGAAACATAGATGGGAACTGGACTTACATAATAAGGCTTCTAACTAGAAAAAATACCAACTCAGAAAGGTGTGTCAATGGCAATACCTACATTTAGCTGTGACTTTGTACCCGCCCAGCGGAGGGTCGTGGCCTTCCACAGCATCGAATCCTGCTGACACCAGGACAATTTCTGGATCAAACTCGTTGGCAGCTGGCATAATCACAGTCCTGTAGAATGAAAAAAACCCCAATGTGATAAAATCAAAAGAACTTCCATCTTCATGATATAAATTGTCACAATCAGAAAAAACCACAACACAATATATTTTATTTTAGTTAAATCAGCCTCCATGGTAGCTGTTCAAGTCCAAGGCTTCAATCAATTTCTTTCTATAATCACTCTTTTTTCTTGTCTATGACTGAGAAAGAAAAGGCAGGTACATGTGAAAGCCTCTAATATTACTTACACATCTGTGTCTGTTTTATCCTGCTGCCTATAAAAAGCTGCCTCTTCCAGGGAAGTGACTAATGGTTTACAGAGAACTCTCAAAGCCTGACTGGAAACCCGGACTGCTCCAGTTAGTGCGAACTTGGTGTAAATTTGAACTATAAATTTCTTTTGGGAAAATGTTTGCTTTCCAAACTTTTTTTTTTTTACTTCTTAACATTTTTAAATGTTTGTCGAGGTGGGGGGTGACTCTAGCAAAGGAAAAACATGAAATTCCCTTAATCAAATCCAGACTATGTTGTCAAGCCTTTCCAAGGTCAAGCATAACAGGAATGTGACAACCACAAACTAGTGACAGCAACCCCTGCTGGTGTCAGGAAGATAATTCAGCCCTTTACAGTCACAGATATTCCACTTTTTAACCCCTTCCTTGACAAACTTGTGTGGATATTTTATTGCCTTGATTTTGCCCTTCTCCAATCTCAAAGCATGAAAGATGCATTGAAGGAGAAGACTAGCCCCTGTATTCTGCACTTGCAGGTGTGTTCTTTCAGGCTGACTCCAAAGGGAAGGCGTAAGGATGGCTTTTGCACTGGTTTGACAAACACTGAGCTGTGCTAAACCAGGGGGACATCGCTAACATTAAAAGGCAAATACACATATGAATGTTCCATCACAGATAAAGTAAATCAAGAAAATCCCAATTGGTCTACACTGGTCATAATGCAAAGATTAATTTTGTGCATGTGTAATGGTATTTGTTTTAGTTCAATGTTTATTAATTTATTTTATAAACACCTTAGTCCAAAGAAATCAAATTTTCTTGAAAGGTTTAGGTTTTATGTGGAAAAAAAAAGACACATTAATGATATTAACAATTCTCTAGGTTTTTCTTCAGTTTAGTTTTTGATCTTTTCATTTATAAACTTTCTTTTGTTTTTTTTTTCCTAAAAGGCAATTTTAATATTAGGAAAATATTCCTTTTACTTATGCAAACACTATTCAGATGAAGCAAAAAGTCTTTGTCAGGGCATACAGCATTTCAATGAATACAGTTTTACATTTATTAAAAAAGTATAGAGGCTGCTTAAAATTTTTTTGATGATTTTGCTGAAACTGCACCACAAATATCTGCAGGCAAAGTGATATAAGTTGAGAAATATTCCTTTTTTTAAATGTCATTAGTAGGCCTCTGCTGAAATATGGATTCCACTATTGAGCACTGCACTTCAAGAAGGACCTAGACCAACTGGAGAAATCAAAGGCAAAGAAAAAACTTCTAAAAAACATAACTTAAGTGGATGAATAATATAGGTGTAATTATTTGATTTGCATGACATGGGAGCATACATGATAAAAGTCCACAAATACATAAGTTGTTGCAAGAGGAAAGAAATAACCTGTTCTTTACCCTGCGGACAGGACCTGAAGCAGCTGCAGCAGGAAACCTGTAGTTCAGACACTGGAACAAGCTTTTAAGTAGTAAAAATAAATAATAATATAAATAAATTTTAAAAGAAAATTGGAGACTGTCTATGTCTTGGAGTTTTTTATAATAGGTAAAACCACCAAAATATCCACCAAGCTTGCTACAGGTTTGACTTGACACGGTTTGGAGGCAGGAGGTCAATTACTTCTCCTCTAGGTATTTTTTCCTGTTGTTCCACGATGTAAAACTCTCTAACACACAAAGTACACATATGAATATTTACATTAGACACTACAGTGACTGAACTTTTGCAAGCTAATCTCCACAAAGTTAGGGAACAATATCAGGAATAAAGGTCTCCTATGCAACTACATCTTATCTTATGTACATACCTTCTGATACTCTAATTACAAATTCATTGTCTGAAGCAACACATACTTCCCAAACTTCCCCACGTCTGCAACACATATGGCATGGATCCTGATTACTGATGAGGACTGTGGCTGATGCACAATCTTCATCTGTCCCCATAGCACCATACATCTTATACACTGAAAGAAGGAGGGATCCTGTGAAGAACCCTCCCTATCTGCAGCCACTTGAGCTTTTACCCTCCTCCTCTCTGTTCACATTTCCTCAAATTCAAGTCAGGCTCTGCTTTTTATTTCTTCATGTCAAACAAAGTGGCAACACCACAGAGTACAGCACAGACTAAGCTCAAGAGTCAGAGAATGGAGTGTGTTCAGTGCAGAGAGAAGCTCTGGAAACTCAAGTTGCTAAGAAGTAACAAGCCTAACCAGCCTAACACACAAAGAAATTTTTGAGCATCTTATAATTTGGAACATTGGGAAAATCTACCACTTTTACCACATTTCAAGACCTTGCTCTAAAGCGTAAAGATGTCAGCACATTTTTTAATAACTTGGGCAAAACAATGCATTCGACCCTTAATCTCATTCACAGAAGGAGCAAAAATTGTTTAGACACAGTTTATTCAAAATTTTTGGCAAATAAGTATGTCTGACATTAAAACTGCCAGGCATACTGAGTTGGAATAGGCAAATTATTAAATACTGAAAGCAAGGTCTTTCGACAAAAAGAACCAGGAATAGGTATTAACACCAGCTTTAAGAGTGCTGAACAGGAAATAGTAGCACATTCATAAATCTCTACAGAAATGATATATAGGAATCTCAGCTAAAGAAAGGAGAACGCTGTAATGCTAATAACCGGAGGTGGCATTTAGAGCTCAGTGTTCTGTTACTGCTTTCAGTTTTACCTGAATTCACATTACCAAAATAACAGCTAAGAGGGTTTTTCTGAAAGGAAGGATTTTTCCTTTTAAAAATGTACACAGTGTCTGTTGCATTTCGCCAGAAGAATAACATCCTACTTTTGCTATGATACTGTCTCACAAACTAAGATAGAACTCTGCTGCTGCTACTCGTAGACGGTGTATCAGAAGAGCTAACCTGTATGGCCTGGGTTGTTAATTTCTTTTTCATCCTCCATAATATTGAGGGAAGTGGAATGTCAGAGCTCATCCGTCTTATACTGTTCTCAATTTAATACTGAAGAACTTCTAAGGATTTTTCTTTTTGAAAGATATCAAGGAAAAATAGCAAAAAAAATAATGTGTTTACTGGGATAGCAAGCTTGACTCTTTTCTTAAAGTTCTCAGAGTTTCCGTGGTCCTTGTTACAGCAGTCAAGACTACTATATGGTCTTTCAAAAAGATGACAGCCACAAGCCTCAGAGACCATATAGACCTTTGGCTCCTAAATCTCTAATCCAGTATTCTGCATTAATCTACAGGCATTTAGGTGGTTACTCTTTTGAATAAATGCTATGAGATCTCTGCTCAGAAAAGAGCAGCTTAATGTCTGGAAAACATCATAGCATTTTGGCTTGGAGTTTATGTAGGTAGGACATCTCTAATGTTTGTCTAGCCTTGGCAGTAACTGCTTTGTGGCACAAAACACCCACAACAATTCTTTCACAAAAATGATGGGTACTTTCCTATCTTATGAGTTCTATAAGGAATGACATACACACACATTTTTAAATATAGTCTCAATTTCACCATGACATACATAAAACCTTTTGTCATTTGTCACCCCTCAGGCTTTAGCACCTTCATATGAATATCTGTCTTTAGAAAAATCACAGAATCATAGAACCATAGAATAGTTTGGGTTGGAAGGGACCTTTAAAGATCATCTAGTCCACTTCTCCTGTCATAGGCAGGGACAACAAATGTTTTGAGGTTGGCAGTTGTAAAGACAGCCTACACAAAGCAACATGAAGATCACTTCTGCCTTGTAAACAATCTTTTCCTACTTCAGGATGGTTGGACAGGCAATGACAGCTCCTGATCCTTCACTATCTCTTGGGAGCAGAGAATCATCAGACCCTGTATCTTGCACCTCTTCTATCTCATCTACACTCTGGAGGGCACAGCAAGGTGTAAAAAGGAGAAATCATCCACTGACTACCTCCTCAGGAGCTCCCATAACCATGTCACTTCCCTTCTCAGCTGCCTAAGAAGAGAATCCTATGAATCATAACAGAAAACAGGGTGGGTTGTTTTCTTTTTGAAGCACTGGTCATACACTAATACATATTCATGTTAACCTTCCCAGATTCCTCAGACCAGCCCTATGCTCAGAAGTCAAGCTGCAGCTGGCAGGATTTGTTACGGTGCGAAGGGTCAAAACTCTGCTCACCAGAAATCCTGCAAGGGTGCACCGGCAGCCTGCATTCAGACCCTGCTAGGAACACTGATTATCTTACACCCAGCAGGAGTAAGAAATATGATTTGGCTTCTGGCCACGGGTCACCAGACAGGTACAGACTGGGGACTGGCAGGCCATCACTTCTGTTTGAAGCCAGTCAGGCTCCAGAGCTTATCTGCAAACCAAAGTTAATGCTAGGATCCTTCTCTGACAAAATAAGCAGCTTTTGTCGGAAAAGAAATAGATTTTATTCTTCCACTATGACTCACATTCTCCTCCACTTCCTTCTCCAAAGAAAATAAAACACATAAAAGTGATATTTATTTTCTGTGATCTTGAATCATATAGAAGCATAAACATTTGATATACCATATTCACCTAATGATGACAGCAGAGTTACAGGGGCATCTTGCCTGGCTGACTATTTCTTTCTTTTCTCATTCATTTTCATTAATAAACATGTCAAAACTTGAAAGCTTGAGCAGCTGCACCGCAGAAGTTATTTATCCACGATAAACCTTGCAGTTACAGTGGAACTGTGTCTTCCAGACCAACGTAATGCAGATTCCTCTTTCAGTGTAACGGTACTGGGAACAGAGCATGTATCTGGGAAGCTGAAAAGATTTCTTTTTGTCCAACTAAGGAGATTTCCCCAAAGAATTAATATGTTCCATTTGGGTATGCTGCTGTCCACAGAGAAGCCAAGGGATGGCTTCCAGTTGGGTGTAGTTCTAGAGAAAACATCAGGCATGTGATCCTCCCCTCCCCACCAATCTGAACATCAGATGCAAGACATTAAAGCGATTCTACCAAGGGACTCTGTTCCTTTTATTCTTCCATTCTATTTTTGTACATTCAAAGCACATGGCTAGGATGCTACCAAACATTTGTTCTCCCAGAAGAGATTGCAGAGAAGTACCCAACGCAGAAATGACTCTCCAAGCACCACCACACAGAGCTGGAAATCTCCAAAGAAAGCTAAACTTATGCAAATAGCTACAATTCTTTTGCTGTGTTGGCAATTTAAAAAGGAAACAAGTAGGAATACCAGCCCAAGACAATAATTAATGCAACTGAGAAAAGTAATCCATGCTGTTCTAAAACTGTAGATTGGAATGGCTTAGTCACATAAATTATTTGCTCTTTCCCTGAAATCCTCCAGTGTTTTGATCCAATGATCTCGAAGTACTTTGAGAACACTGAAAAATGGAAAGGCTCATATCTTCAGCTGGTATAAATCAGTATAGCTGTTTCTGATTCCATAGTCCCCATAAAGCAGGCATTTCTTTACCCACTTCACAGATGAATCAACTAAAAGCTGGTAAAAGACTTGAATAAATTACCCAGTTGACTCGTGAAAAACCTTTAGAGAAAATGCAGAAGAGTCTAAATTCCATAACTTCAACAAGTAGGAAAAAAACCCAAACAAACTACAAAAGCACTATTATTTCTTCAGTTATACCAGACTTGTATTTTGCAAGAATATAGATATATACAATGCATTAATAATATTATAGTGGGGATTTAACCACCAAAGGGAGACCCAGGCTGTTGTTGGAAAGAATGTGGGTCTGCCTACAGTTTCTCAGTTTCACATCCTGCAAATAAAATACTGTACCAAACAATCTCTGTGTTGTCCTACCTTAAAATTACACAAGTTAAAGTAAGTTGTTGAATGTTCCCTGATAAGAACAGATCAGAAAGCATGTGGAACTTACAGTATCTATTATTTTTATGTGTTGTTTGCACATATGTTTTAATGTAACACAGTATCAAGTAATGTCTATTCTCACAGAAAGCTACATAGAATTTCTGTACAACTCTCAGATAATACTTTTTTCTGCATCAATTGATTTCATAATAGTGTCTCAGACTAATATTTTGGTTTACTTTCACGACATTTCTTTGTGCCAGTTCTGCTGTCAGCCCAAGTTCATCCAGGCCAAACTTGAGAACATTCCCCCCAAAACTCCTTGATGACTGTCATCTGACCATCAGTTTTGTCCTGGATTTATCCTCCAAGGCATACCTAAATTCTGCCAATTTTGTCTGCATTAGTTTCTAAGACATATATTTTATAGAAGTTTTATCTTTTATTTTCATATATTTTCTTTTATCCTTATAGATTTTCTTTTTATATCTTTTTAGTAATTGTATTTCTTCTCTTTTTGTTAAGCACAGTCAATATTCCTGTCCTTACTTTTATTTTATAGTTACCTTACTTACTTTTTGGAGATAAAAAATATATTTTTCTTTATTTCTTCAAGGGGCAAAAGGTACCATATCAATAGAAAGTCCTCAGTACTGCAAATCATGGTCATGTCACCGGGATTTGCACATGGTCTTGAACTTAATCACATGCTAAAATGTTTAAAGGGTCAAAGTCTTCCATGGATGCAGCCATGTAAAAACCATTTATAAAGCTAGCAATTTTAAGTATTATAATTGTAGAAGTATCTAAGTACCACTGAAAGAAGTTTCAGAAGCACCAACAGTTTTCTTTCTTTCTTCCTCTTTCTTTCTCTTCCTTTCTTTTTTCTCTTTCTTTCTTTCTTTTTCTTTCTTTCTTTCTTTCTTTCTTTCTTTCTCTTTCTTTCTTTCTTTCTTTCTTTCTCTTTCTTTCTTTCTTTCTTTCTTTCTTTCTTTTTTCTTTCTTTCTTTCTTTTTTCTCTTTCTTTCTCTTTCTTTCTTTCTTTTTTCTCTTTCTTTCTCTTTCTTTCTTTCTTTTTTCTTTCTTTTCTTTCTTTCTTTTTCTTTCTTTCTTTCTTTCTTTCTTTTTCTTTTCTTTCTTTCTTTCTTCCTTCCTTTCTTTCTTTCTTTCCTTTCTTTCCTGCTTGCTTGCTTGCTTGCTTGCTTTTAAAGACATTTTAAGAGCCTAAGGCCATTATTTGTGGGTTCCTTTTTAAATGAATAATTATTTTGGCATCCATCATGTAAGTTTCCTGAATTCTATTACAGCTGGAACTGTAAGATCTTAAGCAGTCAAAAAGCATATGAAATATTGTCTAAAATATCTGCTCATCCTTCTATTTTTATTATTGAGAAAGGTGGTTTCAATGTAATTATAAGGACTCCTCAACATTTGATCTATAATATGCCTCAGTCAGTCTCTGAACTAGCATAAAAAGAACCAAAGTAAAGAAAAGTTAACAACCAGGAAAACTATGAGAAGAAGTATTACTTTGTGTTTTCCAGAATTCACTTAAAATTTAATAGCATAGTCAATTAAAATTATCCAACTTCTTGTAAAACAGACAAAAGCATATACACATGTACTATGCACATTCATGTCCATATTCAAAACTCAGTAAAAATCAAAGTTCAGTGGTAATAGGTAAAGGGATTGGCTAAAGATTATGGTAAATAAGCTTGTTGAAAAATCATGGGTATAAACATCTCTCAAATGAGTACAGGTTTAAAGAGGTTACCTTAAAAGGCAAGTTTGCAAATATAAAGGGAAAGTATGCAAATATAAAGCCTTCTATGGAAATATAGGCCAAGTTAATACCTGCAATAGCAGGATACAGAACACTTTCATGCTGAAAAGCAGAGTTAGAAAATCTGCATTTTCTATTAAATATTCCTCTGTCTTCTTAGACTCTTGTAAAAGCACTTACATGATGAAAAAAAATAATTGTTTTTCTACCTTTTAGTTATTTCTAAGATCTCAAGTAAAACTGGTTGGTAACATGCCATTCTTGTGAACAATTTATTTACTAAATTCCAGTTGTTAGCTAAAGGATTGATGTGGCTTCCAAGAGCTGCACAATCGAAGATGATATATGAGAAGGAGGAAGCCGAGGTTTAATTTGCAAAGGTAGAGTTTAAAATAAAACACAGAATAACTTAAAATAGTATCTCCAACACTGAGAAAGCAAAATGCTATAAATATGGAATCCCACCATTTTAAGCCAATTATTTTTCTATCAAAGCCATTGTAACTTGTATGGGAAATGGTACTGGCGTATGCATTCACACTGCCAAATTTTACCATCAAGTATCGTTTAAGATATCATTTTTGCTTTCATGGTGTAACATGTTTCTACCAGAAAAATCAATTGAGTGCTCATTACTCTATTTTATGGAAGAAAAAAAACCTAAATCATTAGAAGATTCTTTGTGATAAATATAATAATCACATTTGGGGGTACTTTTTCTGTTTTAAAATTTGTATAATTGTTTAGAAAACATATTACATTCCTATCAAGGCTGAATATACTACAGTATCTCCTATAACAAAGTAATTATCAGTTTTGCCTTTCTACTAAGTAATTTCTTTCAGCAGTATTTTATTATAAAAGACTTGGCCTAAAATGTTAACGTAATATACTACTAAAAGACTTCACTCCTCCCAGTAACCTTATTATATAGTAGTAAGATTGCTCATAAGAAAACAAAAGTAAGTGCTATAGTATCAGAAATACAGAGATAAAAATTTGCCTCAATGTGTCGCATTCATAGAACTCACAAAATCAATGGTAACATGACATAGTCTCCAAGGAATTTCTTGCATCTACAAAAAAGCACATTGAGTATATTCTACATTTCAGTGTATTTTATGGTACTTGAAATTTTCAAAATTACTTAGCCCTCTAAGAATAGCATTAGAAAGGAAAGCCTTGTACCTATTTTACTGACATTCCACAGGAATAGTGGAAATGGGGAAAAGAAGGAAATACTGGCGTTTTGAATAAATTAAAAGAAGAGGGCTCTAGAGAATGAGTTTGTCTCTAGGTCCAAAATCTACACTCCTTGTTTATGAAAAAAACCTTTAGAAAAGCTTTTCAGATTACACAGCAGGACATACAGCAGGAATGAATAAAATACGCTACCTAATGTTTAATTTATTGATTATACAACAGCTTAGTTTGCAATGTCAACAATCTGCTTATGTTGCCACAAATGAATATGCAAGAAGTGTAAAGTAGTTTTCAGTTCTTAAACAGTGAGATGTGGGGAAGAAGGGAAGGTAAATCTGATTTTAAAATGCCCAGAGAGATGAATTGGAGTGGTTGTCTTTTTCATGGGAGCAATAGGTTGAGTGGGCAAAAGACCCAGAGATAGCTTGGAAAAAGCACTTTTGCCACTAAATTTGCTACATTTCTGAAAAGTGCATTTTGCCCGGAAGGGGATTTTTTTTTCCTTTTAAATTAAAAGAAAAAAACATTTTCTAGAAATCCAATTATTTATCAAGGTCATAGTCATTTGCAAAACCATAATTTTCCACATGCTGTATTCATCAGCATGGTTGTAAATACAAAGTACATGAACTTGTCTTTTTTCTCAGAGGTCTTTACATATTTTCTCTTACAGATGCTTTCTTGCTCTGTCTTATATTTTCTTTCATATACTCATAACTACTTTTAAGGGTATTTTCTCTCTGGTTTTCTGGCTTATCATTAAACAGATATTTCACAATTTTCTGGATAGAAACTGTCGTTTTAGTCTATATTGTCACTTTTCCTTTGAAGTCATGTTATTCAGAAAATTGCTCATATGACTAATATTTTTCTGATGGTCCAAATGGGATATGCCAACATATGTCATTTCCTCCTGCTTTTTGTTGAAGAGCAAGATACACTGGTGGACAAGGAACATATAGACATTTTCTTACACCCACAGCAAATTAACCAGAAGGAAGTGCCTCTGATCTTAATTGATGCTACAAGGCAGCAAGCAACAGCATCCAACACTTCAGTATTAGTAAACATGGGCATGTTTGTCTGCTTCATGCTTGGCAGAGCCTTGTCATTGGAGCTGGGGCCACTTTGGACCACCTCATTACTCTAGCATGTATTTAAACCAACCAGCCACCCTTCTTTCCAAAGATAGCCAAAAATACAGTTTCCCTCATACAACAAGGCTTATAAAGTACAAAAACTTCAAGTCTTCTCACTTTACCTAAACTGAATGCCATAATGGAACCTATACTGATATAACTTTATTGAGGATTTAGAAGAAATATTTACAGATATTGCAAGGTAACCCAGAAAAGCAATTTTCAATCCCTGCCCTTTCCTCCTTCCTCTTCCCTCTTGCAGTCGCAGAAAATTCTCAGAGAGAAAGACAGGAGATATTTGTGGAACCAGCAGGAACACTCTCACTAATGCACTAATCCCAAGGTACCACACGGTGTTAGAAATTACAACTTTTTCTGGTGCCGTGTCAGCTACTGTTTGGTTAGAAATGTGATCTGGTGTTGGCTCTGTGTAGCTTGGAGGAATCATGTCTCTTTTATATTACCCTATCCCCATTCTTGCTTTACACTCATTGCACTCAACAAAAGAGAGGAAATTTGATAGACTTCGAAGACAGAGAAAATTGGATGTCAGCACTTAGACGTCAACTGAATTGAACGTGACTGGAAGGACTCAATTCACAAATAAAAGTACCAGACTTGTTCAAGGAGTATCATCAGGTAGGCCAATGCTTTAAAATGAGAAACACTCTCCTGCAAGAGGGTTACACCTATAACTTAAAGACTGAAGTCAAAGAAAGGGTTACCGAGAACTAAGGGTCTGGGAAATATAAAGCCAAATATGATATGTTGAGGATAATGTGAATTTTTTTCTGGTTTCAGTAGTATGAAAAAAAGATAGTTTTATACTTGAAATCCAAAGGGAAGCATTTTCATCTAGAAAGAGCTTTAAATATTCAGGAATCAATGTCACAAATGAGAAGTTTAATAAAATACAAAAATAGCAAAAGAATCTGCATTAACAAAATATTTGAAACAAAACCCAAGAGGATCAGAAGATACTGTATCAGGTTCAGAGAAACTCAAGTAATAATAGTACAAAAAGGATACCTATTCCATTCATGGGCACAATGAGGAAAAAAAGATAAGGGAAAAAAGGAAAAATAAAAAGCTCCAAAAAATAAGGACTGAACACAACACCACAGAGTTCAGGAATAACATGATTCCTGCGTAAATGTTTCACTTTTTTTTTTTTTTTTTTTTTCAAGGAAGGAATAGTGAACAGCAAAGCACTTGGAATCTCAGACTGAAAAACAAAATATGAAAATTCAGATATATTGCAATGTGATTTAATATTTTACTTAGGCTTCCATTGACTTCATGGAACCAATGTTTCTCATAATAGATTTTATTTGACGTCTGCAAAAGAATTCTACAGTCTTGTGGTCCTAGATCAATCATAACTCTTTCAGTGGTGTACATGGATGAAGCCTTTTATCTGTGCCAGGCATTTTACAGCAGAAAGGCAATCCCACTCACCCCAGGAGAGTCATATTGACACACCGCTATTCCATTTGCCAATATAATCACAAGCACCAACTGGTCATGTTGTCAGGATGCCTGAGGAACAACTGAGAAAAAGTCAAGGTGAAGTTTGGGATTTAACTGAAAAGCATTTAAAAATTACATTTTGATGTTTCTGAACTTGCCTTTCCCCAATGAACTTATGTCCTTGTCCTTCTCTTAAAAAACTGAAGTGCTCACACCTCCTTTAATAATTTTTGGATCCTCTTTGGAGTGATAAATTGGCTAGTCTCCTCAACAGCATGAAACAAAAAAGACTTTTTCTACCACGTGCTACAGCAATAAAAAAGAAAGCTGTTTCTCATTATTGGCTGGTCCATCCTCATATAGTTAGTTGTCTTGGAAACTGGTATTGATTATAATTTCAAGAAAATGTACGAATGAACTGAATCACAGAGTTCCGTCTTTCAATGTCCATCTCAATTTACAGTGTTGGATCTAGCAATAAAAACATCCCTAAGCATGATTTCCAGTTCTAGATTTATTTTTGTTGCACTTCTCTCTCAGAGTGACAGTCAAAATAATGTAATAACTTAGACTGGACACATCAGTAAAATAATAGTGAAGTTTCAGAAAACATTGAAATGAATGTAAGTAAAATGTACATTCAAATCAACCTCAACTAAATATAAAATAAAATAGTTCTTCCGGGTTTGATATCTGGATGACACAATATAGAGGTATTACGTAATTCAAATTCTTCACTCAGTCCAAAATCTGGACCTCTTACTGAGGCCAAAATATATTTAATAAAACATTAATTTTCCAGCTATTTCAGAGACCCCGTCAGGACTTCACAATCATTTCTCTCCTAAGGATCTGACTTTAGCCAGCTTTAGTGTACTTACTGCAATTAAGTTACCATTAATTTATTAAACACTTTTGTCATTTCCTTACTTAAAATTGCCAACAGATCTTGCAAACTGTTCAAAGGACTAGTTAAAAGCAGCACTTTTCATGCTGCTACCTTTGGATTACCAACAGTCTCCAAAACACTGAACAATAACCTTTTGGCAGTGAGTTCTCCAATTCCAGCTGCCAATCTAGATTTAAATACATGGAATTTTACACCAGCTGAGAAATTTGGCGTATTCTCATCTACTCTTCATTAAAATAACTCTTCCAACATGCAATTGCCAAACCTGTCATAGGGAGTTGAGCAATTACAGTGAGTGAATAGGAGGAAGTTTTTATCATTGCTAATACATGGGAGGTGATCCAGTAGATTTTTAAGTTGTGACCCCTCAAGAAAGGTTAGAAGACTCTTGGCACCTAAGCAAAAAGCATTTGTCAGCCTTTCAGCATGAACAGCTAAGGAACAAACTACTTATTAAAATCTGTATTTTTTGTACTGTGTTGCTGTAAGATAGTTCAGCCTTTGGAAGAAAAAAGAGAATCCTATGTTAGTATAATGTCAAGTGTATGAACATAAGGGCTGTATATATAATCACCAAAGCTGCAGTTTTAATTTCAACACTTTCTGACTTTTTTGAATTCATAAGACCAATCAAATATTATCTAAAGTTTCATTTTTGTCTTCTCACTTATGGGATAATTCATGTCTTTTTTCCTTTTTTTTATCCAGTTCTGCACACTTGATGGACACTGTAAGTCAAGTAGTTTTGCAATGAGTTTCCTCTAAGGTAAAATAAATAATTTGTATTTTTTATATTATTTACCCAAGCTACATTTAAAAATACAGTAAAGTAGCAAAAATATCATTTTAAATTTCATGTCATGGCTGTTAAGTTGTTAACAATTTCTTTATTTTATTTTACACCTTGAATTCTAAAAAAACTGAGCTTTTATTGGAAATCTTTAAAATTAATTCCAACCTCAAACATCAGTTGGTGCTCTGACACTGGGAATACAGGCAATCTGTCAGTCCAAGTGAAAACCCAGTCAGAAAGGAAATAGTTATCTTTGAAGAGACTTGACTGTGGAATGAGAACTGGTAAATCTTATTTGCTACAACAAAAAGGAAGCCATCTTTCCCATCACCTCGTTGCAGTGCTTTCTTCACCAAGAAAAGCAATGATCGAGATGAGGAGTATCAAAGATAAAAGAGTGCTTAAAAATAAGCTCATCCTGCCAAGGCTGATATTTTCATCTCCCTCTGGCTGTACTTCATTCTCTTTAAATTCCATAGAGTCACCACAGAAGAACCCTAGTCTGATCATGAAAAAAAAAAAAGCTGTGACTGAATCGACAAATAGGAATACTCTAGCTTGTAATCTAAGATCTCCTTTTAGCAGGATTGCTAACAATTGATTAATATACCTCAAGAATGTTTAAAGAAGCTTCTGCAGTTCTAGAATACTCAGCATTTCAATAATACAAGCAGATATTGTACAGTTAAAGAGCATTTAGAATTGAAAACCACTGTTGTTTCAACAGCTACAGGGTACACATGCAACTTTCAATTTGGTTCTGTTTCTAATTGCAAATGAAGCAAAATCCTGATAAGCAGTTTCTTCAGATTTGTGCTCCCTTGAACAGTTCCTACATTCTCCTTCCATAAGTTAAAAATTCAATTTGAATTATTTTTTTTAAATTCACAATTCCAAATAATTGTAAATAATGATTTACTATTAAGGGAAAGAAGATTATTATTAGATCATGCAAATTTGAGGAAAAAAATGGTGTTCCAGCCTTGGCTTTCATTTAACTTGTTTTACATGCATTCTTGCTATTAATTCATGTTATACATGCATACTTATTATAGATTCAATTGTAGGCTCTGTACAGCTTTAAAAGGAAATATATATTAGCAAAGAATAGACCTCAAGGTATTTGAATTTTTGTTCATATAAATGTGAAATTTTTGATGTTTATTTCAATCTAATCTATGCAAGGTCACCAATACTATCAGCATATCCTGTTATAGAATCTCTGTTTCTAATTCCAGGATGAAAAGATTCACGAAGTTCTGCCTTAACCCATTTAAAATCTTGTTAAAGGTTGGGGTTTTTTTTTATTCCAGAGCTGGACTGAGGCTATAAGTTTCCTTCAATGTTTTATCCAGAGTAGTTCCACTATGTCTTGTGTAAATCATTATAGTCTCGTCTCTCTCACTTCATTGGCTTTTTGGCTTCCATCTGTTTTCTCTCATCTTTTCTTCTACTCTGTCTCATCTACATTCTCTTTCTACTCTGGTTTCTCTCATCTGCTTGCTCATTACTATTAGTCCAGCCTTCTATTATCCCCTTTACTTCCCAGTTAATTCAAAGAGGAGAGAATGCACGAGACCCAAGAGCTTCATTCTGA
The DNA here is from genome assembly GCF_000738735.6 of Corvus cornix cornix. Lineage (NCBI taxonomy): Eukaryota > Metazoa > Chordata > Aves > Passeriformes > Corvidae > Corvus > Corvus cornix. The sequence continues at coordinate 49,026,981 of NC_046333.1, forward strand.
GAGATGCTGACCACTTTAATTTCTTTTTTTGACCTGCAAACTTTAATCGCTTTCCTTTTAATGTAGTTTTAAGCCTGTCCTGGATGTCTTCACTGACCTAAGCATTTTACTTCTCTGAATGTTGTCTAAGGTACTTTGTGCTGTTATTCCTGGAAGCATAAATTTCTACAGGACCCATTTGTGCTTTTCATAGAAAACTGTAACTCCCTAGAGTCCTACCTGCACACAGCTTAGCACAATATCATATTACCTACTTTACTAACCTCTTAAGGGAAACTCCAAATATTTTACTTTTGCATGTTATTGTATCTGTTGAAGAACACTCATGAAAAAAGTTAGACATGCATTTAAAACCTTTTAGAATCTCGAGCCAAATATATACATTATTCCATCACTGAAAATGGCTTAACATGGAGGCTTAATACCCTACTGGTATCTTTGTGACAACATGAATGTCACAACTCCCTGTTCTAAAGCAGAAATCTAGCCACTGATGATCAGAGATAATCATTAATCCTTAAACTGAATTCAGTCAGAAACTTCTAGCTTGAAGCTATTTGTTTTCCTTCTTAATAAAGAAAAATTCTCCACAAATGTCTATAACAGTAGAGCAAGTTATTGATCTTCCGGAAGTGAGCATATGGTCTCACTTCCTGGGCCTTCAGCATTTCTCACATTTGTGCATTTTACCTTGCCATCTCTGTGACCCATCTGGAGACACAATGCCAAAGACACTCAGACAAGACCATCACCTCAGCATCAGGTCCATCATTTAAAGATTTTGGCATAACTCACAGAATTACTTGCACATTTCTATGTCTCAGACTTGGGAACATTGGCTGGACATTTAACTGAACTACCAACTCCAGTGAAGTCCCCTAGGCTATGTCCTTTTCCCTTGGGACAGGTTCCAGTTATAGTAAAAGGCATATCCTCCAAGTAAACATCCCTGAAGTAGGAAAACCCTGTTTATCTTAACACCTCTGCCCTTGTGCCAGCAGAAGACTGCATCAGTCAAAGCTTTTATTCCTCAAACTCTGCCTTTCTCCTCACGCCATCCAAGGGAATATTTTTGAGCACTCCCCCAAGCAGGGACAAATGGCAACGTTCTTGCTCTTCCCACTCACTACAAATCAATGCCCTGCTGTGGAGGAAATTTCTGGAAACTCCAGAGACTTCTACAACTTCCCAGAGGTTAGAAATGAGGTTTAGAGACATAGCTTGCATGTTGCCTAAATTATACAGTCTCTATCTTTTCCCTATGATTGTGAAAACTGTGAAAGGTTTGAATCAGAAACTGGAGAAAGGACCGCCCCTCTGACAGAATTTGGCTGATTTTAATTTTAACAAATAAAAGTAGCAGTGTTATTCCATGTAATGACATACCATGACATACCAAACTCGTTTTTGAAGACTACAACAATGTTTAAAACTGAGATGCTTAATGTGGACCTCTGTCACAGTAAGAGCTGCTACTGAAAGATGTAACTTGTCCTTCGTGTTTTCAGAGACACTCGGTTCCAAAAGCTGGCATCTGTGCCACAGCCAAAGCAGTGTTCATCCTTCAGTGAAATGCTGGAGTCATGAAGCTGAGTGATTTGGGGCTGCTCTGTTCATAAGTAGATACTTAAGACAGCATTTTTGGAAGGCAGCCACTGGAGTGTACTATATTACAGAATAAATCACACTGAAAAGATGCTCCCTGTCAAGTTGGAGATACTTTTAGAAAAGATCAGTTACAGAAACCATCACATTCATGTGACTGTTTCTACCTTTTTTAGTGACACAAGTTTATTTCACACACACTGTAAGGTCCCAGATGAGTTCCCTGAAGATTTCACACAGATCACAATACCACAGGCTCTTAAATCTAGTGGAGAGGTCTCATTTTTTATAGTACAATGAAGTACAATTAAGGCATGATCTTCTCTGACAGGTCTGAAATGATCTCCATCCAAATTCCTTAGGGAGTGTGCTGAAATTTAGCCATTTAAAAGATCTCTAGCCAGTGTTTCAACTGCTCTGAAATCTCATAAATATTATCAGCTCTAAATTTCTGGAAAGGGTCCCTGTTGAGAGGTAGTCCCTTCAGGAGTATATAGTACAACCTGACTAAAACACAGCCTCATCCCAGGTTCTTGTTCTCAGTTATTCTGGTCTAAGTGCAGCCAAAAATCCTGTTTACAGAAGGTGCAGAAAGTGTACAACTGAAGTGGTAAACCTCCCACTTCATCAATAAACTGAAGGAGAGACCTTGCCTAGGGATATGACTACAATGCATATTGCAGCTAGATGCGAAGACATGTAGCTTCGAAATGAGTCGATGTGGATACTGAAACAGTTTTGTACAGGCTATTTCATACTGCTAAGAAAAGGTAGTTTATGTCAGCACAGTATATTAGCCTCTATAAAGCTTCTTCCAGCCTGAAAGATTAGTTTGGGGACAGACAAGCTACTTGCAGTGTGTGTTTGTTTGTTTTGACACTGTTCAGTAAACACAGAATCAATTACCATGGGTAGTTCATGAGAATTCTTCAGACATTGCATAGGTAGCTTAAAGCTGAATTGGACATGTTTATGCCCTCTTTGCAGGTATAGAAGAATAAGCATGCTCTGAAACACTGGTATAGAATATCCCTAACCATATATGGATGAAACCATGATTAACTGAATTTTCCCTCAAGTATGTAAATAAATATTAACTAGAATAGAGATACATTTAACCAGGAACAGCATGCAAATCCAGATGCCGACAGCTAACAATATACTGTAGGAGTCTCTATGGGAGCTGAGGGTCTAAACTCCCATTGTGTTCCATGGAGGCAAAGGATTCAATTCAGTTACCTACATGAAGATATCTAGTGGCTTTTGGGAATTTGGGGAACCTTTCCTGGCCACCTACTGTCTCTTCAAAATGGTACAATCTTCCAGAGATCCTCTGCTATAGCTGTCTGCCAAAGCAGTAAACCTCAGCTTCTCCAGTGCATCTCCTGTGGCGTGACTAGTAAGGTCTTAAGAACTGAATCAAGATCCCAGTCAGCAGAGAAAGTGAAATCTAGAAAGTTATTCAGACAACCAATGTATACCCCTGGTTAAGGGTGAGCCACACAGCTGTCTCAGTTGGGCTGACCCAACTGAGCTTATCACCCAGAGCTGCACAGTGCGAAAGCAGACACCTTGCTGACATGCAGACGCCTACATTGCAGGGATGCGGTTGGATTTCTGAATTTGATCCTGAATTTCTCTCTGTTTATATAGTAGCTTTTAGCCATAACCCAATGTGAAATGAGAAGCCAAAAATCACAATTTCTTCAACATTATTCAGTCATTCAAGCTAAAAGCTCCCACAGAGAAACCATTCTAGGAAGCCTTCCATTAACACTATTCTCCATCCAGTCTTAGGGTACTGGGGCAGAGAAGGTGTCCGGGGTAGAGAGCAGAGGAATTCAAGCTTCTTTTTTTCAAATAGAAAGTCATCTCTCTTCATGTTCAGAGCAGAAAGGACACAGGGAAGTGAATCACATCTGTATAATCAAATTTTTGAAATAAGATCTGAAAATGTATGGCTCCGTTCCACATTTTCCTTTAGGGTACTAATGTAAATTATTTCTACACAGCAGGCCGAACCTTCTGTTTCCTCTCAACAGCTTGTACATTGCTACTTTTTCAGTGCAAAAGTCATAGTCTGATCTGGGCAGCTAATACTATTTTACTAACTTATAACAATAATTATCGAGAGTTTACTAAAAATAATAGTATTCACAAGCTGCATGGGCAATACAGGACTTTGCACTTTGTTAATTCCGCAATCTTTACACAACCTAAAATGCCAAAAATTGTAATTACACAATAGATTCCATTAAAAAAAAAAATAAAGTGCTGTTAAATTTAAGTTTTGTAAATTATTAGTTCATTTTTTAAGACATGTAGGATAGGACTGACTACAAATAGAAAATAATGATTCATGTCACTGTTAGAACTGAATTTCACTTCTGAAAAAAATATTTTGAGCACAATAATAAAGAGACTACAATGGAAGTATTTTAAATTTTTTTAAGATACATTGAATTTGTGTGTATTTTCCTGTGTTTTATTACAGCACTATCAAGCAGTGTAGTTATTTCGGAATACTGTACATATGAATCAAATTAAGGGAACAGAGCTATTAGGAGAAAATATGCAACTAAAAGCACTCCGTTTTTCTTAATCCTAAATCTGACCTTGTTAACAAGCAGGTGCAGGACTTCACACTATAACCAAGAACAATAAAGAAGCATGCTGTCCCCATTTTTCCTCTAATTGTCCTTCTCTCCAAATCATATTAGTTCCCATTGGTTTTATGCAATATTCATCAGTGTTACCTTTTGTTCTCTTAAAGTTTATTGTAGTCATGGAAATAGGAGTACAATCCTTTGATCTCTCACATCACACGAAAGTAATCTATGAGAATACAGCATATGCCACAGTATGAGAAATGTATCCCTGTTGAATTCCTTAGTCAAAAGAATTATGTAGCTATGGCATCCTCTGTGAAAGTTCTCTGCAGTGAATTATTCCTACTGTTGTTACTGAGTACAGCAATGAAAAGCCAAAGAGCCACATGTATATACCTCAGGTAGGTAAAGTCCTTATTAACTCTTTCTCTATTCTTTACCAGGGGAAAGATATCTGAAAGACATTTATAATTTTAGAAGCAGTTAAAGCAGCCAGCAGCCAATTAAATGTTCTTTATGGCATTTATCTTTAAGTTACCCTCTTGTTATCAAAGAGTGTAACAAACCAGGTAATGCACAACAGAACGTAGTCCTGCCAAAATGGATGTCGTGGTTGTTGCATCCAAAAGTGACTTACTGAACCCAAGTGGCTCAATTTACCTCTTCTTTACACATTCTAAAATGATACAAAGGAAGAATAATGAAAAGCAGAATCAAAATCTACTTTTAATTTTTAGAAGGAAAGCAGACGGATTTTCTACCTGAGAACATTTACAGGAGAGCAAATGGGTACATGCAAAGATGACATTTAACAGTAATTTTTTTAAGATCTGTCATTTTAAAGAGGCAGCAAAGTCACAGAATTAGTGAAAGTAGTGAAACCCAACATTTACTCTTTGCTCAGCCAGGGATTTCCTGTGTGGTCTATATAGTGTTTTAAAAATACACGACACAACATCATTACATCAGATAATGACTACTTTGTGAATATTTTTGTTAGATTTCCTTTTATTAAATTGCAGATTTAGAAGAAATTGTAAGCAAGGTGGGAATTATGAAACTGTGTAGTCCTCAGTTCACCACATAAGACAAAAAGACCCTTTTTACTAATGAGCATTGTACTACCTCAAAAACATTGTTTGAAACCTGGGAAATAAGCAATTTAAGCATCCAGAGAATTTTTTCCTGCAACAAAATGCTTCCTCAGCCACTATCCCCTGCTTGATTTACACCATCCATGTAAGCCTAACTTTACAAAGTTTATAGGCAGATGTGCAAAGGTCAAATTAAATCACCAGCAGATTTCATAATTTTATTTCTTCTGTTGAAAAGATCATTAGGCATATGTGCCAGGTATGCACTAAATCACTAATAGATCACCTAATCTCACTTCTGCCAGTCAAAAAATCTTTTCCAATATACCATAATATTATTATACCATCATATATGCTCCTCTCAATCACATTAGCCTCCCTAAAATGTGAATGCAGCTGAAAGTACAGTCAGACAAGGATCATGATTTACAATGATGGGCTATGATTAATAGTCCAAACTACTTCTTAGGAAGCACGGTACCAAAAAGGACATTTGTGTCTTGTTTTTTTCATTATAAAAAATGAGAGCAAAAAAAAGCTTATGTTTAATAAAGATCAGAATGTTTGCCCATCTGGAAATATTGCTCATAGGAACCCTGATACTCTCCCACTATGACAGTTACACCACTGTTTCCTCACAAAACAACCTTTTGTATTAGAAGGGAAATTATTGTTTTCCAATAATTGTGATGAATTATGATGATTTGAAAAGTTATTTTCTCAGCTCAGAGAGAGATTCATTAGTGTTAATAAAATACACATCAAGATATAAGCAGATCCCTGTGATGCTGGCTATGAGTTTAACAGGTTAAAATTTCACAAAATGATGATAAAAATATTAAAACCTGCTGCTTCTCTTTAAAGCATATAACCAATTTGCCATTATACTAACATAAAACATATTAAAGTGACAGGTCATATGAAAGAGAAGGAAAACAAGAAGCCTTCAGGGTTTTTAAATATGAGTTCTTTGTGTAAAAAAATTTCAGCCACACATACATAAAATTTGTGTTTTAACAAATATTATATACTTATATAACTTATATTTATAAATCTAAATAATATATTTAGATAATTTATAAAATAATACAAGGTGGAACTATCTCGATCTACAGAAGCCTTATTTATGAAACAGTGTTCCCTGAAGGAAAGGGCTCAATACTCTGTGGAATGTATGATTCTAATATTTATGAAGGAATCCCAGAAATTTTCAAGATTTAAGAAAAACAGAAACACTATTTCCATGAAAATAGACAAAAAAACCAAGCAAGATTTCACAAAAAATGCACAAACAAAAATCCAAAATAAAATCTCACAGAGTAGACATTAGCAGGACTGATTTTTCAGTCCTTTGCCTCCTGAACTCATTGAAAAAAAAAAGCTTCTTATCTTGATCTGAACTACAGTCCCACTAGAAACTAATTTTCATCAATATTTCTTTTATTAAGTGCTAGTGTTGGTAATATGGGATCTGGCACAAATCAGCCAATACTACACACTTTCATTAGTCTCAGGAGGCCCAATCCTGCAAACATGAATGCACACATGTAACTTTACTCTGGCTAGTAGCCTAATTGACTTAATAATGAGTTAATATGTAAATATATTCATTTAAGCAGTTAAGTTGCAGGATCAGTTCCAGGTTTCCTCACAGCAGTCTTCCCACGGACCTCAGTGGCCCCAGACTATGGATTTTGAAGCCTGAGAGATACCTTTCCTGCTACAGAAGTGTCTAGATCTGAAAACCAATTCGTGCACAGAGTTCAGTTTCTTCTTTTTCCAGCAGCACCACCAGCTGGAACAGCTAAAGAGATTAGGACCAAATTCTGAAAACAATTATCCTGAAGAGAATAATTCAGAACCAACATTGCTAAAACACCTCAATTCTTGCTTGTCCTAACAGTACTTCACATGAGCTTTTCTGTTCTCGGAAAGCCCGTTACAAGTTACCCTGAAGATATCAGGCTGGCTGTAAGGACATAGTTCTGTAGGGTGTCAGGTCTGCAAACACACCGTAGGGGTTTCCTCACTTATTCCCACTTCAAAGAAGCATTAAGAACAATTTCTCTTTATTACAGTTTTTAACTAGATTTCTTTCCCCTGTGATGATTAATTAGGCGTTTGTTACAATTTGCTTTCTTTCCACCTCTAAGAATAAATGTACCCTTCTGCTAATCACACACAAACAAAATGTTTTGAAAAGTAATCACTTGCTAAAAAAAATGGAAATTGGGCTTCTGTGTTGTGAGGAATGTACACACGTAGCACAGTGAAATTTAACACGGGTAAATGATCTGACTACCTCAAAGTGAAGTTTTTGCCTTCCTACAGTGGCCTTTCACCCTGCCCTTTCCTCCAATCTGAGGAGAGCTGATGTTGATGGAACATATAATGGCTCCTTTCCTGTGTAGTAAAGTCAGCAATAAAGCTCAGTAATTAAGGTGACCGGGGAGGCCCAGCCCAGCAGGCTAGTGGTGTGGCGAACACTTTCAGAACTTCAAACAATATCAAAGTCACTGAAAAACGGGCCTAGTTCAGGACTGGTTTGAATTAAGCCTCACTTCCACACGCACTTTTCAAATCCAAGCTCAAACAAGAAAGCCAAGGCCTTCTGGATTTCATTAGAGCCAATTATCTTATCTGTTTCATCTCAGGCCTGACCCTAAGGCTGGCAAACAGCTATTCAGTGCATTTGTGTGGTTGTTTGAGAAAGCCTCCAGCCAGCCAATGGCCTGAGGAACCACTAATTAAAACACAGTTGCCCCCTGCCTCTAGTGATTAAATATTTTCAAGCTTTTGTAAATAATTTTTCCATTCTTTGCCCCAAGCCGCAGAAGTCCAATACATGCAGTAATTTATTTAGTTTGTCAAAGAATACTGCTGGAAATAAAACTATAATAGAAACTTAGGAAACTCTTATATCTTGCCTAACTTCTGCAAGTGACATTCTACAAGCTTGCACAACATGTATACTGTTTCTTATGTAATTAAGCCTTAATAACCTCATTGTGTTTGAAGCAATACAGTGTATAACAGGCCCTACATTTTGTTGATAGTCATCATGTTTCCTCAGATGTCAACAAGATATGTATGCTCATGGGCCTCATGAGATCGTAGATGCTGCAGATGTGATGCTGAGAGGTATCTGTGCTTCTGAGTTGAATGGACTCTTCTGAGAGGCTGGATCACACTTCAAAAGCCTGTTTGGGAAGGACTGAATCCTACCAGTAGCTTACTTTTGGAACTGAAGAACAGCTTCAGAATACAGATCCATGTCACCATGTCCCAAATAAATTCTAGTAGTTAAAATTTGCATGAAAGACATCTGGGCTAGAGGACTTAATCCCTCCATCTCCCTTTCTCAAACCCTGGGAAAACACTGCCTTTTGCATGAGATCAGAGGACCTGATTCTAGCCTGGTTCTAGCATTGGTACCACACAGTGCTCCACCTCAAGTCATCCTGTGCCTCACGTGCAGCCACTGTCACCAGTATTGAGAGTGTGGATCTCCCACGCAACGTGATGGGGAAAGGAACAACTTGTATCTCCTAAACTAACCCCTTAACTCCTTCCATCTTACTATTATTCTTAACAACAACAACAAACACATTTATATTAGTAAAATGCATTGGAGGTACTGTCACAAACCAAAACCAATTGCATAAAACACTGCACAGAATGAATAAAAAGATGGCTCACGTCTATGCACCCTACGGAGACTTGGGGAACTACAGGCAGAAGCTGACATGCCAGAAAAACAGAAGCAATCTTAGCAGTACAGGAATTTAACTACTGCCCAGTTTTGTGCGAGGCAATATAGCAAAACAAAAATTTAATAAAAGATTTCAAGGAAGCTAATGAACCAGTCTTGTAGCTGTTTATGAGAATACCCTACAAGTATGAATTTTATCACACAAAAAATCAGAAAACCTGCACCTGGTACCATATGGAAAATGAAATTCATAAGAGCATTCTGAGAATGACATTGCAATAATAAACAAAATGGCTGAAGCTTAGAAATCCCTTTAGGTGGTTGGAACGATAATATATTCTGTATTTCAAAGACATGCTACAGAAAGAATTTGCAAAATTTAGACATTGCTGTCTAAATTCTGTCTCCAACAGAGAAGGTCAAAGGTTACACAAGAACTTGCCTGACTGACAGGCAGAAAAATGGTTTTGCCTTTAGAGAGTGGCAGTAGTAATGGCTCGGGGATAAAAGTTTGGTAAAGTTGAGCCTCAACTAAATGCAGATTTTCTCAATTAGTATATAACAAAGTTACTATAAAATTTCATGATGTACAGAGGAGCCATACCTAGAACAGAGAAACCATTGGTCGACAAACAATAATTCAATTTGCATTGTGGACAAACTGCCCTGCAGAAAACCACAAAGTAGGAGAAGATACCAAGACCAAAAGCAGAATGTCATGGAATCCCTGAAGAGAGATCAAGGAAGAAAATGTTGATTCTTCCAAAAGGCAAGTTAAAGGAGATGTTCTATGTTCAAGTCTGGGTGGAGGCCAGGGACTATCAAGCACAGAAGACAGGGAAAGATGAATTTTCAAGAAAAAGATCATCAGGATAAATAAAAGTGGATGACACACAGGCTAGGAAAAATGAGGGTAAAATGTAGACCCTGAGCTTTGGCTAGGAGGGATTTATGTTAAGAATGGTTTCAGAGGAAGGCTGAGATGCTTTTTTGGAGGAGGTCTAGAATCAGAGGACAAACAGCAGTATGTATACTCAATGGTCTTGGGAATAGAGAGGGAGAAAGGAGAGAGGAAGATGGAGACCTTAGCAGTACTTTTTCTTTACAATGAATCATGATTGTATTACAAAGGACAAGAGCCTCTTGCCAGGGGAATGAGAGGTTAAATAGACAAATAAGGAAAGAGAAAAGTTTATGTCTCAGGTAGATCAGCAGATGAAAGAGCATGAGGGCCTGGTAACAAGCAAAAGAGTTTTGAGAAAACTCAGATGCTTTTGAGCATCTGAGAAAAACAGATGAGGAGCAACTTTGTGATCAGAGGCATATAACAGAACTGTGGGAAGAAAAGGGACGTTACAGATGCTACAGAGAACTTGATGAGTGATCAAATTATGACTCCAAGAGAGAAACGTAAAAGTGGGGAAGGGTGGAGGAGAAGAGCAGGGAGTATTAGCAATTTTGGAAAATTATTTATACTGCTTAGTACTATTAGAAATTTATTTGCAATCTTTGGATCTATCCAATCTCTTCCAATCTACTACAGTCCAAGTACTTCCAATCCAAAATCGGCTTTGCAAGACCACAAAAGACAGCATAAAACATTCTGGGTTTGTTCAGCAAGTTTTTCCATAGTGGCCAATGATTGAACTTAATACAGAGCAAATCAAAACTAAGTGAAGAACACTCATCTGTGTCATGGTTTTAGTTTCAGGGGCAGTTCATACTTAGCAGTGGCCCATTTGATGATCCGGAATGAGAATGAAATCACTGCATTCTTGATTAGTTTGGAAATTAAAGGGTCTTCAAGCTATTACAAACTGTGTTTCTTTTGCTGTCTGTTTGCAGTTTCTAACAAGAATTACTCTGAAAATGATAGGCAACTTTTTGAAATATTTTTTCTTTGTTGAAAAAAATGAGGCAAATGATCAGATAATAAACTGTCATTTTCATATCCAGAGGGAATCAGTTTCCATAGAGAGTTCATCACACAGAAAGTGAAGCACATGTTAATGAAGCATGAGGAACAAGAAATCCCTGTGACAGGAATTGAAGCATTTGCTGAGGTTCAACAATATATTCTTAGCAATACGTACTTAACCTGTAAACATCTTGATTGAAGAAGTAGGATGGTTAGACTGGATAGGGTGGTAATTAGTCCCCACTCTCCTGTTAGCCTAATAATCCAGAACTAGAACACTAACATTTTCAAGAAATGTACTATTTTGCTAAAACATAATCTTTTTGTATATTTGCACCTCCTTGATATTTTTTCAGAGACTTATTTTAAGCATGAGGAAAAGAAAACCCCAAAACATTCCAAATAATCTGACAGCAAAGGTCAGATTATTTCAGATGAGATGAGGTCAGGTTCAATCCCCTGATTTGCAGGAATGGGGGACAAGAAACTGTCTTCACTCTTTCACAGTATCACAGAATCCTCAGGTTGGAAGAGACCTTCAAGACCAGCTTGTCAAATTGCCATAATGACCCCTAAACCATATCCCCAAGTGCCACATTCAGACACCTCTTGAACACTTCCAGAGACAGTGACTCTACCACCTCCTTGGGCAATTTATTCCAATGACAAACTACTCATTAAGTGATTTTCCCCCCCTAATCTCTAATCTGAACCTCCCCTGGTGCAATTTAAGACCACATCCAGTCCCAAAGGGATTTTTCATTTAAAGTTTTCTAGCTTCCTAGAGTGACGTCCTCACCAAGAGGTTAGACACGAACACTGTCATAAAACGGTTTGAAAAACAAACACTTAGTTGTTTTCTTGGAAAATTTCAATAGTTTTGGTTTTGTTCCAGTATAGAAGAAAATCACATGTCATAACCACGGACAGCTGCTGCTTACTGGAAGTGCTGTCTTTAGTCATCTCTACTTTAGTAATGTACTCCCTGCACAGGAGGGACACAGCACCAGAATCCAGTCAACTTACTGTCAGGGAGAAAAAGAACCAAATAAGCTGCATCTTCCCTTCAGCCCTCCACCTTCTATCTTCTGATATGCATGTACACTCCTATATGCATGATACAGGACAAATGCATCCCAGACATAGCTATTTTCAACCTGGCTTATCCTATGCTGTAATTCATTTGCTTTCATTTTCCATTTTTTAAAATAAATTAATAATTTTGGTAACTTTATTTTAACAGCTGATATAAATATCACTGGAAGGCTTGTGGTAGGTAAGCATATGAATCAGCTAATAAGATCCTTCAAAAGCTTACTTTGTTTCAAGGCATAACAACTCATGAAACTGCTTGTATATAATCTTAAATATTTGACTGCTTAATTAGGTTAAATGTAGTCACAGAATCTAAGAAAAAAGCCTGCCACATTTACTCGGTGAAAAGCCTCTGATTTCCAAACTCTTTTAACAATGATTTTTGCAAGAAGCTACTATTTTGTATAAGTAACAACTCAGTATCTTAGCTATGAAGTATGGTGTTGTGCACAACCGAGACCCACATAAACTAATAACACAAATGATCAATTTGCTTCTAAATCCTAACCCTAGTACATGTGATCACAGAACAAAGACCCCACTTTGTGTGAAAAAAAATATACACAATGGCAAGTCACTCTACAACTGCACATTTTTCTTATACTGCCTGTAAAATTAATGTCTCAGAGTTTGAAGCCTGACAGATTCCCTCACACTGGGTTACGACTTACTATCCAAGAAGCTGCACTGATTTAATGGGATTACTGATGGCCCAAGCAGTACTGCTAATACCACATAATGATGAGTCATAGACCTCCCTGAACTTATTCATTAGACATCTATTTCTGAGACATTTATGTTTTCATAGTTTCAAACATCTCTCCACAGGACTAAAGGCTGACTTCAAAAAGTAATGAAATACTTGGAGTTAGGGCTCCAACAATATCCAGTAACAGGAATCCTCAAAAGATCTTGCAGCACTGAGCACAGTGCTATTCAGCATAAGACATGATTTTAAAATCTAACTCTTGCCAGATTTTTCTATTTTTCCTCAGAATTACTGAAACTTTATTTTCTAGAATAATTTTTCTATGAAAAATGCTTATTCCTTTCATGCAATTACTGTATAGGCAAAGTGTAGCACAGGCACACAAAATGATTAGGATAAAAAAATATCTCCAAGGAATTATTTTTGCAATGGCATGAGAACATCTATTAGCACAGACATGCCCTGGAGGTACCCACACAAACTAACACTGAGACACAGGTGCGTGAGCACACCAGAACCTCACAATATTTCTTTGCAATCCTGCTTAGATTTGAAAGCAACGAAATAAAAACTACCATTTCTTTTTCTTCTCTAAGTATTAAAAGAAGAACAGTGGAGGTCTCATTAGCTAAGCTAGCTAAAGAAAGCATGAATAAGAACTGTGTATCTGAAAGGCCTCTGTTTCTGCTGTTCTTGAAACAACACTTCTGTCTGATTCTGGATAATGGGCTTTTAATAAAAATATCCACCAAAGGAAAACAATTAAACAATACATAAAGCACCAGGGTGCAATCTAGTGGTTCTGTTACAGTCTGGAGCTGTTCCAGCAGAGAACATGTGGATATTTTTTACAGGCTGCAGTGTAGTTCTCAAAAGTTATTATAAAGCAACAAAATTTAAATTGGGACTGGACATCTATACAATCACTCAGTGTTGCTGTAGGACTTTTAATTCTGACCTGAAATTTATCTCCACATAAAGACCATAGATATTTTGACTTTTAGGATAAAAGTATCTTCTCCACTCTTGTTGTTTAGTTTCTTCCAGGAGGTTTTCGTTGACATTTCTCAACTTTTCCATCAAAGTATTTGACAGTATGGCAGTTCTTTATCCCTACACCTCAATTCTTTCATCTTTCTGTCTTAATAAAAATTGGAAAATGGTTATATTGGAAAAGAGTTCAGATACTTTTCAGTACTTTGAAACTACAGACCATGTATGGCTTGGGGTTTTAATCAAATAGTTTTTAACCTGAAGCACATAAACCTGACACATACCATATTTTATTATCCTTTCTCTTCCACCCCCTACTCTGCCATGTCAATAAAAGAAACTGTGCATCTGTAGAAAAGTAAGCCAACACTAATTAATTTCTGTAATGAACGGCTTCACTTTTGTAGTTCCAGTGAATTAAAGGAGTGCCATATACAGTTTTAAAAATCCTGGTACAGTAAAGGTGAAAATTTAGGGTATTTCAGTCAGAAGAAGTTAGATCTTCCAAATAAAAATAAAGAAGTAGGAACAAGAGGTTGCAGGTTATAAACACTGTTGCCAGTTTTAGTTTTATGGTGAACTTTGAAGTATAACAAAATGCTGAAAAGCTGTTTATACCACTGTTTTAAATGCTTTTAACTCTGCTTCTCCATTTCCTAAGGACTCAATCTTCAAAACATTTGTCAAGAAAAAAAAAAGGAATTAAAATTTACCATTATTACAAAACCTTGCTTACCACACTCAAAAAAATATTCTAAAGTCACAAATCATCAGGGCTATTGAATGTTCACATATGAAACTTATACTCAAAGCAGATTTAAAAATTATTCCAAGCAGACTTCTACCTTCTTCAAACTTCTTCAAAAGAAACTGCTCAGGCAATCCTAAGTTATCTTTCTACAGCTGTTTCGTTCATCTTTATTTGAATTCTCCTAAAACATTTTCTATGGCAGAAGGGGAAAGAGAGACATCTCTGGTTGAAATGCGCATCTTTTAATGATACCGGGTAGAAGTGACAAGGTCAGAAATTAAAAACTGATTGAAACTGTAACTTATAACTGCAGAATGCTATGGGCACCTGAAAGCAAACTATATATATATCCATACACAAACTACTGTTTAGATTTCCCAGAGCTTCCATGACTGTGTTCTCTTCAGCCATATTTTTCTTCCTAAATGCATTGCCCTTGACAATGCAGAAGGACTGTGGATAACCAGCAGTCTAAATAATGTCCACCTCCATTTGGGTAAATCATTGTCTGCCTGTCATACATGACTCAGAAATTCTACCTTCCTGTATACATGGTGAAATGCTGAATGTTTTCCTGTCAACAAATAGACAAGAGAATTAACTATGGTTGAGATAACTTTTAGCAGTTATTACAAAGCAATATACTGAGAAATAAATAATTAGTTTCCATTAGTAAGGATCAGCATGGCATTTGGCTAGTCTGAGGCTATTGTGAATAGACTTCACTGATAGCACAATAGATTAAAGTTCTGAAGATGTTACTGGAGTCTACTTCTAGTTCTTTTATTGACTCATGAGGCTGAGTAACTAACTCGGGGGGTTTTTAACCCCTCCCATACTTTTTTCCTTTTATCTCTTTGAAGAGATATCAAACATTATCAAACATTTGAATCAGAAACTTAGTCTTATCATACTTTTTAGACCTCATCTAGTATGAGATCACCTCAGCAGCACCCTCTGGATATCACAGTCATAAAAAATTAATAGCATTAAGTTATGGGCATTAGGAATCATTGTTTAAAGAACTTTATACTCAAACACTACTCTTGGTGGAATTCATTAAACATCACAATACAGCATTGTACCATTACTCACTTTAAATAGTTAGGTACAGCTAGGAAAAAACGTTGATTTTTGTCTTCTACATTCTTTTGTTATGTTTATCAGAAAAAAAGGTTTCTACTCAGAGAGTTATACAACATTGCAGAGCAGTGATGCCAAAGACAGACATAATAATATTCAAAATAATATAAATCGATGGTTCGCCCTCATGTGGTGTATTGAGCTCATTTCCAGAAAATAGCCAAGCCTCAGCAATGAGCAATTAAAGTGATTTGGCAACTGGATACATTTCCAAATGAAGAGAGATTGAAAAAGACCAGAAATATTGTATTTTGAGAGAAAAAAATAGCAAAGGACATGACACAGATCATACAAATGTATTTAAAATAATAAATGTGGATAGGCAAGAATGTGGGTTTCATCTACACATGCGGTACATAAACAAATGGACATTTAATGAAAGTGGAAGACTAGTGATTTGAGCTAAAACAAAGAATTTTTGTTTTTGAGACACACATACTTAAGGCCATGAAATTCAATACCAACAGGATACATGAAACTTCTTAAAGTTATCTCAAATTCCTTAGTGAACAAAAAGTTTTAAAAGTAAAATTTACAAGAAAATTAAATTAATAAATAAAAATACAAGCTATGTATACTTCTATTAAAAAAGTATAAGGCAAATATAGCAATATCATGTTCTTAGAGTTTATGTATTAAATTCTAACATAAATAGGAAAGAAAATTTACAGTCAATACCTATGCTGAAACAGGGTTAACAAGGACAATATATATGAAAACCTCAAAAGTACATTTACAAAGTTTTTCATTTGAAATGTCAAAATAAAATGTCATCAGATCTGGAAATGCAAAACTACGGAAAAAACCAAAGATTATACGTCAATACAATGTTTCAAATGAACTTAACTATGCCCTATATGGCCACAAGATGACAATGAATATATTTTGTTAATATTTTTGAGCACAGACTAGAGTACAGACAGTTTTAAACATATTTATTTTCTCCCAAAACAAGCACTAAGAACTGCAAGACAGGATGATTTTCTGCACACCTTTGGTATTTTTCATTTTCACATTTTAACACATGTAATTTCAAGCATGATTTTAATTTTGAACTTCATTTTAAATTATATTTCAGGGTAATTACAAATGTGCTATATTTTAAATTAAATCATGGATATAGTTCATCCTTAGCTCTGCCTTATTGCCACCTATTTCTTTTGAATTTGCTCCCCTTCTTAAATTAAAATCAAACATGTGACTGCTAAAAGATAATATTATCATGAGCTCTTTCTAATCATTCCAAGAATCACACACACATATAGGTTTCATTTTATGCAAGCTTTTATGGACAGGTTCATTAATATGCTGTGGCTGTTTTATGCTACTCTGGAGTAGTGCAAAGCAGCCAGAGCATACTGGCTGGTTAAGCTAAATTTACAACTCTTTTGTTGAATAGAAGCTGCACAAAGCAGTTGGAAGGCACAGCCCAGTTTCCTTCTGTCTCTTGCTTCTCCTTCACTCTTCTGAACACTCTCATTTGTTTCCACTGCCTCCTGCATCTTCTGTATGCCACTCTACAGAAACACATCTCTCCTGTCCCCTGCAAACTCCAAGTACACCCATAGACATATGTGCATGTACAACACAGACCTGAGCCTCTTTCTGCTGTCTGCTTTACTGAGCACATCTGGTGTAATGTGGAGCTTACGAAAATAATTATTTGAACATTACTAGTCAACCATTGCTCTAATTTTTTTTTCTAGAACTGTTGGCAGAAGAGAGTGGATTACATCCTCATAAACCCGAGTGTAAAATCATCCTCTTAGAAAACAGCCACCATCTCCTTTTGCTTTCAAAGAGATTAAAGCAAATTTAACCTGAATAGGTGGAAGTAAATGATGAAACAAATTCTCTAGAGGGATACTTCAGACCTTGAAAATAATGGAAAAGAGATGTGCATTTTTGTTATCTTAGGAGGAAAGAAGAGATGCCTGCCCTTTAGAAAAATGTCATTATTTCAAGGATTTTTGTATCTAGGCCACTTCCTTAACCATGGTAAACATCAAACAACACTTTTCTGGCAAAATTAAATGGTATAGTGATTTGATTACTGCAATTATTTTCCATTCTACAGAAACTTTTCTCTCCTACATTTGCTATTACCTCCTTGTAGTTAACATGAGCAAACTTATTTTCTTAGTAGAAATAAGAAAGAAATGAAAACATATTCTTTTATAAATGAATGAGCAGTCTTCATCTTCAAGTTGGCTACAGACACTTAAATTTGATTTTGCAATAGAAAGAGTTAGTTCAAAACTACAATAAACTCTTCCTGTATCACTGAAATCAAAATGGCAGACACAAACCAGCACAGTAATTTTTCCTGTTTCCCACTATAGTTTCAGTGCAGCCACTCACTAATCATGCCTTTGAAGTGATTACTCTGTTATGCTTCCAAATTTTTCTGCATTTTTACACATGAAAGTTGTTTTTTCCTGAAGAAACAGAAATATTTTCTCTAACAGTTTGGAGGAAAAGTGAGGTGGAACATTATTCAATCCTAAAAAGATTTACATAAAATAGATTTACATAAAATAGATTTATCTGGTTATTTATGGAGTGGAAAATAACTAGTATTCTGCTACCTGCATGTATATATGTATGTGTGTGTGTGTGTGTGTGTAAATGCTTCTACAAATATATTCTGACCTAAAAACAATGTACCTGATATCAAGTACATCATCATATATAATACCTGGTTATGAGCTAAGCTCTAGAGACAGAAAAAAAAGCCTTGGTCTCTTCTTCTGTGGACATTATCATTCAGAAAGATCTCTGCTGTGAAATTTGACAGTCAATCAGGCAATAACGAGCTACCTAGTGTCAAGGCTGCTGACACTTCAAATACATGCTTGGTGCAATTCTAGGATGAAATTAGGGCTCTGCCGGTGAGAAAGTGAAAGCTGTGTGCACCCCGTGGAGAGTTTTAGATTATTTTAATGCAAATTTCTCAGTTCCTAAGATCTCAAAGGATCAGACTCTGGTGCCAGCCAGTAAGCAGAAAGCCTTGGCTTCTCTCCAAACAGGCTCCACCCACCTGCAAACTTACTCACACCTTGGTCGTGGTGGAGAGGACCTTCACCAGTATCCACTCCTGCCTTCACTAGGGTCTGAATACTGCCCAACCTCTCTGTCTACTGGTAGGTATAAAGAGATAATCTCTCCATTTGTCCCTTATTTTTCTCACAAGATTGAAGATGTTCAAAATTTTCTCCACACCTTAGTTTGGGTCTTCTCTGTAGGTCTGTCTATAAAAGCATGTAATCTAATATAAAAAACCAAATAACATTTTTCTATCTCTGAAACTCACTTATTTTCTTAAAAACTGACTTGTTGCAGACAGAAACTCCAGAACAACAGCTGACTTGTTGGGAGAGCCTGTCAACTTTTCTATTGATTTTCTGGACTGTGGATCTCTCTTGCCAGTCTACTGTCTCACAATTCTGTTCTGGCCAAACAGAGGACTTAGGCTACATCATGTGTGACATTTTGGATAATAGCAAGGGTAGATTCTGGCCATGGATAAAGTGTCTCTTTACTAGGAGCTGTAAATTTACCTACCACTCAGACCAGATCTACAGAAAACAGCTACCTGGTCTATCCTAAGTAATTCACAGCTTTTTGTATCCACCCTTCAAAGTTCCATGCTGTTTGCTTCAATGATCCCCATTCAAAACTGTCGTACCAGTCATACTAAATCCATGTCAGCACGACCTACAGAGGGCACAACGACTGTGATCAGGTCAAAAGGGGCTGAGAGTGTAGGGAAACATTTCCTGTTGCTGCTTGGACAAAAACATTCACATTCATTACAACATTAGTCACAAAGTTAAATGGATGTATTTCAAATAGCAACATTAAATTTTTACCATCAGAAATTTTTCAAAAGGAGATTTTAAACTGAAAATTGAATTTATTTGCCTTAAAAAAAATACAGTTACATTTACATCTGCATATGATTAGTCAGTGTAGTAAGTTACATGAATTTTATTTTCCTGAATAGTGCTCCTTTGCTTAGGAACAGAGACTGAAATTCCCTCTAACTCTAAAGCAGAGTAATAGGCATAGCAGCAATACTAGCTGCTCCCAACAATTCACTAGTGTGCCTTAAAATAGAACTGTGAAGCACATATTTGTAAATGCACTATTAAGCCCAGGTATTTGTCATCAGGATAGCAGGGGTACCAGTTACAGGCTCAGTATGTGAGTCTTCTGTTGAATAAACTGGGACCACCATTCTCTGCATCATTAGATGGCCACATTACCTATACCATTAGTGGGACGGTTTGGATCCAAACCAAGAATGTTGGGGTGGAAATACCAGATATATTAATATCAGACACTAATACCAGTGATTTGAGCCATCCAGTTCCTTAACTCATGTAAAAATCTCACAAAAGTAGAGGAAACATCTTGGAAAGAGCTTGAGGCACTACTGAGTGTAGAAAATTTGGAGCCTGCCACTTACCATTTGTTCAGACACTTTTTGAATACAGACAAATGCAAATAAAATTACAACCTTTTCCACAATAACAGTGGTTTATTGTGAATATCTAAGGCTATTTCTCTGACTAGGGCTTAGACTCTGATTTCAGGTGGTGTTTATCAGAAACTCCGCATATTATTTCATGGGCTGCACAGAAGTTCTTTGGAAAAAAATCCAAAAAACACACACACAAAAACACCAACAAACAAGAGTTTTGTGGGATTTTGTGGTGTATTTTCAATAGAATATAGTCAAAAACTGTATAAGGTAATTGCACTACTTCAAACTAAATGTCTTGAAAGAGATTAGAGATACATGTTGGTTTCCCCATTGCCTTTCTTGCATATCATTCTCCTCTAAATTAAACCCCTTTTCAAAGGTGTAGCATTTGCCCAAACTTGAAAGATGAACCCTTCACCTTCCCTAAACTTCACTAAACCCTTCCACTGGACTTCTTTACAGTGAAAGGAAATGGTGTATGTAAGACAGGACACTGAAACTCTAAAAGATAGTGTTTTATACCGTTCTTATCTCCTCTGGTCCCATGGAAATAAGACTAAATAGATTATGATGCATCACCTATGAAGGAATAAAATTTCATTTATGAATGAGCTATTGAGAATATTCATTATGAGGGAGCAAAGAGAAATAGAGCATGCAACATTTCCTGTCATTCTTATTGCAGTATTTCAAAATTATTTACTTTTAATTAAATAACAGTTTACTGCAATTTGTAGAAAAAAACCTAATGGTCAGATCTGTGAGCATCATAATGAGTCTTTTAAGTGAATGAGGAACACTGGATTTGGACCATACTTTATACTGCTTTCTGTCTGCTCTGTTGGCATGTAACTGCAACCAAAATGAACAGGAACAGTAATTTTCTTCTGCCTGGTATATATACTTACATTTAAATTTTATACGTAGAGAAGTAAGCAAGCTCAAAGTAATTTTACTGGCATGGCATAATAATGAAAACAGTAGTGACCAATTAAATAATTAAAAATTTTTTTTGTTGATTCTGCATGGATCATCACAACAATTAAATTACCCATTTTTAAAATTTACTAAACTCTCAGATACTGGGATACCAGGATTAAGTTGGTTTCACCATGGATAATTCTCCTGACTTTCAATATTACATTAGCTCTTATTCATGTGCTTTTGTTCTATAAACAGTTTTCAAAACTCTAATTGGTACCAACCTGAATGCTGTGAGATACTCAACATCACCCATAGGAGGATCCAAGCCACCTGTCCAAGCAATATTTATGTTATACCCTTCACCAGGGCCACTTCCAACCTGAAAAAATAGAAATAAAATGCCAAAAGGAGTGAAAAAGAGGAAAAAGGAAGAGGAAAAGAGAGAGGGAAAGGGGAGAAAAAAAATTCTCAAATGTGCTTTAGAAACAAACATCAAACAACGTGTCAGATCAGCCTTGTTTGACAAGGACTGCTCTGGGTTATGCACTTGTTCTCCACTGGTCCCCTGCTCCCAGTGGACAATTTGGTAATCTGGTGTAATTTAAAGAACCAGAGAAGGACAAGAAAATTAGGGGTAATCATGCAACGCAATTACCTGAAAGATACAAATAAAAATGGGGCTCTAAAGAAATAAACCTAACCTCATTTGGGGCTCCACTGCCGGGGAAGAAGTTGCCTTCATCATAGCGATGGAGGGAAACATACAGGATGCTGGGGTCAGCATAAAAAGCCTGCTGTGTACCGTTGCCATGGTGAACATCCTAAAGGAGAAAGAAAACAGATGACAAATGTAATAATGTCCAACTCAGTGTAGAGAGCTCAGTTCTGCTTTCTTTTACACCCCCCTCCTCTCTCTCTCTCTCTGTTTCTCTCCCTCTCCCTTGCCCTCCTTTTGTCTTTCACTTTCCCCCTCCCTTCACCACCCCATACTTCCTGAACTTTCAGGCAAATTACTCTTTAATGCACTCATTTTTTAAACTGGCTTCTAAAAATCAGGAAACCATAGTGAGCGTGCCCTGGAGACTCCAGATGAGCAGTCATTGAGAAATCCCAGTCCTTTTGTACAATTAGATATTTATACACCGGCTCTTTGTACTCCTTGCCTCAGTGATGGAATCTAGCATCCTGTTTTATGGCGGAATTTTATGACTTATTAACTGCCAACAGTTCATAACCCCTCAGGCTTAATTAACTAGCCTCATTGGCCTCTGAAGAAAGACTAATGTTTAAACTACAAACTAGTATTTTGCAGAAGGATCTATGGTTTACAGAGCTTTTTCACAATTCTTGACAGAACACTAAACATAAGAGTATTCATTGATTTGCCAAGTTCCACTATTGAGGTCAAAGGCTCTGCGACCAGCTGAGTAAATTGGCTTTCTTGAAACATTCAGTTCAGTTCAGTCCCTCAGCAGTTAGATCCACATCAAAAGAGATGCCAGATGCGGAAAGGACTTCATACTTCATTTTTGCAAAATCATGACGGCAACAGTTGAAGACATAGCAATATGATCTCATTAGCTATTAAATCATCTGGCAGATAGGATGGTGCCTTCCACAATCAAGGAGTGACCTTGGCCAGTCTCCATATTTCAAACATTATATAATGACAGTGAATAAAATTCTGTCATTAAATAAAATGCTGACAAAGAAATGCTGACAGTATATCTATAACAAAGGCTGATGATGCAGACTTTTCCTTTTTTTTAGTTTGTTTTCACTACTATTCTGTGTGGTTAGACCCACAAGAATTTTACAAGTGAAAATGAAAAATCCACTTGCCTTTCAGTAAAAGAAAAGTAAAAAAAAAGCCCTCCCTTTGAAATTTCTGATTTAGAGAATTAAGGGGGACACACAAAGTACACTGAATGGTAACACTGTCACTGTCACCCAGTCCATATTTATTTTATAAACAATATGAGGTCTAAATCAAATTTAGTGTCCAAGAGGACACTAAAGGTCACATTTTCCTCAAATAGTGTCCAAAGGTCACATTTTCCTCAAAATGCCTAGACTCCAGGAAGGCTCAAGTTGTACCTCAAGGTGTGCACTGCCGATAGCACAGCAAGCACTGACCATTGCTTGCCCTCCTTGCCAGCTGATGCAGCTCATGAGTTTCACCCACATTGTTCAGAACTCTCTACATCGATTGAGTCCTACTTGTACTGCATTGTGCTTGACTTGGACCTCCTCTGGGACCTCTGTAGGGTAATATTATAAGAGTTTCTTTTCTTTTCTATGTTGAAAGTACTTGAAACAGCATGAGGATGGAGTTACAGCCCAACTGTGACTTAATGCCAAGGTTAAATGTAACACAGACATGCAAAGGAGAACACACTGGTATGAGAGTGTTGGAGATTTCAAGGCAGATAGTGTAGTGTTAGATGGTTCTGACTGGCAAATGAAGTAAAATCTGGCATGCAGACTAATCCCAGAATCCCATTCACTCTTCAGCTGAGACAGAATTAATTGGTTTACTCCAAAACAGACTCAAATCCTGCTAGCATAAATGCAAGTATGGGTGATCTTGGAATGAGGATTTCAACAGCCTGACAAGCTATGCTGGGCACATAGATGGATCTGCAGGGACACAGTAGGACTTCATTTTGTTATTTTAATTAGTCTTTCTTTTCCATACATATTTGGGGCTTTAGATATATTCTTGCTGTAACAGTTTCCAAAAGAGAAGAAAAAATGTTAAATGGGCATAGAGAGATCTTTTTTTCTTTATTTTTTTTCATTATTCAAATCTCAAAGCTAACTTTGCTGCCTAAACTTTAATTCCACTAAAGGCTCTGTTTTGAAGAGCAGTAACTTCTCTGATTAGACAAAGGAATGTGTTCTTTAAGACTGTGATGTTAGCATGTGGGAAATGAGTTCATATTCTGTGCTTAGATCAAATGTATTCACGGTATATAAGTCAGTTCAAAACCTGAGATTTTTCCAAATGGTGGAATGAGGAAAAAAACCCTGTCAGATAGGTCTTTTATTTCAGTGTAGAAACAGATGAAGGGAAGATACATGAAGACATGTAGCAGCTATGAAGACTATACTTAATTTGTAACTAGAATACACTTTAGTGTGTGGGATTGGATATTACTTTTTAATATTTATATTGGAGTAACATGTATAGCTGCCAACTTGCATGGGGTCCTGCTGTGCTAGTCACTATCAAAATATAGTCTTAAAGGTTAATTTCAAGTCTAACATCTGTAATTCCATTCTTTCCTTCAGATGCTCCAAACTCTGTTGGTGGGAATAAAGACATCACTATTAACTAGTTCATTCATTCAGTTTGGCCTGTGATTTATCCATAGTTTGCATGCATAAGAGATTTTCCATATGAATTTTTGTACATCATTGCTCTGCCCATGGAGCAGACTAGGGACTGGACTGCAACTGCTCCAGAAATGAAATACTCTATGTCAGCCACATATTTCTTCCTTTTCACCAGCTGAGTTATTCTGGTCAATGGGACAGTTGGAGAAAGGCTGAAAATTCCCTATCTACTTGCCTGGATAAGGATAGGCAGCTTCACAGGTAATCATTTGCACAGATAATGATTTGCACATTTAACCTTGCCTTGAGAAACTGAAGCTGAATTTCTAAGTGCTTATTGGCTAAGTACATCAAAGGGAAGTATTTTTCCAACAAGGCAAATGTAACATTTACAGACAAAAAAACTTTAAAACATTCAGGAACTTTGAGTAGGTTTTTCCTATTAAAAAAAATGAGAATAAAGAGAGTTCACTTTTGGCCAGAATTTACAGCAATGAACTGAAAGATTCAAGTCAGCAAACAGACATAACATACAGTAGAAGTGAATTTTTCAAAAATAATAGTTTCTGGCAGTTTATAATTATGTTTCTAAATGACAGAAGAACAATCTGAGAAATATTTGAAAAACATTCTAAGAATATTTAACCTACCCATATATTTCTCTACCACTCATTTTTCACTTGCCATTGCTTCTCCCACACTCCCCCTTTCTCTGCTTCTCTTCAACAGTCAGTACGCATGTTTAACTGAACAAAAGTGCTAGATGGTAAGGCCATGACTCCACAATAAGATTTAATTATGAGTGCAGATATGAACAAGATTTAGACTATTAAGCCCTGCACTTCAAAAACCCTTTAACATATTTCGTCTTTAAATCTTTTATCACCTGCAAAAATTAATTAAGTGCAGATGTAACAGGTTAGGTTTTGATGCCAGGGTTCATTTCCTGTCTATGCTTTGTCAGACACCCTATTACACCTAGTCATGAACTGTAGGAAAACAAAAATGGTGCTCATAAATCAGCATTCAACTTTCCTTGGGCTGTGCATTGGGCTGATCCTTTAAGTGCAAGGCAGAGCTCCAATTCATTATTCATGAAAATAATATAGCCAACATGCCAAATGTCATCTGCATTTAAATAATCCATTTGTTAAATGTCTTAAGTATTGTGTAAGAATGCCTTCTATTAAAATACAAGACTAATCCAATGAAGTGGATTTTTAATCACATGTCTTTCCTTCAGGGAACCACCAAAACCTGGCACACATAACTAGAAAACTTCTTGGAGAGAATGACCTGTCGATCTGTTTAATAATATCAAAGTTACACAACAAGTCGAATCATTGTGAACTGGGGAAATTTTGTTACCAATGCAATAACATTCTTTAAAGAATATCTGACGACTTAAAGTTTCTATTCTGTAGGGAAACGTAAATTTGGGTTCTGTAGGGTTATTTTAACAGTGGAAGTATCAATTCATTTAAGGACCATAAAAGTTGCCCTGATCTGTGCCTTCTTCTCATTAAATTGCAGTTAACACCATTAAAGTGAAACATAGATGTTTATAGCTTCAGTACTGCCATCCTGGCTTTAATGAGTTCCCAAAATCAGAGGAAATGCACACCTTTATTGCTTGTAGGTATTAAAAGCAAAAAAGTCTGACATATAAATACAAATTCATTGTCTTTTACCTAGATGCACTTCAAGTGTGATGCTTGCCAGGAATACATACCAGATCTACAATCAATATCTTGCCTATATTTAGCTTGTCTCTCAAGTATTTGGCAGTAATTGCAATCGAATTAAAAAAGCAGAACCCCCTGTGGAATAGAGAAGAACAGAAATAAGAAAGCAAATCAGTCAGGAAAACAGCTATAAATAATGTTCAGAGCATTTTAAAAAATGCTATATGATCTCTGAGGCCATAAATCTGCTTCTGGGAGTACCTAGAAAGCCTTTTCAGTCATCTGCTAACAATTACAGTTCTTCAGAGACATGCACAATGCAGGTGATTGCCAGTAACCTTAGTGCTCCAAGATGGGCAATATTCCCTGGTACTTACATGGCTGTTGATTCTTCAGCATGATGGCCTGGGGGCCTTACAACAGCAAAGCCATTCTGTAAGAGCAAGATAGGTTTTCAATTATCAGCTTAAAAAAATACTTTACTCAGAGCAAAACAGAGCAGCAGGCAGATGGGATTGAAATCTATTAGAGGCTCTTCAGAAATTTTTCTATCCAATCACCCTTTCATAGTACTGCCAGAAATAATACAGTTGAGAACAGTGGCATATAAACTTATATAAATACACACATGCACATACATACATACACACGCAACATGATCTAAAGAGAAGGAAAAAGGCAGGATGAGAAAGCCCTGTTATCAATTCTGCTGTTTAGAATTCACATTTTAAAAGAAGGTCATCTAAGATCATGTAATCTTAATTTGCTCCAATTTGAGATGCTTCAAAATAAAAGTAGTTTGAGGTATACATTTGACATGGTTAGCCATTGTTGACCTTACCTCTGTATGGACTAAATGATAAATTCAGACCCACACACACATAATTTCTAACAGTAGAAAAAGGATGACAATGAATATCCCATATTTCTGCCAGCCATAAATTATACTTGGGAACCTGCCATGCTTGCAAGTTAATAGATTCCCTGAAGTCAATTTCTAACACACTTTCTGGAACTGTATATAAATTTCATAAAGTACAGCACTATGATCAGTGATGACCAAAGAATTTTTTGCCTCTGGAGTCACTGAAGTTAAAAGAAAAATGGACTTTCCATCCTTCTAGTGGGTATGGTAAAGAGAAAATGTAGAACTGCTGGCAAGGTAGCTCTATTCAGAAAGTCAGACTATATATTCAAGAAGCAGTGTCTCATAAGGTTGTGTATCGTTCCAAATTTCTCTTACCAGAGTTAGATTCAGGAGAAACAACACTGCTTCATTGTATTTCCTCTTTATTTCAGCTACCCAAGATGGTCCTTCTATTCAGCTATATATTGGCCATCAAATTAATGACAATTACCACATACATAAAAATAAGAAATTAAAATCTGTACATGAGATATTGGCCCAACTTGCATTTTCACACAGCTTCACACAAACACTTGGTGTGTATGTATGGCTGCACGACCAACCAAGCATTGTATTTTCAAAGAAGAGGAGATAGGAAGAAAAAGAATAAATTCTGTATTTTAATAATCAGTATTAAAGTATTCCAGTTTGATATACTAGAACTTGATAAATGTAAATGTTTCAGCCTTCTCTAACCTGAAAGAAACATAAAAACTTTTACTAAAGAAACATTAAACTTTCATTCAGATTGGTGTAAATACAGAAGAACATGGCAGCTAATATTTACATTGGTTCCTGTGGAATCTGTTTATTTACAATCATATGAATGTGTGTTTTGTGTGCACCAGTGAAATTGTCTACCTGTGTTGCTTCACTGGCATTAATTTATAAACAAAACTACCAGGTTGTAGTATTTAATTTGCTGCCAGATGTAATCCAAGCAGACAGCTGCAAAGTTTTGTGGAGCATGGCCAAAGTTCTATCAGAGTAAACTTAAATTACAATACCAAGGGAGTGCATCTGTAACAGTGGTTCTTCTGGCCACCATTTAAAGAATCTGAGGGATTTGACATCATGACTTATTTTGCATTAACTGTCCACATTAAAAAATCAAACCCAAACAAACAAAATACAACAACCCAACAATTAAAGGTACAAAAATTATACATGTTCATATTCAGGTAGGTATTCCTGGAGATGGGATATAAATCGCCTATAGATCAAGCACACCAGGAAAAAAAAAAAAAAAAAAAAGGCATTGTGGACTTCACTAATTTGCAGAACTAAACCAGCTTTAGACTCTCAGCTAAAACTGTATTCTCTATCCCTCTGAGGGTATTTTAACATTTCCTTCTCACACAAAATATGACTTAGAAAAGAATTTGGCAAAGAACTCTTTTGTAGCATTTATGAAAAAACAAAGTATATTTATGCTGATGAATGTTGTGATAATGAGGTGAAAAAAGACTCAGGAAAGAGGGTATTACTAGAGAAAGAGCATGATGCTACCTGTATTTTGTTCTCTCGATACTTTTAAGAATTTGGAAAAAGTCCATGAAAGGCTTACAGCTGCCCCTGCTCAGCTAACAGCTCATTATCATCTACCTTTATCAGTATTCCCAAAAGATCAATATAATTAAGATGATTATTTCTAGGAGGATTTCATGGGGCAATATAGAGACAGAAAATATCAGCACTGCTGTTTTTGACAACATGACAGTTACAGTATAGGCTTCTCTTCTGTTCCCTTACTTTGACGAGACTCTTTGGAAACCCT
The DNA here is from genome assembly GCF_000738735.6 of Corvus cornix cornix. Classification (NCBI taxonomy): domain Eukaryota; kingdom Metazoa; phylum Chordata; class Aves; order Passeriformes; family Corvidae; genus Corvus; species Corvus cornix. The sequence continues at coordinate 49,055,731 of NC_046333.1, forward strand.
GTTTTATTACATCTAGGTAATTTCTGAAATCAGAGCTTAATTATTACAGTTCTCCACCAGGACATAGGATATTCACAACAGGGTCGTGACCACTTTTCATGAGTTTTTACATCACAAAAAGTTCAGTATTCACATGGGAAATTTTCTTTTTAAAAAAAAAGTGCATATGTTACACTGATGGTAAAATATACAGTTGAATTATACCAAACACTGAAAACTAGTTACCATACAGAATTATCAGCAACTTTTGTGCAATTGATAAAACACTTAATTTCTCCTACTTTCAAACTTTGCATGAATATAGCATACATTAGAACAATGGAACATGATTTTTTTTTTATTTAGGAAATTTTTAAATACCAGACAGTGAGCTCAGTAGACAGTAGCAGAGTAGACAGAAAGGCAAAAATCTGCTTTAAAGATAGAAAGACTAACATACAGCAATATGTTGAAAATGAAGCCAACACACATAAATTCAAAGTGTTTTTGTACAGAGCCTTATTTATACTAGGATATAGACACCTTTATAAGTAGACAGAACATTAAACTGACTGACAGACATGAACATTAGAAAAACGATTCATGTCTGTGCCATTATGTGATTACCTTTATTTAAATTTGAGGATAAAGAGTAAAGCCTGAATAGAGATATTCTAAAATCTGTGCATATTTGAACAACAAAGGAAGAGAAGTCTGCCCAGGCTCAGTTTACACAGAAGATCGACTGTAGATAAACCTGCTGAGTTGGACCTTTAATGAAAACTAAGAAAAATGTTAGTCTTTTTCCACAGTAAGCGAAGTATTCTCTTCTTTCATGACTCTAAATAGGTAGTTGGATGCTTGATTTCCAAAGAACAGAGGTGTACATCTGTCTTGGGGTGACTTTGTGATGTGTATCCCATATCACTGCCCTATGCCCAGAAATTAATTCTTGTCCCTTTCTATGCCTCTAAACTGAGCCTGAGAGGGGGAAGGAAAAACTGAGCAAAACTTTTTCAAAGCAGTTTGCAGCTTGTTCAAGGTCACACAGACATAGCAGTTTTTTCCCCAGCTGCGGCAGGGAAGCGAGGAAGCACCCAGCTGGCTGCGCCCAGAACAGTTTTTGGCCAGTTTCAGCTTCTTGTTCTCCAGAGAGAGACTGAGAGTTGAACTTTTTTTCTTCCCTGGAATTTCGGATTTTCTCCCTTTTCTACTGGACTGCTTCAATATCAGAGCACATCGGGAGGACTTTCCACCGAGCACAGAGGGCCTGGCCCTGGGCCAAGCCCCAGCTCCAAGGAGACCAAAGGGAGGACTCTAACACTTTCCCAGGATTTTTCCTTCACAGCGAAATTTTATTCTTTAGCATTATTTTCCTTTTCCTGTGTGTTTGTTAAATAAATAGTTTTTATCTCCTTCACTTTCCTTCGAGGAAAATTTATTTTTCCCGAACCTGGTGGGGGAGGGGTGGTGACCTGCCTTCTCTCAGAGGATATATTTCTAAATTTGGCCAAATCGGCACAATATCCTACTGTGACCTTCTTGTCTTTGGTGGTCGAGTTAATCCTGTTCTGTAGTGTGTGGGGCTACATTGTTGGTCTACATCATGCTTTGGCATCTACTGTGCCTCTCCATGAACCTTTCCAAGACAAGTACTCAAGACAATACCATAACATGCGTGGATAGTCCAGGGCTTGGAATTGACCATCTATTGCAGAGTTCCACTGGTGTTTCAATTACATTACCTCTATATAGGAGGTAAAACTAGATGTAGACAATTTTTCTCTAGAGCAATATGTGGTCATTGTGGCAAGGTGTGAATGACTTTTCTGTTCACATGACAGTGAGGAGCTTGCTCTGCCTTGATTACAAGAGAACCAAGAGTGACCTGGCCTGTCAGGTACTCCAGGTATGGCGAGAAGCCTCACCGAGAAGCAGTGCATACTAGTTTCAGCCTGGTACTACCCTAGTAAAATCATCTGGCTTTTTGTTGACTTCAAGAAAAGCCATTGCCATGCAAAAAATAGCAATAAACCACAGCAGGCATTCCAAGAGCACTTATTGAAGCAGCAGAAGACTCAAGAAGGTTCAATTCCTTCTTGAACATGGGGATGAGTTTGTAAATTTGTTTACCACACCACTCTGTATTTAGATTATGTGGTCCATAAAATAGATATTGAGACACATCTTTTCAGTCTAAGTTTCTAACAACAGGTCTGGAGCTCTTCCTCAGCTTTTCTTCAAATGTAAAAACTCTTTAATTGCTATTAGAAATTGAAGGTCTTCTTGTATTTTAAGCTGTAAACCCCTGAATGAATGAGCAATGCCATCTATGCCAACTATTCAAGAGGAAATGGGCACTGAAAGAGCAGAGGCTTCATATGAAGGAACCCTTTTACTGTGTAGGTGACTGAGCAATAGAACAGGCTGCCCAGAGAGGTTGTAGAGTCTCCATTCCTGGAGATATACAAAAGCCATCTGGATATAGTCCTAGGCAACTAGCTCTAGGCAGCTCTATTTGAGCAAGGGAAGAGGATACAAGGACATTCTGAGACCACTTCCAACCTCACCTGTTCTGTGTATTTCAGATGGAGACCGGGTAACTAACTGGGGGTGTGAATTCCACACTTGAAGCTCAACTTGCTCCTAAGGTTAGGTGTGGGAAGTTTTTAATTTCTACCTACCTAAGTTCCTTAACCTATCTAGCAATTAACTCTTAAGATTACCGGTGCTTAAACAAGGCAGTCTTGGACATGCACTTGTTTTTAGTGGAAAGGTTCTATTTTTGCTTCAGTGCGCGCGTTTCAGAATGCGAATTATACAGAAATGTGTAATATATCACTATAAAGAAATGTATCCGTTTCTCGTGTCAGAATTTATATTCCTTGAGATACAGATATATAGATATAGATAGATATACATAGATATATATATAGATATATATAGATACACACTTGTATCCTTATACAGTCATATAAAACCCCAATTTCTTTATATTTAAAAGGCAGTCCATACAGTGTATCTGACAGGTCTAATCCCTAAAGTGGCCTTAGTGCCATCTTTAACTCTGCTATCTCTGGTGTAGGCAACTCCTACAATAACAAACATCAGGGCTGCTTTAAGTCTTGGCTGCCTACAAGAATCCCTTTGCAACTGGCAGCAGGAAGAAGATAACCATATTCTTACCAGTGCCTTATGGTGTAACACAGTCCTAAGCTATGCCATCCATCAGCGAGGGTAAGCATGAGAATGAGTGGTGTAAGGCTGAAGCAATCCTTGGGCAACTGTTTGGGACAATTTTACAAGCTACTCATACAGCCAGAGCAGGAGCCAGCATTTGGCCCTGGGGGTCTATGAGTGCAGTGAACAAGAACCTGTGATTTAACAGAGCAGTATTAGCAGCACGTAGATTAAGAAAACAGTAATGGACATGAGGGAATACCATTTTGTCTTGCAGAGGAAGCTAGTACACAGAAATGGACATTAAACACTTAACTCTCATGGAAACAAAGAGTTCCCTGCCTGCTTTCCTGAAGTGGATAGCACCAGAAAACACACATGAAAAGTTGGTGCTTGCAGACTAATTTATATACAACCATGATGGCCTGTTTAGCCACAACTAGTGTTAACTACATTGGGGAAGAAAGCAGACAAAAGAGTTTTAAGTACAGAGTGGTCATGGAGATAAGCTATGTACCACACATATAATTAAAGTTATCTGATTATATGAAATAATAACAGTCATTCAGCTAAAAATATAACCATAATTGCTGGGATAGAGTATCTATGAGACGGTTTAATATGAACTTTCACAATTTTTTAACTTTGTAAAAGCAAAGAATACAAAGTACTACCTAAAAAACTGCATTGGTAACTTTGATTGATGGCTTTTATCAATCATTAACAGTAGTAAAATAAGTATTCATTTGTACTGTTTCTTACACACATGCATTGTTCAAAATGCTGTGGCTCGGTGTGGAAAAAATGCCTCTTTTTGTGGCTGTCACACATCACTTGGAATTTGTTTTCAAGTAAAAGGAGATTTTTATAGGGCAGAGGGTGAAAAGGTAGAAACAAGGGTAGGGCAGAGGCTGCAGGAGAAATACTGTCCAGGAGGTACCTGAGCACAGAGCACATTCCAGGAAAGGAGATTTTTGTAGGCAAACAGAGGAGCTTTGTGGGGTTTTGTGTTGTACAGGCCACCATGGAAATCTGCTGGCCTGAAGCTTTACCAGAAGGAGGACACTGTGGGACTAGGGAGACATTGTTTTTGCCTATTTTGTCTTTAGAATGGTAATTAATTTTAGGTTTTTGTTGCAAGAAAACATAGCAGTAGAGCTGTGAAATATGGCTGAAAGGTTTTTATTCAGAATACTTTTAAAACCAGAAAACTAAGAGGGGGAAAGAGGAGGTTGATTAAGCTAATTCTGTTTATTCACTAGATTAGTACTACTTACCACACGGTGGATCTTCCACAGCCCTGTGTGACAAAGGCCTTGAGAAGAGTAAAAACCAAGCTCATTTGGAAGGAGAGTTTCAAGTTCAATTTAAGTCATCTATGGATTATATAAGGACACCAGAGTAGCAATGACCAAACTCAGGAGGTTTACTTTGGTATTGATTCAACCTGACGTATCAAAAAGAACCATCCCAGGAACGTATCAGATTCTAGTTCAGGGGAACCTCATTTCAATTGCATTCATTCTGTTAAATGACCCTTAACTACCAACAGGGCAACTTTACACGTGTGTGTTTGTGTGTGTGTGCACACATATATGATAAGGTAGAAAAAGAGCTTGTGCTTGATTCAGCTGAAGTGGATATTCAAGACAGTCTCAGACCATGCTTTTAACTTATGTGCCTTTTTTCTTGAGTGTTCTTTTGAAAAATTGCTTCTTAATTCATTCAAACTTTTTTTTTTTTAAGCAGGGAATAATCATACAAATCCTACCAGCTCTTGATAGTTTTTGTGTAGGTCTCCTCTGTTTCAAGTTTGTCAAATTAAAAATATACGGCACTACATGTTTCTATCACAGAAAAAAGTGCTACCACCACCAAGATTTACATATTTAAAGGATATGCAAAGTAAACTAGACCATAATCCTTATTATAGGTTCTGTACTTAAAATAATTAATCCTAGCTTATAATAGTACCGAAGGAGTCATCTGAGGCTGAAGAAGAATGTTTCAGCAATCTTCCTTTGTATTTTCCATGGCTACATGGTCTGCTCTGGCAGTGAGTTTTCTATGATGATGGAAAGTCATCTCCCATTGGGAGAATTACTCCCATCTCCCCTTTGGAAACTCCTTCCAAAAAGAAGTTCTTACTAGGTATACTCTTTTTTAATGATATTTTTCACCTGTGTGATTTTTATTCCTGCCAGCCAATTTATAGATATTGAGGGACAGGCAGAGAAATGTATACATTGTTATCAGAAAATAAATTAAGACACATTTAATGTTCACAAAACAACACACAATGAAACAACTATTACAAGAATAAATAACATTTTGGAAGACATTATTCAGGGAAGTACCATTATTGCAAAATTATCACACTAAATTAACTGAATTCCAGCTTTTTAAATGTAGTATTAACCATTTCATAAACACCTAACATATGGCAACAAAACAGGTGGCAGGATAAATATGAATAACTTGGTTAACAAAATGAAAATAACAGCAGTCTAAGCTTTTTCAGGAAAAATAAAAAAAACCAATTTGGCAAGCTAAGTCCTGAAGATAAGATTCTTTGCAAGTTCTAATAGTTAGAAATGAAATCTGAAACTCAAAAAAACACAGATGCAGAAATTTTCCTTATTTTCCTCCAAGACATGTCTAATGTGGGGTTTGTACAACCTCTCTACTTGCCCAGTTGGGCAGCAGGAGGGACATGCCTGCTGTGTAGGACACATGCAGAGGCAAGGGAAGAGTCTCCTGGTGCCTAGCTGCCTGTGAGTGAAGCAGCACAACAGCAGGGAGGAAGGTGAACTGAGCTGAGCATCACAGTCAATGTAAGAGAAGCAGCTGGGCCGGGCAAAAAATGAGAAGGGAGGGGAGGACAGCATCTCCCAGTGCCACATCCTTTGGCAATGAAAGAGAGGAATGAGAGCCTTAGGAGACACTTCCAGGAAAGAAATGCTCTCTCTCTGCATGTTTGTGGGCCCTCTTTCTGAAGGCAAGGTCATTGAGTAGAGGCTAGAGACAATGATTTCCAAGTTCATGAGCCATACTGCATGCAAGAAATCATATGCTGGGCACTACCTCTATTTCTTCCCCAAGCACTAAGGAATATATCATAAGACTTCTCTTATCTGATAAAATTATTTATTGGATATAACTAATGACTGTGGTGGAATTCTATTCACCCAGATCCACATACTCCTCTCTTCTAAAAATCTGTAGTCAGGCAGCAGAGTATGAGAAGCTTTCTACATAAATCTGTCGGGGAAATGATAAATGACCAAACATAGATACATAAAAACAGACAGACAAGAGAGGTGTGGCTCTGATTCCACATAACATAAATACCTCATTGTGCATCAGCAGCTTTCCTAATTCTAAACAGCTCAAAAAAAGGTAACCTTCATGTAATAATTAGGCTCACCTCCTATTGTAATATTACCAAGATGACATTCCTCAGACATGTAAATAAATTAAGGAAAAAAGAAAAAGCATAGCCTTTGACTCAGTATAACATCACATGCAATTCTTTATTCTCTATTAAATATTACCTCAGAAGTGTATCAAATGGATATTAATGACTGCTCATTATATTATTAAGCAGCCCCACAGAATGCTTAATTTTAACAGTTGTACATAATTAAATAAAAAACATCCAGATTAAGACATCCCAGAGAAGGGACAATTTGTCCCGATTTAAAAAAAAAAACCAAAACAACCAAACCAAACCAAACCAACAAAAAAAAAACCCACCAAAGAAAACTCACCAAAAAAACCCACCAAAACCCCAAACCAAAACTCCGCCCAAAAAAACCCACCACTGTTAATTACTATTGCAGCTATTGTTTTACCTCTCTAGTACTTTCATACTCATCCTTTTCCCAGTGATCAAGGAGATCAAAGAAATCTGATGTCTCACAAGGGGTTTGAACTACAGCAAAGAGAATTCCTCTAAATTCCTGGTCAGTTTTTGAACACTGTCCAAATCAGATGAACAACATGTTGCTGTTCTCAATGAGACTTGTGTGCAATGGGACTGATAGTCTCAGGAAATTCAGAATAAAGAATTTTTTGCCTTGTATATGAGTTTGACTCATGCCCAACTCTGTAATGAATCTCCCAATTGTTTTGCAGACTTTTCATGGTTTATTTTGCAGTCTCTTTTCTTAGCAACATGTACCTATAGCTCCAAACTACTACTATCACTTTGCGCAATAGCAAATGATATCAGTTAAGACCATGGAATAAGCATAGAAATTGAAATGTCCTGTCCTTCCTGAAATTAACTTTATTTGTCAAATCCCAGTCAATATAAGGTACTTGATGTTTGTTTCCACATTCTATCTAGGCACAGTTGTAAAAAATTGGGTTTTAAATTGAATTCATGTCTAAAAAATAAAATATTATATTCAACTTATCTTAGGAAAACCATGTTACTCTTTTTTGAATATACATATTCATTCATCAAGATATAAGAAATTTTTGGGCTGCCTGTACCTAACTACACCTATAAATCTGATAATCCTCATGTCAGAAAAGCACTTGTTAAATTAATTACTTCAGCTTCTCATTTCTGAGGTTTTTTGTCTCATGATTTTGTCTACACTAGACAGTTCTACTCTGAGATTATCGTAATGTCACCATGGCTGTTTCAAAAAAAGGCATCTGTGATTCTGCAGTGCAGTGGGTAGATCTTCCACTGCCTTCTCTGCTTCAATCTGGAGCACTGCTCTGTGGTTACTCATTTCTGTGTATTGTGGGTCTGCCACCGTGAACTTCAGGACACACAACTCTTCTCAGAGAACTGTGGGATTTCAGACAAGTCAGTATGTCCTGTCTCATCATTTATCTTTTTTTCTTAAGATGACACCAAACTGACAGTACACCGTCTGATAGCAATCCACTGTAGTAAACATCCAGGGAACTCTACGGTGTGCTTCTCCACTGCTCTCATCTAGCTGTTAACATGTTGCAGAGCTGTTAAAGCTTGCATGCAATTCTTGGAATCCTCCAAAAATTCTGAGGCTGTAGCAGATCATTCCAGATCCCCATCAGAGCTTAATCCTCCCACTCAGTGCTCACAGTCAGAACAGGCCCTAAATGGTTCCTTCGCATGCATGTTTGCTCAATGAATGCACGTGAAAGTGGTCAACTTCATCTTCTTCCCCTTAGATTTTCACAAGTACATTACAAATCTGGTATTTTCCCTAACAGAAACAGCTCATCAACTTACTTTGCTACAGATAAAATGGCAGCAAGATGAAAAAGGAACATGTAAAGGCATAAAGGTAGACTGGAACATACAGATCTATGGGTGTAAAATCTTACGGAGATTGTAGAGAGCTCCAGAAAACACTGCAAAAATCCCCCTAATGTAATTTACGATATGAGAGTATTGAGAGCAACTTGCTAGGAAACCCTGGGTTTGAATGGATGCAGTGACAAAGCAAACATAGGAAGACTGACGAAACAGCTAATGTCAGGATTGTTGCATTTACAGAAATTCTGCTAACATGCTTTTCTACTGACAGTCAGGCATTAATAACCCTTCCATAACATTAGATTAAAAATACCACATGAAGATTGATAGTTCATACAGATGCAATAGTGTCATGTAAATCGCTGGGCTTCATGTTGGAAGTCTAGGAGCAGGTTAGATAAAAACCTATCAGGAATGGTAGGAATATTCACAGTTCTCTTTCACAGCAAATCCTTTCCATTTCTGTTTTTCTGATGATTTGTTCTAAACTAGCTACTGGGTGTATCTACTGAACAACTGCCTTTCCAATGTCTCAACTGCAAGTGGCATGAGACTGGTTCAATTCTCTGCATTGTAGAAAAAGATTCTATTTAGGATCAACAATAATGTTACAGTAAACTACAAAATAGTTCTAAATATAAAGTATGTAGTACTGAATATAAAACATCTGTTTACAGACTGCTGCAACACCAGTAGCAAGAGAAATCTCGCAATAGCTGCTGATTCTTTTTAGCTGTCTATCACAGACATAAATAAGCAAGAGCATTCACACTCTGAGAGTCACACCACAAATGTACAGAGGTAAGTGGTAAAGATTCTGTAGTGGCCCCTGCTCATGTCAAGTACACACAAGACACACTTCATTATTATTATCAAAACTTGCTTTTAAATTGCCTTAGAGACTGGTGTCTGTCCTACAGTTGCCAAAGATAAAAACTAGGTAAAAAATCCTTCTTCACTTTCATTAGTTTTGTGTATGGAACAACGCACAGTGAGTTACATATTCTACTGTGCCCAGAAGATCTTAAAGGGGATGAAGAACTCATCAGAAAGGATACATAACAGGATCCCATACAATGCACCCCGTCCTTGATCTGAGATTTCAAAATTTGTACACTTTGTGTGGTACCTGGTTTATCATTTCAGTGTTTGAACATAAAAGTTTGGTAACTGCATTTGATTATGTCAGAACTATAGTACTGCATTTCACCTGATTATGATGTCATTGGTACAACAGATATGTTCTATATCTATCTACATATATACATAAATGTATGTCCCCATTCCCAAACAAGTAGATAACATATTTTGATTGAAATAAGAGCGAGAGACAGGAAGAAAATTCTCCAAACAGAATTTAGAGTTTTAAAAATCATCATTCAGTGCTAATTTTAAAATATTTATTTCCATCTTGATTCTGGAAATAGGAATGAATCCATTAGTATGTGGACTGGAAAGTGAATAAACAGTTTCATTAAGGAGACATGTTAGCTCCAACAATGTTTATTGGGGCAAACCTGCACTCCGGCTGCATATGGTGTACCTTTAAATAGGGCCGTTAAAATACCAAATAAAATGTCAAAGTCTGTCAGGTCTGGAGCTTTTATAAATTGTTTAGACTGGCGGTAATTTGGGTTCTGTACATCATGCCTTGCGGATCCCGCGGCACGGAGATAGGAGCGGGAAGGGGCCCGGCAGGAGCGGGGGCACACGGGCTGGGAGCCGGGCACCGCCTGCCCGCCGGGCACCGCCTGCCCACCGCCCTCCTCGCCAGCCGCGCCCTCTTAACCCGGCGGCTGCCGCCCCTCTCGCTGGGTGGTATCCCGAGGTTACGCACGTGACTAAACAGCCACATTAAAAAAAAAAATATTTAAAACTTTACTTCAAAGGCAGTGCCGCAGCCGCTGGGCAGAGATGTGCACTAACTTCACCTCGGGCTGCAGCACCTCCGCGCTGGCACTGCCCACGGCCGCTACAGCTCATGCAATGCCACGCCTTCGCGGCCGCGCTGCCGGCTCTCGTCCCGCCGCCCTCCCCGGAGCCGAGCGCTGGAACAACGCCGCCCTTCAGCCCCCCGTGCTCCCGGCCCGCGCGGCGCTCCCACCCACGGCGCGGCCCGGACCTCACCTTCAGCTCCCGGGAGGCCACGCGGGCCGCCAGCTCGATGACACAGCCCACCGCCATGCGTGCCGCCCCGGCGGAGTGCAGCTCGTTCCAAACGGTGTCACTGTCCACCTGAGCAAACAGCCGGCCCCGGGAGGAAGGCAGGGGAGAGGGGAGAGGGAGAGGGAGAGGGAGAGCATGAGAGAAAACAAACCCGTGAGGGAGGGCTGGCAGCGTGACAGCCCGTGTACAATAACATCAGTCTTCCGTGCTGGCCAGCTGAAAGGCCTTCTGGACATGGCTTTGCTTATGCTTTTTCTCTGCACGGGCTTCTCCAATGGAAACACATTCCTGTCATGCCTCGCTGCCATTCCCTGTTTAGATTTCTCATTACAAACACTGTTACATCGGCCGGGCCGGGCCTGCTCGCCAGACGCTCCTCAGGCCAGCTGGCGAGGTGACGGGGACCTGCCAGGGCCGGGACCATCGAGAATGTCCATCGGGAATGTCCATCGGGAATGTCCATCGGGAACAGCCACCGCTGCCCCAGCAGCGTCATGGGCAGCCCGTGCCACCAAAGCTCATCAGTGGCACATCAGTGGCCCCTTTCGTAGGAACAAAAGAGTAGTAACCACTCGTTTTTTCTTCCCAGGCAGTTGTTTATAAGTAACAAATTGGAACAATTAATTGTTACGAGTAATTTCGGCAGTCACTCTTGCCATAGACAGAAAATGGAATTACATAAAGCAAGACCCTTGCTGTATCTCCAGTTTTGATGAGGTAATAAGTTTGGCTGGAAGGCTTTACTTTGTAACAGATGAATGAGTGTTTTTAAAGCAGATAAAGTTATCTTTTGCACCTTCTAAATGAGCAAGTGTGACATATAAAACATTATATATATATGTAAGGGTGGCTAAGCAGCACTGCTTTACAGCGTCAGTCAGTATGCTAAAATTCTACTTTTGAAATCTATTTTTAATACCTCCTTATTTGCAGAAACATACCAAAACATAGAGGTGAAATGCTGTATATCCCTATATATATATTTCCTATTATGTGAAGCAGACATGATGGTGTTAAATAGTCTGAAAAAGTTATCCAGAGAGACAGCCAGACTTCCTTGATGCTCCGTGGGAAGTGCATTTAATTGTATCATACCGTACAAATTTATCATGAAAAGAAAAACGTTTAGAAATAGACAAAATACTGTGGCAGATGCTATTTGGATGACTTCCAAGCACACTGAGACATGTTTTCAGTTTGAACCAGAAGCTTCTGTTCCTAATTCCTTGGAAAAAAAAAAAAAAAAGGAAAGAAATCAAGTAATTGAAAATGGATGCAACTGCTACTCGACTCTGGAAGTTCTGAGGAATTTCTCTGATTACTCATTTGAAACAGAAAAAAGGCTTGATCTAAGCTTGATCTTCTCTACACCTGTCAAATGTCCTCGCCATTACTGTTACAATAATATTATATTTCAAGCTACTAAAATGATCTTATTTTTCAGTGTCCTGGACCTGATTTTTCTATCATTTTGATCAGTTTTGCGTGCATGCAGCAGAACTAATGAAAATAGTTTGTATTTGCAGTAGATCTGAATAAGAAAACTGATTTTGCTTGCAAAGTTTAGAATAACAGTAATGACAGCACACTGTGTTTTCATCTGAGAAACTCAAAATGTTGTACAAACACAATTATCAGCCTGATATGGGATGATTTATTATATTTGTTTTGTAGATTGATAGCTTGTGATTTAAAGAAATTAAGTAGGTTTCCAAAAGATGCACACTAATCAACAGTTACCAAGAAACAAGAAAGAAACCAAGTAGTAAAAATATAGTGACATATATAACATTAGGCAGACCTTCAAGTTATCTCTCTATTGCTTTAAAGGAACTGTGAAAAAAATTTCATTTCTACAGGTAATCAGGAGATAAATAAGTAGAGGTCATTGGTTAAGTCAATTTAATCAAACCATAATAAAGTTTGAAAAATATTGTGCAGTATTTTAAATAAAGAAGTATCAGCAAGAGGGCTGGGAGGGAGTACTTTCTTACCATTTTTATGGCTAGCAAATTAAGGTTAACGTGAAGGAGTGGCTGATGAAAATGATTCAATGGCAGCTGCTTCATACACCAGGGCATGAGCAGGAGCAACCTGCATCCTCAAAGGGACTATGATTCATTTCCAGGAACGCTGATTAAGTTAAAATTGTAACCACAGCTTGAGAGTACCCACCCTTAAGACAGTTGTCTGCTCTGACACATGAGACTGCAGTCTCTCCATCTGCTGAACGCTGAGCATTGGCCAGGGTACAGCATTTATCATTTTCTGCTTTCAGCTGAGTGTGAGGAGACTGAACTGGGACAATAAGACCAAGTATCTTCCACTGAAAAATTTCCCTTAGACCACTTGAATGACTGCAACCTTAATTTACCTGGACTGGTAGAAGAAATGGGCAATCAGGAAACAGAACAGTGTTTCCTGAGAAATTTTCAAAAATTACCACCTGAATGAATGCAGGAAATTCAGGATATTTTAGCTAATCTCTTGGGCATGGTACATGTAATGAGTAGTAAATTCTTAAAACTAGGGGTAGCTAACTGAAGCTGCATACTTTAATGCATAGTTACTGTAATACAAGAAATGTAACATACATATATGAATAATTACCCTGAAAAGGCACAGTATTACAAACTTAGGTATCAAATACTATTTCATATTTTTGCAAAATTAAGACTGAATTTATGAGGAACATCTCATGAAGAACAACCTAGAAGAACCTGCATCACACAGCCAACCCTTTAGCTGTAACAACTAGAAAATGCCATCTCACTCCATTTTATATCTCTATTAATTCTATGTATTTCCTTCAATGTTTCAGGTGTTTAAACAGAGATTTTCTTTTAGTGTTACTTAATGTTTACTTTGTAAATTGCTGTTGAAATACAGTAGTATAAATGGCAAACCCATTAAAATTACAGCTACTAGTTGGCCCAGTTGTCAGGCTGTATATGAAATGCAGCTCTAAAATCCTACTGATACGCTTTTCTTTATTCCTGTGAGATGAAATGGTTGGATTTTATACAAGTAAAGGGAATAGGATTAGACACTGTGGTTTCTGGTTCTATTGCATGTATATATCACATATATCTGACAGCCTATCTATATGCTGACTATGCATGAATTTGTGACAAATGTGATGCTTTCTGAATCACAGACTATGACGAAGTCAGATGGAATTTTATAAGAGGTTATTTTTGTTCAAGTGCTTTGGAGCAGCCAAAGAATTCAGTGCAAAACCTATCTGGATTAGGATTGTTTTTCAGAAAATGTTAAACAAAATTTACAGAAAATGCAGCATTTGTAGCTGAATTCTAACACAGAATCTTAGCCTTTTTTCTGTTTAATTTTGTATATTACTTCTGTTTAGGAGTCCTTCAAAAATTGTCAAGATAGAAGAATGTTCTGAATTTAAACAAATGAAAAAAAAATTTTTTAAAGCATCAAAATGTCAGTGTTGAACTATGAGAATACTACATATTTTATTATCAAAAATCCTATCACTGCTACAGCTCTTCAAAGAAGAAATGTGCATGATAGCGCCAAGAGCCAGAGAGCACGAGCCCTATCCGAACACTGACTTTCTAACACACATATGGATTTACTTCACTCCCAGTTTCCTGAATGAGCAGTGTAGGTTGCAGACTTTTTCAAGCACATCTAGTATAGCTCAATCATTGGCATGTGTAGCAAAGCTAATACTCTGCAAAGCTACAGATGATAGAAATTAAGCTACCTGTCCCTGAAGTGGATGTGGAGGCATTAAAGAGGAAGGGAATGACTTAAGTGAAAAGAAATGTGGGTAACTTCTCCCGACTGAATGCAACTTATATTTCAAGCCCTGTGTCCAGAAATTTTCTGCTTTGCACTACAAAAAAACTTGATATTAATGCTTCCTGTAAGAAGTATCTGTGTGATAATGCCACTTCCACAAGGAAGACTTTAAGCATACTCAGAACAAGCTAAGAAAGAAGAAGCCTTACAGCAGAGACACTTCAACAGACAGAAAGCTTTTACTGTAACCCCTTTTGGGCTGGAAATTTTCATTTTAAGGAAGACTGACTATAATGTTTGAAAGTTACCAACTCCTTATGCTGTGCTCAGATTGTGGAATGTGTGAAAGCAGTGAGGAAGGATATGGCACTACACCTGAGGGAGAGATTGCTTACTTAAAGATCTTTCTGAAATCACTGCAGTTGACAAAACTGGAAATGTTCCTTCTCCTACTATTTGAATTTATCTCGAACCTACCTCAGAGGGGCAAAAAAAGGAGTGTGAATAATAATGCTAAAGCATTTCTAAAATAATAACTGAGGTTTTTTTACCTGTCCCTTTCCCTGCTACTAAACCTCTTCATTCCTCATCTTTTATTTCAGTCCTCTTGTCTCCAGAAACCTCCTGGGATCTGCCAAGTGGTCATTGTATCACAGTTCTACTGACCAGAGATGCTGCTCACAGTCTGACAAACCTTTCAGTTTTTTACACCCTGCGTGATGTATTCATCTGTGTGAGTTATTTCTCTTTCTTAAATTATTGTAATACGTACCCACTGATAACTATATGACAATATAAAATAGAGCCCAAGCTGCTGCTTTGGGATGAATTCAAAGCATCCTAGAACTTTCTCTGCCCACCCCTCCTCCCACCCACAAACACACAACTTGTGATTTAATGTAAATCCATTTTATGCAGTGGAATTCTGATTTTCCTCCTAGGAGGAATTAAAAATACGCTGAATTGCTCATCCTGCTCTGGATACTCTGCACAATTACTGCCATCATTAAAATCAAAACCAGTCCTCTTGGAATTATCACACGTCCCCACAAGAGATACTCTACTTTCAGGTCAAAAAAATACAATCTGTCATCTACTTGTTCGTGGAAACTTTGACCTGTGATGCTCCTTTGATGGCAGTCCTTGTATTCTATGTGTCCAATATCCTGGACAACAAGCAGTTCTTTACAGTAGTTTGAAGGGCTTCTTTGCCCTTTCTTTAAAGGCATCTTCTTGGATGGAAGTTAATTAAGTATGCATTTCAGATGGATACATTTCAACACAAATCTAGAAAAACAACTATGTTTAAAAGATTCTATCCTTTGACATAAGTGGTTATAATACTGAGAAGTAAATAAAATCTGGTCAGCTAACAACAGTGTAGCTATATGCAGTAAACAAACTGATTAAGAATATCTGACAAATAATACTGTAGAGTACTGACATCCTCAGTGATACTGAAATTTAATAAAACTTATGTGTTGCAGAGAAAATTCTTGTGTTTTAGCTTTAAAAGCATTCAGAGTCTCACACTCTTTCACTTATGCCAGAGCAAACATGTTTCTATCACTGGGTT
Source organism: Corvus cornix cornix (assembly GCF_000738735.6). Lineage (NCBI taxonomy): Eukaryota > Metazoa > Chordata > Aves > Passeriformes > Corvidae > Corvus > Corvus cornix. Next base: position 49,071,669 of record NC_046333.1, read on the forward strand.
TTTTTAATTTCCTGGCTTGAAAACAGAAATTAAATATTTTTCTGAAGTGTTCCAGCTTCTAAAAATTGTGTGGCATTTCAGTATCACTTCCAGCAAGGAGTCTGTCATTCTTAGACACTGTTGGTGCCAGCTAATGCTACCGCGTAAGTTTGGAGTATTTTGCTTCTGACCATGAGCAGTGCGGCTTCCCAGGTGTCACGCTCATAGCTCTCACCTCCCACTCTTACAGATGTCCTGGTGATCATTCATCACCTCTGTGATTTCCACTAGGAAGCAAAAGGTCCTCAACGTGCTTCTCAGCTGCTGTTTCATCTCACCATGACTAAAGAAGCGAAGGTGTACTCATCATCTCCAAGGAACAACTTCTAATGAATGGCCTGTCAGCCATGTCACTCGTTAAGGAACAAAGGAGGAAAGGTTTGCATGGCTGACGCCTTTTCCATAAATCCCAGATACAGGAAGTGTGTAAAAGTGTACTGCTTTAGGAAAAATATGTACAGTGAGCTTCCTTTATTTTTACTGCTGTTGCAGCTGTGTCAAAGATTTTTTCTGTCAAAGGCATTTCCAGCTGTTTTGATCTAAAATGCCTGCCATAAGGAGTACCCAGAATATCAGCTTTTCATATTTTCTTGCCTACCAGTGTGGTTTACAAATAAATTGTGAAGGGCATGTGATCTTTAGGCTCCAGCAGGCTGAATAATTCAAAGGATCATCACAAATCATTGCTTAAACAAAAACCATGGTATTCCCTTAGTCTTGCATTGACTTCTGTGTTTGAATAATTCCAGTAGGAGAACTTACCAGTAATAGTATTTATGGAAAAGGACTTCTAAAAATAGTTTTAAAGGCTATTAATTCTGACTCCAAAAACCTCTTTCCAGGCTTTCTTCAAGGACAAGGAATGTGGGCAATACACAAACCAATTGTATGTAGAATACTTAATGTCTTTCAAGTTTTGCCTGCCAATAGTGAAGTAACATGAAAAGCCAATCAAAGCCAATTTTCAGAAAATATTCAGTAAAAAAATTAATTATTAATTAATTTTTTAATGCCTAGCAGAGTTACTGATGTTGGTAGTCATCCCCTGATTTAAATGCAGCGCCCTCTCTGTAAAAACAAAATTCATCTTAAAGTTTGTAAAAAACCTAGTAAATATGTGAGGTCTGTATTGAAAAATAAGTAGCTTTGTATTCAAAATGAGAAGCATAAAAAATCAGTCTTAAGTCAAGCTGAATCCTGAATAGAATAGTATCTCAAAAAGAAATAGTTTTACTTGGTTTCTCTTTAACTTTTATGACAGACATCCAGAATCTCAAGGTCTCATAAAGCATACATTAGACACTGTAAAGGATCTCAAAACCTTAGTGAAACAGTGATGTGTGGATCATTGGTAGGGGGAATGGAGGGAGGATAGCATGGATTAGATGTGGATTAGTACTTGTTTTTAGAAAAAACTCATAAATAAAACACTTAGGCCCAGATTCAAGTCTCAGATATGTGGCGTATATCACCAGATGCTTGTAAAAAATGTTACTGCACTTTCAGACCTAGCCCTAAGTACTCTATTAATTTAACTTGACATTTGTTTTAGTAGTTAATGGGTTAGTGTGTGAAAATGCTTGTGCAACTGCCTTCTTATGTTTGATCTTCCAGCTTCCAGGAGTTTGTAGACAAGGAGATACAGCAATGTATAGTTGGTTGTAATGCATACAGAAATGCATTTACAGAATGCAGTTACAGAAAATGCAACTTTGTGCAAAATTCAAGCCTTATTTTTAAAAAGTTTCATCATTTACTGCTGAAGACATTAAAACATAGTATTTCAACTTTCTGCCTGGATGTAGGTTATGTTAGAGGCCACTGTGGGGCTACACTAGAACCTGGTGTTTATTCAGATAAACAATGCATGAACATTTGCTCTTCAGAGTGCTCTTCTGTCCATCCTGGAGTTAAATTCGGTCGATAAGCACATGATACATTTTTAAAGTGCAAATGTGAATTCTTCTTTAATTACAGAATTACCATCAAATCTGTGTGTGTGTGTGTGTGTGTGTGTGTGTGTGATTAAGTCTGGGCAGAGTGAATAGTAGTAGTAGATTGGATAGGTACTCTTCCACTATTTATGTTTAACATACCTGTGAGTATTTATATATATATGTATATGTATATATATATGTGTGTATATATATATATAAAATGTTTCCTATTCTGGCAAATAAGAAGGCTTCTTTGCATAATGTTTGTCTTTGGCAACACAATAGTTTTTAGGAAATGCAGAAAATTAGGTAAGACCTTTAAAGATTTGACTTTACAGTAGTTCATTAACTTCCTGTTATAATTTTCATTAACTTCCCAATAATTTTCTGTGATCTGTGCACTGTATCTTTGTTTAAAAATTTAATCTGGTTGAGTAGCAAGGGAAAAATGTCCTTTGTTAAAAGGGGAAAAAAATTGTGTGAGGCACCAAATTGTGTATTTGGCAAGTTGTCAGATTGCCATGCCTGAGCTTTCTGTCCTTGCCTGCTGCAAGTAAAAGCATTCTGGGACTATTGTAGAACATTGTATTGTGCCTGCAGCAATACCAAAGAACTGTGTCTCTCAGCTGAACAGTTTTCACCTCTCACCGAAACATCAAGCTCTGTGGTAGATGGCACAGGGCCACCTCAGTGCCACAAAATGCCAAGAATGGGACAAAATATCTGCCCTGACATGTGAAGAAATGTTTTCCTTTTTTTGTGGCCATGGTGTTGATATGCTAAATGTGGCATTCCCTCCCTGCCCAGAGATGAGACGCACTTGCACTTTACAGAACCAGAGATGAAGTCTGTGTACCTCAGTAAAGGAAGGCTGGCTGTTTTCTGCTGTGGTCATCAAAATTCACCTTATCACACTTGTTTTTTTTTCTAAAATCAATGTGCCTAAAATTTGAAACTTAGTTGTTTCAAGTCTCTGTCAATAAAGGAAATCAAGCACCTCCAGTCAGTTCTTCTGATCTTAGGTAGTACCACTCCTGTTCTAGTGATGCCTGTGGCTTTCTAATGCCAGTACATAAAGCTGGACAAGGGAGTCTTCAGAGAGCTGTTGTTCTGCACTGAAAGTTAATTAAATATGCAGATTTTATCTTAATTCACTATTTTTTCTTTAGACAAACCTCTGACTCTGGCTCTGGTTCCATCCCCAGTGGCCTTAAATTGCCTTGGGGTGGTACCAGGGTGGCCTTATTGATCACACATTTTGTAGACGTCTGCAGAAAATATCACAGTCAACACCATGTAACTGTGAGTCCTAAATAGTCTGCAAGATATGTCAATTAAAGTATAATCTGCTTGTTGTTTTGAATAAATCTTGGTATTTCTTAAGGAATGGTGTAGCTGACAGGCTTAGGGGGTAAGTCCTTCATTCCTAGAAGCCTTCTGCAGTGTGTTCCAAAATGTAACTGGCAAATTTCAATAGGTTAATGAGTCAGGTAAGTAATTTAAAGTATTAGGTGAATATATTAGCACCATGGTATATTAATGATTTCACAGTGGAAGACTTAATATTGAGTAAATGAGCTTCTAGGAATTACAGATTGCTTTCCCAAACCTGGGAAACAGATATACTTTTTGTTGAGAAGAGTATATCTATTTTTGGTACAGCCTGGAATATAGAGGGAAGACACAAGTTAATTCTAATGTCTGTGTGGAGGTGGTGGTTCATTTGAGTGCCCAGACTGTAGGCAGTCTAATTTCTCTACAGACACATTTGTGTGCAGATATAAGGAAAGACACCTAAGCAGCCTGGAACCTAAACTTGCTACAAGAAGGCAATGCTACTGCCAGTATTTTCGTGATTTTTACACTGTTATACCATGGTAATGGAACCAGGTTGGTACCATTAGCTCTTATAAGAGGAATGAAGAGTCATAATGTGTAAAGGCTGAAAATTCTTCCTGGGCACAGACTGAGAAGATCAAGGGAAGAATGAGAAGCAGGAAAAACCAATCTGCTTCCTGGATGACTTACTAAACCTGTGTACTAGTAAAATCTTGCCTTTCTTATTGCTTTTCTTCCTGTGTGGTCAGGACAGAAAGTAGCACCATCAGCTGCCACAGCAAGGAATGGCAGGAAGAAATTTAAGATTCAGAGAATATTAATGTTTTTTAAGTTTTGTAAATATGTTGAGAGATTTTATAGCTATAAATTTCTTCTCTTGGTAATTAAAGGCCAAATTGTTTTCTGATATGGAAGATCTAAGTTACACTTCAGTTTTTGAAAAAAGACCAGCTTATCCCAGCAGAAACATCATCTCTGTTTTACTGCTGTAACAGCAAATTTAGAGGAAATGCAATGGAGATTCCATAATATGTACAAGCCACACTCACCCATTCAGATGGCTCAATATTTAGCCCAGGAGCCACTCTGTTCAGCTCACTAAAATTAATTCTTCTGAAGTGTGATTTCTTGCAGGGTGGCGTTCTCCCCCAGCTCCTCCTCTTGCAATTTAAAGGTCTGACTTTACGCATTACAGGTTTGGAGCAGTGTCTTTGGTGGGGAGGATGGGGGGAGAGCAGGGGGGATTGGATAACTGCCCAATTTCATATGATAAAAGTGAAATTCTCTTCTGTCTGCAGGACAATCCCCAGGGAACAACGTATGAAACCCAAACTTAAATAAAATCATATCCTGTTTGCAAACATCATATTCCCTTTGCTTCTCAGTAATCTGGACCCATAAACCCCAGCACAGCTTGAGAGCCCATTCCTCATCTAAACAAATGCCATAAGCCCCTTTATACTTTTACAACCATGTCAGAAAATAATATTGACTGCCAATAGTGATGTGATTGGAGTTGCCTCCTCTGAGCCATAAAAGAAGCAGTCTGTTATCAATTTCTCTAAATGCATCAAGGGAATTATGGGTCGGTTCAGTTCCAAGTTATAAATGACAATTCAAAAGCCGCAGAAGTGTTTGAAGCTGGGAGCCGATGATGACATTATCATAAAAGCCTGCTCTTCTTTGCTTTTGTGGGGTTTTTTGCCTATCAACTAGACAAAAAAATATGGCTGAGAAATGACTTCAAGATTTCTTCACACAGCAGCAGGTCAAACAGGCAAGAAAACAATCACTATTTTTAGTGACAGACTGAGACAAGGAGATGAAACTTGCTCCCATTAAATGTAGATTTCTTCTTCTCTTATTGTCATTTTCACAGCACAACAGGAGAGGAATTGCAATAGATGGATACATTGATCAAATGATCAGTTATAGCTCTAGTGGCCGTTTACAGATGAAAAATTGTGGAGCAGTCTGACAATCCACAGAACCAAAATGTAATTTGTGATTATTCTCCCCATTTGGCCACTTCACCTGTAATCTACCCACCTCTCCTGGAAAACTTTTCACATTCCAAACCTCTGACCAGCTGCAAGAAACCATCTCTTTTTATTAAAACTGCTGGCCATAGAGCTGCTAGTCTCTCTCCAACACAAAGAATTTCATCCCCCCGGTATTAGAATTCTTTAACAACAGTTGGTTCTGGAACAAGGTTAAGCTTGAAAAGAAAAAACAATAAAAAGCATTATTGCAGGAGGGAGATCCCATATTTCAGCGGATTTTATACTCCTGACCTTGGATAGTCCTCTGATAAAAAATCAACCATCATTTAAAGAAAACCTGTTATGTGCAAATTTAGGATGCTAGTTTAGACTTTTTTTTTTCCTCTCTTTGTGAGATCTGTTCAGTTTAGCTGTACAGTACAGGTGAAACAGATTTCTACTCCTAGATAAGAGACCTAATTATTACTTATATAGTTCCTTATAAAACTAAAAAGTTTATTGTTTGATTTCTTCTGAAAAACTAACATATACTAAGCCATATTCACCAATGACTCTAACATAATCGATCCCTAGCACTACTTAAAAGAAGATTCATATGGATGAAAAATTTACGAAATGAGTAAACAGTAGTTTTACATGCATTATTTTCACTGCTACAAAAGATTTAGTGCCGTGATGGAAAAGGATCAGAAAATATTGGTTATGGACACAGACTGCCTCGTTTGCTTTTCAAAATTCTTGAAACAAACTTTCTTTTATTATAACTCTAAGTAATGTCCAAAGAAGAGGATCCCAGATGTTAACTGCAGTTTTAGAACAGAGATAACAAAATCAATAATAGAATAGAAGTCAGGGTTACAGAGGTTAGTTGGACTTTTGTTTGTGAACAATAAAAGCCCATCAAGTGATCATGTCTTCAGTGTTTGGGAAGTCCTAGCTTCCATTCCTTGATCCAAGAGCAGTTTTCATTCTGTTCAGTGATTCTTTCACATCAAATTTATAAGCTGTTTGTGGAACAGGGCCTCAGAACTAGGACTTGGCAGTATTTATAATTGTATATGCTAGGTAGATCATAGCCTTAGGTACATGGGCTTTATCCTACTTATGGATAAAGCCTTACTTGTCCGGTGCTCTTTCCAACAGTACCATGGTGTGAGGGTCCCCAACCAGAAATAATATTTGCTCTCTTTTGTGGTAGCAACACCCACTAAGACGTGGGGTCTCTGATATTAAATCCAGCCTGGGAGTGGAGAGAACTGAGCCTAGGTTTCCCATCCCCTGTATGAGTAGTCTAACCACTAATCTATTTAATAGTAGAGCTGCATAGTAACAGCCAGCAAGGTCCCCGTATGGTTAGAAGACAATAGGGTCAAAGAGCTCTGAAAGCCCTCCTTCCAAAGGCAGTCATAAAGTCTCCTGCAAGAATGGAATTTTTTTTCTTAACACTGTTTTATTATATTCTGTAGCAAACAAGTAATGATGCAAGCATGGAAGAAAAAATATACAACAAACAAAAAAAATTTAAATTCTTCCATCCCTCCCTAAAATCTTTGCGTGAACTATTCTTCCTGCTTTACATTGATTACTGCTTTATACCTCTCAATTGAGAGTTACTAAGTAGCAATATTTTTTGTTTCTTTCCACCATTATTTCTGAAAGTAACCTTAAGAATTGCTTTTCACGTAGTTTGAAGCAGCTCCCTTTCCCAAAGCTCGTCTTAACCAATCGACAGCTAAGTATCACTGAAAGAAAGCTCCTAATCTGATTATTTACCTTGAAAAAGGTCATAACCCATTCCTTTAAAAGAGCCCCACAGCAAGCCTGACAGTAATAACATATAGAAAGGCAAACCAACTAGAAAATAAATAAATAAAAGATCAATTTCTACAACATGTTCTTTAATCCAATTTCCATGAATTTAAATAAGAAATAAAGCACACAGACTGGGGGGAAAAAAAAGTGTAGATTAATTTAAATACTTAAAAAAATGAAGCTATACTGAGCAATTCTGACTTGTGTTAGCTTTAGAATGGAAAACATACTGTCACTAGTTGGAGGATTTCAAAGCACATATCTGGTCATGATTTCTTAATACCACAATGACCTGTTTCATAGAAAAATTGTGTCCTTTACTTTCAAAGACTGCCATGGTCTTGTTTGCTATCCAAAGCCCTCAAATAGATTTTTTCGAGCAATTTTACATAATCTTTTTACTCAGAAGCCTGAACATCCTTTCTGAAGTTCATTAAATTTTTGTTCAATTTTCTCTGCATCACCAGTGTGAAAAATTACCTTTTTCATACACCAGTGTGTGCATATATGTGTGCATGTGTGCACACAGTAGTTTACAGAGGTGCACATGCACACACATGTCTACATATCAGTGTGTAATGTTGGCTGAACCACATACAGAAATGATGCTCAGGTTTCCAGATTGGCAAGTTGCTAGTCACCAACTTCCAAATTTTAGGCAGAATCTTCAGCAAGCTAAGCCCACAGTGAAGGAGGGAATGATTACAACTTCCTGATTCCTTTTTTCTTAAGTCATAATTCAGAAATCCACAAAAATCACAAATTACTGAAGGTTAAAATGCATTTTTTTTTTTCTTTTTTTCTTTTTTTTTTGTGTGTGTGTGTGTTAAAACCTTACAAAATGAGTATTTCTTCTGTCATATAAACATAGTAGTATGGTATGGAGTTTATGCTTTGTGAAGAATAAAAGTAAATAAATCTGTATAAGGGTGCACTGGAAGTTGACCTCCAGAGATTATGCCTTTATGTCTGCTCAGACTATTCAGAGAGATACTCAGAGAATTCACTGAGAAACAGTAAAAGGGAAGTAAAATATATATCAGCCATCCAGCCCACTGATACCTAGAATATTATCATTTCACTTTGACATTGATGACATCAGTAAATAATGGACCCAGTTGGACCAAAAGCATTAAATACTTTTGTGTGAAAAATTCATATATGTGAAAAATTATTTCTCCTTGGCATTATCTTCACTACAATTTAATAGGAGCGTGATACCAGTATCAGAAATTCTACATGGTTTTCAATAATTTAGCTTTATTCTTTTACCTAGTGTTGCAACATATTTCTTTCTGCAGATTTTTGTCTACTGTGTCCCAATACGAGCTTGTCTTTCAGGATGAATCCATTTCAATCCATTTCAAAACAGGACATAAAAATGCTCACATAATTTATTACTTTAACAGTACCCAAGTTATTGGCTAGCAGCTAGTGAGCCCTTTTCATGCTAAATATTAGCTTTGGCAACTTTTTTGTCCTTTCAGAGAAGTGTGGAGCCATATTTACTTTTCAGCAGTACACAAAACAACTTCTCCAAAGCTTATTATGCTGTAACAATTGCGCCCATGTTACTTTCCTCAAGGAAAGAGCTCATGTAAAAACCCAAAGTGGGATAACTGGAAATGGGCACATTTCCACAAAATTTGTTCCTAACTGTTCCATTTGCCTCTTGTAATGTGCTGTTTTCCCTGTCTGTGAAAACACAGTGCAATAACGGCTCATGTTTCATCTTTACATTTTTTATCAGCTTCTGAAGACTTTGAACTGATAGTGCTAGAGAATTAACCAATGAACACATATGTTGTGTGCTGTCCCTTTTGTGAAAAAGCAAACATCTACTTACCCCAAGTCCCCCACAAGGCAACAAGGAAAAGAGTTTTTGAGACACGTTTCCTATATATTAAAGAAAAAAAAAACAATAAGCATCATTCATCAAAAAGACATTTAAATACTGGAAAAGTATTTCCTTACTCTTTACAGTAATTCAGATTTCATTATTATTATCACTATGACAATGCCAGATACTAGTACAAAAAATAATCGTAATACCTAGAAATCAAATCAGCCATGGGATGTTTAAAGTACTACTATGCAACAGTGACAAATTTGAAGACTGTTAAGCAGTTTCAAAGGAATATAACAATCAAAATTCCACAGAAAATCACTCTGAACTAGGGTGACTAATCATCCTGATATCTGTAGCTGATAAGCAGCTAGTCTAAGCTTCCTCTCAGCTTCTTCTCCAGCCCGAGGAGTGAGGCAGGGACCTCCACCCAGCCTAGATAACTGATGGGATAAATTATGCTTGAGAAGTACCTGTTTCTTTTCACTGACAACAGAGGGAACCACATTAAGTTTACGTGAAACTGATAACTAATTTCTTAGCTTTTTCCCTTCAAAAGAGTTTCTCCTTTGAAAATTGCAGCATTAGTCTCTCTTATCTATGTAAAAATGCTGTTTTCTTCATTTACATCAGTGATTGTATTAATAGTTTGAAAAGATAACTTGAAACATTATTTTTTTCAGTATTATTCAGTAAATATATGATACTAGAGGAAACAAAAACTTAATAGGCTTTAGAGTAATTTCTAGCTAATTCTACTCTATACATTAGCTAATATGGTAGGGTTTATCTAAATACTTACACTCACATTTTATTCATTCATATTTTCTTTTTTCTCTTTCTTTCTTTTTTTTTTTTTTTCTGGTACTACTAAACTCACTGTTTATCTTGATAACAACAATATGAAAACCGGGTAAGGATCTCAGGATTTGATGCAGTTCCTATCCCTGTGTGTAATCTGATCCTAAGGCAGCTGTGGGAGAGAACATAAGCTTTTCCCCTGCCATATCACAGAGCTGGCTTTGTAACTTTGCCATCTGGAGGAAACATTAGATAGTGAATCACTTGAGTTACCTAGAGGAGTCACTCATTGTTATGGAAGGGGCGAATGCTGCAGTTACTCATGTTTAGCAGGTGCCAATGAAATGCACAAAGACAATTATAAGCCATCATCTTTGAAGTAGGAGACACCAGACTGCAAGGTCTGGGATGAAGAAAGTGCTTTACACTTTGAGTAAAATCCAAGATGCATTTTTACCCGACTAGAGGCCTTTGATCAGTTTGCACAGTGTGCGAGAGAAGCCAAACAAAACCTCCTGTGGAGCTACCAGGGGAAATGCAGGTGCAGCAGCTATGCAGAGTATTCTCATACTGTGAGTCCTGATGGCCCCAGACATGCAAGGAAATGTTGGCTGCAGGAGATTGTCAGAGTAGAGGTGCAAGTAGGAGTTTCCAGATTTCTTGCTGAGCAGATCCAGGGACCAATTTTTCACTTTTTACTATGGGGAGGATGAAAAAGTCTTGAGCAGATAACAAAAAAATTAGTGCTGCTAAAGTGCCAGGAGACATTAATGGAAATATAAGGTGTAATTTGAGATAAAAAAAGGCATTTATAGATTATTGAATGACGTTTTTTCTTAAATTCCGTGGCAGAGTTGGGACATAAGAGGGAACAGATGAATTCTCATTTATCTCTCTGCATCCTGGCACATTGTGCCTGGTAAACACTATTAAAAACAATAAACACAAAGTAAAAACAGAAAAGCAGATGGTGAGGAAGACACTAAAATCAAATCAGAAGATAGTACGAAAACTGGGGAAAACAAGCACGTAAGCCTTTTCAGTGTATCAAGAGGCTTGCAGGAATACTCGCTTCTTATTGCATGATGGTTTGAAAAATAGTAGTTGCCAAACTCTGAAGAACAAGAAAAACATTGAGATTTCATGAAAAGAACAGTGGGGAAATGTTGGACTAAGAGAAATTGAGACCATCACTTAGCTAGCCTCATGAAAAAGGAAGGCTCACAATACTTTGCCATAAATGAAAATCAATAGCAAAAAGCTACTCTGAAAATGAATTGAAATGAGAATTTCCCACAATGTTTGAAGTTGATGTCCCAGAAGATATTGGGGTACTTCAAGTAAGGTAGAAGACAAATTCTAAATAATCAAATATTTTTGACTTAGCACTAGGGCAGAAGTAGTCACCAGCACTTTGGAGTTGGTACAACCATTTACTGATAGAGCTAGAAATGTTCCAAGATTTGTATTCTAGAATATCAAAGGCAGTAGAAGCTAGTTTGTCAAAGGTGCTGAGGCACCCATCACTGACTAAGGTCAGGCCCCTACAGAAGTCAAGGAAGCTGCTTGGGAGGTTGATGACTGGGGACCAAGAGTCTGATGAAATGAGGAAAAATTATGAACGAAAACTCACTTTCAAAAGAAAATAAAAAAAAAACAAATTAAAAAGTGTATTCACTTTTTAACCTGATTATTCTCAGTATCATCCCTCAAGAGCAAAGCCATTTCAGCTAAGTGTTTATTTCTTCATTAATTTGAAATTGGAATTGCATGGATGCTTTCTGATGCATCTTTTAGTTGCACTCTAATTACTGACTCACTGTCGGATGTGTTGACAGTGTGTTTCGCACTTTTACAAACTTTTAATAGTAGGAAACTTGACTTAGAGTGACAGTTTCTTAATGACAGTTGGATTGAGAAAAAGGAAAAAATATTTGTAATAAATGTTTGCTGTTTGGCCCTTGAATTCATATGAGGAGATTTGTAAGGTTGGATGCTGGTACGTGAAGCCATAATGTGATGTGATACCTAGTCTGCAGATCAGTTTCCTTTGTGTCAAGACAATGGTAGTGCAACATAACAAGTTGCTTATCACGCAGTAAAATACATCAGTCCAAAACTTAACTGCACAATAGTGCAGAAGTTGAAGTGGTCATTTGGAATAGCTGCATTTGTAGACCCCGATGCAGGGAAAATAAAGCCAAGAGTTCAAGCAAGTTAATACTTGTAAACCATTAGGAATAGATGAATTTGTGTGTAAGTCTCATTGATTCCAATAGTTTCCAGTCATGCTGTTCTGCAGTCTTCCAGAACAGCCTTTTTTTCTTGAACAGGGAAACTGAATTAAGCATTTATTGACAAGCAGCACATTACTAGCCCGAGGCATACTTAAATTTCATTTCTTCAGGTGTTTCTTTTCTTTTTGAGAGGTACAGAAGCTGCTTGTTAGCAAAAAAAAAAAAAAAAAAAGTGCTTCAGACAAAGCAGATGCACTCTTCAGAAGAGGAACAGGAAATACAAACACTATTCTGGAGCATAAGTGGAGGATAAATGGTGACTCTGCATTTTTCATTTTTGGATGGGTAGACAATTAAAGAAACAAAGTAGGTCCTACTTTTCATTAGGATGCAAAGCCATCATTCGATGGAACTATTTCTTTAGAAAAAATAATACACTTGCACTGAAATAAATATTTTCTGAGAAAATGTGGTTATTGATGATATTTTTTGTGAGAAACATTTTCTTTAGATTTTTCTCCCTTGGGACATATAATTTGAATTTCTGTAGTATACAAAGGCATTAATTTTAGTGTCGGGAATGGTTAGGTTCAACCTCACTGAAATGGGGACAACAAAATCAGGAGCAGTCACACTATATTTTGGAAAAATGTAAGAGACAATTAAGTTCCTTTATCCAAGAGTCTGGAAGCCCAAATGATTAGAGCTTCCAGCCAGAAAACAGACACATGCAAAAGCATTTGGGAAGGGTGTTTTACTGACTTATGTCTTGGTAAAAGGCCATGTGAGATGCAAGAAGAAAATATCCTAGAAACAGAGAGAGAAAAGGGCATTGAGCCAAGGATACGCTCAGAATATATTCTAAGAGTGTGATCTTGATATAAACTTAGAGAATAAATGTTTTGGACTAAGCGTCTAATAAAAAAGGCAAAGAACGTGCAGTAAGGAACCGTGGGCCAAGAAATGGTTTTCTAAGATAGGATAAACAAAGCTTTCTGCATTCTGTGTACATCAGCAGAAACACAGTTAGGTCATTCCCTCTTAACCTTGTATCTGCAATTGCACACTGCATCCCAGAGGCTGCTCAACCACTGAGATCCAAAATTGGAACGATATTTTATATCACTGTATGTTATATTAAATAACATGAAAATTAAAATGAAATTAATTTATCCCAAGAAAATTTAAATGAAATGCTTGACTGTTTCAAAAAGGAACAATTTTACAATGCTGCTGAAACCAAATAAAAATGTTTCCAAATTTTAATTATGCAGGAATTTAGAATTCTTTCTTGGAAACACCTTTTTTTTAAAGGAGGATTTCTTTCTTAGAAATTCAAGCCCCTAAGAATCTATTGTACTGTAAATATTTTTCAGTTTTCATGTTGCCTTGGCTAAGAAAATGTATAAACCTATATAACACTATGATCTTAGGACTTCCTGAAGCAACAGTCTGCCTTACAGAAGAAACAGCATAAGTTTCCAAAGCAAAATAATTGCTATGTATTACTAGAATTGTGGCAGCAATTTCTTTTGATGGCTAGTGTTATTTTTTGTTTGGGTTGGATTTGATTACATTTAGGAAAAGCCCCACTTCTTAGAAGAAGAGTTATAAAAATAACTGAGAATTAGAGTGTTGCATCCAGTGTGCTGGGACAAAGGCAGGATTTCAGTCACAGATTATTTCCAAAATGTGCTAGTTTTTTGTGTGTTTCTGACAAATAGGCTTGCTTCATGCAACACTACCTCATGCTAATGGCAGAGCTCAATTTAACCCTACTTTTGTATTATAAAAGGCATACACCAAGCATTGGCTGAGCATCAAGATATTTTACATGAAAAACCTGTTCATTTGCGACTATTCTGTATAACCATAGGTGCATTTAATACGTTAAAATATGTTTTTCCCCCTGTCATTCAGAAAGATATTATATCCTGTTATATACTGCATAATAAAAAGGCATTAAAATAAAGCTCACTTATTAGCAAAACTTAGGCATAGTATCTGCAGTCAGAGTGGCTGAAATGGTTGAAATAAAGCAAATGAGAACAGCAAACAAGCAATTCTGACAAGCAAGTGTATCTTAAATTCCTGGTTTCGAATCAAATACAAGGAAGTAGAAAACCAACTGTGTTCAAAATTGCCACTGACCTCCAATGGAGAACAAGCTACAGTAAAAGGTTAACACTGATGACTTTTGAAGCAAATGAGGAGAAACTCGTATCGCTGCTTTCCAGCCGGTGTATTTGGCTAATCTATATTTGGCTTCCATTGTAACATTCTCCTTCCACATAGCAATGCATTTGGAAAAAGTGAATTTTTGTCACACTGCTTGCCAAGTGTTTTAAGCTGACACCAGCTATGACTAATGACAGTGCTGGAATGTGCTGTTCTCAGTAGAATAGAGGCCTGTACAGACCTAGGAGTTTCCTGGGGTCCAGCTTCTGTCTGTTCAGTGGGCTGGTGCCATACAGCAGTGAATGATGTTCAGAGTGAACCAGCTGTATTTCCTCCAGACTGGCTTTTCGACCTCGAATGCGCTGAAAGAAAACAGCAGAGGCCTACAATATTCCACTGACAATATTTAGGGAGGGGGGAAAAAAGTAAAGGTCCGAAATAACATTTAGGATGATTAATAATGGGTTGAAATTGCGTCATGCAGGAATGTGACACTGATTTGTTTATTAAAGTAATGCTATATGAAAAACAAATGCGTGTGTGCTTTATCACAAAGTGCTTCACTTAAGTCTTAGGAGAGTTATCTTAATACAGGGTTTCACATAAAAGAGAAAGAAAAGATTCTGCCTCTTTTCTACATAATATATTAAGAGATACAAACCAAAGGATGAAATATTTCTTAAGTAAGAAATCTGGCTAGAAAAAATCTAATTTAGAGAGCAAAAACTTATTCACACCTGTAAGCTGCAGATGTTTTTGGAATGAGGATTAATGTTTTTTGCATCATTACTAGTACTTGTGATTTATGCTGGTAGGAGGAACATGATCACAGTGAGGAGAGACAGGGAGAAAAAGAAAATTAAACTTTAAATGCTTTAATAACATATTTGTGTATGTTTTTAAATTTTTAATGTGTGATCAATATCCCAGGATCATTTTTGCTGTTACACATGCTGACTCACTTGCTTTCTTACATTTTTGTAAGTGAAGTTTGTCTCTTTAACTGTTTCTCCAGCCTGTATTTGCCCCAAAACCAGATGTAAAAAATCTGGGGCATCTTTCTACAAATCCATTGAAATGTAATCAGTTTAGGAAGGAAGAAAGATAGGAAAGGAAAGATAAAACTAACATTTTCTTATTCAGCATATCTGTTCCTTGTATGTATATGGAGTTACATCTTGTCATAAAAATATTTATTTCTCTGCTTGTGCTACACAGCCTTTGCAGATACAGCAACATGAATCAGATTTGTTCAGGACTGGGCATAATAAGCAGCTCTGTCAACAAAGTTCTGGACCTGAGATCATCTTTCCGGTTGATATTGGATGAAGGGAAGAGAAAACAGCTTGATTTTAAGGTCTTGGACCCTATTTCCAGATCTGGTCCTTGTGAACACCAAAATCTCTCACAGCTTAGGCTGGATCTGTCTGACTCTCAAGGTCTACAGATACACAGGTACAGCAGTTATCTAAGTAGACTACCCTATTTTCAATTAGACTGATTTACCTGTTACAGAAATGCATTTAATTCTAGTTTTGTTGGAGGTTAAATTGTAATTCTTATTGTATCCAACACTTTGTCATACACATTGGAAAGCACCGACCTCTGCACTAGGAAAAGAGAGCAGTATTATGAATATTAAAGAGAATGTGCACGTCAGAAAAAAAGAAGATGCCTGGGGATAGGGGGTTCAGAAGAACCATGCACAATTTATATTGAGTTAAGCAGTGGGAATTTTTTCTGACTAATCAGGATAAATATCCTAAGAGTTAGAGCTAGATGGCTGTGGAACAAGCTCCCCCTCAGGGAAATCGTGGAAGCCCTATTTCTTGCAGTGTTTAAAACTTGACTAGACACAGCAGTGGAAAGAACATTTTAGGGAATGATCCAAGAACTAAATGACTTAATAAACCCTTTTTCATCTCTAATTTCTTCAGGCCTCTCCCAGTCTCACATGAGAATTTGTAGCAGTGCACTCACATCCTTTTAACACACAGTTGCACAATCAAAATCAGCACATTATGTTACTTCATGGAGTCAGTAAACTCTGTAATGGTTCTTCTGGGTCAGATAAAATATTTTCCTTCACAAGTGAGGTGACTGGTAACATTTATTCCTTCATCCATTCTCATTAAGGTCTATGTTTCTAACAAGGTGCTTTAAAATGTATATACCCAATTCTCCATGGCAAAACTGGGAAGGGAGCCTGGGTTTTAGGACAGATAAAATAAATGTATAAGAAAAGTAAAGAGGAATTTTATGAAGGTCACACTGAAGAACCTTGAGCAAAATGCTCACTCTCTGGTCACATATTTTCTACAAGGTATACAAAAACTCTGGGACATGTTTAAGAGAGTTAATAGTCTGGCTTTTTTTGTGTTGAATTGGATGCCGTAGCCCTTTAACTATAAAAAGACACACAGCTAGCCATTATTTTTACAATGGGGTACTCTGCAATATCTGATCTGGAAGAGGTGTCCCAAAGTGGTTTGCCAGCAGCATGCCTCCTACCCAATCTAACCAGTCAAATTCCCTAGGGTAGAAACAGGTTATGCAGAAACCAGTTGGGTGCAGAAATCAAGTAGCACTGAACAGGACACCCCACTCCAGGCATCTCCCCCCAGTAGGGTCCTTGGAGTGCAGCCATCAGCTGAGCTGGCAGAGCCCAGAGCTGCTCTTTCTCCGTGGCTTCTGCAGCTCTTACATCAGCAAGGACATTTACACTGTAGATGGCAGGAGGAAAGGGAAGGGTAAACAGTGCACATGTCTGTGCTCTTTCTGCATTCCTGTCTCCTCATTTAGTGTTCCTTTCATCCTTGCAGTATCTCTGCATATCAATCCCAACGATATAAGGCTCTGCACAGAGGAAAAAAGTGCATTAAAAATTACCTGTAATAATTTCTAAGAATAGTTCTCACACAATGGTGTCAGGATTTAGCAGATCTACACAAGCATATGTCTTAAGTCTGTTGCCAGAGTCTCTCATGTAACTTCAGTTAGGCAAAGTGATCCCTTTTGGCTCTCACTAGGATGAGTTATCAGACAACAGAACATATGCATTTGTATAACTTTACACGTACACTTTTAGACACATCTTTTTTTTTTTGTTTGGAAGTGTCTTTCATAATTTTCATTGACCATGGTAGTATTGAAAACATAAAATGTAACAGAAAATTGGCATAAAACCAACAAAAAAGGAGAAAGCATAGGAGAACAGGTGAACAGTATTTGTTTCATTCCAGAGAATTTGAATAATACATCCACCCATCTACTACATCCTTAGTAGAAGGCAATTCATCCTTTTCGAATGTGTATGACAATTTGTGTGTTGGCTTTGTCCTCTGACATGTGCAGTTCCCTCATCAACAGAAATATTTATACACCTCAGGAGAGCAAAATACTTGCACCTGGGTGCTTTGAAAAATCAGTCTAGAACTAGAAATCCATTGTCCCCACAACGGGAAAATGTTTTCACCTTTCACAGAATTTAAGGTCAAAGTCTGGTCTGTTTAAAAGAGACCATTAAATTTTCACACAGAAAACCTCTATTAACCTGAAGATTTAGGTTAGACTTTCAGCAGAGTAAACTCATGTACAGACAGAGATTCAAGAAGACAAAGGTGATGCTGCCTGTTTCTCTCTGCTAAACTAACAGGAATTGTGACACAGGTTAAGGAATATTTCTCACTCGGTTCTCTCAGTGTAATGTGTTCATTGCCTGTACTGCAGGTTTTTGTTTGGAATTCCTTAGACTATCAAGTTTGTAAACAACATCAGATTTTTTCCTGACTTCATGAGATTTCTCATAGTTGCTCAATTCTTTCGTGTTTTCAAAACTACTCACAGTAACAGGTCTTTTGCCAGTCAGTAAACTCACATCTCTTGCTCTCTCTCCACCACGTGGGAATTGCAAGCATGCCTCTGACACACATGTACCCACAGAGAGATGCATTTATTCTCTTCATGTGTTCTGGTCGTCCAGTGCCTAACGTGGATATGTTAAACACTGAAGATTTTTTTTTCTTAAAAAATGACTTGCTTTTCCTGCGTTATTTTATCTTCAGTGGCAAATTGAGGTTCAAAGAGTGGAATTTTTCAAATATTTAATTTTATGAGATCTGGCAGACTCAACTTTAAATTCTTTCCTTCCCTCCCCTTCAGTCCATGAGATGTTGACAGCAGGAGGTGCAAGGTGCCCCCCTAATCCAGAAAACTACCAAAATTCAGAACAAATTCTAGGCCAAAAAGAAAAATGTTGATGGACCACAGTCCCTACAGGACGTAAAGGTGGGGGCATAAAGCAGGACCATGGCTACATTCTTCTTTTCTCTTCTGAAACAGTGCTGATCACTGTAGCCTAATGTCAGTCATGCGTGCACAAATTACAGCCCCAAAGGAGTTATGTGAATACTTGCTCTCCCTAGAACAAGTGGAAAGTGGACACCCCTACCAAAACATAATTCAGTCCTTTTATTGTCCCAAAGGTAGGGCAGATAGGCATTGCTTCTTACCAAGGGAAAACTGTAAAAAAGAAAGATAATGGATGTTTTTATGCCAATCTTTGCATCTTTTAGCTGCCCCGGTCTGCATTTGATAACTGTCTGTTCTACATCTGTCAGCCTTTAACAAACAGCAAACAGGCATTTCAGCAAACATATATAAAACTTTGAAACTAATACAAAAGTGTTGTCCCTGAATTTTGTTTTTCCAGTACATATATACCAGGACTATAAAAAAATTTCACTATGGGTGTGTGTGTGGATGTGTATATGTGTGAATTACTCTGCTCTCCTACCCTGAACTCAGGGCAGGCACTGGTCTCTCAAATCTGGCTCTCCAGGACTGGCAATAGTCTAAATGTACTTCTTTGTCTTGAGGAAGCCAATGGGGGAATTAATCTATCTGTTTGGAAGAAGAATATGACTAAAAAAATAATCTGAAAGTTATAACTAATTTTTTTGTCTAGCAGAAGTCCTCTAAACTGTTGTTTGAATAATTCTAGAGCACAAATATCTACGACTAGAAAGACAAAATACAGTCTGGAAAAGCAAGTCATCCTGGCTGTGTCTGCAGCAGTAAACTAAGCAGTGCCAGGAAACATTCCCAGGCAAAGTAACACAATCATTTGTACTATTAAATTGCTAAAGTGGTCCTTCACACTGTTTGGCTAAGCAGCAACTAGCACTCTCCCAAACAACTCCCAGACATGGTTTGGTCACTGGCATGGGCCAGGAAGCATTCCTGGTAGTATGAACATGGGCCTTTCCATGCCAGTTGGCTGCAGGGGTAGAGAACAGGCTCAGACACATTTTATTTTGTAGCTTTTGTACAGCTTGTGTACCCCATTCAAACCTCGTTTTGATTTTAGCAAGTTGTATTTTAGAAATAATGGGTATGTATGAGTAATATATACAGGTATATATAAAGGCAATACATTAAGCTTAGATTAGTCTACATTAATTAATCTGTGAACTGAAGTGAGCATGGTGTCAGCCCAGTATGACTTTCACCATCCCATGCCCAGTTAGAGATACCGCTTCTCTGTACACTCAGCCAGTCATCTCTCTATTGCCAAAGACCTGAGCTGTGTGAGAAGAGTTAATCCACACTACAGGATTTAGAAAACACATAAAGCTCCCTGCTAGAGATAACAAGGGTCATATAGATGCAGGTTGCTCATTTTCATAAGGGTTTCTTGTTAGGTTATGAGAATAGGGAGGGCCCCCTAAAGAAGCCTGTGCCCAAGGATACGTACAGTACAAGATAACAAAACCTGAGCTACCTCTGAGTGAACTAGTTTTGATCATAAAACTCCTTCTCAGACAAAGAGTGGGACTGCAGCCCTCCTGTGGGACTACTGTTTTAGTTAGAGGGGAAAAAAGTTCACAGTTACTGCCGAGGATTTCCTAAGTGGCTGCTGCAGGTTGCTGTTGCTAACCTGCCCTTTAGACTTGGTGTATGAGGTAATGCATGTGGCAAAACCTGACCAGTGATTTCCCCACTCCTTCTGACAAAAACTGTGGGAGATTATGTTGAGAAATTATATTAAGAAATGGTAATGTCCATGAGGGGGCATTCAGAATTCAGCAGAAGTGACAGTGCAATTCCCCATGCTTTCACTATGCACTCTCTGTGTGGTATAGTCCAGAAAGCAGCTCGATGGTGGCTTTTTATATATTGGATGGTGCAATAACCATTCCTTTAGTGACAAAAGTTATCTATTCAGCTGAATGACTTTCTAAAGAAACAGAGCACCAATTAAGTGTATCACTGTAGCCTTTCTTATTTTGGAAAGTGAGCAGTTTTAAGCACTTGTTTGATGTCAGGCAAGTGCTAGATAATTTAGGGAAACAAAAGACAGATTACATCACCAAATATAATTCTGTCTCTAGCTACGTAAAAGGATCTAGATAAACACCAGATCTATGCACCAGCTTCACACTGAGACTCCTTAATTTTATCATCAGAGTTTACATTTTGACAACTTATTTCACATTCCAACCTCATTTCAAAGCACACAATTGGAGTCAAAATTAGCTGAATGCAGTTCAACATGAAGTGATTTTTTTTCCTCTCTCCCCCCTCACTAGATTATGCAAGACCTAATAGGCTGTATTTCAGGTTTTGAAATTGTAGAATTGCAAGAGGAAACTCTAAATCTTCCAGGAAACTCTTACACTGCATCCATCTCAAACTAACCTATACCACTTTTTCATTTCACACTTTTTACAGAGCCACACAATAGCTGTTTGTTACTGAAGAAAGCAGTACATAGCAGCACACTGCATTTTACTTATTTTCTCTCTTTTGCCTTTTCTTTATAGTATGGAGTCCTGAGTCAAGAAGGTAACTAGGCTTTATTTTAGTAAAGCACTCAGCTGCATGTTTAACTTAATCTTGAAGTATGTGATCCCCCAGTGAAACCACTCATGTGATATGTGGCCTTTAGGGCCTTGCTGAAACAAAGTCTTCTTGAACACTGGAAAAATTATCTAAGCTTAAAAAAAGAATTAGCCTGTTAGAGTGCTGCCATCTAGTTAGATGAGTGTATACAACAAATCCATTTACAGTGCTTGCCATATCTCACTGCCCAGTACACTGAGCTACCTGCAGAAGGTCTTCAGGGACAATCACTAATAGCTATTCAAAGGGATCTATTGAACCAGTTCCTTTGGGTTTGTAAAAACATAAGGATATAAAGAAAAGTAATTAAACCGAACATAACAGCCCTGGAAATTTTGGGATCCTGCAAAACATTAGCTAATTTTTGCTGAACTTTTGTTTTGTCTGGGTTTTATATTCTGATGTATGTGGATGCATGACACTGTGTAAATTCTTTATTTTCTGGTTGGGAAGTGTGCTTTCCTATAATGCGTTATTTTAATATTATCAGTTAAGACCAAATAATTCCTAAAACAAATTACTCTCTTATTGTAGAAGTAAGATGGGTTTAGGAGTTAATAAATTTGCTGTTTACTTTAACAAGTCAAGTATCTGGTCTTAATTTTTAATTACCTCGCACTTGTTTAGCAACCCAGTTTCTTGCAGCCTCGACCAGATGCTTTGGATTCTTCCAGCGTGTTCGGGGTGATTAGCATAGTTCCCACACATACACTGGTGCTTCAGCATCAGACTGTCATACACAACACCTTCAGCACAAAGCACAATAAGAAACAAATGAAACAAAAGCAAGTTATACTGCTCCCTGTAAGGCATATTTTAGCAAAACTGGATTTTATTTGACAATTAGAGCAAGATGAAAATCCTGGAATAACAGAATCATTTAGGTTGGAAAAGACCTCAGAGATCATTGAGTCCAATCTTTGACCTATCTCCACCTTGTCAACTAGACCAGGCCACTGATTACCATGAACAGCTGTTTCTTGAAGACTCCAGGGATGGTGACTCCATCACCTCCCTGGGAAGCCCATTCCAATGCCTGACAACCCTTCCTGTCAGGAAGTTCTTCCTGATGTCCAGCCTGAACCTGAACCTCCCCTGAGACAGCCTGAGGCCGTGTCCTCATGTCCTGTTGCTGGTTGTCTGGGAGAAGAGACTGACCTCACCTGGTTACAGCCTCCTCTCAGGAGTTGTAGAGAGCAATAAGGTGGCCCCTGAGCCTCCTTTGCTCCAGGTTAAACACCCCCAGCTCACTCAGCTGCTCCTTATAGGAGTCCCTCTCTAGACCCTTCACCAGCTTTGTTGCCCTTCTCTGGACCTAAATTTTTCTTTCCTTTGTGAGACTCTGAATTTTGATTTATGAGGTGAATCTTGTGATACCAATAAAGCAAAAATTAATTATCAAGAAATTATATTAATAAATACAATTAACTGTAGAGAAGAAGGGGAATTGGGTGGTAGCTTGTTAAAGCTTTTATGGCTAGAAAAAGAACCAGTCGTATTACTGAATCACTTGTTTTCTCTAGTGGGTAAGGTTAGTTAAACCTTTTAACCTATATACAACAAGAGAATATTATGTATAGCAGTGTTAAGAATATAATTTAGAGAAACCTTTTAAAATAAATTATGAAATGGCAATGCCATTCTGCAGTTGTACTGCTTAACTAATACTATATTAATTCCAGATCTCAAAGCATATCAAACGAATGTTTCAGAGAGTTGAAACAGTGGCAGCCAGAGTCCTTTTTCATTAAAAAGAAAAGTTCCACCCGCTACTCAACTGGGATCAAAATCCTGTTTGACTGCAGTGCAAGGTACCTTTTGAATTTTCTATGGTCATTTATGCAAGGACAGAAGAGCTTTATATGAAACAACTATCAATATCACATTGCTCTGTAGCTGTGTATTGGGAGCAAAAGAGAAATTTTAGTGAGTAGGCTCAAGCTAAATTCAAATTTCAAGGCTTTCAAACCAAGTCTGAAACACTGAAAAATTATTTTCTGTATTTGCTTGTTCTTTGCATTTCCCGTAGACATGTCTGGAACAAAAATTACTGTCCTTTACCCCTATGTGGACCATTTTCATTTGGGAAACATTTGGCTTTTTCTTGCCCTTACAGTTGAAAAGGACTCAAATTAACAATTTCTCCAAGCTGCAATACTTGGCACTCAAAACATCTTTCTTATGTGCCACCACTACTGGGGATGCCAACACAATTCTGGGAAAATTGTGTTAGCCTGCTACTGAAAAGTCAGCCAGTTAAGAAAATACAAAATTAAAGTCCAGATTCAACAAAATGCTCAATACTACCCTTACTCAGCAAAGTCCTGTAATGGGTATTTAACATCAATAAAGTCTTTAAAAGCTCTGCTAGATAAGAGCCTGTATACATCGTGGGTGATTCAAAGTTAAGGTTCTGAGATAATTCAGTTAGAAGCCAGCCAGAAGTTATGCTGCTCTAGAAATATTTATGCTGCCATATTTCTTAGCTCATGCACTTTAGAACTGATCCTTTGGGATCTTGCTATTTAAGCCAAAATGATAATACACTTAAGCATACAGAGAACGCAAATATAATATCTAAGTCCAGTATGGCTAAGTTTATGCTCAATGATTATCTAGCAAACATAATAGTTCATTAGCAATACATTTTTGTATTTACTTTCTTGTTCTGTTTTCTTTTAAAGAAAAAAAGAACCAGTGAAAACCTGGAGCTAATAAGTTAATGCAGCTTAAAATATCTGCTGGCATTGTCAAAGCAGTTAATAATTTCCTTTCTCTGCAGTTCCTTGCTGCTCTATCATCAGGTCTTGTAAGTTATTTGGAAGTATGCACACAAATTAGTGCATGCTCACATACCTCACTATCCTTTTCTTGGCACTCACAGTTTTAACTTCTACAGTCTTTTGCCTACTCAGCTTGTCCAGTTTGGCAGTGGCCATTATACCAACAGATAAGAAAACATTTCCTCCCATCCCCGTGACCAACAGGGAGGGTGTTTAGGTGCTAAATGTACAGGCATCGGGATTTTCAGAAACTTTCAGGCAGAATAGGCTGTTATATCGAATGGATTTGGATAGAAACACTTGTTAAATGTTAAGAAAAATTAGCTGAAAGTTGAAAGTATCTTCTACCTGCCATTCTTTCAACTAATTTTTTATTCTTAGTATTTGAATAGTCCAAATAGCAGGTAATAGAAATAATATATATACATATGACTATGTTTCTGTTATACAGGATCAGGTGCAATAATGACACATTTTGCTTACTTGTATCAAGGTTGCAACCAATTTTGAAGTGAAACACTGAAACTCTGTTTTCAGGATGACTCCTCTGGTTGACATAAACCTCCTTTTCTTAGCACTTTTCCAGAAATAGAATATAACTAGAAATTTATTTCTTTTTGCATTTATTGTATCAAGTTATTTTTTCTGAATCAAAAATCAGTTTAATAAGGTCAGGTCAGTATTGCATGGCAGAAGCATCTGCTCCAAACTTTTAAATACCAAGATATTCACACCACTGAGTGTAAAATTTGTTTCTAGAAGGAATAATTGACTTAAGAAAAGACTGAAATATATGTTTTCATTTATTGCAGGCATTTAAATTGATTTAGGATGTGCAAGTGATTCAGATGTGTGGCTGCTGGTCATACAGCACATGTGCTTGGTACAATACCAGAATGCAGCAGTAGAGATTACTGCTAAAAATAGCCCGTAGGATTTCCCTAACAGGACTCAGCCAATATCTCCCCACCCCCACAAAAAAAAAAAAAAAAAAGAAGAGAGGGAGACAACTGTTTTCAATTGCAGACTGCTGTGAAATATTAATAAAAGATGGTTATTCTGTCTCTCCAGAACAAATGCCTACAGCCAGATTCTGCTCTCAGATTCCTTGTGTAAATCTGAGCAGCTCCACTGAGACTGGTGGATTTATTCTGGATTTACACCAATATTAGTGAGGTCAGAATGTAGCCCCGAAGACAGATGGGAATGGTGCCACCACTGAACCATACAATGATAGGGGACACAAGACAAAAGAAACTGAATTCACATTAAGTCAGTAAAAACCAAGATTTTCCTGGTGGGGACTCCCTAGCACTCATTCATTTCCAAAATACTTTATTCAGGTCAGTTTCTTTTAATAATATTTTTAACAGAGGGGAGAGCAAGAGACCTAAAAATCACTGGCTAGCAGCATGCTTTGAAGAAGATTAATTGCCCTGGAGAACAACAGTACCAATAGGAAAACCCAAGGGAAGAATATCTAATAAATTATTCCAACAAAAAATCTGAACTAAATAATGTCAAATATTCTGTAAACTGCCTAAATGAAAATTAAGTAGACTTTATATTTTTTCACCTTTAACTCATTATCTTGTGCATATACTGTGTATATATTGTTTAACTCTCACAACAATCACCATTCTGATTCCCTTCAGATATTTGGCTAAAAGTGTTTTTCTCATGACTCACAAAAATAGAGGCTCATTTTGATGCCCCTATAATAATCTGCTGCAACAGTTTTCCTTCTAACTTTTTTGTCTTCCAAGAATATATTGTCTTTAAATAGGAAAAAAACCCAAACCTAACAGTAAATAATAAATCAAGGCAGAGACATGTTATTACATTAATTTCTAGAGTGAATTTGCCCTTGCTATATGGTGGACTAGACTTTCTCCCATTCCACACATCCATTCCTTCCTTCCATGCTTTTACAAATGGTAGTGTTGCAACTGCTGTGGACAATGGCTGGTTGCATCTTGTGCTCTCTTAAGGGAGAAAATCATAGAACTATAGGATAGGTCAGGTTGCCAGGGACCTCCAGAGGGTTGTAGTCCAACTCTGCTCAGAACAGGTCAGCACTCTGATCAGACCGTGTTCCTCAGGACTTTCATCCTAAAGGATTTTCTAAGGGCCATATAAGAATAAATAAAAACTGGGTCTGAATTTCTTTCTTTCCACTGATGGATGAATAAATGCTAGGGCACCATCCAGATCCAGGAAATAGTATGCACAGATAAAGCCATTCCATACCATAACATCCCATATGTTAATAATACACAGATTAATTTTTTTTTATTTCACAGAAACTGTATTAGAACTGTTGATGTTGCAAAGTCTCTGTTCATTGTCACTCCAAAGGTGTCAATCTCATAACATAAAAAATAGCTCTATTTTCGATGTACTCAAAAACTGGAGTGATAAAGGTTATATATGTAAGTCTGTAAGCCTAGACACATGTCAGGGAAAGAGATTTCTTTAAGCAGAAAGGCTTAACTGTGAGTGCAGAGTTCATTTTGCGTGTGGGACCTGGTCTATCAGCCAGGGGGTTCTGGCTATTAGCATAGGTACAGCTTGCAAACAGGTACAGCACCACATTGTCTCCAGCTGGTACCTAGAGGATATAAAAGAGCTGAGGGTGCAGAGCAGAAGTGGAGAAGCAGAAGCATAAAGTTGTAGGGCAGATGAAAATAGGAGGATTTTTTTTTCCAGTAATGAGTAGAGATTATTATATTGAAAGAGCAGTGGAGGGGAAAAAAAGATTCAATAAAACAAGAAACAAGGATTCAAGAAAAGATGTTTCATATTTTGAAAAAGGAATTCAGTGAAGGACTGAGAATCTCACTTGCAATAAGTTGGCTTTTTTTCCTCTTTCTTTCTTTCTTTCGTTCTTTCATTCTTTCTTTCTTTTTCTTTCCCTCTCTTTCTCTCTTTCTTTCTAGCTTTCTCTCTCTCTCTCTCTCTCTTTCCACTGGTGTTGTTCATGGAGCAATGCTTTACTAAAAGGTCAACTCTCTGCCTAATTTGGCTGTTGGCATTTCCATTACTGAACTGATCAGGTTTCTTTGTGTCTTTCTTTCTTGAGCCCTTTATGCCTGGGATGTCCCATTCCCATCACAGTCCCATTCAGTGTTTGTCCTACAAAATTTCATTCCTTCTCTTATTTTTCCATCTTAGCTTCACACTTTCTTTCTTGATTAGTTCCACTGATGCCAGAAGTCCACAGATCTATGTAACCCCCTCGACCCTACTCCCCTTACTGGGGATCGTAAAAGAAGGTGTCAGTAAACCTTAGCAATCAGGCTGAAGCAGCAGCTTTTACATTAGTAACTCCATTCAACTTTTTCAGTGGAACTGCAGATTTTTGAATGGGACAGTGAAGGCTACACACAGTGAGCTCACTTTTGGTGTGCTCTGTGAATCTTAGAATGAGCTTACAATGTTCTGGGGACTCTATGAACACAACTAGAAAAACTGTGGTCTAGTTTAAGAATCCTGTCTATACGCAGCTGTTCTTTTTGCAGAAACTCATGGAAAGTGAATTAGTGTGTTTGTTTCTGTACAATGCAAATGTTTGTTACCCAACAAATAATAATACATTTTTGCTTTCCAAGTTCACATTCTAGTTGGAAATATGGGAGAGCACACTGTTTCAGACAGTCCCACACAGTGCCCATTAAATATTTCATCCTACATCAGTCAATGGTCATGGCCTGAAAAGATGCAAACTTCTGCCAACTGAAGGAAATAATACTTTTGGCATAAACCTTCACAAACCGTAACTGCAAGTATTTATTTCCCCCCTTCCCCCTTTTTTTTTCTTGGTGCACAAGGTAAATCTTCGCTTCTGACCATGCTCTAATGTTATACTGAGATTCAGGCTTTTAAAAAGATGGAACCTCATGCAAAGTTAGATTACACATAATAAGCAATGAAGTTTCTGTGGTCATTTTCCTTCCTTTGGCTGAAAATTTTTGAGGTTCTAATAACTTTGCTTTGGACAGCCCATGCTCCCTGAGCGACTGGAATGCCCAGGACCTGAGCACAAAACCTGCCTCTGTAGACTCCACGAAACTGTTGAATGACACAGAAGTTGTAGCCAACATCACTTAGTCATGCCTACAGCTTTGCTCTTTCTGTAGAGAAAGCGACCTTGAAGCAGAGACTGACTTGTCAAATGAAGACATTGAGAATTACATTGCAGTTTTCCTCCTTACTGGTTGTCCTCAACTTATTGGTGGTCTCTTTACAAAACAGGCACACAGAGAAAAGAACCAGAGAATAAGGAAATGAAAGAAAAATGACTTAAAGGCACCAAAAATGCACCTGTTTATGTAATGCCAGGGCCAGTCAATGATAATAATTTATGGCTGTGTGAATATTAACCCTGTGATTTATCAGCTGCACTGGTTGAGTTGGTGCCAATATAGCATCATAAAACCGAGGAGCAGTAGGGCTAAAACTGAATGCATTGCTGCAGGAGGTATTTGAGGCATTTAAGTCTGTTGATCCCACATGAACAAATGCATTTGCCCTGCCTATTAAAAGCAGTCTTTAGGGAATCCTACCAGTTGTGTAGACATGCTGGCTGGGCTGGTCCATGTCTGGGTGAGGTAATGTGGAGTCAGTGGGGGAAGATGGGGTCCTGGAAAGTGGTCGATGTTTATCTGATCCTGCCATGCCAACTGTAGCCATCTGAGCCTGGTAGATTTGCAACTGGTGGACATGCCGATGTGCCAGGAACTCCTGTTTCCAAGAAAACAGCACAGTAGAAAGAAATGTGAGATGGGATCAAGTGAAACAGTGAGGGAAACATGTCAACAAATTAAGTTCATTAGGTCAGGGCTGTAATAAACAGTGGGGACCCACACCCCCAAATTGTACCTATGACCCACTCAATAAATCCATTCAACAGATGTTTTCTTGCTGACAGTGCAGGCTACTGACTTTGCTGGAGATTAGGTGATGGCAGGCAACCTGTCAGTTCTCCCTGAGAGGCAAGACAGCTTCACATGCAAAGGCTTATAAAAGACAAAGTTTTTCTATTATATTGAATATAGAAGAGGATGTTAGAACATGCATTTTATGACCCTACACAAATAGAATTTAAATTTTCCCACAGCACTGAAAGTGAAAAGCGATGTTCTTACTACTCAGTACCAAATGTGCTGAGCAACTGTGAGTCAAGTTTCTACAAAGAACTCAGCTCCCAGAGCTCCCTGGAAAGTAGCAATGATTTGCATATAAGTTTTCACAAATGGCTTAGAAATTCAGGAATTGTTACATGAGATCCCACTAAGGATCCATCTTTTTTTGTCATAACTGCTGCCGGCTGTAGGCAGAGGCAAACACTTCAGGGAAATAGACAGGTGTGAAAAGACTGTAACAGAGTAGAAAGGAAGATTTTCTCCTCTGTTTTGTCAACAGGTGGTCACTTTTGCTGACATGACAAAGGTTAAAACCCTGTGAAGCCATTAGAAACCTTGGCATTCGCTCACTCCATGGAGTAGGATTGCTTCTCAGACCCCTTTCTTTCTGTTTTTCTTTTTTCTATCCTTATAGTCCCAGAACCTCAGCCGAAAGTGGATGCAAGGGAAATATTTTCAAACCACTTAATATGAATTCAGTTGAAATTCACACTTGTGACTTATAACTGCAGGCTCTGTTTATCCTCACCTGGGCTCAATATACATATATGAAGGAATATGTATATATATACATATGGCTTTTTTTTTTTAATAAACCCAGTAACAATTAGCATTGCTGTGTGTTGTTGCTTGGGACAGCAGCTCAGAGGCCTGGCTTGAACAAGAAGGGATTGCTGGCTGCTCAGAGAGGTGAAGCTGAGTTCAGGCTGGGGAAGGCAGGTGGGAGTACCCGGGAGTACCCCAACCCCTTGCGCGCTGCAAAATAAATCGGCAGCTCATGGGATGTGAGAATGTCTACCCTGCGTGTAATAAAAGGGGCCTTTATGCAAACAAGTGCTCATCAATAACAGCTGAAATGAGAATAAATGCTTTAAAAGGCAGCCTCAAAACCCACATTAATATCTAGGGCCGCTACTTGAGTGAAAAGACATAAGGTCATGGGAAGGGTAAATCACCTGGGACTTTGTCATAAGTGACTAAATGAAGAAAGAAAATATGAGTAAGCAAAAAGAGGTTTTACAAGAATTGTCATGTTTTTGAGTCATTGAACCATTTCCCTTCCTTTAAATACAGTTCCCAACTTTTCTTATTGCTTTTTTAATGTACAATGGCAGGATAGTGTTACATATTCCAGGAAATATCCTGAGCTATCTGAAGAGGTCTATGTATCCATCTAAGTAATAAAACTTGACATTCAGGATTTTTTTCCCGAAAATCTATTTTTGCATATTTTTGCTAATAATTTTAATTGTGATAAATTTTTAGAAGAGCTATCTTTTTTGCTCCTTGCTGGCATACATATCTTTTGCAACCTTTGCTGGGAGCGTGTGTGATTGGAGATGAGTGAAGAATGCATGGACACTATTGTGTTGAATATTTTCCCTATGGAGAACAGAAGTAGATACATTCCTTTGTGAGAATTTGGCATTCACTTTTTTCAATGCTGGCTTAGTGGTCAATAAAGTAGGCACAGGAGGCATTTTGCTATCTGTGGTGTGATTACTCCCTGCATCCTAGGATCAAGTGGAAGCAGCAGCACTGTCTCTCTGATGCTCATGTATTCACCATCTCCTGCCTACTCTTCTAAACACCCAGCTGAGCAGTTTGGAAGAAGCCAAACTCCTGCCTGCAGGAGCTGTTCATGGCATAGAATGTTGCTGCCATAGAGGAAATCAGCAGAATACTGTTATTTCTGCTGCTGTCCTCAACTTATAAGTTGCCTATAATTAACACAGCTGGTGTCTGTGTAGTTCTTTGAGCAAGGGGATTTCTCATATATCTTTCAATGTTCAGTTTCAATTATCACTAACTATTGATAATTCATTGAGTGTGTTCACTTTTCTGATAATTATTAGAGTACAGAAGACAAAACAGTTTGTTCCCTACTGGAATGCTCTTCAAGCTAGTTAGGGTGCAAGTGGATTGTGGTAGTCTTCATCAAACATTATTACTTAAACATACTTCTTAAAGAACCCTTGGAAATTCAGCTGTCAGTGAGGAGGGATTGATGCTGTTTCTGTTTGGACTTTTCTCAGTGCTGGTTGACTCTGAGCTCTGAGGCTTAGAGCTGCCTTTTCTGCCTTTCTTTTACTCCCAGACATGAACTTCACTTTTGCAATATCTGCACTTATTTTTTTTTCAATGAAGCTGTAAGTTTGCCATTCAGTCAATATCTAAAATATAATCTTTCCAGGTCTCTAATCTAAAAAAGTCAATTTAAGTGGGTTTTTTGTTTGTTTGTTTTGGTGTTTTTGGTTTTGGAGGTTTTTTGCTGGATTGTTTGTTTGTTTTGTGGGCTTGGGGTTTTTTTAGTGTCTTGAAGAAGAAGGAAAAAAAGTCTGGAGCATCACAAAACATAGATAACTTGGGAAGATGTTCCTATCTTTGCTTCAAAAATGATTTTGTGTTTGTGTCTATGTAGTCAATAGAAACAATATTTTTCATGCAGATGAACAAACTGAGATAATTTTTTTTTTAATACTAACCAACCTGTGTGAACATCACCTAAACCAGACATCTATTTCAGCAATTTGTTGGAGACCAAGAAGACAACCTAATCTTGCTCTCCTGCATTTTCAGGTTCAACTGTGTCCTGTTTATATCATTCTCCCCTCCTCAAATGAAACCAGACCCATACTGTGTTTGACACATGTTTATCAACATAATCATTTCAGGGAAGGAGAAGAAATTTGTGGAAGGTTCCATGGAAATTGCATGACACCTGCTTTAATTTCAGGTCACAGAAAACATTTGCCTGTGAAAATCTTTTAAAATTTGTTAAAATACAGAGTAGTTTTGTCTCACAAGGCTTACACCGAGGCTTACATCCTCTAGTGGTATTCAGATCCTTTAACTGTAATATTACAAACTGCAGGCATCAGCAAAGTTTAGACTTGTTTAGATTTTAGTCAAAGTTTTAGGCTGACTTCCTGATTAGGTTTCATTTACAGACAACAGGCACTTGTGAAATACATATATTTTTACAGCCACCTACATATTTATGTTGTGAGCATTTCAGATACTCTGAGTCACAGACAAGTGGATTAATGCAATGAGTAATGTGAATAATCAACACACTTATCTGGCTCCCCAAATACCCACCTGGCCTCTGGAAGGGATTAAAGCAACACAATGAATTCATCTTCAGGTTTTATGTGTTACAGCCCTGCAAACACATGTCCATCTCTCCAGCAATATGACAAAAGCAGTATTTGCACATCTGCAGCGCTAGTGATTTGTGTGAATATATTTGGAGCATTTCTTAGGTAACCTGAGCCCTGGCTTCCCGGCATGGAGCCTGCTAGTTCCAGGTGCCTGAGATTAGTTTATTAGTAGAGGCAAGCAATTAGAGCCTCTGCTGGAGCTAGTAGAGGGCTATCCATCCTCTTCCACAGAAATGAGCTCAGGCCCTCAGTAATTATTTTGAGGAAGAATTTTAGAATCAGTATCTAAAGAGAAGATGAGCCTTTTAGGAGCATGGGATGTAAATATTTGTTGTTCTCCTAGTATTATTGTAAGGTTTGTTTAGCAGGACTTTGAATTAATTTGGGTTCGTGTGAATATTCCTTTCGTGCAGATGTGTGATTTGTACGTTTGGTGCTTAACATTTTGTAAATTCTAAAGATTTTAATGAGAACTATTTACTTACTTCTACTGGCTGTGAGAACTGATAATCCATGAGTACATTCTGTTGGATTACAAGATGGTGTATGTTGGATGATAAAGCAAAGGTGAATTGTCTGTAAATTAACATTCCTTTGAATGGTTATGTCTTGTGCAGAGAAAAAAAGTATGTGGGATTCACTCATAAAAGCTTTTTTTTGCCTCTCAACAGTCTGGGTTTTTTTTAATTTAATATGTTAATATTTAGTTTAGTCACAAATAAATATATCCAAAGATTGTGTCTGTAGCATAATCCTATGTGTGTATGGGCATATTCACACCTCTCTTCAGGGCTTATGCTTTGGCTTTTTTCTTCATGGTAGAGAACTTTTTTCTCTTAGAAATAGCAAATTTGAATTTCTTAATAGCGAGGTTACTTCTCTCATATATTTGTGGCCAGGCTTATATCCCTCTGTTATTGTGCCTTTGATGCCTTCTGCTGAAGTATGAAGTGTGTGCTAATGTCTATTAACTGGTAAAAGTTATTCATGTTTTACCCATCCTGCCCTCCTCTCCCAAAAGACCTTCAGCACCCCTGGCCTTACAATGCTTTTCCTCTCAAAGCATTTTTTGGTGCTCTCTTTGCTAGTTGCCACATTGTTTGCAGAAAATTACCCAAAGGGTGGGTAATTTCCTGAAGGGGAGAGCTACCTGCATATGCTTCAGAAAGTTTTGCCTTAGATAAGGATGAAAACAAGACCTGCTGCCTTTCAGACCTTCCTCTCGCTCCTTCTGAAGGATGTTTCTAACACCTGCTCTGCTGCTTTGTCTCCCCCCATGGCTCCTGTTGGAGGCCCTACTCCTTAGCCTCGTCCAGAGCCCTGTAGCAACATGGGAATAGAGCAACTTCAGATCCTGCAGCTTGCCTTCTCTACCACCCTCCTCAGCTTTCTGCCCTCCCAGTGCAGTTGTAGCTGAACGAATCCAAGGAGTGTCCAGGCCAGCCAGTGGCTACATGCAGCAAAATGGCCTTGGCTTGCAGCAAACAGAGCTCAGTCCTGCTTTAAGGTCCCTGTGACAGCAGCCTTGGCCCAAACTAAAACAGTCATCAAAGTCTGACTGGATCAGAAATTCTGGTCACCCAGAAACTTCTCCTTCAACCCAGATGTAGGTAGTTAACAGTCCTTCAGAAATCTCATACAATATATTAAAAGGTTTGACCTTGGTTATCCTCAGAATTGACAGGAAAAAAACCACAGAAAGCAATGAATTCCTATACAAAGGAGTTTGTTCCTTGGGACAAAAATAACTGTGGGTAATAGGAACTTTTAGCAATTTTCACCCAGGAGTTTTTCAAAGTACTATTTTGCCTACTGTCCTCAAACAGAACCATAGCTAATTGCCCTCAGAAACTGAACAAAAATAGGTTCTGAGATCTTCCGAAAAAAAGTGTGTGAACAAATGTGAAAGGGCAGGAATGGTGTCTCCCTGTCAATAAATACAACCTCAAATAGAAATAAGTCTGAGATATCCTTGAAAATGAATATGTTGAGACATCTTTTAAACTGCTCTGTCACTTGGAGAAAACACATCACCAAGAAACCCTACCAGTTTCTATTTTTGACAAAACCACATGTAAAGCCACCAACTTCCATGGTCATCAGTTTCAAAAAATCCTGGTATCACCATCTGAAATAAAGTCAACCACAAACTCAGAATCAGCATTTTTATGAAAAGTAAGTAAATTACAAGTATGGTTACAGACACATAGATTGAATAGGTAGAAATGGATTTAGGGCAAACAAAAGTATAGACAGGAAGAAACAGGACAGTTACCCTTGAGGCATCTTGGTATATTAGGTCACATATTATCAGGATGTTTATAGAATTTAGATTTCTCTTGCTGTAATCCAAGGAACACAGTGTTGACTAGAAAATGGGTAAACAGAAATGAAGTCTTATCAACTGAACCTTAGGTGCAGATACAGAACAGTGGGCTGGAAGTCCTAACCCAAAACTGCCTGGAGTCACAGGCAGAGATTTGCCTTGGGCAGCAGGCTGCTTCTCACAGCAAAACAATGTCGTGCCCTGTGCCTTCCCCTTGCCTTCTGAAAGACTGTGGAATGGCTTATTCCAGCTGCTGCCAAGGTAGAGTTTAGTACTTAGTCTGGTCCACTTCAGTGACAGCCCAGGGAATAGTTATAACCCTCAACCCGTTCTGGTTTTCCCCTCTGTTCCTAGAGATGCAAAGCTGCTGCTGTAGAGCTCTCTGCCCCTCTCCTACCATCCTTCCCTTCTAGCATGGGAGCACCTTTGGGTGACAAAACATGTTATGAAAATTACAACACTTTTGGGCCAAGAAATAGGGTAGAGAAAAGACTCTTTGTGGGATGACAAGAGTGCGCTCTGTCATCAAGACATATAGGAGAAGATGCCTTTTGGACCTTGGGTTGCATGGCTAAATGTGCAAGTCCAGCCTGGAGTCACACTCCTTGCCTCTGGCTGTAGGATGTAACAGCAGGGTCAGGATCCTCTCTTTTACCTCTACTGTGGCATGGGGAGGTGGATGTGTTGCTGACCTGTGTTTTTAAAGAGAGAGGGGAAAATTTACCTCTCAGGTGGAAAGTTTCCAAAGGCCTGAGCATCTAAACATGACCCATGCTGGTCCAATGTAAGTGAGGAATCAAGGTGGTCAAATGGTTTGAGAAGTTTTCAGCTATCTTTGTGAAGAAATATGAACCAAGCAGTCATTATGTTGAAGCCTGGCATGATTAAGAAGACAGGAATTATGGGAGTGACAGAAAAGGGAGCCCTAAGGTCCGAGCACTTTTTACTGGAGGGAAATTCCAGGAGACCAACTGAGCTGCTGGTTTCACTCCTGGTTCCTGCTCCTGTGAGACCTGCCTTCTCTGCTCCCAACATTGGCAGGTACTTGACTTCTGTCACTCCTGCTAAAGTGCTGACTGCAGTGTGCACAGCACTCATCCAAAGAAAATGCAGCACCTCCTCAAAAGCTTGCACTCCTAGCTGAATCTTTTCCTCACTTTCTGATTCTACCAGATATTTAATACAAATGTATAAATAATTGGGGGTACCATTAAGGGGAAAAATAGACCACCTGAATATCTTGTGGGGTTTTTTTGTTTGGTTTTTTATTTTAATTAAGAAAACCTCTGAAGAGGATTCTTTTTACTTTATTACTTTTACTAGAAAAAAACACATGGCTTTCCAGAAGTCACTTGGTGCTTTCCAAAAATAGAATACAGAGAAGTGCAGAAATGAATACAAAAGGAGAATACAATTTTTCCTGTATCTCACCCTAACTTCCAGTATTAACAAGCATTTGCTTCTTTTACTTTGATGTGAAGAATAAATAGGCTCTAGAATAACATTTAATGGTTACAACCACCTAATCCTAGCAGCTTTCCAAAATCATTAAGATGACGTGTTGGCCAAAACTGATTAATGACAACATCACCTGTCCCACGTGTTTCATTGCTCTGGGAAATGTCACCCAACTCTTTTCAACAGTATGGGCAAATCAGTTTGGTGTTACTTTATGCAGATCATTTCCACCACTTCCGTTTTTCTGTTCTTCATCAGAACTACTTTTCTTAGCAGACTTGTATGGTTTCTTTTTAAGTGAAGAATCATTACTTTGGCCTTCACATAGAAAAATAATAATCTCCAGGCTAAATTCATCAGCAGTCCTGCTGCAGATCTGTGTTTTCTGCATACTTCAACAAATTCTGCTTTGGTTTTATAGGCAATTCTTCTGAGTTCAGGATTTATTGTAGAATTAATGGAAATTACTTGGATCTGATATATAAAGAGAAAATCTGGGAGAATCCTGCACTTCAAATAGAGTCCAAACACACTAACACATCGGTACCTAAGCATAATATCATGCAGGTGTATAGGTGCCTTCTGTAGATGCCTCCTCCCTTGTATGGAGGTACAGTGAGGTCAAAACAGGGAACACCAGTGGACCATATGGTCAGAAAATATAAGAGCCATAACCAAGGTGTTTGACCAACTATGTTCTTGCTCTATAGAGCAGTTGTGGAGGTCACTGTATCTAAAGCACAAGGCTGGGAGATGAACAGATCTAGAGCAGCCCTGCCAAGAAAGACTTGGGGTGCTGGTGGATGAGAGGCTGGACATGACCCTGCAAGGTGCATTCACAGCCCAGAGAGCCAAACGTGTCCTGGGCTGCATCCAAAGCAGCATGGGCAGCAGGGCAAAGGAGTGGATTCTGCCCCTCTGCTCTGGTGAGACCACACCTGCAGTGCTGCATCCAACCCTGGGGTCCTCAGCACAGGAAGGACATGGACCTGATGGAGTATGTCCAGAGGAGGGCTGCCAAGACGATCAGAGGGCTGAAACACCTCTCCTATGAGGAAAGGCTGAGACAATTGGGCTTGTTTAGCCTGAAAAAGAGAAGGCTTCAGGGTGATCTAATTGCAGCCTTCCAGTAACTGGAGGAAGCCTACAAGAAAGATGGAGAGAACTATTTATGAGAGCATGTAAGGACAACAGGGAATGGCTTCATACTGGAAGAGTATAGGTTTAGATTAGATATTAGAAAGAAATTCTTTACTGTGAGGGTGGTGAGGCTCTGGAGTTAGTTGCACAAAACTGGAGGCGCCATCTCTGGAAGTGTTCAAGGCCAGGTTGGATGAGGATCTGAGCAATCTGGTCTAGAGGAAGGAGTCCTTCTACATGGCAGGGGGTTTGGAACTAGATGACCACTATGCTCGCTTTCAACCCAAGCCATAGTATGGGTCCATGACTTCTACCCCTCTGAAGATTTCAGAGAGAGACACTGCCAAATCTCACACCTTACTTTAAAGCGGTTAAAATGCCCACGGACTTCCTTTCTCCAACAGAACTGTAGTAAGAGATACCGAGTTTCTTGAAAAATTGTGTATGTACACACACACATCTGCAGCTATCACAAGGTATTTTAAAAACATTTTTCTCTCTTCAGTGCAGAGCTCTACTACACTTTTCTGATTTTGGAACACAGAAATAGTTATATATAGTGAAATGGTGGTATAATTTGAGACTACAAAATAAAGGATTTGAACATAGGAAGGATGCTGCAGATGAAAAAAGAAACTGTCACAAAAGTCTTTTCAGATCTGTTCTATATATTTAGAGTTCTACGTGGTTGTAGAATGCTCTATACTTTTGTAGAATAAATATATTTCTGCAACAAACAAGTACAACTTGTTGGTTTTTTTTTTTTTTTTAGTTTTATTTGGGATAAGATTATTTGCAATTTGAACAAAAATTGAACTGAACATCAAAAGATAACTTACAAATATTTCCCACTTTGTTTTCTCAGCCTAGGGTTTGCTGCTTTTAACAAGTGGGAGAATTGTCAGAATGGGCAGATTTAAAAGGGAGGAAAAAACCCTTACGTTTGCTGATTTAGGAACACCTAGAGAGTTAAAAAAAACCCAGGAAAATGTTATGTGCTAGCATAGCACAGATTGTATAATGCAGACTGCAAAATAAATTATGCAATTTCTTTTTCCTTAAGTAAATCTTTGAACTTAAAATGCAAAAGCAAAGTTCAGAAGATAGCATAATATTTGTTATATTTCACAGGAAGGATAAATGAATGTATCTGACCTTGCCTCATTGCAGTGTAATTCAAGTGGGGCTAGATTGCTGTTACAAGGAGGGATGTGGGGGTGGGACTAAAAGGAAGGAGAGGGAGCAGTATTACAAAATCCAACATCTAAATAGCATAAGGTCCAAACTCTTCCCTTCTCACCCTCTCTCTTTTTTATGATAATGCTTCCACTTTATTTCTGGTTTTAAAATTTGGAAGCTGTTTTGTTTGTAGGTTCAACTATAATTTCTTGTCTTTGTGCCTTTTCCAAAAAAAGCTGAATCTTTCATGCACTCACATTAATCCTCAAATAGCATAAGATATTACAACAATTGCAAGAAATGGAAGCAGTAACAACAAGTAAAAAGAATACTAGCTGGGGAGAAGTGGGGCAATAAGAACACTTGTAGCACTTCTGGAAGGTGGTTCATTGATTTGCTCACACTACATAAGGATCTCAACACTGCATTAGCCAGTATTTTTCTTCATCTAGAAGAGACATGTCTCCAAAGTATCCAGGAGTAACTTACAGGAAAAGAAGTCTGAATGCTTAAAAGACCAAAGGAAGCAAAATTACAGGCCAAACACTAGTCTGTATTCCTCATCTGGGCTCTGTTACTCCTTACTACGATCCATGTCCTTCCTGAAGCAAAACACAAAAATTTTAGGTCTATTAATTGGAATTTAAAAAACTGCCTACATATGGAACAAAAATAGATTTCTACTTTGACAATGGCTTTTTTTTTTTTTTCCAGAGGAGAGCTGCTTAGTATTTAGAATTACTATCTCTTTGTTTTAAAGGCCAGCTGAGAGAGTGGTGTCTCAATTCAGGAAGGCAGCCCTGAAGATCAACTCCGTTGCTGGTGAAGTCCCTTAAAGCACCTCCCTAATTGTGGTCTGATGGCATCTTGGGAGGACATCCACATGCTGGAGATTGTCTTTGAGTTAGTGGCTGAGCAGGAAGACCAGAAGCAGTGGGGAAGAGGCAGGTGAGCCAGCTGGAATGCACAAATACAGCGCCCCGAGAGCTGTGCGGGTGCAGCCCAAGAGCAGAGGCCTTGCAGTAACTGAAAAGGACCTGGCAGTCAGTGGAGAAGGCAACCTCCTCCAATCATAAGTTATAAAACATTCACCTCTGTTTTGGGGCCAGTTTGGATTATTTACACAGATGTAAGTCTAGATAAACTAGAGGGGAACCAAGAAATTTATTGTGGGTTTTCACTGGGATATCTGAGAGAAGGATTTGTCACTTCAATAGCTGCTTCTTAAAGCATTGCCACAGAGGAGGGAGACAGATTTCTTGCAGACACACAACACTTGGAAATAATATATACTGGAAAATATTGCACCAAATAAATAGCTACAACTTTAACTATATCTAGTGAAACCTGGGAGGACAGAGTGGGGGAATCCTGAGAACCAGTCAAAGCAAAATGTTAATTCTAATTGTTGTATTTAGTTGGCCTTGTGTTGTGACAAGTTTGTTATTAAGCAGATTTCCTACCTGCCACCTTCTATGGGAGGATTTTACAAAGTGAAGTTATGCAGACAATTCCCATTGCTTCTTACCTCTTTATTCCTAATTATGTTGGCCCTGTGTTCACTCAAGATAACATTATAGTTGTCCCCAAATGCTCTAGATTTGGGGCCTGTGACAAACAAAATCTTTTAGGGGCCGGAATACTTTTTTCCCCCTCTATTGCAAAAATGTAGCTACTAACATGCTGAAAACCATGCTGTGCTTGCTTATTGTCTGACAATGGGTTAGTAGGTTTTACATATTTTCACTAGTATAATTTCTTAAATGTCCTTTTGTTCTTCAGACAGATATATAATGTGATATATTGTCCTTAATGTTTTTTTGTCATTTTTGTTTTTGCTAGGAATGTCATCTTTCCTGCTCTGTGATGAATTTTATATATATGATGCATATATATCCCTTGGATGATACCATCCTATTAAAGGTTATTAAGAAAATAATCTGTAATTCGTCTGCTACATAGAGAGTATTGTTGTGTGGAGAAGCTAAAGTGTAGACATTACAGATCCTAAGTGCACAAGGATTAAAAATCCTGATTTTTAACTCCATTCTTTAACCATTGGATCAGTAATAATTGCATTGTATCAATAACATTCTCCACTTCTGGATCCACGTCTCATTTAATTATGAAATAATGCAGCACTGTGGCTTTCTGTGTTCCTTATTACAACAGATAGAGGAGGTATGGTCAGAAGTTGTTTTGGTTTGATCGTGCTGGATTTGACAAAGTGTAGGAGAGAGAGTTCAGAGCAATTAAGCAATTAGCAGTGTAAAATATCACAGCTTCTATGCTCAAATTAAAGCATCCCTACTCTGTATCTTTAAGGGCTCAGAGCAGAATGGGTGAGGAGAGGGAGGCCGATCATCCCTGTGACCCACACTGAGGCATTGTGGTGAAAGGGTGAAAAGGCTCATGCAACTTCTCAGCTTCTGTGTCTTTGGGGGTCATTCTGGTCCTTAATCTTGTTGGGAATATTCAGTCCATTTTCTTTCCAACTCTCTGGAAGCAGAGAAACCAGGAGGAAAGGTGGTCACGTGACATGGGTGTACACATCATGATGTGAGTGCACATGGTGCCACAGCTGACCCTTAGGGCCACCGCCAAGTCCCAAGAGATGTGCTGACAGCACTCCGAGTGAGGTAGTGCCAAAGCACTCCGAACAGCTGGCACCCCACATCCATGCCATTGCATTCAGAATGGCCTGGAAGCCTGCTGGCCACAGGGGACCAGGGAAAAAGAGTGGATGTTGTGAAATGTATCTCAGACCCTTGGCAGAGCTGCAAAGGTGGGCAGAAAGCTTTGAGGCAGAACTCAAAACGCTGGGTGCTGCCAGCCCAGCAGTTCCTGTTGGAACTCTACAAGACAACATGTGTTTGAAGGTTTCTTCCCAGGAACCAGAGGGGTTAAACCTGACCTGATTACAGTATCAACAGATATACTAAAAACAACAGGTTTAGTCCTGAGCCCAACCAGAGAACCTAATGCTGCCCAGAGGCCCAGCCTCAGGCAATGAGCTTCTCAGCTCCTTCTCTCTCTCCATTTCCAAATCCTCCTCTGCCTGTGGGTATTGGGGTTTCTCTTTGCTACTCTTGGTACAAAAATGTAGTTGAGCAATCAAACAATAGCAACATTCAAAAAGGGGGAAAATATGTGGGATTGGGGCTGAGCTTTTGACTTTTACTGACAAGTTTAGAAATATCCCTGGTTTTCATCATAAAAGTTCAGATTCACATATCCAAGTGGCTCTTTGGACATTGAAATGTGCTATACATATGGATATAATTTAATTCATAAGAATCTGACGGCTGCTACCTGGCCTTCTTTGCTTATTTTTAGTCAGTCTGCAGAGAACTTAAAAGACTTTAACTGTACAGTTGGAAATAAGAGACAGGATTGTTTTTCAGTTTTTCTCATGTGCATTGTGAGGCATCAATCTAAGCTATGAGCAGGTTCTTTTTTCTGCTTTTTTTTTTTTTTCCATAACCTAGATTTAAGTCCTGATGACTGTTTCTTTCATACAGCAATATTCCCAATGTCATAATACAATACACCCTATGTGTTACACCCTTAAGAAGTTCCTGGGCATCCTTCTTTCTGGGAGAAGGAAAAAAAGAAGTTGCAATACTTCCAGTAAATTTTATATAAAATTGTTAATTAGCTGGAGAATTCTGATTTTAGGTACATCCAGGAGTTGCTCCAGATAAAAAACCCCAGAAAATGCTTTTGGGTTCAGTATAACTTCAAGTGGAAGCATCTGCTACCTCATTCAATCTCCAGACTGTGTGTGTGACAGTAAACGGAGTACTGAGCTCCCTTTCAGAGCTGCATTATTTCTGGGTTAATATCTGTAATACCTGGAGATTCAACATATTTCAGTACAAAAGTGTTATGTAAAGTTACCCGAGTTGTTATGGCCAAAGCTCTTTTGAAAACAAAGTTTTGTTACTTGTGCAGTGATTGCTGAGAGCAAAATCTGTCTTGTTATAGTGTAAGTAATGCACTCCATGTGGCAGGAGGGAAAACACAGCGCTAATTTAGGAGTAGCTGCCATCTGAAGGCATTGAGATTTTAGGCCCGTTCGGTCTTAACCAAAGAAGACCGAGGGAATACCTGAGGCAAAATCTACTTATCATTATATTTTAGTTTCTTTCACTTATTAAACTGTTCTAATTTCAACCCAGGAGTTTTACTTTTTTTCCCTGATTCTCCCCCCACCCCCATCCCACTGGGAAGGACAGAGCAAGTGATACTACTGTGTGGTAGTTGCCAGCTGAGATTAAAGCATGACAACATCACAGGCGTCTATGAGTGCCTACATAACCCTGGCCAGGAGAGGGAATACAAACTGTCAGTGCTGTTGTAAGCAGTGCCTTCCCATGGAGGGAGCTTGGGGTGACCAATGCACATAGTTTGTGCCTAAACCAGAGGTGTGAGTTGCCTCACCTAGTGTTTGTATTTTAATGAGAAAGAAGGGAGTGAAAAGCCCTGAGCAGGGGTCCATGGCTGGCTCCTTTCAGCTGTGAAATGTTTGTGTCCCTAGTGGCTCTCTTCTCCACAGGGGTAGAGGGAGTGTGAGAGCCTCTCCTTTTCATTTAAGAAGGGTTACAGGGCCATGCTGCCAAAAGAGCTGCACCAGGGGCTGAAAGTCCCAAGAGAGGTTTGGGTCAAGTCAGGTTGCTTTGGGAGGATTTGGATCTCTGAAGATGTTTTGTTTTCATTCTTTGAATTAAAATTTAATTTAAGTAATTGAAGTACATAATCCATCTCTGAGGAATGCTGTCTTAATCTTGTCTCTTAGAAGAAAAAGCAGGATTTTCAAATTTTATCTGTTACTGATCAGCTGTATGAGCTTACACCGGTCTTCTAATGTCTCCGAGCTTTCGTGTCACCTTATCTCATCCTGGCTTTATCTTTCCTAACTGTGGAGATTTCAAGCAGTTTGTCTTTTGCAATGTGACAGTTCAGTGCTCAACACTGATGATGTTGACTGCAGTTGTGGAGTTAAGGCACATAATGAAAACTTACCTCAAAAATCCTCTTCCTTATACCCCTTCTTTCCCCTGCCGCCCGCCCCCCCCCAAAAAAAAAAAAATTAAAAGGAAAAAACTGAGTTTCATTTAGTTTGTTTCAGCATAGTAATTACTCATATAGGTCCAGTTACATTTCACATTAAACAAAAAAAAAAGGTAAATATAAGGAGCCAGAGCAAAAGGAGGAAAAGTGAGAAGAGAAATTAGATGAGAGAGGTCTAAAGAGAACAAGAATCTGGCTTTAAAAAGACAAATCATAACTCAGACTCTGGATCCAGGCACCAAAATTCTCATCACCTTGGAATAGTCTGAGCACCACAACTGTGGGTTTTGGATATTCATACAGTATGAGGTTCAGTTGAGAAAACCCTGATGCCCTATGTCGCTACGCAACCATTACTTCTATAAAAGCTTTTAAATTTCGATTACCTTTGTTGTAATATGAAGGCTTTTGAAATCTGTGGTTATTTTGGAAGGCTTTTGTTTGTTGCCCTAGTCCACTATAAAACAGCATAGACCCTATTTATTCAATTGCTCCCAAAATGCCCAGGAATGAATTGCTGTCATGTGTGGTTGTGGCAGCCCAATGGTCAGACAAAATCAGCTGAGAAAGCAGGGCTGGTTGTGCACCAACTGCAGAGCCCGCCCATCACTGGCCACAGTCACTAACCTTTTTGGGAAAAGTCACTTCCATCAGTCAGGCCACTGCAGGGCAGTGGCCGCAAGGCAGCAAAACACTGCTTGGAATAATTCTTTGCAGATGCCAGGAACCGGAAGTTTCAGGGAGAAAAATGAAAGCCATTCACTCTTCCAATGACACAAGCCTTTGATACAACAAAGTCATTTGGACAGAGAGCTCCAAGGTCAGGAAGGCACGTAAAGATTGGTGATTAGAGAAATACTATATCAGCAAAGTGTGGCAAGCTATTAAAAGAAACTGTAGCTTTTATGATTGTGCTGCTGGAGCTTCC
The DNA here is from genome assembly GCF_000738735.6 of Corvus cornix cornix. Classification (NCBI taxonomy): domain Eukaryota; kingdom Metazoa; phylum Chordata; class Aves; order Passeriformes; family Corvidae; genus Corvus; species Corvus cornix. The sequence continues at coordinate 49,115,958 of NC_046333.1, forward strand.
CCAGGGCTATTTATATTAGATATTGAGTTAAGCATAACTTATTTAGTCTCAGCATTCCAGAAAACATTTTGATGTCAGCTACTGAAGGAAAGTAAACACAAGGAGGAGGAAACAGGGCTGATCCCAAGCAGATAAAAATTTTGTAATTTAATTTTGTGAACCCACGCATGTTAGAGAATTGAGAAAGAGGAATTTTTAAAACCTTGATTTGACTTAAAGCTTGCTTGATAGAAGTATTTAGTCACTGTGCAGCTGGGGGAGGATGGGTGGAGAACCAGAGATGATTTATCACCTTGAGTACTTGTTATACCCTGACAAAGCATGAACACAGTTTTCTGTAGGCATTTTCATCTAGAGCAGATTTTATGCACATGTGTGGTTCTCATCTAATGCTGTGGGCTTGTGTGTATGTTAAGCCAAACTATTTGCTTAGCTGGGCTCTTTGCCCGGTGGATGTCCTGATGGCTGGTGACAGGGATTTGCCTGCCCTGTAGCAAGCAATTAAGAGTCTTTGGGACTGTAATTTAGGAATCGCTTTATGAGTCTGGACTTTCAGTCACTAAGCGAAGAGTCCAAAATCTGATCTAGAGGCTGGTAATATCTGCACAGATATTATCTCTTAGCTCAGCAGTTCCAGTAAAAGAATCATGCTTGTTTATTTCTGTAAGAATAGGTCAATAAATCCATTGGGGATTCTCTTTTCTCTCAGAATAATACTGTGGACCTGAGGAACTCACAGGTATGAATATAAAATCAGGTGTGGTTTTCTTTGATTTGCCAGAAAGTACTGTTTATTTAAGACTGAGGAAGTGGGAGTCCTGAAACCGCAAAGTCAAGTACAGCTCAACCCCCTCAACACAGTGGAGACACCTCAACAGCTCCTTGCATAGAGTTGCCATCTTGACTGTGCTTTGATTCTTAGATTTATTTTTTTAAAGGTGCTTTTAGGTGGGAAGTAAGAACAGCTTTGTTTGAGTTCTGCAGAAAAAAAAGTGTGAAGGAATACAGTAGAACAAGCATAATGTTACAGGTATCACTCAGTAGATGTTATCGGTCCAGAAATACTGTCCAAGAAAAAATTTGTACTTCCTACTACCTTGTTCTGACCAGGTATTTTAATCATTTTGGATTTAGGCAAGACACCAGCCCTTTAATTTTCCTTTATCTGAATAAAAGATATGGTTTATAAGATTGTGAATACTATACTTTTGTGCTTTTCTTGATTAGCATAGTTCCCATTCCATGACCTCTTATCACTGATAAAATAAAGTTTTTCACTCAGATTTTGAAATTCTACATTTCTGTGTTTGATTGAAAGAAAACTTCCTTCTCACCTTGCTATGTATTTTTTTTTGTGCTAATGTTTTCACTGAAAAGAAGTTATTCACTACCGCAGAAATATCCCAACTCTGACCAGCTCTCCCAGACAGAGGATCATATTTCATTTAGAATGCAAATGTTATGTCTTATGTCTGCAGGTTACCAAAACTCACAGAGGACTTAGCAACTAAGGCTTTATTTGCATGTCCTCTGCCTAAAAACATACTAATTAATACAAAAACTTCCCACAGATATATTTTTTTCCCTTAATTACTCAGCCTTACATACTAGTCCTAATTCTTGGCATATTTAATAAGATTATGGTGGGCTATAAATTCTCTATCTCTTAATTTGTAAGTTACCACTTTATTGCTCTTTTAGGCTGTTTTTAACAACAGTATTTTACTCAGGAATATAACTAGTGTATTTTGCATGTTGTGAAGATAGATTTGAAGCTTTTTGGGACCCATAGCTAAAAAGGGAAAAGGCTTGCATTGTTGACTATTTGGTTGACAAAGGTAATTCACAGCTCAAGGAAAAGAAAACAGAAATGTGTTTTACCCTAAAGCTAGACACAAAACTAGTACAAAAATTTAATAGAAGAATCTAAGTTTGGCTATGACTGAAGGAATAGATGGGCCAAAACAGATTTATGATGATAAGAACATAAGAAATGCCTTACTGCATTAGGCCAGTCTGTTGTGGCCAGTACTGTCTCAGACAATAGGGGATGCTATTTAGTGAGAGTACATGAGCATTGCTACTCTTTCTAATTTATTCCCCTCATACCCTCTCAGCACCTAGAATTTCTACATTGTAGATGTTAGAGGTACATCCCTCTCTCTTTCCCTTAATATCTGCTTATGATTCTGTTGTCCATTAATTTGTCTAATCCTGTTTTGTACTGCTCATTCTCAAATCTTCCACGGCAACAAATTTCAGACTCACTATTCATGGTGCAAAGGAAAAAAAAAACCAAAACAAAAAATATTGCAGGATTTGCTGAATAACAGTTTCTCATCCCCTTTGCCTGCTGCCCTCCTGATGTGAATGTCTTGGTATTCTGTAGCAGAGTTAGAGATGTTTACCCAGAAGGGTCTGTGCGCTTTTTCAGCCTTCCATGGTGATAGCGTGGCCTTGCTTCCCAGTTGTACAAACTACCTTTCTGCTCAGCATTCTTGACAATGGTCCTTTAATTGATGTTTGTACTGCAGCTGCCTGGTAGATGACCCTCTCAATGGAGAAAGGACACTGCTGGCTCCTGCCAGGCTCCCTCCTGGCCGCAGCATGCCCGAAATCTGCCACCTCTTCTCCAGGACAAGGGGAGCATGGCAACCACACAAGGAAATCTTGTTATTTAGGTGATATTCCCCAGGGGAATTTGAGAGGTGCATTTTAGTGTTATTTAAATGTTTAAATGTTTCTGGTTTATACTGCCATGGGTTTGCCTGTATAAAAGCCCCACATTTAATACAAAGTAACATAGGAGCTTTCCAAATGGTTTCCTCTACACCTCTGCTTCTATTTTTCAAGCTCTTAATTTTGTCTTTCTTACTCTCTCTTCTTCCCTATTCTCCCCAGTGGGAGAGGATGGTGTATCTTTGCACAAGTCATTAGTGTGTCTGCATCAGTACTTGCAGTAAAACTTTGAACTATAATGCAATTTAGTCAAGAAATAAGAGACAAAGCCTAAAGGCTGAGTCCAGCACCAATGTTAGCGGTTTGATATTAAATATATTGCCACTTTCTAATATTTTCAAGTAGGAAATAAATCTCCTTTATGCTGAAAGATAGTTCTGCCTTTGAAGATAGAAAAACGTTTACATAAATGTTAAAGTCTTCTTTAATGTAGCTTTCATTATCTCCTATGTTCCCTCTTTCTCTGAAAGCCCAAGTGACTGATGTCAAGATCAAGGGAGTCAATCAATGTAGATACACTCCAGGACCCAGATAGGATATAAATCACCCTTACTCCTAACCACAGTAGACACCTAACTGAAGGACAGAAGTTTACATACTCGCCATCCTTGTGGGGGAGGCTAAATTTTCCAGCTACTTACCTCACGGGAACCCCTCATTCATTAACCAATTGGGGTGCTTAGTATCACTTATCAAATAGGCTAATCAAAGTTTGAGAGAAAACAGCTCTTGACCATTTCTTGCCCTTTGAGCACTCCAGGGCCACCTCCCGCCCCTAGACTTTTATCTAATTAAAGTTAAAGAGGGGAAAATTAATCCATGGAAGAAAATGAGATAACAGCCACCACAGCAGACCATCCCAGAGCCTGGTTTGGCTTTCATCTACTGCTACCTGACAATCAACTCTTCAGCAACACAGGAACCCCATTTTATGGGAGCAGAATCTGTCCCTTTAAACAGTGATGGGTGTTGTATTTTCATTTCTCACTGCTCCAGGTTGCAGTTCCTCTACTTGTAATGGGTGCGGGTGAATTAGAAAGGTCATCCTTTACTTTCCCTCTCTCAAGCTTGACTTGGTGCTGTTTTCACTTGCAGAATACAAAAGTGAAAACTGTAATTTATTACAGTACCAGCAATTCAAGATGTTTTGCTTGGATCTTGTGCTTGCAGTTGGTTACCAACATTCCAGCTTTTCTTGCTTTTGTTGGCTACAAGTTCATAACCCTCAATTTCATTCTCTAAATCTGTCTTTAAGAAGACATTTCACAACACTGGGTTGTGGGGTTTTTTACCTTGGAAAAAAGTGTGGAGTGTCCCTTTTGTACATTTACTGCCATTTTTGTGGTACTACTTCTGTTCCTGTTTGGTGTTCTTTTAAGTTCTTCTATTTTAAACCACCTGATGGTAAACTTTCAGAATCCCAAAGGAGCTTCCTTTATGATCACTTGAATTTTTCAACAGCTGAAATTTTGGCACTGTGAATATCAGAAATAAGTTAACTCTGGTAACACAGCAGTTGTTAGCTGCACTGTGAATGGAGAAACTGGTGTTTTATGGGGTACTTGGGAGTCCTGAGCTGTGGCCATGCAGCAGCAGCAAGCTCTGCTCCTCCAGCTCCAGCAGCACCTGCCAGCAGCAGCACGTAGGGGTGTGGGGGCAGCTCCAACATGTCACCCTCACTGGCATTTCAGGCTTTGGGGCACCGAGGGAGCAACAGCAACAAAGTTCAGCTTTCTTTCTAAAAATACTCTGATACCTTGAATGCTGCACTTATACTACTAGAATTTTAGCAGGAAGCATTGGATTATAAAGTTTGTGGGACAGGCACATATAGCCAAAATTAGAAGTGCTGAGGAAATCCCACTTAAATTCTAACTGTCTCAGTGTTGTAACTTGCACCTTGAGGCACTCAATGGTGGGCACGTTAAAGTAGCCCAAAGTAACCCCATTTGGACTCTTTTCTAGACAATGAAAACTGTTTTAATTATTACATGTCTATTTTGCTTTGGAATGAGTCACAGTACTGGGGTTTTGGGTTTTTTTTTGTTTTTTTGTTTGTTTTTTTTTTTTTTGTTTTTTTGTTTTTTTTTTTTTGTTGGTTTGGTTTTGTTTCGTAGTGTGTTTTTTGTTGTATTTTTTAAGCCTTCAAAGACTGTGTGCATCTAAAGCACTACAGCCAGCAGTAGATATTAAATACCCTACAAGACTAACCTTAGTATTGTCAGTACCCAGTCCCTAGCACTTCATAATGGGCATTCTGCAACATAGTTAATCACTTGCAAATGGAAGCTGTAAAAGATAATAAGGTTCAAACCTTTTCATTTAAATCAAAAAGAAGCCCTACTAAAGCTTCCAAATTTCTTCCAAACTTTAGGAAAATTTTAGTCCATATCAATGTCTGAACTAATATCTGACCTTCCCTTTAGCTACCTGAACTAATCCATCAGCCTGACAATTTAGAACTATGACCTGCAGCTGTTTGATTATGGAAGGGACATTGGTAGGGCTTTAAAGGGGGATAAGTGAGGCAGTGAAAATGAGATTCAGTAATGCTCCTGTATTTTAAGGTATTTTGCATAGGGTAGGAAGGAGCTGAGACTTTTCCTTGCTTCCCCCATGCCAGGCAGCAGTGGGGGGAATATGGGAGCTCCCTGGGCTGCTGCCCACTCAGTGCTCCTGTGGAGGCAGGTAGCTGAGGGTCATTTGCCAAATTCCTCCTGTGGCTGCAATGCCAGAGTGGGGAGTTCACCAGGACCCAGTTAAACTCAGGTATCAATTAATACCAGCTGCTTTACTCTGCAGGGTGGACAGGACCAACTAGGAACTCCAAAATCTGTAATAGGGAAATACATTAGAGAGAACAGTTCTGTACTGGCAGGGGGATAGGCTGCAAGCTGTAACAAATCTTTTCCATCTCTAGTTTCTACATATATAATTTATATAAGGCACTGAAAACTAAAATTGTAGCAAACTTTGGTCACTATCCACAAGAGACAGATTTGATCCAGTGACCCAAAGGCGAAAGGTTCTGTATTCTATTAGCAACCCCCTATAAATGCAGTCCCTCACCGAGGTTTTTATATCGATAACTAAATACCACTAACCTTTACAAGCTATGTGGTAACATTTTCAGTCTCCTAATTCTGAGTCATTTCCCATTCAAAGGGAAATTTGAGTTTGTCTTAAAGATAAAAATGGAATTTCTCCAACATTTTGTTGTTAGATATTTAGGAATTCAATTATTTTAGAAAGAGGGGGAAAGAAAAGCAGGTTGGATTATGACTGTGTGCTTGGAGTCTCTAAGAGGCATTGCCCTAGGAGAACACATTAGGCACCACTCCCACACTACTTTTTTCACACTCCCCTGTGACTGTTTGTGAAAGAAAAATCTTCTCTTCCCCCTTACGAGCAATTTTACATCTTCTACTCTATTTCCCACTGGAATGTCCCTTGGAATTCCAACCGGCATCCAGAAGTTGAGTCTTGGTCTTGATACTAGTGAAACTTGTAAGCAAGATAAAAGTATTTCCACACATATTATTTTGAGCATGCACAAAAATGTGTACAGACTAAGAAAATAGAGTTCTATTTAATTTCTATTAAATGTAAAAATATGGAAATAACCAAAGATAAGTTACATAAAATAGCAGTTGGAGGTCAGTATTCATGTCAGAGGTGGTCTTGTTCTATTTTTTTTTTTTCCTTTTTTCCTTTACCTACAAGCCAAACAGCACTAAGCCAGAAACCACCAACCAGTACAGTCTCACAGTAACAAGATATTAATAGCCCATGGAAAAATCAACATATAATTTTATATTATGGTACTTACTACAGTCTCTGTATTTTTTTTAGTTCTGACCTAACTGTAACATTAGAAAAGGCAGTGGGGTGACATGCAAAAACCGTGTGCTCATTTTAATTTCTCATATATTCAAAATATTGTTGGTAATTTTTCATATTATATGTTTTTAAGGAACTCTCACTTCATTCTTTTGTTACAGAAGCATAGGAATTTTACATACAAATTTTAGTGTTGTTGCTTCTTGCTTATACAAATCTATCAACCTTTAATACACAGAGAACTTTATAATAATCCTCAGTCTATAAAGTTGACTTTTTTGGGGGATAGTGACACATCAACTTCAGTCTATGGGCCTGCTGTCCCCACCATCAGTTATACAGGCTCCTCTCACACATGAACTCTTCTGCTGTTGTTTTTGCATACTGAAGTAAACAAATGCTTTCGTTAGATTGCAGAGAATGTGTTTGCATCACCTGCATGGACCTCCGAGGAAGTGACCCACACACTTACAGGCAAGTAGGTGTCTTCAAAATAGAGGCTTAAAGCATTTCAGTGCTTTTACTTAAATTTACTTCACAGAGGTTCCTGTCTGTTGTGATGGTCAATGACCTGAACTGGGTTGAAGCACACTTAATGCCTAATTTCTCCATATGTACACATGCTTTATTGTTCCCTGCCACGTTGTTTACCTTTGTCCCTTTTTGCACACATTCTTTTCAGCATCAGTGATTTCGAATCATTTATTGCTATAGTTCCTAATTCTTTTTATGTCTCCTAATCTTCATACATGGGCCACATATTTTGTTTGTTTGTTTAAATTATATTGATTAATCTCTTGATGTCAAAAATGCCAAATCCAGCAACAGGAAGAGAATTTTCTGGTTAACTTGAAAATACCTTAATCTGCATTTGCCTGGCCTGATCTCCTTGTAGAGGTGTGCAAACTGCTTAGCCAACTTTCAATCAGTGTCTCTCAGCCTTTTCTCCTTGGAAGGAGTGACGTTGGTTCAAAAGTGCAAAGCTTTTCCCTGATTTCAGGAGTGTTAAAATAGCAGAAAAAAACATGAAGCAAAAGAGAAGGAATAGAGACACAGCTCCTCCAACACTCTCCCTCTAGCAATAAAAAGCGAGCTTGAAAGGAAGAATCCACTGAGCAGGCAGGATTTAGAGGATAAGATGTTATACATATAACACCACTCTCACAGGCAAGCCAAGAGCTGCACTCAGCATGCAAAGGTAAAGCTTTAGGTCAAGGCAGAAACGTCAGAACTTTCCAAGAATTCTGGATAGTCCAAGTGAAGCCATGGAGCCCAAGGTAATGTGAATGTCGACTGGGGCTGAATTGCAGGCTTGTTCCTAGGACTCCATGGGTTTTAAGGATGTTTTGCTGCTGTTTGTATTCTGATCTTAAAACGAGATTAGACACTTGGGAAAACACTGTGTTAATCTGCTCCACAGTGATTCATGCTGGTCACCAGACTGGAGCGAAGTCCTGCTGAAAAGCTTTAAAACTAGGCAACAATATTGGAAGCAGAGCCAAACCAGCAGTGTTATTTCTAAGGCTGAGGGCTCCATTCCAAAACTACTGTCTCCTTTTCTCAAGCAGCTTAGTCTTCAAAAGAGGTCCATTTAATACTAAAAATTACCATGATTTGGGGGTCAATAAATCTTATTTTTTAAGTGATAGACCACAAAGTGCCCCATGAATTGATCTACTTCATGTTGCCATGGAGTTTGTCATCTCCTTTTTTTTTTTTTCCACATACCTGAGTACTTCATTCTGCACTCTCCTTGAAACTTGGAGGATTTGGGTTTCTCCCTCTCTCAAGATAGTTATCATTGGCCAGTGCATCAAACAACTTGTCTAGTGAACTCCAGCCACAGAAGAAATACACCACCTACCAAACCAAAGGCACCCTCTTCAAATCACAGTCCCTTTTGGCAGCCAGTTCCTCTCATACCATTATACCCAGAGCAAATTATAAATCTTTTGCTTTGGACACGACTCGCTACCTCAAGTGCATAAAACCAGCTATTACAATGATTTTAGTAAAATGAGCAACTGCTAGAAAGGGATTGTGCTGTAGGTATAACACATTTCACAGAAATAGTTTCATATAGCTTCATCTTTTGTTTTTCAACATTGAAAAGCTTCCCTCTAGCAAGCTTGAAGCCATCTTTTTTGTATCTGCTGATGTCTTTTTTTCTGTTTCTCTATCTTTGCTTTTTTTTCTTTCTTGATAATTTGTTGGTGTTGGTTTAGGGTTTTTTCATGGTTTTGTTTGTTTGTTTTTCCTGTGTGGTCTTTGACATTCCTGGTGAGCTAAGAAACATGCCTTACCATTGCAGGAAACATCACCACATGGTTCTATGTAGAGGAAGAACCTCTACAGGTTGTAGACAGCCACTGCTGTCTTAGGTAAAAAGTAGATTTGAAAATGCCAGACAAAACTATTATCTATTGAGAACAAAATCTCACTGAATTGTCATAGAGCTTTCTTTAATCCTGAATAGTGTTGTCTTCAGATTATGTTAAAAGGAATTCTTGATACTATTGAAAGTGGGGGGAAGTAGTAACTCCTTCTAACAACTCCTTGCTATAAACTGCCTGAAGACCGATGCACAGAAGGGTACCTTCTTTTTTTTCTCTTTATTGAAAATAAAACTGACTTCTACTTCACTGGTATATGCTCAGTTTGAAACATGTTTTGAACTGCATTGCTCCATAGAATACATTACAGTTGAGAGTGTGATAAAGTCTGTAACATGGTAGATTGTTCTAATCCAAATCCTAGTTTAGTATAGAAACAGAAGTTTCAGCAAGGCAGTTAACATTATAATCCAAATGCAGTGACTTTGGATTATGTGACCAGAGCTTTCACAGCAGCTGTCAAAAGGAACCCAAGTGTCCTTGCAGACATGAAGGCAGCTTCACAACAAAGGCATATGTGGCTGTTCGTCCCCTCCATCACCGTTTGCGCTGCTCCAAAATGCTTGCTCTTACATGCTTGCCTCAGTTATACATGTGAGTGAGAGAGGAGAGAGGACTTTATAAATCCGTGGTTTCCAGGGCTGTACAAAGCTGCACAGGTTACTTTCCACTTTCTGAATCTGGCTCACATCCATTTGACTACTCACACACTTTGTACTGTGCTGCCTTTCTAGTTACATGGGGTAAGGTATTTTTTTCCTGCTAGCAAGAATTCCTTTGCTACAGGTCAAGAATGAAACATCATTAAATCATAATTTCTTTTCCACAAGCATGGCAGGTATAACCAAGCTGCTTTCCTCCTAAGTCTCCCAGCCCTGAGAAAGGGAAGAGACTAGCCTCACAGTACTGCATTTCTTGGGTCACTATTTGTCAGAAGGAGAGAACAAAGGTCCCTTGAAACAACTTTTGCATTGCTTTTGAAGTGAGAGAGATAAAAAAGTTCACACCGTATGCTTTTATAGTCAGACTGAGCAGGGAACTTGTCCCTACTCAGGCAGCATATGCATCAACAGGGTGTTTTTACTGCAGCAAGCCCCAGATTCTAGTCTTAAGATAAGCTGCTTTCTTGTCTTGCCTGCTTTTGTATGCTCTAGCTAAAGTTCTTGGAGCTCATGCTTAGCCAAAAATACAGTGGAGAACTTTTTCCCTTCCTAAGCAGGTTTGCTCAAACATGTTCACTGACAAATTTGAGAAACTGTAGGAAACTGGTGAAAAAGAAGCAATTCACATAAATGTCCTGTCTAAATGAAATGTAAAAGCACCAGATTTGCAGAGGAAATCAAATTCTGAAAAAGTAATTACACTTGTTTAGATTAAATGCAAGACAGCATTTTAATAAATAAGCAAAACCTTTGGCTAGCATCTTACTTCTCAGCCTTTCTCTTATTTCATGTTTAAAATTAGTTGTATTTTCTCCATAGATCCATAATCCCCAATAAATTAACCTGTCCAAACAGCACATGTACAGAATAAAACCGAGTCTTTGATTTTGATTACTTTGCTTATGGTTGCAATTTAGGTAGCCTTGTTTCCAGCCATTGCTGTTTCTGTGGGCTTGAGCACCCTTAAACTACAGAGAAAATCTCAGTTCTTACATGGATCTAGTTAGGTTGTTGGCTGCAAACAGATAAACATATCTCTTTTTTGTTGACAAATCACTTAAAAACATAATTTCACAAATATGGTGCTGTGTTTATGGTATATTGCTACTCTTTTGTAGGGAGCATGGAGTTGCGCTGTGTAAACTGGAAGAAATTACTTGTGAGTGGGAGTGGTTTTATTTGTAAGTGCAATTCTCAAACATTCAATAGAACTACAGGAAATATTACATTAACTGAACTGTTGCACAGAGACAGCAAAACTGATACTGTTAAGGGCATGGAATTTCTTGAAATCCCACAAATCAACAATTTCACTTCTGTCTCTTATGAAATATATTTGATATAACAAAAATAGCTTATTAGCAAAAATACCTTCCTCACTGATCTAGTGCTAGATAGACACTAAATAGACTTAATATGACACTAAAACTTTGTTAAACTTTACTAGCAGTTCTTTGCATTAAAACAGAAGAAGTGATGCTAAAAAAATGAGCTGTGATAGAATTTGAAATGGAAATTAAGAAGAGCATCCTTCCAAGGCAAGGAGTCTCACCTTCCCTGCTTCCAGGGCACCTTTGACAGGAGTACAGAAGTACATGACTAATGTGATAAAGATTAGATAAAAAACCCACATTGGGATCTGTGGGAGATCAAGATTAAAATAGATGAAAAATGAAGGTTTGTAATATTTCAAATTTGGATTTTTAAACCAAAAAGTAATTCTTACTTTTGATTTGACTATGGGTAGTGCATTGTCGCACTAACAAATGACAAACTGATTTTGAAGACAAGTTTTAGTATAGCCATTTAAAAAAATCTTTAAGTATATCACACAACACATGTATTAGAGTTATAGCACATATAGAGAAAATGTGTTACAAGTCATTGAAATGAATCTTAACAAAGCAAGATGCTTGTTGACACAGGCACAAACAAAAATGTATCTGAAGGTGCTATTACTCCACTTCCATACCCTCATGCTCTCATGCATGCAATTTAGAAGCATAAATGTAACTTTGGAGGAGCTGTTTTTCAAGTAGTCTGGAGCCTCTGGATTTCTGGAAATCAGGCTTTTAAAAACGTGGGATTCTTTCCACACATCCTTCTGGAAAGTTCATTCTTCCTAATTCAAAAACCACAGCAGCCAGTGCCTTATGGATATGCATGACAGTGCTTCTCTGTCTCTCTCCTCCTCACAGTTTGTCATTTTTGGACTTGAATAGTGCAGCTTACTCTTGCCTGACTCCTCAGTGTGATATTTTTCTCCCTGCCCAGTCTTTCCAGAATCACACTACTGAAGCCAATACAGTATCTTTTTTTTGGGAGGGGAGGAGATAGGGGTAAGGGGAATGTTCTCCACAAACTCCAACCTATTAAGTTTTTCTTGGACTTCCTCTGGTTTCTTTTAAGTAGAGCTGTCATCAACACTTGCTAAGTTACAACACCCTAAAGACTCACACAGTGAGTTATAATACGATTTTTCTAGAAATGCAAAGACATATGCACTGCTTGTGCACATCTTCATGCACACACCTAAATATCTATGGGTATCTACACAAAATTCATCAAAATGCATAATAGTGAAGGCAATTCCTGTACAATGTTCTTTCTGAAGTTCTTTGGTTGAGAAGCATATAAATATATTAACTGTTACTTGAGACTGGAGTATATGCCCACACCTGTTAAGTAAGTGGGAAGTAGTGTCATCTAGTGGTTAGCTCAAAGCTAAAGGGGACAGGAGATGTAATTCAGCACATAGTAAACAACATTTTTGATTCTTGCATTGCTGTACTGTGCACCTTAGAGGAAATAAGTGTTACCTATTATATCTCACTGATTTAGCTAGAAAACGGAGAAAAGTAAAGCCAGTTGGAGAACCATACACTGAAACTTCAGAAATAAGTAAACTGTTAAGATGTACATTTTCCTTATGCATCCCATGCCATCCCATCCATGTTTCCCTCTGATGATGCAGACTTCCTCAGAGCATATTCATAGACCATTCTCTTCCCTATAGTTCAAAAAATACTGTGGCAGGAGGCTGGCACACTACCGTATAAAAAGGCAGATTAATTTCATGTTGAAACATACTAACTGAAGTTCATTCAGTTTCTAAACATATAAGAGTAGGCCAGTCTTTCTGTGTCTAGTAATACCTTATAAGATGGAATTTGTTTAAAAGATGGTTCTTATTCTTTCCTCTTCTGACAACATGATTTTTAGAAATAATATCCTCATATAGTCTTAAATACTCTTTAGCATCACTTCTGGATGCCCGAGTCTTGAGTACTTGCTTACAAGTGAAGGAAGTGGTGGTGTTAAGCATATACTTAAGGCTAAGTGTGTGATTAATTTCTCTGTAGATTTGGGTTTTATAATATGAATGGAGTACTGTATCTGCTCTTAAATATTTGTCAAAAGACCTAAAGGTGTAATTTGCAGATATTTCTTATATAAAAATAACTGTAGATTGTTAACATAAAAGCTAACTTATACCTGGCTGAAACATTACTGGTGTAAGTATTTGCTATGGAATCTTAAATAGTTTCACCCATAGCAGTTTCATCTATTGAGATGAAAGAAACAAAATTCTACTGGAACTGTTGAATGAAGGGCTAACCATATTAGAAAGGAGCAGTTATAAACAGGACTTTTCCAGCTGCCCTTGCTAATAGGCAATTCTAAAATAACAGTGATGTGTGTCTTAAGTTTCTGCTAACAAAGCTGATTTCTGACCAGAAGGCTAGAGTATTCTTTTTCATCTATTAAGTCCTGAAAGTGACAGTTCTTCTTCATATCCCTAATATTTCCTTTTCAGCTCACCAAGGCCAAAATGTCATCTTTTCTTGTAAAACAAAAAATCAAAGCCAAATGGTTAAAATGCAAAGTTTTGGTTAAACAAACAGTCAGTATTTCAGTGGTTTTATCTGCAGCCTGCAGAGCAACTAAACAAAGCCAAGATATTGTCCATCTCTTTGACAGACAAAGAGCCTCAGAGGTCCAGAATGACATGCCCGGGGCTGGCACGTGATTAGAGTAATTAAATTAAATAGCAGGAAACATGTTTTCCATATGCCATTGCCTGGCCACACACAAACTGTAACAGTAAATCTTTTATATTACATTGGTTCAGGGAAATGTATAACCATTCTAAAAATCCATGATGCCCACAAAAATAAAGGGGGTATAGTAGCATATTCAACAGGCTCCCCAGCTTTGGTTATTGGTCTAAAGTGCCAAACAAGTTCATTCCTTATTTATTTATTATTAAAGGTGCAGCTCAAAGTGCCCTGAACATGTGAACGTTCTGAATACGTTATTGGATTTACAGTGGAGGGTAGTGCTGATGCTCCAAATCAGGGGAAAAAAAAGTCCTCTCAGTAAAGTGAAGAGAAACATTTTATCTTCCATATTGAGATCCTAACATATTCCTGTAAGTCTTTTACAACAGTTAGACACTCCAAGCATGTATTAAAAAGGAATTTTTGTTTCAGTTCTATTTTCCACAGCTGTATGAATTCAAATTTCTTTGTTTTCATGGCCAGTTATTAGAAAAGCCAGCATGTTTATCCATGCCATCATATGACAGTCATAAGAATTGCTAGTCTGTGGGATCATCTGTCATCCTTTAATTTACTTGTCACTACAATATTAAGATCAACCAGAACACCTGCTAATCTATTTCTGACTCATCTTTCAGTGATTGATGATGCCAAATCGAATCTCTGGTATTTCTGTTGTGTAATGATTTTTTTCAATAGGGAAAAGGCTGAAAATCAGTTTGGAAGAAGCTGTTAATCAATGAGGACACTTATTTAAATGCTCAATCCTTGGGATTTTTAGGAGATGACATACAAGAACACTTTCTATAAATGGGAAACAAAACTCTGAAGACTGCAAAATGCTCTTAACATGAAGATCATTAAGAATTCAGAGAAAACCATTGCAGCACATGAAAAGATGTCCATTGAAAGTAAATTAAAAATGAAACTCACCCATTTCTGATGAAATATATATTGGATATTTTCATAAGCTATTTAGATATTCCATCTTCACTTTGTCTATCTCCTTGACTCAGAAAGCTCAGAGATGAAACAATGGTAACTTCAGTGTTTCTGATTTCAGATCCACCACTAAGCTACGGTATTAAGTTTATTAATTGATTCTATCCAATTAAATCAAAATAAAAGCTTCCAGCTGGAAAAATAAATGTCAATTTATATTTGAAAAGTAGTGTAAAATGATGAAACATTGATACTCTTGGCTCAATCTTTAGCAGTTATGGTGTTTCTCAAGTTATTGAAGTGAGATTCAAGATGTAGCCAATAAAGAGAATTATGAATCGAGACTTTTTTCTTCTATTCCTTTGAATGCTTTCTTTAGTAACTAATCTCCATTGTTTGATCAGGAAAACTTGTGTTTAACAGTGAATCTAATTAAAGGAGACAACAATGACAGGGCAGCAAAGACTAACAACTCATTTTGGTAGTAGCTGAGAGCGCTCTTTTTTTTTAACCTTTCTTTCTCTCTGAACTCTTCTATTCCCTGAAAGGATTGGTGCACTTCAACTTAAATTATTTAGCCTGAATTTTCTATACAGTGGATTAAACCAGTCAGTTAAAAGGCAAAGAAGTTAATCCCTTGTACCATGCTGTCATTTGAAAACAAGGACAATGGAAAAAGCACTTTGTAGCAGGTAGAAATCTGGAGCCTCTGGCTGAAGTAATGTCATCATTCTCAGGAGAGGACAGAGTTGCTCTTTGAGACAAGGAGGGCTCTCAAACCCAGCTAACAGGTGTCTGTAAGATGTTCACTAGTGCTGCTTCACCTCCTCTATCTCCCCTCAGCATCCCTCACCATGGCATCCCACAGCAGTGCCTGAGAGAGGAGGACACCCCTCCATCTGCCCCCCTTGCTCCACAACTGGCCTTTGGCCTCCAGCCACTGTGCTTTCCGTGCCAGAAGCCAACCCCACCAGGGCTTGGCTGAGCACATGTGTGAACCAGTGGTAACTAAAGGCTCATGACCCTTCCCATGAGGATCTCTTACATCTTTTGATTGTCAGAAATGGGACAAATCTGAAGAACTTACCCTGGCTGGTACACCAGGGGACACCTACAGGGATAGGCATGGGAGGGAGAATGGGCTAGGGAAGCTTCTGGGTATGAGTTTATTACTCAAAGGGAAAAACACTGTGGTAGCTTTGGGTATAATTGTTCTGATTTTGCAGCTCTGCTTTTCACCTTTTGGTGCTTTCCCAGCATTACCCGTTTCAGGTACACAAGGTTTATGCTGTGAGGAGCCTCCATCCCTGTGAACCACCACAGCTGCTTCAGTGGCATAGAGGAGATATGGCCTACAGAGAGAACTTTGTAGCATTTCCTTGCTCTTATAATGCTATCCTGTACTTTGACCTATGGCAACACAGGAAATCCAGTCCTGTGGCTTCTGACAACATTAAAGAAATTCAGTTTTGCCCTTGGCGATGTCCTTGGTGAACTCAGACCAAAGGGCTCTGACAGGTTTTTTTTTTTTCTCTTCTAGTTCTTATTCCTCGTACCAAAGAACTGCTGTAAGCCTTGAGGACCTCCTCCAGCCCAGCACTTCTCAGGAGCTATGGAACACAGGGATTGAGCACAGCACCAGTAATGACTGCCAGTTGTTCACTGCTGATGCCACAGCACTGTGACAGAGATCTGTGGAGAAGGCAGTGCCTGAGGAGTGAGTCTGGTTTCTAATAGGAGCCAAGTTGTGAGACTACTTTCCAGCTTCTCCTTTTGCACAGACTATCTCTGCAGTGCAGTCAGCTGCCTGGCTTAAAATCTCCTTGTTTTGTTTGGCCCAAGCTCTTAGTTCCATGGGTGAGCTTTATAACACAGAACAAAATACATATACATATATATATATATACACACATATACATATATATATATGGGTCCTTCTTGATATCAATTTCTGTTTCATTTACAGGATTCTGCAGGTTTAATGCAACTGATCTCAGTGGAATTGTGTCCCTGCTTTCCAAATTGCCAAATCCTCCTCCATTTATAAACCCCTCACCAGAAGTCTTTTCAATACTTAGCATAAGTATTAAAGCAGAAGAAAGAAAAAAATAGGAAATGCCAGAAAATGTTTGATGCATGGCAACTTCTTATTCATGAAGTGCCCTTTCTTGTGATTTCTGAAGCTGAAGCAATCATGCAGTAGACACAGTAGAGCTGATCCTGATAAGACAGCTTAGTAAAGATCTTGGTGAAGATCCTGATCCTGGTAAAGGGCTTCAAAACTTTTTCTTATCTAATGTACCTCACCCACTCTAAGTACCTGTCCATAAGTTCGTATTCAGCCTTTTGTGATGACCTAAATGTGCAGTTGGCCATGTCAGTAAGATAGAGAAACAAACACTGACTTCTATCACTGACCAGCCAAGTTCACAGAACCCTTTCAGACTTAAATGATCCACTCACTCAAGGTCTCTATGATTGGGTACTCATGACCAAAATTATGAAGGGAACTGTGTTGTGGAACACAGTTTCAGTCGTGTCCACCTGCATCTCACCTTAACAACAGCAGCTTCACGAATGCTGTGCTCCTGTGGGTATGGCATCCCACCAGGCTAAACCCACTGCCTCTTCTCTGACCCAGTGCGTTCCATGCCAACTGATTTCACAGCCTGAAAGCATTTTGAAAGCCATTAAAAGAAGAACTTGAAAATTAAAATGACTTAATGGGCTTTGAGTCATTTTCTTTCATTAGAAGATGGAGGGAAAGGGCCAGAGAGGTGAAAAAAAGGATTACTTCTTTTACGGGAGGGTCCAAGCTACTATAACAGTGACATATAATGGCATCTAACTTGAAAGCAGTCAATGAGCTTGGGAAAATGAGCCTGCCTGGTTAATGCATTATCCATCAGCACGGGTAAGTAACAGTCCCCATGCTCATTCTCAGCCTCTTGCTGCGGGAACAGATCTTGCTCCTGTTCCTTTTCTCTTGCTGGTCCTGAGGTGCCTGTATTTGTGTTCTCAGAGCCTGCCTGAGAAGGGATGGAGATTGTTATGAGAAAATCAGTCACACAGCACAACGGGTAATTCTGTGCATATTTTAACTGAGTAATTAGCATCCTTAGTGAGACCAAACTACCTGCAGAAAGGGCCAAATCAGAGCTATGGATGTGAGGTGTCCCTGGACTAAACCTGGGGTGATGGCACCTGTATTCAGCATTCCCATTTTCATTTCTGTCAGAAATAGTACAAGAGAAGATTTGAAGCTCTCTGTATAAAGTCAGTAGCTCCAGAAAACTGAAATCTATGCAGAAACTTATGGGAAACTATGAGAAAAGACCTCTACAAATTTAGGTAAGTGGTGAAAGCCAAGAAGTTCTAGAAAGCAAGGAAGATGTCAAGAGATATGCTGTTGGGCTTGGGTGCCTTTGATACCCTAAGACAAGGTGTCAAAATGGCTGAGAAATGAGGGAAACCAGATCACCACCTGTCCCTGTGTGGAGTCAGGTAGCTGAGTGATGTAGTTGTGGTCTCTGATGTGTAGTAGCTCTTCAGCTTTTATTTTCAGTAGAGCAAGATCTAGGAGAACAAGCCTTAGAAGCAGCTGGTCTCAGTAGTTGTCCCTCTGCACACAGCAGGAGAGTGTTTCCCAGTAGTGCTTCTACCCTGTGCTCTTTCTGGGTCTGTTCAATAACAGAGATCTGCTTTAAAAATCTGCAGGCTGCCACCTAAAAACTATCACACTGATCTTATTGATGGGAACAAAAGGAAAAGACTAAGGAAGGAGTGCGAGACTGAATCCTCCATGCTGTACTAGCTGTTTTAGAGAGAACATGAGCTAAGCCTTCTTAAGCCCTTGACGTTGCTGCATTGCTGCAGTCTCATAGCTGTAATTTTCACAAGCCCCTTTGCTGAGGAAATACAGGCAGTTTGAACAGAAACACCTTCTTGGTCTCCTGGGGATCCAAGGGTCACGGGCCAGGACATGAGAGGAGACAGATTATGCACTGCTTTCTGCATTAGAGCACCTATGTCTCCAAGGCATTAGGGCTGAGCTGCACTTCCAGGACATTAAACAACGGAGCTTTATGAAGACTTAGCCAGCAATATACTGAGGAGTGCATTAACTCACTCTCATATTTTAAAGGAAGGAGAAAAATGAAAACTTGTCTAACAGGGAGAAAGACCTTCAGAGGTCAAAACAGAATTCTTTCCAAAATGAAGCATTTAATGAAGTAGCTTTCCAAGAACACATAATCCTCTTCAATGACAATATTAATGAAACTCTGTGCTGTAGGATACAGGAAATTATAAATTGCCCAAAGGCATGAAAGTAATATCATCGAACTGTCAAAATGTGCACTGATAATTACTGGGATCTGGACTCGGAGGCTTTTGATTCACACTAGTTATGTAGCCCTGATTAAGGAATTTTGCCTACTGTTGCCCCAGTGGTTTCCTGACTCTCTGCTTTCTCTCACAAATGGGAGCAATAACAAAAGTATCGAGGTGTTATAGCCTAAGAATTTGAAAGAGGAAAAGAAGCATAAAATCTCTTGGACCTAAAAATAGAGCAGTGTCAACATTATTCCATGCGGGTACCAATAAAGTGAAATAATTTTGTTATATTGTAATGCTACACAGGCAGACAATTCAGTAAATTAGTTTTATGATACAATAAGTGTTATTGCCTTCTGTAACTGGAAGTTTACAAAAGGAGACAAAAATAATAAATAACTAATAACTAATAAATATTGGCAATTATTAAGGTTAAGAGATTTGAGGCTTTCCGAAAAAAAAAGGATAATTTTCCCATCCAGCTGGAGATGGGAAAGTATAGTTACTTGGGAAAGAATAATTACTTGTAATTATTCACATTATTATGCACTTTCACGTAGAATTAGTGTAAAAAAAGAGAATTATTCTTCCTGCAACATAGTTTTTAAAGACCACAGTTAGAAACTTGATAGAAATGAAGAGGCCCTTAAGAATAATGCTGAGAACAAGCAGGCTAAATCTTCAGAGGCTTCCCTGCATGTAGATAGATGAAAAATTTTCACAAAACAAATCCAGATACACAGCACTCCACCTCCTTGCTCCATCCACACTATGTCTGGTCCCAGAAATCATAGAGCCAGCTTGTGTTGTATAGGGGCTCTATTGGGACTGTGCAGTCTCAGACTTGAGGAAGGGCAGGAAGGTGCAAGGTTAGCATCTCTTACTGGCTGCAAAGTAAAAGGAAACAGCTAAGGCAGCCTACAAAAAATGAGATGAATTGAGCTAAGACTGCAGTGTCAATCTAATTTAGGAGGGAGGAGAGGGGTGGGCATGTTTATTTGTAAGTCTGACATTGTTCAAAACTTACATTTCCATTTATCCTGCCTTTCACAGCACTTCTAAAGGCCAAAAATGCTGTAACCATCCTGGAAGGATCAAGTGTACAGAGGGATGCTTTTAACATCATATCCTCCAAACCATCTCCCTCGTATTTCAGGGCTATGTACCTCTAAGAGTCAACACAGTTACTTCCAGACAGCTATGGAAAATAAAGTAAAACAAATGCAACAAAGACTCCACAGCCACATTCAAAACATTCGGTTAATTAAGGCACTGGATCACTTACAAGTAAGTATCTCGTCTGTCAAAACAACCCTAGTCTAAGGCCCCCATGTATCACAGCAAATCACACTGCTGAATGATTTCAAGTTACTAAGGGGACTCCTTTAACTCTCAGCTGCTGGTTAAATAATCCTTGGGTGACTGCAGCAGATGTGTGTGCCCACAGGTAGCCAGGGAAGTTGTTCTGTACAGGCTAGATGAGTTATGGGCCACAGTCAAAACAAGCAGGAGTGTGACACTCGAGCTCAGCAAATGGGGGCCAGAAACTGGTACATTCCTAAAGGATGCACCTTCCAAAGCCAGGGTGTGTGTGTGAGTGAGAGCATGGCTGAGGAACCCAGCTTTTCTGCTGGCTAGGCAGTTTGAGCTAATCCTATTTTTAACCTTTAAATCTTAATCCAAGTTAGGCTGAATCAGAAGAGAAAAAGAAGAGGAAAAAAAACCAAATGCAAAGCACAAAGTCGATCAAATAGAGCAGTAAAATTCCACAAAAATGACTTGTATTATTGCTCTACCCCAGTGAAGATAATTTCATCCAGGATGCTCTTCTTCTGTTTGCCTAACCAGTAATTCAGCAGATGGTGTTCTAAACTATATTCTTCCACAGAGAAATGAGGTACAGAAGCTCCATTACCACCCAGATGATGGGAACTGCATAAGGAAATCAGAAACTAAACAAATAAATCAAAATCAAACAAACATTTCTTAAGTGGATAAGTAGGACATGCTGCTAGCAGGACAGAATACAATAAGGAAATTAACTCAGCTTAGCTGATTTTGGCTGCAAATTGTGAAGTGTTCATAAGGGGGAGAAATAAGTAAACACTTTTAGATTGCTGTTTGGGACAAATGTTTATAGATTTTTACCTCAGAATTCCAGTGAAGATAAAAACAGGGTATGGTTGGCTTAAGTAACATGGAGAAAGTCTTAGTGATCTTGATGATAATGAAGATGGAATAAAGATAGTGCACAAATGAGTGGTGGTAGTGTCTGAAGTGCTCCTGCTCTGCTGAGGCATTCAGCTTTTAATCCGATTTTGTTAATGCCAGAAGATGAAAAAAAGGCTAATGTTACAGTATCTACATTCCAGTAATGTCTGTCTGAGTATGTAAATATTATGAAGGATTTTCCTTCATTTATTAGCAATTACTTTTAAATTGGCAGCTATCAGTGATACTGGCTTTACCTTTTGGAAAACAGGACGGAATAAACATCTCCAGTTCAAAAAAAAAATAGATGCACATCAGCCTGGGAAAAAAAATAAGGCTTGTGAATTGTATTAAATTATGATTATTTCCTTCATGAAATGATGACCCTTCATGATGCAGGGTAAATAATTTAGAAAAATCTAGGTGCAGTCTCCAACACGGGAATGTTGTAAATTGAAAACATTATGGCTGCTCTTCTAATTCTACCACAGGTATTTAAACAAAAGGAAACTCAATAAAATTCCTGTTATGAAAACATGATTTACTTAAAGACACAGGATTCTAAATATACTATAAACAATGAGGCAAGAAGTACAATGTTATACTGTTAAAGCTTGTTTTAAGCTTTCCTCTGCTAAAGCTTGACCTTTTATCTATTTTGGGGGGTTGTATTATTGATGAAACATTAGGTTGCTGCTATATCAGTGAAAATAATTGAATTTGATTTACAGAACTATTTATTCTTACCTACTTATGTTGTTGAAACATAAGATTTTATTTTAGTTAAAGTTATACTAGAATCAAAGCTGCTTAGAGCCTTTGGAAATGAAATGAACAGTTATAAGAACTAGAACGCAGTAGTTTTTCGAACTCTTTTGGTAGTAATAATTCATGTATTGTAGCAACAGGAATTGTTATGCAGTACAAGGTGTTTCTCTCTGCAGATCCTAAGCAAAGTTCAGGAAATGTCACGCAGTATTTAACATCTTCATGGAAGTTCTCTACATTGGGACTTCGCTGTCTCATGCCAAGTTCATGGACTCCCTCTCCCCCAGCATATTTACAGGTGGACTCTAGTTTTGTAAAGGCCTTGATGAATATCAAAGTGGTCAGTACAAGCACATTTTCAGATCAGGGGTCTAGGCAGGTTTTAGAAATATCAGGAAATTATTACTGCTCATCTGAATTTTGGATAATTAGAAGCTGAGGAACCGGGATTTGCTTTTACCTTTCCTATGTGGTATGATCACATGTTCAAGACAGATGCCATGATGGGAAAATGAGCATGCATCAATACTATTCCACATTCACTAAAACTTATAATGGCTGATGTAGGATAAAACAAAGAGACCAAAAAGAAAGACTTTGTGTAATTATTGTAAGAATAGTGTAATAAAAACCTTGCTCCCAAAAGTTTAAATTGTTTCAATGATGTGTATCAGACATATCTGGTTATTATACAAAGCAAAAAAACCACTAAGTTACCAACTTTACACAAAGTCAAATATCTGGAAGGGGATCTTTTAAAAAAAAAACTTTATTTGAGAAAGGAAGAGACTTATATCAGAAGGCAAAAAAAGGGAACATACAAACAGAATATATTTACAACACAAAACAAGAGATCACCTCTAAGGGTGTAAATTATAATAAATACAGTAGATTTAAAATGTAAGAGACAATAATCAATTAGAAATGTGGTTGTTTAAACCCAGTTTTCCTTTTCACTGGTTCCAGGTAGTTTCTCTTATTTTAATTTTATCCAAATTTGAAAGATTCTGAAATGAAAGTATACTAATGTATTGGGGTTTCTCACCTGAATGACATTATAAAAATATCTTTTGTCTTCTCTGAATACGTCTTTGAAATGATATTGTACAAAATTCTTCTCAACTGCAGATTTTTCCACAAATGTATTTTAAAAGATGCACTATCCCTCTTTGATGAGGCTAAAGTCAGATTTGAAAGAAAATCAAAAATATACAGAATGGGAAACACATATAATTTCATTTTTATAGCCTTCACTTTTTGAATGTATATGTAATTTTTTTCATCCAGGATGGAGAAAAAATTCTGTTCAAATATGAAGCACACATTAAAATCACTTGTGTTTTTCTCAATTAAATCTTTTTCTATCTATTGAGGCCTTTCATGTTAACAGCAGCTATTTAGTCATTCTTTTTTAGACCTTCTAGGAAAACGGATAATGTATCTTTAGAAGTTGCAAAATTTTAGAAGAGATTGAATAGTATTAGAACATAATGTAAACAACACATGCTAGTAACATATTTTAGAACAATTTCTACATTTGGCAAAACAACTATCTCTTTTGAAACCGGATACTGCACCTTAAAATACCTCAGCTTTAGAAATATAAATATTTTTAATAGAAAAAAAACCTGACAAGGAGTCCAGGTCAGTTTGGGATTATCCATATTAAAGGGGATCTTAATACAATGAATCTTTAACTAGCTTAACAAAAGTAAACCTATAAAACAAGGTAAACATATCAAAAGGGAATATGAAGGAAATGTTTCACTGGAAAGCTTCCTTAACAATTTCCCTACTCGCTTTGTTATTTTCTTTGACAATAAATCAATTCATAGAGTGCCTTTAAAAACAGAGGGAGCGCTGCCCCGTCCCCCCTGCCCCGCATTCCTCAGCACATGAATCACTTGGGCTTCCTGTTTCCATAAGGCATTTCCTGCCCCCCCTCCCAAAATCACTTTTCTGCAGGAGAACAGCAGGGACCTGACAAAATATCGACTTAAATAAACAGGGCCTTGCACTGCACCCAGCCTTGTTCTGCCGACTGTAAGGGATGGACCGGGATGCAGCTCGCGGGCTGCACACACGGCTGCGCCTTTCAGCTCTGGCTAAAGCACCCAGGCAAGCTGAACCTGCCTTTTGTCAAGGTGGCATTCCATGCACAGTTGTTATTTTAGGATTTGTCCATGAGACTCCATGGTAAAGGTTATGTGATATTGTACAATTAGTCTTCATTTAAAAAAAAACAAGCAAGTGATTGGATATCAGATGATAACAATAACAGTTCTGTGCTTTTCGTGCAATGTCCTAGTAACTGACTGGAACCTAACGCTGCATTTTGCTTCTCACCAGTACTTGCATCTGCTGCATTTAAGGATGTCTCTGCGGACATTGTCATCAAATAAGACAGAATGAAAAATTAACCAAGCAGTGCAAAAAAGAAAACAATGCAATTTTAAAACAGTGCCTTGCCTTGCCTCTTTATATCCACCTTGTACTTTTCTCTAAATTAAACTTTATACACCAGCCTGGGACCACTAAGATAGCAGTCAGTACCTGTCTACTGGGGAAAAAAATACCCTAACATTAACAGTGTTCAAGACTACAGTATGATACAATATATACAGACAGCTGAAAGCAGAAGTCAGAGGATTCAAAATCAGAAAAGTGTTTCATCAATCAGGTCTGGAAACTAATTCCATCAATTGCTGATCTCAACAGGCTAGGTGATACGAGTTCTCTTTCACTAGAACTGAGTGATGTAAGGTATTTCTTGGCTAACACAACATCTATCAGCTATTATGCAAAGATTTATGTAGAATAATTGACTGCAACAGATATTTTCTCAATTAGTGGCCATAAGGATGAGCTTCACTATGTTTTCAAGTGTACATACAACACTTCTCCATTTGTTAAATTCTTCGAATGGTCAATCAGGATTTCCTAGCTCAGTGAACCCAAACACAGTTGCTTATCAAAGCCTAGAAAATGCATGTCATGTTCAGATAATAACCTTAATTACAAATCCTGGAGCTAAATCTTTGCCTATTACCTGTTGCATAAAAGCAGCTTGCTCCCCAGATTCCATTTGCTGGGTTTGAACATCCTCATCACTGTCCAGTGGCTCCTCTTTGACTTTCACAGCCCCCACCTGCAGTCCTATTCTGTCATCCACACCAGCACTGCTGCTCTCAGCCCTAACGCTGGCACCGCTGGCAGGAGCTTGCTCTTCCTGCATCGAGTGATCTCCATGAAGCTCTTCTTCAGATTCCTCCAGGTGACTGTCAGGCTGCTTGAGCTGCTCAATGGACTTAGAAAGCATCTGGAAAGAGAAGAGGGGAACAAGTACTGACTCCTTTCACTGATGCCAAACACCAAGTACGAGATCTGCATGGATGAAATCAGAGTGCCCACAGCAAACCCATGTAGTCGTGCGCCATCAAAACACCGATGTACAAGGGAAAAAGAACAAAAGTCCCTAAGCAAAAGGCCACTTTTTATTCTGCAGTAGAAAATACCATATACCTATATAGAGTGCTATAAAATAACAATAAACTAAAAATAAGGCAGGATAATGAAAAACATGACATAGCTATTAGACCGTTACAGCTGGTAAACAAGAGAAATTAGTCTTCCTTCATGCTCTTCAAACATGAATGCAGAAATGCCATCTTACAGTTAATTTTCCACAACACAGAATAATAAAGGAACAGTAAAATATAAGCAAACTATTAAGCTATAATATTTTGTTATAAGCAAATTAGAGAATTTTCACAAAAACATCTCTATCAGTTAAAGCATGAAGGCACTGAAAGCCAACAAAGAAGAAGTGACAAAGAACTGATGTCAGTCCCCTATCCCCTGGCACAAGGATACTACAAGCTTGTCTGTCCATGACTGGAAAGACTACAGCCTTTGTGGTGCATTGTACAGGTATCCCAGCTCCAGCAAAGATGATCTAATAACAGAGCTACCCAGGCAACACCAGTTCTAGCCCAGTAACTGCTGTTGTAAAGCTCTGCAGTGGTGCCAGATGCCTGAGCGTTGCAATCATGTGCAGTTTGTGTTTTGCTATTTCAGATGAAGCCAATGCATTCCAAAATACTCCAAACATAGCCAAAAACCGAAACTGAAAAAATTCCCCACTTTGTTAAAAGAGGCACAAATCAGACATGTGAGTAAGACGTTGCAGGGTCAAGTGAGTAACTATCATTTATCCAACTGGCCTGCTTGATTTCAAGTAAATACTGTTTTGTATCATCGAAGTCAAATATCCTGAGAGGGGAAAAACACCTTTTACCATTACTCTTACGTACTCTCTTCTTCCCAGATACCTCCCCTCAACCATCAATCATGTCTTTCAAACTGAGTTTTAGCTAGTGTTATGTACTCAGTTACCGAGTATATGGATGGCTTCAGGATGTCTGTTATTGTCACAAACCACGGACCATCCAGTTTCATTCAGCCTGCTAATGCATACAGAAAAATGCCGGGTTGTCAAGTAAACTGTGATCAAGAAGCTGCAGCTGGATTTAGAAAATCCTATGAAGTCAAAAAGCAGAGTTGAAAGACAAATTTCTACAGTTCCAGTTGATACTTTGATGCATATGCCTCACATCAGTGGAGAAACAAATTCCTCAGAGGAAGACTGTCTGGCTATTCTCACAGCAAACCTTCATTTTTGAGGTGTAATGGGAGTTTAATGGCTTACTAAAAAGAAACAAATAAAAAATCCCTCTTCATTACTTTAGTAACTGCAAATCACAACATGAATATCCTGTATGCTGCAGGTGGCATGCCCTAAACTGGGCAATCCTTACTACTTCAAATAATGTGGAGAGTCTCCTTTTATTACGCAGCATCTGAAAAATTTCTCAGATCAAACCTATAAATCTTTTCCAGTTGTTTCTCAGGGGGATGACACTGACCAAGAAGTACTAAAGCTAACTGCGTGTAATCAGCTCAGGTACACTCCTTTCACTTATTATTCTCCTTATTCTTATTACTAATTAGTTAACCATTTGTGGGGAGCCTTCTCCACTCCTCAAGCAGGAAGAGAAAGGCAGGTAAGGCTGCATGGCTGGCTGCTAGTGAGCAAATACAAGTTGAAACATCTGAGGCTGATCCATCTGTAAACCATTCCCTGTGCCAGTTACTTGACACCAGGTGGGTTTTCTGGAGGGGAAGCCAAGAGAAAATGAGTGCATGCCTACAGCAAGGTTAAGAGACATATTTAGCTCATTACTGCTCTCCTTTCTTTTATGCTTTTTCACTTTTATGTCCGGCTCTGTCTTCTTTACACTGCTGTATGGGTACAGATCTGCTGCTGAGCTTTCTGAGGGAACACATGATGGACTGCAGTATAGCATCTATACATGGATCACCTTCGAACACTTCTTGCATGCAATCAGTGGAGAGAACAACCACACGTAGGGCGGCTGCAGAGACTCAGAGTGGTATTTGTGTGCATTTCAACTTGCAGTGTTCCTGTTTTGGAGCCGGCTCCCATGCCGTGGAACTCAGTAGGTGATTTGCTCCAGATTTCAGCAACAGGAGGAGATAAGCAAATTAAATTTTCTAAAACCCTGTAAAATGAAAGTCTTTATATATTTGCTCAATAGACTTTACAAAGTGTATTTATTTTATCTTCTTTATGGCAAAGCTTTATTAAGAACACCCTTTCCACTGTGACTTTAACTAAGCCTCAGGCAAGGGGCTATGAGGCACTACAGTCATGTCCTCTCATACGATGGAGCATGATCAAACTGCGTGGATGGAATGGGGGGGACATGACCCAAAACCTGAAAATCCCTTCTGCTGCTCAGACTGCTAAGCCACAGCTGACTGTTTTCTCTGTATCACCACAATGCTTTCATATATGTTGAAGTTTTTTTTAAGGACAGTTTGGCCCCAACCTATTCCAGTAATTATAGTAATATCATTACTGGGCAGTTCTCCTAAGTCAGAAACATCTCATTTTAAATTATATCTCCTGGTAGTAGAACTGTATCTGGAGAGATGTGAAGATAGCAGTTTAGAGTTGGTATTTCTATCTTCTCTATCTAAAGATGGATTACACAGCAGAAAGTGTTCTGAATGAAACACTGCTCAAGTCTTTTCATTGCACAGCTAGATACTTCTGCTTACGCTTAATGTTCAAACCTTCCACTTTAAACCCCCATTTACCTTTCTTTTCCCTGAATTTATTTCTAGGTCACATGCAGGACTTTCTCCTAATTTTAATGCATCTTTTTTTATTTTGAAAAAGTGATTGCTTAATCTGAGGTTTAGTAGGACTATGTTTAAAAACAATAACAAGCCCATAGTTTATTACCCTAATAAATTACGGGTTGCACATATTGGTTATATTTAACCTGTATACTTTACTGCTATCACCTATTCCAATTTAAGTGGTCACTAAAAAACTGCCTTCATGCTAATGTAACCTATATTTTTTTTGCTTTTGTTTTCAGGAAATTAAGATATAAGGGATATGCATGAGTCAAAGTAAATAGTGTCAGCAGGAGAAGAAGTATTTACAGATATCACCTCCATTGTATAACTGCAAGAGTCCAATCAAAAAAAAAAGACATCAAACATATCCTAACCTGCTTGGTTGTACAGAAAAATGGATGGTTAAATAATCTGGGCACTGGAACTGACCATTTTATAAGTCCTTCAGATGCAGCCCCTATCTTTTTAAATAAGATGTCCTTACAAAGAGACAAAACCACAAAGTCCTGCAACAGCCAACCAATATGCTTCTATCCTTAATTAATTGTTCATTTTAAATACATGGCAGTCACTTCTAAGAACTCATGTATGTTCTTACAGAACACTTTTTCCCCTTCTCCCCTATGGCAGTAAGATTACTTTACCAGCTCTGTGTGTTGTGTGTACATTGTTAGCTGCATTGAAAACAATGTGGTGCCTGCTTCCTGTTGTCTCTGTTACTCACGTAGTACAGTATTTCTAAGGGATGTATTTGTCTTTCAAAATCATTCTCCTGCATTACGGCTTAAACATTAGTTCTCAACAAAGGAGAAAATGCTCTGGGCATTTCCCAGTTCCAAACAGGCATCAGTTGCTTTAGTTTTGTCCAAATAATCACCTGCTATAGGCAATATTTGAAGGAATATCTCTCACCTTCAGAAGATGCTAGTCAGATTTGTAAGCTGCAAAACCAAAACTTCAGTGTAATATGTTCAATGAAGCTACATTGATATACTGCTGCTGAACCTGATCTGGTCTTTCACATTCTATTAAATATCATTCAGAGAAGTGAATGATTAATTCAATCTGAATCTAATCAATATTTTAATATTCCTACTGACAATTGTTCTATTTTTCCATCAACATAAATTTCTGTATTATTTTTCATTTTTTTATTAAGAGATATTGGTAAACTGAGAGCACCATCCGAGTACTAATGAATATTCACTTCCTATATATTTTTTTACCTCACAGACTTGCCTGGTCACCGATTCCCTATCCAGAGATGCTTTAAACCAATTGACATCCTAGAATGAAAACTGAAATTCAGGTGTTTCTTATATAAGCCTTAACATTATCCATACACTTCCCATACTTTAGAGCACACTACCATTTGCCCCATTATTTTACCCTTTACTTCTCCAATACAGAGAATTTTACCATTGAAAACAAATTGCCAAAATGCTATGAATACATAACTTAAGAACACAAATAGGGTTCCTGCACTGATCAAATAAAATCTTGGCCCCAGTGAAGACAGTGCTAGTTCAGCTTCAGTAGAGGCAGACCTTATTCATCATAGATGGCAAAAATAACTTCTAAAGACAGACGGCTTTGTTCATGTACTCTTCACATTCTGATTTCTGAGATTTTCTTGAACATGGACTTCTGCTAGGGGCTTTGCATTTAGATTAGTTATATCAAAATCCTTTTTTTCTGCAAGTGGCTGGGTCAAAGCTATACACAATATAGATATACACAATAATATCAAGATTTTAAGTTTTTTATTGTAGTAGTGGTCTTCTGGTATCCAATTGCACTAATTTTAACTGGGGGTTTTGGACTTTGGTCTCCCTTTATTGAGCAGAATGAAGATCTGCAATGGTGATCAAAGGGCATATGAGGAAACAAGCTGTCATTTGGACAGAAGTATATTAAAGCTGACAATGGTAAAGCCAGTCTTCCCTAAGACAAGCTGAGTTCAGGTTACTTCACATTCATTATTAATTCTGGGACAAGGGTTTTTGCCTACTTTTGGAAGAGATGTCAACATTTGCAGAATGTTTTCAGAAGGTCAGCGTACTAGATCCCACAGGTATAAATGTCAGACTTCAGTGGAGACATATACCATTTCCCACATCAAAAGCCAGGCATCTGACAGCTGACCAGAAATAATCCATAGGGGATCTCCTCTTTGCTCGTAAGGACAGAGGCACACCTTTTGGCAAGGATTTGCTTCTTTTCAAAATGTAAATGATCCAGGGGAATCCTTTACCTCTGACCTATGTTAGATTTTGCTTGTTATCACCCTCACTGGACCACTGGCTTGCTCATGAAGTATATTTTTTCCTCAAAGAAAATATTTGTGGGGGTTTTTTAATACAAGATAAATACAAGAGCAGTGGGGTGGGGAAAAACTGGTTCTCTTCCTGTTTTTATTGTTACACCTATAAGTCAGCCAAAGAAATCTGAACAAAACCAGTTTTCAGGGAGTGCTGACACATGCCCTATCATCTTAACTCAGGGCAAACATTCAAATTGTGGGTTCAGTTGAAGACTAAAGGCTTAAGTACTGAAGTCCTAATCATAAGGAATAAAATGTCAAGAGAAAGAGAAAAAAAAAAAAGAAGATATTGATTTGCTCTAAGCTCTTGATCAACCAGCATTTCACAGTCTTGACAGCTTAAAATGGTTCTGATCTTTATTACCAAAACTTTTAGGATCCTTGAGTATTCCTTATTAAATGAAACCTCTGCATTTTCCATGAATGAAAAGGCATTCTCTGCACCTCTGTGCAGATTTCATTATACAGCCCATGAACAGAAGAGTAAAGGAGAGAACAACAGAAAAAAACCAAGTTCATGTGTTTACTTGATACATGCCTCATCTTATCCTAAGAAATAAAATACTAGGTTGCTTTCCTACCTGGTCTAGAATATCTACTGTTTAAAGTTTCAAATAACTATTAATCTGCTTTGCAGAGTTTGATTGTAAAGCTGTGCAAATTATGTAATGAAAAAGTAACTTCAACTGTGAACAGAGGTAAGTTTTAAGACCAATCAAAGTATATTCTACCATGCTAGCAGAGTTCAAAAACCTTATGTAGTCACAGGTGTTCAATCTGAAATTTAGCTAAAAAGTTAAAGACTATAGCTTTAAATTCACTATTTAAAAGCTACTCCACCATTTGATCTTTTGTGATCTTTTTAAAACTCTCTTGCATATTGGCTACCCTTTAATTTCAGTTTTTAAAAATCAAGTTCCATAAATACATAAGGAAGCCCCCTGGCTTTCTGTGTCCTTGCAGAGGACAGGTACATGGTTAGAGCTCTGGCATTTTTCAGTACTTTTCCTCAAAATGGTTCTTCTGAGAATGGAGAAGAACCTAGATGCTGCAAACGGTAAGGTCTGAGAAATCACACGCATCCTCAGAAAACCCACTGCTTCTCTGGCTGCAACATGATCTCATTCCTCCTCAGCTATTTGCTGCTCTGAGGAGTTACTGTGCTCCTGAAGAAGGCTGGCTGCTCTGGGCATAGGAGTAAAGGAGATTGAGAAGCTCTTGGGGCAAAAGTAGGTTATGGGAGTTCAAGGCAGACAGAGGCCCTAGGATAGACTTAAATTTCCACTATCTGCATGTGTGTATAGCCTATACTGCACAGAATAAAAGCTAGGTTCACCAGTTTTGTCTCTTCATCAAAAAGAACCATGTGAGAATGAAGGTGTATTTCAAGTATGAGAGTGAATTATTCTCATTAACATGTATTTTTGTTGCAGTTCTACTGAAAAAAAAAGTTACTGAAATAAGCATTATCACAAACCAATCTTTTTACTTCCTAATCCCATCTAGAAATATATGGTTATGTGCCTCAAGTTTAATTTTCACACTGGGGACAAATGTTCATATATGCTACAGCACTTACCCCCAAATGCTATGGTAGAATTTACATCAATAAGCATACTACCTAACAAAAACATGTCAGTGGGGTTCTTTGCTTTGTGAGGAATGCATGAACTGATGGGTTTGTAGTACAAAGAGTCAGTACTTTACCAGTTAAATACTCTTTTCAGACAATTGAGGGAAGGTGAAATATTTTCAAAACCTGAGGCTACAAGATATACATATGCCATCTTGATTAAACATATGGAATGCATACTCAAAGAAAAGCCAACTGGAGTCCTAGTTGAGTAATCAAAACACCCAAGCTGAGAGGGGTTAACATGCAAGGATCAGCTCTGAACTTTGAAGTTTTCTGGTCTTCATTTTTCCTAATTAAGACAAGATTTAATAACCAAACCACTGTACAAACTATGTACTTAAACTCTAGGTTTGTTTCTAATTTTGTTGGGAATTCTTAGTAGATTCCAAAGAATCAGTAACCCCTGGGAAATTCACCCAGTAAGTAAGGTGGATTGATTTTTTTTTCCTTAGGTACAAGAGCTGAACGTCCACTTTTCATCTTTTCTTCTTTGACATTGCCTCATATATATAGTTATTAAGTAACGCTAAAACAAAAGAAGACAACTAAGGATGCATAACTAATACCTTTGTAATACCAGTGGAGCTTCAGCAAACAACTTTTGGAAAGTTGTGTATAAGTGCAGAAAAATGTTCTCCAAATAAAAACATGTAATTACTTGCATATCTTAATTTCAGACTGGGTAACAACTGGATTTTGTTGTAGAAATATTGTTTCCTGACAAATCTATTTAGATTCTGCTGCTCTTTGTTTATTAATGCACGGTCCCTTTTCTTCCTCCCCCTGCGCTTGCTCAGGATAAGGTGTTACTGTACAGGGAACCTTGTACTACACAACTCAATCCTGTGTCAGATATCAGCAACAGCACATTTTTCTCTTTCTCTTTATATGGTCGTTTTATATTACCATATAGGTAACAAACTTTCATGTTACTCACAGAGAAATGTCAGTTTGATAAACACTGATTAAAAATTTCTGCAAATGTTTAGTAAATATCTTACATAAATCTGATAAATTTAATCAGCTGATTTGAGTTCAAATGAGTTATCTATTTATGCAACATTCCAGTCCACAATGAGAAAGGTTTTAACACAATTCAAAAGTAGCAAGTGGAGTGATTCCTGCAGCTCAGAAGTACACATGCCAATTTTTAAGGCATTATTTACCATTCAACGGGAAACCACCTGCCAGGTAAAATTGTGGGCTACTTTGAACTCTATTTTGTTGAATTTTAGCCTATTTCAGAACCTTGAAATTAAGATCCATACAAATGTTTATATGAACTATATATAAACAAAAAAGATACTCCTGCAAGAACCTCTCTACTGTCCATGATGACATGTCACCAATAACTAAACTTCCTTCTTAGTTATCCACCTTTAAATTTATTGGAAATTCTTTACTTTGGGAACTCACCTTATTCATGTGGATCTGCTGCTGGTATTGTTTCTGCTTCTCCAAAAATTGCTGATGTTGCTGCTGGATGACCAGCTGAGCCAAAGTACTCTGAGGAAGAGGAGCTGACTGGGTTCGGTTCAGTGGCCTGTGACGAGGCACTTTGTGGGCAGCTCTTATGCCAGGTGAAACTCTCTCCTTTGCTGCTAAAGGAGACTGTGGATGAAGGGGAACCACTCCTGCAAAACAGGGACATTTCACTCCCCTGTGAAAAACAACAGACTAATAGTTTTAACAGGAAAGAAAGCTTTCAGTAAGAAGAGGGGTGTATATTGCAGAACTCTGCATCTGCACTGATGCACTGGGACGTGTACCACGTGCCTCACCATGCTGGGAAGTTCGGCTGCTGCAAAAGAATGTGATGAAGTAATCATTTTCTCTTTTCTGTAATCATTGAATTCTTTCAGGCTAACAGACTGGAACAGAATCACTAAAAGGGAAAACAATGATACTGTCCTTTTTTCTTCCACCCTTCCACTTTTCCCAACAGTTAGGATGTATGGTATCTGTATTACCGCACACTAAACACAAATGTCATTAAAAACATCTTAAATTAGTATTGTTGGAGCTTTGATCATTACCAGTCACAAGAAGTTTTTGCTGTCTCATTTGTTCTTTCAGTAACAGATGCTGCAAGAGAGCTTGGTGGCTGCTGTTTGGCTTTCCCTCCAAAGCAATGTGAGGATGAGTTGACGATGGAGGAATGTTTCCTCCGTACTGTCCAGCCAAGGCCACTCCTTGTCTAAGTGATGGGGTCTCCCCCTTCTGCTTTTCTTTGAATGACGATGAAGCCTGTCAAAGAACAACAGCATTGGTAACTGCTTTTCAGAGAAGTGGACATTTATACCTCTACTTAACTGGATGGTCTGATGTCAATCTATTACAAACACATACAGAAGAAAAGGTTAACATCCCTATCCTACACTTTGTGAGATGAAAAGGAAGAACATGCCAGTTAAATGTAATGCTGTGAGAAACTGAGTAATGAAACCAGTTGAAAAAAAATCAGTAATAAAAGCCAAAGCATTAAGGAACTACTAGTTAGAACATTATTAATGAAAGGACGGGACCTATCCTTAAAATTCCTAAAGACCTTTCCACAGCCTCCTGCACAGGAAACTAGAGTATCAGAGGAAATAGTTTGCGTTGAGTTTGGAATAGGCAAGGCTTGGTTTTTCACATAACTTTCCATCACACAGCAAGCCAATCAGCAACACAAAATAGTTACCTGTAGTAGTGGGAAGCTATTACTTTTCCTGGAGCACTCCCTGACTCCCTGAAGGACAGCACAAATGTAAGTTTTACCCTTTGCAAAGCAAACTTGCACAGTTAAACTCTCATCTACAGAAACATCAAGAGCTGTTGTATGTGTGTGGCATTTTGAAGTGCCTTGCACTGTTATTGATTTAAAGCTTTTGGAAGTTTTGGCCCTTCATCATTGCAAATGTACTTTATATTGCTTTGCTCTTAGGCTATTAAAAAAAAGAAACCTTGAAATGGCAGTTCAAGCAGAATAACAATTTTTACAGCAAGAATAATAACCTAATAGAAATATGCATGTTGAGGCTTGCAGATAAACACACTTATGGTATGTCATGGTAAAAACAGTATCTCTGATAATCTGAATTCCATAAATTCTAAACCAAGGTTTTCACCAATATTTTTTTGGTGTACGCTTACTTCACGCTGCTATCACCCTCCCCTGGAAAACAACCACCAAAGTAAGCTTTGCATTCACTTTGCAACTGCTTATTCTAGTAACAGAAATAAACGTTACTTGCATAAATCAATCCCTTTGTTTTTTCTAGTGCCAAAAGTAATATTTGGTGCTAGTTGGCCACATCAAAAGCTTACAAGTTTTGAGTGAGCAAATGAAACATATTTTCATTTCTTTTTAATGTTATAAATTTACTTTGAAGCTAGTTGAAGCTAGTCATATTTTTGTGAAATAGCTAAGAAATTTTTTATGATATCCTCTGAGAATGTAAGCACTACTTTTCATGATGTTCAGTTTTTCCATCCTTTGAAAACAATAATTTGCTAAGGCTTCTAGAGAACTGATTTCAAGCTTACATAATTTTCTTTGCGAAGTTCTGTCCCTGATGTTAAAATGTTAGATTGTAGCAACATGTTATTGCTAAGAACAGTAAATGTATTGAAAAAGCCGTAAAATAACATGGAACTTTGACTCAAAACTACATTTGTATTTTTACTTTCGTTGTTCTTGTAAAGGAGGTAAGTTTTGACCAGTAGCAAAGTTTTCAGGTACTTTACTGAGCTACAGGAATATGACATTCTTCTCCTACGATCCTCCAGCCCAGTTTAGGTCACTAATGGAATCTCATAAAAAGCAGCAGGTGCTGTAATTTATCAGGTAGAAATGATCATATAATTAAATTTTTATACTAAATAATCTCCTCATACTTTCAAATGAAATAATCTCCTCATATACTTCCTTCCACAACTGAAATCTGTTATCTGGCATAAATGCAATGCATGTGGCCCGTACTTAGCTAAGATCTACACTGGCACTTGCTTATTTGAGATCAAGAATGAATATTGCTTTCAAGTTGTGCCCTTAAATATCCAGATGTTGCCCAATGCATAGAGAGGTCTGGTTCCCACTTTGAATTGCTTATGTTCCAAAATGCTAAAAATAAAGAGAATAATCAGAAAGTAGGTTTTCTGGAAGCGTACGTATGCAGGAAGGCTTGAGACTGGTCACTTACACTGATTTGAGGTTGTATTGCTGGAAGTCCCAAGGTAATGTTGGGCAGAGAAGGGGATGTGTACAGACTCAACAAGTTCACTGATTCGTCCTGTATCAAAAGGCGTTGCTGGGAAACCAGGTGCTGGAATAAAGGGTAGAAACAACAGAAGTAAATCTCCAACCTTTTTATCTTGGTTATTTTATCCTCATATCCCGATACGCTGAGAGCCAGTTATGTACCACTCATTGGTTTGCATCCCATTGGAGTTCCAGATACAGAAAATTACTGTCCCTGTAAAAAAACTGTTGATAGTTCTTTTCTTAAGAAAACAACTGATATGTGTCTGCAATTATTCTTTGGTTAGTAAATCAAAGTTCCATGCAAAGCTGAAATCTTGAGGATTCCTAGACCATCTTAGGAACTTCTCATCAGTTCAGCATCAGTTCTTATCAACTGGACTTCCACTCCAAGAAACTCACTGGGAATTTACCCAGTGAATTAAGGATTATATCCAGCTGAATCACAAATATGGATGTATTAAACCTTTATTCCAGTTATCATAACTTTTGCTGTAAGGTATGAAATGTGTTTTTTAACTAGTCCATGTCTTTTGTTAGCCAAATTATGATATGGGGATGTTTGAGGCACACTATTTACTTCCATTAAGGCAGAAATTTTGTGTAGAAAGTAAGGCATATTGACACATCTGCCATTTAAAATAATAGACTGTCTCTCTCTCTCTGTCTGCATATATACAAAAGTAGCATCCTGTCATTCCCTGATGATGGGATACCCCTCAGAGCTTTCCTAATCCATTCAAGTTAAAATCCTTAACACTTCTTTTGAAGACTTGTGATATAATTTTCAAGGACATGGAACTGCTGATATATTTTTAATTACTTTAAAATAAAACCAGACATTCTACAAAGATCGCCCTTTTTCTTTCCATAGATTAATTGGTAAGAAACATAAAAAGATTACCACATCAGGAATCTTTTTGAAGCCTTTGCCTTTCAGTTTGAACAGTGATATTTTTCAACATGTGGTCTAGTATAGTTGCTTGAATTATATTTTCTGTTTAACTCTTGCTTCCCTCCCAGAACTTTGACACAATAAGAGCTACAAAGGTCTTATTAGACTTAGGAACTCTGGCATGATATGGTCCCCAAGGGAACAACATCCTTGAAAAAGAATACCCTGTGTAACAGTATGACACAGTGACTGCTTTCTTCCCAAACAAAAAGCATATGGGACTCCAATAATAGACCACCTCCAAGAGGGATACTGCACACTCGGGCTTTGACTAAAGTAAATATAATAACTTGTCAAGCATGTTGTGGGGAGCTGTAGATTTTCCCCCGGACAAACCTGGAATATCAATTAACTCTGTAAAATACTTCGTGTTAATACAATGCAACTTCAGACCATCAATGAAAAGTGGTTAAGCACAAAAACACAGGATGTTATTCCAAAACATAACCTTCCTCATACAGTTTGTTTGGAGATATGACCTATCACTGAGACAATAACAGTAGAAGTCTATCCCTGTAATTTTCTTTTGGTACCTAGGGAATGTCAACAGATAGTATAGGAAACAAAGAAGCTCCACTTGCATATTACATTAAGTCCTGGCTAAAAGTGTCTTGCCTTGGTAACATCCACCTTTGACCATGAATAAATCCAAGTATGTCAAGACTATGGAGATATTATGGAGGGAATCTACAAACATTTAAGTGAAAATGGACACTCTAATGTGACTCCTAGAATATGATCAAATTTGTAGCAACTGCTGCATTGATACAAAGCCACTTGAAAGATTTATGTTTAATATTTGGGTTTTGGTATGCCACTATTACCTTCTAAGATTTGAATTAATAAAAGTAACAGTGGCAGGGTGAATAGCTCTCCCACATGAAGGTCAGGCATGACTGTTTCATCAGGCAGAAGCAATGATGTTATTTATCACAGGAGTTTAATGTTGAAAACAGGAGTTTATTAATAAAAGCATCGTAATTTACTTTTTAATACTGCTAATAACCTGTCATTTTCACTTTGGTAAGTGATTCATTTTTCAAAATATTTTCAGGTAATATCATCCTAAGCATCAGCTTAACCTCATCTCCCAAAATAAAAGTAGTCCGCTACTGCATAGATTAGGGTCCTCTGTGTATCACAGAACCCCAGAATGGGTAAGGTTGGAAGGGACCACTGGATGTCATCTAGTCCAACCACCCTGCTCAAGCAGGGTCCCCCAGAGGCAGAAATACATGATCCCAGCTGCAGCTTTTCTTTTTACACGGTCAACAATACCTTGCCATGGTGGCACAGGCAGGAGTTGCCAACAGACTCATTTGGCAGCACAACGGCTAAACCATGTCCTCGGCCTACATGCAAACATGGTGGTTTGGACTGGCACCGAAATTACCCCAAAGAGCATCTTGACCTACTTGCTCCTCTACGTACCTACTCCTTGGGTCTACAGATCCTGCTTACTGATGCTTAAAATAGCCTGTCAACAGAGTTATCCTCTTTCTCAAAATAGAGTACAAGAACTCAGTGTAACAGTGCACGATGATCAACAAGTAACCACGAGTGACCGCGCTTTAGTTGCACTGTGGGACTTGCTGAGAAGCAGGAGCACCTATGTGTGCATGTTTATATGCACATTTATAGATTACGAGGGAAAGACAAAATGGCTTGACTTTAATATTCCTCACTTGTGGAGCTACAGTAATTGTCACAGCTTTCAATATGCACACTTACATTTATATTTCTTGAGGCTTTTGGGATGATTTAAAAAAAAAAAAAAATTAATTTAGACTCTCTTCACGTACACTTGACACAAACCTCATCAGCTGGCCAGAAACCTACACATTTTTCCAATAGCCCCTTACAAAGATCACCTCAAGGAGCTGAGGATTAAAAGCATGGGGCTGTGGGATTGCACAAAACAAGTATGTGCTTATCTGGCACGTATGTAATTTATGTCTCCTGTATAATCAAGTGATATTCTAGGAAATACTGCTTTCCAAAGCACAAATAGAAGAAAGAAATTGATCTGAAGCCCAGTTACACCAACTGGAAACTTTCCATTGCCTTCAATGGCTTTTGACCAGAGCGTGAATGCCTAAAATTAATCTTTTCACATGACTAAAGCAGGTTGTCCCTCTGAACTCAAGGGACATGCTGTGCAGGGGCTCAATCCTGCTTGCATTTCTCAGGCAAGCAAGATTGAGCCCCAGCACAGCAGGTGACCTGAAAGTGTAAGGCATGGTACAGGAGACAAATAGCTACTGCGGTGAACCTTGATGATACTGGAGACAACTGTGCCTAATAAAAACAGGATTTTATTTATAAGGTGCAATTAAAATCCTGAGTTCAACTTTCAAGTTTCATATAATGAGATCGGTGTTTTAACAAATGGTAGTGAAAGTACCATTAAGGGAACTGTGATAGTAAAAGATTATCTGCAAAGCTGCAGCATATGCAGTGCATCTTTGTTCATTCAAAAAATTGTAAACGTCTACCCACCAGACTGTCTGCTCCAGAGAGTAAACCACTTAAAAGTCTCACTATTCCAATAAATGTGGTAAAAATACTTTAAAAATCTGTTTCATTACTGATAATGCTCTAATTCTGTCCATGCACTGGAGTGTAATCATTTACGGTACTGACTCATGTTTTACTGGTAAATGACTCTGTCATAGCAACCTGTTTTTCCCCAGCAAAAAGTGTTTTATTTGCTGCCATGAAAACCGCAGCTATCCACCCACTCAGATATGAGCACAACACTTACTGCAAATGTCACAACAACAATTATGAAACAACAGCGATGTGAGTCATGCGGGATTACAGAAAAACAAGGGATATTTTTGGGTGATTTTGGAACACTCATCCTATTATTAGAAACTACTGTCCTTTGCATATCTGATGAAAAATTGATTAGCTGTATAGCCTTTGAGAGCCGGCTAACACTAAACTAGGAAAGAGATATGTAGGAGTTTGGCTGCTGTTAAACGACCAAAGAAAATCCCACTGAAATAAGAATCACTGAAGCTGAGATTTATGGAAAAATGTTTGAACCCACAAGACCACAGTACTAAAAGTCAAGTAACTAGAGAGGTAAAGAAATCCCCAACTGGATCCAGAAATGGAAGTCTGTAGTTTCAGCTTCTTAGCACATTTCACTGAGTGGAGTGACTGACGCCAGCATGAAGAGCTCAACTTCTAAAGGAACTTTTTAGGCTCATTTGAGCATCTTTGATTGTACGTTGGGGTTATAATTTTTGGTGTCTGGCACAGAAGTGGCAAATAATATGCAATGCAATGTTCTATTAGCAAGCAGAATAGAACTCTGCTGGTTCTTGCTACAACCTTTCCAAATCTCCGGAGACCACCAGCCTGACCAGGCTGTATGTATTTCTGATGGTGCAAGTGTCCAGAAACTGTAACATGCAAAGTAACAAGTACCATGTATCAGTCTGAGACATTATTGCCCTTCCATTTTGTAGTATTCTCAAATCAATAAAAGATCCAATTGGATAAGACTTCTTGTTTAATACAGCATGTAATAACAGCCACATATTACCAACTTCTATCTAAAACATGCCCAGTAGTAAAATACACAACTTAATTCCACTGAACTAGGATCTGATCTAATCCTAATGATGGATCTTACTCTGCATCATTTAAGTTTCTCTGCAATCACATATGGGGGGCTATGAGACAAGACCACATGTTAGCCATCAATGCAATTTTTTTTTCTTTTTGGTTACGGGCCAGAGAGAGGCTACTAATCAGTGTGCAGAGGTCACCCACCTGCCCCCTGGATCATAGTTCACACACACAATTAATTCATTATGGGGAAAAGTCACTGCTGGAGGTTGAACTGCCCATTCCAGGGTTTTTTTTAGGTGAATGTCCTGCCACTGACCTGGAGAAATAGCTCCATTAACTAAAACTCTGTTAAATCACCTTTTCTTATGCAGTTTTTCTAACATAAATAGCATAAACCAACAATTAATAGAAAACCTTGCCACCGAAGCAGGAACTGCGGTAAGTATTGGCACTGGATACAGAACACTGTGGAATTTGAGTCTTTCTTAGTCGAATTCGTTTACTGTCCCTTTACAATACTGCCATGGAAAGCATGACTTGGGCATGTCATCTGTGCTAAATGAGGTTGATCACAACTGATTTACCATCTGCATTCCTGTTGTTATAGGCACGTATGTATGAAACAGAATAAGGAGTAGTTAAGATTCCTTCCGTTTACAATCTCACTTTACAAAACAAGTATTCAAGAATTCTGGAATGACATTTACGGTGGTTAAGTACTGCCTTGATAAGGAAACTGAGGTACAGCAAAATAAAAGGGAGATGTGACAAGGATTTAGTCACCTAACTCCAATACTGTGATTAAAGAAATCTACTTCAGCACTCATCTGAACCTGGGACCACCCTAACTCGTAAGTGTTAGGATCACCAATGCCTAAACCACTGTTTTGTACCCAGGAGTTCTTCATCAGCATTCAGCACTGAGCACCTCTTCAGGTCATCCCAGAAAGTAATATTCTTTCACAGCTCCCTCCCACTCTTCCAGTAGCATTACTGCTGCTTTTCCCCGATCTTTTGTTACCAAAGAGTCTTCTAAACATGCATCTCAAACATAAAGATATATCTCATACATGACGTACTTTGATGTCAGCCTGTAGTGTCCTGGTATCCCAATTACTCTGCTTGTGAACATGATCAAATCTCCTCTTCAGTCTAGAAACCTGAGCAATTATCTAAACAATAATGAGTCTTACCTCAGCTTGAATGTTAGGTGGCAAAACTGAGGTTTCATTTTCTGTTGTACTGCTAGTCGGACCATTGCTTGGGGAACTGGGACCTGATCCAGGGGAGCTGCTACTGACTGAGGATTCTGAAAAACAGATTAAACATACATGAATTTCACCCTGGAAAGGTACACATGATCTTGATTAATTATATAACCTTTATAGCATAGGGCTTTTTTGCTATTGAAAATATCTCTTGGTTACACTATTTACTTACATTAAAGACTCGACTCATCCTCCATTTCTTTGGTTTTCTTTTTACAACTAACAAGGAAAGATACTGTTGGTCTTTCCCCTTCTGGTCTGTCTGTGTCACGTAAGAAGAATTTAGTATTTATTTTTCCCACAAAGATGGTTATGCCTCAGTATCAGGCAGAAACACTGACACAGAGCTTGTAATGAGTAAAGAAAAGGAACTCTTTCCATTTTAATTGCCTAGAGTCCTTCCTCTGTAAGAGATCAAAATGACAGAGATAGCAGGCCTGCAGAGGTCATGATAATGTTGTCAATTCATGAAGCCTACTGCCATCCTTTCTGTCTAGGAAGGAGATGACCCCATTGTGGACCAATCATTACATACACAATTACTAATGACAAAATACACACTTTCACTTCATCTTTGGCACAAATACAAAGGAATATTTACAATGTGCAAAGACATTTAAATAGGATTTGAAAGGCTGCATGCTATCTTGATTTAAAATGTCCCAAGTTCTGTCTAAGACAAAGGGGGAGAGGATGACTTCATTGTATGTTGTTGTATTGAGTTATTCTAATTCTAAACTGATATAAATCATAAACAAAAATTATATATATAAATGATATATAAATTATATTTATGTAATGGAAACAGTTGAGAAGGTTAAAGATGGAAGAGTAACCCACTAGTGGAAGTAACCCACTTTCATGGGATAGCTTTCAAATTAAAGCACTCAAGAAGTTAAATTAATTAATATTTAAATGTGGCAGCAAATATTCTATAGTTACTTCTTTGCTTATTCACTCTTTATGCCTTAGTTCATGCAAAAATACATTTTCACCTTGACTGACATTACAGGAGGCTTCCTAGCTTTTACTTGGATCTTTTTAATTTATTGAAGTGACTCCATATCCAGCTGTACTAACTGATCTTGTAGAAGTTCTTGCATTGTATTTTCAATAGGTATCACAGAAGTGGCGACACACAAACTTAATGTTTTTTTCTCATTTTTTAAAAATTAAAATAGCACTTTTTGCATAAATAGGCATTTAAATAAAGGGCTATTTTCAGTTAAAAGAATAAAAAGCAAGGGGAAAAAGACTTCAGGCAACAATGTTTAATCAGGGTTATGAAAGGTCCAAAATGTCATATAGCCAATATTAATAATTGTAACAGCAATCTGAAAGGCTCCAAGTTATTGTCAGATCTAGGAGAAGAAGACATCTAGTTTCACATTTCTGCTCTTTCAATAGCATCCAGAAAAAAACCCTCCAGTGATAAATATTTCACTTTATTCCTTACTTGTAAGTGTGCAAACTGTAAAGAAATCAGCTAAAACTAAGAAAGTGGATATCAAGAACCTCATAGAGGCTTCAGTAAATGGAATTAATAAATTAGCTGTAGAAAAACTATAATCTGGAAATAATTTATAAGGAAACTATTTAGGAGATTTCATGCTTACATTCACATCTATGTTCCAGTTTCGCACGTGACGTACTGTGTAAAGTTGTCACAAGAATTGCATTTACAGGGACACTGATGTGAGTTTGTTCAAGCTGTTTTTTAATTCTATCTTGGTGTGACACAATTCTGATATATCAAGTGAATTCAGATATGTCTGAATAAAGATATGGCCTGATCATTTCAAAAAGCCATGAAGCTACTAAATATCAATGCAAAGTCAAGGCAAGAATCATAAGGATAAGGCCAAATACTGCAAATGCTCATTTTGTTTAGCAAACAGTTTCAATTCTGAAGTACTACCACTATTCTGTGAGCTGTGGCAGCTGATACAGAATTTCCCCATTCTTAATTACCTGTCACCTCAAAAAGACGTTTCTTGAATGAACCGACATTTCCATCCTTCCTCCTGAGTAAAGGACTGCTTCTCCTTTCTGTCACCTTTTGTTTTAATCTTGAACGTACCTTCAAATTTGGCTCTGAAGCTGGAAACGAAGAGAAGAAAATATGTGACTACAAA
This sequence comes from Corvus cornix cornix, assembly GCF_000738735.6. Taxonomy (NCBI): domain Eukaryota; kingdom Metazoa; phylum Chordata; class Aves; order Passeriformes; family Corvidae; genus Corvus; species Corvus cornix. Next base: position 49,160,285 of record NC_046333.1, read on the forward strand.
TCCAATTTCTGGCTTGTTTCAGACACCACTGACCCTGTAGGACCTCATCTGATCCAAGGAGGGCTTGGAGGCAGAGATTTTGCTGCCCAACCTTCCCAGCCATCCTGTCGCTCCTCATACAAGTTCATTTTAGATTGGAAGCTAGGAAAGAGAGGAAGAGAGCTGAAGAACTTCAGATCCCAGTATTTTTCTCATTCCGTTGCAACTTTGAATTTACCCATTAATTATTGTTACTACCATAAGTATTCATAATAGATGAATGCAAATTTAATTTACATTATTTTTATCTCTCTTGTAGGTGAAAACTTGGAAAACACATCTTGGAACTTGGAATGTTATAACTGGATTAAGGTCTAATTGCAGAAACAGAGAGAAGCCTCCACTGGTGCCTTTTGATTTCTCTGAGAAATATAAATTACGACAAGCCTTGCTGGCAGAACATTTCTTGGTCAGCGATTTTAGGCCCAGAATTTTAGTGTTTTCTGAGTAACACACCAAACAACTGGATTTATGACAGTGTCCTAAGAACATTTACAGAGAAAAATATATGCTCTGAAAACGAAGAAGTAGGGTTGATTCTGAGAAAACCTAGGATTATATTTAATGCACCTTGGGCAAGTTCCACCCTTGTTTCAGGGTCTTTTCATATGAAGGCCAACTCTGCTGTGCTTTTTATTCTGTAGTATTTTTAGCATGATAAAATGTTTCATGTAGTCATTTATCTGTTCGTCAAGTAAACCCTGAATCAAACAGACTGCTAAGAGCTAGTGAAAGATAATTATGGAATAGAACTTGTTTATATTTCCCTTCCTGGAACTGAGGATTGGCTAAGCAATATCTCAAAACAGAGAGAGCTAGAAACTGGGATCAGTTCTCTCTCCTATGCACGGACTTAAACCCAGCCTCAAAGAAGGAGCAAGAGTTAGCAGAAAAACAAAATAAATTATATCTTCACTCAATTCAGAATTACACCTTTTGTCATTTTGGGACAGGAACTCAATCCTACACTTCTAATTCTAGTCCCTGCCCATCATGTGACATTGCACATCTTTTTTCCTCCTGTCCCACCTGTTCCCTCAGGGACGGGGAGGCTAGAAATGGTCATTGGAGAGCAAAGGGGCTGCACCCCACTACAGAGCTGCTGTGACCAGCAGTACCTGCTGTCACACGCTGGCCTTTGTCACATACTGCATCGCACGTGGCAAGCGCTGCCCTCTGGAGGCCCTCTGCCTTGAGTACATTTCAGACCAAGACACACAGGCTAGCACAACAATGGAAGTCTTTAATAATAAACATATTAACTAGAAATTTCCTTTTTATCACCTACTACCACTGTTAAGATGAATGGTTCAAACAATAAAGTACAGATTACTTGTTTGCTATCTAAGATACCATTTGCAATGAAACTGAAAATATAAAATATAATAATGGGCTATGGTTACACTACATGCTATCACCACATATCTTACCAGGTGTGATGACATTTAAAAGAAAAGGTGTTCACTCCTTTTGCACTTACATATATTTCCATTTCTACTATTCTGTACCCTCAAGAATCAGGAGAATATGTCTGTACATATTCTGTTTCTGCATCCATGACATGTGAATGTGACACAAATCCTCTGCAATTCTCCACTTCTGTGTGAATATTTCATACTCAGTCACAGTAATTTCCTTTCTATTTTTACCAAATTCTCATCATATTCAGCATCGGAATCCATCATATAAGCACAGAAAACAGACTTTAAAGTCAATTTATGAGCCATCCAAGAAGATGAATTTAATATTAAAAGGCATGGAGAAGAGTAGTTTTAAAATTATAAAATAAACCTCACAATACAAATCAAAGCCAATGTTTGAAGAATGTTTGCTTCAAATACTGGTTTTTCTGAATGTTCTCCCTGAGACACGGCCAGCTCCTAACATGGTACTTACTAGGACACAATGACTAGCAAAAAGAACTCTAGTTTCAGTGGACAAATTATACAAATCTAAGCACTTTGAGGATATCTGGTCCAATGAAAAAAATGAAGAACTGGACACTGGTTTCTTGATTCCCAGCAGTGGCTGAGGCATTGGCTTGGTGCGTGACTGTAGAGGTTACCGAACCATCCTGCTCCACCAAAGCTGGGGCAGAATTACTGTTCACTGAAAGAGGTATGGATCACAACAGCAATCCTATGTGCTTCAGTGCACTCCTACATGAGGGCAGTAATAACACATCTGTAATTGTCAACTCTCTTCTGACAGTTAAAAAGGCAAAACTAAGTATTTTAAGCTTCAAATATGGAGCTGTGGATTGCAATTATAAATGTATATATATATGTAGACACTGACTGCCTCAAAGCACATAAGTAAGATCATTTAGAACCTATTTTAGAAACTGAAATGTGAATGTTAGCAAAAAGTGAAAATAAATTTTTCCAACCTTTTTTTTTAAATTAAATTGTTCCCCTAGTATTTGCAAGACACTTGGAAAGTCTTAGTGGCAAATGGTCCAGAATTATTATAATTAATCTGCTTTATGTTTCAAATGAGTATTTGGCTCAATGCTTTAACTAGTGGCTCTTAGAAGTGGTTCTACAGAGGGGTAATGTTCAAAATAACTGTTTTGCATTAGCCACCCTTTAAGTATTTCTACTGCACATTATTTTCTCCTTTGCTCAGCTTAATTAATCCATTGCCATGGCTGACTATGTTCATCACACAAAGTCATTCTCCATGGGGAAAGTGTCACATGGGGAGTCAATGCCAAATAACTTTTGAGGCTAAAGATTTACTCCCCAGCTTGCTGCAGAGCAGCTTTCTCAAGCAAATACAAGCCCCTAAGAATTAACTTTTTTTGCTACAGTAATACCACAAAATTATTGAAAAGACCATCAGGGAGTCTATATGGTGATTCAACCATAAACCAAGACACAGACACAGCAAGAAAATTAATGCATGTGGCTAACTTGCTATACACTGAACATCTCACTGTGGTCCAGAACTCAAAACCAAATCAATTCTACCCCATATAGCAGACATCCTGTATCTCACCTTCATGAGGAAAAGAGGCCTCTCTAAAGTGGTGGAGGTGCTGAATGGGGTGGGGTTTGCTGGTTTGCAGCTACAGTGGACTGAATCATCTGACCAAGTAACCCAAATGACACAGACAAGAGAAAAACAAGAGCACATGGCCAGGAATGTGGCCATGAGGATGAGGAACACAGGATGGCAAATTTTCATGGCAGGAGTCTGGTTGGTTGGGCTATGAATCTAAAATATTGCTAAGAAACAGTATACAGCTGATATTGGTTTAGTTGGTCTCTATTAGGCTAACCTCTTTGCTCCACAAATCTTTGCACTTCTATTATATTTAGCATTTTGGAACAAGTCATATCAATTGTCACTTGGAGAAAGTGAACATATATTGTTTCAAAGGCTAGTGTTGCAAAGAAAACAAGAAGACACAGCTATTTTCTCTGAAGGCAATCAAAGCCCATGTCATTCATCTCAACAGAAATCAGCTGATAACCATTCGAGTGATTCACGTGGGAGGATTTCAGGAAAGACTAGTTAAAAATTACTTTGTTTATGTAGCTGTAGCATAATTTGGAATAATGAGATGTTACAGTAGTATGGCTTGTTCATTTTTATTGCTATTACCTGGCTTATTCTCTTTTTAGTGCTGGTAATTATGGACTGGTATTAGTCTTTAAATGATTCAAAGTGGGAAACAGATAAGAAAGATACTACGGGCAATCAAAGTACTGGTTACTTAACATCTTGCCATGACTTGTAATTATCTCTACAGAACTAAGAACTTCTGCTGCAGGAGAAGGACAAAAACAGCGTCTCAATGATCTTTCTCATATTTTATAGTGGCTTCATAGAGGAAGAAAGAATAATGTAACTGTACTCTTAAAATGGAAAATATACAGGCTTCTATGTAAGTACAAATTAATTTGATCACATGAGCCATCACTGATCAGGTGAAAGAAAGCTAGTCTCTCCTAAGAAGCAGGATACTCAGATACAAGCACAAGAGATAGGAAAATTATTAGGTGAAGTCATTATGTCCTATACTCCATTTTGCTTAATATTAGCGATTTGCAGATACTAGCATTAAAGAATATAGCCTGGGGCCAGATTGCTCCCAAATGAGCTGAAGTTTTCTTGACAGGGCTTTGCTTCACTGTTTCTTTTTATTAAACATGCAGAGGTATTTAAGAAGAAGGAATGAAAATCCTTTTTACGCATGGGGAGAAGACATATATATGAAGAGAATGTAAAAGACAACAATGCATTACTTTCTGATGGTTCCTGGAACACAGTAGTACTTTTGTATCAGAAGAGCGTGTGCCAACTTCAAATCAGCATTTAATGAAGCCAGGCAGGAAATGGGGGATGGGAGAGGGTGCATAGCAAGCAGGTCCTCATCTCGAGGCTAAAGCCATATATAGGAAACCTGAAGAACAGAAAGTGAGCTTTTGTCCAGATTTCGAAAGGCACTAAAGTGAAAGCATTTCCTTTTCCTCACAAGCAGGCTGGCTTAGAAAAGCTGTGGGGCAGTCGAGGTAAATGATGCTAAATTTGGCTAAAAAGATTCCAACACCAGCATGAGCAACACTGGCAAAACTTACTTGGGAAAGAAAAATTGCTCACCATTGCCCAGGCATCAACTGCTATCACTAAGACTATTTTTAAAACAGCAACCTGAACTTCCTGAACATAATTAGGTCACCAGAAAAAATTAAAAAATGAAGACTTCAAGATCTTAAAGTAAATCTTCACAGGTATTCTCCATTTCTTTAGCTATACTTTTTTAAGCTGTGAAGAGTCATATGTGATACTGATTTGAATATATTCTGCGCTGTACTCCATGCAGGAGTTTGGGTTTTTTTCTGGCTCATATCTAACAAGTATCAATAATTGAACACACAGTCAAGATATCTGTTTATTCACACCACACAGGTTGATATACTAGAGACTCATGTACAGACAAGGATTTTGTGCTGTACAACACACAACCATGACAGTCCGTGCCTGAGATAGCTTAAAGTTACAGCACAAAATATGAGGTATGTTACAGACCCTCAGAACTGCAGGAAAAAACATTAAGATGGCACTGGTTAGCACAATGGGGGTATTGCCAGCATACCACTGGTTTATCCTTTGTCAAGTTTTTTTCTAGCACTCTGGAAATCGAAGATTTTCAAGATACTGCATGTGGATAATGAGATGACTTGGAGATTTCTGTTGTGATTTCTCCTGAAGCGGGAAGGGTCAGAACGGGAAAAAAAACACACTGTGAAGAGATCCTCATTTTGTCAGGTTCATCGCATAGCTCAACAGGTTCCTGGTCCATGCTGTGGGCTTCCAGTCACCCTGGTAATATACATAAGTAATAAAGCAGCCTGCCTGTCTGTGCTATGCCTGGACCTGGAGACCAAGGAAAAGGTCAAATTCCACATTAATACTGCAACAAAATCAACCAGAACAGACATATCTTAGGCTCCTTAGAAGATGGTCTGAAAGTAGTGGGCTAAGGAGAAACTTCCCAGTTTCCCCTTCAGTTGATGAAGGCAGAATGAAATGCACAAGACACCCTTAAGTACAACAGAAAGGATAAATGTGAAGATAATCTGGGCTTCCTCACCAAAACTATGGATTCAATCAAAGCCTGGCAGAAAGCTGGAGAGGCAGAGAGACACAGATCAGGGACAAAAGCTGTCACCAGCTTCCTCAGCAGCTTTGTGAAGAGTTATGAATGAGTCTGTCCTTCTGAGAGACCTGGTGGTCTCACAGCTTTTACGGCACGTGCCTCACAATCATGTGACTATTCTCTGCTCTGAATGAAGTTTCTGATTGCTGCTCTGCCTTCCTGTAGGCTGCCACAGAGTGTTTCAGCCACCTCCACGTGATTATATAAAGCATAGGCACAATGAGCAGTGCCTCTTTGTCTTCATACACGACTGACTGACATTTGCTTTAGAAGGCCACATCCCAATAGAAGACAATATTGGACAATGTACACATGGACATTCTTCCCACTGGATGATAGACTGGAAGACACCAGCATGCAGTGTAGCTCTGTGGGTTCAATGACTTCTCAGTTCTGATGATTTAAAATGCCACTTCTAAAAGAGTTTTAAATTAGATTCATGGGACTGAAAGCTATTTACACATGCCCTCTAAAGCTCTCCCAAGAACTACATGGACCTGACTGCTGGGTGGTCCCAACAAGGCAGGAGAACCAGATACGGCAGCACAGGATGGAGACACTTTGTTTTTCTGGCTTGCATCACCTAATGGGTTTTCAGGATATACTGAAACTGTTTCCTGTACAACCATTCACTTTGTGGGGAGTGCTGGTCATATGTGAAACCCTTTAGTCCTTTGCTTTATTTTACTTCTGTAAAAGGTAGAATGCTTTATTTTTTCAGACTAAGGTAAATATCCATTCCCTAAATAAAAAAACAGGTTTAGTGAAACACATGGTAAAAGAGCTAATTAGATTAGAGGGGATCTTGTAGCCCTTTTGCTCTCTTCAGGCTAAGGAAACCAATTTAACAAGATTAGCAAATTTTCATTAATTTTCTAAAGCAGGTTCAAAAATGAAATAGCCCCTGAAGCTACTTTAAATATCTAACTTTTCCTTGTTATTCACTGCAGTCTGTATGAAACATAAAATATTTGTTTCATTACCTATGCAAACAAGTATTATCTTTCTAGGCATAATTTATTGAGTTAGATGTAGAAACTATTGTACTGCTTGGATTTAGCCAGAATTGGAGATCTTGAATATCTGAACAATATGATGTATTTCCTATTGATATATGATCTTCATGTAACCTATAAGGCAAAAGAACAGGTCTCTTGATAGAATTTTAAATAAATTCTAATTTTTAGCAAAGAAAAAGCATCTCCTTGGATTTGCACCACAGGGTTATACAGCAGTTTCAAGGAGGCCATGGTTTTACTGGGCCTTATGAGTCGTCATTATATCTCAAGTCTGCTGAACCCGTAACACATCACGACTGTGTCAGGTCCACCTTAATCTTCTTATGGGTAAAATAATTTCCTTTTCCAATAATAAGTAGGGGATTAAAAAGCAAATACTACTTTACTGTCTTAAACCATAGAATTAAAGAATAATAATAGTTTAAAATTCATTTTCATCTTCTCTGCACGTCATCAAATTCTGTAATTTTATTACACCTTTATAGCACTTTCTGGAGCCAACTTGCATCTGAGTTCTCAGGAGGTGTAGAGGAGAAAGAAGATGAAACAGGCACTTGAATAGAGGGTATCCCTCATTTGAATGGTAATAATTCAAAAAATAAATTAAGATATGCATGACTGGCAGTCCTTCTGGTTAGGTCTCCACTGGTAGTTCTTACCCTTTATTCTGACCATCTATACCAGTTGGTTCTAGCTGGGAAGAAGTAATGGGAATATAATATCATACTTTCTGCAAATATAGCAAATCCCCCTCTTCAGCCTAAATCCCCCTCTCAAATCCACTGAATCCCAAGAAAAAATACTCTCTTCAGTGAAGAACTGCCAGAGATAATCCCCTAGCCCCCAAAGTCAAAGCTTTTGCCAGGGTCACCATTTGAATCCTAGATATATGATCCATTTTTTATAGAATAAAATAATATAGTTGTTCCCCAAGCCCCATAAAAGAAGGAATTAGTTCATAGGGTGTTTAAATCCCACAGATTTTAATCTAGGAAAATATCCAGGAGTGATAACTCACTGATGTCAGACAAAATGTACAATCCAGTATTTCATCAACCTTCGGAAATTAATGATGAAACACCAACAGCTTCTCCCCCAGTTTAACAGGGCAACAGCATTATCAGGAAATATGAGCTGGTTAGGTCTAGACTGCTGAATTGTATTCCAGAGTTGTCCAAAAGCAACAGGATGCCAAGAAAACAAAAGCAACTAAAACACAGTATATCTTGCTCTCCTAGAAGATGAGAACCATAGGCCAAGTTCCTCTCAAAAGTAGGAAGGCACTTCAGCTCCACTGAAGACAAATGAAGATAAAATTGGCTCTGAAGTAGTTTGGACATCGAAGGGATGTTTGTTTTCTTGAACTTCTGTAGGCAAGGCCAACTTTGTGAGGTATCTCTTCATGTTAAGCAAAGTGAGAAGAAAAACCCCACGTTTGAAGTTTTAATTGGACATCCATGCTGCACCTTAACAACTATACTGAATTAAAATAAATTTACTTTTAGATAGGTTCTTTATGCTCTGGGATGTAATTCCAGTCCCCTACAACTTAATTAGCTAAATATACAATGTAACCTTCCATCTGGTAGAGTAATTTAACAGGAATAATTGTGCACCACCATAACTCAACGAGACACTGAGGAAAACCATTGAAATGCTATTTCCTTTCCTTTGGAAGAGAATTATGTACAATTTCAGCATGCTTTGCATTTCTAACAGTTAAAGCCAACAGGGAGGTATCACTCTCATTTATATTACTTTCCCATGAGAAAATCAAAAGCAAAGTACAAAGCTTATGCCTTTGCTCATGAATGGCTCTGTAATACTTACTTGGCTTTAGCCACAACATGTTATTTGGCAGCTAAACCCCTTAATTACAGTTGTGGGTTTGAATAGATTTTTCAGTGAAACTATGTTTTGCAGGATTTTGGAGAAGTGCAGTCTTTACTAACCGATATTTTCTATTTTGGATGATCCCATACCGTGTGATTTCCACTTTTCACTTCTCTGTTTCTCTCTTTTTGCCATCTTTTAGATGTTCTGGTTTACTTTTCTAAAAGTTTTCAATCGCCTCTGCTCTAGATACAGTGGAATAAAAATCCTAGTCCTACTGAAATCAAACAGGACAGTTTCTATGACTTCAAAGAGTCTCAAATTTTATATGCAGTATTTTGTAACTTATTTATCCAGAGGGAACAAGCTTTGAAATACCCATTAAAAACATTCCACTTCATTTTCAGTGGACACTATGCTCTTAAAATGCTTTAGATTTTAGGACTGCTCCCTGTTGCTTATTGAAGCTGTTTCTTTAGGTTCAAAAGTCAAAAAGGTGTCTAGTATCTGATTACCTGGTTATCAAAAAGTTATGCAAGCTACTTCTTAATGCTAACTTTTAAAGCATTTTTGAAAACATACACAGTTAGTGTAAGAAAACTTTTATGTAATCACCTAAAGAAGAACTTCATAATTCAATTTTGGTTATACACTGGGCAGTAAAAGAACGAAGATAGTATTTTGATCAAGATTGTATAATTAGTCCAGTTATGAAGAAGGGTCAGTAGGATCATAGAGTGGCAAAACAGAACATGATATATGGACAAGTAGTGGGATTTTTGCTAAAACAGAAATACAGTGAATCTGGAAACTGAGTAAGTTTTTTACCCACGCATAAAAAACTTGCTTTTTGCAATTAAAAGTAAGTGTTAAATAAAATACATTAGAGAAACAACCTTCCACTGATGGGAAGACTATGATGGTCTTCATGAGAATCATTCTGGTGATGACTCCAGTTGAACCCTGGTGCAGGCCCTGGCAGCTTTCATGATACCGAAGCATACCTACGCAAGTTCTTTTCTCTTTGACAGTGTCATTAAGCCTACCCTAGCATTCATTTCTATTTAGTTTTAAGCTATCTCAAAAAAATTCTCCTCTAACTTGAATTCAATCAGAATGACAGGGCATTCCTCCTCAGCCCCATCTTGGGAGGCTGCAGGGCTCTGATGGGCTGGAGACAACAGCAGCCCTGCACAGTAGCTACAACGACATCACATTTCCTTGGAGCTGCTGGCTCCCAGGGCCTGGACACTTGTTTGGCCCATTCATTACATGAATGCAGAAGCTTTGCTTCTGATTCACTCTGCAATTGCAAGTGAAAGCTTCTTCTCTTTCTAAAACCTCCTACTACTAATTACATGCTCTGAAGTTATTAAACTGAATTTGGGAATGCTAAAAATGTTTGGTGACTATTGGGAAGAGGAGTAATCATCAGGATACCTTTTTTCCTTGTCACTGTGATAAGTACTGATTTCTTCTGGGTACATTACCCAGTCCAAATTTGTTGAGATGGTTCACCAACCCAGGAAAACAAGGACTCTGGAGAGGCAGGAATGCTTAGCATCCCTGGAAAATGGGATAAAATTAGGAGAATCATATGTTTGCCTCACTTCCCTGCTTCAATAAACAAAGTGCCTCTCCCATTTATTGTGCTCACTCATAAATTCAGAGAAAACTAGCACTTCACTGAGCTGGACTTCTTCATTTTGGCAGACGGTAATTGAGGGTTTGAGATACTCTAACCCTCTTTTTTAAATGAAAACCAAAAGAAATCCAGCTTTTCAGTATACTGTTCCTTCACAAAAGAGTGTTTTCCTAGAAAATGCAAACAGAAATAAAATTTGGTGGCACAAAAGGGGAAAGGAGAAAAACCTTCACACACAAAATGTTTTTCTTCTGAGTTTCAACTGCTCCAGTAAACTACTGAGTCACTAACTGCACAAAGAATTGTAAGGAAATATTCTAATTAATTTCTTTTCTTAAAAAATTATGTCTGCTGAGTTCTCATTCAGGAATCTTTCACTCTCATTTACACAAGAGCTACACTGTTATTCTACTGCCTAACCAGGTTAACTTAACATGGTTTTTACAGAGTGATCTTCATGGCTGTGCAGGACAGACTTCTTCCTCTCTTTCATCACAATATTAAACAATCCTTCATCTCCTCTTTTTTCCTGTATGAAATTACACAACTTCTCCTATCCAAGGAAGAACCTCATATTATTTGCTATTAAAAAAAACCCCATGCTATGTTTCCATTGAGTATGCTTCCAATTTTTGGAAAGTGAGCTACAAACATCTTTTCAAATTGTTATATTGTGAGAGATCTTCAGTTCCCTAAGCACAATGCAACTCGTAAGCTTACAATTCCATCTGCAAAGAAAGATTCAACTGGCACAAAACCAAAATAAATAGAAATACTGATTGACATTCCCGTTCTTCCATGATTGTTTTAAACTCAGGAAAGAAAAAACAGTTCATACTTGATATGATGATGTCCCCAGGAATTTCTTCCAAAGAAAGCCAAAACATGAAACAAAATGCAGAAATTTCACCTACAGCAACAGTTTTGAAATGTATGCAGCTTTGGCCAGAGAGTGAACTCTTTTTGGAACTTTTGCTGGTTTGTATCAACAGTTGTACACAAAAAATGAAATTTTAAAGATTGAAGAAAATGCAAATGTTAGAGCCATTTGCCAGAATTTCTGCATTTCGACAAGGTAAAAAATAATAGAAAAAAAAATCTTTGAAAAGATCTTCTACCCTACCACCCCATGTTGCTTACTGTGTTTTTGTTAGTTTTAGAGTAACCTCATAAAGAGGATAATATTTTCCTGGACAGATAATCACAGAATAGAGGAGCTCAACAAGCAAAAATTCCCCATATTAAATGATCAGGTTTTCAAAAGTACATGGCTCCCATCAGAGCTCTTAAAACAGTCAGTATGAATTTCAAAAGTGTTCAGTAATAGGGAGGTATTTTCAAACCTCTCTGGGTAATTTAGACGCATTAGTCTCATTGAAAGTTAATGAGCCATGTGCTGCTCAGTCTTTTGGGTGCTTTGCAGAAAACACATGTTATAACTGGTATCCATGGTGCAAGTTTTGGGAATTTTTAAAATTTGATCTTACACTGTTTACACTAAATTCTGCTTGTAGCTACAGATGTGTAGCTTCTCCTTATGGTATATTTATCTATCCAGTGAAGCAATAGGTCCCCTTGCTCTGCTCTTTTCAAAGTCTGTCAACACAGAACATCTGAATGCAGCTGTGCAAAGAGTTGCATATTCTGGCCTCTAGCCCCTAGGACAGTCCCAATCCTCCATGCAGCTAAGCTTTGTGAAGCCCACTGCTGTCAGCTTCTGCTGCATCTTGTACAGAAAGGAACAATCCACATGGCTGAGACTTGTTGAGTAACCACAGTCACTGCACTAGGATGTTAGCTCAGGTATCTAAGTGTAAACACTGACAGAGCAAGATTCAAGTCTTTCCCTAGTTATCTATGCATTCCATCATTCTAGATGCTAGAAGAGTGAAAGCTACAGAGAATATTTTCCTTTTTACTATTCTCTCTGAATTAATTTTTAAAAGATTAATAAGGAGATACCACTTCAGGACTAATTAAGCAAAGATTAAATGGATTACTGAGCAATAAAGCAAGCAAGCAAAACTCATGATTTACAATGCCTGTGTGACACTTGGTGTTCCCTTAGCACTGAAAAACACATTAGGATGTCAAGAAAGAATCATTCAGCTTTGTTGCACATTAAATCTGATCTCAGAGTACTTGATTCAATCAGACTTATCTTACAAGAGCATTTTATAAAATTGGAGAAGAGAAAGATACCTCTGTATCTTATACTAAAAAGATAAAAAAAAAAAAAAGTAACATAAAAAGCAAAACAAAGCTGTGATTAAAAGCCACAACAGGTATTCCTTTCTTAAGGCTGAAAGGAATGTGAGGTCTGCTTTCATATGAATTGCTGACTTCACGCAGGTTCAGCACCACAGAGGGTTTACCAGGAGCCAGTGGCAATAAGCGTTCATAGCCTGAAGGGAAGGAAAAGAGGTTCACCCCTCATGGCAAAGGTCAGATTTCTGCAGCCTTACAGCCTGTCCATATACATGAGTGTTCATGGGACATCTTTGTCTAGTAAGGTCCCGTGAGGATGACACAGGCTCCGCAATGTCCCCTCTGCCTGGAGGATGGCCCTATAGCCACCCAGATCAGTTTAGGGTCATTTGACTTGTGTCGATTTGGTTCCTGTTGCTTTTACTCTCAACCTGATGAACAATCATTGAAAACTTTGTGGGGATGTTGCTGAAGGCTGGAATTAAACAACTCTAATACACAGAGAGACTGGATGTGTAAACAGGATATTAACATTTGCTATTTTCACGGATATGGAGAGCTATCAAATATCCTCTGTTGTTAACATACAGCATGCTGTACACTTCATTTATATTTGCTTATCAGAATCGCTATGTCAATGTCATAGAAACAGTTATACTAATGATTATATTAGTATTTGTCTATTTATTCTGTAGATATCTTTTCAGAGAGTCATCATGTCCTTTGTTCAATTTTGGAACTGATGCACTGCATGCCCAAATATTTGGAATAACATATAGAAAACATCTGGATTTAATTATATTATAGTCCTCTTATGCAGACAATGGGAATTGAATTAAGGAATATTTTGAAACCCCCACAGAGATATAAAAGTATTAGCAGCTGCACGAGAACTTTACTGTTACAAAGTTTGAAAATGTTTTGTTTTACAGATCAACAGTCTGACACATCATAAATATCAATCACAACGTTTAAGATATATAAACATGGGAGAAAAATTAAAGCTTGCATTTCAAATATATGTAGATGGATTCACAGCATTTAGAAGATGTAGAATACATCCTTTTGTTTAAAAAATGAAAATGTATCATCTATTGGCACAGAAAATAGATATTATACAGTGGTATTAAGTAGAGAACCACATAAGGGTTTATCATGATGAACAGCCTGAACAAGATTTTATAGAATCTTGTTATATTGCCACCATATTGTATAAAGAGTAATTCAGCTACAAGAAATTAGCATTTTGCTTTTCATGCTTCCATTCCTTTGAAAATATTTGGGGATATAATATGAGCTTAGAGAGTCTGCCCCAAAGTATTAGATACAGGCTGGATTTTCTCTCTGAATGTATGCTGGTTCCAAATGCCACTTCTTTTCAAGTCAGTTTTGCAGTTAGTTTTAAATCTCCCAGTGGCTAAATCACATTCAAAGGCTGTTAGCACAGTAGGGGGTCAGACTTTCTCTCTGAACGTAACTATATCACTCAACAGCAGACTCATGCAATAAGCGATCTAATGTTTTCTTTTCCTTCCCCCCCACCCCCTCCTCTGAGTGTCTCCCTGCATTCCTGGATACCAGTCACTGCACCAAAGTCCTGAGGCAACAGCCACATGGACTCCACTGCCATTCTAGCTTTCTTTATGGTGCAGAAAAAGCTAAGTCTACAGTTCACCTGCTGGCAAGACAAAATATTCAATTGTTAGATCTTCTAAAATATTCTAAAATATTCAAAAACCTTCAAAATTTGTCATCTGACTCATTTTCTATGTGTCAGAAGACATGCAAATGCGTGTATATGCACAGAGCACAGTGCTGATAATGCCAGGCTCACAGGTTCGATCCCTATATGGGCCATTCACTTAAGAGCTGGACTCCACGATCCTTCCGGGCCCCTTCCAACTCAGAATATTCTGTGATTCTGTGATACGCATACAAAATTTGACAACCAATAACACAACATACAATATTAACCCAATTCCTCCTCTTTCCATGATTTCCCCTCAAAATGCCATGAAAATCATTGTCTAAAGGCAGAATACCATGTGAAGATAGATGCTGTATCTACCAAGCAGAACAGATAAAGTTATTTAAGCCAGAAGTTACACTGAGGCAAAGAAAATAAAGATCAATGAAATAATGATCTGTTTAGAAACAAAATTTATCAGAACTGAAGTTTGCACTAGCTAGCACTAGCTAGCACTGGGAAACACCAACTCTAGGTACCATGTGGCCAGGCTGACCTTGTAAATATGCAGTCTGGATCTTTGAACTTACCCATAGGATCATCTTGAACAGGATTTGTGGAATATGATACATGCCTTGCTGATGGACAGCCTGGTTAAAACATAGGGTGGGAGAACTGCTGGGCAAGGGCTCGAATAAATGACACTAACTCACCCGTTTTACGAAGTGGAAAATCATCCTTGGCATCCTGTGCTCCTGGTAAAGTGTATTTGTACGGTGGCGAGGCCCCGCTCAGGGGTGGAGAGCTTTGATCCAGTGAGGTATGGTGGGCAGCCCTGCAGCAGACACAGAGGTCACAAATTAGCAGTCACTGAGGTGACCAGCAGTAACTATCTGCACATGTTGTACACATCTCAGCTGTGTTTATGTTCTTGTTCGTCTAAGTGTGCACAAACCACAGGCTCATGTAACCAATTTCACTCTTACAGTAAGAGATGGAGCTCCTCGGGATTCCCAAGAACGCACTTTTTGCACTCATTATAGAAGTCACATAGGACAAGATTCATGTTGATCTACAGACATGATCTGTCACCAGTTTGGGGAATTGAGGATTTCAGGTGGTTGCATTTTAATATGAATCAGCTGACACACAGCAAAAGCCATTTAAGGCTTGTTTATCATGTACAAATAGATGTATATTGATCAAGCCTTCTCTATAAAATGTGGGGGATTTTCAGGGCAGGAGGGCTTGTATAAAATTAGCCAGAAATATTGAATTATTATCTGTTGGATATCCCCCTCCCCCAAATTATTTAGTGCACAAGGTAAATGAAACCTTGAATTTAAGTTCAATTTGTAAATCTTGTGAGGACACCACTCTGCAGCACACAGCACTCATGTCAGCAGAGAAGCTCCAAGCTGAAGACTATTTTCTGACAACTGCTGGATGAAAGAAATCTTGTGGGCAGAGCTTTCTGAACAATTGCAATAGAAATTGCATCATTTGGCTCAGAAACGGGTTGGGTTTTTGGGGAGGGGGGAGGTTTGTTGATATTTTTATCTAGAGAGGGAGAGAGGGAAAGGAGCGAAACTTTAAAACTTTGTGTTTATCTAAACATCATTTTACTTGGCCTTTTACAGACTCTGCTTGTCTTTCCAAGGCAGTGTGGTTACTCAATAATACATCTCTGTCATGAGAGGAAGTACTACTTCTTCTGTGTAGCAGAAGGCATCCTCTGCAGAGCTCCTCACTCTCAGTCATCTGAAGCTCAGATTATTAGCTCAGAAATCTTACATATTTAAGAGACTTTTATGCATTATTTGGAAGAAAAATTTTAAGTACCATATCTCCACCAAACACAATGTAAATGTACCTTAAATCATGTTACCAAAATGCTCTGGTTCGCTCAGAATGCAAACTCCAAGCATCAGCCTTCAGTAATCCTTTTGAAAAAGAATGAGTAGAACATGGAAATCTAGTGTACCATATGCATTTCTGTTTGTCCGGTTGAAGGTCAATTTGGGCATGACATTGAAGTCTTTCAGAAATATGGCCAAGAGTTCATTTTGTTGGATTCATTTATGTGGGGAATAAAAACTGCAAAACTGTAAACTCTTAACATGTCAATAAACCCTTTTCAGGACTCAACAAAATCACTTGCTTCCATGGTCTAAGCAGATTCTTGTCAAGGCCAGGTTAACATAAGAATATGCAGTTCGGATACTAAAATCCATGAGTAAGAAAAGTTAAATGACCTCTGTCTTTCTCAAAATCCTTGCGAATTACTTACACCATTCAAGCAACTTCACTGGAAGCAGAGCAGCATCTCTTCAAGAAGAAATGTTTTGTGATTGATTCAAAATCCAAGTAAGACAAACACGAAGTTGTTCTAACTGAAAAAATTTAAGATTCTTGCAAAAATGACAGGTGTAGTTGTAAAATTTGTGATAACAACAAAAGATGAAGCAGCCGAAATAAAAACAGTTATACAAATTTCTGAGTCTTGCTCTGTATAGCTTTCATCTCATCACTGAACACTGAATACTCCTCAGTTCAACCAGAAATACAACACTTATGGCTTTTCACTAATTTTTGGGCTGAGCTTCTGCCTTGCTCTGGAGGCAGACTCCCAACACCCCTGCTGGAAAAGCATTCTGCCAAGTTTTAGCTGACACCTCGACGAGACAAGGAAGCAGCTTAATACTGAACATACGTGTACCAGAGCTTGGGGTGGCGGCTCATGGAATGATTCTTCCCGTTTGCTGGAGAGTCTTTTGTTGCCGATTTACTCAACAGGAACTCTTGAAGCTTCTGCTTCACTTCTGTACTGGCCACTGCCCCTAAGAAACACAGAGTTAAATGTAACTTATCTTTAATTAAAAAAAATTACCTTTTTAAAGAAAAGAAATCCCCAAACAGAGTCTGTGCCTTATTGCTGGAAGTTTTGTAAACTATAAAAAGCTATTGGTGGAAAAAAGTCAAAATGAGAAACATTTGGATTAAATGCTTGTCTGTAGAAGCCTGAAGCTGGCCATGACCCAAAAATCCAGTGAAGTCATAAGGAATATTTCAACAGTAGATGAGGCCATTTATCCAGGGCCAGATGTACCTAAAGAATTTAAATTATTTCCTGATAGTTTCCAACAATCCAAATACAAAACCAATGATAGAAGTAAAAAGACAGTAACAAAAGGTCGGTTTGAGTTTTTAGTAATGAATGTTTTTTCTTCCAATAAAGTAATAGTAGTAACACAGCAAAACTGTCCTCTGAACATTGTCTTAGTTATAAGCAGAACACTGCAGAAAGAGCCAGCAGTGAGGCTTTTAGTTGGAGCCCCTTAAGAGCCTCTACCTGTGATGTCTGGAAGACAGAAGAAAATGCATTTTGACCTCTCTCAATGCAGAGCAAAAAGTAGAGCATGTCATTGTAAGGTTAAACTGCCAACTGCAGCTTGCAGCATGGGACATGTTTCTTTACTCACAGCCAAAATAGTGTTCATTAAAGAAAAAAAAAGTATGAAAATAAAAAATCTTTTGGTTTTCCGTAATCAGTGACAAAAAAAGGGATGAAACTCCATTTCTTTCAAAGCTGCAGCACTAAGGCATACTTGATACTGTAAGTATTTGGTTACCCAACCCTGACACACCACATCTGAGCTGCTGAGCATGTCCCATGCGACCCATTGCCCATAAAATACCTCTACTACCTCTCTGCTTCATATCCCAATTCCCCTGCCCACATCTTCTTTCCCTCCTCTGCTCATTAAATAGATTACCACCACCAACAAACTCTGAGGCTGGGGATGGGCCTGGAGGGGTCGCAAGCTGCTTGGCTGGCTGCTACATACTGAACAGCCACCCAGCAAGTTCAAATTGAGAAGGGAGCCATTGAGGTCACATCTCTGCTCTTCCTCTGGCAGGAGCACTAATAAAGCCCAACTGTTCATGTGGAGGCTGATTTTTTAAATACTTCCTAGGGGAACCTTCTGTTCTGCAGTTTCTACACGCTCACACTTCTGGGCCAGTAAGATGGAAATTTTTTTACGGGCTCATTGTTCTTCAAAGTACTAGAAGCACCCTGGACACTTTAATTGCTAAAGCCTACAACATGGTACACCTACAGCTGTTGAACTGACAGATTTTTCTACTCAAGAAAAAAAAGCTTTTTTCTGCTTCAGTCTTTGTCAATTAATTCTTGTGCTCATTTAGCAGGGGGAGTAACAGTACCTGTTTGTGGCAGCTTCATTTTGAATATCTTCACCCTGTACTTCAACCTGATTTTCAAACTGACCACACTAAAGAGAATTATTTGTATCTGTCTCCCTCTAGTGAGGGCCAAACCCCAACAATCCTTTATAGTTATTTTCCTTATAGCTATATATAAGCTAGAAATAACTCTTGGTTGTGCCTCATGAAATGGCATCAAGGACAAACACAAGACAGTTTGAAAAAGTACTAGCAAAATATTCAGAAATCTCATCCTAAGATATTCTTAAATATTTAATTTTATTTTCCGTCTTGAAACAATGCTCAGCAACTAATTTAATTTTTTGCTGTTTTGTAGTGCTTCCTGTACTGAGAAATAACCTCTTCAGAAAGTTCTTGTGTGAAGCTTTATGCTTTCAAATTTCCTCATTTTTTATAAAAAGAGCTTGACTCTTGAGTTGCATATATACAAGTCTGTCAAACTGTGCTTTCCTGCAGTCTTCCAAGTCTGCACACAAACCAGAAACGTGTTTCTGTGGGTGCAGTGGGTGGCCCTGCCCTTCTCAAAGCATAGTCTTGACTTCTGCGTATTTCACACAGGAACAGGCTTCCTTCAGGTTCCTGTTCATAGTTCATTTTGGCTGGGAGAATGCAAAGGGGAATAGATTAATTTCTTATTAGGATTCATGGTACATTGGCTCTTACTTTCTCGTCCTCTTTCTTTTCCTCGGAGGGAAGGAAGCTGTTGTTCCCTGCGATGCCTCTCCAGTTCCTGCTCTTGTCTTTGCTGCTCCAGTTTCTGCTCTTTTTCAAGGAGTTCTTGCTGTTGTTTAATGGCTAGGAGTTCCTGTTGTAACTTGCACAGAGCAAAAAGACATGAGACAGTGCAGTTTTCTAGGTCAGTCCTGGTCAAAACAACCCCCTTGAGTAACTGAGGATCAGTGCTTGCTTTTATGCTTACACTTCTTTTCATCTCTTAACTGACTTTTAAGCGGCATAGTGCGTTACTGGCTGTCACCAAATTGAACTATAATGTCAGGTAGCAGCCTGCTGATCTGGTTTCACTTCTTTCTCTTTTGGCAAAGATGCCTGGAAACTTCACATTGTTCTTTGCCTGTGCATCACCCAACTCTGGCTGCTGTGCTCTGCTGCATTTGTCAGCTCCATCGAGTGGAAGCTTAGCACAGCAGCACAATGGCAAGTAGATAAGGAAAAAAATGAAATGAAAGGCAAGATCATAAATTCTCAGTCAAAATCCATTATAGCAATCCTACTATAGTGCAAGCAATCCCACAACTAATTTTCTTTTTGTATTATGTGAGGCAGCTCAGAGAAGAATGAAAACACAACACTATCACTATGACCTGCCTCCATTTTACAAATGCAAACATTATGCACTTGCCTATCAATTTGATTTGTGGCCACAAACTCAAGCAGTAGCCCAAAAAAAGCAGTCTTTTAATATACTAAAAACTGTATATACCAAAAAACCAGTGATATTGAAGTTCAGATGAAAATCCAGGTAGTAAAATAGGTAGTTTGATTTTTTGTGAATGTGGTGACTTCATGAACTTGATGATTCTCATAGTATTGCCTTGGTCTGTTGTGAGCAAGTAGCTGGTAGGTGCCAGCAGTTTTGCTTTAAAAGGCTTCTATCACCCTGATACAGAGCAAAGAGCACTCAAACACCATCTGTCAGTCACAGCAAACCTTTCAGGCATGTTCCCTTTCCGTGTCTGCTTAAGCATATTCATTTTGCAGATAAAGTAAGGGATAAATTAAAAATGTTGCTACCTTTATGTGCTCCTGGAGCTGGGCCTGATGCTGGCGGGTCAGGTTTTCATGCTGCTTCTGAAACTCTGCAATGAGCAGTTGTTTCTGAATTTGCTGCTGCTGCTGGATCAGGAGCAGTTCCTGCTGTAGCTGCTTTTCGCGCATAATTGGGTCCACCATGGGAACCATCATCCTGAGGTCGGTTCGCAAGTCCAATGGTGAGATAGGCTCCAGCGCCACGGGAACCTCCGACTTCACATCCACTGTGGGAAGCAAACAACGAAATGTATATATGTTAAATAGAACAGGAGAAGGAGAATAGAGAGCATTCCTGCTGGGAAGAAGACCAATTTCACTCAAAGACTGTTTCAACATACAGACATTTAATGTACAGTACAAAACATTTAATACAGTCTACGCTGTACTCAAACTTCAGCATTCCTACCAGCGACTGGAGATACTACAAATTATTTAGCACTTTCTTTCTGTTCTCTGCAAAAATACTCCCAGACTGCTATTCTGCTAAACAGGTTAACACACAACCCAGTTCTAAAATCATGTTGTAGCCCAGTGGAGCAATATTTAGTGAGAATCTCCTAGGCACTATTGATGCTACACAATAAACACTCAGGGCACTCCCTCAGCATAAGATGAAGGCCTAGCAGCTCCCACTGCACTGCAACAGATTTTGCAAAGCTAGTGTGTGGATTTTCAGAGGATAGCGTTACACATGAACAGCTACTCAGTGCTCCATGGCTACTGTGTATAAATTATATATTTATTTTATATTATATATAAAATATACCTGGCAAACACGGAGGAATAACATATAACATGGGAAAATAATTTCAGACACAAATTGAGACGTTTTAATACAGTTTTTTGAGAAGTTTTTGGAAATGTGACCACCATGATTGGAGTGGATTAGACATAGCACACAGAAAATTAATTATTTAAATTTGTTGTAGCACTGTTATACATTGTTAATCCAGCATTAAAGTACTTAATGGAGGATCCTCTATTTTCTATCTCCTAATTTAAATCGAAGGGACTAAAAAGCAGCAGAAGAGAGAGATTTGATCATTTTCCCTACAATACTTGTAAAACTCTGGTTTTCACATCAAGTGAAGAGAGTGAGTGTAGCTTTATCTGTTTCAAAAGAACAAAAAACTAACAACATAACTACAAAAGGAAAATAAATAGCAGCTGAAGATCTCTGCTAAAGCCCAGCAGTTCTGATTCCATCCACAAGAGGACAGTGAAACACAAACACATTCACTCCAGTTCCCATTCCTCCACTATCTTCACTGGAAAAAAAGATGATTAACTGAAAACAAACATGCTATCGCAAATTACTCGGAAACAAGATTTTAAGCTTATTTTCTCCTTTTGCTCTGCAGCAGCTGTATTTGTTTTCAAGGAGAAAACCAAAATGAAACAGAAATATTCTAGTAAGCAGAGGCAGCAAAATTGAAGTTGAAACTGCAGCAAACGGAGAGGACTGAATTCTAACTGTACAATCAAATCCATTAGTAAGAGATTTTACAAAAAATAAGGTAAAAGGCACCAAATCTTTTCTATGCAAAAAATCTTTTCTGATCACACTTTTTTATTCTCAAAATTCTGAAAACATACACCTTTTTTTTTTTAAATCCTAATAACTGTGATTGTAAACCTTAGAGCATAATTTGGCCTCTTAACCCGCTATCCCAACAGAATGATTGTGTCTAAGTGCTTACTTTTGTTCTGAGACTAATAACTAAATTATAAAAAATCACCTTTAAGTCAGAAAAACTACTCTTGATTATAAATAATTGCCACCGACCAAGAGAAGCGGACAGGCAAACCCCCAGCCTTTCATCCCATTTATTCAGCAGCAATCCACATTCCATTTGTCTAGACTAAATATAGCTGCGTTTATACAAGAAATCAATAGTGCTTGCAGAGAGCAGAGCAAAGACATGAATATTTCATCAAACCCAGAGAGAAATGGCAATCAGCAAACTGACAGCAAACCGTGTAGGCTGACTGGCCCGCCAGATAAGTCTCCTGTACTTGGACAATGGCTCATTGCCTGCAAGTCACAATCTTATCATCAGCACTCTTCTATTTTTAACATTAATTGCATTGTAGGTGACAAAGGTTTATCATGTTTAAAGGGGAGAGATGGATTTTCTTACATCTTCTGTGACAGGATAATAAGCCTTACTAGGAGCAGTAACTGGAGCTCAGCAAACCCTGCAGGGTCTGGTTCACAATAGTGTTTGCAAACTGAACCCCACAGGGTCTGGTTCACAATAGTGTTTGCAAACTGAACCCCGCAGGGTTTGGTTCACAATAGTGATTGCAAACTGAACCCTGCAGCTTCTTTTGCAGATACTGGCTGCAAATCAACCTCTACGGAACTGCACGGTGATTCAGGCTGATTATAATTCCTATGTTGGACCAGCATCCCATTTCTTAATTTTCAGAGAACTTAGGATGAAAGGAGTCATCCAGATTTTTCAAACAATGGAAATTTCCTTTCACTATTAGTAAATCTGCAACTGAAACCAGGCTCAATTTGGTAAGCTACACATTTTCTAGAATTTTCACACACTTAAATAATAAATCTAGCACTGGAATATCTACTTCATCAAGTTGACCTTAACCTCATCCCTTAATGTGAGGGAAAACAAACATTAAGGTAGTTCTAGACTTCAATCCATAGAAATGAATACATAATATTTCATGTAATTTCAGTGTCAATGTATACTGACCAATAAAGACAAGCATTTATTTCCTGGCATAAATATTGCTAACAGTAAGGTTACCACCAATACTTCTAATAACTGCTGACATAGCAAATATTAACTTTTAGGGGTAATTACTGTCTTAAAACTGTACTAAGTAACTGTTAGCTGGGTAGTAGTCAACCTCATCAATGAAATTATTGTAAACAAGTAACTATAAGATCACCAATCAAACTGAATGGTTTGCTACTGTCTGTTTCACAGTCCTAATGCCACAGGCCAGTACATTCTTATTTGTTACTAGCTGAAAAGAAAGAGACAAAGCAGCTCCGTGGAACTACGTCAGTGTGAAAAATGTGTAATGGAGCAGAGAATCAGAATCAGCGTCTTTAAAAGCTTTGACTTCTGGCTGAAACATCTTCCTCCCACTACCACACCATTGCAATTTTAAGTCTCTGGAGAGCAAAGGTGATGCAGAATGTTTATTCTCATTGGGACTTTTTATGTTTTTTCATCCCCTCTACACATATATATTCTACTGGTAAAAAATTAATGTCCTGATCAGTGCCCTCAACTTCAAACATCACGAGGAGCAGTGGGATGCAGGATCTAAGCAACAGGATTCATCAAAATATTAGACAAAGAAGGAAAGGGATGGATAATGAAAGCAAATATTGATCAGAGTTTGATAAAGGCTAACTTCACTTATTTTGCAGGATTTTTATATCACCAATGAAGTAAAGCTGTAGCAAGCGTGGTTCAGAGTGGGACCCTGTCCTCACTCTCTCCACTGCAGTCCACAGAAGATCCTTCCCAATAGCTCTGCCAACTACAGAGCAAGCCTGGGATTCCTCTCTAAGGTTAAATAAAGACAAACTCTCTGAGTTCATGTCAGCTGTGGTGAATACAACAGTAGGCTGCAGAATATTAACTAAAAATGTTACTGAAAGCTCAGTGATTCCAGGAAATATGCCAAAATTTGAGTAGAAAAATATTTAATTTTCAGTTACAACACATTGCAAAAGGCATATGTATTTATTTTTCCTGTAAATACTCAATTGCCTTTATCTTGAAACATAACAACAAAAACAGTCTCAGAAGAGTGTCCGTATCAATTATACTCCATAGATGGCACTTCCCACAGGGCTTTTGAAATTCTGTGGAAAGAAAATAAGATACTTGAAAAATGGCGTCCTTGTTGAGTGATTTAGATGCTTGGAGCATGTGTAAAAAGAGGTAAAGGAGCTTGGTTGAACCCTCAGGCTTTGCTCTTTGAAACCACTCCTTACAATGGGAACACTGAACAACTGTTAAGTGTCCCACTAAGAGATAGCATTTCAAGCTCTGTTTCTGGTGACTGGTTTCAATTCCTGGTGTATTAGAAACACAAATCTTCCAAATCACAAGTGCTAAAGGAAAACATCAGAAAATAAAGCAGCCTGCTTTCTTACCACCATCTCCCAAGAGGGGCAATCTTCTTTTTTTGTTGGCAGTTACCTTAAACAAGGAATGCTGTCATCAGCTGAACAGTCAGTATTCCAGATTTGAGATGCAATCAAAAAGAATGCTAGCAGACTTGCTTATGGACCATCGTGTCCAGTACATTTATGATTCTTACAGAAGAGGAACTGCGTGGACTGCTGGGACTGCAGGGATCCAAGTTAACCTTTTCCCAAAGGAATGCCTGAGTTACATTTTCAGGCCAGGACAGTAAAAAGGGCTGGAGATAGGAACAGGGCATGAAGCTGGTGAGTCTCCTTCTCCTGCCTTGGTTGTTCAAGGCAAACTTATACAGGAGGAACAGTTAAGGTTTATAAAGTGAACAAGGAGGACTACAAAAGTTGGAACACTAAATGAAACTTGTCACTACATGTGACAAAAGACAGATGGCAAGTTTCTCCAACCAGCAGTATTAGGTAATAAAAACATATTCCTGAAAACACACAAAACCCAAGTAAAATCTAGAAGAACTAGTATGCAAAGAAATGGCCAGACCTTACCCCAGACAGCATGCTGGTGAAGCATCACAAAGAAAAGAGAATGAGAGAGCTTGTACCAGTGCTACTCTTTTGAACTCTGCTCTACAAAATAGAGCCCAACTAAAGTTATTATTAACTTGTACAGTACTTTTCATAGTTTTCATATGTTTTCATGAAATGATAACAAACCAGAACAATTTTGCACATTTTAGTGTAAAGGAAACTGGCTCCATTTGGTGTCTTCATTCAAAGAAAGTGAAATCTCTTCCTTTTTGCAGAATTAGCCATCAGTCAATCACGACATAATCAGAGCACTAAGGAATTTACAGAAAAGAGCCCTAAATGCTGAGAAGAGCAGAAGATTCACCTCCTCCCTGATAAAGATAATACTTTAAATTTACTCTACAATTTAAACCTAGAATTTTTTTAACCATATTTATGTGCCAACTCATTCAGGACTTGAAAAGCACCAATACCTGAAAAGCTATAACGGTGTCTTTGAAACAGATTGAAAAAATCTTTGAAAAGAATGAAAAAATGAAATACCATAGGAGGCTGAAAGTTGCAGAAATAAGGAACAGAGAGTAAGAGGGAAATTTTGGCAACCATGTGAAACACAAAGTAGCTGGCAGGAGATGGGACAGAGAAGGACTGGCCAGGCAGTAAGACACGAGCACAAGATGAAACACAGGAAAAGGAGTCAAAACTTCTGCTCTGAGAAGCTGCATTACAGGAGCACTGCTCCCTCTGTAACCTAAGAGCAGCCCTGGCACAGTGATAAGGTGGCAGTGAGGCCACAGTGTAAATAAGGAGCTAACACAGGAGAGATGTGTTCGTTGGGAGGATGATGGGAAATTAAGCAAGCAAAGTGGTTTTGAATAGCCATGACTAAAGAGGACTGAGACTGGCATGAAAACTGCCACAGAAATTGTTCAGTGTTCAAGAGTGCAGAAAATGTCCTAATCTGGAGCCCGTTCCCTGGAGGAGGGGCGGCTGGCAGCTTCCTGGGGGAAGCGGTGCCACAGCAAGACCTGCGTGGCAGACAGCAGGAGCGAGAAGCTGAAATGTTAAGAATAACTAGTGACATCAGAAGTACAAGTCAGATGATCAATAAACTGTGAAAGGTTAGGTTACCTCCCATGGGATGCTTTTATCATTTCAGCTCTGGTAGCTAAAGTCTTGTACCTCAATTCTCAGCTCACATAATCTGTCATTCCTCTGTTAACTTCAATATAGGCAAAGCTTCTTTATGCCACCTGAGAAGCTTGATGCAGAGCCTCTCTCAAGAGTACAGGGATGAAAGAAGATGGCCTTCTGAGCATCTCATTTTAGCATGGGGACAGAAGCATCCAGATTTAGGATGACACTCTCAAAACTTTTTTGCAATGTATAAAACCAGCAGGTTTTTTCTCCACTCTCTCAATTATGTTAGAGAGTGCATCAAACTGAAAAAAGTGTCACCTAGATTTCACTGAATGTTATTAAATATTTTTGACTCATTATGTGTCCTCATACTCACACTGGATTTTGGTTATCACAGGCAATGAAAGCAGAAAAACAGCAAATGAAAATGGAAAATTTCTTTCAAAGTTAGCACGATGACTTTTTTTTGGCAGTTAAGTACTCAACTCCACTTTGCAGTTTTCAAACTTCATCACTTGGAAAAGAAAAAAAGCAAGAAATTAAGAGACATTTCAGATAAGAAAAAATATTTTGCAGTTATTTTCTTGGATTATCTCTCAAGAGTTAGTAATTATTTCAAGAAGTACTATCATTGAATTAGAAGTGTAAGTGAACTGTCAAACTTGATGAGGCACTCAATTCAGTTTATAGTATTAAAGAGAAGTGTAATAAATTAAACTAGAAAAGTATTCCCCTTTGTTCTAAAAAAGGGATCTTATCATGATTATACCTTTTTTCTATTTCTTTTAAGTGTTTGCATACATGTCATAATGAGAAGTAAAATAAATGCAAACAGTGATCTGGGCTTTGATTTACCATACTCTTATTTCCCCAGGGTCTGGAAAGGAAGCTCAAACAACCACAAACTTCTAAAATATCAGTGAGAGGCCTTGAAATACCAACACTGAAGTTACAGTTAGCTGGCTTTTGTAAAAAATCAAAGGCTTTATTATATTGATTTACTAAAATCAGATTCCTTCTCTCCAAATAGGCTTTTGAGTCAAACAGTCATAACAAGCACAAACATAAATACCATCTAATTTGTTATTGCCAGAAAGTTTTTAAATGTTGTAGTGTTTGCTGTTTCTTCTATACTGAATACTTGAGTGAAAGTTCCACTTATGAGCCTGCCAGAGCTCATGCAAATTATCAGGCCAACCACTGCTGTCACAGCAATAAAGGCAAATGTGCCCCGTAAATCACATCAGAACATGAAACACTTTTAAATTCAAACCTGGGATGATCTGCTATCAAGAAATCCAAGCTGAGCTATATTTGGGTTTCTGAGCTACTTTATTTATATTTCACCTAGTAGAACCTTTACATACATGTTTCTCTACACCCATCAGCACACAGGCATATTTTCACTTTCCAGAAAAAGCCTTTTTGATATAAGGAACACGAATACCCTAAATTCTAGACACTACTGTTGCAGGCAAAATAAAAACAGGACAAAGATAAATGCACATATAGTTAAAATGTAGAATTTCTATGTAACTTTATTCCCAGTTCCAAAATCTATGACATAACTGATGATTCCATTAGATAATGATAATAAATCAGTGTAAATTATGGCATCAGGTTACCAATTAGACACTAGTGTGCCCTCTGCATGGTATCAATGCACAAAAAAGTGTCAGGGAAGAATGTAAAATAGCATTCTTTTGGCTGTGGATCTTCTGTGCACAAATCAGTACCACTGTCAGTGAGAACCCAGTGAAGACACCAACTCAGGTTTGACTGGGTGGCAGCACCACTTTTGGTTAAGGAACTGTGTAGATACAATATCTCCAAGTCAGCAAGTACCAGCTTATCAGTATCTTCCAGTCACTTCAACAAAACCTTAGAATTAACTAATTGAATTGAAAGCACTGTGACATAATTGTGTGTGTGCACTTGCAGACATACGTAATTCTTGCATCATATCCTGAAAAGCTAAGAAAAAATCATGGAGCAGACATGATACAAAAGGTTCCTCTCACCTCCCTTTTTAAAACGTATAATGATTGATGCCACACACATAAGAGAAAGGCAACTTGCTTTCAGTTGTATCGGTATCATCCCACATTAAAAGACAATGTACCAGGTCCCCCACGTTGCTATGGATGGCTGCAAGGGCACCATGGTGGGTTCTAGAGACCTGCAGTCTTTGCCTCATCACTGATCCAGAGACAATAGGAGGCTACAAAGGGTACCACATACATTCAGAACTTAGGACTTTCACTTACTTATCTCTCATCTCTTCTCTACCTGTGAATACTGCAGGCACATTTGTGACAATGTTGAGTTTACACCGGCTGAATAATTTACAGCAGTGAGGCTACCACTATTCTAATCTCAAGGTGATGACAGAGATACAGGACAGGGGGAAAAACTCTTCCTTGAAGTGAGAGTATCACAAAAGCTACCATTTGGGCATGCCTGCAGGTATGTCCTGAAGTATCATAGGGCAGCATGCTCCAAGCAAATTAGACAGGGGGTGGAGGTTAGCTGAACAAGTATCCCCAAATAGCTTTGCTATTTCAGGGGTGTGACAACCAGTGCTCCAAACAAAACCCTTGGAAGGCAAGATGTAGGGCAAATCTCTCAAGGAACTGTTGGCAACTTTTTTTTTTTTAAGAAAAAAGATGACTGACCCCAAAAATGCACTGAAAATAGTATCTTCCAGTTCCTTTTTTTTTTGTTGTTTTTGTTGTTGTAGAAGAATGCGCTCCCCAAAACACTACATCAATTAGAGTTTTGGTTTATCTCCTTCTTACTGCATAGCAAAATCTAGCATTTACACATAACTTCTTAAGCTTACAACCTGTCTATTATACCCAGGAAATTAAGGAAGACCTTCTATTATTCCAATGTTTCTTATAAATATTTATGGAACATCCTGATCTTTGACAAGCATCGGGTTAAAAATGCTGCGGATCCTAAGCACAGAAACAGGGAGGACTGAACAGAAACCTCCCCCAGGGGAGGGGGAAAATCCAACAGAAGGATATTAATACCTTTTAAAGAATCTTTCTAATGAGATAGTAAATGTTATGCCAATTGGAGAGTGGCAACACCATATTACTTACTCTGCTAGCTCAGAAATAATGTATTCTATGCAGAATTAACAGTTGCAGATGTTTATTAGCAAAGGTGCTTCCGTTTGCAGAAAAATTAGACATTTTTCCTATTCTCCTCCCCTTTGTACCATGCTGCCTTGAACTGCAGCACGCTCAGGGGACTCTCTCTCCCTCTGCTCACATAAAACACTGAGCATATTTGCACAGGGACTGAAAGAAAATGAATAGATAACACTAAATCGCTGGCTTGCTGTTTTTCAGAAGTCCACCTGCTGGATTACTAATACCTAGCAGCAGAAGAGTTGACAACATGCAAAGAGAAAACACTGTGGGTAAGGCAGGGAAAATGAACGGAAAATATAGGGTCCCAGTGATGATGTAAAGCAAAGGAAAGGCAGGGTTTATTAGACTGCAGAATTCAATCAGGAGTGGGAGAATATGAAAAGGGACAAACAATGCTAACACAGCTGATGGGAATGCTAGGCAGCAGTCAAGCCCCAAAGCTGGGTGGATAATGATGTCAGTAGGCAGAGAAGATGGGCTGCTCTACAGAAAGTTAAGGAGGAGTTACTGAGGAACGTCCCTCTCAGCTTGATGAAAGGGTTTTGAAGGTTTTAAAGGTCTTCATCCAATTTATTTTCTGCTGCAGACAGAGTATGTCTTTCAGGGAACAACGCTGACTGCCATGCAGATGGCCTCATTTCCATTACTGAGACCTTACATAAGGCAGGCACTCCAGTAAGAGATTACATAAAATATACAAAAAGCATTATGAACTCACAAGCAAGTAAATGCCAATCTTCTAGGATGCTTTCTTATATTTTTGTCTCATTAATGTGAAGACAGTTGTGGTTTTGTAGAGTATAGATCCAAACCATAATCATTTGCAGTAAGTAATCACAAAAAGTTTCTCTCATATTTTGCCATTTGGGGTTTGGGGGAATTACTTGAAAAATGGAGACAGACATCTCAGGTTCACAGCTGTAATCCAAATATTGAAGAATTATTCCTTTTTATACCAAAAGGGTGTCTTGGCAAAGATAAACTCTTAGATGTTTACTTTTAAAATCAAATAATGTTCTCAAGCTGAAAAAAAGTCCCAAGCTAGGTATAAAAGACCTTGTTCATGTAATTGTGTGACACACTTAGCATCATCCCTATTACACTACTCATCTAAATTGCACCTTTCCAGTTTTTTTCACTTTTCACCACAGTAAATGATTTCAAGGCTTCTTTGTCCATATCTGTGTTTATTTTTTTCTGACAATCTACTTTGATTTCTTGAAAAAGTTTTGTAAGTCTCTGCTTTAAATTTAAAAGATTTCAGATATCAATACCAACCTACTACTAATGCTACACTGTAGGAGAGCAAGAAAAACTATTTCCATGATTTTTTATACTGACATAACACTAAAGTTAGAAAATATTATTCATGATTTGTGCTCTCCAGAATGGAGAGATCTCTGAAAGGCTCTCTTTGGAATGCAGAGACTTGGTTTCAACCACCAGAGGGAGTCAATCTGATTTTTCAGGACAACTACAAAACCAGAATGAACGGAAAAAGCACCTAGAAGAGAAGAACTCACTAACAAATAACTTTATTTAATCCAGATTTATGTGGATACCAAACATAATGAAAAACTATAATTGGGGTTCTCTCCATTGAGATATGAAAATCACCTTTTTCACTTCAAGGGCTCATTAACAAAACTCTTATTAGTATACTGTCCTTAAATGACTTCAGATTAACAAAATTTTAAGGAATAAAAATATAATATTTTACATAAGAACAATGCTTATATTTCTACACAACCTACTATTCTTTCTTGAGTTCAAGACACTACTGTAGTCAAAAGTCTTTTTACCAGCTGTAAATACAGCAGGTTTTCTTCAGTTTATTCATGGTTCAGTCAACTCAATCAGCCAGCAGTTATGGATTTACAATAGTGAGTACAGGAAAGAAACAGACATTTCTCCTCACTCGGACAGTCATTTGCCTTTGTAAGTTTTAAGCACTGGAAAAGCAAACTATAGAAATTATTATGATGATGGCAACTTTCTCAGTACATCAGCTGGAGATATTTTCTGTGATTATTATTCTAAATAAACACTGAAAAAAATGATTCTGCATTCTGTAATATTCCAGAAACTAATAGAACACTTCTAAAAATTCATCTGTGATGTCAAAGAAACAACAGACATCAAAAATTTCTACACAATTCTGATGCCACTTAGCAAGTGCAGTTCAGAAAACTGAAAAATCCAAAAGTTATTACCCATTTTTGTTTTTCCACATTTCAGCAGGTCCATTTCTCTTACTAGTGGGCTGGTTTTTTCTCTCTTCATCTCATCTGACACGCAGAAAATCAGTCAAGTCAGTGGGTATTTCTTCAGTTTCAAATGAGAGAGTCTTTCTCAAGTAAGTTTCGCAAGAAATCAAATTTCCTATTAAGAAATCTACAAAAATCAGTGGGAACTCTTCTCAAATTTCAAACTCAAGTTTCAGAATCCCACAGATCAGGCCTGGAACAGGCACACTAGACTAATGGAGTCAAGCACTAGAAATTACTCTCTGAGAAACTCTCTGGGTCCTTTGAGAATCTCAGCCTAATAATTTAAATAACTCCTAGTCATATGGAAACTCCCACCCCCCCACTTAACGCATTAATCACTCAGAGGAGAAGTTCCCTCTCACCAGACCTAAGATGAACAACTCTCAGCACATTTAGTCCTGTTGACTGAGCTTTTGAACCTGGCTGGAAACATCATTACAACAAACTAAAATTCTGCAATGCAAGAGGCAACTTGAAAGTAAGTGCTCAGGTTCTGCACTCTAAGCAGAACTTTTTGAGATCGATGAGATGGCATTAAAAATATGTTATGGAATTATTGTATCAGGGATTGCATATTAAAGACTGGGAGAAAAAGGCAGTGCAACTAATTAAAGGTTTGCCATGGAAAAGCTGTAATATTAATTTTAAGGTAAAGCACTTACAGAGCTTGTTACCACAAAGACCTTATTAATTATGTTTACTTTAACATGAGACTAAAACTAGAGTCTAGCCTGAATCATCCTCATCAAGGTACTGCAGAAGGCTGGGTCCCAAAATTTTCAACAAAGCATTTTAGTTGCACCAGCAGCAGCATACCTTAGTAGGTTTTTCTGTTCATAATATATGAGGGTTTTCTCAGAAATGTGAAAATTCTTCCTGACTGCTTCACTTCCTATGGTTTTTACATTTGTGCCATGCACACTGATATCTTAGGGTTATCCTGCTAAGAAACAACAGTTTATTTTGGTGAATGAGGCTATTTTCAGTGATTTTTAGATGTGCTTGTGGTTTTTTCCCCTTAATTAGGATCTGATAGTGAATACCTGAACTGAAATTTCTACAGTGCTATGCATTTCCCTGTGACCAGCCTTGGCCAAGCACCCTCTCTGCTCACTGTAAAGTTCAACTAATTAAATGAATGCTGAGACCATGGTAGTGTCTATAAAGCATGTTTCACACAATGTCCTAGGACCTGAAGGTGATGATCAATACAGTCCATGAAGCTGACTTTCCCCTGCTCACCAACATAAACCACCACATCCCAGAGCTAACACAAAATCTACACAACCACTAGCTACTCATCACTGTGGACAGAAGCACTCTGCAGAAAGTACAGGGATAGTAGGGTCTGGACATGGCATAAATAGGGAGAGAATGACCAAGAGTCAGCCCACCTACAGGAAAGGATATCTGGAAATGCAGCCAGTGGAGATGACACTGATTTCACTCATTCCAAGTATGTGATTACTATTCTGTCAATTGAGAGCTGTGCACCTGATGAAATGCCACAGAGAAAAGCTGATATACAATGCTATTACCTTTCACTTTCCCACAAATCAGAGGCCCAAAGTGACCAACGCATGCTCTTGGTTCAGAAAGAGCTTACTTATGCACCTATAAAATTCCATTTCATTTCCAATCACATCTACATCTGCCAGACAAAAAAAGAAAACTGAAGCTGATAGTCAACACACATGTAAAACAGCTTCTGATCTTAAATGCTTTTTGAATACAGTTAAAATGAATAGCTCAACTCCACACCAGAAATGCTAAAAAAAAATAGCATATGATCTTTCTTAAAAAAATGGGACAACAACCAAATATCACTGTCCATTATCACCCTTATTCATCCATTCCCAGAATTTGTATCATCTTTTGTAGAGTTTCTTCCACCTCATCTTAGAGGACATTCTGATAGAGAGCTGAGAAATATGTCTTTTACTGAAATAAATGTTACACAGTTCTAAGAATTTGCACAATTCACTTCCTTTGCTCTTCCTTGACAATGTCTATTTAGAAGAGATCTATTTATTCCTCACCACATTTCACAGTTCCTGTTTCTAAATGAGAATCATATTAACAAAGGGTAGAAAGACACAAACATGACTAAGGAAACAAAGACTGTTTTTTTTAATGTAGGTACAGCAGTGTTTCCAGAGGGAAAGACATTCCAAAACCTTCAAAGATGGGCCTCAATGCAATTTACCTTTCAAGACTTTCTGATCTTCCTGAAAAAGAGCAAAATAAAAAGGTGTTTAAGATAAAATGAGTAACTGTAGGTAGCTGTATTACACTATAAATGGTTTCTAATTTACTGTTCATAACTAAAGGTCAAAACTGACCCTCTTCCAAGAAACAAATCTGTAACTATTTCATGATAAATGATTGTCTGTTCACCATTATTTGTCACATTGGATTACAAGCACTTCTTCCTTCCTGTAATACAGTGAGCATCATGTTAAAGTAATTTCAAGATGATGTATGGTATTTTCAAAAAAAAAAACCCCAGTGGAGTGAAAGGAATCCACTTTCCACAGAGTCACTCTGTGCATAGTTATTACTCTTGTCTCATTATTTTCTGCTTAAACTAAATTACCTACGTCCTCTTTCACACTGCAATACTTTCAGGAAAAGTAACCTCAAATACATAGAAACCTGCTGAAAGAATACGAAGATCACAGCACAGACAGTAAAAAGAGCAATGGAACTGTGGAAAAAAATTCCAGCCAAGCACAACCATATTTAAGGAGGTCATGTAGCGAAATTCAGATTTTTTTGTATGTGTTTTGGACAGATGTTGTGCATTTGCGCCTTCCCAAGCACTTTATAAGCTCTTCACCATCATCTCCAGGTACTACTTTGGACTCTGGAACATTTGCTAGCGCCTCCTCCCTC
This sequence comes from Corvus cornix cornix, assembly GCF_000738735.6. Classification (NCBI taxonomy): domain Eukaryota; kingdom Metazoa; phylum Chordata; class Aves; order Passeriformes; family Corvidae; genus Corvus; species Corvus cornix. The sequence continues at coordinate 49,194,546 of NC_046333.1, forward strand.
TGCCAAACTTCACTGGTAGGGTCACTGAACCAGAGGTATACGTTGGCATGGGCATGCAGAGCTGTTCTGATCCCTTCCCTGGGGTTTCCTTTCCCACAGTAGGCTACCCAATATTCCAAGGCACAGCCTGAACCAGTATGAACTTCCTGCAAAATGACTGCGGTTCTATTCCTCAGCCTAACCTAGGGCACGAGGGACTGACCACAGTCTCTGGAGTACAGATGTATCAACATGCTACTGGAGGTGCTGAGTAAAAAGATTAATGCATTGAAATACCTGTATTTGCTAGCACAGTATGTTCTTAACAGTTTTCTCAGGCTTTTTGGAATCTGTAGCATGCAATGACATAAAAGATTAGAATAAAACACAAACCCATGAAGGTTTCTTCTCAAAACACCTTCTTGGCCACAACATGAACTTCACTGCATCTCTGCGGGCCATTAAAGGGAGTAATCTACTGGAAAGCAATATTACTTGAAAAGTATCTTGAAAAAGGGAAATGTTTGAAATTTTGTTCCATTTAGAATTTTTTTTAAATCTATATATAATTTTATAATGATCTTAATTTTTTTTTTATTTTATTTTACTGTTAAAACATGCTACAAACACAGAGTTTATTCAAAAACCGCAGAAGCGTTGGGGTCTGCTATCATAAATCAAGCAAGGTGAAAAACAGCAACTAAGAAAAAAAGTAACATCGACTTCATTTGAAGTTTACATTTTCATTTTATATATAAATATATATACTTTTATATATATATATATATACACAAAGAGACCTAGACTAAGAAACAGACACTCTAAGGCTCTGCCAAGAGCTGCAAAATAAAGAACCATTTGGATCATACAAGAGAAGAATATTTCTTCTTACATAATGTTCCAGCAAATGGTTAGTATGGAAAGCTAGAGAAAAATGGTTCAAGTATAACCATTATTAAATCCAAGAAGAGCTTAAAATTACACCTCAGGGAGCTAAGCTCCTTCACGCTGTGCATAAGCTGCACATCTCCTCTCCCAGCAGTTCTCGGCAGCCCTCCCAGGCAGGGTGCAGACTGTAACAGATCTGCTGCCATAATCCTCTCCCCAAAGAAAATGAGGAGCTCCCTCATCTTGTTCTGGGAAAGGAGATGAGACACGGGCTGAAGTCACTCTGAGCATGTGCTGTTTGAGCCCTAAAGTGACAGCCACATGAGATACAGCCAGCGATAGGCCTGATTGCCTTAATAAACCAATATGTATAGTCAGAGTCTGTGAGAAGCAAGTGCTAGAGCTGTGAAACAAGCAGGAGCTGAGTAAGCAGGGACTGCAAAGAATTATTTCTTCACGGATGAATAAGAATCCGATACCCCACACTAAGCTAGTAAAACATAATCCTGTATTTAATACAATTAAGCCAATTAACACCATATGAACACTATTTAAAAACTTGTCAAGTTGGACAGCCCAGTGCCTTGGGAACAGCTTTCATTCAGCAATGATAAAACCACTCTTACATTAAGCAGAACTTTTGCAGCAGAGGACCACTTCAGAACAAAAAATAGCCCATGATAACTGATATTGACAACTTCTGGTAGCAACCTCCCAGCCATCTCAGTGACCTCTCAAAGACAGAGCCACCAACATGAAGCCAATAGTCTTTACCTAGTTTCAAACAAAGTGAAGAAAACTATCTGGCAAGAAAATTCAGCCGGACAGCCACAGGGCTGCTAAACTGCTTTCCTGAGGCTGGCTGCCACTGGGGTTGTGTACTAGAGGCAGTGGGGTGAGAGGAGGGTCTGCACCCGCTAAACAAAGCTCTGCTCCCCCCAGTGGCACGCCTATTTTCTTGCTGAACCCTCTTTTCTGCCAATCCCCACTGGATGAGACAGTGCAATATGGGGCAGGAACAGTCAGGTAAGGACAGAGCAGTGGAAATCACACTCTTGGTCTTTCTAAGACTGCTTGTGGTCCTCTCCCTGTACTTTTCTGCTTACAGTTGGCTTCATGGCACCAGCACACTTAGACAGAGGAATGACGAAAATAATTTCTTCCTTTCCTTCATGATTCATAATTGGCATAAAGTAAAAACAGCTCCCTAAAGTGGGGTGGAGAAGAAGGGAGCATGAGAACTTCATAGGTTTTAGTAAGAGAGAATAATGAAAAAGGGCTGCCAACTCCAGCTGTAAGGCTGATGGCTCTAATGAACCACTGCACTATGGTAGACCTTGAAGTCTGGGTCTGGACTGAAATAATCCATGTCTGCCAACTGTTTACCCATATCCATGGGCCAGTTGCCAGTATCCTTCTGTTGTGACTTTTACATATCTTAAAGGACAAGCAGTTTTAAGTCTCTCTTCAGTCTAAATGTGTAATTAAGGATCACAAGTAAATACCTGTTACTTTCATTCCTACAGATTTTGCTCACATCTTTTGGTCAACTTCTTCTGGCTGCTAAACCTTACCAAAGTACTCACCTGTGCAACAGTTCTCTTAGCCCAACAGGCATTTCACACTGTTTTGCTGATCTATGATAAAGCAGGTAATTTCAGAGAGAAAAACTTAAATGGGTGAAAAGGCAATGAGGGAAATCATGCATTTAACCACACTGCATTAAAAAAACAGATGTGCAGAGATCTGCAAGTTTTTAGAGTATTTACAGAGATAAAAAGCATTTGAAAGAAAATCTGTGCCTTTCATGTTAATTCCTAACCTTTCTCCTGCCTCCTTTGGCCCATTCTTTCAGCAGAGTCCTGCTTAGAGTCAGCCTGCCAATACTTTCCAGGCTGTAGCAGTCCACTAAAAGTAATGCTACTCAGCATGCTCAGAAAAGGGGAACTGGCATGTACCACCTGGCCAAGCTGGAGCCTCTTTTCTGCTCTCCACACTCTTCAGGGACGGAGCAGAGAAAGACAGTGACAAATCTACCGGCAGAAGCCATTAGTTATTCACACTGCGAGCGTACTCTCCCTCATATGGACATTTTGCAATCTCTCTTATCTGGGCATGTATATTTGAGCACATATATAGTAAAACCTGATTGATTACACTGGAAATTTCCCTACTACTACACCTGATATATAAATAAGAATTTGCTGTCTCTTGAAATCATCTTCTGAAAAGTCTTTCTGGATTTTAACCTGCACCTTTCAATTCCCAGTTTCATCTATTAATGCAATAGTGCTGCAGTTTTTGTGACTATTGCATAATCCTTTAGTCAGAAATGCTATAGTGTGGTGTTATTTACAAGACGGTCTTCTCTAATGCCAGTTTCCCTTCTGAAAACCACCATACAGTTTGCTTTTCAGATCATATTAATTAATCCCTCATTGGATTAAACTGCTATCATTTGTTATTTGTTATGCTGTTAGCAAAGAGCTGGGTCTTACTAACTTCCGTGTAGTTTGTGTACAACTTAATATCATCTCCATTACTAAATGCTTCCAAAGCTTAAAACATGGTCTTTAGTCTGAAAGACCTGTTGCATGGCATGTTTAATTTATAAGCACTTTCATCTGTAGACAGTATTTTCCCACCACATTTTTGTTTGCAATTTTGATGGCAAACTACAGATAAGAGAGCAGTCAGCTCTACATGAAAGTAAAGACACAGAGCAGATATCTTTTGCTTAGACAGGTATGCAAAAGACAGCAGAAGTTATGTACAATTCAGAGCACAACAGCTCTTTGTGGATAAATGATGAAAGATATGATTTCTTCCAGTGAGTGGTAAGTATGCATAACAAATAGCTGTACCACTCTTTGGTTTGTGGTTTTTTTTAAGAATGTACCGCAAAATAGGGAGAAGTACATGGCTGGTATCTGCACTCTTTACTGACCCTTTCAGTAGTGTTTCTATAAATATGGCACATGAGCAGCTATGAAGAAATAGTTTTAAAAATAGGTCATAGGCATCAGGAGCAGATTATACTGTACAGGTGGGAAACAATGATTTCTGACACAAATAGAGATTATGACTGTGTTCAACATGTAGGAAGTCTCCATCAATACAAATCAGCTGCCACCAGTGCTGAATGAGATCATGTTGTTGCAGAGCACAGCATGAATCTTTGACACAGCTCTATTGCCTTTCATGAGATATTTCTATCTCAAGGGAGTAAAAAGTCAGAAAACAGAAATATTTTTAATGTGGGTTGTGTGAATAGACCTGTGATGTGTGCCTATAATAAAATAAGATTGCATATTCCTGATAACTGCCGGTACTGGATGAGAAACTACAGAGAAATAAACAGAAAAGAGAGACTTGCTATTCCTAGAAAACAGTCACAGCTAGGGCAATTCAGGTATACAATGCCGCCAAGGCAAATTTTCCCAGGGAAATCTCATGCCAAAGAGCACAGTGTAGTTGGATGCTCTTCAGAACCCTAACTGCACAGCTCTTCTTTATTGCTTTTTCTTCTTTTACACTTCTTCACCTACCTGGAGTGGGATGGGCACCAGATAGGTTATGACCACCTCACTATCAAAGATTGCTAACTGTTTTCCTAAAAGGCACAACATAAGAACCACCCTGGCTGTCTGCATCCTCCTGAGATTCATCTTTTGGACACAGAATTCTTCTGTCCTTGTCTTGCCAGTTCCCTTTAAAGGAAACACTAAGAAAGGAGAGTATGGCCTCAAACCAACCACAGGAAAGCAGTCACATACTTGCCACACTTCTTACAGATGACTCTTTAATACTTTAAAAAATCTTGCCATCCTATAAAGTTCAATATATTGATAATCATGGAAAATATGACATATATCAAATCCTTGCTTCTCTCAGTCACAGAGTTTCAAAATAGCAGATTTTCCTTTGCAGTTATTAAGTTATTCCTCATTCCTTCTGCTTTTGCTTTCTGTCCTTCCTGTAAGGCAGAAGGAAAAGGAGAAGAGTGGAAAACCTTTACAAACAGTACTTGCCACCACTGCAATGTCCAATGTCCAACGCAGCATAGACAGACTTCCAGAGGAGAAACTGAAGATCAGATTTAGACAGAGAATTTAATATAACTGGGTTTTGTTTTGTTGGTTTGGGTTTGTTTGGTTTGGTTTGGTTGTGGTTTTTTTCTTTTTGTTTTGTTTTGTTTTGCTTTGTCAGGAAGAAAATAGGGAGAGAATATTCATAACAGTAAAGAACAGAAGGGTAAAAAGATTCCCCACACGGATTTCAGTCACTGGCCAGGATGCCACAACCACATTCCTCAGCAGAAAATCATGCAGGGGAACAAAGAAACAATAAATATTGCCAGAGATCAATTGCCAGTTGAAAACTGTTGGAGACAACTTTTTCCTTCAAAAATGTTTCTTCATTCATATGGAATCCAACTGATGTGCTTTAAAAGCCTCTTCAACAGAATTCCTTGACGTCTGTAATAATTCCATTTAATGCAATATATTGGCTTTTCTGGCTATTGCTACTAACTATTCAGCTGCTAATCATCTTAACATTTTATTTCCTGAGAAGTGAACTGGTATAGAGAATGTAAGAGAAAATGTTAATCAACTGCACTGATATATATTTAAATAGGATATGGTTATTAAATTAGATTTTAAATTGGCACTAACTCTAAGACACTCAAGAACAGGAAAAAGTAGTTTTATGGCTGTTAGTCTACATCAAACATTGAATCACAAGTGCTTGTTTTTTCCAAAGGGCTTTTTTTGTCTCATCTGTTCCCCAACTCTCACCACATTCCCTGTACTCAGCTTCTAATTCTCAGTTCCAGCCATCAATACAAGCTCAGTGTTCCAGTTTATCCTGTCAGGTTTCTCTTTTCTACCCAGGGAAAGCAAGAAGAGTAACTGAGCACAGGAATGACAGATGTCCTTTCAGTACTTGGATCCAGGTTCAGATTCAGCCTACAGCAGCCAAGAACCAAAACAGCTGAGCTCTGAAATGGAGCACATTCAAATGTAGATGAGATGAAAACTTCAGGTTATCTACACAGCTCCACAACTTCTATCACACAGGAACTGTGGTTTTAACAAAGTCTTTATATTGGCCAGATCTTTACAAAGTGAGTAAAAAAACATGCATTTTTCTAGTGTGATAGTACTAGTATGTTCCCGCCACAACAAATTCCAAAACTTTTGCTCCTGAATATGTACAGTCCACATGCTCTTAAAGATCAGCAGAAATTTTAATATGAGCACTGTAGGAGAGCCACATCAGAAAAGCAGGTAAGGTGACATTTGACAGGCACAAGACTTGGCAGGCCTGCCTTGCTGCAAGGTCAACATACCTGTAGAAAGAAGCACAGATCACACATCCGTGAACACCGAATTTAGGAATTTAGGGGGAAATTCTGACCACACTGAAGTGAATATAAAATATCACATGAACTTCTCTGTGAGCTGCAAGTAATTACTTCATGCAATTACAAGTCCTGCAATTTCCAGAACTTACAGGTGTTGAAGCAGACTGCAAAGAAGATTTTATATATTTTTTTTTTAAATCTTCTGATTTTTAATACACAGTTGCTTTTTTTCCTGAACTAAAAGAAAAAAAGGTAAAACGTTAAAAGCCATGAAAACCTTTATGGCTTTGCTTTGTTCTTCCCCAGCCATTGTAATATCACCAGCTTCTAGTAGCTTATTATGATTTATTTAGCTCCATGCCCATCTGTGGTTTGCACTGTTCTGAATGTGGGGGTGAGCTACTGTAAATCAGTCTTTGACTAAGCAGATGAACTGAAATCAAGGAATAGAATACAAGAAATGAAAAGACTTAGAATAACTGACCAGTGAATGTAATTCAGATGCCACAGAGATTTTGATTTGGTGAAACTCACGCTTCATTGAATTCAGCAAAACCCTTTCACCAGGGAAAATGAATTGTAGAGTAGGTGAGATGAAAGCACCCGAGAAATATATTTGATTTTTTTCCCTCAATTTGGTAATTGGTATAGGGAGGTAGATGTGCTTAATCTAGATGAAAATCTGATTTGGATGATTCCTGAAATTCTCTTGAAATATACATTAATTTATTCCTTTGGGGAAATCTTTGTCATTGGTTAAAATAAAATGTAAATTCCAATGTGATACAGAGAAAAAAAATCCAATATGTTTAAAATCTCTATGTATATATCCCAAAATATTAATACTTATTTTGGATCTAATTTTGAAAGTAATTAAATCCTTCAAAGATCCTAAACTAAAAAACGAAGAGGTTTTGGGGGTTTTTTTCTCAAATGCACACATTAAAAAAAAAAAAATACAGAGGAAATGGATTCTATTGGTAATGCAGTTGAAACAATGCTGCCCTTAAACATTTGTCAGATCTCTGTGGATGCAACAGTTAACACATGGCATTAGGTTACGAAATCTTGTAACTTGTTACAAGCAATCTTGTTTCTAAGAATGAAATGTTTGGCAATGTACAATGCCAAAGTTCTCATTTTTTGTAGTGAGAATTTTGCTGGCATGCATCAATTAGCCTGAATCAGAAGAAACTTGAAAGTTCGCCGCACCAGTGCATTTTCTCACAAGATGTTGACAGTAAGAGGCTGCATTTTCAGCAGATATGGGTAATCATTTCCTCGTCCTATTCAAAGCTCTGCACTTCTGAAAAACAGAAATCTAGTGAAAAATAGTATTTCAGGAGAACCCCTTTACTCTTCAAAGGAATAAAATCCACTGAAGATTGTATTAGTTGAAATTAGTATCTTCTATAGACAAAATTTATGTGGGGGAGTTTCCTGACCAAGGAGACACACATTGTTAGTTTCTCTCCGTGACAATATGCCTGGAACACAGTTCAAAAGCAAAATTATTTTCAGTGTAGTCATATTAACCTGTTTAAATAGAAATTCTCAGTGTTTTTTATATTTCCTGATAGAGAGTTAATTTAATCTTGGCTCATTGTACCCTGGAGTGAAACCCCACCTTACTCAGTTACTGAATACACAGAAAATTTACTGCATATTTATCATGTGTCAGAACTAATGACATCAGTGAATATCCAGTTGCCTAGAGCCAGATGACAGAGTAGCTCTGCTGACTGAAATGGAAACTTTGCCAATCTGTGCCACCTTTAACATTTTGTTAGATAAAAGACAACAAACTGGAATCCACGATCCCTCCACTTTCTGGCACTATTAAATGGCTTGTGAAACCACTGTTGCTGGTGAGTGTTGTCTAACAATATGAAAAAAATTTAAAGCTTGAGTGCTGGAGTCCTCTTTTGCACTTTGACTATATGCCAGCTTTCCAAATTAAGAGTTCTCCTTGAGTTTTTGACCTTCTGGTATATAGTAATAAGAAAATGAAATCTCTTGTCTTCCAATGTCATATTTACCATATCCAATCATATGTCTTCCATATTCATATTTACCACCAGCAAACACCACTATATCATAAAAAATTACTTCTGCCATGATCCTAAGGTAGATGACAGTTAAACACCAAGATACTTGGTGAACTAATTATTAATACCCCTTGAAGCTGAGTTACCTTGTACTTTTAATACTTTTAATATCATTCTTGATATGAAAGGTGTAAAGACCCCAGAGTCTTAAATCCAGAGATGCTTTCAAAGGGACTTGGAATAGTCATTGAGAGAAATGTAGTGAACTTTCACGTTTCCTGATTATTCTAGATATTCTAATGATGACAAAATATACAGCTACTCCTTTCATTCATTTTCCTTTCTCCTTCATTGAGAGCTCAATAGTTGTTCACTGTCAGATTACAGCTTGAAGACCTGTGCTAGTTGAGAGAGGCAAGGAACATGATATTCCCCACAGTCTGTGCCAGCCTCCCTGCAAGAGGTCCATCTGAGTCAGTCTGCAGAGGGTAAGCAGTAATTTAATCACCATGTTCATTCAATGCTCATTCAAGTTTTTTGTCAATTATCTTTATGTGAAATTTTTTTATCTCAGTATTTTTACATGCCAGCTGCAGGTTCTGGATTTTCTTCCAAGGACACTTGAAAGTCATTTCACAGAGATCAGTAACAAAAATAGTGTATTTCTATTGGCATCAACAACCAGGTTGAATTCATAATGGTGTTCAAGTGATGAAGATCTCAAGATTACTACTAATCCCCTGAGCGAACCATGCATTCCTCTAAAATGAATTTACTAATTCTCCCTAAAACTCATTCGCATTGCTCACTTTGGCACTATTTGCAGCAGGCTGCTCTGCATTATGAGCAACTTCTACAGAAATTGTTCCTGGATGTCTTACTGACTAGACAGCACACCTGTATAAATTCAAGCCAAGTCTTTGCATCAGCCATGATCTTAAACTGCTGACTGGCAGAGATCCCGTTCCTTTCCTTTGAGAGTGCTATATGTAGGGTACCTCTTTAAATTCTATTTAGCCTCCTTTTTTTTAAGCTATGTAGGCTGTTCATATCCTTTGTACTACAAATAGAACAGATACAGTTAATTGAAGGCATCCCTGCTGCTGAATTTAGCCTGCTAGTCTGGTAGTCTGAAAATTCAGAGGAAGTTCCTGTAACACAGAATGAAAGACTAATTTCCTCTGACCCCATTACAGACCAAAACTTTTTGATAGAAAGGGGTTTTTTGATACAATGGGAAGAAGCAGTTTTACCCTTCTGGCAATATTCTTCTAGTGCTCACATTGAGCAGAAGGTGGATATCTTACTGGTACACAAACACCAACATAAAGGAATTGTATCAGGATGCAAAAAAACTAGAAGGAAAAGTTTGATTTTACAAACTGAGACTTTTAATTCACTTGCAGCAACACACAGAAAATGTATTAGAATTTGGGGAAGATTTTAAAAACTTTTAGTTCCTTAAGAAAGACCTTGGATGAACAGTCAGGTGTCAGCAGTCATTGGCCTTCCAAATGTTTTTGAGAATCCTAAGGTCCTTCTCACCCAATTTTCTTTACGCTTAAATAATTTTGAAATGTGGATCTTAAAGAGGAAACTGAAGCATCGAAGTGCTATTTTACCAAAATAAGATCAGCTGTTCTCTTGATTTACACCTAGAGAGGGAATTCCTATAACTTTCTGTGTTCCATTGGGACTGTTAAAAGGCGGCATACGTAGAATTCTTCCATGAGTGCTCAGATTACACTGGAAATGTGCAAGCACAACCCTGGTTGTTAGAAAAATAGTACTTACTTTGCTACTGCTTCATTTCTGTGTAGTCACTATTTACCAGCTTGAACTACCCTATCTTACACATTTTGCTCCTTCCTGACGAAACAGGAGTTAGTGCTGGTGAACCTGCTAGAATACATAATAGACCAAAGAACCTCAAAACCTGCAGAACGAATTTACCTTATAAAGCCTGGTACTACTTTTCTTGAAAAGCACACTTTAATGCTACTTTGAAGTATTTCAATACGTCTTTAAGTAGCAAAGTATTCAGAAGCCTGTGATTCTGATAACACTGTTTCCATTTTAAACTCTATCCTATTTATAATTTCTATTGCTCTGATGTTTTGCTCTTAAGTAAGACTGAGTTTGGAGGTCTTGACCTCATTTTCTCAATTGCTCTTGCAAATTTAAGAGAAAAATTTTTGGGACTGGGACTGAAAAATCCTAGCTGTTTTGTGATTCTGGATTATTTTCTTTTCCTTCTATTGTTTAATATGCCTCTGGAAATACTATTTTCCTAAATCATTAAACTGTATACTGCACTGCTGTCTTACAGGAATTGGGGGACACAATGGGAAAAATTATAAATGCCTGAGTTGTTTCATTTAGAAATACAGTTACCCTGAATGACCATTAATTACTTCCTACATAAATTTCCTAAACAATTACATATACACAGCATTTGTATAGATGAGCCTGAGCAAGGTTGATGAATTTGAGGTGATTTATTAAAACAGACCTCAAAAAGGTCTTATGCTTAATACTGCAGGGTCTTTTCCAATGCAAGCTTCCCTCTGCAGTGTTGAGTTCTGGAAATTTTTGAGAAGAGGGAACAAACAACCACCTACAGCACATTAGAAGCAAATGAAAGCATAGCAGTCCCTACATACACTACACTCTTCCTGTCTGAACCATACAAAGCTGGGTCCCAGTTCGAGGATTTAGGATGCACTAGTTAGCTACTTCACCCAGCAATGTGCAGAGGAAGGGGCTGTAATTAAGGGCTCTAAAGAAAACCCCTTAATTTCAGAAGAAATGCATAGACATTTCTGTGATTTCTTTCTTCATGGATAACCAAATACATTTTGCTGCACAATGCCTAGCACATAAACTGTGGAGATTTGTTGCCCTCTGGCACCACAGTGTCAGCCTTGGATGTCTCGGGCTCAGAGAACCTGGACCCAGAAAACCAAAAGAACAAAACAAACCAAGACACTACAGGAAATTTCCAACTGTGCTGTGACTCTGGGATGGGGTGGGTATGTTTTCTTTTAATGAGGGCTGAATATTAGTCACATCTTTGAATGTTGTTCAACACTGCAGATATTGTTGATAAAACAGAATGCTTCCTGTACTAAAAGGACATTTATAGAAAAATTAGCACAGATGGGGTGAAATTATAAATATGTTGTCTGGACATCTGTGTCATTTATACTGAAAAACCTAAAATGAATGATAATTATCCACATTTAGTGGAGCAAATGAGGAAAGCTTATTCACTGTGTAAATAATACAGTGCCTTTGGCCCCCCTCCAGCAAAACTATATAGGCAAAAAACCTTCAGGCTTGCACTGGATACTCTCTGATTCTGATCTAGGCCCAAAGCAGCAGCGGTGTTCCCCCCATGTTGAATCTGTAAGAAGAGTAGGATCAATTGACCTGTTCATTGGATTGTATTTCAGTGTTTCATACACTCATTTGTAAGCACAGAATGCTGAATGATCAAGCCTTCAAATATTTCTATTAATTTATAAAGATTTAACAAATTTATACAATGCAATAAGAAACCCCAGAGAAGAGATTAATGTCTTTTAATATTAGCTAATCCAAACTGTTTTAACTCCAAATTATACACTAGTTTTCAGTTCACTAGTGGTACTCTCGAATCTGCATTTTTTATGACGATGGCCAGGTTTTCTTCTAGTATTTATGACTTTCCTGAAGTGTTTTCTGCAGCTGTAAAGTAACATAATGATGATAGAAAGACTTTCTTAGGACTTTTAAATTACTGTTTATCGTGCATTGGGTTTGAGTGCACTTTCAGTTACAAGCATTTTATTTATCCTTTAGGGTGATGTGTCCTTTGAGCTCAATTGTTTATTTCAGAACTGGCAATAAGAAAAACGACAGGTGGAGTTCATTTCAAACATAACTCTCTCCCCCAAGACATCAGTTTTCCTGTGGATGATGTGTGGCATCCATTATATTTAAAATGGCTTGTTCTCCTCTAATTGAATTCCAGATTGTTATTTTTGTCAAAAACAAAGGTTTTCACTGTTCCTAAAATAATTAGGCCTGATTGCAAATCAAATTATCTAATTTCAAAGGCTTGTTTCCCTCTCTGAAATGCCCATTACAGACAGACTACAGATGACTAAGACTTGTGTCATCTGTGACTTTATTAGGAGAATATTGTAAGTCCTTCACTTTCCCTGTAATCAGAACTATAATTTCTGCAGGTTATTTTAAGATCAAGCTACAGCTAAAGCAGGAAACTCAATTTTATTCTGAGCTCCAGACATGTCGACACAGCAAAGCAGGGCTCCAGTTTTATAGGCTATCTTCTTACATAAAGCCTAACACTGGTATTAAATTCAAGCTCTCTATGAGATACACCATGCTGACTACTATCAGACAGCTCTCTATTTGTGGAATGAAGTGTAGCCCAAATGTTTGTTTTGATAATCTGTTTATAAGCTACCCTTGTAGAAACAATACAGGCTCAGTATGGCCACGTCCTTCCCTCTCTCATTTATTTTTAAATGAATAAGACAAACAATCCTGTACCCAAATGAAAGAGAAGAGATAACGTAACAGCAGCAATGTGCCCTCAAGTTACCTAACAGTGAGCTCAGAGCACGTGTTTCCATTTAGCTCTGCAGATCTGTTAGTGGTATTTGTTTCAGTAAAATTCCAGTAAATTACAGAATCAATTCTATGAGGAGAGATTTTACTCTTAATTCTGCTAAGACAGTTAATCATTATGTAAGCTGTTACACTAATAGCATAAAGAAGGTGCAAACACCCTTCACCCCCAAATGTGAAAAGTGTACCTTTAAAATGTAAGGAAGTTTTAACAAAAGCTTTGGGAGGACATGCAATGCACTTTGTAAAACTAATGTGTGATGAAATGTAAAAGTAAATTAGCAGCGACACTGCAGCCATGAGGTTTTCTTGAGGCTGTGTAAAAAAATAGAACATTGTTAGTACTCCACTACTATTCGACAGCCTAAAGTGGGCCTCACAGCTAAAATGTCACCTCACATTTGATTTTCTATTGCCAGAATATAACGTAATTAACTTTTTTTCCCAGTTTGATGTTTGTAACTCAATAGAAAATCATTCCTTCTTTAATATCTTCTCATACTCTTCAAAAAGAGCTTGAGTTGCTCACAGTATCAATCAGTTACCTCCACCTACACATACTTTCTGCACTGTTCCTTTCTTTTCACTCTCACTTTCTCATTTTTCCCTACTAAAGAAGCCTGTCTCCCACCTCTTGTTTCATCTCTTAACCTTTAACATCTTTCACACTGCCTTTCCATTCTGCATTGTGTACGGCGAAGTGCACAAAAAGGAACTGATGCTAACAGAAGTGCTTACTAGTTCAAACTGTTCTTCTCAGTTAGAATCCACCCAAACATTATCCTGTCTCTCCTTCTACCTTTCTTACCTGTGGTTTATTACCACTGGGAGGAGCAACAGAGTCCAAATTGACTATTACTTCTCTTACTATTACTATTGTGGTTATTAATATTGTTATCATTACTATTAATAAATACTTGCATATTACTAAAGTTTTACTAAGTCATAACTAGATTATGCCCCTAGTGGAAAGTTACCTGAATGTGAAAGGGAAGGCAAGAACAAAATGGAGTTTCTTTCTCTCCATGTCTCTTAACTTTGCTTTGTAGCACAGAGGCTGTAATTATGATAAGGTATCATGACTTCACACGATACCTTATCACATCATGAATTCTAATTGGTGATGACCTTTGAAATAATTCCTGTGAAATTGCAAAAATCAGGGACTTAAAAAAAAAAATCTAATGGCACGGGGTATAAATACATGAATGCATTCCCCAAGTCAAGAATTACTCCAACTGCAGTTTATAAAAAGGAATTGTCAGTCAGGTTGCTTTACTTTGAAAGAGTAGCATGGTCCATAAATGAAGCTGACCTGTGTAAAGCTATGAGACACCCTTGCAGTCCAAATGTCAGGGAGAAAATTTAGTATATGGGCTATAAAATAGCTAATTTGTGTGTTTAAGTTAGATGTAGAATTATCTATTATATTGATTCCATGCTTGTTATCACTCCCATTACAGGAATCCCTGTGTCAATGTAAATGTTTCAAGGATGAGCAAGTGAAAGAGTGAGCCAAGGCTCTTCCGCATACCAGCAATTATATATTTGGCTAATCAGAGGCCTTAATTTCATTACATTTGGTTGATGCTTTCTGTAGGCGATCAGAGAATTTAGAGGGGTGAATTTAATCTGGTAACTTCATTGCACCGTTCGTTTTACTTCAGAAAGAAAAGCATCTTTGAACAGTGACTGCAACAGAGCACCTGTGGCTGCAAAGCAAATGGATTTTGTTACCCCTGACATGAGCATCACTAGTAAGGAGTACTTCATTGAGTTTCCATTCACACCCATTCAAACAAGTACATTCCTGGCTCCAGGTAAGCCATGTAAAAGCCCAAAGCTTCGATGTTCTGCATGAAACTGAGGAGACAGAGAAGTATTTAAAAAAAAAAAAACCAAACAAAAACCAGCTAAGCAAAATCTCTTTATCCTTATCCCTCCTCAAGACTTTAACATTTATACATGCAAGACTAAGTGTTTTGGCCACAAAAAGCCTGATCTCTCCACAGCACTCAGGGAGAGGGGACAGAGAAGTGTCAGCTTGGTGTGTTCTGGAGGAACACTGAAGCACTTTGAGTTCCTCTGTTCTGCCTTACTGTAAACACAACTGCTGAGCACCAGAGGAAGATTTTGAGGGTCCAGGTTCCATTAATTAGGGATTCTAAGATATATAAACAATACTTACATCTTTGTAATGCAGAAAACTGCCATTTTATTTACTAAAGTAGAAAAAATTTCTACCTATCAGAACTGCACAGACAGTGAACCTCTGTTTCTCTGTTCTCCTGACTAGGAGCAACATGAAACTGCTTATGGTTACAAACACAATCAGGCAGGCTTACACTGAAAACTGAGCTGATTAATTGGGGAAAGACTGACAGTAAATCATTTCCTCATGACTGTTTGGAAATTTTCACCAAAGACTTACAGGAGAAATATTACAGCTTCCTCCTTCTCCTTTCCTCCCCTCCTCATCCACTCCACTTCAGCATTCCCCTGTTCGTTACAGCTCTGTCCAGGCTGTTATCAGCTGAAAACTGATAGATACTATACTTGAGCTGCTGTTTTTCATTCTTGTTGCAACTTAAGAAGCCACCAAGAAATGCCACTGAGAGATTGGAATTTTCTAATTCCTGGGTTCTTGTAGAATGATTCAAAAATATGGTAGTCACTCTAAACTTTCCACTGGAAAGGACAGCTTTTGTTATCTTGAGGCAGGAGGTCTGGGATAAGCCTGTAGCCATTGCAATCAAAGAGTCCAGTGTTCCCCAAACTTCATATCATAGTCAATGCTTTCTCTCCTTTCTTTAAGCTCTAGGAGCTCACTAGAACAAGTGTGCGAATTACACAAGCATCTGCACAAGTAGCTTAGTTCTGACATATCCCAAGTTCCCAATTTTGCAAGCTTCATAAGCTTGAAGATTCTTTTTAGGTGTTTTTGCTTCTATTGCCAGATAATTATGGATTCAAAGGCAAAGTATCCATAGAAATTTCAATAATTTATCCAAAGATAATCTAAAACAAAGGAGAACATGCAAATGAATACCGAGGGATGCTATTTGTATCCAGGATATTTCTGAAATTGTAACAGTGAGTCAGCAAAACAACAGCTTGAATGTTGGAGAAAAGCCACTAGAAACAAAGAAGTACCACTAAAGATAGTTCACAAGAACTGACAGCACTTCTCAGAAATATTATAGTATCAACTTGTTTTGTATCAGTTGCTCACTCTCAGCAATTCTTAGCTAAACAGGCTTTAGCAAAATCCAAAGCAATGATATGTTGGAAGAAAATATTATGACTCTGAGAAATCATATATAACACTTTCACAAAGACAGACAGAGGGCTCAGGTAATTATTCCTTGCCTGCAGTGAAGCTCACTGCACTCTGCATAAAGATAAAAAACCTTTTGCATCACAAAAATATTCTGTTTTTTAAAGATGAATAAATGAATTAAATATTTTTTATATTAAATACATTACTAAAACTCTAGTCAGACTACAAAATTAAGCCCCCAAACCCTGCCTTAAATAACAGTTCTATATAAAGTAAGCATGCTGAAACCTCTAGCCTTTATCTGTTTAATGAGGGCACCATGAATTGACAGATATTTCTGTTACACAGCAACAACAACCTCTTATGTTTCACAAAAGGTGTTGTGTGAATATATTCATATTTGGAAAAGTTCTAAAAGGTGGTCTCATGAAGAAACTAATAAACTTAGCATCCTGAGTAGGGTTCAAACAGGGTGAAGTTAATAATGCCTGCAGACAGGCATGAAACCATGAAGTTATAGAAACATTTTCATCTTTCATCCACTACAGCCATAGATCTTGTCTTGTAAGGTCTTGTAAGAGGAAAATGTGATGAGGTTCCACTGTTCCTAGTCCTACTGGCTTCTTGCACTTTGTCCTTTCTCAGGTTCTTTATTCACTCTTTTCCACTTCCATACAAGCTGCCCCTGGCTCCTATTGTTCATCCAGTCCCATCCTTCCCACCATGTTCCATCTTCCCCATGGTCCTCAACCACACACAGCCTCCTTGGTTGATCAGTCAGTTCCCTCCCTATTCAGTTTTCTTTTTTTCCCCCTTCTCTCCCTTATGCCAGTTTTCAACTGGCCTTTCACCAAAGTCTACTTGTTACCATGCTTGGTGATAGAGGTGGAGGGGTCTGCAAGACAGCTGAGGGATACAAGATCTTGCCTTTGCTTCAGGCACCTGGAATTGCACCACGGCTGCTTTTGGCTGCCCAGCCTTTAAAACCAAGATCGATAAAAAGGACAAGAACACAAGATGCTAACTGAAGACAGAATACCTTGACACAAAGTAAAACCTGATCTGCAATTTAAATTTGGCCAACAAAAATAGATTTGCACAGTGAAAATGAAAATTCATCTTTCAGCCACAAGTATCACATGCCAAGTTCCTGATCTAAAGCACAAAAAGCATCAGTTTCATGCTCTAGAATAAGGCAGGTAGAACTTTTCAAGGACAGAATAGTTTATTTTTGTCTAGCTCCTTTCTCAAAAACGGTTGAAATGTTTTGGCCAAAAATAACAGGAGGGGAAAAAAAAAAAAAGAAAAAGCAGCCACTTTTTAGCAGACAGCTGAATAGCACCTTCACAAGCTTCACAAATATTTACTGCTATTTCCTTCTAAACTATAAATGTTGGTAGCACATCACAGTAGTCTGAAAATCTCAAAGATACACTGGTTTAAAGGTAAGCCTTATAATTTTTGACCACTACTACAATGAGGATTCTGTTTTATTCTGGTATAAGGTGTGGCATGAATAGACAAGGAAAAAAACCTAAACAGTAAGAATGAAAGAGTTACCAGCAATGAAAGAAAAGAGTTACTAGTTCTTACCTACTAACAGATGATTAAAAATCAAGGATAACATATAATTTATGGGACTTGATAATAATTTTACCTTGCTGTCCTAAAATGCATTTTCCCTTGCCTGTTGAAAAGTTTGAGTAATCCAGTTCCAGGTAACTGATGATTAGTCTACCCAGTTTAAGGCCTCATGCAAACTTGTGAGTCCTTTCATTTCATAACACTAAAATAATTTCACTGACTTCTTTGTGAGCATGAAACCAGACGTTCGTTTCCTCTCCTACCTAAGGTAGTTCCTCAAAACATTTGCCTCTGCTTTAAGGAATCTAAGTTTTAAAAAGCACTTTCAAAGGCTGCAATCAAGTTTTAAGATGATGATGAACATCCAACCAAGTTAGCAATGCAACTGGTAAAAGCCCTTATTAGTTTGACGTCTTGAATACTTACGGCCACACGAAACTTTTCAATGTGCTAAGATCTAGTGACATTTATTATGACAGCTGAAGTGTAAGACTTCATCGTTTTTTCATAGCTATTGTAATCATTCTTAGAAAGTAATCATTAAAAAATGATTACACGGTCCTTTAATTTCACCTAGATCTTTAATCATAAGGAACTTTTTCTTGACCTGATGCTTCCAGAATCTCACAGCAAAAGGTCTTCTTTATAACAGATTTATGGAATGAAGTCCAGGTATAATAAACTCTATTTCATATTGGTGAAAAAAGGTATGGGTGTCTAAGCATCTGAGGTTTAAGCATAGGGTACCTGCTGTCTTGGATCAGAACCAAAAGATCCAGCAGCTTGCAGGAGAAAGTCCATCCAGTGCTAAACAGGTGTAACATATTATTTTATGCATAGCTTTACTTATCAAGAACTTACTTCCAGACTTACAAAATGGAATAAACTTTGTCCCTCTCCCCACAATGACCTCTGTGTGTCCTGGGGCTCCTGCCAATGGCGTGATCCCACTGCAGTAATGAAACTGGGACAACAGCTTTCATTTACTTCTCTGCTCACTTATAGCCAAGTAGCTTCAGCAGGAGGGAGCTCAGCAAAGCCTTACTGCCTGTATCACTTTCTCACTTCTCAAGCAACAACAACGGCAGTGTAGGCACAGGTGCCAGAAAAAAATGCATAAGAATATATAGTTTTGCAGAGGCCTCAGCTGTGCACGGCAACCCTGGGGCCTCCATTCTAAAGATAAAATATTTCCTGAAAGACTGAAGAACATCAGCATGTGATTTTGTTCTTTCTATAATAAGTAAGAATAATACTTAATTTCATGCTTCCCTTTTCAAGTTCATAAAACTATGTAAGCCTTCACAGATGCATAACATTTGCTTTTGGCCCACGTACAAGCAAATGAAACTTTAAATCAGAGAGTAACTTTTTCTGAATATTTTTCCATATATAAAGACAAGCAATTGAAAGAAAATGGCAATTTAATTCCAGACTTTACCAGCTGGCATCACATATAAATTAAGATCATTAATTTTGGAACAGCAACAAATGTTTAGATGTTGGACAAGCTGGATATTTATTCATGTCTCGGTGAATAAGTGATCAACATTTTGCATTAGTTAGGACACAAAGTCAAAACAAAAGTGGACAGGAACTGGCACCCATCTACTAAACAGACAGTTTTTCTATACATTTTATCAAGCAAACAAACATGCCCTAAGGAACACTGTGAGAAAGTGACTGTTACCAGTGTAACTGGGAGCTGTTCGCATTTTGTGACAAATTATCCAAGTAATTTGAATTAATTCCACAATCTGCACAGACAAAATGCAAATAATTTCGTCCCAAATCATAAATTATTTTCTTTTCTTTGTTTTTTTTCTCATTTGGTGTTTTCTCCCCTCATAAAAACACATTTCGCCATGCTAAGGCAGAATCCAAGCCTTCCAAAGGTGGTGTGATTAAATTCATAGCTTTGCATGAACTGAGAAAGAACAAAGGGAAAACGACAATAGAAATCAAAATTAAGAAAAAAGTTAATTTTATTTAACTTCAGGAAAGGTCAATAGGAAATTAGGATATTGTCAGTCAAGAAAATGAAATCAATAAAGTGATAAGGACTTTTACAGTGTAAGACAGATGCCTCTTGGCAGAAACACATATTAAAATATTTATGGACAGTGCATTCAAAACATAACAAACATTAAATACTGAAATGTGACACTATGCATGCCAAATAACTAGACTTTTCATCTTAGTGCCATTTTCACTCATTGGAAATCTGATGGGCTGCAGATTGCTTTCTTTATTCTTCCATCTAAAAAATCAGAGTAAACATGCAAGTGCCATCTTAATACTCTTGGGAAATTAAGAGTAATTTTTTCTTAATTTAATTTAGTCCGCTCCAATTTTCAACAGGCCTCAAAGTTCTTTGAATGCATAGGGGCCCCATAACTGACATAAACAAATCCTACACACATAAGACATCCTTCAGGCCAACAAATCCCAAGCCAAACAGGTTATAAACACTTTCACTTTATTTCCTTCATAATGGGAGGAGTACATCTGTGTGTACAAGGACCATTGTGTAGCTGTTATCATGTCCCAACACTGTTGAGTTTTTCTGACAGAGTAAAGTAACACAATTCAGGGAAGTCCAAGCAGAGAGATCAGGCAGCTCTGCTGTCAACTATATGGGTCATCTTGAAGAGAAAACCATGAGAAACACCTTTTATGTCACATGAGATACAACCTTCCCAGGAAGAAAAACAGACTCAAAGGTGACAAAGGAAAGATCATGACAAGCCCTGTAAAGAAAGAAAAATTAAGAAATACAATATTTTGTACAGACTGCAAACATATGAAGTTTTCATAAATTAAACCAGATCTCTCATTTCCCAGCAGTCTAATCTCTTAGAAAAGCTGGATCTTTCTCAAAGCACATTTGTTTCATCTAAGTGAAATTATTAGTACCCAGAAAATTGACAATATTCAGACACTGGCAGGTACAATCCAAAGGCCATGGAATGAAATTAGGCAAATTGCTCCAGGAGATAGCTGGTGCCTGCTCCACAGAGGTGACAGGTGATTACCACTGATTTCCAAGCTGCAACAAGCATTCTCTTAAAAACTTATCTCACATCCAGGAATACCAGAGGTATCCAGTCTATCTAATAGAACTGTACCTCCAGAGACACCTTGCATGTGGGGCACGCCAGATTTCAAAGGCTGGCCACTGAGTGAGAAGTTATTCTTCCAGTGCTGTCATCTGGCCAAGAGGGAACACGGTTTTGAGTGTGGCCAGAAAGGGATGACAAAAAGAGGTGGTAAGTATAAAATCAAATGCTGTCCTCTACCATACAGGATCTTCATTTTTTTCTCTATTATCCACATGAAATATTATCAATTACCTTATTAAGACAGAGATTTTTCAAAGCTGCAGAAATTAACAGCTAAGAGGTACAGAGGAAAGACAAGGAAAAGAGCTAAAGATTGACTAAATGCCTGATAAATTTAAGGCACATGTTCTGAGCTATTATACACTGAACCCAATCCAATAGTTAAAAACCTCAGGCTCAGGTGTGCCTAAAAGCCTGTAATCCAAGAGGAGACCCTGCCTGATTTAACAGCAGAGGAAATGTCTTGTAGTGCTAACAGCTCAAGAGTATAAGGCTGTTGAGTATGAAATCTTGGGCAGAAATGAGTAGATATTATATTCCTCTTCTTGCAAAAATACAGACACTTATTGAAGCTAATGCATGCCAAGCACGTCTGTATTACCTGATCAATATTAACTCAAACAATATTTTGTACGGATATTGCACATAACAACTAAAACTGTAAGTCCCTCAAAACTATTACTGCCTAATGGATTACATGTTAGACAAAAACAACTGTCATATTAATTTAATAATTAATAGCACCCAACCTATAGAAGCCATTTCATGTTAGTGAAGTCAGCAGCACCCAGCAAATGCCCCGTGTTCCGACAACATCATGTACAATTCACGGATGCTGTTTTACCTATGCAGAAACTATAGGTTACAGTGTTCTAAAGCCACCATCTCATCTAGGGACTGTTGAGAATAGAGGACTTCTTCCTTCAGTCCAGAACAAAGTACAGCAGGGAACTCAACTACTTTGATGAAAACAACACGGCTTTAAATTCAACTAATAAATGAGGTTCTAATTGAATAATAACATTTTTCTACCCTAAATCTGGTTAAAGCTTCTCACTAATCTTGGAAGGAATATTCTATCTATATAGTCTTCACAGGAAATTAATGCATAACATGTAACGTGGGCATTATAAAATGTAACAGGTAAGAAAATAAAAAAAACTGCTTGCATCACTAAGTCTAGCCCTGTGAATTTTGTAACACAACTCCTCTACGAGTAATTTTAATCTGTAGCCAAATAGCTGTAGTTGGTGCTTCAGAAACTGCTTCAGCCTCCTACCTTAGTTATTTATGTCTCTGCTCTCCACAGCTCTTACTGAGACAAAAAAGTTCTAACATCTAAACTATTCTTTTCTTTGTTTCAGGCTACTATTCCATTCTTTACCATCTTTTGAGAACAAATAATTCCCTTCCTTCATTTATATTGTTACCTTGAAGTTATTTATAGCCAGTGCCCATGTCCCTCGAGCTCTCTGTTATAGGCTATAAATATAGATCCCTTAATCCCTTTTCATATGTTTTATCCCCTAGTATTTATATCAGATTTGTAAACTTTATATTTTCTTTTCATTTTAAACTCTTTGGACCACAACTACAGACAGGATTGTAAATGAGCGATGAAACAAAAAAAATTTTGTTCATTTTAAATATGATCTGTTTATACCACTATAACTGTGAACAAAAGAGTCAAGATTGAAATGCGTAAACTACTGTATTTGCTTTAGTCTCCTGATACTTCTCAAACGAGTTATTTTGAATTTAAAATTTCTAACGTTTTGTCTTAACAAAAATTATTCTAGCCAAATGAGAGCCATGTATGTAATTTTAAAAGAAAAAAGGGAAAGAGATATTCTTTCCCCATATGTTCTCTAAGAAACTATATCCCCCATTAACAGCCACAACTGAGCCAATTTTTGTTTAAACTTGGTTTGTTTTAATCTCATAGACATTTAGGGAACAAATCAAGTTTGATGCAAACTGATTTTGTAAGATGCAGTTATGAGCTTTGAATTCTAATTGCATGCATACTTTGAAATACAAAAGCATAAAAAATTCTCTCAAAGGGTTAACAAAATGGTGACTGAAAAAGGGCTTGGATTTTATTGGGGCTGCAACACTTGGTACCAGTCAAGGACCTGGTCCACAGACTTACCTGGGCTTGCAAAACGTCCTTCACAAGGTGTCTCACTGGAATTTTGGTCCTGTTCTGTAACTTTACATGAAGTTTCAAGAACTCTATAGCTGATCAGAAACAGTTTTAAAGAAAAAAACCAGAAGGGAAATAAATATTCTTTTTGAGTTTCATAAAAGGTTGACAGTGCAGTGAGGCAACAGTAATTGTTACTTTAATAGAGGTCTGGAAAGAAGAATAATGGAAAAAAGATTGATTGGGTTAAAACCACAGATGAAACAAATCTCTTCAGGATATTTCATGGAAGGCTCTGAGTAATGCCAGAGGTCCTAATAAAGCTTTGTGATAGGGAAACAAAATACAAGAGTTCATTTTTTTGCATGTGCATGGTAATTTCTATTGGGAGGAATGAGTGGAATATACCTTACTGTGCTTCATTAACCTTAATATAACCTTAAAAACAGATGGTTGTCATTGCAGACAGCTCAGTGACAACATGTGGTCAATGTACAGCAGGATCCAAAACTGAAAAGTGCTGAAAGCAGGATAAAAGAAGGTTTTCATATTCATCAATGAGACTTTGTCATCAGGAATATTCCAGTTCTGTTGTCCCATCTCAAAGGGAGCCATGTCAGAAACAGGAAAAGACTAATTGGATTTAAGATGATTAAGAGCTTGGAAAGACTTCCATAAGTAGAAAGAGTCTGATTTTCATTTGCACTACTATGCTTTTTTTGCATGGAACACATACTATTTATATCCACCTAAGCATCCATCCATCTATATTGGAAGAGGAAAACCATATCATAAATGAGAATTATTTGCATAACTACAGGCCTTCTGGGGAGTGCAAGCAAGGGTTACATAAAAACAAAGTGGATTTAGTGCAGAAATATAAGATTAATATATACAGCCTTCCTCCTGCAGAAAGTAACTACAGTCTTTCAGGTAGACTTTATATTTGCATTCAGAATCATGAAGTTTAAGCACCTGAACCTGTTATCTAAGGAAAAAGATGATTTTTTTTCTCTCTACTGAGGGTTTAGACAATTAGTCAAATACCACCTCCTGAGAGCTGATCACAACATATTATTTCCTACATGATTTTCACTAACTAATGCTTCTAGTTCTCCTTTCTGTCCCACTGGGGACACAGTTTGTGGCTGTCACCAGTTCAGATGTGCAGACTTTCACAGCATAGCAACAGCAGTGAAAATCTCTCTCCTTTCAGATCTTCTACTTTGGCTGTTACTGTGGACAGCACAGTCGTTTTGAAGGGTTCTGATCCAAAAAATGTCTATACAACCTTATGCCAGCCATGAGACTCAAACTGTGCCTTCAAATTGAAACTGTACTAAGAAATTTATAGCAACAACTGGGAAAATTATATGGTCCTTTTGATCTGCGTTTGCTAACATGTCAGCATCAGTTACTTATTTTATGGTTTTGGTTTACACTTGGAACTATTTGATACCATTACCTAAACAGCGACCAGGAAACAGCATCACACAAAGGCAAATTTTTCTCCCATAACTTGAATTCTATTGATTTCCAGATTGTCTAGGAAGTCTAAGGACATACTAAAGCACACTTAGGTTACAAAACTACCACAAATAAAGAATGGACCAGAAACTGAATGCAAGAGCCATGAAGGCCTTCCTGGAACAGATGCTGCACCAGTGCTGATACAGCTTCGAGAGGAAGACAGCTACTGGTTCCAGTACATTCAACTTTGGTGCAGGTTGCTAAGGTCAACAGAGATAGAATGCAAAACAATGTACATTTTTAGGGAATTTTCCTTTCATATTAACAGGCGAAATGTACCCCATGGAGGATGAAAGGTAAATTATTGACAGCTTCACAGGGACAGAATTAGCATAAATTATACTTAATGGTAAAGTGCCATGTAGTTCACTGGAGTTTAACAAGGTGCTAATTGAGTGTGAAATTTTAGGCTCTGTCCTGTAAAATGTTGAGAGAAGCAAGGTGAAATCTCCAGAAGATTTCAGAGGCAGCAGTTTAACATATTTTGGGGCCACTGTATGCCAAAGCTGAAACTGAGAGGAATGGTTGTGTCTCCCTTCTCCACTCGTGGCCCCTCTGACCCTAAGGATGATGCCCTCCTTCCCCACACTGCAGCACACACTGCAATGGCACAGGGACCTGGGGGTCGTGTTTTAACCAAGATCAGCTCTTCATTCCACCAGTCCCAATAAGACACATGAATACCTGTGTCGGTACAAGTGATGTGACCATCCAGCAGAAGAACGAGGGCACAGAAGAAAGGAAGAAAGGATAGTCCAGATCTCTACACTCACTCATCTTTCTGAGTCTGCAGGACAACACTAAAGCCTATTTGGCTGGTAATGTTTTAAAACCTACCATGTACCCAGAGCTCCTAATCACTACCAGAACAGACCTGCGATAGTATTCCTTAGAAGAAATAACAAAGACAGGTCCTTAAGAAAGAGTTCCTGAGGTCTTGGGAACAAACATGTGCTGCTGCACCTCTGGGTATCTGCAGATGAAGAATGGCAGACAGATGAGGAGGTTTATGGAATGTGTATCCGCCTCCAGTGGGCTGCTAGGCCTGCAGAAGGAAAATCACTTTGCGTCAGGCACTCATTTAAGCTTACCTCAACTAACTTGTGAAACCCAGAGTTCCAAAAATTTTTGACAGGTTTTAATATAGCCATACCAGAGTGTCCTCAGTGAGGAGAGTCAGAGTAAGACTAGTGATAAGGCAATATATATACATCTTTGTAAATACAGATGCCTAGCAGTGACAAGCAGATATGCATGACCACTAAGCAGAGGGAGGCATTCTTTCTTAGATGAGGTTTGAGATTTTTAGCCCAAGGGTGATTTTTTTCTCAATATTCCCATTTCTAACCACGTATTTTCTAAACAAAATAGCTGTGTCAGTATCCTTAATCATCCATAGTATCACCATTACTTAATTCAGATACATTAGCATTCCTTCTTTATTTCTTTGCCTACAGCCCTTTGATTTTGGCATTTGTAATTTCCCTTCTTAGTGAGTTATCCAGCTGCCCCATTATCACCCCATATACACTGGCACAAGTAGAAAAACAAACCCAGAAAATAAGCACAGAGCTCAGAAAACTGCCTACTAGGTCAAGAAGAAAAGGCACGACAGGAATGATGCAGCTGACACAGGGATGGAAATTTATGGCAAAGCTCTGCTGAGATTGCTCTGCAGGTTCTCCAGGAAAGCTGAGGTACATTTGGAGGGAAGGAGTTCAGGATGGTGAGATGCAGCAGAATGTGCAGTGTGTCTGAAAAAAAAAAATCTGTGTCCTATACCTCTGCCTCTCACAAACCTCATTCTCACACCAAGAAAACAAAAAAAATCTCTACAATAGCAAGAGAAGTCCCTCAATACTAGCTTATGTGTCATTTACAAGAGTAACACAGCCCTGGGTTGTTTTTAACAACTCTTGTTGATTCTAAAATATTCATAGTTTCCCATGTATTCTTCATGATGGCATTAGAGATTTCTTTGACAGAAACTTCTCTCATTGCAGTTGATTGCTTTCTTAACTGTTTTCAACTGTATTTTTCCTGTGTTCATGGACACTTAGAACTGTGCTTCAAAATCCCCTGGTTCCACCTCCCACATAGTTCTCTTACATCCTCAGAGCCTTTCCCACCCTCCCTCACAACACCATTTTAACACAGGAAGTGCTTGTATAGCTCATTTCTGCCCTACTACTCCATTTATAATATTCTCTCATAATTTCTTCAAACCTTTTTCTCTTCTGCCAGTCCTTCTTTCATACTCCTTGAGAAAACCTAAGTAAAACTTACTGTATCCTAAGGAATTATTTCTGTGATAACTACTCACAATTCTTAAAACAATAGAGTAAAACTTTCTTCCTCTTCTGAAATAGATCCTGTAGGAAAAACAGTGACAACAAATAAAAGAATGCAAACTTTCTGGATGTGTGCATGGGAACAAGCAGATCACTCTTTGGAGCCTGGAACAGTTTTGAGCATATGCATGACACAGGCTGGAGAGCTACTAGACCGAGGTAAAATGCTCTCCTGAATTTAGGTCCCACTGGATTTCAGCAGCTGCTGTGCAAGGATTCTTAGGACAAGCCTTTTGAAGCATCCTAGAAATTTCTATATAGTCCTTTAACATTATGTGCCTACCTGAAATAGAAGATATATTAATATAAAGACAGTATAAATACGAATACTGATGATTTTCATTTTGCTATTTCTAACACCATTCTGTGCCTCATACTGATTCCATCACTATTTATGCTAGCATGAAATCTCAAGAATTCTAGGTATCTTACTTTATGTTTCTTTGTGATATTGCAATACGTATATTCTTTTATGCACTTCAAAACTTCAAGGTCAATCCAAATTAGAATATAAAAAATTGAAGAGTCCAGGAGTTTTACATTTTTGTGTCTATAAAAAAACTACTTCACAAGGCTTAGGAAAAATACACATTTTCAATAGGGATGTTTATCTACAGATCAAGCAACTAGATGTAGAGAAGTAAGAACTTACTGTCTCTGCAAGAAATGGAGTTATGAACAGGTAAATAAAAAGGCCAACACTAACATTTCACTAAATGAGTACAAAACTTCAAAAAGAGTCTCTCTGTAAGATTAAGCACTAACAGTCTGTTTTCCCTTCTCTCTCTCATATTGTTACTGCACAACACCAACAAGGTGGTGGCCTTGGGCACCAAGAAAGAAGAAGGAAACTTGGATTAAGAACAGAACAATTGGGGGGAAATTATTAAATTAACATTAAGCCTGCTCATTATTCCATTCCAGACTTCAATGAAATCGAATAACTGTGGTTCCTCCCTGTGGCATGCATACCTTCAACCACAGGGATCATGAAAGAGAACAATAGTCTTTGATTGTAAAAACATGATTTATAGATTTGGCATTTTCAAAGAATTCATTCCGTTACTTCTCTTGTCTCCCTTTGATGATATTCAGTCTTATTACTAGAAAGAACATGTTATCATTAGAATAAAGCATCCTGCATTTCTAGCACATTCATCTGCAAAATTCTTGGAGCTCATCATGTTTGTATACCCCACAAGCTGGAAGGAGTTTACAACCATGAGACATAAAACAAATAAAACAGATGTGTTAGCTATGCTCAGATTATACTAAATGCCAAAGTACCTTTACAGTCATGCATAGAACTGCCAGACTGACAAAAAAAACATGAGCTGCTTATTATATAACGGGAGTTAAACCAGCATGGTATCATTTAACCATGCAGAGGCTTTCACTGATTTTGCAAGCCTTTTTATACCAGTAACATTTTAAAGTAGAACAAATCAGGTGACCCCTGATTACACACAAAATCTGCACAAAGACAGAAACACACCATTTATTTAGAGCAGAAAACTAAAAAAGATGGAATTCATTAGATAATTATAATCCATTAATATTTCTTTATTTCGTCAGTTGCCTGCTTCCTGAGCAACAACTGCAGGCAGAGGCTGCACTGACACCCAGCTGAAGATCTGCTGCTTTCCTATTTTTGCTACTCTTTACTAAACCACCACTAAAAGCGAAAAGCTTGCTCCTAGTTATACACATACAAACACAAAGATCCCAGTGAACTTCCTTAGGAGCGAATGAGCCTCCCTGTGTTCTTGAACAACAACTCTTCTTTAGGTTTCAAGTTTTTCTGCTGAGCAGAAATGTTCGTGTAGCAGTCATAAAGAACAGTTTACTAAAAATCTGTCAATTTGCTGAAGCTTCCTGTTATGTCTTGTGAAAATCATGTAGAAGGCTACCCGTACAGCAGACATCACTTTTATGTAATGAAACTAGATGGGTCCATTTTGGAGGAGCTTTTTGCATATGTGACATGTTCACACTGAACATGGAGCTTGACAGAGCCGACCCCTAAAAATAGCACCTGGTTATCCTTGCTCTCATCAGCAACCACAACCCTGTCTCAGCTCTGTCATTTGGTGCATCAATCTGGCACCCCTCTCCCTCCTCCAGAAGTGACAGAAGCAGTGGTACCCGAAGGTATCTTGTTTTAGGAGAGGTAAGATGTTTGCATCTGCTGCAAGCACACATTTTAAACAATATCCCTGCCCCTCAGCAGGCAGTTATCATGTTGTTTTGGCAGCAGGAAGGAATCTGTGGTTTTTCTTGAATGTTGCTCTTCTTTATTTAAACTACCAGAAATAAAGCAAAAATGACAGAATGCTCTGTCTATAAATAATCATTCCGGTGTACAGTTATATTAGGAGGTAACTCAGATGGCATGATAACGCCTAACAGGCTAATCTTAGACCTGTAATGCCATAAGATGAAAATAACTAGGCTAAGAATAACTGACCCAGAGGAGTCAGCCTGTTAAAGAGATCCACAGAACAGGGCATTTTAGATTTTCATGTGTTTGACAATAATATCTGCCAATTCGTTTCTCTATGATATTTTGTATTGTAACCAACATTTAAAACCCTACCCACAGCAGTAGTTGGGAAAGGTTAAAATGCAACAATGCCTGAAATCTCCCCCATCATCTACACCAAAACCTGAAATGAAGGTGCATATTTTGCAGGCTATCAATCTATTCTGCTTTCTCCCAGCTTTTGGTTTCTCTGCAAAGACAGTGCAGAGGAGAGGGGCTGGGCAGTCAGCACAGAAACATGGGTCTGATTAAAGCTCTGGCAGTAGAAGAGTTACAAGCGTTCCACATATTGACGGCAAACCATAATGAACTAAATGCATCCTGCACATAGTTTCACAGAAGGGAAGACTCTGGCTGAAACTGTGTGTTTGAGTGCAGTGCAAACCAATAGGTGTTATAAAGCTGAACAGCTAAAGCAATAAACAGCTGAAGTAAAAAGCTGTTTTCCAATAAAGAGATTTAGTTCAACACACTGAAGAGAGAGGAGCTAGTGTCCTAGCGCCAGTACTAGCAAACCTCACTGCTAAATGCAGTGTTTAATGGCCTCTGAAAAGCACTGAAAAAGGTTCTGAAGCAATGTTTTGCATAGTTTTTTTATTTACTTTCCAGCTTTTCTAACTTGCTATTCTTGTCAGCCTTGTACTTTGAATTTCAGGCTTTTCTCACAACCTATAAATACACATACTAATACAAAGCAAGACCATCAGGTAAGCACATAGCATCAGAAGCTGGGACTTGAATAAAAAAATCAAAATAAGGAAAAGGCATTAGTTCTTAGAGCATTAGACACATGAAATTGGCAACACTGATCTGTATTCAATGTCTTCTCAATAACATAAAACAGAAAAAGCAGCTTCATTTGATTTTACCATGTTTTTTGTTCAACTGAATTAATAACCAAAGTTTTGTCCAGCATACATTGCAGGGCAGAGCCTCTACTCAAAATCAGTGAGATTTAAACTACATAAGACCTGCAGGTCTGTGTTGCAGGTCTTCTCACTGTATTAACTGTATATGGCTAAGGCCTTACACTTCCCTAACAATTAATTCAAATTCTTCAGCTACTACTATGAAGCACCAGATTATTTTGTACTTCACCTTTACAACAGGCATTGAAAGAGCCACTCCAGTTGTTATCCAGAACTTCCCTGTGCTGAATTTCCACACTCAATTTTTTCATTACTCTGAAGAGAACCACAAAGCTCAGCATAGTTATTCTCATTCTTTCTGCTCTCCCTGAATTGTTACTGCCTGAGACACCATAAATGCAACATTTGGTATCTGTAAGAAGTTTATGTTACTTGATTGAGATATGCAAATATGTCAAGTTTTTCATGAGTATCAAAGCAAAACTTTAAATGAGCTTGCTCTCTGCAGGTTCTCCACAGGAAAAGGTGAGCAGGTGAAGGTTTTGTTCAGAAAAAAAAAAAAAAAAAAAGGAAGAAATGGGAGAGCAAATACCAAAGAACTTTCCCTGAAGGCAATATAAATCCATGTGTAAAGCAAAGTACGTGTATACAAGGTCATGCAGACACACAATAGATACAACATACAAGACAAACTGTGTACACTGGGGTTTACTGAGGGAAGATCATCACGAGGGCCTGTCAACCCACGTACATGATGCGTGCAACAGCGATTCTGTCATTTATGCTCAAGTGACACAGCTTATATTTCCTGACTGGCGGAGAGAATAAACATTCACTACATCCACTTGCTACATTTGTGAAACTGAAGGTATTTTACAAGCCTGTAGGTAGATGCAGCCAACCAAATTAATCATTCTGAACCATTGTATTCCCTTTAGAATAGTTTTGTTTTATCGATTCCTGATCCTGACAGGTGTCATTTACTGTGTTTCACAGAAGGATTAGCTGACATAAGCAGGATTGTGTAACTTGCTCAGGTCACCTGTCAACTCATTGACAAGCCAAGCTTTAAGCTCACGATCTCCTTGAACTCTTGATTTTTCAACACAACAACTTTGGGCAGGAAGCAGAGGATGCCTTATCCAATAAAAACCAAGGTGGAATTCAGGCAAGGTACTGCAAGGCTGTACATCAAGATATGGCCAGTGGAGAAGACTTAGCAACCTTACCCTTTGAAAAAACAGCACCGTATATTAAATCACCAAAATTAATGAACTCGGCATTACTTCCTAAAGTTCCACACCTACAGATACCAGGACTGGGTAGGTCCTTCCTTCTCCTTCACACAACTACCACCTATTTGAGAAATGTAATCCCTGCTTTGGTTGTTTATTAACTACATTTTAATGAGTGTTTTTCCCATGGACTGTGCTGCACCAAACGCCTTTTTTCAAGGACTTACAGTTTATTACCTGTATTGTGGAAAGATCAGAGGCCAGCTGAATGTTAGGATCCACTGTGGCATTGCACACACAAGGAAATTGAGTCTTTTTGTGTAAAATAAAACGGACAGCATAGACAAATAGAAATTCCAGCTAAATAAGAGGCTTTAGACCCCAGATTTATTTTTTAAATGTGAAATTAAAATACCTATGGTATCAAATAAGAATATATCAGCATCATTTTCTTAAATAAAGATGCACAGCACTTGCTGCTGCATTTTAGAGCAACAGTACCATATGGGAGAATCTAGTTCAATCTTCTCAAGATAGCTGAAACTGCTCTCTGCAGTAAGGTGTAGGTGTCTGCAAATTACACAGCTTCTTGAGTCAGCGCCGATCTAGATTGCTCCATTCATAATTAGACTTTTGATTGGTACCTATCCAGATCATCTCATTCATAGTATGACTTACAAGCAAGGATGGAGACAGACAGGCAAAGCAGTAATTGAGGGAATACCAGGAGAACTGTTTCTCATGGCAGAAGTGTTTCCTATGCATGCTCTTCTTAGAAATCTCTTAGACATTTTGTTTTGCAAATATGTATCCATTGAAAAGTGAACCTGCCCTCTTTGGGGATCTCTTCAGCCCAGTTTAAAATCAGTTGCATAACATATGTGCATTGTATCTGGATACCAGCAAACATGAAAATCTGACTGTTGTTGACAGTTTTAAGTTATTCTTGAAGTCTTTAGAGTAAGCACATCAAGGGTTCAAAGCATAAACATTCAGGGATCTGTTATTTTCTTAAATACATGCAAATTTTTAACCTGAGTATAAGTCACATGCATTTAAGGGAACATAACTTTAAAGAAAGGGCATTGTGAGAAGCAAAACCCAAATGACTGATTCTAGCTTCTCTAATTGCTAGTGCTTACTGTCATACCCTGGCTATTTCTTCCTTCCCTACACACAGCATAAATGGAAACAATGAAAAGTTACCAGAACTGATCCTGCAAGATGCTGAACTTGAGGGAACTGAAGGTAACCAAGAGCAGCACCAGGCTTTGAGGTTTCATGTGACATAAACTGAAATTGCAGACTATGTATAATGTCAACTACTTGCAGTCTAGTTGTGTACTTTAAAGGCCAACTGAAACACAGAGGAATATTTTGTGTTCTACAGAGCATACATACATACCTACATATATATATGTACTTAAACACCTTTATCTGGGTAATATTTTTGAAAATAAGGTTTTGTGGGGATTGTTTTTAGTCTAAACTCTCCCTCTATTCTACTTGGCACTACAGGGGAAATTGTGTATGTTATATGAACTTACCTAATGTACTATAAGATAACAATCATCAGTTACATATATTCTTATTTCCAATGAAGAAAAGCAGAGCTATAAACTTCCAAAAAAATCACCTCCTTTTCTTGAGTTTCAAAAGAAAAAATTGCTATTATATTTGTTGGCAGTTGGAGGGTAGCATAGTGAGATAAACCCCCCAAATTTTCACCTCTGAACCATTAATTTCAACTTGACATAGTACTAAAAAAATAACAGAAAAAAAGCCAGACCGGAGGGAGAGGATGCAATCAGTCTTATCTCTGACCAATTTAAAAGCATTAGACACCTGTTGAGCTGTTCAGAAAAACTAAGGAAATGTAATAAAGCAAAGCAACAATTCTTGAACAAGAGGTTGACGCTGCAGACGGCTTTGCAGAAGAACTGTAACACTTCCAGGAAAACTTTTGCTCTTACCCACTGCCTTTGCTAGAGCCCCATAATTATAAACGTGCCTTCACCTGATTTGTGTCCCTGACAAAGGAGCTGAAATTGGTGATCAACAATCTAAAATTGTGAGAAATGAACACAAGTAAAACTTTTAGCTCTTTTTCTACAAATCAGGAGAATAAACAGTTTTTAAAAAGCAAACAGACATAGGCTCAACAGGTGTACCAAAACAGGTAATATGAGAAGAGAGCTATGGTCTATGCCCAAAATTCTTTTTAAAAATTGAGGCCAATCAAGTTTTGGGAAAGAAGAAAAGGTAAAAGCAAAAAAGAAAAAAAGAAAAAAGAAAAAAAGAAAACAGCAAAGGGGGCATAAACTAAGACTAAGTACATATGAACAATTCACCCTGCATTCCACATCCGGGTCCTCTATAAAGCTAACACTTTCTGAAAAATAAAGTCAGAAACCTATGTTTAGAAATATATAAACCAGAAAACATTCTAGCTTAATAGACAAGAGTTTCACGTCAATGAAAAATGAACTGGAATTAACAGACTTTAGGAGAGAATAAGAAAGAATAGACAACCTGAAATTTTGACATTTTTGGCCCATGTCAATTGAATGGCAACAATTCTTCCAAGTTAATTTATCCTCAGTACATCATTTTCAGGTCTCAAACACCACTAGGAAAGAAACTAGAACACACAGGGGTAGCTTGAAATACATCAGGAAACATGCAGTGTTCTTTCTGAGCAGCGTTGAAATACCTTCATTAAATAACACATCCAATTAACATCTCAGTGAGTCATTACATGTAACTACCATTGCCAGGTTCACAAATACTTTTAAAGTAACAAAACAAACCATGTAGTTTAAAGAAATTTTGAAGCAACACTGTAATGAAAAGAGAAAGGGATTGGTATTAAACCCCCTTCATATGCAAACTAGAGAAAAGGAAACTCACAGAAAGAGCAAATCCTGTTTACAATAGACATATGACCAGAATTGCTTATGAGGGGCTCTAAATGCAGCCTCCTGACAAGGTCTGTCTGAGGAAGCCTCTTCCTGTGAACAAGCCTGTACCATGAGCCCCATTTTGCAATCACGAAACAAAACAAACAAGGAAACCCAAACTCGACTTCAGTTGTGAGCATTTTGCCGTGTCTGAAAAGCAGCAGACCAAAGGAGACAAACTCCTCGCACAAGCAGCAGCTGCTATCTAAAATACTACCAGAATTATATAACAACTTAGATAAAGACCACAAAAATAAAGTCACTTCTTGAAAGGAAGGGGGTTTTCTTGTCATGCTAGGCTGCAGGTTCCCGGTCAGCCACTCAAGTCTAAGGCACGGAGCTGTCTCTTACCTGAGCTGATCATACTGTGCATTCTTTGCTGAGCCAAGAGCTGTTCACGTCCAGAAACCCCATCTGAGGAAAAACACGATTCACTCTCGTAAATTGTCTGCAGCATATTCCACCTGGTCTGCACTTCAGCTACACAAGAGATTCATCACTGCACTTGCACATAGGCGCCGGGCACAACCCTCTGCGGTCCTACCTCCTCCAGCGAGGGTTGTAAGATAATATGCTTCGGCAATTAGCAATGTTTAAGCATTGGCACAAGTATCTATGAGGAGAGGGAAAAACCCCAAATCCACAGTCGGCAGCCCCCGCCCGCAGGAAGGGAGCCGTGAGCGTGCGGGGGGCTGAGCGCTGCCGAGTTTGAGCAGTTGCGTTCGGGCAGCCAACGGCAGGTGGAAGAAGAAATGAAGAAATATCTCTGCGCTTTGGGCTTCCTGAGAGGGCGGGGGGGAAACTGCCTCTAACAAACCATCAAACCGAGTAAGCCACCTTTCCAGGGACCAGGAGCCGCGGAGGGTTTAATCTGAGTTGACCCGGGCTAGCCCCGCGCTGCTGTGCCCGCGCCCCTCTCCTCTCCCGGCAGGCTGTCCCTCGGCCAGGCGGCTGGGCGAAGTTGGCGGGAGCAGCAGCGATAACTCATTTGCATTTGAATTGACACCCTCGTGGCCCAGCGGCGGCAGAAATAGAACAATGGCCGGCCTGAGCCAAAAATAGGTCAAGCATGGCCGGGTGATTGGAGCCTGCATTAATGCGTTTAAAAATACCACAGCAAACACAGCTGTCCAGTCTCTGTCTTTCAAACCGCCGCCCGTCCTCTGTGCGCCGCCCGGCCTCGAGCTCAATTAACCCCTTCCCCCTGCCCAGCCCGTTTCAGTGGCGATACGACACGCCAGGGAGAAGGCAGGCAAGGCAGGAGTGGGACAGGGACGGTCCTCGCCCGGGACTTGCGCCCCTCTTCCTCCTCACCCTCCCCCGGGGAGTGTTTTGTGAAAAGAGAGCAAAACGCCACGGCCTCTGTCTGTATCGGTCCTAAAATAACGCTGGGAGGTTTTGCTGGCGATGTGGTTTCTGCCTCGCCCACGCGCAGCCATCCTGCTGTTCTATTTTTGCTGCCCGTTTCTCTGGCTACGCCACAGTTGGCTTTGGCAGGGGAGCCAGGCGGCCGCCAGCTCCCTGCAGGACCTGCAGCCGCCGCCGGAGAGGCGATTTCTGCAGCTAATCGGGCCGGGGGGAGCAGAAGGGAGGGCCGATGGCAGTGCGGGACCGGGTTTTGTGCGTGCAGCTATAAGCAGCCTTTCCGTATTTAGCATGCTTCATATAATTCTTGTAGTAAGTCACCAGTTGTGGCCCGGCCCAGCATGTTAGACACGCTTACCGACTATGCACCGTTTGGTTGACTTGCTAAAATTTGGAGAGGGGCTGAGTAGTTCACACTTATTTTTAGAAACATTAGGCAATTTGCACAGCGTCTTTTTCAGTTCTCCAAGATGATGTGGTTTCAGAAGAGCAGCGTTTGACTATATCAGACAACAGCACCATGCTCCTCTGTGGTTTGGCAAGTTTCACACATGCAAAGTTCATTTTTCATACTGGTATTTCAAAAGTTGCATCTCATTTGATGATTAATATACCTACAAACTGATAACTTTCATTTCAGTGTTACAGGCAGTACTTCTCAGAGTCCTACCCTGCCCTATAGCACTTTTTATACAGGTGACCAAAGCCTGTTGCTACCTCTTTTATACAGCAGCTTGACTACTCTCCTACCAAAATTAAGAGTCCACTTCCATGTCCCTGCTCTACGGGAGCAACAGTGGCCATTGGGATGTGATTCCTCATGGTAATCAAGAAGACAACACAGAAGTTGTATTGGAGCTTTCTAGAAATCCACCCAATTCTCAACTATCAACACAATATTTTGCTCCTGAAGGCACAAGAATTTGCCCAGTATTTGAGGCTCTCTTCTGCCTTTTGGTGAAGAATCCTCTGTATGCTCTTTAACTTATATGATAGATCATAGCCAAGGGCACTATATTTTTTATTATACGTCTCACAGTTGTGTTACCGAAGAAAAGATTCCCAATAACGAAGTACTGTCACACTCCTGTGATGTTTGGCTACTTGATGGCACCTAGAAGTCTGTGGCTCAAGTCTTCCCATCATCCCAAATCTTTGCTTCCACTATGTGCCAAACCATCTTGTCCTGCTGAGAGTTAGGACCTGCCCCCTGGACAGACAGAGACCACAGGAGCTGGCAGCAGCAGGGGTTTTCCCTGCAGAATCCTCAAGTTAGCACCTATCCCTTCTTGCCACCCTGCTCTCCTTGGCATCTCTCTCCCCTTACCCCTGTTTTCCACAGGAGCACTGCTGCTGAGGAAGCAGTGAAGCTCTGCAGGTGGCATCCACCGAGCTCCGCAGAGGGGCATGAGCAGGCACAGGGGCAGTGGCAGCGCAGTAACAGGTAGGGTGTTACAGTGCAAGATTTCAGATGAGCATAACACATACCATCAGCACCATTGACTGCTGACAATTTGGTATCATAAACATTTTCTCTGGAAAGTAAAAATACCCAAATGTTTTGTGGGAAATATGTGGCCCTTCCATGGTTCAGGGCAGTTTAACACAGTGCAAGAGGCATCACCAGTAGAAACAGAAATCTCCTCTAATGCAGAAAAAGCTTTTTATAGACAGGAGTAAATAAAAAAAGTGGAATTGCTTATGCCCTTCAGCCAAACAGAACATGACGCTGTTTGGTGATTCAGCGCCTCAAAATAATCAAGTTTCATATTACAGGGAAACACTGGAGGAATAAGTTAAAAACAAGTCAGAACATGGAAAATTGTGGAGTGTGGGATCCTGGTATTAGGTACCCATATGTGTTTATAACTTCTTATATATGCAGCTGCATTTTTAAAGATAGCCTTCACAGCTCTAAATGACTTCAAATACTTCAGTAACTAACTAAAAGCAAAGTATATTCAAGAGTAGAAAATGTACATTTAGATATTTAGCTGCAAGTGTTCTTAATTCTGGCATAGGTATTTTAAACTGACAGACACATAAACTGTCCTATGTTCACTAATTCACAGACCATAAGAACTAAAGCATTATGCTTTACATTTTAGATGATATATAAAAACTATATCAAAATATTTTACTTATGAAGTCAGTCACCCCAAAGGTAGGGCTTTTACAACCTGAATTCTTCCGACTTGCTTTGACATATTATAAGCCTACTTTGGTACGTGCTTAGGTTTAAAACATGTGTAAATCCATTTCTTTTCAACATAATATTTAAGCACATGCTCAAATTCTATTGATTGCAATAGAATTTAAGCACATAGTTAAACACTTTGCTGAGTCAGCCCAGACTTTAACTGCAGAATCACGTGAATTTAAAGAGATCCTTAAGAGTCCCACAGGGGAAGGATAAAGGGTTCATGCCTGAAGAAAATCTGGGTTTTATTTTTAAAGCTATGGATGTTATAAGGTGACATTTTCATACAGCAACATGAGGGGATTTTTTCTGTTTTTTCAAACACATTTCCTAAACTTGGGAGAACGTTAATGACACTGGTGGTGAGAGTAAACTGTTGAAATGATTTAGTGCTGCTGAGGTGACTCTAAATGCAATCAGCCACTTTATAGAAAACATTAGGCATGTTAGTAGCACTGTGATCTCATTACAGCATTTTCACAATGTGTTTCTCTTATTTTCCCTCTGAGTTGTTAAAAACAAATAAATATAAGGAAATTAAATCTGGAAACCACATTACTGCAACATTAAGACTAAGAAATTAAGCCCTCAAATTAGAAAGAGCTAGGATTTCTACTGCATTATTAACTCTGCAACATTATAATTAAGTAATACTTTTCTCCTTTTTCTTTTTTTTTTTTTTTTAATTTTTATTTTCCTTTCAAAGTATAAACAGTATATTACTGGTTGTTTTTAGCATATCCCATTTCTCACTCATGTTATTCTGGAGCATAGCCTTCATTAATATTAATAATCTAGTTTCAACTTTTGCAGTTTTCTTACTTGTAAAGGAATACTTGCATAGATTTTTTTAATCATATTGCTCAATTGTATCACATAAATATTGAACACGTTAAAAAGAGATGTTCTCTAGCCTCTAGTCATATGCTTAAATGAGGACATTGCAGTCTTACAGGTGTCCCATTCAACCTTCTTTCAGCCCCTTTTTCATTTGGCAAGTGAAAAGGCAGCAAGTAATAACATGCATCATTATCAAACAATTCATAAACAAGTGGGAGCTAAATTAAGGTTGCATGAGTAGTATTAAATTTGGCCTATTTCAGTACTGAAGGTTTGAGTTCTAATCTTTGCAGCCTAAAGACTTCCTAACTATTTCTGTGTATCTAATCACTGGGATTTAAAAAAAACCAACCAAACAAACAAAAAAAACCCCAACCAACCAAAAAAAAATTAACTATTGTATGGAACAGATGTTTCTGAAGCCACAGTTCATTAGGTACCATATTAGATACCATTAGTACCACGCGAAACCCAAACATCCAGCATAAATTACTACAGCTTATGTTAGAGGATTAACTATGTTAACGAACAGCAAAAGACTATTACCACAGAGAGGCAGATGGTTTGGGAGCAGAAAGAAATCAGGGGAGATGCTGTAATGGTCTGGTCCTGCTCCCTCTTGGAACTAAGGGACCATATTCCAAGTCTCTGGAGAAGTTAAAATGGATCACTTAATCCATGTGCTCTGGTTAGAAATACAAAGCACAGGAATGTTTCAGCCCAATTCTCTGTGTAGGAAGCCTTGACATTGCCTGTGCTTTTCCTTTGCAGTGCTGTGAAACCATGTGATGGACATTTTTTAAGTGAAGAGAAAACTGCAATTCTAGTGTTTTAGCTCAATTCAAGCTTCAAAGGAATTTTCTGGGACAAAGAAAGTCATATCTGTAGCTTTAGGGGATTTTGTGACAAACAATGGGAGAATGAATAAAACTTTAGGAAGTTTTGAGGATAAGAAGTGCTATGCTAGATAAATGTATGACTCTCTTATCATCTCATATAAGAATATGAGTTTTTGCAGTTTTCTCATGCAAATTAGCTCAGGGGTTTTGTAACTAGTTGATGATATCACTTCTTTCTCCTCTTAAAATATAACTTTTTGTTCATATATAAATCTACTAGAAATTGAGTCTTAGGTTCAGGACAACACCTCAACAGCACATAGTTGATTGTAAGCACAAAGCTTAAGTAAAGCATATGCTTTAGTGCTTCATAAATTCAAAGGTACTTTCCTGAATCACAAAGCTCAAATAATAAAAAGACCCTAACACTAATACAGAGCTATGAAGGAAATAAATATTTAGGTTAGGAAAAACATACAAATTCATTTATTCTGTTGACAAAGTCATTTAGCAGGTTGGAACTAAAATCTCCATGTTTTGTGGCAAGACTGAGGTAAATTGCACATAAACAACACGAGCCAAAGCAACATCAGATACTGACAAATAAATGCCTCGGACCAGCAAAGCGCTTTGTCCCTTTTATGCCATTAATGAGTTTAGAGGAGATAGGAGCAATATGAGATTTCCTGGCCCTTCATGGCTATGCCCATCTTCCTTAGAGACACATTAGTGCTGTGTCTGCTGTGCCTGGCTCTACCAGGCACACCTGGGTGGACGTGCATAAAGGAGCCCTCGAGCACATCACCTGGGACAGCTGCCAATAGGTACAGCATCCTCCAGGCATTTCAAGCTTGTTGCACACCTAATGAGGAGATAATCTGAACCTCCACGCAGGGTTTTGCGCTGCACTCCTGATCCTGGGTAGTCTGGTAGGTCAGATCAACCTGGTCACTGTTCCTGGACAATAGACTACTGAATCTCTATGGCTGGAAAACCAATAGGAACACCCTCTCTAGCTTGTAATATATGCCTGGGTTTAAGTGGGTTTTTTTGGATCGAAGATAAGAAATGTAGGCCACACTTGCTGCCTGGAGAATTGAACTGTGGAAACCAATGGCCATGCAAAGGATTTGGAATCATAGCAGAAGCCAGCCAACCAAATACAAGATCCTAGGATTACACCAGGACCAAAAAGGCTAATAAAATCCTTGGAAATATAACAAGTTTGTACTGAATAACAGCAGTGAGATGATATACATATCGTAGACTATCCTGGGATACTGTAACTTCTCCCAGTATAAGTACTTGAAAAAGAATGCTGAAAAACAGGATGGCTAGACATGCCACATGCATAAAATGGGTTTGGAAAACATTTGAAAACTGAAAACTCAAAGACCTGTGATACTAAGTTTATTGAAGAAGCTCACAGGTGGCTTAACATTGTCTACAATACATAGGGCAAGATGTCCAGTGGTGTAGTAAAATGGTCTTTCTTTTAAGAAATAAGGCCTTACGAAAAATTCTTTGATTATAAAAATTCAAGCCAGAGGTGGACGCATTTTAAGCATGCTTGAACCACTGCAGCAACTTACAAATGAGCTTTACATCAATATTGACCACATCTCTGAAAAGAAAGCTTTAACAGTTCTGTATGTCAAGCTTAAGGCAGGTTTTGTTGTAGGACTCCAAGACAGGTCTTATCTCATGACTCTAAAAAGGTCAGATCATGGGGGTAGAATCATAGAATTATTTAGTTTGAAAAAGACCTCTAAGATCATTGAGTCCAGTCATTAATGTAAGTACATCCATGTCCACCAGCCAGTTCCCACTTCAGGTACCTTCAACACTAATAAGAACTAATGAGTATTGCTTAATTGATGAAATTGATGGAATAATAAATTCCATAGTGATATATATCAGAAATAATTTTATTATTTGAAATCATCCTCTCCTGAAAAGCAGAGGCTTGAGTTTTGGATTAAAAAAACCAAAACAAACTTTGCTTACTTTCCTATGATAGTGGATAAGTTTTTACAAGAGCAGAACAATGGAATGCACTGTAAATAACTTGGGAAAAGTGGGGAAAAAGAAGAACCCACAAAATGTTTGCTTCATTTTGCTATTCAAAGCTGCCTTTTTAAATCAAATAATTAGATTTCAAAAATAGAGTCTTTCTAAGTACAGGCTTGGATTCATGAAGTGATGAGGTGGCTTTACATAATATATTACAAGCAGATTATAAAGCTATAGTAGATTTATAGTGGATTTATAGTAAATAGATACCAATGTAGATTGGAACAATTACTCTCTTAAATTTTGGAACAAGTAAGATGTTTTCTTAAATACAAAAAAAATTAAAATTAAGTCAGAGAACTGTCAGTACAAGCCAGTGGAAGCTTGGCCAAGAAAAAACATTTTACATACAGCTCTAAAAAGGGCCTCCTTTAATGTGTGAGCCAAGGAATGGACCTGAATGCCAGACCATGTGCTTGGCTGTG
Organism: Corvus cornix cornix; assembly: GCF_000738735.6. Taxonomy (NCBI): domain Eukaryota; kingdom Metazoa; phylum Chordata; class Aves; order Passeriformes; family Corvidae; genus Corvus; species Corvus cornix. Next base: position 49,236,828 of record NC_046333.1, read on the forward strand.
GGCACACACCAGTCTCTTCCACTGTGCTGCCTGCTTGGATCTCCTTCCTCTCCCAGCATCTCAACCCCTCACAGGGGAGCATTCAAGCACATGGAGAAACAGCGTTGGATGCACAAACATGCCCCTGAGAGCAGTAACAAATTGACCACTGCTGAGCTTTGAAAAGGTCATATCTCATACTGGTCAATAATGGCGTTATGAAACCACACAAAACTCTCATGGTTAGCTGGGTCAGGATGGCAGCAATCCTCTCCCGTTTTTTTTTCCAAATGTTTCAAAATGTGAACCCAGATCCAGTTGTCATCTAATTTTCTTCATCCTCTTGAACTTTGATAAGGAACAGATCTGCAATGCAAAATGTAATCAGTATTCACCAGCTTGGAAGCTGATTTTACTGTGCTGGTGAATTTGTGGCAATGCTAAAAGGATGAAACTGTGACTTCATTGGGTGAACTGTAAATATTTTGCCTGATTTCAGTAGAACCAGCATTTCTTCTGAGGAGCAATATTATCTTAATTTTTCTTGTGTAACCAGCAAATTTATAGATTGCAAAAGAGGGGAAAAAATCAAAATACAATTGAAAGCAAGGTTTCATAACTGAAATGAAAATTACAACACATTTCAAGTAACTATAACCTCTCCCTTTAACTAAACAAATCACCTTGAAAATCTTAATGCAGCTACTTATTGCAAGTGAAAATACCTTTAGAATGTACAATGGCACTGCCAAAATGTGTCACAAACTTGACTTAATAATGTAAATACAGGCATGCAACTGGTATTCCTGAGGCCAAACCAGCCCTAAGAAGGCTTTTATCCATTCTTCAAGCTGATTTAGCCAAATCTTGCAGTGATCAGTTTGCTAGGCACTCGGTCCCATAGAAGGGATGGAACAAATGGAGAGGGAAGCTGCAGCAAATGCCCAGCAAAGTCACACCTCAGCAGGCAGATGTGGGCAGCTGCAGTTGCTGCTTCCCTTCCACATGTCCCTCATCTGCCTTATCTCTGGCTGAAAGGAGAAAGATGCAGGTGCTCGAGCTCTCTAGGACAAAGGGACAAGGCTGGTCCCAAGCCCTAGTTTCCTAGAATGAGAATTGTTCACAAAAAACCTGCCAGATTGTTCTGAGCCTCAAACCACTGTGCAGTGGCTAAAAATTTGCACAGGTCAGAACTGATAATTTGCATTAAAAGCATGGGGAAGCACGAAGATAATATACTGAATCCATGTTCAGATAATACCCCCATTCTAATCAACTTCAATCAGATATATTTATGTCTTGCAAAGAATCTGGGAGGGGAAATCTCTTACAGCAACTTCAACCCTAATTGCTGCTGGGAAAGGACAATCCAAAAATTAAATAATACGTGAAAAGTAACCTGCTGGTGCTGGAATCTCAATGCCATGAGCAGAGAAGACAGACTATTTCAGATGATCTTAAGCTTCTGACCATTCAAAATGTCGGATCAAACTTGGGCTCAAGGCCTGTTCTAAAAATAGTGTAGCAGTCATCTATGCACTTCATACCCTGCTGATTGGTAGTCGAGAGAACAGGATGGCAGGGCAGGTGATAATGTCAGGAAAACAACACCTTTCAGTCAACAAATCAGAGGATCTGCACTATCACAAGCCAGGTCTCACACAAGTTGTCAGTCACAAATGGACTGGTCTGTGCATGCTATTACTGCACTTCATTTTCAGTCCCTTCTCTTCCTGTTAAAGCACTTGCCAGTGAAATGAACTGTGAAGTACATTTCTAAGTACAGTAGTAAGTACACAGATTTGGATTTTTTTTTTTAATCTGAATATAATCCAAACAAAGTGTTATGATTAGTCTATGAAAAAAAGGAGTGCATTTTGAGTAGCCCACACAGGGGCTGTGCTGTACACAGAGTAAGTGACAGTCTTGGATAAAAGTATCCAGGGACAAAAGCTGGACAGATCAAGGTGGCATGTATCACCCATGGACAGTGTCCACAGGAATGAATAAATAAATCCCAACCCAGATTATTTTAAACTTTTATAGTATTCTCCATCTTTTCTCCTTACCTCTGCCAGAATTCCAGAAAAAAAGAAAAGCTAAAAAGGTGGAGACAGAAAACCTGGGAAACTAAAAAGTGAACATACAGCTAGCAAATGGTTTACTTGTCATGACTGAGGCAGCTTTCTACATCTCAGATGACAAAGGATGATTAAAGCCATGAGACTGGTTTTGTGTTATCTGAAAAAGGGGTGCAGCAAAATTGGGCACCGCCTTAACTAAAAATAGATGTGCTGTAATAATAGGGCTGAAAGTTAATTACCAGTGTGATGAAACAGGCTTAAGTTTGGTCAAGCTTTATTTTTTATTTTAATTGCCAGTAAGAATGGTTCTAAAAATAACATCCTCATGGTTTATAATATTAATTTGCTTACCATTCTAAAGAAATGCTTGTCTCCGTTTTTGGACTATAAAAAAATGTGACAACCTTGCATTTAAGGAGTAATTTACTTGAAGTAACACAGCAGAGCTGGTTTTATTTAGAAACTTCAAATAAAATGCTATTATTACTAAAACGTAAACTATTTAATCACACGGTTTTCTTTCAATCACTATTTACAGGCATACAAAGCTCATTTCTCATAAAGATGTTACATGTATAAATCTCATATGTGTGTGTATAAAAATTTAAACTGATTTAAAGCACTTTCAGCTACTGGTATCAAACACTACACTTGAAATAATAAAGCACAAATACATTGACGTAAACAAAAAAAAAATAAGCTATAAGGTACACAAGTATCTCATTTCAAATGTGATGATTGAGTACTTTATTGACTTGAGGCCTAAATCATTGTATGTACTTTTCTTCATTTAGTGTCCTCTCAGATGCAGCAGAAAGCCTCCAGCAATTCACAGAGACAGTATGCTATTCTGGGACCCAACAGAGAATGAATAAGCTGAGAAGTTGAGCTATATTTGCAAGGGGAAATCTCCAAGGCATACCTACCAACAAGAATATCAGGCTAGAAATATACCAGGATGGTTGCCAACAGAAATATTTCATCAGTCAATCTTTTACAGTCCTATGGGTCCCATTGCATTTTTTTGCCAACTTATTTAGCACTGCAGGCACCAGCAACAAACAAGTTTGGGATGTGCTTTCAATTCTCACACCCTTTTTCTGGAACTCAGCTGTTTTGTGGTACTTTGCCTTCTGATCCAAAGACCACAAGTTTGTCACAGGATGCCACAGGGGTTTGTGCATAAGACTGCAGCACGAGGAGAAGGAAAGGATAGAGGTGGTCAGTAGACCACTAGTGGCTATGTACCTCTTTCAGAGTGACCTGCAGCTGCAGAGGGATGGATTGAATGATCGTGATAACTCCTTCAGTAATTTCTTTTCAAGTGGCATTGGAAAAGAATGTGTTTCTAGTGCATGAATCTGAGGAAAGCCATTTCTCCAGCATCCTAAATATGACCATCCTCTAAAGAAGACCATGTGTGCTAAGCAACACATTTGTGGAACATTTAAATCAAACCAGCTATTGCCACAGTCTTGGCACTGCTGCACTGCTGATCAGTAGAATGATGTTTACACAGATGGGACATAGGCTTCACTGGCAACATCACGTTAAGGAGTTCCTTATCTGCTCCTGCTACATTGCCGTCCTTGTTCTGATGGCAAGGTTTTCCATGTATTTATTCATTTGAAAGGAAATCAGATTAGATCTGATCAGCTTTCCAGTACACCTCAAAAAGCACAAACAAAAAAAGCAAGACCTCAAAAGCTCAAGCATGAAAATCAAGAACTTTTTATCCTCGTGAGGTCCTCTGCCTCATCAAGCCACAAGCACAGTGACAGAAGTTCAAAGGACTCCTGACAGTGCTATACTAATGCAGAACTCTTTTTACCAACTGACATGACAGGTATTCAAGAAGATTTGCATATTGAAAACGTTAATGAATACAGAAAATCTATATGGCCATGCTAATATATATAACCAACATAACTGACTACTCAAACTAGCCAACATCATTTAAAGATATGCCCAAAGCCAACAGCACTCAAATAGATTTTGGACACTATGGGGGGAAAAAAAAGTCTTAGAACTCCAAACAGGTTATTTTAAAAACTCAAGATTCTAACAGTTTGTAGCCATGTTGGTATAGATCTAAATTGCATTAGTTAAATAAACAATTAAGGTCTTCACTGAAAAGGAGAACAGTATTCTTTAATTAGTTTCAATACAGAACATGCTATTTTCTGATGATGCAGTAAAAGGAATACTGGGTTAGGCAACTTCTACAAGACTTCATCTGATGCCTTTACTTTTCACAGAACTTCAGATGAAATTTAGGCTACCCTAGGACTTAGACTAGCTAATGGACTCGTTTCCTCCGCATTTTTAAATGGTTGTGTGCAAAACTCCCCCACCCGCCTGTAATCCTGTCTCAGAGGAGGCAGTAATCAGAGTGTGCCATTTAATGCACTGAGAGGACAAAGAGACATTCCCAACACTGCTGGCATCACAGGAGAGGGGGATAAACAATCCACATCATGTGGCCACCCCATTTGATAAGGTTTACATGTATTTTCATTGTCTTTGGAAGAGAAAAACGATACACAGTAAGGCTTGTTATCTGCTGTTCTGCTCAACGCAGACTTGAAGAGAATTAATTTTGTCCATCATTAAAATTAATAATACAGTATTCAAATTTGCTATTTGCAGGCAAGATATGACAGTATCTTACCCAATCTGTAAGAGGATTGAACCCTTGTCATCCTGGAAAGTACAGTGTCATTACTTGATTTCACATACAACACCACAAACCAGCCTGAACATGGCTTATGCCATTCCCTGTCATTCAGAGCATGAAATAGTCTGTTTCTAACTCTCATGGATGACCAGTTCCCATATTTGACAAAGTAACATTTTTTCCTCTACCTGAAGCAATGTAATTTTTCACTGGCAGAAAGCGAGCCCTGCAAGAGTCCTAGTCTGGCAGTACCAAGAAGAAAATTTGCATTTCATTCACTAAGATATGAGATGCATACAAAACACTAGTGGACTTTTTTTGACTATTTGTTTTTCATGTAGTTTTCTACTTTTCCTGTGATAACATTCAAAAAGATAGTGTGACATTTTTACATCTATGTATTCATCATGTATTTCTTAAAAGTGCCCATGAGGGATGGTTAATGAATATTTAAAAAAAACGAAAATTGTTAGGGGATTAGGATTGAGTGGTCTTGAGTTGCAATTGCTGATCAGAGATTTCCAGTGATCAGGGATCCCATACACCCTATGTTTCAGTCCCCCATCTGGATGGGAATAAAAAGCAGTATATTTGACATTATTGTTTAGAACACAAGTGCTTTAAGGGTGCTCAGACATCATGGAAGTGGAGAATGTACACTTTCTTTAGGCTAAAATGCTTTTGCCAAACTATTTCTACAGCACACAGTCAGTTAGCAACTGATAATCTGCATCCTTCCACTGGGAATTGGCAACACTGATTACTACCCATGACCATCAATGCTTTTTAGAGCCTACATTACTTCAGATAGATGATTATTACCAAAAAAATTGCATGTGATTTCTCTAAACCACAAGAGTAGATGCTTTTTCTTCAAAAGCCAGAGACAAGCACAAAAAGACTGTGCTTGCTTTCATATTTCAAAAGCTTTTTGTTTTTACCTGTGCTCCCTTAACTTGTCCTATTTTTTGGAACATCCTATGTAGTTCTGTAAACTACAGAACATTGCCACTTGCAAAAAAAAAACCAAAACTAAAAAAATTTTATGTCTTTCTAGAGTCCCAGGCTTACAACTTGCTGATATATCCATTCACAAGTAGAAACAAGAGATCTTAGCAATAGTTGTGGCAAGCAGTGAATCTCACTTACGTAGACACTAAATGCTTGGTGCTAAAGAAAAAAATCATCAATTTTAGCTCAAGACAATGAATAAAAAAAAAAAAAAAACAACAAACACCTAAAAACCAAATTAATACCTTTGATTTACATTGATGAGTTAATGAGTTCAACTAAAGGACCTTTCTTCCCATTCAGCTGAAACCGTGGCCATACATGCCTGCTCCTTCTATTTCATCTCCAGCCCAGACCTGGCATGGTCAGATAGTTTTTGGTCTATTTTTGGAATAATATTTAAACAAAGATTGACCATGATAAATTTTCTCTGCTCTCGTCAACATTAAATTAACCTGTCCTCTGGATACCTTTCCCATGAGTCTGGAAACCTCATTTACAAACAGGGTAAGTATTTCTGTAGGATGTTCTTTTCAAACTGACCAGAACAGTCTTTGTATTGTGGGACCCGTTTATAAATGCAATCCTTTCCTTCTTTGTTTACTACTCCCACCAAAAAGGACAGTGTTTTCCAAGGCAAAAAACAGTAACTGAGGCCCATCTTTTCTATAGTTTGCCTTCCTTGTGTTAGTCTTTCTTCATTATTGCACAAACACAACTGTCTGTCCTGCTCCTCTCCTTTAACTCCACCTTTCATTCACAGCTGAAATGATTACTCCCTCTGTGCTTCACATAGTAAAATCTCAGACAAAAGACACTTCTGAGGTTTCTCCCATGCTGTTCTCTTGTTTGTGAAGAAGTCTGCAAATACCTATCTGTTCTTCAAAAGCTGGCTTAAAGCTTTCCTTCGTAGGTCAATACAAGTATTTGAGCTCCTTTGCTCAGAAAATCACTGACATTACCAGGTAATACGGTTCTTTTCTTCCCTAAGTATGGAGTTTATACATACAGCCAAGATAGTTCCAACCAGGCTGAAAAAATTACTTGGAAGAGGCCTTGTTGTAGTGATGATAAACATAAAGTGCCTCCCATCAGATAAAAGAAGAGGTTCTGACTTTGTACTGTCATTGCACTACCATCACCATTGATCCTTTCCTGTATTGCCAGGCGCTGGGAGATATTTCACAGATTCGCCGACAGCCTGCTTCTGCAAGAAAAGTTCTTCCACTGGCCTGCTGCCAGCTAAGAAAATACCCTGTAATAATTAGAATTCATATTATTCCAAACCCACTAATTCAGAATTCACTTCACAAGGTTTTAACTGCCATAATCTCTGCTGAATGTTGAACTCAAAAAGAGATGCAAAACATTCCTTAAAAAACGGATCATGTCAAACATTTATCAGCTCTGCCATTCTTTTCACGCATAGATGAATGCCTCTCTCATTTACGGTTTTCTCTCTTGTATTTACTTTCTGTAGTTTCTGCAAAAAGTGTTCCACAATCTCTTCTCCTAGAAGCTTCTGATCACTAATTTTTTGTTTTAATCTTCATCAGTCTATATTTATCACTATATTTCACACATTTGCCACTTCCTCTTTGATCCTTTAATAGACATTGTGCACTGCAATTTCTTTACTTATTAACAGCCTGAACATTCTTCATCAAACATAATTCAGAATGTGTTTTTTTACTGGTTGTTTTCTTATTGTACTTGCAAACTTTCATCTTTCCTCTGTCTATAGAGATGCTGCAGGATTTGTTGTCTCAACTACTGAAATTCTCCCTTTGAGTCCTCAAATTCAAAGTAAACTTCAAACACAGACAATTTTATCACATCCCGTTCAGTTTTTTTTTGGAGAGGACAATGGTGGTTATAGCATTCAGAAACCATCTCACATTTTAAGTTTCATTGCTCTTAACCTTGTGTCTCTTTCCTCCGGAAACATCTACTTCTTTAAAAGTCAACAAAAGGGTAGAGGCCTCTCCTGTTTTGCCACTTAAATAACAGAGTCGATTCTTGAATTCAACATTTTCATGTGATAAATTGGTGCAATCCCAACTGAAAGGGAAAGCATCCAAAAAGCATAATTTCCTTTTGACTCACCATGTCAAAGCAGATGTAAGGATACTGACAACATACAATAAGACTTGTATACTTAATATTCACCATTTGTAATCTCTCCAGAGGCAGTTTTAGCCTATGTTATATGAAAACAGAGAGGTATAATACCGTGGTTTTGGCAAACATGAAACAAAGGTAGGCATTTTATTACATAACAGAAAACACTCTTTCCATTGTGAAAGGAGTTGCACTCTGTATAGAAAAGGAGGAGTGGAAGGTGGTTGCAGAAAAGGGATAGTTACTGTGCAACTTGGAAGTCTGCTAGAAAAACAAACACAGAAAAATGGCACTTTGGGAAAAACCACGTTGTTTATCAGTCTGAGACTGAACAAGATGCAATGACTTAAAAGCATATGTTCAACGTCACCAAACAGGATGAGCTTGCAGAGCATACAGCAAAGCTTTTTGAACACGTCTAGGTGTCCAAATTTCAACTACTTCAGTTCTCTATAGATACTTTCCTATCTAAATCTCCTAAATCCTTACATTTTAATTTCAAGAGTGTGTTCTTGTGGAGGGGCACTTTCTATTTTTTACTTTAAGAACCATGTGCATGGATGGTGCTACAGAGACAACAGGAGACTATTTTGAAGCAACTTTTACCTATGCACTTACACTCACACATGACTGAAAAAAACTCACAGAACTTGTCATCCATGGATCTGCAAGACTGGCACCAGTCTTTATTAGCTGAATATTGACAAATATCAAGCAGTAGAAAGTTAAACTGCTCAAGGAGAAGATACAACATCAGCATGCAAGGTTTTTTTAAAAAAAGCTCAGATGAGTGACTCAGTCTGTTTTCATGATAAAACAAACTTTCTAGAAGTAACAATAACAAAAGGGAGTGACGTCTGTCATTCTACCAGGACATTCAGCCCTGGTGTTTACAGGTGCTTTATACCAACTAAGCAAAAAATAGCAAAGAAATTACTAGGTTATATTAAAAGAAAAGCTTAAAATAACCATAGTGAGCTAATGTTAGAGGTATGCAATGAAGGTTAGGTCATGCCTACAATGTACCATTGCTTTCAGCTGTAAGATCTCCTTTATGAGCTCGGCAAATACACTAGTAGAGCTAGTGAGAAAAGCATCATCAATAAACCTGGCTTCAAGCCAGCTGTCCCCTTGTTTTCCATATCTCCATATATTACTAACTATTATGTTGATTTTTCCAGTCCATCCTTATTTTATGAAAATCCTGACAGTTTAGTTGCAAAAGTTCCTGGACTACTTTGTATTTTCTTATTTATATGAGAATAGAGACAGTAGCCCAGCAAAATCACCTCCTGTGAGATTTCCTCAACTTTGTTGTTTTTATATTAAATACAAGGCTAAAGATATGACTCCTGCTGTCCTAACCTTTTCCTTACAAATATGGTCACATCATGTCACAAAAGATGGTGTCACATCTAAAATTAGAAACAAATCTCAACTGTGATGATTTTAACACTGAGTCTAACCTTGAGAAATGCTGAGTGGCTTCCAAGAGGTACAGGAAAATGAGTTTGAGGGTTCTTGGCAATATACAGATTTTGCATGCAGAATAGCAAGTCAAAAGCAGTAAAATAGAAAAAAAAAAACATGGGGGAAAAAAAGAAATAGACATCGATTTAGAAAAGGTACTGTGGAAAAATAGAGTAGAAAGTGACAGGATTAGTGCTATCCATTTATATATAATACTTAGGGAATGTTTTTCTAAAGAATAATGTACTCTTAATTTTTAAAGTTCAATTCAAAATCTAAGCCAGTGGCTGACAGGAGTAAACCTGCTTCAAATTATATTAAGCCCTGCAGATTTGACCCACAGAAAAAATAATGACATTGCATATTAAAGATAAGCCTTAAATGACCTTATTTACTTGACTATACCACCTGACAGGATCAATGAGATCACTAGCTATTTCTAAATTATCCCAGAGCACAAAAGGAAAGGGGGAGGTAGACACTGGAGTATGAAAAAATAACAAAGACAAAACTATGAAACTAACAAAACACTTCCTAATGCCAGCTACTTTGCAATTTTTTGAATTACACTTTACATTATTTTCTGTTGTCTTTCCACTTCATGTAGAAATTTTCCACACAGCTCAGTAACTAACCCCATTTGCAAATTACTCAGTATGATCAATACACCAGATTAAAGATAAATATAATAATTCATAACCATAACATCATTAATCAAGGAAGACTGAATATTTCACTAAATTTAAGTCTTTTACAGTATCCATTTTAAAGCTCGTTAAATTGTCTACAGTTATGTGGAAAGCAATTTTATTTACTTATGTTTAAATGGGGATGTGCGGTTGCATGAAGGATGAAATTCCTTTTGAAAACATATACTGATGGAACACTTATGACAAACAACATTTGGACCATGTAAGATGTGCAACACATGCTTTACCATCGCTCTTTTTATAAAGTTTGTTTACTTCAGATTACACTGCATCAAAACCTTTCAAATGTAATTATTATAGACTTTCTGACAAGAAGCTGAGCATTAGATGTCCAAAGCTCAAAATTTCTGACTTCCAGGAGAGACTGAAAGCTGCAACTGTATCTCATACTTCTCAATAAAGTAAAGTTCATGGGCTGAGTTGTTTTTCCCTGGTAGAGCCACTGGACTTTCCTGCCACTAGTTCAAGCAGCTCTGGAGTCCACCCCTGTGTCCCATCCTAAAGAGCACATGGAAAATACAGCCAGGGGAAATATCTGTCTGTCTCACAGCTTAAGGTCCAGTGAAAAATCAGTAGATGTTTTCTGTATTTTATTTTACTTTAGTGAACATTTAGGATAACCCTTATCATAGTGAATATAGAGAAGTGCTGAAAGTTGCTGCAATACAGACAAAGTAGGAAAACTTGAAAAATCAACAAAATTACTTATCAGAATACGTATTTCATAAAGATACATGAAATATATTCTCAAAGGATGTGGCTCACAGCTATGGCAATATCTGAGCTTTCATTCAAACTATAAAGCTTCTGGTACTACTGTCGGGAATTTATCTGAGCTCATGGTGTTCACTGCTAGGGAAGAAGAACTGCAGGAGAGAAGCTTTGGTGGAGATGTTTCTGTTCCAGCTTAAAAGTGGCACAGACGAGATGGAGTCAAGTATCAAACACTAATTATTTGAGCTTCCCCAAGGCGAAGGTGCAAATTCTTCAGTCTCCTCCCTGCACTTGCAATTTGACTTGAAGGATAAAGACTTCACATCTGTCCAATCCATAGGAAATTGCCTGCTGCTACCTACAACTGATAGCTCCAAAAATAGAATAAAATTGATGTCAAAGGGGAAAATTGATTGATTGGGAGGAGGGAATCATTAAACAGAAAGAGAAAAAGAAGTTATTTATTTCCTTTGAAAGGTTACAAATTAAAATTCCCATAACTCTTAGCAATGAAATATGTGTTCAATACAAATGTCTGCTTTTGTTTTCCTACCTACAGATGAGTTGACAGTGTGATTGTTAGTTGAATTACTGCTTCAATAAAAATCTGCCACCATAAACACTCCAGTTATAAATTTTAAAAAAAGTGAATTGTCTCTTACTGTTTCAAAAGCTTATCAAAACCACTAAAACCCAAATTCAAAATTTACTATTTAAGTAGAAGGCACGCATGAGCCTGTTTTTACCATGTTACATTTCAAAATCATAGAATCATATAATCATGGAATGGTTTGGGTTGGAAGGGACCCTAAAGATCATCTAGTTCCAACCTCCAAGTTCCTCAGAGCCCCATCTAACCTGGTCTTGAACACTCCCAGGGATGGGGCATTCAAGTTTTCAGGGCAACCTGTTCCAGTGCCTCACCACCCTCACAGTGAGAATTTTATCCTAATATCTAATCTAAACCTATTTTCCTTCAGTGTGAAGCCATTCCCCCTTGTCCTTTCACTACATGCTCTTGCAAAAAGTTCCTCTCCACCTTTCTTGTACCCTTCAGGTACTGGAAGGCTGGAATTAGGTCTCCTCGCAGCCTCCTCCTCTCCAGGCTGAACAATCCCAGTTCTCTCAGCCTTTCCTCATACAAGAGGTGCTACACCCCTCTAATCATCCTGTTGGCCCTCCTCTGGACTGTCTCCAATAGATACATGTCATTCCTGTGCTGAGGACCGCAGGGCTGGATGCAGCACTGCAGGTGGGGTCTCACCAGGGCAGAGCAAAGGGGCAGAATCCCCTCCCTGGTCCTGCTGCCCATGGGGCTTTGGATGCAGCCCAGGACACCTTTGCCTGTATGAGCTGCAAGTGCACATTGTTGGGTCATGTCCAGCCTCTCATCCACCAGCACCCCCACATCCTTCTCAGCAGGGCTGCTCTTGGAGTCATAACATGAAATCATACCATGATTTAAATATTTCTGCCATTTCTTGTGTACACTGCTTATTTTCTCAGTCCTGCATAATAAGCAGCATAGCTGCAAATGCCATGATATGAGCTGGCACTGCACCATTTTTACCTGTGCTATCAAAAAACCCATCTTTCATCCAAGTAATCTAAGAGTTCACCTCTCATAAAAATGTCCCACTGTCTCTTGCACATATGAACAGTTTCCCTGCAGGGAAATGCCTCGTTGAAGAACATCATGGAAGGATATTATGAATTCTTAAATATAAAAAGCTGTGGCTTTTGCAAACACAGAAGTATAGAGTCTGATAACACCAAAACTTCACAAAAGCAGATGCAACTACAAACAGTAATTGTCTGATCTGAGCAACCAGGTCCTGGCTTGACCTGATCCAACTACACTACTGGCAAAGGCAACAAGGTAGATTTATTTTTTTCTCACTCTTTTTTTTTTCCAAGTGATACTTATTTTAAAGGATAAGAACAGCTGAAACAGAAATGAGACCCTAGAAAGTGCTAAATCCTCAGAGACTATAGAGATTATGTGGAAAAATACCCACCTGAAAACACAATACTAATGAATCTCACTTTGTAAGGAGAGCTTGAGAGCTCAGAAACATCCTTCAATAAGCTGAAGTTGTGTCCAGATAAAAATCATAGAGACGAGTAAATTAAAAATAGGAATATTATTGGATAATAATTGTCCTTCCCACACTAAAAAGTATAAGGATCAGCTAGCATATTGACTTATTAATTCTGCCTTCAAACATAGGAGCAGCTCCTTTCCATAGATTACTTAGTCCATTAGGGACTCTCCACTCTCACCTGCCCTATTTTATTGCTCCCAAGGATGCAGTGGGCTCTGGACATGTCTACAAGCAGCAAAATCTGGTAGAGCCAAAAAACCAGACGTATGGCACATACAAAAAAAAAATAAAGTATTTGGGCTTTTGATGACCTAATATTTACAGACTGATAAAAACAGGAACTCTTAAATATATATATATGTGTGTGTGTGTGTGTGTGTAAATCAAGAAAAAGAAAGTAATATGCTTTTTTTCTCTGAAATACAACTATATTTGGCACTGTTTGTTCAACCTGTATGTAAGTAGGTTTTATTCGTCTAGAGTTTCAAGACCTCACAAATGTAATAAATCTAATGTAATCTGAATGCGGTGTCTGCAATGTCACCTTTCAGATAAGCTGCGTCTTAAGACAAAGTAAGTCAACATTTAACAAGTCTTGCTAAGTGAGCCATCCCCATTCATTTAATGGCATCTCTAGCCAACAAAAGGAAAAATATGTCACCATAACATAATACTAATAATTAACTGTTATGCTATTAAAGGCCTGTGCTGGAGGCTCCATAGGGACAATGAATCACATATTTACATTCGAGCCAGAAAAGTAGTTGCTTGATAGCAAGGATGCTCACATCTGCTGAAAAATAATTACAGAGGAAATATTTAAGGCCAAAGAAAAATAAAACAAACAAAAAAAACCCCTCTGTAATCCTTTAAATGTAATTCAGGGACTTGTTAAATTTCTACAGGGCATTATTAAAAAATTACCTCTGTACTCTGCATTTCTTTGTCATAAAATATTAGCATGGTTTGTAATATTCTGAGTTAAGGAGATACAAGTGCAGATTATGACAGAGAAATCATTAGGTTTTATTCTGCTCAGAGTTGTACTACTGAATTTGGAGGGATAAATTATGCCTCATATACACCTGTATATAATCAAATCTAAGAAACATGCAAGTAAACAAAATTTTCTCAAAGAATAAAGTCCACGAAGTTGTACTTACTGGATTACTGAATCTAAAGAGGAGACAATTTCCACAAAATGTCCCATGATGAATAATCTTGAAGCAAAATAATTACATTTGGCTATTCTATCTTTTGGCTGATGGAATTGCATCCATCATGCAGTACCTGACTGTCATACAAGCTTATCACAGATTCCTTGCATCCTATTTCTGTTTTCCCTACATATCTGAATTGAACAGTTAGAACTTTAGTTAAGAATTTACTTTCTCATATGCACATCTATGTATGTATATATGCATATATATGTATATATAAATATATGGAAATTAAAAATGAAATGCTTAAAAATGTTGTTTGTAATATCTATAATTACTTTTATCTGACAAGTTCCAATGGATGATTGAGAACATGACATAAATCTTCAGCCTAAAAAAAGAAGGCAAACATAGGACTGTCCTAAAGATACTCAAACAACATATAATTATTCAGTAAATAGCTTCTGAGCTTACTGAGTTTTGGGGACTGACTCATGACTTTTATTCTGGGTGGCAATACAGCCTCACCGTCTCTCATGCATTTCCTTAACAGGACTGTGAGGTCAGAACTGAGCAATGAAAGATTCTCTCATACTTTTCCAGGAATGAAGGATGAGGATTAGCAAAACAGGTACAATTTCCTCCTGTTTAGTGTATATTTTTACCCACAGCTAAAATTAAATAAAATAATAAACAAATAAAATCAAATTTTTAAAAATCCCAACAAACAAAACACAAAAAAAACCAAACAAAAAAAAAAAAAACCAACAAAAAAAACCAAAAAAAAAAAAAAAAAACAAAAAAACAAAAAAACAGAGCAAACCCAAAATATCCTTGAGAGAAATAATAGCACAGGGACTCTTCTGCTCTTCAAAGAATGTGGTTTACTTTGACTGAACTAAATAGTTTTAAATAGCAAGTCCTTTTAAGCAGAGTTTAGGTAAAACCCTATTACCTAGTAGCTGATTAAAAGGGACTGTCTGCTATCTACAAGTACAGTTTGGATCACATAGTAGAGCATCTGTCATTTGAAAAGAGGCTGAGAGAACTGGGAATGTTTAGTCTGGAGAAAAAGAAGGCTTAGGGAGATCTTGTGAATGTGTATAAATACCTTAGTAAAGGAGACAGTCTTCTCAGTGGTGCTCAGTGAAAGGACGAGGAAATGAGCACAAACTGAAATACAGCCAATTCTACCTAGAAATAAGAAAAAAATATCCCCTATATACTGCAAAGGTTATCAAACATTAGAACAGTTTGGAGCAGGACAGCTGGTGTATTCTCCATCTGGGGAGATATTCAAAACCTGACTGGACACACTCCTGGCAACCTGCAACACTGCTGGCAACCTGGACAATTCTTTTTTCAAAAATGGGAAAAATAAAACTTCTGTGGAGAAGTCAGAACTTACTGAGATACCCCATGCATGAATGGTTCTTTGTTCTCACACTGGGATCCTCAATCTTTTGTGGTGCCCCACATGAGTCAGGAAATCACCGATCAGTGCAAGACTTATGCCTGAGATCTACACTTACAAGTTCATGGGTTTTATACTTTATTTTGTAAGTAATTTATGATGGTGGGTCAGCCATAGAGAGGTTTATTTAAGCAGCCTATTTTGGTGAATTTAAACACACAGCTAATAAATTCAAGCCATGAATAGACTACCAGGTCCACATGTAGTCTATGTTGGTTTGATCTATTGGTGTTCCCATTGCAATCCAGCCACCGGTGTCCACGGCCTGCAGAACTCTGCTAGCAGAAGGTATTTTCATTTGAGGAGAGCACTAGTCAGATGATCCATTGGAATGTCTTAGAAGCTTTTGCCTTCAGTGCAGAAGTTGCACCAGCCCTTATTCTGGAAAAGTTTTGGAAATAATGAGCCCCAGGTGAAAAGTAACAAGCCTCTGGCACAGAGAAAGCGGCCTTCAACTAGCACAGTGTTCTGTAGAGCAGACATGCGCACCATGGGCATCAGTTAAACCAAAACAATCTCAAGTTAAATCAAAACAATCTCCCAGAGGTTTAAATTCAGGCTAAGTTCAGGTTTAAAGACAGGTTTTACTCTACAGACCTAGACCCAGGCCCTTAGCACTTCAGTGAGGAAACTGCCACATGGATAATCACTTCCCTGAGCTGGGTTGAAGCATGCTTTTGTAAACTATGTGTGAGGATCAGAGCTCACTATCTTACAATACAACTTCATGTACAAGTCCACAGAGACTAGAGGAGAAAAGCTCAGCATTTTTCTGAACTGATGCAGGGAATCTGTTCTCACAACTTACAAGCAATATTAACCTTCTTTTATAGAAGTGCTGGCACCAGTACTTTTCAAACGTAAAGTACATAATGCTTTTTGGAGGGGAAAAAAAAAAGAAACCACAAAACCCAACAAATTCCTATTAAATACGTGGGCGAAAAAATTAAAAATTGTTTTGGAACTTCTATACACAATTCCATTTTTGGGAAAATTCTGTTCTTTTAAAGTTTATATTTCTTTCTAGGTTTTGTGCAGCAAATATTTACTACAGGCATCCTAAGAGCTGGAAAACTGTTTTATTTACTTTACAGCATTGTAACATCTAGGGATAAATTGTGCACTTGCTGCCAGAACTACAATTTCATACAAAATTATTTTAAAATGACTTAGATGAGATGAAAGGCAGGAGAAAACTGAAAACCTCAGTACCGTTGTCATGTCCCTTGGCCCCACCACCCCTCAGAGTCTGAACTAGATCTGTTCATTGTGTCTGAATGTGTCAGGAGCAGAATTATGCAAGGCCATGGCCCTGTTACACACTAGGGATCTTGATTTTGCTCCAGAACTGAAGTTAAAAGGCCTGGAGCTGGTCTCCATCCCCAACATAGATTTGGCAGCAGATCTATTTGTATTCTACTCCCTAGGATTGCAGGCTTTGGATGCCACTTCCTAAGTCCAGCACATGCTGCAGCACCCAACACAGCACAGCTGTCTTCATCACTACAGCTGAGCACCAGATGCTGGCAGGGATGGCACAGCCCAGGGTCCCGACCCTTTCACACTGGAGTCTTTACGCTGCAGGTGTGGTGGCTTCTCCAGGCCAGAGTGAGCTGCCCGTGCTGGAGGCTGTGTGTGTGCACGTGGTGGAAATAACAGCTCCACTGGGCAGCCTCTTCTGTGAGCCCTCCAATATTCCCAGTTAGAGAGCTAAAGGCATTGAGCAGTGACTTCAAGTTCAAATGTATGACCTCACCACATGAATGAACTCATAAGAGATCATGAGTATTTTTAGGACAGAATTTTTGGAAGCTTTCAGCATTGGTCTAGTTCTATTTCCACTGATTTCAGCTCTGCTGTTCTAAAGACTCTACAGTCATAGTATTATTGAAGACAGCAGGAACCTGGTAGAAGCTGACATAGTCTCATAAGCTGTGGCATCTTAATATTTTGAAAATTAAATACATTGCTGAAATAAAATTGGGTTATATATTTTTTAAAAGCTACTTTAGTAATAAATTATTTTTCTTCCCTTCTCACTTAATCCTCTTTTTCCACAAATGTGGAACATTTGTGAAACATGAGTTTCACTGAACTTGGAAGATCATGAAGTCATGCCAGTTTACACAAATTTGAAACCAACTTCGAAATACATCAAATCATTAATCAAGATACCAGACTTTACTCTAATGAGAGTCATGAACTTTTCAGCTGAAAAATCAGTATCTGAATTAGTATCTGATCACTTCACATCAGTTGGACAAATATACTGAAGAAAAAGACAGCACATCATCAACTTGGGTATAAATAGCCTCTGGTTCACCAAAACCTTTGTGGACAACAATAAAGTATTAAGTGGAAAGTAACTTATGGTAATTAGATTTAGACTGCTACTTAAGGAAAGTTGTGATTCAATACTAATAACTAATTTTACCTTCCGTGATTAGTGAAAGCTGATTAGAAGTAAGTATGTTATCTGCTGGCTCTGACACGATTATTGTCTTACCAAAAAATGCCTAATTAATTTTGCTGCAGCTACAAATTTCTGTTTAACAGATATGCTCAGCAACACTGCCAAGCATTCCATTACTTATCCATTATTATGCTCTCCTATAATGTGCAAAACTCTTGTGTAGAATTCTGGAGATTTTTTCATTGCTCAGTGTGGACTGAATTCTGGGAAGGACTGAAAAACTGGATTTAGGATCTGTGTTCTCAGACATAACACATGTAACTGTAAAGTAAACTCACATTTTTCACAGTCCCAGTCAATAATACCACAAAAATACATGAAAGTTAAAACGTTCAGAGTCTTCCCTTGATACTAGGGCATTGCAAAAGATGTAGGTAAATGTGGCAACTGTGAAATTACCTAGACACAATTCCATTTAATTTCATTTACTCACATGACAAATTATCTGATTGCTCAGACTGAAACTTGAATGAAAATTAGACATAGCAGCAGATAAATTAGACAGATGGATCTTTCAAGCAGTTCAGGAAGGGCTGATGACATCTACTGTCCAAAGGATCTTTGACAAACCCTTGGCATCCCACAGTGGCTAAATGCAATTCCCCCCCTGAGAACATGCAACAAAGTTTCCCACAAATGGTTTTACCAACTGAATGAGGACTAACTAGTCCATCAGAATTTACTGAGTAAAGAAAGACTTGAAATAGATTAACTAAGATATTATGTTCTTGAGGAAGGTCGCAGCTGTAGTTCCTTCAACTAAATTTTTCACTTATGCATATATTGTTTTTTCACTATATGGTTACCAGCAGCACAACAATTTCTCCAGATAAACATTGCCAGGAATTCTCCACCATCAATGTAAGGCTGCTATTGCCTCAGTAAACAAGGCAAGCTCTGCCTTGTTTGTGCAGCATGCACCAGAAAAAGTTAGCCCTCTCTTTGTTCACTTAAAGTTAACAACTTATTTCAGAGATCCTACAAATAGCATAAAATGATAAAATTAATTTCAGCTCTTGACATAAGGGGGTGCAATTCCGTTCTCCTGAACAGCACTTCCTATTTAACTATGGCTGTTCATGGTCCCTGAAAGAATTCAGCAGAGCTGCTCTGTTGTTCTCTTCTTAAAGTAGCACAGAATTTCATAAGGACAAACTTGCTAACTTAGCTGTCAAGCTGATGAATAAAGTAACTTCCCTGGGAAAGGAGTGCCCTCCAGAAAAACACTGCTGCAGCCACAGATGTTGCTTTGCAAAAGAGATCACAGGAGATCCAGAACCATTTATACTTATTTAAGTGAGAAAGTTTAGTGAGAAAGTGGAGATATATCAGGGGACACACTGAGAATGTAAATTCTCATATCAGCATGACCTAATATGGATTCTCTTACCTCACTAACAAATGTTTCTTCCAGAAAACACAATGACTTTTGCAATATTTTTTCTTTTCCCTCTGTGTTCCCCTTCTTTTTCACATCTCCTCATGCTGCTTCAGAGAATTTAGACCACAATCCACAAGATCTGTGTTCACACTTCCGTCTGTGCTGTTCTTTGTACAGGTAAGAGGTTTGTAGTTCTCATTCAAGTGAGCACAGAGCATGTTACAAACCCATCTCAAGAGAGGAAAAATACTTTGCTTTGCTAAGTTTACCAAGGGCTGTGTATGGGTTATTAATTTACATGGCATTTTCTTACTTACCTAGGGATTTCTACAGCTGCTTTATTGAGTGTTCTATGGGATTAGACAGGGAATCTTGACCAAATGGAGTCTCTTAATAATGCATATGGACTATGTCAGCTTTAATATTTGGGGTTTACTGTGATTTAAATGAGAACAGAGACAGGCTTTGGCTCCTGCCTACAAACATCAGAGCCCCTTATGTTTATGCTTCTTTTATGAAATATTTTTAAGTTAGAGAGCAGAACTGTCCCCATAGGCTATTTTTCCTTCAGGTGCTGAATCTAAAATCAGTGACTGAAATTTACAGGAGAAAAAAGACCTTTGTAATCTTTCCAGATCCCAAATGGGCAACCCCTATTACAGTATGTTTTATTTTCACAAACTAAGGTCCAACAACCATGAAGGGCATGTGAGCCCCCATAAACCCTACACACTAGTTCCACTTGAGTGAAATGAAGGGAAACTGGCAGGTTTGCTGAAGCTCCAGTGAAACTTACTTTCTTGTACTAATTTAACAGGGTACCCGAGACCTTCACCTGTTCAAAGTCTGTCTCCTCTGCCATCTGCTGGAGCCCTACAATATAAACCCCAAAATACCGTACCATAACATTCAAAATCTACTTATTATTATTATTATTATTATGTAAAATAAACTGGATATATAATCTAATAATCATTAAAAAATACTATACTCTTATCAGGTTGATCTAGCACAGCAAGCAAGCTTTGGTCTTGGGTGTAGCAGTTAGGTAAGCATTCCATATCACATATATAAAATTCTTCCAGGCCTTTCAATAAATGAGCATTTAAGTTACTAGTCCAAATGCTAGTCTTTCTTACAACAGTTACTCTAATGTAGTTCATAAAGTTACCTGAGTTGTATCAATTTGTAATGGAGTCCAGACTATTACATTATGCTCCTCTGTGTTTTTAAAACAAGAGTTAAAACAAGTTTCAGAGTTTGAGCGTTCCATACTACCCACATGCCTTGCAGCCCCCTGTAAAAAGACTACACGCTGGTGTCATGTGAAAATGCATTCTGAGCAATACATTTCAGGATCATTTTTACAGGCATGATGTAGGTTGTGGTGAATCAAAACAGATTTGTTTTTCCTGAGCCATTTCAGAACTGATCCCATATCAACAAAGAGAGGCTTCAGCCCCTTCAGCTCCCAATGACTTTACCAGAGATTGACTACAACTGCAATTAAACCATGATTTTGCACGTTCTGGAATAGGGAGGCAGAGAGTGAGTGAAGAACCTACCATTCAGGTTATCCAATGGTTTCATTATACCACCCTGTACTTAGCTTCTCACAGTTGCAAAATAACTTAGTCTGTTCCTTACCTCAGCTGTTTGCCTCCCATAATTTTAAAGGTGGAGGAGAGCAAAAAAATAAATAAAACAACTGAGCCAGATAAGACAGCTCTTTTGAAGGGGAAATCTGGACAAAAGGGAAAAATATTTTGCCCAGATAAAATCCCTATCACTAACAATTTTACTACGTTAGAATCAACACTCCCACAGTCTTAGAAATTGGTAACAAAATTTGCCAGAGAAGATATTACTTGACCAGAGAAGTGTCTTTTACTGCTCCTACCTAATCAATTTTTTGTTGAATTATGGATCTGAGTAGCACCATTTAAATATTGTGCAAGAAAAAAAAACGCTTTCAGTGGACCAATAAGAAAATCATCTGTTATCATATACTAAAGTATCCTGCTTTAAGAAGGATATGAGCACAGAAGACCTCTAGAGGTCCCTTCCAACATATATTTTTCACTGTTTCTATCTGAAAAAGGCCCACTTAGCCAACAGCTGACTGGGACTCTCCTTGAGCTTACTGTTTGGCAGTGCTGCCAGAAATGTGAACCAGACCATAAGAATATCTATGGGCTACAGGCTACTGGCTGTCAACCAGTAGAGTTCAGCATGGGTAAATTAACACAGGCCCTGGCAGGGTCTAAGCAGTCTGAAGCCAGAGCATTGTGCCAGACAGTATTTTTCGTCTTCAAATTCCACATTACCTATGCTCAGCTTGGAGATTGTCAGCTGAAAGAATACTTCCTTGTGTTTTTACTGAGTTAGGACATTTTGTGTGAACAAGGAAAGAAACTGCAAGTCTTCCTCTTGATTACAGAAGCTGAACACTTCCTGAGATCTGAATTATCTCCTTGCCCTTGTACACAGCTCTTGCTAAAGTCATCGACCAGTGATTCCTGAAGTCCCAGGGACGGAGAGAGCTATGGGTCAGCACCCCACAGCTTCCATGTGAGATATTTTCCCTCTATGTGAAAGACTAAAGGCATGTTGACACAGGTTGCTGGGCCAAGACTCTGCCCAGGGCCTAGTGAGCCTCTCCCGTGCTGTTTGCATGTCGCCATTTGCTGACTGGAGTAGGCTGTAAGAACTTCCCTCTCTAGACAGCAAAGGAAAATTAATGATCTTTCCATTCCCTTTACACTGGCATGACACTGAGTAGAGTGAAAATCTGATGTGATGTGCAGCAGTCTCCAGCTAAGAGGTGATAATCAACAGGTCTCCTCCCTGTTGCCAGCTGTCTCTCAGGTGGTGGCACCACCAGAACCTCACCTCCACCCTAACACATTCTAAGAGTAGGCTTCCTAAGAGAGGAAGCTTATCCTTAGAATAAATTAAAGGTGGTTTAAGCTAGCTGTTTGCACAACCATTAACACACAGCGACAACAGAGTAACTAGCAGTTCTCTTTGAGCTGTTAATTGTTGGGGTTTGCACTAGGTTTGTTATTTAGGTTGATTGCAGGAAGGGAGCTCATGTTTCCCCAGGAAAGCTGCCACTCTGTTATGTGAGACATCAGCCTTTACCCATGGTTCTCCTTTGAAATAACAAGATGTTCCTCAATTATGTGAAGGACAAAGCCTGGACATCTACCTCAGTGTTGTGGTTGCCCAGTGGATGGAGGCAGGGTTTTGAATTACCAAGTAAGGTGCTAATGCAGGAGAGAGGAACAGATACTGCACATCTAACCCCGGTAATTCTAACAGGGTAACTGGGAGAAGCCCATTACAGAGCTGCCTGCTCCTCAGGAACCTGTGCTGGGTTTCCTGCCTCCCTCGAAGACAGTATGAGTCTGTGTGCCCGGCATGCTGCTGTGAGAGCCCAGAAGCTGGACAGCACAGTAGGCAGTTTTAACTGCATGGGATCTCTCTGGAACACAAAGTTTAAGCCAAATTTATCACAAGCAGCACCTGTTTTTTTGCTGTTTTCTAACTGAATGTTCTGATATGATTTCCCTGGGGTTTAAGTTTTGATTTTCTGCTGAAGGAGGTATTTGCAATGGAAGTAGAATGGATCAGACCCAATACATAGTGATACTATTACTGAGTACTTTGAGAAGCAGAATTTTTCAAGTTGGGTAGCTATACTGCTATTTTAGATAACCTCTGAGGATATGTCTGAACAGCAGAATGCTCTGCAAGTCAGAGCTATCCTGTCTTAATATAGCACAACCACAGTTCTTCTCTCAGGAGAGTTTGGGAAGCACAGTGCAGAACATTTTATTATACAGCTTTTGGTAGACTACCTAGATCAACCAGAACTAGTCAGAGTAATTCACCAGCAGTGCCCTGAGTTTGAGTTGTCTAGCTATAAAGGGAAAATAACACAATCTCATATTTTAAGGCCATTATGGGACAAAAAAAAGAAATCTGTGAAACACTTAGATAAAATAGTCAATAGCCACTATCAAAAAAGCTAGAAAACACACAAAATTCTGTATCCAGTGCAGGATTGAAGGGCAGGTGGGAAATAAAGTTAGAGCTTTGCCCAAAAAAAAAAAAAGACTGAGACATCTTTACGGAACAACCTATACAGCTAGACCATCTATCAAGTATTACCAAACAAGCCACATTCTGTAGGGGAAAAAAAAAGAGTCATGACAATGAAAGTGAAATGTCTATGCACAGGAGAAAAGAAGGCAAGTTAAGGGTATATAGACAATCTAATTGCAGTCTAACTCTTCTGTTTCAACATGCCACTATTTTACCTCTCTTTTTCTCTCCTTTTTTTTTTTCCCAATTCCATGTGGGTATATCACACACACACTTTAAATACTGAAATATATATAATACATTTTCTAATTAAGAATTTCCCATTCTACCTAACCAGAAATTAAAAAGCAGCTGTCTTCCCTCAGATTTTATAGCACAGTCTTTTTTTTAATCTATGTTGATACACTAGGTTTCTAAAATCAAGCTTAAAAAAGCCCCAAACCCTATTTCCTTTGTTGAGATATTACAGTCCTCTTTATATGTAGGAGTATTGCTTTATTCATCTATGACATGACACCTGATTCTGCAATGGTTACACAAAGATGGTTATTTATAGATCAGGGAAGCACAAACATCCTCCCACCTCTCCCAGTACAAGGGTCACAGAGCCCTCACCTGGTACTAGATTCAACATGACAGGTGATAACATAGAAGTAAAAATAACTTGTCAGTATTTCCTTCAAAGTCAGACAATTACTAGTTTTAAAACAGGGACAATCTGTTCTTAATTACGGAAGATTTCAGCACAACAGAATACAAACACACGCACCAGTACTCTTCAACAGACCCATAGGTATGTACACATGTAGATATGCACACGCACATTACTTACACAAGTTTATTTTGGTCAGGAACTCACATGAAGTTGAGGTTAACATCAGTTTTAATTAAAATCAGCTCAGTAAACCTGATACTGGATTTCCAGTACTAAATGGAGGCTTATGGGACTCTAATTAGGATATAAAGGCTCTGTTCCCAGTGGAACAGATCCTCAGTAAACCCCTCTGCTAGTCCATTATCCCCAGCCCAGCATGCGTCATTGGGTGCCTCTGTCTATTTTAGCCTTATTAATGTGTTTAGGCACATCCATCAGTGAATTAGCACAAACTGGTCTAAGGTTTCAGAATGAGGGAGCCACTCACTCCTATCACATCAGCTTTACCTCTCACCTTCCAGAAAAATAAATACCTCAATAGTTTCTTAAGTCAACTGCTCTAGATATATAGCAGGTTTCATAGTAACAGACTGCATTTCAATAACTTTATGCAGCAAACAGGAATGGGTTTTTAGACAGCACCCGGAGACTAAACTCAACCATTTAGGTTTTGAATTACAAGATAGACATGCTCTCAGGACAGGAGACATCTCATCCTTGCAAACATAAAGGAGTTCAGAAAAATATTTACTTTTCAAGTATCCTGTACTCTTGCTCCTGTAATTCTACATGCAAATTACAAACATAAAACCAGACAGAAGAATCTTTAAATAATTAATGCTTTTTTAATCATTTTTCTCTCTCAGTATACATCTAAACAGGCATTACTCAGTTTTATTACTTATTCAGTTACTTCTGCTGTTACCCAGAGAACCTCATTTTGACAGTTTCTTAGATCAGAAAATATTTCATAATCAAAAACTGTTATTTCTATGTTTCTATGGCATGTGACTATCAAACTTCATAAAATATTTCAACACTACTTGTAATTTGTAACAGCATTACCAGATTAGTCATCAGGGCAAAGACTACTTGGGCTGCACTCCAAGTGTTTATCTTAAAATCAGTAAAATACAGGAATGAAATAAATATAATGCAAATATTGATCACCAAATCTGAACACGTTAATTTTTATAAGGCCTGCCACAGTGTTACTGTCAGGGAATTTTACACAACTCAGTCATTCCACTTAGTCATACTACATGAACAACATCCTGAATAAGAAATTGATTAAATATGTTTGTAGAAAATCAAGAGCTTAAAATCAAAGCCAACAGGAAGAGAAAACTGTGAATAGCCTGCACTCATTACCTGTGCCCTGCAGGTGACCAGAGGTTAGGCACCACTGATTTAGGGCATCCACACCTGGTAGGCTCTGCTCTAAACACTGTCTAATACAGCACTGAAGTCACTGATTTATATACTGATCAGAAACAGCTTTTGAACCTACCCAGGTTTAAATGGGCTCAGCTGATTAGCTGGAGTCCACATCTTCTTGCACCTTTTGAGACCTTTCTTATATTCAGTGCCATGGAGTGATCCTCCTCACTTGCCAAAATAAAGGTTTGTTAGGATAGGTAAAGAAAATGTTCCGAAAGGCCTTTTTTCAACTTCTTTTGTAGTTCCATTGTCATAATCAAGCAATCATTTTCCACATAATCAAAACACAAAGAAACCTGACATTATGCAATTGTTTTCTTTAATCTGGGAGAAAGGAGTTTGTATTGATGCTAATTGCCTTCCTTGAATCTCTTCTTGACAACTGATCAAACAAATCATGATCAAACAGAACATATGGAATATTACTCAGTCTTGCTTTAGCTTGGTTTAGCTTTGCAATAGAAAGTGCATCTCTTTAATACAGCCGTATGCATATTATTTTTACTTTTCTTGCCCAAAAGGTATGATAATCGTGCCGGGATGATTTGGAGAACACGGAAAAGCACAATCTATTAGAGTACCCTGAAAATGAAAACCATCTGCCGAGAAGTTTATTCCAGTAAGGCCTGCTGAACCTGGAAACAAGAAAGCGTTGTTGGTTTGGGATGGTATGAAATCTTCTGTCACAAAGGTGGTTCCTTGCATTTCTACTTATGGCACAAGCTATATCTAGTAGCATAAATTCCAGCACCCTATTCTTTATGACATTACATAATTTACTTGGCAGATGTTCATGGGCAATTATTTATATTTTAGCTCACACCCATGTTTTTACATTATCCCATTATGAATTTGTAATAGAAAGGAAAGTCATGAAAACTTTTTAACATATTCTGGAATGTAAATCTTTATTTAAAAAAAACCAAAACTGCATGTTGACTTTAGTTTAACTGCTGTAGCATGAACTTCTCTGACTAGTGGTAGCTGAGGTACCTTTCACACATAAAAGGTCAGAGACCCTTATTCAAAAAAGAAAAAATAGGAGAGTAAATTAAAAGACTTGAGCACTTGTGGGTATAGTCATTTTACCAAGGCCACTTAGCAAAACAGGAGAAAATGCAAATGAAATCAGATCTTTCTGATTTACAGTCATCTGTTCTAATCACTGGATAATAGCAAATTTCTCCACTCCATTTCAGAAAGCTACCGATAGATTATATCCTATAATTAGCTGAAATACCAGCTAAAATCTTGAAGGATCATTAAGGAATAAATGCACAACAGCACTGAATAACATAAAAGAAAATTATCAATTGTAGTTTACATATACCTCCATCGTATTTGAAACTTTTAAATTTCATTGGTACTTGAGAAGCCCATTCTTACAGGAAGAACCCAAAGTGAGTACAAATTTAAATATTCTTCAGGAATCTGAGGAGTTTTCTGTCAGTTGAGCTTTGCCTTTTTATGAATTCAAAGAATAACACTCAACGAAGTATTCAGACAGGAAAAAAGGAACAATAACTAAAGTGTTTCTCTAGCTGCAGTTAACACACAGAAGAACTGTTGAAGTGTTGGATAGATCAGATCAATATAAATACTCGATTTACTGCTGTGAAGCAGTCAAGAAAAAATGCTGTGAACATTTAATTACTACCAAGAATCCAGAGAATCGAAGACATTAATTTTAAATATTCAGTTACCTATTGAACAAAAATCTATTAGCGTGCTGTCATGAGCGTAGCGGCTGCTTGTTAACTCTCCAGCATGGCAATAAAACTTGGGCAATGCATGTAATTGTACTAGGGATCAAAGAGCTGAGCTCCTACTGAGAAGCAAGTGTATACACTGCCAATATTTCACCATTCAGAGTCACTTTCCCTCCTCTACCTAATATGAAAGCTATAAAAACAAAACCAAAAATCCCCTCAAACTGTTATTGTTAAAGCCAAAAACTAATTAGTCATTGCTTCCCAAAGTGTTATGTGAAAAGTCTCTAGAAATAATGGGCTGCATTCTCAAATTTTATAGGTTTACTGAGTCTAGTGTTCTCTGGTATTTCCTGTTTCCCTTGCTAGGGAAGATTGAGTCAAGTTTACAAGTCATCTTGAATAACACGCAAGCTTTTCAATAAAGGCAATAATCTGTAGATTTATAAAGCATACAGTTAAAATAAAGACATGGGTGGTAAAAAAAGGAAACAGCAAGAGCTTTTCTATTGTTTTTAGAACTAAAATTCCCAGCATCTTAAACATTTTAGCAGCATATGATTTGCCATTTCAGTAGGGTTTGGTGATGCACTTTTGTTTTTCTACTTAAAATATCTGAGCTTGAACGTTGCAATACATCATATTACAGCAGGGGGAAAAGAAAAAAACCAACACATCTAGAATACTATTACATCTAGAATACTATTTCTGTATGTTAATGTATACATATGATAGCATCTATAGCTGCCAACGATATGGGAAACAATGAACAGCTTTCTCTCTCTTCCCTTGTGAGACATTTCAGCAGATCTCAAAACATGACATATATAAAGAATTCGATAGATCCTTGAAATGCCTACATATGTTACTTTTCCAAGCTACGAACAGTGCTCTGAACAATTAGTGATGAGGAATCTTTCTTGGTAGCTTTACCTACAATGAAAATGGGGTTAAATGTCATGACCCTTGATCAAAGTCGCAAGATGATGATTCAGACCCCTGGCCCCATTACAGTTAATGGAAGTTCTGCTATTGACTTTATTATGTCAGGATTTCAACTCCTGAGATCACTTAATTGTCCCAAACATTTATCACCTTGTTTCTGTTTTACTGCAGAACTAAAAGCATGTCCAGAACTTCAGCCATTATGTGATCAAACACTGCTTTAGTGAGGACCCAAAAGAGCAAAATAACATCTTTCAGAAAAACAATTCCTAGATCAGCCCCTGAATTTGAACACAATCCCAAGTCATTTTCACTTATGACATCTAACAGCATCACAGCCCAAGTGGGTATTGATGTATTTTTAGTTTACTTTTATTTTACACAGTCATTATGAATATAATCTACTCAAGAAAATGTTCTCCCAATGCAAGATAAATTAAAGCTTTCTCTGTATCTGTGTCCAAGGGTATTTCCAGTATTGTTCTGTTCTTCATTATGTCATCAAAAAGGCACAGACTGTTCAACAACTGTGTTCAAGGAGAAAATGCCTTTGATGTACTTAATAAAGAAAATAGGTGAATCTGTATGCTTAGCTACTGTCCATATTGTTAAGTTGATAAAAATAATAACAACATGCACAGACTCTTTATTTCCTAAATCTTATTGTGTATTTAACTCACACAGACACAAGGCACAGGAAGTCTAGAAGACTCTACTGCCTCTTACGGCAATGTGATAGAAGCAGCAGGATTGGTACTGAACGAAAAGTTAGATTAAAAGAAGAGAAGAAAGCTGTGCAGTTGACCTAATCCAAGCCCCAAAAGATATATGTTAGCAAGGCAGAAATTTGTGCCATTTTTTTTTCCCCCAGTGATAATTTTTTGTATTTGCTACTAAACTACACAAAAACGTAACTGGAGTTAGTAAACTTAAAAGTAAACTTGTAATCCTCTGGTTACAAACAGGTTTTCTGCAGTAAACCTCTGCATTGCAAAGATGCCTTTATACTCGAAGTTAAGGTCCAGTTTTTAATGAACTAACCTTGGCCTTAAGACACCAAAACAACATGCTTATCTCACCATATTACATATAATGTGTCTTACATACATGATACTCTTGGCTAAGTTCATAAAAGCCAGAGCTCTAAATTTATCTCTGGCTGATGTTAACTTCTTAAGAAATGGACACATCTGGATGCAAATGAGGAACATCAGCTGAAGTCCTCTTGTACATGGTTTTGCAAAGACCAGTTCCCACAGACGAAGTAGCACTTGCTCCGTGATCAGAGCTGCCTTCACTCCGTGATCTGACATAATTTGTGCAGTCTCATAACTGGTCACAAAAATGGAGGAAGCCATAACATGCCTGTATTTTGTTTTTAGCACCCAGAGCCTCTGGGTTTTAAACATGCATAAAAAATATAAAAATATTTTCCAGAAGTGAAATCCAAGGTACCTGTTTTGAATAAACTGCTGTGTTCTGAGGTTACTGGATTGAAAAACTAAATAGGAATATTAATAAAAATGTTTCAGCAGCTTAAATCTGTTATTTAGTAAATTTCTGTACACTCACCCAGTAGTTCTACACTATAAAGTTACTTTCAAATTTATACCAATGTATTTCTAGCATCAAATCTCCACTGCTGACCATTTATTTGACCTCTTTCTAGCACATATCATGTTTTAAACTGAAATTCTTTATGATTCTAAAAATAGCAATGCAGAGGTTCTGAAATGATTAATGACAGTTAGGACTGTTGAGCTCAATGTAGAAAAACAAAATAGGGTGTACAGCCATCCATCTACTGAAACCTGGAAGATTACTTTTCCTGTTCTGGGGTGAGGATATTAAATTTCCTAAGAGCTCTCCTCTTACAAGATTGTCAGAATGTCAATGGCTTTATCCAGCATTTGTTCTAACATATAATATTATACATAACTGCCTAGAGGTGCCAAAATACAGGCAGAAATTGAAGGGTGGTTTTCTAAAAATATAAATAGGAATGCCAGACATGAGTTTATTATGAAAACTTGAGACTCCTAAGACTCAGGAGATCTCCATCACAGCCATGTTCCTGCAAAGCATTTTTCTGTTTATAGTACTCCCTAACAGAGATCCTTTACCTTTCCACAGCAGACTACAGTCCAATTTGCTTGATAAACCTCATTAAGGACTAGATTGCTACAGTGACTGTGTGGGATTTTTTACTTCCTTCATAGAGCTGCTGGTGTTTATTAACGAATTGCATAGAATTAAAACACTGATCTCTGAGAGTCAGTGTATGAGTATCTCTTGTGCTGGTAACAATGAACTTTGCACTGTCAGATAATTAAAGGCATGAAAGCAAACCAGTACAACAGTTACAGTGATATTACCAGAGAATTACACATACACTTTCTATTTTGAAGGGTGCCCATAAATCTCACTGAATGCCTCCACATGATAGCAGAAAGACAGATGAGGTGGGCGCCCTCAGAGCGTGAGTCAGACCAGCAGTTTCAATGGAGTAGGGAAGGAAAACATAGCAGACTATCCTGGAGCAGATGCCTGATTTTTAGATGGTTACAATGATGCAAGATCAGTTGTGCTCTGTGCATCTTAATGCTACTTTTTTCACTCATTCTTCTGACTCAGGAGACAAAATTCTGCTTTCTAACCATATTAAAACCACAACTGACTACTGTTAAAGATGTTACACATGAAGAATATATGCCCAGTTTACTTGGACTGAGCCTACCTCAATGATGAGCTGCTGTGTCTTACTTATTCTAGTTTCTCAAAGAAGAGGAGAATCACTACCCTTCATTTCCAGCAGTTAAGCAGAGGGGGGAAGAGTGAGAAGCATGGACAGAAAAAATTTTTCCTGCTTCTTGGATGGATAAGCAGATGTACAAAGTGAGACACACAGCCTGCTGTGCACACATCTCTCATGCATCACAGGGCAAAACAGAGGAGACAAAGCCCTCACCTAGACTGTCATTATTTTTACCCTGGTCCCCCAGTACTGCAGTCCATCATGTAGAAATAGCAGAGTTCATTATCAACAGGATGAAATAACCTCACAAAGGACCCAAGAATTTAGTTCACAGCCCATTTAAATTCACAGCATTGAGATGTGAAACAAGAAGAGTCATTTCTGTATGGCTATGAAGAAACAAAAACATTCAGGTCTTGATGCTGATAATTTAGACAGCAAAACAAATCAGGGAGACAAGCCAGGACTGTTGATATGTGGCAGCACATGAAGTTCTCTTTCATTACAAATTTGCTTGGTGTTCATTTCTGGTTATGTGCAGGTGTCATTGCACTTGCCTAAGAGCTTTTTTGTAATGAAGGACTGATTTTACATACTATTAAAATTATAATGCTGCTACTGAAAGCAACTTGAAGGACAACAAGCTGAAAGCTATTATTGAAAGAACAGGATACAAATGTGTTCCTTCTTCATATCCTATGCAGCCATTTATCATTCAAGGAGGAAATTTTACTGCTCAAATAATAGCATTTACAAGGATCCTAAATCTATCATTCCTGTTTCAACATCAGCCATATTTTAAATACTCAACATTTCTTTTACAGGCCTTATAATTTCAACATATATTAAGTGAAAGCAAGTGTACCTGTAATATATGTTTCTTTTACTAGACCCTGATTTTATAAGGAATAACTAATTATAAAGAGGAAAAAACCCCAAGTCTTTTAACTTAAATCTGGTGGAACTCAAATAACAAAGATAACATATTTTCACTTACTACTTGTTTGATAATTACTTAAACTGATTCAATAAATTACAAATTTAAGGCTTATTTTAAAGTTCTTTTATAAAACTAATTACTGTTTGATAATTACTTAAACTGATTCAATAAATTACAAATTTAAGGCTTATTTTAAAGTTCTTTTATAAAACTAAAATTGCATTGATAATTATTTAATTAAGCCAGGCAAGCTTTAGGTGCATTTGCATGGCTTTTATAACAATTCAAAATGGAATAAATTAAACTCTTCTAGCTTTCAAATACAGAGATAGCAAATACAATTCTTGGAAACACTCATAAGTACCTTTATGCATACAAGCAGTGCCTTTGAGTTCTATTCATGGAAGTGTTTTCTGGAATGAGGCCCTATGGAATAAATGTGAAAGTGGTACTCTATTTTCTAGTATTAAATATAGCTGAGGAGTGTCTAGTTTTTGAATAGCCATTTTATTCTTTCTGTCTATGAAAGCCAGTGCCTCGTTGGTGGCACGCTTTGAAATTTCTGGAACCCATTCATCTAATATTGGGAGTTATTCTTATTTTTATGCCATGAAAAGTATGTAATTTCTTACTGAAGGAAAAGCATTTTGCTCAAATTTATATTTGCATGAAGGAACACATACATTTAGGGTCATCCTTGCAACTTATCTTTTTGTTTCAAGAAGATCATTCTTTGTATTTTTGTACCTTGACGGTGTTTCACAAGTGTATTATTCTGCATTGAGATGCTGGTTTCCTTAAATCTTTACATTTTTAAAACTTTATTCCTTGCACTTGCTTTTCTGAAGATCACAGAGCAAGAAAAATCATGTAGATATATTTTGTATACATTCTTTGTGCTAATGCATGAGAACTCTTCTTCCAATACAGTGACAGCTCACAGATACATTTCAAGCAGTTTTTTCTTTTTGGTTTGTAGCCACTAAATTTTAAATTACTAAGTAACCTTAAAATGATGAAAGCAGGATATTAATCTTGCATTTGAATTGTATGAGAGAAAAGATATGCTTTATAAATAAAGCTATTTTTAAATGTAAATGATCTTTTTTGTTTTCAGAGGGTATTTGGAGATACACAGTTTAAGTCTTTGCTGCATTTATAATAATAAAAATTTTGAAAAGAAGAGAAAGATCAAGATCTTTTCTAAAACCAAAATATCTTGATATTTCCATCAAAATATTTATATTTCATTCTGGAATTGCCATGCTTCACATTCCAGGTTACTGTTTCCAATATTCATCATGAGGATTTCAGTAAAGACAAAGAGAAACAGACTGAATTTCACAGTGGTTCAGTGACATGAAGAGTTTTCTCAGTAAGAAACTTCCTGTAGCACCCTCTCTAGTAGGATCAGAAAAGTGAATTAAATCATAGACGTTATGACGGGCAGAGTGATGTGTACAAACAACAACCAGGATTTGAAGTTTTCATGTTAGGATTGTGTGTGTTTATTTCAATGTAATTAGGGAGAGAAGAAGGAAATACATGTACAAATACCACAGTCTTTATAAAGAAGACTGTCCTGATGGATATGTATGCCTATTTATACATATGTGAAACACTTTTTCTGACTTTGAAGACATCTTCCCTATTGAAGGAGACAAAGCCAAACACTGGCGCTTCTCTCAAATGAATTTCTTTCTGCCAGGCAACCTGGGGTACTTCTAGACCCAAAGAGCCCTGAAGGGATGTCAAGAAGGCCAGAGCACCTCAAGTGGAAAAAGTTTGGGGAGATCCTACCCTAAGTTTCAGAAATCGATAAATTTATATAAGCGCGGCTCAGTACAGGCCTGACAGAAGAGTTTCAAAGCTCAGGGCTGTCTTGCTTCCTGGTGCACCTCTTCACACATGGAAACATCCTGTGTTCTGCAAAAACGGCTGTGCAACCCCAGGACTAACACAACTGAACAAGAACATTCTAAAAATCCAAGCATAATCCTCTTCAGCCTTTCCCAGTAACCACCTACCTGTCCCCTGAAGTTGGGCTAATATTGGCAAGACCACTGTGGTCTTTGTGAACTATTCCAAAAGAGCCTCCACATGTCCTTCTGTTGGTCTTGACACCAGGAACAAAATTATTACTAGAAAAAACCAAAAACAATACTCTCAAGAAAAATGTGTGGGATTTCCCACTGAATATCTATGTTATGTAATAAAGGAAATATCTCTAAGGATCTTAGATGAGGATGAAATCTACCACCCATAAGATGAAATCATGAGTGGAAAAAACAGAATGCCTATCTTTGTTCTGTTTTAATTAGAATCAATATATCTGACCGAATGTAACATTAAATGAATTAAACACCGTTCAACAGACTCAAAACTATCTCTTAATAGGAAACCATTGCCATTAAACAATATTAAGAAACAGTATTTTATATAAAAGAGGTTCAGTAAGGTCATTGCAAATGCTATTCACTGCCTTCATTAACACTGCTAGTGATGTAAAATCTGAATTACAAAGCTGAACAAGGCATTAAGACTCTGTTCATTTAAAGCAGAACAAAATAGGTTTTAAAGTCGTCAGCTGAAGAAGTAGATGAGGTCTACTTTAGGCAACAGAATAAGCCTCAAATTGCCATGTTTTGACCCTCAAGCGGGAGGACTTCAACTGCCTGTAACCTACTGGAAGGACAGCAGAGGAGAGCACAAGCAATCTAGGAGGTTTCTGGAGGACACTGGTGGTCACTTCCTAACACAGGCAATTGAGAAATGGACAAGGTAGGTGCTCTGCTGGACCTCTGCTTACAAACAAGGAACTGGTTGGGAAGGTGAAGGTTGTGGGCAACCTTGGCTGCAGTGACCACGACATTGTGGAGTTCAGGAGAGGAGGGCCACTGAGATTATTGGGAAAATCTGGAGTAAAGACTGACCATCCTTAGAGGAGGATCAGGTTAGGAAAAGGCCAAACATTACCATAAGACCTGATAGGATGCACCCAGGAGCTCTGAGGGAGGTGGAAAATGTTGAGGGAGGTGATCCTTTCACTCTGCTCCACAATGGTGAGACACATCTGGAAGGTTGTGTCCAGTTCTGGGGATAAAGAAAGCTCCTCAGTATGGGAGACACAGAGACACGATGGAGCATGTCCAGCAAAGGTTGACAAAGGGTCTGGAGCCTCTCAGATGAGAGATGGAGAGAGCTGGGCCTGTTCAGTCTGGAGGTGAGACAGATCAGGGGAAACATAAATGTCTGCAAATGCCTGAGCAGGGATAGCGTTGTAAAGCTGGAGACAGACTCTTCTCAGTAGTATCTAGTGAAAGGACAAGAGGCAATGGGCACAAATTAAGTACAGGAAGTTCCAGCTAAAGATAAGAATAGACTTTTTTCCTGTGAGGGTGGTCAAACAGTGGAACATGGTGCCCCACAGAGGTTATTAAGTCCCCATCTCTGGACATATTCAAAACTGTATTGGACTTGGCCCAGACCAACCTGTAGTAGCCAGCCCTGCTCTGAGCAGGGAGGTGAGAGTATATGATCTCCAGAGGTTCTTTCCAAACTCAACAGTGTCACGATTTTGTGACTCTGTGAAACACATTGTGGTATTCTTGTAGTTGGAGCATGCAACAATCCTACCCTTTCACTTCCTATGCCTGATCACGCCACTATTAAGGAAAATGGCCAAATCATTGACAGAATTTTGTGTAAAAGGGCAAACTTAAGCTCAGAGCAAATAAGCCCATTTGATACCACACTGCTTTTGTTAAACCAAAGGAGGTACCACAGAGGCTAATTATTTTTGCTGTTCTTATCCATAAGCATTACATTTTTCAATGTTCACAGAGAAAAACTTTAGTTAATGAGATCCATAAAGATTCTTTAATCAGCTTATATTGTGAAAAAGTATTAAAGTCTCCACTTTCACAACAGGCGCATGAAATATATAGTTTTATGATATATTACTAGCAGAGGAACTCACCTCCCCCTTTCCCCTGAACCACCTGCAATTTTTAATAGTCATGTATCGCCAGGGTACCAGAAACCCATAAAAGTTTAACCTGCCAATTAACAACTAGGTAAAGTTCCAGCCTTGTAGAATATTTTGATTACTTCCAAGACCTTTTCACAAAATACTGAAAATATTTCCACAAAATTTCTACCCAGAGTTTTAATCTAATCTACAAAAAATTGAGTAGTAGGAGAAAAATATAAATGTATTATGCATAAAAAAAATTAATCAATTTTCATATATATGACAATAGACCTCCCAAATCCAACTCTGGATAAAAAGCAGTTATTTGTTCAGAGAAGGTGCGTGTTGGAGACAAGGGATTAAAGAAAAAAAAATTAAAGACTTTCATTCTAATATTTCCTCTCAAAGGGGAAACAAAGTAATGGCAGAATTCACCTATTCTGTACAAGTTAATCAAGGTGTGAAGTACAGCGCAATAGTTTTCAATGCATTTTATGATACTCCATTAAAAAAATAATGACGTCAAATGACATTACCTTTGTTGTCAGCAATTCTTTAAAAACCAGTTAAGAGTGTATCAGCTTTTGAATCATTTTCAGGAATACACAAATTTCAGTGCAATATAGTTACAGTTACGTAGATCTGGACTGGGATGTACATACCAAAGTATACATTTTTTGGCATTACTGTTGATAATCATAGATCTTTAGCACCGAGCAATACACCAAATAATTCTAGAACACAAAAAAAAACACCTCTGAGAGCTTTAATTATAAAGTAAGAAAGTCTAATGTAAATTGGCAGGAGAGAGATCATAGATAATATTGTTGACCAACTATAAAAGGCAGAAACTCATATCCATCACTGGTGCTCATTTTTTGTAGATTCCATAGTTTTTGCAGGTGAATACAGGATCCCCTAAATATGTAAAACATAAAGAGCCAGCATAAAGATGTCCATCTGGAAGCAAAACAAGTTGGTAAAGAAAGCTGTTGAACAAAGTGAGAATACATCTTTGCTACTGGAGGGCAGATGTCATGAATAAGTGGGACAAAACAGTAGGAGAAAGTCAAAGTTAGTGGGACATGGCTAGAACTGGAAGCCTGGAATTCCATGAAATTAGCGCAAGTTATTTGGAGAGCTATCCAGTCTGAAGAGGATGAAAACAAGTGAGAAAAAGGGAGCTAGGAGAGGAATGAAGCCATAAACTTCAAGCTTAGGGCATAAGTGGAAGGACTTGAAAAAAAAAAAGAAGAGGGCCTACAGGCACTGGGATGAAACTAAACAATAAACGGAAAAGGGTTTGCATTTACACGACATCTTCCTGCCACAGGGATGCAGGTACTGCAGAATGACTCTGCAGCGTTACAGCTGAGCACAAGGCTGCATTCACAGGGGACCTTCAAGGCATCATGCAGTTCAAATGGTGCAGCTACACCTTGCCTCTGGGTGAAAAATTACTGAATCCAGGCTGTCAAAAATGCTGATATTATGCAAAATTAGTGTATGCAATGTAGAGAAGCCAATTAATAGCCCTAGGCAAGTCCTGGAAACACCCTGAATGTTCATGTAATTTCTGATGCTCCAGTCAACTTGATGAAGGAAAAGTGCATAGAATTTATATAAACACTATTAATCTAAAAATTCCAAATTTACATCATAAATGAAGAGCAATTTTTTTTTTATCATGAAGTCCAGTATCAGGACAAGGATACGCCATTTTCTTAGAGTCTTGGCTTTTATTGATTCTACTGTACAGGAATCTCAGCTTGGGTTTTTTCTTCCCCTTTCTATCCCTTTTCGCCCATTTTTCTGCTTTTGCAGAAAATAAATATATAAAGCTTGATAAGTGTTTGGCAATGATAAGCTACCAAGCAATTTGAAAGAACCATTATTAGGAGTTTTCAAACTGCTGTGAGTTTTGTCAGCCAAGTTACAGTCTAGGTTTGCAGGTTACTGTGCACTGACTTCTAAAAGATCACTTCTCAGAAGAACACCATCCATTACCACTGAAAAGAAATATTAACTGAAATACTGCCCAGAAACTCATTTGTGCTCCCTTACCCGATCAGAAACTAACTGAAGAAATAGCTGTGGACTTCATGGCACACTCAAATCGTCATCCAGCTTTTTAAAACAAAAACCAAAACAAAACAAAAAACAACTACAACAAAATCTAGCTCCTGCCTAGTCACTTAATTTTTTTAGGCAATTCTTTGTGTCTGTGTTTGTGAAAATTACAATAAAATCAGTATTTATACTGAAAAGAAACTCCAACCAAAACAAACTAAAAAAACTGTATTGAAACCCATAGGCCAAACATTTTCAGACATAGGCTATAAATCCTAATTGAAAACATTTTGACTTCATGTTATTTTTATCTACAGTAATTTTCATTTCATTATTATACAGAAAAGGGGATCAAAATCATTTACAAGTGCAGATTAAAACAATACAACAAAAAATGCAAGGATGTGACATTCTGGTAATATCTAATTTATAACTTACTTGATTCTAGACCTATACTATAATATCAAGCACATACTCCACTACTAGTCATCAGTTCAATTCACATTCCAACAAAAACAAAAATCGCGCAGCATTCCCACTTTGTAGGAATGGTATTTTAAGAATTTCTTGGAGAGATTCTTGGCTTCTCAGGGAAGAGCTCTCAGAAGAATGATTAAAAAGGAACAAGCAATTCCATTTATTTCCAATTCCCTAGATGTTGAATAAGAGTTTTAATTCAGAACTATCCTGTTTATTCAAGTACTTTTAGATAACTTTTTTCAAGTTTTAGGGGCCTGGAATCCAGTATTTAACCTTCATCTGTAAGCACCATAACTCTACATATAAAGCATTTATTACCATTATTTTTATTATTTTCAGTTTACAGTGCCAGTGTACAACATATGCTTGATTCAAAAGTCCTCCCAAGTTTAATTGAAACAATCATAATGTCTACCAAACAACAATGAAAAAATAGGCCAAAGAACACCTTTATTTCCTCTAAATTAATATAACATAGATAATACCAATACAGTAGTGAAATGCTACACTGTGCAGTAAAATAAAAACCTAACTTCTACTTCTCAATTTCTAATTTATACATTACACACGATGGGAAGGTAAACAAAACTGAAAATTCAATAGTCCTCACTTCATTAGGAAGACATCATGAATGTTAAATTGTTTACTTGGAAAGGAGACTGTCAACATGAATTCTGGTTTGATTTGTGGCAGTCCTTGATAGCACTTCACTTTAGGCAGAGTATGGTCAAGAAACACAGCTCTTGATGTAAATCTGCAAATTAAGGAAGCGAGACCGATCCATCCGTGGCATGGGTCACTCCTAGGGATCAGTCTGCCCAAAAGGTAACACCATCTACATTTATCTGTTTCTTCTGTTTTGCAGAAGATGGGGATTTTCCTGATTTTGATATACATATCTCAGATCATTTATTTCCTCTCATGTTCACAAAGGAAAATGGGTTATTCAGCTTAATCATAACATTTTACTCATGGCCAGTTAAATAACTATAGAAATTAGCTTGCCACACACCAGTGATGTGCCTTATCATTTTTCAGCTTCATAAACAAGTCAAAGGAAAAAGAAATCTAGCTTTTATTAACCAGCTTCTAACACAAAGTCATTTATGCCTCACTCTGCTGAGACCCTGAGTCAAAGGAAAAGAAAAGCAACTGCAATAAGTTTTCCAGCAGGTTGCTTTATTGAAATCTGTAAGGTGAAATATTTTAACACGATGAAATCATCATAAAATATGTTACGTATTTATGATAAATTAAACTGTTATTAAACTCCTTTTCACTCTAACACCACCCTTGGAAGCAAGGGATTTTGTAGATTTCTAAAAAGTGGTTTTGTAAGGTGCTGTTCTACTTAAGGTTAAGTTGTATTTTCCATTATACATTCCCATTTCCAGGGGCTTATTATTCAGCCATAAAGATCTGCTTGGAATATGGCATGTAAAGGCTAAATTCAGAAGCTTTTTTTTCAATGAATATTTAAGGAAAAAAACACTAAACACTCACATTAGCTATTTTAAAATAGCAACGTTTCAGATGTTCAAAGAAATTTCACACCTGCAAAGACTTGATTCTGAATCTGAAGTACTGACCCCAAAAGCCAAAAAAAATCTAAATAATCTCTACAGTGACCATCTGCCTGACCAAGTCCAGTACTCCCCCATCACAGAGCAGAACCAGCAATACTAATATGGCAACCTAAGCACTGCAGCACTATTTTCAAAGACTGCTCTTTTCAGTCACCTTCATGAATATTTGAATCTTCTCTCAAATCTTCCTCCTTTTAGGTGCATATTTTTCAAAACTGCAATTAAATTAAAACACATTTTTCCAGTTTGTTTACAGAAAAAGAAATGCAAGATGTTCCACTTTGACAAGCACAGTTTCTTTGTCTTAAGATATCAGTAAGTGCTTGCATTAAAGCTTAAAAACTATTTAAATGAACTTGTCGATATTTAAGTTACATGATTAAGTTATAGTGATGTAGGAACAGATGTCCTGGGTCAGAGTACAGTTCACTTAGCTCTGCACCTAGCCTGATGCAGTAGCTCATGTGCTGGTACACAGAAAAGAGTAAGAATAGAACAAACATACTGTTTTCCCTGTCTCCAACTATTTTCAGCTCGACTTCTTGAGCCAGTGCTTCTAATATATTTAAATCATTGCAAGAGTAAAAATTGCATGCAAAAATTCACTAATTTTCTCTGGGAATTCTGAGTCTGTAAATATTTTTGGGATTTAGCACATAAAATGCTAATGATTTATAATAATTCAGTACAGGTACATTGAGAGAATGTTACACGCATGTGCACCAGTATGTGACCACACATACACAGCAACTCAAACAAACTTTAAAAGGTTTGATTAAAGATTAAAAAGGCAGGAAATACCAGATTAATCTCGAGGGCACAACTTTCATTTTAACACCCTTGTGCACGGCTGCTGTAACCAAACTTCTAACCACACCTCTGTGTGTTGGCTTTTTCCACAGAACTTCTGACACATTTGCTCACAGCATTCATTGCTCTATCACACCTTTTGCTCTCTCCTCTTTGATCATTATGTAATCTATACTCACACCTTATTCTTTGCATGGAACAGCAATGTAGATATAAAGGCATTTCTTTCCAGGCTATTGACACTTCCTTACAGGTTTCCCTCCAATTCACACTGGAGCAACATGCTCAGTTTTGAGTTTTGTGAAGTCTGGTAAGATGTGCAGCAGATTACTGATCCACCAAAGCAGAACTGCAGCACTAGAAGACTGAAAATAAAGAGGAGCCACTTGGTTGCCCATGTGGGATGTGACATGTGACATTACCTTTGTCCTCAAGCAGTGGTTAGCACTACATGGCACTTACAGCATTCCAAGTACAGGTGCTCCACATTTCACCTGCAGTGAAGTGTTGCTGTGGGTTTTTCTTCTGTCCCAGTCTCCTCATCTATTCAGCCCCAAGCTGCAATCCTGCAGTCACAGTGCCAGCGTTCCTACCCAGGAGATCGCTGTGACACATCTGCTCCCCTTCATCAAATCTCTTGCTCCTTCCAACTCTTTGGGTTTCAACTTGTGCGCTGTGAGGTCTGTTAATCTTCCCTGCTCTAGATTCTTTTCCCAAGAAGTTCCAGTGTGTTCAGAAACCCACCCTGTACAGATTTTTCTACCTGTAAACCCCTAATGTCAGTTCCGATCCAGATGACCAAAGTGGTCACCACAGGCAGCAGGAGCACAATGGCAGGAGAGTCCTGCCCTTCCCTGGCATTCGGGGAGCAGAGCAGTGCAAAGCTGTAGTGCACAGGGGTCACACACATCCTATGCACCAACATTTGCAGCGCCTTTACTAAAGCAACCATTGCAATACAGACAGATTGCAGAGGGACAGTTTATTCCACTTAAAGCCTGTGTTTAACTAGTCAGTGCATCTGCTACGGGTTTAGTATTAACACAAATGCCAGTATAGACAAAACCCTTCCCTCACCATTTTTAAATGTTCCTATTGCACTTAGTGCTGGTGCCATAAAGTACATGCTCATGATTTACCTGCAGCTGTATTTCAGTGAGCAAATCCTTCCCAACCTGCAACATCCAAGCACGTCCCCATCATTCTGGGACAAAGCAGGATGGCAACGTAAATCCTTAAAGATTACATGGCCCCTTGTGAACGGTTAAGTGGAGATTATTTTAAAGACTTAATTACACAGAAACCTGACACACTCCTTTTTAATGGGCAGGCAGACAGTTGTTTATTTAGTTTTTGAAATCTAGTCTAAATTGGGCCTTGAGAAAGAGAAAAGTACCCTAGGTTTCAATTAACAGATTGTCTTCCACTAGTCAAGGGATAACTTGAGCTTTACAGAAACACGTGTAAGAAGTAAAAATAAAGCATAAGTACTTCCTCATACTGTATATTGTTTTGCATCAGCCTAGTTATTCTGCGGTTCATCACTGGTATTAAAACTCTACATGTATAATCTAGTTTAGAGGATATTAACAAAGTATTACTGTCTCTTACTATTTATAAGTCATTAAATCTTTCAATAAAGTCTAGTTTATGAACAACAGTTTAGAAAAAACATCAGACACTTAAGAGTAGGGAAGACAGAGGCTTTCAGAATGCAACTGCGCAGCAAAAGCAGTGTGTCAGTTGATAGCAACAAAATATTTTTGTAAGAGAGATTGATACTAGTTAGCAATATCTGTACCAAATTGGGAAATGTTTTGACTGCAATTATGCAAATTAGTGACTGGGACTGTCTGTTTAGATGTACTGGGATATATTTATGACACACATGTTGTGTGGGATTTCTATTGAGTAAAAAAATTTTTTTTTTTAATAGAAAAAGAAAATTCTTAATATCAGAGAAAAAGACTTCAAAACCTTTGTTTCATAGTTTTCATTCATAATGACATAAAAATTAATTCCTGTAGACAGAGGTACTGCACTACATCAGAAAAAAACCCCAAAGCAATACTCTTCAAGAAGAATAACTGTGTTACTGATGAGAATGAGGAGAATTAAAAACTGAGTTAGAAGTTAGGCGTACAGTAGTGATTTGCTGTTCAAATTGACTAGTGCTTAGGTCCAAAGAAATGAACTATATTATTTTCTCTTTAATGATTAACATGAAAGAAGATCTGCACACTGATCTCAGCAGCTGGAAGTAGCAAGAAGGAACTTATACATTTAAGCAAGAAAAACTCAAGTTGCTACCTGGTAATTTCTGAGTTTGCAGTATACTTCAGTGTCAACAGAGGGCAAGATGATTATCTACCAAAGATTTAAGAAAACAAATTGACAAATTGATATGTTCTTCATGCATATTCTTTTAGCTTTTAAAATATACATATTGGGAGCAAAAAGGAACACAGGTCCCCATTTGCAAGAAAAAAATATACATAAAAATTACTAATATTTTTTCCAGGCTAGTTTTTGTTCTAATTGTGCCAAACTGTACATGTTACTTTGGCTTGTGGGTGTCTACAGACCTACAAGAAAAAGAGAAGGGAAAATTGATTTCTGCTTGACAAAAGAACACTAACTGAAATGTTATAGAAGAACTAACACTTAATAGCTTTATAAATCCTAATGATTTCAGGAAGCAATTAGCAAGACAAGCTGTCACACAGTCATTGCTCTGCAGACTTTCTATCGTGAATTCCAGACTTCTGCCCTTCCGCTAAATCTTGCTGAAATTTCCCAATGTGATTTAAAGCTTGACGGGAAAAGACAGAGGGTGTTATCATTTTAGCCCTGTTGCCTCAAGAATGAAGGCCAAAATTCTTGCATTTAAAACTAGTATGGTTGCCCTAAAAATCTTGACAATATAGGATTACAGATTTTTTGATGTATTTTTGCTATGATTTAGGAAAACAGGGTTTTTTTAAAAGAAGTTTCATTTATGATGCATGCTTAATTTACTGTTTTTCTTCAGTTTTACATTGCAATTCTTTAAACATTTCACTCCTTCAGTTCTCAGAGCCGTCTTCCATCCATTTAAAATCCCCATTGTTCTTGTGAAATTACATTATTCTATCTAAGAAGGAAAGCAAAGCTGTGTACCATATGGCCAAAGAAGGCCATATGGTATCTTCACTAAATTAGTAGAAGTTTCACTGATGCCAGTAGAAACCAGAATTCATCTACTCTGCAGACTGCATCTGCATGTCATGGTTTGGGGTTGAACCACAAATGAAAAGGCAGTTAGATTTGACCGGTTAATTAAGCCTGGGGGAGTAAAAATATCATTAATTTTAAAAGATAATTATTTTGCTGCTCTTTCAATTATTTAGTGATAATAAAAAAACAGCCTTGATGATGTCATCATCCTGGTTTTCACCACACACCTCTCAGAAAGCTGCAGTATTAAAAGCATGGCTTGCCCTGGTAAAAATGCAACCTGCCTTCCTCCCACCTTCCATG
Source organism: Corvus cornix cornix (assembly GCF_000738735.6). Classification (NCBI taxonomy): domain Eukaryota; kingdom Metazoa; phylum Chordata; class Aves; order Passeriformes; family Corvidae; genus Corvus; species Corvus cornix. The sequence continues at coordinate 49,281,179 of NC_046333.1, forward strand.
GTGCTATGAAATGAATAAGCACTCAGCAGCTAATATCAGAGAAGCAAATTTAAAATGAATTGGCATGCACGGAATTGCCTCAGTAGAACTGTCCACCCCATCGTGCCACATCTGTACTTCTGCAGGGGTAGGTGTGTTACTCCCCAGTTTGAGGCTCAAGAGGAACCAAACTGCCTTTGACAGAAGGAAAGAGGGTCTTTAGGGTGCCTTCAGGGTCCTGATAAGGTGACTCTTTCAGATCAGTAAAGAATCCTGCATGTAAAATAAGTCCCCAGCCTGGCTCAGCAGACACCTGGGATTGACCAGGGGTCATGTGAATGACAAGAGCCTTAGGGGAAGGGCATGTCTACCTTCTCTGTGGAAGATCCAAGCTCATCTATCTGCTATACTTGTGCAGCTGGTCCATCTCCTTGGCAGAAAGCCCTGCCAGTGGGCAGGATTCTTTACTTGACACATCATTCCAGGCAGAGTTCAACTGAAAACATAAATATTTTTAACTTGCTGACTTGCCTCACCTATTCAAAGCATGGAAATTCCCCAGCATGTTCTTGAGCAAGAGAGCTGCCCTGGGCAGCTGCTGTGGCTTCACCACCACCAGCCTGCACCTTCCATCCCCCTGGAGGCTGGCACGGTGCCCTGCTCTGCAGGTGGCCAGCAGGGAGACACCTGCCACCCTCACCTCTCTCCTGGGACAGGCTCAGGACTCAGCCCCCTGGCCCGGTCGCATCCTGGTCCATTGCTGAAGGCTTTGTGAACAAACTCAAGGCATCAAGCCTCCCAACAATGCATTTGAAGCACTTATGCCCAGCCACAGAAAAGACTGGTATACTGGGAACAGAAAATGCATGGGCAGTAAGAAAAATAAAACATAAAAAATAAACTGAATATAATATGGTGAACATATTCTATTTTCATCTTTAAATCCTTCATTTTTAAGGAATATGAGGCTTCTGTAAAACTTACATTGAAATACTACTGAACTGAATGAATTCACAGCAGAAAGGTCTCAGACTACATCAGGGTTATGGTTATGGCCATAAATTGTGATTAAATGTTTATGAGTTAAGTGAAATATTGCAGGCATGATCTTTTTTCTTTTTTCACTGTAGGGTGCACAGATACAGTGTAAAATCCTGGAGATATTTAGGGGATTGTGGGTTTAAAATATGGTTATTTATTGTTAGATCGATTTATTATGGCAATGTTTAGGGGCCCCACCTGAGATGGGATTACCACCAAGAAAGGATCTTTTATAAAACAGAGTAGGGGCAGAAAAGACCAACTCAGGGCCCTGTTGAATGGAGATAAAACAGATGTAAAAGTCAAAGAACAGGAGAAAGCAGCATGTTAGCTCTGTAATATAAGTGAAGAACTGAAACACAGAGATGAGATGACTTATCTAAAGCAGTACCAAGCATCTACAGTGGGCAGAGGGGTACTTAGGCCAAGGACCAGCTCAAGTTTTCAACTGATACCAGGGAAAGAACCTGGAAGTAGAAGTGGACTAGATTATGCTCCTGTTTTAATTAGAATGCCAGACTCAATAACCTTCAATTTTCATTCCTCTCTAACCAAACATCCTATCACAGTGTCACAGACAGGAACACGCTGCTTCAGAAAAAAGCACCTTTTACAGCTGTGTAAAAACTTTCCTAGGAGTAAAATTTTATGATTGCTCTGGATACATGAAACATAGACCAAAATCCAAATACAAGCTAAGGCAACAAAAATTGCAGTAAGTTTAGGAATATTTTTGCAGCCTTTATTGCACATGGCTATGCGCTCAATGAATCAAATCATCCTACAAATATGGTTTTGATCTGATGAGCTCATGATTGATTCAACCAAGTAGTTATCCTTCAAATCCCAGTTTTCTGAAATAAACTTTCACAGCGATATTTCTCTCTCCTGCAACTCTCAATTATGCACATACTATACAATAGTTAAATTAAATGCACATTTAGTAAGTTTGGTCTGCAATTACTTACTTGTGCAGGAACAGCTTGCACACTCTGGAAAGTTTATCTTGTTAATTATGAGTCCACTACTAGATATTTATGCAAGTGAAATTACCACCATGGAAAGATGTGAAACAGCTATTTACATTCCCCTGTGCTCTGAACAGAGCACAATTCCTTCAGAAACCTTAGTGCATATTTATACATTTAAAGACCAATCTAAAATATAAACATATATAAGGTTCTGGCAGCTCCTGAAAACTTGCATATCCTGAATTTTCATGCATGAGTTCACAATGCAAACAACACAATTTTAAAGCAGCAAAATGAAGTGTGGAAAAATGTGTTTACAGCTATAAAAGGAAAAGTAAACCCTGGTTTATGCAGCCATGCTACCTTACCCCACTAAATACCACCCCAGCTGAAGGAAGAGCCATTAGTCAGCCCTTCAGTGCACTGCCAAGCAGCAGCACTGGTGCTGGGCAGAAAACTGGCCTGCAACCAAAAACTCTTCTTTCACATGTTTAAGAGGATGCACCACAGCTAAGACTTGCTGAATTTGAAAGGACAATCAGCAGGAAGCCTGTTACGGCTTTCTGTTCACAACCCAGAAATCAGGAGAGTTCATGTCCTAAGTGCCCCTCCTAAGAAGAGGCAGACCTCTGATATACTCAAGCATTGAGGGTAGTAAGAGAAGTGGGGTGGCCAGCTCTCTTTCCCTTTCCTTAATCATTTCTGCTTCTCTATGCTCCTAGATGCTTCCAGCGTGGTGTTCCTATTGCTCTTTCTACTTCTAGAGAAGTTTGGACTTCAGCTTCTGAAATGCTCACATGTGATTACCATTTAATCAATCATGCACAGTTTTCCTCAGCATTACAACTGGCATAAAGCAAGTGGTCATTTTTAATACCTTAGAGTTTCAATAATGCTAAAAGGAAAATGAGTATCTTTGTGTCTGGCACAGCTTTAAAGAATGTTGCAAGCAAGGGATGTGTAAGAGCTTTTCAAAGCAAAATATACTGTGGAATTGTATTCAGTGGGAAGAGTAGAGCAACTTAACAATAGAGGTCGCAACCAGTTCACTCCAGAATTACACACCTATATATACATACATAAATAGGCACAGAGAAATGTCTTATCATGATTACAATTTTTTCTATCTACCTGTTCCAGAACTGAAAATAAACAATCCTTGAAAAATAAATTATCAATATTTAATTGAGTCTCAACAGCAGAGTGCCTGTCAAATCCTGTCAAGTGACTGAATTAATTTCAAATACTTTGTTGCTCTTTTTTAAACAGCAGGGAAAAGAAATAATTCAGCAAATAGCATCTGGGTCCCATGAGTTCTTTGATAATACTATGCCTGTATTAAAAATGTTTTTGGAAATCCTTGAGTACATTTCCAGTATGTCAGAAATAAAGACGACTGTCAGATACTCTTATTAATCAGCTGGAAAAGCCAAAACCTCCCAGTGGGAGGCAGATATGTTATACTGATGCGATTATGAGTCACTGCAGTTTTGGTTGAATCGAGGCCATTTATTTGAAGGTCTGCTGCCCAAAAATGCCTCCTAATTTGCAAAACTCTTCTTTTTTTCTTTATTCTCTTTTTTTCCGCCCCCTTTTTTTAAACTAGATATCTTATAAAAAAATTTGTTTCCATCACTTTATGCTGAGGAATTTTCTGTTGGCCCTCGTGTAGCATGATGCCTGTAACATCCAAAACAGAGGGCTCCAGGATGTCTGCCATAAGAAAATATAGTGGCTTGCTTTATTTTTAAAGATTAATACAGTTGGCAACCACGAGGACATGAATGACATGATTTACAAGTTTGTGGGCCAGACAAAAAAGGATCGAAAGATTATCTGTAAGCAAAGAATCAACATTTCAAACTGAGGAAATAGGAACAGAAAAGGCTCATCTGTTCACAGACCAAATCTTTCCAGCAGCCCAAGGTAGCAGGGAAGAGAGTGCGGGAAGTCCTCTGCGCCAGCTCCCTCTGCAGGGGTCTGGCTGCATTTCTGGCCAGCAGATTTCACCCTCGGAGCTTATAATTGCATGTAATTCCTGTGTCTGAGTGGGAAACAAATGCACAAGTGAGCAGATCACTTCTAATGGCTGGAAAATAAATCTAAGACAAATCTCTTATTTTTGGGGGGTTTTGTCTTTTTAACCCAATTACATTACCTGAACTCAAGTGCCTGCATTTTAAGTGTCTAACTGGAAGCACTTTGGAACCTTGCCATAGAGAAGATGGTATACATTAAGAAGTATCTGCACTCTAAAACAGGTCGGTGGCTTGACCGTGGTCTGAGTACTTTGTGAATGAATAAGATAAACTACCTTCAACAGCACCCCTGAAAATCAGTTGTACTCCCTTTGCACTTCATGGCACAAGCCCGGTGAGGCACATCTCACAAGCTTAGATGCCTTCTTTGGGTTTCAGGCTTCTTCCAGACCTACCTTTATATCATGAGAGACACTAGAAACAGCACCAGAACAGGAACTGAATGAAAGTTTTGTATTATGAGTCCTGAATATTGGCATTCCTTGGCATTTTTCTCCTGGTTTCCAGGTTTTCATAAAAGACAACAGACTTCTTGGTTGTGAAGATCATATAAACTCCTAGAAATTGCCAGGAACAAGCAGATGGGGACAAAACCACATAACATGTCTACTGGTAAGCTACAGACCACAGTCTGGAGAATTCAAAAAGCATCAATTACTCCTGACTTTGAAAGACTCTTTCAAAGGCATTTCTGACTCCTTCCCACACCAGCCCTAAGGGAAGAAACAACCCTCTCATTCTGCTCTCAGCCCAGCATGGAAAGCAAAGGATTGCTTCAGCTGCACCATCCAGCACAGAAAAGGAAAAGAGAAAAAGCACAATTTAAACCAGGGTGGGATCAGGGAAGGGTACTGCAGCCAAATCAAACATGTTCCAAATGCTGGAACAGAGCACAATCCTAAATACAAATGAACCCTGCTTGGTTTATGATCTGCACAATGAACTTTATCAAGGTATCAGTTCAAGGCTACACCCTGTTTACAGATAGAGCACTCATGCCTTTCAGGGGCTATGGTAATACTAGGTAAATATATGCTAGTAATGACTTCTTCCCAAGGATTAAGTTGTAGCAGTTTGGAGCTGAACATCAGAGGTTCTTGTTCATGTTTCCTGGTTTCTCATTTTCTGCACCCAAATGAATGCCTTCTGAACACAGTAACTGGAAAAAATGGTCTTTTCGCTCAAGCATTTAAACGGTCAGTCCTCTAGTGAATAATAACACCAAAGAAAAACAATACTAACCGGATGGACTGAACTCCAACCAACAGCTCCCCCTACCAGCCAATTCAAAGAGGATCAAGAGAAGCAAAAAACGAAGTTTAGAACTCAAAAGCACTGTGAACTAGATTATAAGTTTAGTCCAGTGATAGCAGAAAAATTTTAATACGTGCACAGATTTTTGTGATGAAAAGGAGCCTTATACCACACACTATGTCTCAATGGAGTGCATCTTACAAGTCACTGAAAAAATACTGGATTTAGCTTTAATGTAATGTTTAAATCTACAAGATAAATGTTTTCTATTTTGTTTTATAATATGAGAGCTACGTTTTACTACAGCTGTGTTGGAAGGTAAGGCATCAGCTTCTGCAGCAGAAAATGACATACATTTGGAGGCAGCTGTTGATTACTTTACTGTAAGCATTGCAGATTCCCAGAAGCACTTGGGTTCAAAAGGACCTTGGGGCATCTCCAGCCTAACCTTCTGCTCTGCCAGATCAACACTGAATTTGGATTACATTGTTTAGGGCTTAATCCCATTGGGCACTGGGAACCTGGGCAGAGGCTCCATAACCTCCCTGAGTAATCTATTTGCTTAATTATCCTCATATAGATTTATTTCCTTTTATTTTAAATTTATGACAACTCTTTCTTGTTATCTTGCTGGACATCTCCATAAAAATCCTAGCTCCACCTTCATGGCAACATCCTCTTAGATGTATCAGAAGGCTGTTATTCCCACTTTTATTCCTGCCTTTGTGAAATCCATTTAACTAAAAGTAAGTCTCAAGGGCAACTTACAATGGTTTTTTGGACACACAACACATACATTGTTTGCATTCAGCTACACAGAGAGAGAGAACTCATTTATCATGAGGCTATGTGATCCATCACACAGACATCTCCAGACGTCTGAGTTGGCTTATGCATGTTACACAGTACATAGATAAATCTACCTGTCTTGTGCACACATATCTATTCAGCATACCAATAGGGCATCCCGTATTTTGAAAGCATTTTATCTGTGATTTGTGCAGGGATTTTCAGTTCTGAAACAGTTTTCAACATTCTGAGCTTCTTCAAAGAGCCATTTGCATTCCTTCCTTAAAAAAACCTAACAAAACAACAAAAAACCACAAACTCCAAAGCCACAAAAAAACAACAAAAAAAAAATCACCAAAGCCCAACAAAACACTCAAATGTTTAATCAAAATGTTTTCCTCTGCTTTCCACCAACTGTTTCCCTTATCCACCCACATACGGTTATATGCCCTGACTCTAAAGTATGTATTAATAGTACAGTGTAACAGCAGCAGGCCCAAAGCACGAATTCTGCATCTGAAAATGTGAGATTCCCAAACTTCTCAGTGAAAGGTGCAAATAGGTATTTTGAATGCTTAAGAAGATCGACTATGTTGATTCTAAAAGTTGTTATATACTTATGAGTCAGAAATCTATTTTAGTTCCTTTAGGATTATGTTTATGACACTCTCTAATCCTTACCTTTGAACTAAGGTTCTTATACCTTATATAAGCACAAAAATAATACCTCTAATACCATTTAAAGCCTTCTAAAATGTTTATTGGTTTCCCTAATACTTGGTGAGTATATAAAATACTCAATAGTGAAATGGAGTGATTTAAAGCTTTTAATAGTTCTCTAGAAGGAAAAAAAAACCCTGTATGTAATTTGTTTGTTGCCTTTTCTCTTGTAAAAAGCATACCTATACCTGAAACTTGTGCTCCAAAACAACTCATATATATACTGTATGTAAATTATGGGTTTGCATTTACTGCCACATGTCATTTCTATACAGCACAGACTGACACATAATTATAACCCTAAAGAAACCAGTTCTCATGTTCCCATGTATGAGCAAAGCACTTCTGCCTTCACAAGCACAGCACAGAAAAAGCACAAGCAAAGTGTTCAACGTGATCACAGAGAGCATGAACAACTGAATACATCCCATATTTTAACTTCTTTTTTTCCCCCTAAACAGCAATATATTGTCGCATATTCATGGAGCTGCACATCAGAAACTTGCTCTAAGTGTAACTTTCTCCTTCAATTCATACAACATTTTTGATTGATGCTATGTGGCTAAAGCCATAGCATTTGAAAACCTCCAATTTTAAATGCAGCTAAAGAATAACCTTATCCTCACTGACCTAAGTGAATGACTGATAGGTGTTACAGTTCAGCTTTTCCAGGTACAAGAAACATTTGACAACAACTCACTGCACTTTGACTTACACTTGTAAATTAGTCAAATGCAGGGCCTCAAAAAAACATTTATTACTGTAAGAAACCTTAGCAGTTCATTAGTTACTAACAATATAAAGAAAATATTATACATCTCTACAAATAGATATTTCATCATGTATCTGTAGATAGATGCTATTTAATCTATCTTTTAGCAAACTCCATTATGGGGAGAAACAAATTTTTCCTGTTCTAATTAGACACTCTTTTATCTTCTGATCTTCTTGCTTTTAAAATCTTTCACCAAAAAGCAAAGTTCTCCACCTGTGTTTGCATTATTTTGTATTTGTCTTTCACAAAATTCATGTAGAAATAAGCTTAAAAAAATAATATCCTTATATACGCATATATTACTGTATGTGCACTCTTATTTATATAAGAGTCCACACGTTTATACAGGCATCTCAGGAATGCTGTACAAAACCCTGTGTGCAGTCTCAAGCACCAAGTCTACAAGAGAGGAAATCTGTGTTTGCTTTCATAATAGTAAATCAACTTAACATGAGGGACAGAACAAAATTTTTTCTCCCTAGTCACCTGCTAGTTACTTTCATATATTAAACATGCAGAAAATAAACCATCGTTAGCCATACAGTTTTATTTGCAGACCCTGACTTCCAAACAGTAAATATGAACCAGCCACAGCACAAACATTCAAAGCCCTGTGAAGAGCAGAAGCTGTCCCAGCCAACATGCTCAGTGGTCCATCAGCTGCTCCATGGAGCCTGACTTTGCCTTTCCCTGGACCTGGGAGCCCCGAGGTTCAGAGTCTCATGTGCCAGTGGCTGGCATGCAGGCCTGCTAGACGACCTACAAATTTCTTAGGATTCACATAGGCAGACTGGGAGCAGAAGGTGTATATAAGGGATGGCTGGATATAGGAGATTACAAGAATAGACACTGCAGCTGTGAGATGAATGTAATGACCAGTTACCTGCTTACAGGGAACAAGCTCCATCTATACCCTTTTCTCTCCGTCTTTATGTACTTTCTCCTCCCTGACCCACTTTCACCAACCTTTGAACCTACCCTCAAATATCCCATACCAAATCCTGCACAATCACACAACCCCATTAAAATATCCTTTAATAAGTTTTACACAATCCCAAAATACTCTGGCCACAGCAACCCTGGCTGCAGGAACTCACATGAAGTCCTCTGATCCTTCAGGCAATAACCTCACTAAGATCTTGTGCTGGTTTTTGATGGGTAGAGTTAGGTTTCCTCATAGTAGCTAGTATGGAGCTATGCTTTGGGTTTGCGCTGAAAACAGTATTGACAAGACAGAGATGGTTTTGCTAATGCTGAGCAGTTCTCACACAGCATCAGGGCCTTTTCTGCTTCTTGCGCCACCCCACCACTGAGCAGGCTCAGGATGCACAAGAAGCTGGGAGGGAACACAGCAGGGACAGCTGACCCCAGCTGGCCAAAGGGGCATTCCAGACCGTATGACATCAAGCTCATCATATAAAGCTGTATGAAGAAGAAGGAAGGGTGGGGGAGGGGCATTCAGAGTAATAGAATTTGTCATCTCAAATCACAGTTATGCTTGATGGAGCCCTGCTCTCCTGAGGATGGCTGAACACCAGCAAGAGAATAGAAAGTGGTGAATTAATTCATTGTTTTGATTTGCTTGTGCATGCACCACTTTTGTTTTACCTATTAAACTGTCTTTATCTCAAGCCACAAATTTTCTCACTTTTACCCTTCTGATGTCCTTCCTGTGTGTCCCCAGCACAGGAAGGGCATTGATCTGTTGAAACGAGTCCAGAGAAGGGCCAAAAAGATGAATAGGGGGATGAAACACCCCTCCTGTGAGGCAAGTCTCAGAGAACTGGAATTGTTCAGCCTGGAAAAGAGAAGGCTTCAGGGTGACCTAATTGCGGCCTTTCAGCACCTGGAGGGAGCCTACATGAAAGATGAAGAGAGACTATTTACAAGAGCATGTAATGACAGGACAAGGGAATGGCTTCTAACTGAAAGAGAGTAGGTCTACATTAGTTATTAGGAAGAAATTTTCACTGTGAGGGTGGTGAGGCACTGGAATAGGTTGCCTGGAAAACTTGTGAATGCCCCATCCCTGGAAGCGTTCAAGACTGGGCTGGGTGGGGCTCTGAGTAATCTGGTCTAGTAGAAAGTGGCCCTGCCCATGGCAGGGTATTGGAACTAGATGTTCTTTAAGATCTCTTCCAACCCAAGCCACTATGGTCCTATGATTCTCTCCCCATCCCACTGTGAGGTGAGTGAGCAAGCAACTGCGTGGGGCTTTGTTGCTGGCTGGGGTTAAACTACAACAGATCTCATGCCATCCACAGGAGAGGTTTGTTTTGGTGACTTTCACACCTGGGACCTGGACAGCATTAGGCACAGGCACTGGCAACACTTGGGTTACTGGTGCCACAACTGTATGGTGCTACCAACAGCCCTCTGACTCTGCTGTGCCTTCATGTGCCCTCTACTCAGCCCCTGCTCGCCACACCCAACAGATACCAATGCAATGATCCTTCTCAAAAGTGACTTCATTTTGCTAACAAAATCATTAACTAACCTGAAATTCATTTCACGTGGTATGATCTGTTGTTCTGTGATAAAACAAAAACTAAATTGAATGCTCATGTTTTGTTGAAATGTATTCTAGAAAATCTCACAAGAATAAGTGAGTATGATTAGCCTAAGTCAACAATGGGATGGTGTTTAAATTGGCTGGACTATGAATAGTAAGGATAGGTGTCTATTCAATGTAAATACACTCCCAAACACAAGGGAACTTCCCATCCAAGGTAATCAGTGAAGTCATCCACACTGGGTGAGGGTGTAGCAAAGGCAGTGCAAGATAACTGCTATAAACAGGCTCGATTTTATTAGTAAGCTAGCTTTCAACAGAACTGTTTTCATGTACAGGTATTTTAATAAGCAAGCATCATGGACTTAGCACTTTCTTCACATACTGTTCATGACAGAGACTTGGCACTTGTCACCAACATATTTACTATGATGATATCACAAATAAATGGACTAAAATAGAAAGCAAAAAAACCTACTAAATCTAAAATTTACTCAAAATACAGGCCTTTATTTTAATGGTCAGGATTTCAGCTTCAATGCTTAATTGCCATGGGGAAAATCTAGTCTAATAAACACTGAATTCAGTTCTATGTTGAAGATCTAATTTGGTATGCAGCAGCAGCTGAGAGAAGGATATCAGTGATAAGAGCTGGTGCACACAGACAGAATGGAGAAGAATTCTGCAGCATGAAGTCTGCCAAAGCCTTCCACCATTTTTTAATTCTAAGGTTTTGGTTTATATCGGATTTGTAACTATTTAGAATGATTTTCATACTAAAAATAAAAGAGAAGATGGTAAGTGTTAATTTCTAGGAAGTTTTTAAACTGAAAAATAAATTCCATTCCAAAATACAGCCCAGTGAATCTTGACAGAAAACAGTAACAGTAAATGTGTTAAAAATTTTTGAAGTTTACTTGCAAGTTCCATGGTCCTAAAATAAAAATAATGTACTTCCTAACTTTCTCACACAGAGATAACTGGAATTTCAAGGAACAGATGAGGAATGTTAATGATCAATAAAAGAGATTTACTTCAACAGTTCAAAGTTTGGGAGCAGTACCGAATACATCCCTTTCAGAGCTAATGCTGTGTCCGTGACCTGGATTATTGAAATGTCATTTATGGCACCTTAGTTCTCTCCTACTTTTCACTTACAAGAGGTATAGTGCCACATAAAATTGACATTTCAAATACTATAGCAGCAGTGTATTTCCTAAGCAATTATAAAATTCACTGATTTCCTCAAAGAAATAAAAAACGAACAAAAATAATCATATGACACAAGACAAAGATCCACAAATTTTTGTGAGAAATTGTATCTTGTTATCAAGTGTCTTGACAAGTACTGGCACCTGAGCATCCTATAAGGTTCCTGCCCTTCTAATTCTCTTAAGTAGAAGTCCCCCCATAAGCATCCGAGTAAACCTGAAAATCCCAAAACGGCACACTATTATCCTTCCTGAATATACCTAGGTATTAGCAATGCTGCTGTTGGGTCTTAAATTAACTAATCTTTATTACAGAAAACCATTCTAGTTATGTCTTTCTTAATACTTTTCCTTTAACAAAAATGAGTGGAATTATTGATGCTTTCCATTGCGGTTTAGGCAGTTTGGTTATATATAAAGAGGGAGTTGATACAAACTGGTTGGTTTTACTCCATACTTTGCATAAAACTGCATTTCAAGATTGGAAAGGAATGCAGACATTTCAAAACCCACAGATGTCTTATCAATTTTTTTGGTTTATATTCACTTCTAATGAGGATTTGTAACACCTTGGCATTAATTATAGAGGAGGTGCACCGTTTACATATATTCTGCTCAATTTAATATTGAACCCTAGAGAAAACCAATTCTGAGTTCAAAAACCAGATGACAGTTCCACTAAACTTAACAGGATTGCAAGAAATTTATTTGAGAACAGAAGTTATCAACTAGATTTTAACCAAATTTAAATTGGAAGTATTGCATTAATTATAGAAATTAATTTTGCTATGTTTATCTGCATTACAAATTACTACCTGCACTTCAAAATTCACTTTAATATTGATAATAACCATTCAGAAACCCTTAATCCACTGGAAAAATAACAATGCTATTTCTGAAATGAAACAAAACCAAGTGTGAGGAATAAAACGTAGATGATTGCTAATTGTAGTACACCTTTTAGGCTCCTGTGAGAGTGGTACATAGACAGGGTTTCAGTTTTGAGCATGAGTAATCCTATTGATTCATATAGAAGTATTCATATTCTTAAGATTTAGTATATACTTCCATAGATTGCTGAAAACCGAACAGCAAAGCTCTTAAGTGGAAAAGCAGCATCCTCACTTCTAAGAAAGCGATGTAGTCAGATGGATATAATAAACCCTGTTGTCTTTTATTTGTTTGTGTACATGAATACAGTGAAAACAAACCTTAAGAATCTAAACAGTCTCCTGAACATATTTCAGTTTTTATTTAGCTGTTTTTTCACTCCCTGTAACAAATTTTTCAGGTATTTCAATTCAAAATATATATAAAATATACTCAGATATATAGCTAATATCAATTTAAAATATATATATCAAATTTAGAAAAACAAGTGTCAGAATAGGTACAACTGGCTGCAGAAAAAGAATTGAAACATTACATGTAACGCAAAGAAATTCATCAGAGACCATCTCTTACTGAGGGGTAAGGAAAAGATCACATCCTAAACTGAAGATAGCTATTGGAAAAAGAGAAGCAGAGAGGCTAAAGTGAAATCATTTCATTCCACAGCTGTGAGCTGCTTGTGACTCAGAGACTCTTTGCTGTTTCTAATATAATCCTTTTTGTGCCTCAAGCTCCAGCAGGTCCCTGAGCCTTCACACTGCACTCTCCACTTCCCCACACATGTATGTTCTGCAAGTGTTTGTACAGCAACACAATACCAGCATTAGCCCAATACAAAAACATCCAAGTAGAAAAGTGTTTAAATCTTGTGCTGTATTAAATTAGATGTAACACAAGTAAATGTTTCAGTTAATAAAAAGTCTCTGTAATAACTGTTAATCATTGTGCATTAAGATAACATTTATCATAATAATATTCATTACAATGAATAAGCTGATTTGTTAATAATGCATATGTCACATGCACTTCAACGGGATTCCTTTAGTCGTCAACCCCACAGCCGTTATTTTTAAGTGCTTCCAAAAACACTAATGCGCAATGTTAATCTGAAATCCATACCTCTGTTATTTTCACGAAGCAACCAGCAAGGTTTGTTTAGGAAATTTCATGCCAAGCTTCAGAAGTGTGCTCTCTAACCTTCTTCAACACATAATTCAAGATAAACACTTTCTTCATGACAGACGTTTCAAGAGATGAAGGAGTGGAACAAAGGCAGAGAGTGACACCAAGCACAAGTTCTGCACCATTAAGATGAATGGAATGATTAGCTGGAAAATCCATAATGACACGTGCTGGCTGAAGCAGTTCTGTTTATGTAATTACAGCTTTGTTGCTTAAACTAAAGGAAGCTCTGACAAGACCTTTACCTTAGTAGCCCTCCACCAGCACCTCACCAGTGCTTCAGCACCCCCATCCATCAGTGCCAACCACTGCAATTCACCTGACATCTCATTAAAGGTTTTAAAGCGTCAGCTACCACAGGACAAATGGTTCCTTAGCCAAATCATTATGGGCTAAATACAATCTTTATGCAAAATGTGCCAAGCAGCTTCAGGTATGTTGCCAGCAAGAGCAAAATAGGTCTAGCAACATACTCCCATCCAGCACAGCTGACCCACATCTCTCAATATCCACAGATTGCGAGAAAACGTCTTCTGCCTGCCTTTAAAAAGAGCTGTGTCCAGCCCATCTAAAATACAAAAACTGGGAGTGCAAGTCTTTGTGTGCTTCACTCTAAAAAGAAATACTAAAGCAATTTTGCATGCAAGAAAGCCTGCTGCAGTCCAGCCAGCCTTCTCAGTATGTTTGCAGCAATATTGAAGACCACAATGCAGAGGTGTGCCATGAATTAAAACCTGACCAAGGTTTTTCTTTGAGTAGTGATTTATCATATCCTAACTGACTTAATGGAAAATTACAAGAGGAAAATTATCTATGAGTTAGGCAAAACTGGCTTTCCTGGAATACTAGGATAAAACAAAAACAGCTTGAATTTGTGCATGACTGTTCTGCATTTCTCACCAATAAATCCACTGAAGGCCCCTCAGAAAAACCAAAATATTTCTCTAGCGTTACAAATAGCCTAGTCTAATGTTGGCTGAACACAGATTGCTGAAGGATTTCTGGGTGCAGAATAAAATGGAACTTTCCGTGTTCTTCTTCTAGGCAGGTGAATAATATACTGACAGAGATCTTCTTATGAAACAGAACACCTGGCCCCAAACTAATGGTTACCTCTGTTTCTATTTTAAAGTCACACCATATCCTTACAGCAAAACTAGCATTTGCTCATGATGAAAGGTAATTTGTGCACTATGTGCTGAAAATTATAGGAATGCTGGAGAAAACTCTTTAAAGCAACATCTCTTGACCTCCGTATTTGTGCAGCTGAATGTGGTGATAAGTTTGCCCCTTCTAGTCCTGAACTTCATGAATCCATAGAAAATGAGGCTCAGATCCAAAATATCCTAAATATTAACATTAATCGAAGTTGCAGTAATCATATGATGCATTTTCAAGTCTGCTTTAAGAAGGCTTTCCAGAGGCGCAGCAAAACTTCTGAACTCTGCAGTCAGTTTGTGGAGATTATATTGTTGTAAAGAATATTGGGTCAGGAAGAGACAGCAAATGCAGACACTCATGCCGAGGCTGGCATATAAACTACTGAAGAGGTAAGGGGATACACAGTACTTCAGCATATGGTTCCTTGAGTAATTCTTTTGCACAACATGGGGAATCCAATACTCACTCATATCACAGATTAGAATATAAACAACTAAAGTATTTCAAACCTCAACTCTCCAAAGCAAGTTTTCCTGAACTCCCATACAGTCTAAGCAGCACCAAAGCTCACCAGGTGCTTTCCTTTGGGTGAGGATGCTGCAGGTGCACAAAAGTCAGCCTTTCTGTAAACTACAACTTCTTTGGTCCAAGGTTTGCAGTGCTTCAGTTGACCTTGACCACTGGCCAGCCTGGACACTAGGCAGAGCATCATCCCAGTCACCCTTAGGATAGCTGTGCTCTGTACATAACTAAGCTGTCCCAAGAAAATTAGGTTTCTCTCAAAATACAGACATAGCAGCTTTCTTTTCAAAACATAGCTATCCCAGAAAAGTAGTAAGGCTTCCAGAACCTGGCCAAGCTTCCCCTGAAAGCCCAGTTTAGCAGGAAGCAGAAGACCTAGATCCAGTTTGCTTCTCAGCTGGAGGAGGTCCCAAATGTAACTTCTGCTTTCTGACCTACTTGAATTCAGACAGTTGGAGAGTTCGGGTTTCACAAGGTAAAAAGCAAGCAAAAAATACCTTGCTCTGGCTGACTGGTGAGAGAAATCTAGGTCCTGATGCCTAACCTCAAGATTATTTTATTTTTACTGTTTCATAGGAAGTTCAAAAACTGTCACAGCCCTATAACAGGCTTTTAGTTTTCTTTCTTTGAAAAAAAAAATTGTAACACAGATTTAAAATCTTGTATCATACTTCTTTTGAACATTTGTTAGGATTCTGAGCAGGGAAACTTTGGTTGCTATAAAATCTCAACAGTCAGAGAAGGTGATAAATATAGCTTGCAATGTGATTATACTGAAACAGTTTGTTCCAGTCATACAAGACTCTTGACTTGACATTCCAATCAAAAAAAGAAGCAACAGAAAAAATATTTCAGATACATACTTCGGTATTGAAGTCAAGGAAGTATGAAATTTTCTTTTTCTAAGATGAAATAACTGGAACAACTGACATTTTAGCTACACCAGCTACTTATACTTCCTGTAATTTCCCTTTATTTCTAGATTAAATTAGATAAAAACTTCCCAAATACATGAAAGCTAACTCTTTGTCATTTCAATGACTATATAGTTCCTTGTCTTCATCACTAAGTTCACAGGATTTACTGTGGGTATAAAAGATCATGATCTCTCATCAAGAAAAAATAGTAATTCCTGAAGAGATATTGATAAAGTTTACGTTTATGCATACAAATACCAAACGACTTCTCACAGCAAAATTTTCCATAACTCTCTTAATATTTTTTTCTGACAGGAAAATTTCTTCTACTTTGTTGGTCAGGGTCTTGAAAAACAGGTATTTGGCCTGGTGAACAGTGGGCTGTGCAGTGCAGACTCTGACCGGATCATCTGGACAGCTTAACAAAGCAGGCTACTTTCTCACCATCAAAGTGCATCCCACTGAAAGAGCTATCGATCCTCTGGGACTTGCCCGGAGCACCAGTTGCTCTCCCAGTGTCAAATCCTGCAAAGGAAGGAATGCATTCCCGCTAAGGGGAGCCTGCCAGTGCTGAGTTAGCACTTGCACGAGGACTAAAGCAGCTGGGGAATGGAATCGGCCTTTCAAGAATAAAGAGAAGTTGGCTAAGAGTTCTCCCAGTAAAGGACTGGCATAGATGAAAAAATCTTCTCGCTACGCATAGCAAAGGAAATTACATATTAAAATGCCCATGTGAAATAAAAATAAAAAATAAAAATAAAAATCCTGGGAGCAGTACAGCTTTTAGTAGCTTGACTAAATTATTTTGCTCTATTAACAATCAAAACTCAGTTAAAAAGCAAAAAGTAGGTATCAACTACTTAAAATCCATCTATTATTACAAATGCTGAGTTCTCTGACCTCGATTTGGTTGCTGCCAGGTAGGCCAGGCCAGAAACAACATACGATTTCCTTTTCCCAGTTGAAAGGAATCTGAGTTAAGAGTCTGTAAAAAGTGCAGCAGGAAGAATCTCATGCTTGACTGTCTCGAACTTTAGGATGCAGTTTAAATTTGCTGCTGTTACAAAAGGAAAAAAAAAAAAAAAAGTAGCTGTAAGGCATAAACTCAGTATTCAGTGAATCTGGCCAAGCACACAGCAGTGCCAGGTTCTGTCGTGACAGCACAGCAGTTCCCAGGCCGCTTGTGCAGCAGACTGAGGAAGGGGCTGGCTCGTTAAACTTTCCATTGGGTTACAAACAATCTGCTTTCCAAATCACACGGGTACTCCAAAGGGTGCCATCAATTCAGCTGTGTATTTATTTGCTTTTAATTAGGGGAGTCTCCTGTATACCACTGCTATAAGAACTCAGCAGCAAGAAAGAAAGAAATGCTGGGGCTAATTCCCCTTAGGTTTTGATTACACCATTTGAGAGTGGACATAAAAGACAGCTATCCACTTTTTATATCATTTTGTGCTGATGTAAATGAATGCAAATGTTTCAGATTAAAAATAGAAGGCTTTGGAAGACGCTATAAATATTCTTCTAAGGCATATGATGCTGAGCATTTACTTTCACTCCGGCCCACCCCCACAAATCTATAATTCCCATTCATGAAGATCAAAGGTGATTAAAAGTTTTGAACAAGTTGTTTTCATCATCCTTTGTCCCAACAAACAACTGTAGCCACAGCATATACGTTCATTTCTGCTTCTGAGAGGCAGAGCCCATTACTTGCTGAATTTAGTTACAAAATAACTTTTTCTCTATACATTCTCACCTACCTGATACCACTGGACCACATGTGGTTGGGCTTTGTGTCCTATCTTTCACAATCACCCCCTTAAATAACCAGATAGTGAGAAGACTATGAAGGACATGTGTTTTAACCATTTACTGTAGCAACCGCTGACCTCTTTACCTTGGCGTACTTTATTACCAGAGGCGCAGTACCACCAAATGGCTGGAAAAATCAATTAGAAGAGTGCCAGCAGGTAGACAGTGCCATCAAACACCTGTTTATACCATACCATAGAACACAGCTCAGTGTAAATCACCCTTTGGGAATGTTTAAAATATACTTTTTTACAGAAACTATTCTCTACAAGTCTGGATGAGGCCCTCCAAAATGCCTTAAAAATCTAATAAGGAGCCAGGAATTCTTGTGGTTTCATTCTAGTTCTGCTACTGACTTGTTGTGTGGTCTTGGAAAAGGCCCTTATCCTTTCTCTGGCTTTTATTTCTCGCATGTGGTGATATCAATATGCAGAAGAAACTAAGTCTGTATCATATGTGAAGCTGAGAAAACAAGTTGACATACATAGTAAAAAAAAAAAAAACAAAAACCCCAAACCCTAAACTGTATTCATGATCCTAAACGCCATTTTAAGCACTGAGATTATTGCTTTTTGGCAGATGAAAACATTATTGTGAAAAACATAGGACACAAGTGCAACACCCTATAGCTACTATATATGTTATTCATCTATGCACACTTTTATACCTGGTGGTGTCTTGACATGCACTTTCTTGCCTTTCCCACCCAGAAGTGGATTTACTTGGAGTAGGTGACGCATTGCAGGATGATTTGGTTCATGGCATCTTTTCTATATGCCATCATTGATCTTAATTCCCAATGCCTAGCCCACTCTCCTAAGCACTCTGAACAAGGAATCGCAGGATTTGTTTCATTACCATCATGCTCCCAGGGACAGCAAGGAATTTCTGACTTTATGAGGCCAAGGTTGCAGCATTCACATGGAAAACATAAGTGTGACAACTCTAATTCCTGAGCTCTGCATTTTACTGTAGACAGTACTAATTTCAAATATTAGTCCAAGTTCCACATCAGTTTTTCAATATTAGTAAAACTCAGTACAGCATACTGACATTATGTCTAAGTTTCCCACTCTCAACTATGAAAAAACATGATGTGTTCTGGAGAGCCAGTACAGTAAATGACTTAAAGATTTAAGGACAAGATACATCTACATGCAGTGTACTAATAATTTATGAGACCGCCTTAAAGAGCATAAGTGATGCATTACAAGACCAAGGCTCAGCAGAATGGCTTGTGAACCTCACTGAAGCCTGCCAGATGCTGCTGAGCAAATGGCTCTGGGGTCCTCTCTGAAAGACAGTTCCTGTCCAAATGAGAAGAGCCTTGCAGATCTTCTCCTGGGGAAAAACAGCGTTTTGCCATACTGTCAAATTGTTAGATTTCAAAAAATTTCCCACTTTGTTCCAGGGATGAAATGGAAGCATTTAAAGGGAAAAAAAGAAAACCAGCCCCAAACTGTTGACTAGCTGCACAGCTGGACACTGTGGTGTCAGCCCCAGATGTAACCACAGCCAAAAGGGCTCCTGAATGCTCCAGGTGTCAGTTCTCCTCTATGCAACATAAACCTTTCCAACTGAGGATTTGTTTTGGATTAGTTAGATTAGTTCTTTTGCAATAAAATGTTTGTACCGGCTCCATGAGAACACCTGAACCACTGTGGGAAGTCCGCTACTGGATCTATCAAACAAGAGATTCAGGCAGAAAGTCATGAAAACGACGCAGTGTCATCACAGCATTTAGATACATCTTATATAATAAGGAAGTTATTTGCTAGGTACTCCACTAGAACAATATTGGCACACAGGGTTTGATTTAAAGCATGTCCATTGTGCTGTGAGGAGCCTCTTTAACTGCAAAGATCAGAGATGGTCTCACAGCTTATTAAAATACACCCCAATATGAGCCTAGGACAAAAAGTTCACTTTTTTGTTCCCATTGGAAATTCTTTCATGCATAGTGAATTAGATATTTTTATAGAAATTGTGAAAAACAATAATATCTGGTATGTCATAATTTACCTTAAGGTCCATGAAGCCTAGAATAGAAGTGTAACAAATTTTTAAGGTAGCAAGAATGATGAACAGTATTTCACACTGGCACTACTGCAGAGATCAATTTTATTCTGTCTAGAAAAAACTCCTTTAGTTCCCAGGAAAGCCAACTGGGCAAAGGGACTCATTTTATTATAATTTCCTAATGAATAATAGCATTCACACCTATTATTTGAGAAAATATTAAATGAGAGGATTTCATTACGACTTAGAGGATTTTGCAACCATAGAAACCTCTGCATTAAAGAAATTATGAAGGAAAATGATGTCCGATACTTTTAGGAAAATTTGTCACCAAGCATAAATAATATGCCCAAGAGAGTTCACAGCATCTTTAACAATTAGTTCTCAAGTAGTTTTAGTATTAATAAAATAACTCCATGTATTTAAATATACAGATTTAAATTTTTCCAGACTGGGGGTATGTGCAGAAGGTCTGTTTCTTCTGCAGCTGAAACATCTGTTTGGGAAAGACACAGCAACCTAACACCTGCTGTTCAAAGCAATGCCCTGGAATTTCCTTAGTCTTCTCATTCCTTGTTGCAAAGCTGGAACAGCAGAGAGTACATTTGATTTTGCCTGAGAGGAATAGACTGTAAGGTTCCAGCCCTTTGTATCTTACAAGTATTCTTCAAATATCAGCATCTTCCCTAAACTTATCTGCAAGAAAAGTAGATAAAAATATCACTGTGCACTTGATCACAAGTCACTCTGTGACTTGCTCCAAGGTCTTAGAGGATGAAAAACAGTAGAAAAATTGAAACTGCACCTTCAGCAGGCCTCTCATGACAAAGGAGGTGGTTGTGGCCAACACAAAGAGTAAAACAGGATCTGAGGAATGCTTCATTTATTGCCAAAATTAATGACAGGCATGTATGTCATGAACAGCCTGTATTGCTTTGAAATTTCATGCTTCTAGAAAGTAGGAAAAACAAGAAAGTTTGTTTGTAAAACTATATATGTATGTCTGGGTGCCTCTACTTTCCAAATGTCACATCATTGTCTTTTGCATTATTCAAAGGAACAGAAGAACAATGCAGTAGATTTGGAAGTGCTTTTGTTAAGGGATTTTTTTTCCTTTTAAACAGCAAAATAAGCCTTCTACTTACAAAGGATAAAAACCAGAGGCATCCATTTAAATTATAAGGCTACCTGTGATTACTGTCCAAGTAACAGTCTAAACACATTATTTCTCACATTTAATTTCTGCGTTCAGAAAAAGAGCTGCAACGTACAGCAAATGCAATAGTCACATTAGTGCCATATGAATGCACCACAGCCCAAAGGCTGAAGTTCGATGACACCTTGTAGAGGCTGTAAGATGTGTAAAAATTAATAAAGCCAAGTCTCTGACAAGGCCATTTTATTTTGAGCAAGTGCTTTGGATAAAAAAGGCTCATTTCACCCTCCTTAAAAGTTTACATTGCTACCGAGCTTTTCCAGCATTAAATCTCTGTCTGGAGACACTCCCTGGGATAACTTCTTTCCTTCAGAAATGGCAGAAAGAAAGAGATGGTTACCTCTCCTGCAGAACTGACCTAACCTGATGCATGTGCCACCCCCCCCGTGCTCACCCCCCACTTTGTTCTGAGATTTCTGCACACTGACTACCGGCGCTCCTTTCCCCTTGGCTTCCCAAAAGGACGAAGTTAAGTTTCATAAACAGCAAAGTGTGCTAATTCAAACAAAACACAGGACATAAGTTCTTTTTAGGCAGTAAAGTCCTGTCTGCATATTTTAGCTGTTGCATAATTGTTACCTTTAGCTCATAAACTTCAAGGTCAGTTCGAGGTCAAGAGTAGGTGTTTAGCACATGAAACTCAGAAATGCTGCTAAAAGCATGCTTTATAAATCACTGTATTTTCTTCTCATTTGGAGTATTTTTGTGTCTAGTTTTTTCTTACTGTCTGGTAGGTTTTCATCTGCCTTTATAAAATGTACATTTACAAAGTGCTTTCAAGCTAAAAGTATAATTTATATACTTCAAATGCAGACTAATGTATTGCTATACTCCAGATTTGGCTATTTCCCCTCTAACATCCACATCAAATGTTACAAGTTTGCTTGCTGAACAGCAGAACCCAGCCACTGAAAAAAGGCACTATTAATTCAGAGCTGGTATCAAGGATCTGAAGGAACCTATGCAAGTTAGAGAACTTCTGATATACATATTATTAAAAATTTCTCTCTCATATTTAAAGCCATGTTAAAGTTTACACTCAAGTGAATTCACTTGAATTTGTATTGATCTCACTCACTTCTAGAAGTATCTGCTATAATATGTTTTCTTCTTTTCAGTGATGAATTTTTACTTTGCTTAGGATAGAAGCACACTGTATAATGTTAAGCATTATAGAAAGATACTTACAAGAATACTATAACAGTGCAAAGGGGTTCCCAAACTTACTTAAGTCTTCACTGACATGAGCCTTCACAAATTGGTAGTTCAGCATGGTTACTGGTTCTGTGCTCTTGCTCTGTGCTCAGCACTCCCTCCTGCTTCCATGCTCTTGATAGGCATCAGACAGCAAAAAAAATGTCATTGGTGTCTTTCGATTATATTGCAAAGGACTGCTTTGCACCCAGGGAGGAAAAGTTTGTGACAGTAGCTTTTGCACCACTCAACAACAGAATCCAGCATTTAGAACATGACTCAGGAGCACACAGGAGGAGGGAAAGGGTCATTTACTTAGTGCTCTTTAATTCTTTGTGGTATAGTGAGAGTACATCAGAATTTATGGCTACATAGCACATATATTTTTTCCCAGGAGAAAAGCCTTTCATAACCTGCTCATTTCTGCAGCAATCGGGAGTTAAAAGATCTAAGTCTAGTCATAAATGTGGTGTCCTGCTGAAAGCAGTCTGGTAACTTTTTGATTAAAAATATTTCAATGTTCTGTTGTGTTTTTGAAACACAGATTAAAATACTAAACCAACAGAATTTTTAAAAAGCAAGCTTCATTGATGGTCCACAAAATTAGTTACTTGTTCTTGAAAAAAGAGTCATTTATTGTTAATTAAGCATTTTTTTTCATTATTTGATTACATTAAGATTTGGTTTGCAACGCAATAGCCTATGAAGGTCAGTATGGCTAGAGGAGAAATCCTATATCCTGTGACAAATCCAATAACCATCAGGGTATTTGGTTCACAGAAGTAAAGCGTTTATTAAAATATTTTGCTGATTCGCTAGGGTATTGGGAGACATTCTGCTGAGTGCATAGCGTGACATTCCCAGAAGGAGACACGTTTTATAGTGAAGTTGTCAACAAACTTGTTCTTGGGATAAACTGTTGGTACAACAAAGAGTATATGAACAGGTTGTGAGGATTGGGGTGCTAACTACGAAGGGCGGAGAGAACTAGAAAGATGGAACTGCTTTCTCCCCCTCTGCTTCTGCCTATATAGAGAAGGAAAAGGTGAAAGATACGATTTTTTCATAGTTTGCTGGACTGAACAGGAAATATAAACATTCACAAATCGTACTATTTTTAGTTTTTGAAAAGTAAGACAAGCAAGGAAATGTGTTACTGCTGTATTTCAAAGCTGAAACAGATGTGATTTGTGGCAGGAAGGGGAACATCTCCCTCAGCACTATCCAAAGCAGCACACACCCACCAATAAGAGCTGTGCCAGCATAGCAGGACACACAGTCCCCTCATCATTCAGTGCATATTGCTGCTGCACATTCCCCTCCTTGAAACATCATGGTTAATAGCTATGAACTTCAACATGTCAATTGTCATATATATTTCTGAGTAGCACAAATAGCAGTATGTTTAAAACTGAGACAAAAAAAGTAGGAATAAATACTGTATTAGAAGAGGGGAAAAAAGTAATTTACTCTGCAACTCCATGTGAAAGTTTGCCGTTTCAGTTCTAAGGAAGGCTTCTAGCTCCCTCTAGGGGTTTCTACCTATGTCTTTACAAAACATATTTTTTTAACATAATCTATAGAAACATTTCTCTCTTATATCTGGTAAGAGAGAAGAACTATATGATTCTGAAATAACTACACACACAAATAATACATGTAAACATTTTGAGGAAGAGATGCTTCTTTTGCCCCTCCATGGAAAAGGTAACAGGTATACTAAGCTCTCTTTTCTTATATCCTAAGTACAAAAATTCAGTGTGCATTTGTTCTTAAATTACCAAGATCTCCTACATGTTTGTGAGAAAATATTTCAAACCAAAGCAATTATGTCCAAATATTCATAATAATAATCTTCTGACAAACTGTGTTGTGAACCATCACTAATTTTTTTTTTCTTAAAGTAAAATCCTCAGTTATATATTTATGCACTTCCTCGCCCTAGGGTTTTTTTTATTACTGTTATTCTGAGTGGTGTTAAAACATCATTACTTACTGAATGTTTCAAAGTAAATTCCAGCCTATTCTTGGGCTTGAAACCTATCAAACAACATCAAATTTATAAAGGACTTTGTTGTAAATCCTACTCTAAAGACTGTTACTTAGGTACATCTCACTGAAGTTTACACACTGCTAGCGCACAAAGAATGAGCTCCCCACCTCAAATTAAACCCAACAAGCAACATCAGAAAAAACATTTAGAAAGAAAAGCAATAAGATTGCTGTTTGTAATCTTTTACAAAACATTTATGCTCTCTACTCATACACTGAACAAGGTAAGAAGGCCCAAAAGTCTGTGTGCCTCTTCCCTCTGCTGGGCTGGTCATCTATGCTTTGCACTGTACAGAATGCAGATAAGACAGGGTGACGATGCATCATTAAAAATAACACTGAAGATGCATTATTAGGATGTTTCTAACAGTTACAGTCAGCTCTTGGAAATGTCTGGCTCACTTCCCTGAAGAGTGAGTGTGTGTGGATCAAGCCCGGCCCATTTGTATGAATCCCTTGTTAGAGCCCATCAGTCAAGGGCTTTTAGCAAGCTTTGTATCAGCAGATGGCTGTGGGACTAAGAGGCACTGACAGCAAAAGTCTAGTACAAAACTGAGCAGAAGCAGCTTCAAACCCAAGCAAGCTAACCCATGCAGGAAGACTACAAGCAGCTCCGGGTACTGGCAATCCTGTCCAAATGCGTTGCCCAAATGTCCATCACTTGCTCAGATCCAACCTAATCAAAAGTCTGGAAGCCTGTCCAGGGAAATGCAGCCTCACTTCTTAAACCACTGAGCAAAGTGAGCCATGAGGCAGCACGGCAACAACAAAGCCATTGCATGTGTGCCTGCTGCACTTAGAGGGATTAGCGGGGGGTCAGGCCCCCATGGCCACACCTGCAAAGCTCAACACTATGACATTAGCTAATATCCTGCATAAATCATATTCCTTCTGCTTTAAAAGCAAATAAATAGCTGTGCATGTGTCCTTTGACCTTCATTGCTGGGAAACCTATGCAGTTTATCTTTTTGGCAATAGACCACGCTCAGCTAAACACTGCTGGCAGGACATCTCTCTACTGTTTTAAGGAGAAATGAAATTCAAAGCAGCTATACCATAAAGATTTTTTTTTTTTTTAATCCTTAAGAAGTGGCAGGGACTTTAAGAAGTGTGAAATCAGGAAATTTTAAAAAAATATAGTGGAATGTATCTATGGGCTACACAGCTGGAACTACAGTAAGAAATGCCTCATTAGACATTTACAGTATAATATTAAAAAAGTCCAAACCACAGGTCTGATTGAGGAAGCATATAGGCTTTTCATCTTACTTTATAATACAAGGACAGACAATGAATTTTTGCCTGCCACAGCTTCTATACTCTACTTAACATTTAATTTCAACCCAGGCTCAGACCCTAATTACAGGTTCAGCCTATACGAAAACACAGTAAAAACAGTTACTTATTCTTTACCATAAACATGAAAATACCAATATTTGTACAATAATACTATTTTTAATAAATTATTAGAACTGTTACTAGAACTAATACTAGTTACCATACTTTAAAAATGGCAATAGTTTCTTAAATAGCTTTTCTCCTTAGAGGACTTCATTAAGAATTTAAGAAATGCTAATCTTAATGGGGTGAGTATAGGACTAAAACATCATATTGCAATAATCTGGGTTTCTTTAATTCGAGTTTTACAACAGATTCTGTAAATCAGTATCTTGTGAACCATGCATCTGGAAAAATAGCTTTTTGGGTGAGGTGGGGGAACACACAATAATTAATCTGATATTTTTCTGTTATTTATATTGTATTGTACTGCAGGGACACAGTGTAGTAGCCCTAGCTAATTGTAGAATCCTTTTAAGACATCTAGGAGATTTTAAACAACTTCAGATATCTAAACCAGGAAGGAACTGGAAAAAAATCCATTAATTTTAATAATCAACTCTATTGATGTGTAATAAACACATAATATGTCTTGATGAAGTGTGTTTCTCACATAGCCAGTACATTTATGGCAAAATAATATCAATATTAGAAAATATGTAATTCATTATATTAAGTAGCAGAATAAAATTATTTAATAATTAGAAATAAAATTAAAAGGTTGCTTTGAAATTTAATTCTAGCTTTTCAAATTGACAAAAAATCTCTATTAAGAAATAAGTGCCATTTATCATTTCTACATAATGATGCTGTAAAAATTAGGTCTTGAATATGCTATATAATTACATAAATGAAAGTGCACCAAGGTGAATGTAACATTACTATAATTAATTTCAAAATCAATGCATTTGACTGCCCATATTAACCAATGAGAATTGAGCTTTCTTATGAAAATACAGCTGTGAAACAAGACTGGAGTGACATATATTCAGGTTTCTTTTGTGCATGGGATTTAATTTCACTTTGAAGTTTAGAAATCCCCACTGTATTCCAGAACGATCCGTGCTTGCTTGCACAATACCTTGGCTTAGAGGAGCAGCAGACAGTGAATGGCTTATAGCAAAGGCCCAGATCCTCTCTGCTAGCAGGACAAAGGAGGAGAACACAAACCTGAGCACGATACAGAATCCTGAGAGATTTGGTATGAAGAGGTAAAATGACGTGTCTGAGATCTTTCTGAACTGCAGCATTCTTGGGAATACAAATGCAACTTTTGGATTTAAACACAAGGCGGTGATGTTTCTGTTTTATTAGATAAATAAAGAGTATATGTAAAATGTGACTTTTCATTACATCAGTAAAACCGACTTCGCTCAGTTAAAATCACTTTAATTGTCACGGGCTTTTTTCTTTCTACTTTTCTTTTTTCCTTCTACAAGATTTCCTTTAAATTAGATTGAAAGCAAAGACTTGATACAAAAGTCTGGTTTAGCACAACGAAAAGCACAAGGATAGCTGATAACCTGAAAATCTCAAGCTAGCTTCAGGCATGAGTGGGTTTTAATCAGAATTTGGCAACTGAAATGTATTTGCAGCAGTCTATATGAATCAGTTCAGACGGTAGTTTTACTGATAAAAATGAAAAAAGTGATAGACATGCAAAAGGTTTTCTAAGGCAAAAGATGTGGGATTGACTTCTGGATTTTTCCCAGTGCTCTTATATGAAGACAGATCTGACAGAATTCCCTCACCCCAGTTTTATAGAAAGATTTAAAAGTAAAAGGAAAAAAACCCCTGCTGACCTAAAAAAACCCCAAAAAACACCCAAATGAAAAAACCCAACAAAATCCAAAAAAAAACCAAAACACCATCACTATTTCTGGCAGGAATTTCTTGCTAATAACTTAGTTTGCTAAGGCCATTCTCATATAAGCTAAATTTAAGTAACTAATAAACTATCCTAGAAGATTAACAGAAAATCTGAAATGACTTCTCATTCCATAAGTACAAATCAATTTTAATTCAGTACTGTGTAGGTATAAGTTTTTATGAGCTCACTTTGTTCAAGATTATGTTTTTGATGGATATGGCCTTCTGTTTGTTCAGCTGTAGAAAAGAGGAATGCAATCCAGGTTGACAGTGAAAAGGAGTAAAGAAAACTTCATAAACTGAAGATTCTAGGATTATGACACCAGCTTCAGATATAAACTTGAAAGAAAAATTAAGAAGCCATACAACTCCTGAACTGAGATGTAAAGCCAATAAATAATCATCAATATAACAAGAGAACAGAAGGAAGTAAAAAAAAAAACCCCAACACCCACCCTGAAACCTACCAGAAAAAATCTACAGATTGTGTACTACATTTTTTTCATCTTCAGAATTTAATTAGCTCCAAAAGAATATTTCCATCCCTCTCTGCCACACACACATTTGTGCATTGACATAAATATGTATTTGGCAAACAGAATAAGCTTAAACTTTAATAAACAATAACTCCAATGTATTTCACAATTTTTCTAAACAGTAGAGAAACTCATTTGGACTAGTCTGAGAAAGCGGTATCTTCTTCCTGGCCTAACACACAGAAGTACTTCAATAAAGCCTCAGGTATTATTTCAGTTAACACCTCCATCATGTAACCACTCTGACTGGTGGGGACCTGCTGTTTCCTCCCTGATTCCCAAGGACTCTGCAGGGAGCCTACTACCCAGGGGGCTGAACCCAGAGGAGAGATCGGGGAGCTGCCAGCTGGGGTTTGTTCTGACCATGCCTGGAGCACTAATGATAATACACAGAAAACTAAATTAGAGTTTTATTTGAAATATTCAATCAAACAACTAAGGCCAGCAGAGGGACCCATAAGGCAGGAACAGCCATGCAGCTCTGCAATTGCAAGAATTTTCTATTCAGAGTGCGGTTTAGGGATGGTTGTAGAGAGTTTTGCGCTGTGTGCCCCCTTCCCAAGGGCTTCCCACAGACTGCAGATCTTTAGGTGCACTGCCCAGTACAGAGAGCTCCTTGTGCTGTTGTTCCTCTCCCTTGCTGCTGCCATTCCTGCTTAACCAGCCAGCCTGGGAAGCAGGGTGACCAAGGATGGCTGGAGGGTGATCTTGCTGTCCCGTGGCAGTTTTGGCAGCAGGATGAAGGACTGGTGCCACCACAGTCTGGTTGGTAAAAGAGGAGATGTCTGATGGTTGGTCACCTTCCCTAAAATGGCTCCATTCAAACTGCTTTTGAAAGAATAACGATATTTAACTGGTTTTATCTCCATTGATCAGCCCTGGTGCTTCTTACCCACACATAAATGCTGGAGAGCAGCTAGAAAACATCAGAATCACATAGAATCATAGAATATCCTGAGTTGGAAGAGACCCACAAGGATCATCAAGGCCCAACTTTTGGCCCTGCACAGGACAGCCCCAAGAGTCACACCATGTGCCTGAGAGCGTTGTCCAAACACTTCTTGAACTCTGTCAGGTTGGTGCTGTGACCACTTCCCCAGGGAGCCTTTTTCAGTGCCAATCCACCCTCTGGGTGAAAAACCTTTTCCTTATATCCAACCTAAACCTCCCCTGATAGAACTTCAGGCCATTTCCTGGTGTCCTGTCACTGGTCACCACAGAGAAGAAATCAGTGCCTGCTCTTCTGCTTTCCCTTGTGAGGAAGTTGTAGACAGCAGCTTTCTCCTGATGCTTTCCCAGTTAAATCCTAGGAAATGAGAAGGCAAGAGCACAGCAGAAAGACTGAATGAGCCTGTCAAGCCAAAGCAGCAACTAATCAGACTAAGCCATTAAAACATTGCAAGAAAGTAAAAGTCCTACCTTAATACTCCTCTATTTTATGGTAACAGTGGACAATAATCTGCAGTTCCAGTCACACGATTAGCCCTGACACCTCACTATGACAAATTCAGTACAAGGCATTAGGTAACATTTGCTGCTTCAGTTCCTAGCTTGTACCACTAAATGTCATAATTTTTTAATCTGTGTCAATACTGACTTCCAACAGCACCCTGCACTGCAATTTATCTGGACACTGAAATTTAAGCAAATAGCCATGCACAAAGTGTTTCAAATAGAGTCTCCAAATGCTAGGCTACCCGGCAGTGAATTCAAAGTTAGTTTGCAGTCTCTGGCCATGCTAGAGAAAATTCTTCAATTTTGTGCAATAGAGAGATGAATGACAAAGAGAGGGCAGCAACAACATACAGGCTACTTTATGATTTTAATCTGTTGCAACTGATTTGTAATTTGCTCTCACCTTGTTACTGTCACAATCATTGCTGGACCTCTATGGTACAGCCCTTAAATAATATTTATCTTAATTTCTTTTTAAAGCAACACTGCCAGTTTGTAAATGAACTTACAGTTTTTTCTGTAATATCTGGGTGGCTGCACTAAATCTCCATAGTGATCCCATGACTAGTATCCATCAGAAATTTCCCATTCTAATGCCATTGTGAGTTCTAGCAACAACTTCTGACCAGATCCTTGCTCAGTGTAAATCGGATAGAGCAAATTTAGATGAGGTATGAGCCATGTGTCTTTGACATAAAACTAAAGAAAGTTCCAGACATCTGCCTCAACAGGATTTTGTTCAAAAAACACTCCTACATACATAGTTATAAATATACAGAAGGTTGTATACATTTATTCTAGAAACATATATTTGATAAAGATGACCTTCTCTGCAAATTGAATTGGTAAAGTTTGTTGGTGGGAACAAGAACCATGGAAATGAAAAAGGAAATTAAAAACAGCATTTTGTTTGATCACAGCTTAAGTTCAAGGAAAAGACTACAGCAATGCAAACAAGCTGGAAGGATCTGACTGGCTTTTGTTTGCTTTTTATTCTTTTTTAAATTTGGATATTTAATAAAATGCAGAATTGTGCCATCAGAATGTAAAGCAACTTAAGTATCTGTGGCTGTACTTATACAATTAACATCAACTGCCCACATACATATGGCATGGAAATACCATACAGCCTTTAGTTCCTCAAACACATGAGGCTGAACTGTCTGAGCTTTCTCGCACTACAGAAGGAAAAGGAACTGTCCATATGTGGGGTCGGTTCCAACCAGGAGATGGCAGCAGTAGGCAGAATGATTTCTGAGGTTCCCTCATTTATTTTAGGCATATGCTCTGATGGTCCTGAGGTCAACATTAACAAAAATGTAAAAAAGACTGGAGGGGAGAGGGAAGGGGAGAACCATTTTTCAAGATCACATTTACAGTTACACTGACCTCAAATGTTTGTGGTTTCTGATACTCACTGTAAATTCAACGCTATGAATGGCAATTATAATTAACATGAGAGATGATACACTTATGGTTCCTATGGCAATTCATGAGATAGCAAATGTGGCTGCCGTTTCAGCAGTTGCCTTCATGCCATTTAATGCACAAGGAACTCTTCAAAAATCATTTTCGTTTTAAAGAACAATACATTCTGTCCCTTTTATCCCTCCTCCTCTTTTTTGCTGATAGATACCTCCGAAGTCTAACACAGAACTCTTCAGACTGGTCAAACAGTTCTGGGAGTCCTCAGGGAGCTGTGTCATCTCCCCTCTGGAGTAAGTACTGCAAAACTATTCATCTGTCAGTGTCACCACTACAGATAGGCCTGCTACCACTTTGCTTGGCCATGGTATCAGGGCGGTGGCAAAGGGAACCAGTCTATATTGAAAACCCACCACCTGAAGAGGGTTCTCACCAGTAAAACATTTCTGTCCAATACTACTTGCACTATTTTCTCAGACTTGTGATTGCATCTAATTTTCTTTTGCAAGAAAACCAAGTATAACTATTAAATGTAAATAAAATGCAAATATTCAGTGAATATTCAATGACATTTTTTAAATTGAAGAGAGGAAAATTAAATATATGGCATACAAATGTATTACAATTAATTCTTAAATAATAATGACAACATCAAAAAGCAGGCAGAAGATCAAGCAAGTGAAAAACTCCAGATACTAATAAAAGACCTTCCTTAGAAGAAGCTATGACATGGATGGAGTCTGTATTAGAAGGTATTTTAGAGATATTATGGGGAAAAAAAGCCCACATTAGAGTATTTGCCACAGATCTATTAAAACAAATTACAAGCAGAGGAAGATGAAGAATTGGATGGCACTCGACCATTGAGATAGCAGAGAAGTCTTTTAAGGGGGATGGTTTTTGTTTGACTTTGTTTTATTTGATATATGAAATTGCAAGTAATACTTACACATACATTGAAAAGTGCCTGAACATAGGAAAAGAGAGAAAGCAAGCTAAGAAAGCTTCTCCAACAAATATTTTCCAAAATTACCAGGAAGACATCAATCACTCTGTCACCATCATATATTTGCTTTTTTTCTCGAAATAGTGCCTACCATTGTGGCAGTGTGCTGCAGTCCCTTGTCTTACCACCGGCTCAAGCAGCCAGAGCACTGCAGGCAAAACCTTCCACAGGTTCCCTGGGGCCAAGCAGGTGAGTCTAAAATGTGTAGTGTAATAACCAGAGAGCATGAGGTCTGATGGTAACTCTCTGTCCTAAAAGTCTAAGAGATTAAATTACTAAATTTAAAAAAAAGACAAAAATTCCCTTGGTATTGACAGCAATAGATTTTGGTGAGCTGATCTAAAAAAGCTGGGGAAATAATTTTCTTTTCAGCAACTTGTAAATACAGACAAGATTTTTCAAATGTAAATATGCTGAAACATACAGTCTCAAAGAAAAGTCTTTTTCTTGATTTATCACTATCATATTATGACTTTATTTTGCAAAGGGATTTAAAAGTTACTGGAGAGAGTTTTCACAAAACCTCAGGGCTTCCTTCTTTCTTTTCTTTTCCATAAATTAGCTCTTTTAAATAAAGCAAGATGAGACATGTTAAGAATTTATCTCCACAGTAGTCATTTCAGAGGGAATCAAAATTTCAATAGAACATGAAAAGCTACTTAAAAAGAGAAAAGTGTTTGTGAATTTTTGCAGCGGGGAGAAAATAAAGACAGTTGTTTAGTTTACCATATAAGAAAAAGAAACCATATCGTTGATTATGGTGGGCTTAAAGTTAAGCAGAAGATATCCTAGTTAGTAAACATGACTTCACTCATTCTTAAGAGGCTTAAAAATGCCATCACCAAATACTTGACTTAGTCAATCAGAATAACTGAAGTAACACATACAACTCATGCTGTAAAAAGGACTAATCCAGAAACTGGCTCTAAACATTCAAAATCAAAGCATCCCACTAGGATGAATATTTCATAGAATCACAGTATTGTTTAGGTTGGAAAAGACCTCTAAGGTCATCCGGTCCAATGGTTAGCCCAGCACTGCCAAGTCCACCATTAAACTATGGTCCTAAGAACCACATCTACACATTTTTCAAATACCTCCAGGAATGGTAACTCCACCACTTCCCTGTCCAGATTACTCCAATGCCTGGCCACCCTTTCAGTGAAGGAATTTTTCCTAAGGTCTCCCTTGAGCCTCCTTTTCTCCAGACTTAACACCCTCAGCTTCCTCAGCCTCTCCTTATTGCCCTTCTCTGGACACTCTCCAGAACCTCAATGTCTATCTTGTACTGAGAGACCCAAAACTGGACACAGAATTTGAGGTGTGGCCTCGCCAGTGCTGAGCACAGGGGAACAATCACTGCCCAGGTGCTGCTGGCCACACCATTGCTGATACAGGCCAAGATGCCATTGGCCTCCTTGGTCACCTGGACATTAAGTCTCACATTTAGATTATCTGTCTAAATGTTGCTTTGAAGGAGGTGGTGGGGGGGGAAAGAAAATATCTTTTTATAATTTTGGAGATTTTAGATGATAATGAGAAGCCTCAAAAGTAATCTCAGTGCTCCAGATTTTTTTTTCAATATCATATCATATCATATCATATCAATACTAATTTAAACCACCATCTGTAGGTTTCTCTCCATTATTTGGTGATTTTGCTGAAGACTGAAGATGCATTAATTCTCAATCAGCCATCTACATGACTACATCCAACAAAATGTAATACCTTTACAGTCAGTGGTGAGGGATTTGGGATAGGCTGCTAATTTCTAGACTAAAACAACATACTTTAAAAAGGGATCAAGAGGCAGAACTTCTTTGACATTCAAAGTAAGAGACGTACCACAGGAAACAAAAATCAAAGAAAATAAGGATGGGAAAGAGAAAGGTGACCAAAATATGCAGGTGAGTGTAAAAATGTGAGGAATTTCTCCTTAAAAGCTATTACACCCAAAAGCAACAGTCCCCATGTGTGACCAGAGCACTTAGGCAGAATGAGAAAGGCTAGGCCACTTTTATACAACTAAAACCCATAGAATTCCTTAAACAAGAAGAAATATAAACCCCACAATTTTAATTTCTCTCAGATAATGCAGTTATTTGGACTGGCATAGCTTTACAGTATACTGAAACTCTATATTAGATAATATCTGTTCCTCTATGTACTATTTTTTTAGAAAAAAATATGCTTTTGTAAGGGAGTCAGCTGAATCTAGCAGGACCTGTCAGAGAAGAGAGAGACTAGCATGGTTAGTAGCAACAAAACATTGTAGCAAGATGGTTTTGGTCATTTTCAGTGGTACCCATCAGCAAAGGAACAAGTGAGAAAAAAATTAATAAATACATTACAGAACTTTGAAAAAGAGGACATCTGAAAGCTTGCTGTGTTAACTGTCCCTCATCCAAATCTGCACAACGTCATCTGGAAAAAAATCTGGGGGTTTTTCAGGGCCAAAGCAAATCTAGTCTAGAGCTAAAAACCTTTAATAATTTATTCCTGAAATTCCATTTTTGTGTTAAAGCTGTGCACCCTGAAATTATTACAGATGCAAAAGGATGAGGGGAAATTTCTATGTGAAACACCACTTCATTGCAATGGCTACTCTGGTCAACAGCTTGGAAGAGCCAAAAGTTACCGCTTCTTAACAGTAGAGCCTTCCCAGCTCTGTGTTGTCACACGGAAATGCAGCTGGCACCCAGCTGCAGTTTGGGTAGTTTGCAACCCTGGATCAGAATGTCCTCACTGCTGAGAGTGGTTTCCAAGTGGACTGTGGTGCAGACAGATCCACCCCTCTAACACAGCGCTTAGCACAGGTCTTTTCACCTACAGGTCACTGTACGTGTACAAAATGTAAGCAAGAATTTTAGGCTCCTTACAAGTGAAGCTTGCCTATGACCACAACCAGCAAAGGTGCATCAGTGCCTTCACAAGCACAATACACACACACTCAAATGTTAGTATAACCTAAAAGTCTTTTCATTTCCCAAAACACCAGTGTTTATCCTAGGACTTTAAAAAGCTTCAAAAGCTGGTAAGCTTCAGAAAAAAATGCTAAAAAGTATCCTCAGAGGCAAAAGTTTCTGGGTACTTACAGGCCAAAGCAAGACAATCACCTACTTCACATTTCTGCAAGATAGATTATTTCATTTATAGCATTTAATTTCTTAAGTGGATCTCTCAGAAGACCTGCTTGGAGCAGGTGAAGCACCCTTTTAAACTTGTACATGCATTCTTCATGGCAAATAATAATAATTCATTTGCAAGTCTAAATGGCAGTCTGCACAGAATACATGGCCTTCCTATCTACACTCTGCATATACAGTACATTTTACCGCTAAATGTCCATTTCTGAAACCACGGCCTTTTGAAACATTTCTCAGACTGTAACAGCATACTTCAGCACCACTTTTATTCTTGATGAACAAAATCTGTGCATTGCCCGTTGTAGTTAATCTGTACTCAGCAGGTTTCATTGTTAGAAAATAGCTCACAGAAAAGATGGAGCTCCGTTTATTTTGAGCTGTGGAATTTAAGCTATAACTGCCTAATTAGATTTCAAAGCCCACTGACGAACATGGTCTAACTCTGCTTGCATATCTCCTGATACTGAAGTGAGTGAATCTCCTGATACAGAGGCACTGAGGTGACCCCTACAAGATGTGGCAACCTTATTCATGATGAACAATTAGGAAATATAACTATAAAAGACTTAATAAATATGGAGTGAGCATTATAGTCAACGGCAGTTGTGATTTTAGGATTTATGACAGATTTATGCCTTGGTGTCTGCTATAGTACATTTCCTACACACTCAGAAGCAACTCCTACCATATAAACCAGATTTTTTTAATTGAACAAAAAAAGGGGACAAAAATTCAACCCTTGCATTCCTTTTTGAAATAAAGTCTTCAGAATCAAAGGCCTTTAATTTCCTATGTGTACTGTAGCATCCTCTCTCTGATTTCACTTCACACATACACTTAAGAAAACACAAATTCAAGGACTAACTCAAAAAAAATTAATGTTGTAACAGCTAAATTTTATCTAGTAAACAGGCTCAAACGCAAAATACAGTGTTAAGTCCCTTTTCTCCCATTATAGAGCATTCCAGGTCATGGAAAAATTAGTCACCTCAGAGGATAAACCACAAAATTGGTGCAGTGAGCAAGAAACAGCCTAAAAGTAGCTAACAGGAATCCAAGAGAGACCCCTGAGTGGCTTGATGCAGTTCTTCACAACTAAAAAGACTGATTTAACAGGAGTTTATTTCCAGGTAGGTGCACACCCAAACCAATTCCAACCCTTCAGCACACCAAAAAAACCAAAAAGAAAATCTAATTACTTCAAAATATTTCCAGAATTTTCCTCAAAATATTTAGAACAAGCGTCAGAGTTTTCACAGGATAGACCCATGACCCTCAAAAGTGGCAGTACACTGAAAAGAAGCCAGTGGAAGAAAAAGATAGAGGGAGAGCAAGAAACAGAGAGGAAAGGAGAAAAAACAAAAAAAGGACTTGCAGTAGCCTTGAAGAAATTTTGTTAGGTAAAGCAAACTTGGCCACCCTTGCAAATTAACAAGACTCTATGCTGTAAAGGAAGGAAAAAGAACTGCCTTAGTTCCTGCCAATATGACTCAGAGGAAAATTCCTTGCTATCCCAAAAATCAAACCATTAGTCTATCCTGACTTGCCATTCAGCCTAGTATCTTCAGATCCTGGCCTTTCCTCCCCTCCCCTCCCTCCCCTGTTTTGGCAAAGTTCCTCAGCTTATCTGTTTTACTCAACCACCAGCATATTTCTGGGCCTCACAGGATTTACACCATCAGTTCTCATCCAGCAGCACCCAGCCCCAGCAGTAACCTCTCCTAACAGATCTGAAGCTAAGCTGGGCTTTCTGACTTGGGCTACCCTGCAACGCCACTGGCAGTGCACTGACCAAGGTCAGGGCAAGGAAGGGCAGTCAGGGCAAGGGATGTGAGAACAATATAGTCCTGGGAGAAAAAGGTGTGCAAAGAAGAGGCATGGGGGGAGGCAGTGGCAGGATAGGGAAGGCATGGAGAATGAAATGTCAGCCGCAAGACTGCACTTCATGAAGACATACAGTTTCACCTACAGAACTTTTACACAGCAAAGGACCAGCAGCAGATGGGGAAGTGACTTTTTATCACTCTTTGAACCATGGGCACTGGAAGTTTACCCTTTGTCTCTCTTCCTCTCCTTTGTTTTTAACTGCAGGAAAAGCAGAAGAGCTGCCTGCAGCCTAGCAGAGGGGAGAAAAAAATCTTCCTAATTACATTGCCCTGAAGACATTTATTTTTTCCTTCCTTACACCTCCTACTTGAAAAACTAAGACACAACTCAACTCACTATATTCATTCTGAAGATGAGAAGGAACATTCTTGTCCCCTGCTGCTATGGAAATCAATACAACGGTTTATAACTGGGTGCAACTCCACACATCTCATTCAAAAACACATACTGACATTACCAGCCTACATGAAAGGACACCATGGCTGTCCTTTCAATAGCATAGCTTCCCACATCTTTCTTTCAATTAAATATCTTCTGTGAGAAGAAAAAAAAACAATATTGTGAAAGCAACTGTCACTTAGTACTTGCATTTACCACTATTTCAGTGCTGGTTTACAGGAGCAAATGGAAAAGTGTCTTCTGTGCTCTACAACGTGATTTCCAGCAGGACCTTCCTATTCTTCAGCATCTAAGAGATGCTAAAAAAATTCAGAATAGGTAAAGTTCAATACCCCATAAAATGGTAAACAATGCTGAAGACAAGAATAAGGCAGTTTCAAATACAGGGAGAGGATATGAAATATAATATTAGATTACTATTCTTTTGCTTTTTAATCTCGCTCCTACTGAGAGCCTTTACAGACTATTTATAGTTATGATTCAGTGTGTTTGGTATGTCAATGTGCTTTACAATAATTCTACTAACAATTTAATTACTAAAAACCCCTTTTGCCATTAGACTGTTAACATCTGAGATTGATAACAAAAGCACAGGGTAATTAGATGGGGATATTTAAACCAAATGGAATTCATGCATTTATTACACACTTGGTTGCTCATCTAAAATTAGGTATCTAATCTGAATATGAATGATGAGAAATAACAATGATGGGGGGAAAAAACAATTAAAAAACAATACAGAGATAAACGTAATGAGTTTTTCTCTTTTTATCCATAAGTGCCATTTCTATTCCTGATTATAAAAGCAGCCTAATGTGATTTCCTCTTTGGTTTATGACTGCAGGCTGGCAGCGAAGTACATTGTTAATTGATCAAATACTTCATTTCTTTTAGTTTATGTTTAGGCTTTGATCTTAATTTCTCTTGTGATTTCTGCCAGGATTGTTTGTCATACTTTAACAAAATCCATGAACCACAGAGGAGATGCTAAGCTTATATCTAGGCATTTGCTTATGCATAATCTTTCTATAGTCTAATTTACATAATTTTATTGTTTAGTGGATTCTTCCCATGCAGATATATTACTGCCAGTGCAACTGTACTTGAAGTGGTGTCAACAGAGTGTGCTTCTGAGAGTTATAGTTTGCATATAAAAATCTACTCTGGGATAAAATATAGCATATACCCAAATCATAGTGCCTCAGAGGAAATTCAGTTAACAGAACATCAGGAGGAAAATCAGTTTGGCTATATTAACCTATCGGAATGCAAAACACAAATAGAAGACAGACATTTTTAGAGCATTTCTTAGAGCTTAAAAATCTGTTAGTTTGTTCTGTTTATTTTTAGGGAAGTAATGTATGTAGAATTCAGCCCTTGAGTTTGGGATGCTTAAGAATTAAAAACTGACATTGATAATTATTTTGTGTTTAGAAAGGTCTGATTTTCTGCGATTGAATATCTAGAAAAAAATATCATCAGGATTTTTTTTTTAAACATTTGATCTATTTTATAGGGGTTTGTCCATTCAAAAAATATTGCTAATTTCAGGACTGCTAGCCGGTGATCACATGCTAATGGCATTATAAAATCTAAAATATTATCAGTGTCAAAAGAATACTTTCTGACCCATCACCCAACACCATTCCTGAGCAAGGACCTACAGACTTTTTATCTGTTATCATATGGCACCCCTTTCTGAATTACCTCCATGCCTCACAATCTTTATGTTTCTTCAGTCCCAGGGAAACCAAGACACAATATACAGGGACACTAACTCCCACTGCTTAAAATACCAAAACCCTTTGATTGCTCTAATTCAAGCAATTTGAGTGCCTTAATTCTTGATCAGACCCCAAAGGCATTCTGCACTCTGAGAAGCTGGTGCACATTGATGCCAGGCCAGTACAGCCACTGAAAGGAATGGCCATCAACGAAGAGGAATGATGCCTGAAAGACTCCTTGAGAACCAACCAACCATCCAACCTACCTCACCTTCCTTCCACATCAAAGCAAGGCTTCCAGATTCACTATCACTCCACAAAACTGATTAACTGCATTATCAAAACTGGCACTGAGCCCAGGCACCCAGACCCTAGGACAGGGCAACAAGCTCAAGGGTCCTGACATTTTCTGTCACTGAGAAAGACAAAAAAAAAGCTTCCTCTCCCTCAGCCTTGAGGGTGCAAAGTTAAATTTTGCTTATGGTTTTCACAGGCCTCAATCTACCCCTGTATCTAAAAACAGTGGAAATTAAGAGCATTTTAATTACCAGTTTTGTTGCACATATAGGGGGAAAAGTGGGAAAATCGAAAGGTAAATAATTCAGGTGTGTTGCAATTTGCACATTTAGAATGCAGAATTAAAATTTCACAAAGATACAACTGTTTCCATTACAATCCCAGGCTACATTCACATGGCATAATACGGGAAAGCCTCCTTCTTGTGCTGCTTCTGAACTATGTCAGTGTGATGTCTAGCCTAAGTTAACTCATCTCCAAGACAGTCTAATACTTTAGATTTGGCAAGCAATTTTGTCCATTCTGAGATTTTACATACAATAACCACATCCTTTGCAAATAGCCTTCTCACCAGCAACACCTTTGTAAAGACGTACCCTATACTTGAAGGCATGAAAAATATAGTCCAAAGTTATTAACAGTAAGAGTTAACATTTCAAAATGTTAAGTGAGGAAGTGCTATAAAGAATGAGACTCACCACCACTGCATCCCAATTACTGGAATATATCGGATACTTCGAAGAGTTCTTAACCTTATGTAGTCTGGCAGCACTATATGTTAAGAAAAAGCTTTCACTACTAAATAGATTTTCTTCACGGTTGAAACCAAACTTTTGAATTAGTATTGTACAACTACCTTTCTTCGTATTTCCGGGTGCATGCTTTGTAATGTTAGTTTCCAGGCTTTGGCACATTCCATTTTTATCAACAAATTTTTTCTCACAAAGGATTTACTTTTCCTTTTCTTTGTGCAAGGGAAACTCTTGGTAGGATTTCCATATTGATAGAGATTTTCTCTTTTAAGCCCAGTAGGACAGCAGCTTGTTTTGTTCAGGGAATTTTGATTCTTCACACCAAAAAAATCTTACTTTTGTTGGAAAAAAACTAAAAAAACCCCAAAGGAATCAATATTGTATAACACCTATGTGGCTCTCAAGAGATCTCTCTCTGTGCAATAAGAACAAGACCGTATAGTAGGTTCATACAAAACAACCACGTCTCTTCAGTTAACCTAATAGTACACAGATATTCAGACTAAACTTTGTGTGATTACTTTCTCACACACACTTTATTTAAACTTCCAAATGAAGCCATGGGATTAAAAAAAAAAAAAAAAGAAAGCAAGCATTCAAGTGCAAAATATTCCTAGCTCACATGGACTGCAAAGCATCCCCAAAATAAATGTTTACATGCCAACCCACCTACTTACCTACTGCTATTTGTGCTTAAGCCAAGAAGGCAAGTGAAAAGCTCATACTGATTTCAGTCATGTATTTTCTGGAAAGCTAAGAGAACATAGGAAAGCCTCAAGCCAGAAGGAGTAAAGTCAAATACCCAGGGGAAAATTTTCAAGTATTTAATGCCACGAACACCAGTTTCTAGTTAGTTTAGTTCACACCAAAGCAGGGTAAACTGGACTACAGATTTACACATTTCTGAATATCCTGCTTAGCCATTGGCATTGTGATAATTAGGACAGAAAAATTGTCCTGAGTATTTTAAAAAATGCAGGACTGATGTGTTTTCACAGACACATGAATACCTTTCTCTACTCATGTAAAAATTGCATGTACAAAAGAAATTCCTGAAAACAGACCTAGACTGATGCAATTGAAATGTTTGGATAGTAAAATATATTTCCAAGAGCTGGGATACAGAGTGCTTTGAAAGATGAACCCAGTCGAAGTTTCAGCAATTGATCTGAAAACCATTTAAAGCTAAAAACTGAAATTCAAGCAAGGCATAACCCTCCTAAGCATGGCAGTACATCACAGCACAATTTTAATCCACAAAGAAATGATCTTGTCCTGATGAACTTCTTCTACTCCTCCTTCTCCTATGACACTGGTTCATCTCAGCGAGTGGAAAACGGTTTTGCCATTCTCAGCAGCCAAGGCTTAAGGCAGCTGCACAAAAACCAGTTGTTTTCATTTGGCTTGACCAGCCAGATAAAATTACAAAATCAAGCAATTGCAACATTCCAATGTTCACTTTTATGTAGAGTATTAGATTTGATATTAGAAGCAAGGGTCCAAACAAACGTAAGAAATTAGCTCAATGCTAAGGCTACACTAATATTTAGTTCATGATTCCCAAAATGGTCTCAGGAAGAGAGTCTTAACTCTGGGTGGATTTTTGGAAGCAATCTGGTACACTCTTACTCTAATTTTAAAAAACATGAAGGAAAAGCATATAATCCAAGATCTATTAATACTATATAACATAATGTTATAGTTTACTTTTCTCTTGCCTATTATTTGAAATATTCAGATTATGGCATTCACTTTTTTCTATATTCTTCCTTTCAGAATTATCTTTAAACAAAGTTTGCAAATGTTTCCTTTTGCTGATGAATTTGCTTCTTTCTGTATTTTAAAACTTGCCAGAATCATTTTTTTTAGTGCTCCAAATTAAACACTGTATTATTTTTAAAAATAATGTTCTTTTCTTTTTCCCTAGTCCTTAAGCCTTATTTCAAAAAGAATTTAAAATTATTTAATCTAAGTAAAGAATCCTACTATTAAGAAATTAGCAAATTACAGAAACTGTCTTTTTGGGTTGGATTTCATGTGAGTGTACAGAATCTTTATCCTACAAGGTTTCACAGAATAATAATGCAAAAATGTTTCTAGTCTAAGACTCCAGCAGTCTGAAGATGAGTAATTTTGACAAGTTATTTTGAACTGAATGAAAATTACAGGAATTAAAAGCCTGGTTTTCAGGAAAAAAATTGAATAATCTCTTTGAGAAAGTTGAAAGTAAAAGTTGACAACTGTCAGTCTGGTGTGGGATTTTGGGTTTGTTTTTTTTTTTTAGTTTTCTGAGGTTAGTGATTTTAAGCTATGAAAAATTGTTTCTGAATATTGCAGAAATGAATACAGAAACTTGATGTAGCTTCATCATGCAAAGTGAAATATACATACACAGAGCAAAGTATATATACACAGTACAGCACATTTATGTTAAATTGTACCCTTTGACAAAGTACTGAAATCAAGCATAATCTACTCCAAAACTAAATACCCTACATAACAACAAAACCACAGTAGAAAAAAGAGCAGACCCAGATAATTTCCCAGTCTTATTTCCTAAACTGACTTTGTTCCTCTATTCTAATATGCTACCCCTCAGTTAACAGATCTCACAATCATCTCCTATCTCCCTCCCAAAACTCATAATCCCCTTGGTTTTTACCTGTTCTCACGTACAGTATATTTCTACAGCACCCATTGGAGGCAGAGACACATTCGGGAAAACTCATTCTTCCTGGAACATGCACATCTTTTGACAGCACTGAACACTTATGAATTATGACTTCTAAATCCAGAAAGTAAGTTTAAGAAAATTCTAGTCTGCTTTCTGCTAAAAAAGCATTCAAGCAGATCTGGAACAAAAATGTGATTTATTTTTTTTTTTTTAAAAACAACAGTTTTTTAATATAGTACAACACAAATGGAGTCTGTCACATTACAAGTCTCAAGGCACTTCACAATTTTCAGTAAAAGCTGACAAAACTCTGTCTAGCTAGATATGACAAACAAAACAGATTTTTCAACTATTATCTTGTGACTTAACAGAGTAGGTGAATTTCAAAACAAAAACCAGAACAAGTTAAAGAACACAGTAGCTATTAGATTTGAGACTGAAACTCTTGAATTAAGGGTTAGAAGTTGGCAAAGTCTCCCTTCAGGACAAAAGGAATTTGCTCATAGACAAACTCATGCTTCAGACTACACACCAATCTGTCTTTTGTTACAGACTGCATCCACAACAGTGCTAAAATCCACATGTTGCTGTAGAGGGTTTGGTTTGTAACCGGGCGGAAACACCAATTCAGTGTAGTGGTTTGGTCCAAAATACTCATTACTGTTTATCTGCTGTGAGATAAGAATTAGGAGAAATGCAAAGCAGGCACCAAACTTGAAAGAATATAAAGAAGTTTATTAACAGACCTAAAAGAGGGGAAAAAAAAATTATACCACACCTTCAGAACACTTCTCCTCCCCCCACCTTCCTCCCTTCTCCCACTGACAATGTAAAAAAGACAACCCGTAAAATGTTCAGTCTGTTTATCACTGCCATAATAACCTTGTTCAGTCCATTTAGGAAGAGGAGTCTCTCTTGCTCATGCTATGAACACATTATCACAACGAGACAGCTGCCCACTTCCAAATATTGTTCAGTCCATTTAGGAAGAGTAATCTCTCTGCTCGCATGTGAGTCCCTTCCCCCAACTTGCAGCTTTTCCCGCAACTGCTTTCGAGGGTCCACTCTTGAAGGTTTTTGGGGTACAGTTTTAAGGCTGAGCCGTTCAGAAACAAAAACAGAGGCCCTTCTCCTTCCCTGGGAGCAAAGGGTCTTCCTCATCTTCATTGTTAGGACTATCTCTGGGAGCATCTCTAGGGACTGAGGTTTTCTCCTTCCCAATTTGGAGCAAAAGTCCTCATCTGGTTCATCTCTCCCTGTCCAAACTTCTCATGAAATTACAGCTGCGTCAGCATCTGCCTATCTCAGCGCAGGTGCTTCTGCTCACGAGCTGAACACTCCACCCCCCATATCTTCATGGAATTACAACAGGATACTCTGATATATCATAGCTTCACAACAGAATTTCAGCTTTAAGCATCTCCTCTCTCTCTTCCCTCAGGTTTTCAGCTCTTCACAGCACTAAAAGGGTTAATCTCACCTCAGCCTTGCAGCTGGAATGTTTCTTATCGAAGTGGGGAGGGGAGAGACGAGCCACTCCGGCTGCCCACGGCAAGGCAGTGGGGGGGGTTCCACGGCTGGAACAGGTCCATCGGCTCCAGGATGGCCGTGGCCCGGCCCGGCCTGGCCCCCACACGGGGCCCGTAGCCACCTGTCCCAGCACTGGAAATGAGAGAGAGCTGGGGGGGGGGTTGTCTATTCTTAAGTGTGGATCACAGAGGTGGTCACAATTTTAAGTGGCTTAAAGAATTGTCCATATTCAAACTGGCCAGCTGATAGGTTCTGTCAGGTCATGGGGGAAGCTGTAAGCATTCCTTTGCAAGAACATCACTTCTGAGACTATGCTAGCTAACCCATGACAGTTATTAGAAATAAAGATCTAATAATAGAAGCAGTGCACCAAATACATGCAGAAACGAATACAATTTCTAT
This sequence comes from Corvus cornix cornix, assembly GCF_000738735.6. Taxonomy (NCBI): domain Eukaryota; kingdom Metazoa; phylum Chordata; class Aves; order Passeriformes; family Corvidae; genus Corvus; species Corvus cornix. The sequence goes on from NC_046333.1 coordinate 49,325,879, forward strand.
AGCAATACCTCTGTTAAAAGCAGGAGATATTTTTTGTGTCTGGTCTATGCAGGTCCACAGCCACTTGCAATATTATCTCTAACATCTACAGTCTAAATTTCTTCAGAGAGGGACATCTTTTTGTTTCAACATTCCTTGCAGAATCAGAACACCATCAGCAGGAAGAAAAAAAAAGCTGAAATTTCATAATAGCCTCTTTATTATTATTATTATTATTTTGCAAATATTTACAATGTGAAGGTTGACAGGAAAAAGTCAACAGAGTTAGAGAAATTTAAAGGATAAATAGTCATTAGTCCCAAGTATTCCAAATTGCTCTGTCTCTCCCTCTGTAACACAGAGACAGTCAATATAAGGTTGGGAGCTGGAAAGGTGAAAATTCCTATCACCCTCATAACTCATACAAGCTGATACACAGAGAAGTTTCTTCATGTAATACCACAATGGTTCATCCTATGACAAGCTAGTGCTGCACAAACTAGTATAAAAATGAAAATGTCTATATATGTGAAGAGTCATTACAAGTGGCTGATTTATGACACATACATAATACTTCTACAAAAAATGGTTTGAGTAGCACTAACTTAGACATATTTGAGTATTGCACAGTGCATCTACTGTTGAAACCCCAAATAATATACTTTTACAGTCTTTGCTGTGCAAGTTCCAGTGCAAATTGGTTTTCTGCACCTTTGTTAGACCATCATAATCACCAGACACTCCCAATTTCAAATGGAAGACCGAAAGAGAATAGATTTGTCTTTGAATGTCATTAAGATCTACTGAGTTATTCATTTGCTTAAGGATATTCACATTGGCTAATGTACCTCACACATAAACATCTGTGACTTGGGACATTCCCAGGCCAAGGAAAAGTGAGTGTCATAGCCCCAAGACTCACGCTGTATCATTACACAGTAACAAATCCAGCAGCCTTGCCCTGGCTTGAAGGTAGTAATAGATGGGGACACAAAACATTGGGATTTCTGTTTAGTTTCGTGATTTCTTAGAGCTTTTTTAAGCATCCCAAAGAGAACAGGACTCTTCCTTCTCATGTTCTCTGTCAAAGAAAACTGCCAGTACTGCTGAGTTCTGCTGCTCCTCACATATTTCCAGTTTGCACCCTAAAAATTCCTAGTGTGAAGTGATAACAGAAACCTTTAGTTTCTTCCAGATACTTTTTGCAACATAAGTGAGAAGTATATGTATATATATGATGGAAAGTATGAATTGTTTTCACTTTAGTATTCGATCGTGTATCTAGCACAAACGGGAAAGCAGTAGACATACCAACTAACTATATGGCATATAAATGCAATAAATATATCAAATACTTTTACTGAAGAGCAGTAGTATATTTATCCCACTTTCAGAACCCTTTCTTTATACTAAAGCAAAGTTTAGTAAATAGAAACATTGAGGACGTGGCAATTCCAGTCAACCCTTACAGACCTGTGCAGCCAGAGGTGCTTAAAGAGCTCACAGTTTGGAAACTTCATTTGTGTGCTCACCTATCACCAGGCACAACATCCTGAAATCTTTAGGTGCAGCTGAAATACAGACAACCACCACTATCTGCACATTTGTTTAATCATAGTAGGCTAGAATTAGGCAGAATAGTGGCTGGAGAATTATTACTGTTGCAGCTCTTCAGATGCTTAGTCTGACTTTAGTTTGTTTGGGAATTTTTTTAATCTTATTGCTGGCAAGAAAGCATCTCTTTGTTTAATGAAAGTTGATTGCTTTGGTAATTAAAACCAAGTAGGTGTGTTGCAATTTTTAAAGACACTATATTAACTCAGAAGCTAAATGTTCTTTTCAAACCAAAACTTGAAGACAAATAGCCTCTGAGAAGGTGTAAAGATGTACATACACTAATCTTACCAGCTGGAAATATTAAATTCCTCTTTAGAAACTAGGCTAATACCCTTGGTAATTGAAGTGCTTACATATATATCCTACTTTTTGATAAAACCTACATAAAAGGAGCTTCAGAACTAAAAAAAATACATTCAGCATTTTGTTGTTGTACTAACAAACTTCCAATTAAAAATCTCTTGTGATTATTGGGGATTTATTTTATCATAGGTCAAGGGGGTTTGCAGGTAAATTCACTATCTTGTGCTCATAGTTTTAAAATAATAAAAGTGTAACAAACTTAAATTATTTAATTTCCACAAATGTGTCTAAAAGACACAAAAAAGTTTCATTCACTGTTTAAAACATGTCTTCCCCAGTCATACATACAATATGGGGCCAGTATTTTTGTGCCAGTTTCCTCACAATTTATCTTATTCAATTACTACTGTTGCCATATTCAGCCTAATTATTTTAGAAAACAAGATTTTCATTTCTAAGTTAGAACACACATAAGGGCATGTACTCTACTCTGTTGCTACTTCAGCAGCAGCAGTCAATTTTTTAACGTAGTAAGCAAAGATCAGCTCAAGTAGGAAAAAAGAGGTTCCAACACTTGCAAAGCTGTAAACTTTCTCCCTCCTCTGCATTCCCCATTCAAGTCCATGACCATAACAATAAAACACACAAAAAAATCTGGCTTTGGTTTGGGTTTTTTTCACCAGTTAGCAGACCTTGATCCCACACACAGCAGCATGCTGTAACAACTCCAGCACTTTCAATGCACTGCAGCACTGAGTGAAGAGAGCTAGACTGGAGACTCTCTGTCTCCATCTCCCAGAAGGGTGTCAGGACAGCACACTTGAGAGGAGAAGGACAGCCAGCTGAAGAGAATCAATCAAATAAGGGAGGCTCGAGAGGACTGGGAAATGATCCAACACCTTTCGTCAGGCTGAACCATGTCCTGGCGCACAATAACATCACTGCAGTCAAAGGATGGCACCAGAGCAGGGCACTACTCACTCAGGACAAACAAAACGCAAATGATCAGGAAAAAAAATGACTGGTTTTCTCATTTTTTAGATTATACAGAAAAGTAAGTTATAGTAGGTCATGTCTTCTTGGTGTTTACCCCCTTGTCCCTCCATGCACACAGAGGCTGACCTTCACCCATGCCAAGGCCCAGCTTCTTCCCAACTTTCAAATCTGCCCTTTAAAAATTCCTCTTTTTCTGGGCTGTCTCAATCAGGTCCCTTTTCCTGGGACTTAGGAACCCTTTTCTTCACGCAATCCATGGATTTAACAGAACATTTGTGAATAATGCATCAAGTACGGGTTGCTGCTGCTACGTGGCATGTTCACAGACCAGCAAGAGACCAAAGAGTGCCTGGAAAGCTGCCTGGAAGCAAACAGCCACTCAGCAAAAGCATAGCTTCAGAAGAAACCATGTTGCAAAAGCATAAATCCTGTCTTCTTTTCCAAAATATTACAGGAACCAGAGTTTGCCCATTATGAAGTAGCTAAATACTCTCATCTAAACCAGGGCAGTACTGAATGACTCTACTTCAAACACCCACACATGGCTCCCAAACAAATACTACAAAAAAGCATTGGAAGATGAGCACTGGGAAACAGTTCTGTTACAGATTAAGGAGCTGTGGCAGACCTATTTTAGGCTTGGCTGGTTCCTTGCAACTTTTACAGGAGGTCTCAGCCACTTGTTAAATTAAGAAAATACCTAATTCTATCTAAAGGTACAGAAAGTGATCAAAGAGGGAGAGAAATGAGGGAAATGTTTTTATCTTGTATTAAGAGAAAAGCAATCTTCTTAATGATGGTGCCTTTTTTTTTTTTTTTTTTGTGTTTGTGTGTGTGTGTGTATGTGTATGTGTAAAACAGTTTTTTAACTCAGGAAAGAAGAATACAGCTTCTTACCCAGATCTTACAAAGATATCTTCATTGCTGAAAACTACTGAGCATGTTGATGTTTGAGGAAGTGGTAAGGGGAGAACCTGAATGTCTCAGGAGTCTTTACAATAATACCACACTAAGCTTTGCACTCCTAACCCAGGGGAAAAAATGCCCTCTGAAAGGCTGGTTAACCCACTTCATCTCCTATACTGTTCATCAGACAGTGAAAAGCTTCCTAGTAACCATAATCCTAGTAACCGTATGGAAATATACCAATCTGGATTCTGAACCAAATTAGAAATAAATCATTAATATTAATTTTTTGGGGGGAAAAAAAAAAGGGACACTTCAGTTCATTAACTTCTGTAGCAATACTGCTTAGCAGAGATTTTTTTTTCTTTTCAACATCTGCCATGTGGAACTGGCCATTTTAAAAGGCTTATTTTAGTGCCTTGCAAAGGAAGCTGTGAAGCACTGATGAGACAACAATGTGATCTTTGGATAGAGGTATTTATTTAGCACAGCCTTATAGCATCTACGTTCACAAGCAGGAAGCCCATTCTGTCAGCAACAGCAGATCCACAAATAAGCGTCAGCCTCTTGCACCTTTTGACCGAATTTTCACTATTTTGTTTAATACAGCTACCACGTGAGAAAAGATATCTAATGCTCAAGGCTACTAACAAAACATCACAAACACAGTGGGCTTTGCTTCTAGCAATGCTAAGGCAAATAAAATTTATGTACCCCACAGGACATTTTCCCCTACACTTGTCACAGAGGCTATATTGTATTGTATTATATATTGTATATGTATTGTATATTGTACACATTTCTAAGTAGCAGTCAGAAAAAAAATAAAAATCAGAAGTTTTTCACTCTGAGAAATCTCCAAGATCAACCATTCAGATTCTTCTGGGTTGTTCACACAGATCTAAGTTTTTAAAACTACTTTCATTCTCTCTTTTTAAATTATTCTGAATAATTGATATATGCCTACAATACAGCGAGCATATTGAGTCTTAGTTCCAGTTCTTTCCAGTATCAGGGAAGTCTGAATGCAGTGTTTTCCAAGATGTTACCTCTAAGTCTTTCCAATTCTTTTATTACCTTAAAATACTTTTCTAAAATTGAAACATTTTCTCTCATCTGTCAAAATATTGCCAGCAGAATAAACCTGGTAGTAATTCGTCAAAATATTTAATTGCAAAAATGATCTTAAAATCAAGCCCAACTCCCTGAGCTCCTTAGAATCTGCTGTCAGAGAGACAAAATGTTTTTAGACGAGTTTGAAGGATTTAGCTATTTTCATGATAAAACTGTTTAAGCAAAAGACTAACGCAAGTAGCAAAATATATAGACAGCTAAAACTGAATTCCCATTTTGTGCCTAAAGCTGGTTTACCATATAAAACTTAGATAATGAAATTACTATAGTGCTTCATGGAAGCTATATATACCTCTAGACCTCTTCATTTACATCTCCTGAGGAAAAGAATGCAAACAAAACAAACAAACAAAAAGCCCACCTGACAACAATAGAAAACACACACACCCCAAAAAAAACGCCCCATGACCAACAACAAAAGAAACAAAAATCCCAGAAAACAAAACCATGAAAAACATTTATCCATTAAGATTTTCAACAGCTATCCACAAGGAAAAAGTAGGAGTCAGAATTACACTGTTTTATGACTCTACTTTCAGATTTTTGATATACATATTTTACAAACATAAAACTCTTAAATAATATTAAGGCTAAGCAATTCAGCATTTTTAAATTAAAAAACTTTGACATATTAATTTGGCTACTGTTCTTACATGGATTATAGCAAAAATTTTAATTAAGTGCGCCTATGCTACTTAGGACCCTTATAGAAGGGATATTACTCATTTAACAAAAAAGCTTTTATAATTTCTTCCTCTTACTCACTGATTAAAGTTCCAAACTCAGTTTATGAAATATTACCTATATCCTCCTTTGAAAAAAAAAAAAAATACTTCTTCAATGAGCTCCCTAAAATGTTGAAGAAAATCACTTTGAAACACATTTTACTTTTTCAACATCAATATGAGAGAATCCTCTATGCTATGGAGTGGAGTGACCACCTTCCTTTGCAGAACAATTTTCTCCCAGTCTGGCCTTTTGCAGCTAAGTTCCACTAACCTCAGTTTTACCACAGTGCTATCCTGTGCCAATATCCATGTCTAGCCAGTATCTCCACCAGCTCCCAAACCTAAAAACCTTAATAATCCATCTGGTGTTGCCTCAGTTTCCTAAGGATGATATGTTAGCATGTCTAGTTAACAGACCATGTCTTTACCTGCCATTCTTTCCACTAAAATTTAACTCAGCTGATGCTATTGCTTCTCCAAATAGCAAGTTATTTCTGAAATGGGAAATACTGTCCAATACAAAAACAAACTAACAAAGAAACCAACCACCCCAAAAAACAAAAGCCTAAAACTAGGCTATGCCTCATCATCATGATAGTGCTTTATGATCTCTTGGCCGGGCTTGGCCCACATCTCAGAGAATGCCCAGCTTGCCCAAAGCAGGTGCTATGTGGACCTGGGGTCTTGCAGGAACTTTTTCACTCCCATGTAATACTGCAGGGCTGGGAGTTATTGCATGCCATTTAAATGGGCCTCAAGAGCCTTTCCAAGAAATAGAAATCTCCCCATTTTCCTTCATATATCTTAGAATTGTATAGAAGTTCTGTTTCAGATCTTGAAACATCTATGCCTCATCTGAGCTCACCTCAGAACTAAACTGAAGAGTGAAAAGGTCCCTGAAGAACTACTTTTGCTTTGTGTAAGACAAAGAAATCCTCAGCCTTTTCTTTAAGTTTGGACTTTGCAAAAGCTTCTACCATGTGTCAAGATGGGCGGGGTAGATGTAAATGTCATTCCCTGAACCTCCATGCAAAGGGCCACTCCATACAGTGTGAGATTTCCCATATAATCTTTTTCTTCTTTTAGAAGCATAATATTTAACTTTCCTTTTATTTTTGCTGCTATAGTTACATACTCAAAGTCTCTAACAAGCATCTGTGAAAGTACCTGAAGGGTAAAGAAGAACCTGCCAAGAAAAAAAGGTTGGATTCTCAGGTTTGGCTTTGAGAAACACTAATGAGAAGAAATTCTCTCTTTAATCGCACTATCAAAAAAGGCTTCTGGATGATACAACTTACACATTACCCTTTTTTAGAAATACATCTAATGGTGCATGTCTCCACATGCACTGTTCCACACAATATCTGGGCCAGGGGTACGGATTAGTGGGTTTTCTTTCACATTCAGGGGGTGTGGGGGAAGGATGTCAATTAAGAAAGCAAAAACAGGGCTAAGGTTATTCATGCCAAAAGGCACTCTGAGAACTGCAGATTGTACATGCCCAACAATGCTTTCATTTTCAGTGACTGTAGAAAGACAGAATCTCTACCACACACTGTAAGGCCCATGGAAGCAGGCTTCGACCTTCAAGCTATGGAAACTGCATTTTAGAGTAGCCTTTTCCTGGTATATCACTATAATAGTACAAAAAATGACAAAGATTTTTGTTACTGATGCATAACTTGTCTAATACAGCAGATTTTGAAGAAACAAAATAAAGTTAATCTGTTTTTGCAACTTACAATAAACTCTGTTTTTCTGTAAAACTTATTCATTCTTACACATTAATTTCTGACAATCATATTTGAGAGAAGAGGAGGAATGGGAAGTATAACGGAATCAAAAAGCTCAATTTGCCTGAAAGCGAATTTTTAAGCTCTTGGAAAAGCTGCTTATAGCTGTGTATTTCATTAAAAAATTTAAAAAAAAAAAAAAAAAGCATCTAAGGGGACTAAAACAACATACAGACCATCATGTTTATTTTTCAGCTATATTAAGAAAACCCCCATGTTATATAGATACTTAAATGTTTTTCAAAATACTATGTATTGAACTGTTCTCAAAAGGGAGACATCTGAATGGCAAACTGCCTAGTGCAGCCTACGAGGCTGCTGGCCTTCCTTGCTGCAATGGCACACTTGCTGGCTCCTCTTCCAGCTTTTTCTCCAAGATCCCCAGGTCCTCTTCTGCAAAGCTGCTTTCCAGCCAGTTGGCCCCCTCTCAGAAGTGGTACATGTGGTTATTCCGCCCAAGACTGAAGTTCAACCAAGAGAAATGCAAAGTCCCGCATGAGATTCCTGTTGGTACAACTCTCCAACCTGCCAAGGGCCTTAATGAAGCTTCTAAGTAGTTCTGGCACCAGTTAGCAGCCCCTGGGGAACTCTACTAGTTACTGGCCTCCGGCTGAACCACGGGCTGCAGTTCACAAAACCTTTGAAAGTTCACAAAACCTTCAGTCTGTTTGTAGTCCACCTCCCTGTTCACTTATCTACCCATAGGTCATCCATGGCAATGTTAGGAGACTGTGCTGCAAAGTTTACTGCAGTATAGATATATACAGCATCCACCAGTCACCCTGCAGAAGGCTATCAGATTGGTGACGCATGATTCTCCTTTCTAAGTTCACACTGGCTATTCCCTATCACCTGCTTTTCCTTCATATGTCTGGAAGTGATTTCCTCAGTTGTTTGGTCCCTCACTCTCACAGGGATCAAGTCGAAGATAACCAGACAGTAGTTCCCTGTATTCTCCTCCTTGCCCTTCCTGAAGGCAGGAATGACATTTTCTTTCTCCCCAGTACCACATTCCTTCAAGGATAATGAAGAGTGGCTTTCACAAAGACATTGGCCAGCTCCCTGAACACTCATGGATGTACCCCACCAGCTCCCATGGACTTCTGCACGTCCAGTTTGTGTTCCTCAATCTTCCGCTCTTGAGGATGGATCAATCTTCTGTCCAGACAGGTCCCATGCACCTGACTCCTGATGGTCAGCAAAAAAGACAGGATGGAGAAGATATTGAACACCTCAGCATGCTCCATGTTCCCTGTCATCAAATCCCCTGTGCCATTCAGAAGTGGGCTGACATTTTCAGTAGCCTCCCTTTTGTAGATGATACTTCTCATTGCTCGTTCTTAATGCTCCTTGCCAGATTAAACTCCAACTGAGCTTTGACTTTGCAAACCCTGTTATCTCCCTTTTCCTCCAGAATCACCTGTCCCTGTCCTGACTTCCTATATGCTTCCCTTTAATGTCAGATTTCTGCTAGGAACTCTTTGTTTACCGACATAGGGGAGATCCTTGAGAAACCAACCAGCTCTTCTTTATCCCTCTTCTCTCCAGGCTGATACCTATTATAATTGTTGCACAGCTTGGTAACAGGGCTGCGCCTGTGTGCACATCCAGCACACGTAAGTCCTTAATTCCCTGTGTAGCACAGGAGCTCCCCAGGGAGTTCTCTACAGGGATGAAATAAAAGGACCTATTTACAACTCTAGCTGCAAATATGTTTTTTGACTAATTGCCAAAGGAGCTTACCATGTGGGAATTTTGGAAGGTTCTAATGATTCCCCCAGGCATGTCCTGCTGTGTCTTGACAAACTCATCTGTTTCAGTGTGTTGATTATCATCCTGAATGGAGTCTCTGGCCATTTCAGAGAGATGCTCAGGCAGTTTCTGCAGCAGAATCAACCAAACTGCACTCAGGTAAGACACTTGCAAATAGACATCTGTTCCTCTAGATGTAGAAATGGTCACATTCAACAGTTTCTGTAATTAAGATTACTTAGGAGATGATTTGTACATAGTTTAAGATACTCTACCACACACGTGCCAGGGAGATCACACAAGACCATGAGTCAACTGAGCTGCAAGAATTCAGCAGAACTGTGGTTCGGGCTGTCTCATGCAATCCAGATGAAAACACTGTTGCAAGAACCCACCATTCAGACCAGCACCTGATTGCTTTGTTCAGGAGATCTAATTGTCTTGGGAGTCTATGCAATGTTTTTCTATTATGGGACACTACCAAAGCGTATTTGTGCGAGTCCATGACTTGAAAAGCCATCCTCAATCACAAACCCTTTGTAATTATATGATTTCTGTTTATTTACCGTTATCAGTACTTTGTAGGCACCTGTAATGTCAACATAGCAACTGAAATATAGCCACTTGATGTAGAAATTTACTGTGTCAGTTAGCCAGAAAAAAAAATTAATGCGATCATAATTTGCATCTAAAATGAATTAATTGCGTACTTGCTCCTAAAGTAACATTTCTTTCTGTGTTATGCATTTATACTACTACACTGCTATGTTGATGTGAAAAATTGACAGGCATACCAAATACTTTAAACACACGCTTAAAAGGCATACACTTACAATCAAATACTTCAAATCTCATTTTTCAATGAAGGAACTTAAGCAGATCACTGCCTTTGATAAAAAGCCTCACAGATAGCCGCCAATGTGGCACCTGTGTTGAGACAGGACTAATAACTTGACAGGTATATGACTACCTGAAGAAAATAGGTAACTAGAGAAACACTGAAATTATTACACAAATATATATTTTAAAAGTACATAGTTCTGCAAACAATGCCATTTCTTTTGAGTACATCTTTTCATCCTTTTCTCTACATGTGATAATGCTGACACACAAAAAAAATTGTGTAACAAATAATTTTGAAAACATTCCACACACATTTTTAAGAGGTAGCAGAGTACACAGACAAATTTCAACACGGGTTGCCATAGGTGGTTATTTAACATTTCCCAGTTAGTTTATTTCATTTTTAGTAAGTTATTGGAAAGCCCTCCATACATAGTTCAGGTCTCCATTTCTGACATATATCTGAGTAGTAAATTAGCTTACAAAATAATTCAGGAACATGTTATTGTAGCAATCTATTTTGATAATCTTAGTATATTCCTTAAAATAATTAATTTGGTATCAATCTAACATTTCCTTTACAAACCTGAATTCATAACAAATTATAGCCAGAAAAAAAGCTATACAAAAAAAGGCAGACCAACTACATTGTGAGATACTGTAGAGAATAAAAATGACTGTTCACACACACTGAACCCAGAGACGCACAAATTTAATACAATCAATATAAAGAGTATCTGTTTAAATTCCAATTCCTTCACCTGCTTCCACCATTTTCATTATCTTGTACTATACAACCCAAATAGAAACAAAAAATAAGTGGTTTGGGCAGCAATCAGATGATTCTTACAATAATTCAACTCTTTTTCAGTTGTGCAAATTGCTTTATGAAATTGCAGCCCTGAATACTGAAATGACATTACTAGAAATAATTATGGTATTTCTGTGCTTTTTTTTTTTTTTTTTTTAATCACTACAATAGCTGCATGGATCCACATTTAGTAAAATCTCTACCTAATACATGAAAACAAAAATTTTCTGATAAAGCCTCACATTTAGATATTTATTACTGAACATGATTTTACAAGGGAAAAGAATTAATTAGCTAGTCCTTCAGATGTACCTCGAGACTTGAGCACCAGTTCATGCATTGCATTGCTGTTGGCGTGGACTTAGTTATTCTATTAAGAAAAATGCAGTTTTACTAAATGACAAACTATTTTGACAAATAGTCAAAGCCAGGAAAATCCAGGAAATAGACACATTGTTCAGAATATTTTTGTAATATAAACATGAAGCAAGTAATACTATTTTAAATGCTTTGACATTGTGCTCATTTACTTCTCCAAATCAGATAAGTCTTTTTGTTGCTTACTGCCAAGTTTATGAACAAATGACAGTCATTTACAACACCAATTCCCGTTAAATGAAATTAAACTGAGGAAGAAAACTTAAGCAGTTATGACTAAAGTGGTATTTTTAGGTATGGTAACATGATTAAGGCAAAGCTAAATGATAGAAAGACCCCATAGGAGTGATCCATTCTTTGTCATTAGAATGTCCAAATTTGTAATATTGTTCTGGGATTCAGAGCAGACAAACACAGTGCAAAGAAATATTTGTCAAACACAGATGTCACATATCAAGATGTATGAATAACTGTAATCCACTGTTGCATTCCTTATCCACATTAATACGTGAAGGGAATAAATGAGAAAGAGGCAAAACCAAAAATAAAAACCCTTCTCTGCAGGCTTCTAGTCCTTTGGTGTGACTAAGACAGCTCTCCTAAGGACTAATAATATGCATTCCAAACATCTGCCATCTGACTCCATTTACAGTAGTGGAAGAAGAACTTTGAGGGAAAATTGCAAAATACATCTATGCATGATTACTATCAACCAGCTTTAAAAATCTGAAAGATGGTATTCTTAGAAACATCATATGAGGAGCATGATCTAGGAACTTTAAGAAGTATTCCTTTATCACACACAAATATACAGCTAGACCAAAATGTACAAATAAATCGGCTTTGAATTTTCTGACTCACTGATAAAAACATCCATTGTATGCAACACTGGATAATGTTAAAAATTAGAATTAATGTCTCTTAAAAAGGTACTTCTTATTATTAAAATAATTATGGAAAAAAATGCTTGTAGGCACCACATTGAATATGCAAGAAAATATAATTAAGCTGATGCTGCAGAGAAAAGAAACAGACCTCAGGACACAAACCCAAGACCTGCAGGTGCCCAGGGTTCCATACCAATTTAACACAGAGAGCAAAGCACAGGGCTGCCCACAATGTATCATTCTTTCAGAAGTGGTACTCATGATTCAGGGAAAACTGGGAACCATTGCTCTAAACAGACCAAGGACTGAAGCGGTAGCATTTTATTTTACATCATTAACTTTGCCTTATTCAATTTTGCAAGCCTTCACTCTGGCTTTGCTAATAAGCATATTTGTCATTTACTACACCTACACCACATTGTTATAAGCACCTCTGGCACCTGAATTCAGAAAGGGGTTGGACAGAATCTCACACCATTAAAAATTAGTTTGCACTTTTGTAGCTTCATAAGCCTCTAAAGCCACAAAGGTTACCTTTAATTACAAAAGGCACCATCAGCTATCTATTACATAAAACTTTATGACTCTTTACATGATCTACCCATTAACTGGGATTTATCCAGTCTCATCTCGGGCAAATTCTGGTGGCAATAGACAGGTTCTCACCCACCAATGCCTGTCTGTTAGTCCCAGCTGGAACAGTGCAGAAGACACCTTTTTTCAGATTTTTTGTAAGTCATTAGTTATTCTCCTTGTCAGCCCTGAAATTCAAGGAAAGAAATGTAGTAACTTCCAATGTCTGGTGCTGAAATTTACTTTCAGGGAAGCAGTGTCTTTCCTGCAGCTGTTGACTTCTTGGAATGAGAAACAATTCCCAGATGAATGCATATTGCCTCATTAACAAATGATCCACATTATGGGAAGTAGGTAAAGGAAGAAATGGGAAGTGCGGAGTCCTTTCCAAACTATCCTGCTCCCACTTCAGTCTGGATGGAAGGCTACAGCTAATTTGTGTTCTGCTTGCCCACAGGTTTTCCCTAACTAGGATCATATCCCACAGTCATCAGTCACCTTTGCCTTTCAGGGAAACAGTTGTTTAGGCCCTGCTAACTACAAAGTGCTTTACAGAACTCAGAAAATAAAGAATATCCAGAAGCTTAATTTTGTAACAAACTTTTTAGGCTCTGTTTGTGCCACCTGACTTCAAAAAGAGGGATTCTTTTTAATCAGCTGAGGAAGAAAAGAATTTGTATGCAAACAGAATTAAGCTATCAGTAAAGCACGACAGTTGAACATGGATTCATTAAACAGGGCTGCATCCGAGGACTAAATTAGGCATAGGGAATAGACAGGGGAAAAAATCTATATCTTAAAATGTGATAGGGTCCATTTACTAGATGAGATTACTTTTCTCTACAATACATTACCCAAAGGCACTTCCAAAACTGAGGGAGTATATTACATGGTGCTAATCAGAACTGTTTTCCTAAGTAGGTCAAATGTTGAAAGAATATCTTGAAATCTTATGCACTGTTAAAAAAAAAAAATATCTCCCAACAGCAGTACAGCCAAGGTGCTAATCACTTTCTAAAATATAAAAACCTTCTGCATAAACATTAAATGTAGCACTTTAAAATGCACAGTCATACACCTGAGGCTGTTCTTTCCCTGTCATTTTAATTCAGTCTGTAATAACCAAATGAATTTTAATTAGAAAAAATGCCTTTATTTGCATATGTAGTTGTTTGACTTCACAAAGATTGACTTGTTTAATTTTTTTTTTTCAGAAATCAAAACATCCCCAGTTCCAAATGGTCAGGCATATTTAGACTTCAGATTTTGTTCTTTGTTTAGAAGAACATTAATAAGACAAGACAAGGTTTGTTTGTTTTATCTGGTTTTATTTACAATAGGTATATTGCACCTTTGAATAGCTTTGCTGGAGAATGAGGCATCATGGGGAAGGACAGTGAAGGAAGTAGCAAAACAAAAGGAGAAATAGCTTTACTGCCAAACTTCAGAACAGACAATTCTGACTCAGGTTCCAGCAAACACCAGTTACACACTGTCCTGTATGTCCTGTCCTGTACTGCACATAACTTTGCAAATTCCCAAATTAAAAATCTCCTTGGTAGAGTGTGTTTCCTAGCCATTATGCTAAAGCCTAACTGATGATTATCCATTATTATCTTCATATCATCTTTCAAAACTCAGATTCAAAGAATATATACAGGTTTGTGGATGGGTGTGGAAGAGAGGAGTTGCCATGGATTTAAATGGGAATACCATTTACCTCTCTGAAGACATATGCAATAAATCTCTGTTGCTTCCTGGGCTAGCAGATAGTGGTTTAACTGCCTTTAGGACAGCACAGAACCCTTGCTGCTAAGAAATAGGCTCAATTAGTTTGGGCATAGTACCAACACAGCTTTCTGTAATCTCAGGATGCAGAGAGAATCATCTACCAGCTGTTTGCAGCATGGAAACAGTAAACTAGCGTCTGTCTAAAAAGGACATAGTGACTTACTGATGTTAGAGCTATAAAATCAGAATTAGGATTATAAATTTTGGTGAATGAGGAATGATGATTGGGAGCAGCAGAATCAAATTGGAAAACAGATTGAATATGTGAAATGATGACTTCTCATTAAAATGGGATGGAAAGAAGTGGGTAACTTGCTGGGGAGTACAGGACTATACTTTGGTATTAAAAATAGGGCCAAAGTAGATCCTAAACCAGGTGAGATTTAGAAAGGCCCAAGAGGAATTTTCACATTTACCACCCACAAAAAAGCAATTTAGCAATGCACTATAGCCAAACTGCTGCAAAGTGTGCTTCAGCAAGAGCTTCACATAAATGAAAGATATTTTTTACTCTGTTTATGGGTTTGGAGGGATTTTCCTAGTCTATAATTTGGAGAGATAGGTCTATTTCAGAAGGATTTTGGTTTGGTTTTTTTTTTTGTTTTTGTTTCTGAGAATAAAGAAAAATTCTGGACAAGAAAATAGCTTGTCAAATAAGCTGTGTCTTCTGGAAAATGTAATAAAATACCATACTTCCATGCATGTAGCCTAATTACTAACAAATCAGAGAGTAGATAAGCATGATCCCGACAGAATCACATAAAACCAGAGTCTAGAATGCTATTTTGCAGAAGGAACAGATTATTGCAGGGAAGAGTACTTGAAGGATGAGGGTTCTTCGAAAAGAAGAGGATCCTACCTACACACACAACTCAACATGACCTTCCAAGTGAAGGTTTGCTTTATATTCTTCACATACATAACCTACAGGCTGTACACAACTACTGGCTGTGTGTCTGAGAGTCACACAGCAATAACAGAAAAAAGTTATTTAGCCCAAGTCAAAGTCGGGAATGAGTCCGTATTTCCCCCTCAAGTTAACTTATTTTGAGTTAATTCAAGGCACCAAATGTGGTTTTGTAAAATAGTACGTAGTCTCCCACACATTTGTTCTGGTCTACAAGTATGTGTTCAAGCAAGAAAAATAACCTAAGTTAATTAGCAAATAACTAACTTAAGGAAGAACAGTCTTCAGCAGACATACTCAAAGCTTTGCCATGCCTTCATGGAAGATAAAGTAGCTCTCCTAATTCAATCTCCATACTAAGCATTCTTAGTAGACATGCATGACATTAGAGAGAGAAGGTTTTGGTTATAAACCATAAATATTCATTAAGGAACGATTGCATGGCCTTTTCAGAAAAATACATGTCTGAGAAAAGATTATATTCTTTAGAACTTTTGCCAATTTATTATTAAACAGCATTCAACTGTCTGTAACATTTCTAAATGCAGCAATTCAGAGTGAGTGAGTACATGAAAGGATAAATCTGGTTCACACAGTCTAAAATCTTCTTCACAGTCTGGGAAAACACTACAACAGGGAAAAAAATTCATAAGGAAAAAAAATCTTCATCTGTCAGTCAAAGATTCTCCTGGCATAACTTCAAAACTTTACTCCCACTTTCCTATACGTTTTGATATAAAAGTTCATCCTTTCAAATCATCATGTTAGACTCAGCTAACAATCTTGCTAGAATATCTGCAAACAGAAATCTGCAAAAGAGTAAAAAATGGTTGTGATCTCCCAAACATTTTTATGACCTCACACCTTTAAAATTCAGTGTTTTGTTTATTTCCAAATACTGTGTTCATCTGCCTAAGACAGTTTGTTTAAGGACCTCTTTTCTTCACCCCTCTTCCTATAAGGACAGGTAAGAAAGAAACTGGAGTCATAACACCAAACATGAAATTAATAATGCTGTTCATGAATTGTACTGCTTACTCCCAAATTTTATTCAATATTTTCTTCTGTATGGAAACAATGTATTAATTCCTGCAATTTTGTGTCTTATTTTTACAAAGTGCATATAACTTGCAAATAGATCCCAGGTGAAAGAAACCTCCTGAGACATAAGACTATTTCTTAAATCAATGGCAGCAATAACAGTCTTTTGCACAACAAAGATTTGACAAATAAGAAATTAATGAAAATCTACAATTACACAGATTATAAATTACAGAATCAGCAGCAGGATTGTTTTCATTTACAAAGCCAAAAGTAATTATAAATAATGAAATAAGAGAGCTCTAGTAACAGCCTTGGTTAAGAGTATCAAATTAGTGAGCTGAGAATAATTTGAAAAATGTAACAACACTAAAGAGCCATCAGAGTGGTGATAATTGGCAGCATCTGCTATTTCACTGCAATAGTACATCAAACCAGCTGCAAATACAGGGCTTTTTAAGCTTTCTCACAGAGTTGTACACTCTCCTGCTTCCTCTGCTTTCAAACACTGATGTACAGTGATTGTGCTTCATACAAGAATATTCGATGAAAAAATTAGGATTAAAAATAAAATAACTTACCAGTATTTATGACACAATAGGTGTTATTTTAAACAGAAACTCAAATAGGGATAATGTTTTCCAGCCTCTATTAAAACAAGTTGTTACATGAAAATTTCAGCTCTGTTCCTACAGAATTCCTGTATACTCTTCAAACCAACTCTGTTCCATTTAATCTTCCACCAACACTGGGTAGAAAATGAGATCAAAAAAAAATTAATCATACTATTCAGTGAATTGTATTATTCAAAATTCTCCATTAACTCTTGAAACTTACATTGTCAGAATGATGCTGCCATTATCTGAGATGTAGAGGAGGCAACTTAGATGGTTCAGAGAAGCTTTAAAATGCTACTACTTCCTATAAGCTACAAGCCCTTCAAATCTGATTAATTTGGGCTTCATAACCATAATCATTATTTTGGATTTTAAAAAGTGCTGGCAAATATCAAACCCCACCATTCCTCTAAACTCAACTGAAGTTTCATTTCCTATAAGCACTCAAACACCAAAGGCAGGAATGCACCATGGAAATGATAAAAAATTCTAATTGTTGCCCACGTGTCATTTGCTCTCCACAGGAAGTACAGAAGATGACGAACGCAGGCTGGACCTTGCAAGTATCTATGGTGGGGAGGGAGACTACGGACAGATGAAATGACAGAATGTGCAACTGCCACAGAGACATTCCAATGGAGCTGCTAAGTATCTTCTCCTATAAACTGTGAAATCTGAGACAGCTTCATTTCTTCCACATGCCTCCAGAAACAACTACATAGATGGTGCAATACCAAAGACTCCCTCAACCATTCCTACTTCTGACCTCCTCCTTCCTATAGAAGTATTATGTGACCAGATTTTAAAAACATTATTTAAAATACCCAGCATACCCTCCCACTCAGAGCAGTGGTAATACTCAGTATGGTGGCTTGCACTACATTTAATGTAGCTGAAAACTACATTGAGCACTACATATTTGCTAGCCAGGAGTTTGATTTTATGGCCTGACCTGCCTTTTTGTAACATTATTCATTTTGTCTATGTTGTGGATACAGAAACAGTACTGTTCTAACTGGAAAAATGTATCTGGGAAGGGGTGGGGGGTGTGCAGCAACCTTTTCCATAACATTAACACCACATAGCACAGAAATGACACAGGAAAAGTTTCTCTGGAATTATTTTACATTTGCTGGCACACCCTTTCACTTACAACTAACTGCAAGAGAAAAAAATTGAACTAGAGGAGGAAAACTGTCTAAGAGCAAGCTATACTTAAAAACAGATCTCAAAAAAATGGGGATTCTTGATCTGAAGGGATTCCTCTCCCCCAATATTCAGGATCTAATGAAGTTCATTAATTTCAGTGATAGTCAGTTCAACAGTTAATAATATGAACATGACTACATTTGTTATGACTCTTAACTCCACAGATTTTGGAATGGATAAAAGAACAACTGCTTTGAGATTAAATACTGGATTGGGAACATTGATTTGAAACACTGGGCAGAATTAGAATCCCTGAGGTTAGGCTCTGGTGACACATATAATTATATCATGGCTTCTTCTAAGACCAAAAATAGATGGCCTCGGGAATAGCACTAAGCATATTTAAGTGCTAGAGAGAAGAAGAAAAAGAATTGACAACCCAATAGCTTAAAAATTCAACAACGGATTCTCCACACTGATTGGCTAAAATGTCATTTTTTTAAGTCATTTTTTGCCTCCCATTTTGCAACAAACTTGGTTCTAACATTTAAAAAATTTTCCTCTGTACTCAGAAGAGCTAAAAAGATATTTTTAGCCTGGTTTCCTAAGGAAATGAAACTTATCCGTTAGGCCCTCATCACAATAACTTCTGAATTCATGAAGTGATTTCTGCCAGGTCTGACAGGGTGTGAAACATATTACGTTCCCAAAAATGGCAGCTGGGATAGGAAAGAGAATGTAAAAAATGCTCCCACTGTGGAGCTGCCTTTGCTGGACATCAGGGAGAACACCTGGGAGCCCCTCCCTGCCATCTCTGAGGCCAGGCTGCTGCGGTTGTGCTGCTCAAGGGTCCAGGTGGAGTGGGGCAAGGATAAGGCTGGTTTTGACTGAGTGTATTGTATCCTTTAATGACAGCTGGGATGATCATATATTTGCATGATTCCAGTTCAGTTGGAAATGAAAGTACTGTTGACAAATCCCTCACTAAAATGCATTTTTTCACAGGTCCACCAAGACTTTTAAGAACTGTGTAAATCCAGCAGCAGGCACTGCAATACAGTGAAGGCTAAAGGAAGGGGTGAAATTTGTTACTGACTTGAATGAGGGAAAAATTCAAAAAATTCCAAGGGGACCTCTTGTATCTGGAGAACCAGGTAAAAGAATAACAATAATAACAAAATTTGATATAAAGAAGCAGAGAACAATATTAAGGGTTAAGATGTCTGCAAAACAAGCTTAATTTGTCACTTAGTAAGAAAAAATTACTTGCTAATTATGCTCATGTTGCTTAGATGACGGATGTGGATGGCCTCAAAAAGCAACACTTCCTGCAGCTATTACTGCTGTAACTTATTCACTACTGTTGGATTTAACATCCAGTAAGTTCTGTAAGAAGAAAAAGAATTATTCTTTGATGGCTGTTAAAAGGCATCAGCATTAAAGGTAAGTTATGCGGAAGCCTTTTCATCACAGCACAGCCATATCTTAGAGCCCAAGTGGCTGGCAGCCACAAGGTCACTCCCAGCTGAATGATCCACAGTCCAGCATGTTTTCTTGTGTGAGATTCAAATGGAATTACTTGTAATGGTTTTCAGTGTGAGATTATAAATAAAACCATAATAATTTCAAATCCTTATTTTTTGTGAACTTCGTGAAGCTCCTCAAACATCTGGCTTAATGTTTTCACCTTCCAAAAGTAAATATCCAAATATGAAAAGAATACAGAGCAGCCACTTTGTAAATACATACTGTAGAAACTATAAAGTGCTACTGTGGATAGATAGCTTGCAATAAAATAAAATGTATTAATTAAGAACCCAAAATATATTGACCAATTTTTAATGCTGTATTCTCTAGGAAAAACACCCGTTACTGGGGTTTTTCTTGCTTGCTTGTTTGGGTTTGGGTTTTGGGCTTCAATTGCTAGGAAAATGATCATTAAAAAGCTCCTAATACATCTCAAGTAAAACTATTAAGTAAAAAAATGTACTGACAACAGAAGTTAGCTCATCCCACAAAATGACTGCAATAAAACAGATTCTGAACTGATATGCCCTTCCCTAGTCTTGGGGTATATTAGGCACATCAGACAGATGATCAGTAAGACAAAAAGAAATAGCTGTCACAAGTAAAACCCCTATTACAACTTTTGGCTGCATACTAAGAATCCAATGTACTTCCCATTCAGACCAGTAAACACAGGCTAGAATCTTTCACTGTACTGCTGCAAAGACACCAGGCTTGAACTTAATACGGACTTCATGGCTGATTGACAGTTTTTTGACCATAGCAATAAAAAACCCAGCTTATTTAAGCCTTAGCTATACATCTCCACTGTAAGATATCCTCACTTCAGATTATTTAGTGCATTCAAAAGTGAAACTATACTTAAAAGTGTTTGCTTGTTTATTTAGCCTCTTATTTAGGACTTTAATAATTATTACTACTAGAACCTGCAACAGAAACCATCAAAGACGAATCTTTCAACCACCAAGCAGTAATAGCAACCAACATAAATGGCTTCAGCTTATGAAGGACAGCACAGCATAAGATATAGTACTTGTGAGAGAAATGGAAGTTCATTGCTCAACTCATTCTAAAAACATCAACCAAACCACTTTTCAGACCTTACAACTTGCATGGTTTTTTCAATGGTTATTACTATTTTGGTAATTAGGTTGAAATTTGTCAGGTGAATATATCCTTCTGACCCTGCATGAAGTTTTTTGCTAAGGCAGGTATGTGTCCAGATTTATTTGCTACTAACAACACAAGATTTTTTTTTTGTGATTATGATAACTCAAAGAAATACATCTTACTCAATTTTTAACCACTGAGGATCACTTCCAATTCAACTTTCAATTTAGATCTAAAATGAAAGGAACTTACCAGTCAGGGTGTACATGGTCTTTCTAATGTAACTTACGATGATTTAGAAAGCTAGCAAGGCTGTTCTGATATTAAAAGCAACAATGAAGGGAAGTGGTTAGTCAACTAGCTGGTTCTGTTATTCCCTCCCACTTCTTACAGCAGTACCTAACTCTGTGGTGTCATAATTCAGCTCACTATCCCAGTTCTTAATTTTGTTTATTTTTTTAAAAACAAAAACAAAAGAAGTGCAACAACACATTTGCAGGATTATTAGTGTTTCAAACCAGATGTTCAGTACCTATACTCATAATAAATACTAGATACAACATCTAAGCAGTAATCTCTGTTTATGTGGAGGGAAAACTAAAAAAAAAATCATAACCAAAAATCTACTTAACAGTAGTTTTTCTCATTGCTGCTTTGACTAAAGGTAATAACATTCTGCATTCTGCATTAGTGGGAATAGAAGAATAAATTATCTGTATATATCATTAGTCAAGTTACCTAACAGCCCCAATCAAGCTGATTTTCAGTCAACGGACTGGGATTTTATTCAGGTATTTATGCATCTGTACATGAATAGAGGATGCTATCTAACAAAAAATCAGTATTTTATTGTCACTTCAAGTGACCAAGGATAATGAGAGACAGGAAAGAAGTAAAAATTACTTTTTTTTTTTAATTAATATGTTTAATTTTTACCTTAAAAGCCATATTTGTTAACATGTTAACAACATGTGCTGTATGCTTCTTCATTCAAAGTAACAATCTGGTTCTGTGGAACTTACTTCAAATTTCAATTTCACTGATGAACCATGATTTTTTTCTAATACATTATGTTCAACACCACACATTAAAGGAACTCTGAAAGAATCAACAGAATGTCAGTGTCCTCCTTTAGTAAGCTCCTTTAAACACCAAGAATTTCCACTTTTAGCACCAGTAGAAAAAAAAATAAACAAGACATCTCCCTTTGTTTCTGTGCAATAAAACAATATAAAATGGATTAAGATGAGTTGGTTAAAGCTGAGCCACAGAAAGAGCCCAAGTTTATCTTCACATTTGTGGTATTATGGTTTACTCAATGTTTTCCTTTGGCATTTGTAAAGTACATCAAAGATTTAGTGTCTACATCCAGAGGTTTGGGTGTTTTGAGTACTGGAGATAAATCATAAACTAGACCAAAGTTCAACTTCTCTCCCTACCAAAAAAAACCCCTCACACTCAAAAGCCAACACGTAACTGAGGCCAGAAGGAACTGCACTATCTGTGTCCCTCTCCATCATCCACATACCCTGCCCAGTCAGCAGACTACAGAAGCTCTCCTGCTTTCATGAAAGAACGACCTAGCCACATCGCAGCAAGAACATGCCATACTTCACTTTCTCTTACATTTCTTTCTTCCATCCATAGGGATTGTCTATCTAACCCAACGGAGAAGCTACATTTTGTAAGAACTTTCAATGTACCCACAAAATTCTATCACACATATATTGCCATCCTCTTCCACAGCAGGTCAATTCTAACAGCAGTATTGTTGCATCTTCCCAGTAACTTGGCATTCAACTGCATATCACCAAGCCCCATTTGCTGTATATTGACAGTGCAAAAGACCTTACAATAGTACTATTAATTTCTACAATATTTAGTTACTAAGCAGACTGTGGAATCATGTCCCTTCTCCTGGGAAGAAAAGAAAACAGGATCTGGAGAGACAGAGATCCTCCAACACCTGGTGAAAATGTAACTTGTGTAGGTTACTAAAAAACAAATTACTCAGCAGGAGTAGAAATGTGGACTAGGTGATGCTGCCTGTTTTTTATGCAATTTCCTGGTATAGTAAGCAAATACATCATGTTCATAAATACATCACACTATAACTGCTGTTTCCCCTATCTCTCTATCAAGATACTGTCCCATAGTTTCACTTACTTGATGGTTAAAACATTTATGGAATTCTAATATATATGTTGGAGTAGCTCATACAAAGCATTCATAGCTCATCTGTAACCATTGCATCTTAATGCTCAAACTGTCCTTTTGCTTAAGGACAGCTTTTCCCTCACTTGTAATGACTGCACTGGTGCAAAGGAATCTTGGGCTGGGGAGCAACTTGGACAGCTTTCCCCTACACATATTCAGGGAAATTGGCAGTGGGCAGGTGAGTGTGTTTTTATCCAGGGACACCTTTCACTTGGTCAGGTTGCTCAGAGCTTCATTCAACCTCACCCTGAACACTTCCAGGATAGGGGTCCACAACTTCCGGGCAACCTGTTTCAGTGCCTCACCACCCTCACAGTAAAGAATTTCTTCCTAATACCTAATCTAAATCTGCTCTCCTTCAGCTCACATCCATTCCCCCTTGTCCTATCACTATATGCTCTTGCAAAAGGTCCCTCTCCAGCCTTCTTGTAAACCTCTTTTAAGTGCTGGAAGGCTGCTCTAAGATCTCCCTGGAGCCTTCTCTTCACCAGGCTGAACATCCCCAGCTCTTTCAGCCTGCAACTATCTTTAGTTTCTAAATAAACAACCTACTATTCAAACTTCCATGAAAAGCCTTCAACATTTTTCATGAAAATCCATGAGGACTTTAGACCTCATCACAGAAACCATGCTGGAGATTCTATTAGCACACACTGACTGTGAGTCTCCTCTCAATCTGCTTGTGCCTTTCTGCAGATTATAGGGCAGCATGAGATAAAGTAGTTACTTAAATAACAAAACAGAGATAAATTGCCAGATTGCATCATATAAAGAAAATACTATCCTTGGCTCTAAAAGAATTAATTAAAAAATCCTTTCAGTATCTGCTGAAATCTCAGCATTCATTTGTACAGTGGCTTATCAAGAAATAGTAAACTTTAAATATTGATAGCACATAAAAATTACAGTACTAGAGCTAGTGCATAAAGCCATCTTCATTGGTCACAATGTACATAACTAATGTGTATGCCACATGGAAAACATACCAGACATCTGGGCAACCCACACGTTTTGGAATAGTCAACTACAGTGTCTACTACTCTACTCAATCTACTTCTACAGAGTTCAAATGTTGCTGTGTTTGATCAGATGTTTCTACTAGGTTAATACCACCACAGCAGAAAAAACAGCTACATGTTTCATTTTAAAAGACAAAACGTGATAAACTAGAACATTTTTTATACATTAACTATCTATTTTTCTTCCAGCATGACTGTTAGCTTCGTCATCCTTGCTCTCTTGAGAAATCATTACAGTTCTCCTTCTTATTTAAAATAATAATAAAAAAAAAATCTACGCTGTTATAATCCCCATTTAGACCAGTTGTTATACATTACTGAAATTCCATGAGGAAGTGTAACTTTTACAAATATGGACATCTTGTTTCATTTCCCTGAGCTGTTTCTTCACAATATCTTTGCATAAAGGGTGGGGGGAAAAAAGAAAGAGCATAAACTTAAAAAAGGTGTTCATATGGACAAAGCAGAAATGGCATATTTTAAAAACTGAACTATTATTACTAAACATTTTGGTCTATTCAGTGGACTGAAAACTGTCCTAACTAACTTTACAATGCCAGGGCTGCACATCCCAATGTGTGTAGCACATGCTACAGTGTAGGCCTTCAGCTACCCAGAGGACTTTGGTTTTCTGAAAGTCTTTTTTTAATAGGAAAGCTCTTCCAGTCTCCCAGTTCCCAGCATCCAGGCAGCCCTTCCCAAGGCCAAGAGCTCCCTCAGAGGAAAGCTTGAGAATTACGCACATCACAGGAGAATCAATGCCAGCTTTCCTTTTTGGGAACACCTTGAGGCTTCTTCAACACACAAAGACGGAGACTAAACAAGCACTAAATTAAACAAGAATGCTCTTTATCCTGTGTAGGGTTACACACGGAGCAAATTTATTTTACAAAGATGGCTTATTTTCAGAGTCTAGGAGACAAATGTAACTTATGTCTGGATCACTGCTGGTACAGGCCCCTCAAGCTGTTCCTGGATGGAGTCACTCCAAGAAGGTTCAGCATTGCCTCCTCCATGAGTGATAGTCACAGAGCAGCATCTCTCTATGTTCTTATGTTACTCAATTTCCACAGCCAGAAAAGAAACTAATTTTGTACATATTTGTTCTTATCTCATGGATCCTTGCTATGTGAAAAGACTCTGAGCATGCTGGAACTTTCAAAGGTATTATATGTCTTTCCTAGATAACATTTTCTCTTACAATCCAATATTCCATTACCTTTAACTCTGTGATCTGGGCCATTGTTCGCAGTTTGACTTAAAGGAAGAGATGACCAAAGCAAAATACATGAAGCTGTCACAAAGGATTGACACCTGAAATAAAACTCTTCAGTGAAATTTACTACTCATTTATAAAATATACTTTTTGTGGAAATTTTCTCTCACACATCAGTCAAAACACAGACAGATCAGCCCCTTACACACAAGAACAAACCACTGATGTCTTGTTCTACCTAATATGCTGCGATATTTTGTTTGCAATGAAAATTATGAGTTTCATATTTGCCCACAGGCATTTTCATGTGAAGTTATACCACCTTTTGTAGTATTTCTTGCAACAGCTCTGGGTTCTACATGCTTAAACACGCATTGTACTTCATGATACAATCTAGACTCTTCCTTTCAGGTCAGTATGAAAGAAAACAAATCAAGCAATAAAGTCAATTTATGATTCCATTGCTAAAAATGATTGTCACAGGATGCTCAAAGTGAAAAAACTTCAAACAAAATTAGATCAGACAGGATGAGAACCTTTTTCCTCTTTCACATTTCAGAGTATGCAGTAGCTATGGAAATAAGCCAATATATTAGCATGTATAAGTCAAATTGAGTATTATTTCTCCTTGAAGACTACACTTTTCAAACACGTTCAAAAGTACTAAAGTTGGCTCCCAAAATCCTTTTAAAATTTCCTTTCACTTCTAGATGACACACTGAAAATATGAAAAATGGCATAAAATGTGTTACAAAACTGGTGCTTGCAGCAGTACTTCAAAAAAACTCATAGTGATTTTTTTGTATTCACTTTTAGTCACTACTAAGGCTACAATTCTTAGTTTATGTACTCCAGATATACCAGTCCTGTGTTTTAAAGAACCTAAATATAGATTCTCAAAACGCGAGTCAGAAAAATAAAAAAGAAATATAAATTCCCTGGTCAATTTGAAAAGCATTGACCTGGTATAGCCAGAAAGTTTACATCTGCAGGAGGAAAAAATGGTGCAGAAAATAACAGATTAACAGTCTGTTATTTCAGTGTGGGTGCAGAGAAAGATAAAGGATAAGTGTCGCTGCATTGATTCTACAACTACTCTTTATCATGCTTTTAACATATGGCATGGATGCACAAAGCTCCAAATGAGGAGCGTTTTGTGAGGAGCTTTTTTTAAAACCAGAAGAATAAACAAGTAAAATAGAGTACTAGGAACGTCTCTACAAAGGGAGCACCATACAAAACACTTTCTTCCCCTTCATTAAAGAAAATTATCTTCCAATTTCTTTCCAAACTCAATATTCCGACTGTTGATTTTGGCCAGAAGGCCTCAACAGGACTACTCCCTAAAAGCCCAGATTTCACAGTTATAGTGACTGGTGGTATTTTTGTATTCTCCTGCCTTCTTGTCTATATAATTTACCTATCATTTAAGTTTCCAGGCTCCATCTGAAGTGAGTATTAGGATGAGACCTGGACATATATGAGCTATTCCTCTCCATACTTAGTTACACAGAAAATAAACCTGGGTATGTAGCCTAGCCAGGAACTGCAGCACATACCCATGAAATACTGAAAGATCATGAAAATCATTAGGATTTTTTTTTTACTTTATCTTTTATTTCTAGAAAACAACTCCAAACACCAAATACAAATTTGTGCATTAAAGTTTTAACAGCAGAAATACTATCTTACCTCCTATACTTCCCTTTTGTGGCACTATTATAGATGCAGTGATGCCTGCTGGCTCAAAGGACTCTCTTTTTCAGGGAATCGTAAATGCAAGAGCTAAAGCTACTATATTTACTTTGTCTCAATACTTTCAGCATTACAGAGAAAATATACGGGGAAAAAAAATCCAGAGGACAAAAACCCTGATAAGGATACTTTTCTACACCTTTTCTCCTAGTTTCTTAATAATTTTCTATCTCAGTTTTGGAACCTTCTCCTTTTAGAACCTTTTCTCCTCATTTCTCCCAAGCAGCAGCAACACAGGTACTTTGTAAAACAGACAGTAATGAGATAAGGCTGGTTATTCAATGATTAGGAGAGAGGGAGGAAGACAAACAGGTTAAAAATACATACATTGAGTGATTATAGGACTCCTAAATTCTATATGTCTCTCCTTTGCCAACATTTTTCCTCATCTGAAACAGAAGTTGTGCATGATCACATCTTTCTTATAGACAGCAAATGACAGCAAGTAGCACGTAGATTTTTGAAGTGCAAGTGGCTCAGGAAAGAAAAAAATATTTACCCAAAACCCAATAAGAACAGATTTTTGTTTTCCCAAGATTGTCCTAAAGTCTAATATTTTCAAACTGGTACCTCCTGAAAAGTAGAAGATTTTATTTTAAATAATTTAAATGAAGATTTTATTTTAAATAATTTTTTGAGGCTTTCAAAGCTCAGTCAGCTCAGTCTATTCAGTCAATGCAGAGCTTGATGTGGATTTTATTTGCTAATGCCTTAGGTTCTAGTTATTCAACATCTAACTGCAGCTTAATCTTCTAATCTCTTGTTCTGCTTATCAGTATGACTTTTACATATGCCAATCCCTAATTGTTTAAGGGGAAGCTTAAAAAAAAAAGCAGATAAAAAAAAATTTGAAAAAAAGAGAAGTGTTTTAAGGTAAAGACTTTGATGGACCTGGTGCACACTTCACATTTTTATAAAGAAGCTAATCTCTTCCACAAAATAGAGCAACTTCTATGAAGGAAAGTTTTAATCCTCGAAGCAATACTTTCTATCTTCTAAACAAACTTTGCTATTATTTGATGAACCATGAAAAATTTTGAGTGATACTGCACAAGTGATTTTACTGGAATTGTTTTCCAGTGTATAAGAATATATATATCTAACTGCTTCCACAACTAACCTGAAAATCTCTTCCAGTGTTGTCTTAATTTTTAATTCTGACAGGAGATAGCTGCATCTGGCTGTCAGAGTCTTTAAATAGCAAGCAAACACTATGGCTCTGCAATGTACCTTTCTTTTAAGAAAAAAAAAAAGCCTGCAATTATCACTGTGTGGTACCCTGTATATCAGTGTGCACTGGAATATAAAAAGTGCCTATTATCTGTACTGTTACAGACTACAAAATGTCCCCCTAAGTCAGTACAGTAATTTACCAATGATGGCGCGTCTTTAAATAACTATGTTAGAAAAATGAGCATTAAACAACTTTTAACGGCTGCATCCACAGAAAACTTTGTGGCACTAAGCCACAGATCTTTCTCATCTGAAATTTATATTTAGATACATAATTTCTTTTATCTGTATATCAATTTCTCATTGTTACAGAACATATGCTCTTCCTCAAAATAACTTGCTATTTTTGTACTATTACTCAGCTGCATACTTCCACAAAGCTGCAAGTGTTACTTCAGATAAACTTAGTGCCTTTTTGGCTAGTTTCCACGTTAGTTTAATGACAGAGAAAAATAACTAAGAAAGCATGATCCTGTAGCTCCTTCACTGAACTTGGGCTTGCTTTGGGTGAGGGCAATGAAACCAGTCGTTCATCAGTCCCCAGTTGACTGGTGGGGATGGAGGGGAGGAAAAAATACAAGTTCTTGCACATTTCCCCTTTGGTAGAAGTCCTTCAGACAGGAACAGTATCATATCCTACCTCTTAGTAATTCTGATGACTTCTTCTGTTATTTTAAGTATTTCTGAACGGAAAATAGTGGTACAAATTGTACATTTATCAAAGAGTGGATGAAAGAGAATGTTAAACTGTCACAAGATTTAACAACACTGTTCACAAATATGATGAGAATCTAAGTCTTTGATATGATACATTCAGCTACAGAAACTTAAATTTCAAATGCTTTCAATAAATTACCATTGCCTGGCTAATTGCTATTCAGATGTTCTGCAATCTTTGAATTTCATAGCCATGCTACAATACTACCTCTTCCAGAACAGTTTTGCATCAGCTGTTACCATTAGCACACTTCCCTCCCTCGATCAAAAATATGACTGTGCAAGACATACAATTCAGCAACAAAAAGTCTTATTTTATCTTTAGAAGTAACTTATTGCAATCATAGAGATATGTGGGGTTTGCTATGTATTTCTTAAAATAGAGACACCCCACACACTTCATATAGAAATAAAGTATTTCAGTATTCTTCAAAACGAAGCAGCAGCTTGATTCCTACGAGCTTTAAAAAACAATTTGACAGTTTTCCTCTCCATTTTGATCACCATGATAGATTTAAATTTGTAAATATAGGGAAAAAATAGGAATTTAGCAGTTCACAATATTACTGGCTAAAACCTAGTTGGCCTTTTTTCTAAGTATGCATAAATTTCTTATCAAACATTTCTTGCTTTCTCTTCTGTCCTAGAAAACTACTTTATACCACATTATGTGGAGGTTAATCATATAAAGTAATACATTCTCATGCAAAAAAATTTCATTTGTTTAAACACCTCATTTGTACATATTCTACTCAATAATGCTAAAGTCTACAGAACCAGAAATTTATCATACAGAGATGTAAATAGTTTCTAACCCAAAAAAAAAAAAATTCTATAAATAAAATAATTTTAACCCTAGAAATTTACTGCATCCTAATTTTATAATACTTTCAGCCTTAAATGGACTTGCTAAACTTGGTGACTTTGGGCCACTGACCTTCCTCTGTAACTCCTCCCTCAGGAAGCTATAAAATCTACGTCCTGATAAATCCTCAACGAGTTTTGAAGAATAAGGTTTCCATTTGTTTGGGGACCTTCTGAGAGGAAACACACTGCTTTCAAGAACTGCTTAAGGCCACCGGTAAAAAAAAAAAAAAACCAAAACGTTTTGGAATTACGAAGATTGAGTGCAAACGAAGTTGCTTCATGACACAGTGAATGTATCACTTTATGTCTGCACAGCTCCAGTCCAGCAGGGTTGTTTCTGGACATCCAACATGAATAAACAATTGTGAACTTACTTTCCCTTGAGCATATCTTACCGCTTTTTAATATCAGTGGGTTTTCATCTATTTTCCCTATAGTCCTCAGAGGTGGCAATTATTATCCTAGGAAAACTTATGCTAAATTGTTTGCGGTCATTAAGTAAAACAGCCAGGGCACAAATGAGTTATAAGGGAAGAAACCTTCAGCTGGGGAGCACTAAAAGACCTGAGAGCAGAAATATGTCTTCAGCTGCTCCAGGAAGAATAAAATAAGAAGGTCTGACCAGTTTAGGTGTTGGGCCCACATTTGCCAGAAATAAAAGTATACTTTTAAATAGGTATCTATTAGCTTGTCCTATCAACATTAGCTATCCCATAAGCTACTTTTGCAGAGTTTTCCGTATTTGTTACATGACTCCTGCTAAGGACTGCTCCATGTTACACAACTCAGCAGGATGCAAGATGCTCTAAGAAGGAAGTTGAGGCTGTTCACTGGGAGGCAGGGAGGGGACGGCAGTAATGTACTGACCTTCTGTTTTCCTTTTCCATACTCCACAGCATTCCACATGCTACTGGTAAGTAAATTACTTGGTTTACTTCAAACCATCAGAACAAAAGCAAAAAAAATGTAATCACCATGCTGATTTAGTCATCAGAAATCCACTCTCTCTTACAAACCTATTCCAGCAATTTATCTGCCTGGGAGTCAGCTGCCTCACATCACATCACAGCACAGCAGGGCCACTATCACTTAATCATTATCATTAAACCACATGCGGCCACACAGACATGGCTAAGCTGAAGCATTCTTTGCCCCTCTCTGTCTCCCACTGGGAAATTGGTCTGTTATCTTTTCACAGAAGCATACGGTTAACACAACATGGTTTTGCTGCCATAGTGGTGCTGGCTAGCAGAATAATTCTTTTCAATATTAGACATTAATAGGTAGTTAAGAAAAACTTCTTTAACACTGTTGTCTTTGCTGGTCCAATCCTGATGAAGAAATGCTTTACCAATGAAATGGGAACTCAAATAAAAATACAAATAGCAGCAGACATTTGTCTACATGTACATGAATGATCTTGTAGACTGAAATGGGTCCACCTGTAAATTCATAAATAATAGAATAAAAATAGAGAAAACAATCAAGCACTATGACCTCTGTGTATATCAGACAGGCTTGGATCAAAACTTGGCTTGAATTCAGTGCATTTGATTAAAAAAAATAAAACAACCAACAAAAATTCTCAACTGACATTTCTGACTGCATTTTGTTTAAAAGTGTCCTGGTCCACAGTTCGAAAGAGCTAACATTCAGTCATTGAAAATATTCTTTATTCAAAAGAAATAGAGCTGTGCATGTAAGAGAGCCTTCAAATACCTCATACTACTTTGTCAGTTTCTCTCCATTAAGTGAAGATGAGCCAAGATCAGATTATAGGTTTTTTTCTTTTAAAAAAGAATAAACTACAAAATCTTAGTTTAAGAATTTAGTTTAAGAAGTCAATAAAAGCATGTTACAACTTCAGCTGTTTTTTCAACGACATATAAGGTAAGACCAATATCTTATCTTCATCAATATTCTCAAGCAGCTGTTCAGGGAAATGTAACAGCAAGACATATATTATACTACCCTGAATATTCTTCCAGACTTCAAATCCTTTCCACACTTTCCAAGGAACCTTCTGAGGCAGATACGACTGTAGTGTGCTAAGAAACCTTCAGGCATTTCTCCTTATGTATTTGTTCAGAATCGCCTTAGACTCCGATTAAAAAAAAACTAAACAGCCTCTTCCTTTATTTTGAACCTGTTCCCTACCAGCTTCACTTGATACCCTTTAGTACCCACGGGGAGCCCATGAAGGAGCAGGCTCCTGGCAGGACCTGTGGAGCCATGGGGAAAGGGGCCCACGCTGGAGCAGGTTTGCTGGCAGGACTTGTGACCCCGCAGGGCACCCACACTGGAGCAGCCTGTTCCTGAAGCACAGCACCCAGGGCGAAGGTACCACATGAAAAAGAAAATTAGGAGTGAAACTGAGCCCGGAAGAAGGGAGAGGTGGCAGAAAGGTGATTTAAGACTTGGGTTTTACTTTCTCATTATTCTATTCTGATATGACTGGGAATTAATTTAATTTCTCCAAGTGAGGCTGTTTTGACTGTGACAGTCACTGGTGAGTGATCTCTCCCTGCCCTTATCTCCATGCACCAGCCTTCCACTATATTTTCTCTCTCCTGACAAGCTGAGGAGGGGAGGGATCAAGCAGCTTTGGTGGGCACCTGGCATCCATCTACCCACCACAACTGGCAAAGGACATGGCTTTGTTTATGGGTGCCAGTCAAAACCCTGACATTTGACACCTGAAATGTTCATTTGGCCAAAACCATACTGTAAAATATCTCCAGAACTGACTAATTCCATGTACTTGAATTATCAAAAAAACCCAAACCAGCCAACCAAAAATCCAAACAAAAAACCAGCAACAAAGAAAACTCACTAGAATATTTGAATCATTATTTAATTCACATGTCTGGGACTCACTGTCCTGGTTTCCTAGAACTGATCATCAGTGATTTTGTTGTCCAGCTCTGCTGGCTCTTTAAAATTCTGAAAATACAGCAAAACTCTCAGATTCTATAAAACAACACTTCAGGATTTTTGAGTTTACATAAATTTTGGCCCACTATGAAAGTGAACAACTCTTCAGATGAGAGCCTTATCTGGTTACCTGTCTAAAATATGTGCTGTTTCAATCTCTATGTTACACATTATTGGGATTGCATATATTATGCTGTAAAAAAAACAAACCCGAAACCCAGCATACTTTACATTTCTTGCATATATTTTTTAAAAACCATGTAATGTAAAACAAATGTTTCAGGAAATTAATATTGCTTATTAAGGAAAGCATCTTTCTCACAGTCGTACATTCACATTGAAATAATCCAAGAATTTGTCAATCACAAAATATTCAGCAGATACCAGAAACATAGTTTGGCATGCAAAGAAGTATTAGGAGTTTGAATGACACATTTATTGATAAAATATGAATATATTCATTCTAAGTGTATATTTCTACATCACAAACCAGATTTAGTTTTCCATCTAAACTAACTTTTTGTAAATTCATATTCTGCCTACTGTTATATAACCCTAATCAATACTGTTAACTCCTGCAAGTCTTGCAGTTTTTGGTAAACAAATCTTCTATTGATAGAAAAAAAAAGTACATTGGTGTGCCAAAATTCCAACGTTTGAGTCTGATTATGAATATAATTTAATAAGTAATTTATCTCTTCAAGCATCCAGGAGACATGCTAAATGCATGTTTAAGAAGTATTTGCATTTCTTTTACCTTAAAATGTTGGCATTTCCAGCAGATTAGAATATAAGTATGCAGGAATTGAAAAAATCCTCAAGCCCTGTGAAGCCATTTTTCAACAAAATTATTTTAATTTATTCAGGATAGAAATGCAAATAAATCTCTTGAACACATACTGAGCACAGAAAATTGCAATGAGACTCCAATATGATTATTATAACATGAGGGGGAATGTAGAGAAGTATTAATTGGCAGCTTGGAAATTAGAACTTCTGAGGATACAGACATCAGATAAGCACTAACAGGGGTCACAGTGCCTTTCAGTCCAGAAGTAGCAACAATAATTTTCAAAGTAATTTCAGAATATCAAGCAAAATAATACAACCTTTTCATCAACAAGCCAAATATACAATAACATGGGTTAAAAATGTAAAAATTATAGAATATTTATGATTTAAGAAAGATGAGAGCCACTAGCATATCTTAGTGTTACTCGACACTGAGATGACCTTGTGTGGGCTACAACTGTGTGAGCTTCCATGCACTCTCCTTCTGCGCCTTTCTCTTTCCTCACAAAGATATTTTACGTAAAAAAAGAAAAAAGGTCTGTCAGATACATCAGACGGTTTACTTCCATCTGACAGGAAAAGTGGAATAAGAATCACTTATTTATGCAAATGTGTTAAGCTTTATAGAGATATAGAGAGTTGAAGAGCACTCAGAAGCAGACACAGAACTAAAATCTACTGGTTTTAGCACACACAAAATAGACCATCACAGTTAATGAAACTAGCTACAAATCAAATATAAAAATACCAAAATAAAATTGAAACTGAAAATTTAATTATTTAGCATATATAGAAAAGACCAGAAAAGGGATGACACTTTCCTCTTCATAATCTCTTGATTCTCAGAGGTAACACAGGTAACAAAGAAAAAGCCCACACTTACTTCTTTTGGTATTTCCTTACTTAAAATATTTAGCACTATCAAAGAAGTATGGAGTTTGGTTTTTGGGATTTTTTTTTTTGCTTAAAGATACATATTTGGGGAAAACTCTGATAACATTAACAATTTATTCTAATGTTGATTAGTTTGGAGAGTAATTAATAGTTATACATCCACTCTAAATAATATTAAAACAGTTTCATTTACTGAGCCTCATTGATCTATGTCTTCTTTTCCTAAATTTTTTGTGACAAATGATATGGAAATCATTCAGCAAACCCTGCCATAAGATCAACATCCTTTCAAATACAAAAAGGGAAATGTATCACTTTAAAAGGTTGTAAGGAAACCTAGAAAAAAGCAACCAGATCACCGTACACTTCAAAAGATCTATTGCACAGAAGAGAGTATATTACCAAATGGAATATAAAGATCAGGTCTTTTCCAAGAACTGCCCTGAGACTAACTCATCTCATCTGTCTCCTGGTCACTAACTATGAATAGTATAATGGGTGCTCTTCCTTACAGATACCAACATACTTTAAATCAAAAAATTATGGTTTTGCTTACAATAACATAGTGAGTTGAAAACAACCAAAAAAGTCCAAACAATCCAACCACCAAAAAAAACATGTATAAAAGCAATTATAGACATGTCATCTTAAATGAAGAAGAAATTCAAAGGAAAAAAAATATTTGAAAAAAATCCAGACTTACTTTTAAAAAGCATGGTTAAACTAGTTCAACCCCATTATGGATATTCATTCAGGATTGAATTAACTCCACACAGTTTAGGTCACTTCCAAAAAAAATTAATATAAATTAAATTAAGGAAGCTAATTTTAAAAGCATTCTGAACAAGGATTTAATGCAATTTGATGAATCTGCTTCAAATCTAGTTAGGGCATATTAATTTTTTCCTGTCCTCGTGTAAACCAACCCAAAGACCCTGGAAATGCTATCATGCAGAAAAACCTGGATAGGTTTAAGAGCACACCCTGTAATATATGCAAGACCCTCTGTAATAGGCGTAAGCCTTTATTACAGCTTTATTTTTTTCCTGCTTAACTTTGTTTTCAAAGGGGACATTTGCATTTAAATTATTAAATTTGGATTTTTTTCCTTTAACAAATCAATTTCCCTCTTCTTGTGGCAGTGTTAAAATGAGGACAAGGATCTACTTTTAGACTAATACTAAAAGTAATCACAGAGGAAGATTTCCAACTAAGCCTAGAAACAGTCATAATGAACCAGCATTTCCACATTTGGAAAAGTTTATTTTTATATAGGAAAGAAATTTAGCATTTTCCAGGAAAACACAGATTTTTACTCTTAAAATCCAAAAAGAAAGAGTGCACTATGTGAAACCTGTGGTCATTTGCTGTTTTCTATGTTCAACTCTTATTTATATGTAGGCATAAAACAATCGTAAACAGGGCAAATTAATATGTTAATTTAATTTCATGTGCAAATTCAAGCGGACAGTAAGATATACTAAAATTATCCATCTTTTACAGGAAACACCAAGATTACCTGGTTTACAATAACTCTCAGGCCATGCACAGCAGGAAGTAAAGGAGGAACAGAAGGTTCTGACCTGCAAGCAAGGGTAGCACTACCTCCTAATAGCCTGTCTTCGCTTGTGCACCAGCCATGATCTTTCACAGCTTCCATCCCCTAACTGGCTGCATGTTGGGCTGCTCCTGCAAATGCTTCTGAGGGTATTTCAGTCAAAATGCACCAGATTAGCAAAACCCTAATATTTAAACTGTTGACAGCAATCTTGTTGAAAGGGCATGCAGTGATAGGACAAGGGGTAATGGCTTAAAAATGAAAGAGGGCAGGTTTAGATAAGGTATTAGGAAGAAATTATTTACTGAGAGGGTGGTGAGGCACTGGAACAGTTTGCCCAGAGAGGCTGTGGATGCCCCATCCCTGGAAGTGCTCAAGGCCAGACTGGATGGGGCTTTCCGGTCTAGTGGAAGGTGTCCTGTGCTAAAAACATTGGAATAAGAAATTCTTACTTGTGATGCCTTTTAAGTGAAGTATTTAGATATTTCATGAGGCATTTGTAAAGGAAGTCACTTGAAATTTCAGAAGTTAGAGCACAATCACCAAATTCAGAAGTCAATTATTTGCTCTAAATTTGATCAAAAGCATGACTGCCTGCTTTTCCTCCCCTTAAAAGTAACTAGCTCCCATTAAGTACTGCAAATATCTTTACTGGTACAACATACTGTTTTGCTTATACCCATCCAGATCTGCTGAATAGCACAGCCAACATAAAGCTAATCTGTGTCTAATCTTAATCTCTTCAAAAGGTAAGTGTGAAGGGGAGGAAAACAGTAGATAAGCAATGCATTCTCTCTTCAACCAGATTCTTAAGAAAGGAAACGCTGAAGTCTCAGCCAAGGAGCTTGGGCAATATTATTTTCCCTTCCTCCCTTGCTCTCCTGTTTAGGAGTGGGTCATAATTATCGCAAGGCAAATAGAGTGGTAACCATTTTTAGGTCACTGACAAAATATTTAAGTGAGAAAGCCTGGAGCAATCAGATCATCACAGAGCTTTTCCTACAGCTGGGATGATCTAAATCCAGGCACTCATCAGTTTAAGACTGAATATCATGTATACAGCTACTTAAAAATTCATCTGCACAGCTTTATCACTTCTGCTGTCAAAAACTAGTAAATTCTTATAATTTGATTTCAGCCTAAAACATCTTAGAAACTGACTGTAAGTGTTACTATTTTAAGAACCACTTGTAAATTGAACCTGCAATCATGCTCAGCCAAGGACAGATTTGTAAGTTCTTAAATCCCTAGTAGTTTCAGCCAGTAATCAAACAGACCAAACAAGAGCTTTTTTTTTTTTTAAGTCAATAATTGCATTTTCAAAGCACTTTTAAAAGTTAATTTCATACAGAAATGTTTCCAAAAAAGCTTGTAACCTAGAACTCTGCTTGGCATCAATTAGTATAAAAAATTACAGGCCACAAAAATCTGATTAATCTACTTCCTGCAGCTAAAAAAAAAAATCTCATGACTCATGGGTATGACAGGTGCAAAAGAATTAAAGTCGAGGAGAGAATGCCACACTACCAATTTCAGACAGATTTGCATTGTAAATATATTTAAATATAAGCATTTAGAAAAATAAAACAAACACATCTTACCAACCCACCACTAATCTAGTTCAGGCAGCTAGTGCTACCTTCAGAAACAGGTTGGAATTTTTGTGGTTTCTCATGGGAGGCTTAAATTTATAAGATGATGACAGTTTGCATAGAAGACATTGAAGCTGAAGAATTCTGGGAGATTGGATGAAGCAAAGAAAGAGAAATCTTTATTGAATAGAATGAAAACATTACAGATAAAAAGGCATTTCATTCAGAAAATTCAATTATTCATTTAATTACAGCTAATAATGCTAAGATTAAAAAAAAGAAGCTAGAATATCAAAGGCACATCAAGATCTTAACTAAATCCAGTTATCACAGAAAATGTAAAGCACTGATGGGAGAAGGATGTGGAGAGATTTAATCACTCAATATGACTGCTTTATGCCAACTGCAAGTAATTTCTACCATCTGCCTGTAAAGCAGACCTCTTAATAAATCCCATCTTCCAAAAGCCTTTGCTTAAACCAAGACTCATTTTCTGGATCTTCTGCACAACCATCTTCATCTGACATCCCTGCTCAAAAACCTGGTCACCTGCTCCTCAGGTTTGTACAGCTTGGCTTTTAATTACAACAATTCCTAAAAGAGTCTAGTTCCTCAAATGCATTCCACCTGCTTCCCCCAGGTTTTCCTATAACCATAACACCAGTCCAGGTATGTAAGTACGAGACTGAACAGCAATTTATATGCATGCAGCTACAGTGGTCTGAGTCTGTGCCATTTCACACATGCTCCCCCAGACGCAGACCAGTAGACCTTGAGAGAGAATTAGGATGATCCTGCAGTTTGAGGTATATGCCTTTAAGCCTTCCAGTCAAAGCATAATACTCCACCTCAAGTGGTTCCAAACCAAATAAAGTAGATTGGAGCTTCAGTTTCCCACTTCCTAGACTAGTCACTGCGATGCCTAAATGTAGCCTGAACACAGGACCCTAACTGGTCCTGAATAGCCCTAACAGGCTGCTGAATTGTGGAAACTGCCAAGCCTCAGAAGAGGTTTTGGTTTTAATACTATCAGTTAAGCAGAAGTGTGCAAGAAACCCTTCCTGAAATCATATGGGCTGTTGTTTGATGTGCACTTGCCAGATATCTTTCTGACACACTTCCTGTACTTTGTGTAATGTCTTACTCCTGCAAACTTACTTCACACAAGTCCCACTGATCATTTCCCTATTAATTTAATTTATATCCCTCTTCCCTTGCTTTCAGTGGGATCGTTCCCAGAATAAGAGCTTTCTTGTAAAGACGCATAGTCATAATCCAGCTCCTGCTGAATACAGCTGTGAGCAGTAATTGTGCATGCCTTTGAGTTTGTTATTATGTAACCTTCCTTTGGCTTACCCACATGGAGAAATATTAAAATAAATTAACATTTTACTGGCTCTGTAATTGGAAGTGTCTCTTCGAAACAAATATGTTTATCAAACAGCTTGACTGGGAAAATACATTACTGTAGCTGCAGTTACCCAAATTACACGCTGTCTAAAGCAAAAAGGGCAAAAGCCATCTGGCTCCATATAACTTACATTTTCTAGACAGCTTGCAGCTGGTTCTGATTAAGCAGCATCTCAGTACTCCCAGAGATCTATTTTTAACTCTGCAACTTTATTTTTAGTGCTCGCACATCCAAGGCACATGGTGTTTACATTAATAAATGAACAACCGCCTACAGTTAAGAAAAGCTTTGTGCAATTCTTGTGGCACAGTCACTGCGCGACATAGATGGATGGTTAAATAAAACATCATGTGTTCTAACTAAAGAGACCTTGTGCACCTCCTGCCTCTTTACAGGACTGCAGAAAGCACCTCTGGAGAGCTCGAACAGCAGGAAGAAGACAGTGACAGACAAGAGGATGTTTTACTTCTCAAGTAATGTTGGGTGGCATATCCTAGGAAAAGAGTACATGTCTCCTGGCCCATTCCTTCCCCAGAGAAATATATGGATATGGAATAATTATAAATGTAAAATTCGGAATGACTGAAATCTGCTGCTAAAGCCCTGAAAATGTCAGAACAGTGGATGCTGCAAGTCCAGGAAGCATTACCAGATTTTGTTTTTATAGATAGACACACACGCAACCAGAGTTTACACTTGATTTTTGACTATAAAATACCAGTATATTCCAGTACTATTAAAATACCCCTTTCACAAGGATATTAAACACATGCAACAGAAAGGTTAAATGTAGAACATGTTTTGTGATTTTTTTTAAGGTCTCTTATTTTTTCATTCCATGGTATAACTGAATTGCAACATCATAACTGGGGGGGTGGGGGGAGACCAATAACCAGCTATAATGAAGTCAAACACATAATAATCTAAAGATAATCCATGCTACAATTTTAGAGCATTAATTCCATTTTGCATGAACTTGCAACCTATTCTATCGCATAGACTACTGTGGACATGTGACATCCTCCACCTCTGATCCCTTGCTCTTCCCAACCAAAGCAGGCAGCTGCAGCAGCCAGTGTGAGTCGTCAAAGGGACCTGCTGGCACTCTGCAAGAGGGTACTCTCCCAGAATTTGGCTCTGGGCAGTTATAACAAAAGGATAATTATC
The DNA here is from genome assembly GCF_000738735.6 of Corvus cornix cornix. Classification (NCBI taxonomy): domain Eukaryota; kingdom Metazoa; phylum Chordata; class Aves; order Passeriformes; family Corvidae; genus Corvus; species Corvus cornix. The sequence goes on from NC_046333.1 coordinate 49,366,093, forward strand.
CTGAATGTAAAACGTTTTTACTTCTTCCAGAAACATTTCCCAGAGGTAAGAAAATACAAAACACAGCAAAAGTAATCCAGATTTCCTTTTACCATGCAATTAAAGGAATTTGCTCTTCCAGTCCGTGTCCACTGTGCTACATCACTAATATAACCGACTTTGAAACTAGTGCCAGCTAAACACCTTAGAAACCTATCAGTGGGAATGTTTTCAGCACCATAAAGTACTGACTAGCCGTAAAATCTTAGTCAACTTTGAAACAAATCTCTATTTCAGAATCTTGGCATGCAGAGCACAACTGAAGCTGGACCCAGTTCCCTTGTGACACAGAGGACCAGTGCCAAGCGGAAGGGAGGATATTTCCCCAGGAAGTTCTTTCATAAAATTTCTTTTCCTTACTAACACTTTAGACACACTTATTCTCATGTATTCTTAGGTTTCTGCATATGTCTTCTCTAAATACCTTTTTTGTTCTGTCCTTGTTCCTTTTTTTTTGTTAAGCTAAGTTCAGTCTTTCCCCCCTCCAGGGCTCTTAACATCTCCATTCTATCTCACTTTCCCTTCTCTATGCTGCTTTCAAGCCCCTGTGTCACTGTTGTTCTTCCTAATCCTCTACATGCCAATGCTGGGTTTGTTTCATTTTTCAATTGCCTGGCTGGGGAGTTTCTTACTGAAAGGACAATATTATTAAATTCCAATGTACTTTTGGGGTCTGCACCCCAAAGACAGCCACTGCAGTTTGGTCTCCCTGCCAGAGAAATGAATGGTGCCTCTACAAGTCTACAGGCAGTCTTACTCAGCAATTTGAAATCAAAACATTATTTGTCATCTAGAACAGATTCCTTGGATAGTAATGGCTTAAGGAGTGCACAAAGGAAGAAGCCTTCTTGTATGTTTTGTGAGAAAAGGCAAGTAGACCCCTCAAATGTATCCAATAACCTGGTGCAAAAGGCATGTTCTAATATACTAGACTGAAAAGCTATAACATTTGTGAAGTCACAGAAATAACACGTGGGAAAGGTGATGCAGTATTTCATGTAGAAGCACTGTGTTTTGAGTTCCTCTCTTTTCTCCTACTCTTTAAAAATAGCTGAACTGAAAAGACAAAGTACTCAGCGGCTATTTCAGGATTTTCCTGACTTAACTTACACGTACTTGTGAATTTGTCCACAAAAAAAAATGTCTAGGGCTGAATGCTGAATGCCTCAATAGAGAAAAAAAGATATCATCAGGATCTAAGACAGCTTTTTGAACAATATAAAAGAGTGCTCTTTGCACCCACAGCAACTACTGGAAGCTGAGTTGGAAATATCTAAATGAGCTGTATTCATTTTAAGTCACTAAAGATATACTTCAAGGCTAGAGAAACAGCTGCAAGCACCTTAGGGGGAGCTGTGAAAGATATCTGATGTCTGCTTTCTTCATGAAGCTTGAAGTCTGTGTATTGTGCACCGGCCTTTATTGCAGGATACTGCCTCAAAGTAGTACTGTTTTTAAATACAGAGTAGATGCTTTTGTAATACAAGGGATGTGAGTCACACAACACAGCATACACAACACAGAGCATACACAGCACCTTGTTGTCTCTGTACCTAAAGAAAATATTGTTTTGCTCTACTAAGCCCCAGATTAGCAATCCATTGTGAATTTCTCACTCAGGTCAGATCATTCTCTATTTCCCAAAGTAGGAAAAATCAAGAATACAGACAACATGAAACTTGTGTAAATGAATGACACAAACATTCACATTTGAAAAACCTGTAAACTCTTCCCTGCACAGCACATTTGCAGCCTTAAAGAGCAGTACACAGAGGAAGCCATGGGCAAGGGGTTGTCATCTCCATTACTCATATCATGGCAATGTCCTGCAGTCAAGCACTGAGGGGTACAAACCCTTATTAATCCATAATCCAGACAACTGTGAATTACTATATCTGCAAATTGAGAGTTACAAACCAATGAGAGATGAATAAATAATAAGTATTTGCATAATTTTACTTTTATAGAATAGAAACTTTCCTGTCACTTCCAGGTGGCACCTTAAGAATCTAGGAGAAAAATCATGGGAGAGATTTAAAATTGTTATCTATGCAAAAAGGTTAAAGTAACAGATTTTTACAATTTAGTAAAGAGAAGACCAGAAAGAAAAACTAACGAATGCTATCCTAGGAGAAGAACATTGAACAAGATAGAGGATAAAATAGCATGGTAGAGGTCACTAGTTCTCAAGTCTTCAGGTCAGCCATTAACTACAATTGATAACAAAGGGAACTTGAGACAGGAATTCAGGGATTCTAAAATAGCTCAGTGCTTTGCTTTGGCAGAAACTGCCAAAATGTTAAACCAGATATTTTGAACTCAAAATATCTTATGTTTGACTAATGGGAGTTTTGTCAAACCATCTCAGGTTGCCTTTCTTTCTGCCAGAATTTCCAGCCAGAGGTCAGTACCTGAAGGAGACTCCCTTTTGGAACAGACATTGAGGCTGACAACATCATCACTCTGCATCACAGCCCTTAGAGTTACAGTCATCACAAAAATTAGGCATTACCTCAGGACCCCTGACAACTGCCTAGCTTTGCCATTATTAAAAAAATTTTCAAAAATAAATAAAGAATTTCTAGGTATTACATGACATCAAAACCCTCCCTTGAAGAGAATAACAGTCCAAAACAACATCTTTTGTGTTAATCTGTTTCAGGCCTCATTAAACCTTCAAAAGAAATTCTCAGAGTTTACAAATCTTGCATATCTAAACTGCAATGCTAAACAGAAATAGATATGACTAGAAGAAAAAGAAAAATAGAATAGAATAGAATAAAATATAGATAATATAAATTTCTAAGTAAAACCACTTATGAGGTCATCAAGGGGGACTGTGGAACTTATTGCAGTGTTAGCTTTTAAAACTGAAAATCATCTTGTCTTCTTAGAGATGATAATTTAAGAAAATTAAAAGCCCTGAGGCAGGTCCAAACCATCAGTTTCATTGGTTCAGCAGGGCTTGGATCTACCCACAATGTGCACATCATCATCTGAAGGAAAGTATGACACAGCCCCTCCCCAATTTAAATCTTACCTTGAGCTCCCTTTAGATATTCATTTGCTAAATGCTACAAAGCAGTGATTAATTTTTAGATTAAGATATTCCATACACTCTAACATTTTAGATTTTTTAATAAAGTTTTGAAATTGCTACCAGCTTCACAATTAAGGTGCAACAAAATAGACCTGCTTTTTGTGAGTTACCAAATCTGCAAATTACCTGTTATAAGTGTTATAATTATCACTGCAGAAACACTTATTCTGCCGAAACACATCTGCCAAAGACAAAATTAGGAGGTGGTGTGTGAGCAGGAAAACATTAAAAGTTGGCAAACATGCTTTTTTTATGGTATTGAATATAATCAATATTCATATAGCTAACCTAATAAATTAAGAAACTAGAACGTTTTATTCATGGAGTTTAAGCTAACTTTCTGTATAATGCAACATTTTAGAAACATAGCCTTACAAAATTGTAGATGTTATAAATTCATATATGTAAATACTGAATCTATGATCTTTTAACAAAGCACATTTCACATATTCCTAACTGCCTTGTGTTGCATATATCTTAATGAATATGAAAGAATGCCTGGCAGTCAGATGCTGAATTATCACTTTAAAAGTGGTGTGATGTGACTGATAATGTGACTTTGTTGGTCATTTCATTCAGCTATGAAAATGTTCACTGAGCCTCCAAATTCTGCATGGAGAGAACAGGTAATTCTTAAAATCCATAAACCAGAAATGACCAGTAAAGTGAAGAAGTGTGACGAAGTCCTTAGTACTTCTGTCCAGCTTTACCTATGGTTAAGCAGTCCCACACTTCTGGAAGCTGACCATGCTTCTCCTGTTCTAGGATCACTCGTGATCCTTTCTTTCCAATGTAGGACAGGAGTTAAACATACTTTTTCTCTTCCCTCTTCCTTCCTAACTTTGCCAAGACCATTGTGTGGCTATGTAGTAAACCACACTGAAGAACCAATCCAGGCTAAAAACAACCCTTTTTCTTGGGAACAGCTGAGCCTGGATCAGTTCCTGAATCCATTTCATCCTGTGGCCACACAAATAAGTATATCTGGCACAGCTGAGCAGTCAATGAGTAAAGTGAGAACAACAGGCAGGCAGTCACCAGAGTTGCTTATTCTGGCACTGCCACTGAAAAAGTCATTTCTCAAAATGTAACCTCCCCCTGGTGGCTCTTTGAACCATGCAGCTCCCTGGCTCAGTAACCCACCAGCCCTCCTACCCTAGAGGTGACTGTCCTGTCTTCTCCCCCCACAACGACAAACACACAGAAATGAGTCTTGACACCACATCACTTAGTAAGTAATTGAAGTGAAAGAGTTGTCTGATGAGCCAAACCACTCAGGAGGTAAAGTGTGTTTGCAGCAATGCAGGAAGCATGAACATCCTCCACGCTATAGATGTTTTTAGTTATAAAGAACTCTGCAAATAAAGACATTGTGAAAAGATTTTTGTTGCTGTTGTTTATCTGGATACTGCAGCAGCAATTCTCCACACAGAAATGTGAGGATTGACAGAGGCAAGAACTAGGAAAGCCAACTGACCTGCCAAATAGAGTACAGCAATGAAGCACCTGGAGAGACAAAACTTGGTATTTATAGCCTTTGAGCTATATTAATTAGGACTTCTTGAAAACACAACACCCTGAACTTTCCCCCCCAATGTCACCCTCCTCAACCAACATGCAAGACAGTACATTAAAGCAAATATTGTCTGTAGAAGAACAAACAGATTATTTGGTATGACAAGACTAAGAATGGAATTCAGATGCTGGGGAGAGGGAGAGAAATAAAAAAGAATAAATGGGAAAAAATGTCATAAAAAAAATTAAAAAGGAACAACGAAAGTAGATGGACTCATCTAGGACTGGTCTCACCCACTAAGGGATTAGGATTTCTTATACTCGGCACAGTCCAAGGAATACTCTGTATATATGGCAGCCCAGCTGCCTAGGTAGGAAATTCAGAGATGGTAGTGAGCCCCTCCTTCCTCCAACAACATAAAAATCTAGGCCCTGGACCATATGGATTGGAGCACAGGAAAACACACGTCAACTGCTGAAATCAGATGGAGAAGGGACATCTCTTTAGTTGAGCTTCAGATTCTGACTTGATTTAGAATTACACAGTATTTTTATTCCTAGAGAAAAGTCCTATACTTAGGAAAGGCTTTGCAGGTTATGCTAAAGAGTTTGCTTCAAGCAAAGGCAAGCTTTCATGAGGCACCACAGGATGCTCCCATTGCGTAGCTTCCAGCAAGCACAATGACTTTAGCATTACAGACAGTAAAGTAATAAAAGCAGAGTTGGTTAAATATTTCCTGTGAGACTGGAATCCAAACTTCTGAGTTTGGAGGCTTTCCAAACTCACTTAGAGTGATGGCAGACTTCTATTCAGTAAAAACACATGAAAATTTTGTCATACACTTAGTGACAATCAAAGCAACTTCTAGGTGGCTGTTGGGATGCATAGTTTGTAACGATGAGCCACAAGAGGAATTAGCCTCTCCACTATTTTCCAGCATATTTCAATGGTTAACTATCAACACTGTTCTAAAACACCATATTTTCACTCTCCAGAGAGAATGCAATCTTCTGATTTGCTTTTCTAAGGTCACTCAAAAGATAAAGATATACATTTACCTATTTAAAGTTCACTAGACTCCAATGAAAGTATAACTGTGCCACCTTGGTTTGATGGACTACTAATCAGCAAAAAGGACAGTGGAATGCTGTGTTTTGTCACTGGACAAAAATTTGATGGCTATTTCTAGAGGTGCATGTTCTAAGTGAGTACTGAGGATAAATGATGTACTTAAAATGACAAAAAGTTTTTACCTCTAATTTTAAAAAGCCATTCTGAAGAATCTTTACAAGCTTTATAAACCTTTCAAGATTTATTTCCAGAAAACTAATTTAACTTTTAAGGTCCTAATGGTCAAAAAGTCAGACCTCTGCTTTGGCTACACAGACCAACAAAATAGTTCTTTTGAAAGACAAATTCGCAGACAAAAACCATTCAGCAGCCAATATTAACAACTAACTCCTGAAAGAAAAAAGCAATATAGTTCTAATTGTCAAATACAGTATCTGTTTGAAGAGATAGGAATTTTTTGTGTATGTTTAGGTTAAAGCTTGTATGCATATATAATCTTAAAGTACCACAAAGTTACACCAACAATTCAGATTTGTTTTCTTAGTTAACCTGAATCTGCTGAAAGTAGTAACTAATTCCACAACTCACTGTCTAGGTGTTGTCATTAGTTTAAGCATTAGTTTAAATATTCACTTAAAATCAGAAGAATTAGCATACAAAATAATAGGCCTTCACAAACCTGTGCAAGTATAAAAGCACAAATAAGAGCAGAACCATGACACTTCAATGCTTTAATTATCAATTTTCATGGTAAATGGTACAAATTACTTCTAAGAGGAAGAAAAAAAGCATAGTAAGTAGCTGCATGTATTTACAAACTTTAATTATCGCAAGTGAACAAGATGATGCTTTCTTATCTAATGCATGCACAGAGCATTTTATTCATTATTTGTTAATTTGTACATTAAATCCCCAGTGGCAGAACACATTTTGAATCTAAATTTTTCATTCAAGCTTGTGAATTATTGGGATTTTACCTAGAAATACCTAGTTAAAGATGTCAGGCTTAAATTATTATAAGAAAAATACAGAGACGTCTTTTACATTTCATAAGGGCAAACTTAAGATTTATGTCAGACTGAAGCTATTTCGGAGTTCTGTAAGGAGATTCAAGAGGTCAAAATCTGAGCTGCGCATCGCAGTCATGCTTTGCATTAGAAGTTAAAAAGAGCAGGGAGTGCTGTGAGGCAATAATCCTTCTTTTACACATATTATATTAAGGCTTGTAGATTTTATTTTTTTCCTTTTTGAGATCTTAAAGAGCTGCAGTACTCTGTCATACATAGACAGATAGACATAAATAACATATTTATTAATCCTGAAACTTATTGGGTCATATTCAGTGAATTCACCATATATATCTAATCCAGTCTATGATGCAGTTCTTTTTCAATCTAAGGAAAATTCATCACAAAGTCATCACCAGGAAAAAATATATATGATTTCTTCAGTCCACAGTCAGAAACCTGTAAAAGATCCATGCACTTAACCTCAATGGAACTTAAACACCTGCCAAAACAGACCTATGTATGAAGAAGAGGTTTTAGCCTTCTCGTATTTAATTTGCTACTTTTTTTTGGACTCAAAGTTCTCTTACGTCTTTTTACCAACAAACCAACAAAATACATTTTAAAGTAAGATACATGATTATTCATCAAAATATTCATCTGTTCACAGCATCTACTGATGGCAAAGAGATGTTTACTGGACTGAAATGTAACCTTTCAGTGCATTTTAATTTTAAAACAGTAGTGAAAATTGCATCTTGGAACTTTTTCTATATTTAGTTTTTACTAATATGAGGAAAATTATTTATAAAAATGCAGAGAAAAGCAGAATGAGAAAACAAGGGGAGTCAGCTTTACAGTGAGGAAAAACAAGCTATTTCTCATGAGGAACAAACAAATGCCTATCAAAGAAATTCAGAATCAAGATGACAGAAAAGTGATCCAAAAGCAGGAGCTGGCAGAATTTAGCATACGGCTCCCTTCTCTCCCACTCAGTTTATTAAGAAATATCATTTTCTGTTGACTACAGCAGCTCAGAAGACACTAAAGACCTGGAAAAATAAGTAATGTTGTTGAAGAGCAGAAAGAAGTTTGGACAATGATTTCCAAAATATTATATATCAGACTTGGATTTTAATTCAGTAATTACAGAGCGATAAAAGAGCTGATTTCACCTAGGTGCATGTAAGTAAACCAAACACCTTTTGAACTTGTTATCTTCAGCAGCAAGCATGTGGAAATGCTGCTGAAAACCAGGAACAGTAAAAAGCTCTCTGACCAGCTTTCCACAACAGCATTTCACCTGTCTGCAACAGTAAAAGCAAGAAGCTGGATAAACTGGATGTGTGGTTTTCCACAGGGAAACTGCATTACCAAACACTGCTAATTTAGCAATAGCTGCAGCATCTAGAAAACTTCCAAACAGGTCAAGAGTTCCAGGTATCTTCCCTTCTTCATCATTTATTAGTGCCATGTATCAATATTAATTGTCTCTTTTCCTTAGAAGAAAATTATTCCATGACTAATTTTAGTGGTTTTGATGTTTTGTTTGTTTAATAGAATTTTTTTCATTTAACTATTCCAATACTGCTTTTAATTTCAAGGGGAAAAGTAGAGCACAAAATCTGAAACATCTGGGTGACAGGAGAGGCAAAGGGGAGAAGAAATGAGATCTTTCTGGACTCATTCCCCTCCTCAGTTTACAAAAAGAAAACCGATGATCTGTATCTTCACAGAAATATTTATAATCTACCATTCCCCATAGATGCTGTTTTTCTTTGAAAAATCCAGGTAAAAAATACTGTACTAAACCAACACATGCTTTAAATGAAGCAATCTCTCTGCTGTTCAGATGAGTAGCATCCTTTGCAAGGGTTGGAATCCTTGGAAACTGAGCTGGTAGGCACACAATAGACACAATCACCAACTACACCACCATGTTAATAGAACATATATTTCAAAGTACTAGACAGTTAGAGAGAGGTAAGTCCAAAATACATGTGAGTGTATTAATCCAACACTGGGTAATGTTGACTATTTTTAAAAAAAGTGTCTCTCAAAACTTTAAATTAACTACTCCCTGTAAGAGCAGAGAAGGACCACAGAGTGTTGGTGGATGACAAGCTGACTGAGCTGGCAGTGCCCTTGGGGTCAGAAGAGCCAGCGGTATCCAGGGGTGCATCAGGAAGTGTGGCCAGCAGTCAAGGGAGGTGATCCTGCCCCTCCACTCGGCCCTAGCGAGGCCACATCTGGAGCATTGTGCTGAGTTCTGGGCTCGTCAGTACAGGAAAGACGAGGAGCTGCTGGAGAGGGTCCAGCACAGGGCCACGAAGATGATTAAGGGACTGAAGCATCTCTCTTATGGGGAGAGACTGCGGAAGCTGGGCCGGTTTAGTCCAGAGAAGAGTAGAGAAGACTGGGAGGGGATCTCATCAAAGCATACAAATAACTCAAACGCAGGTGCCAGCCAAGAGGTTGGTGCCAGCCTCTTAAGTGGTGCCCAGCAACAGGATGGGGAGCAGTGGCTATAAACCATAGCACAAGAAGTTTCACCTCAACATGAGGAAGAACTACTTTGCGTTGAGAGTGGCAGAGCACTGGAACATGTAGAGAAATGGCTGAGTGAACAGGGACATGTATACGTGCACAATCCAAGCTGTATTAGTTTCCCGTCCTTGACTAGGGAAAAAAGAGAGGAGCAATGCTGATGTGGCAAGCCGACAGGATGTTGGGGAGGGGGATACTGACCACAGAAAGAGAAAAACTTATGTTAGTTAGTCGCGTGCATATTAATCTGTAACCAATCGCTTGCTATTAAAGGCCGCGTGAACAGTAGCTGTAACCCAATAGTATGGAGCTTGCTTATGCGTGCTTGGGGAATTAGGGTATAACTATGGGACTGACAATAGAATAAACGGAGTTCCATCATATCTCTATGAGAAGCGTGGTTCATCCCGGCAGATCCCTGGCTATTGGAACAGGCTGCCCAGGGAGGTCCTGGAGTTTCCCCCTTTGGAGACATTCCAAACCCACCTGGATGAGTTCCTGAGTAACCTGCTCTATGTGACCCTGCCTTGGCAGAGGGGTTTGAATGGTTATCTCCAGAGGTCCCTTCCAACCCTAACAATTCTGTGATTCTGTGAAATAAATGTTTTCTTTTTCTGACCATCACTTTCTATGCACAGTAATCAGTTTCAGAACATGCAATGGCTACAGAATGTAAACACTTCCTTAATGATCTTACAATTTATAACAAGCAAAGTAAACATCAGCACCTTTCCCTGTTGAGATTCAGCATACTTAATAGCTTCACAGATTAGCAAGAGCCTGGTCCCAGAAGGTTCAAAGAGCTGGGATTAATTTAATAGGATACAGAGTGGTTGCAAGTAGATGTTGCTATGCTGGAGGCCCCACATTCATTGCATCATACAATATAAGGAAATATTTATGTGCATTGGTTCTACAGAAACTCAATCCAAAGGGGTTCCTCAGAGAATGGTTGAATAAAACATGCATAATTTTTGCTTGTTCCACATAAGGTCTTTCAGTGGGCTTTTGGACAATTTAAGTTAGAAGGGAAAGCTATTTCACTTAGCACATCACATCATAAAACCACAGAAATTTAGCAAAGTGCACACAATCCTTTTTACAGCATTTCAGGATTTTTCATTGACAGAAAAAGCCATCCATGAAGTGGGCTGGCCTATACCATTCATCTACAGAGTAGTACTGCTTTACCAGTTTGCCTCTCGCTTTTTACTTCTCTTTTTCTTTTTTTTTTAAATATACTTACCTTCTGTGTAAACAGCATGTATGAATGTACATACAAAAGCTATATATATGTGGGCTAGATATATTGTAAAAAAAGAAAAGTACATTCACCATTTTGTGGTAACTTACAACCATGACCCAAAATATCAACATTTACAATATATTATGAAGATTTTCACAGGTCTTATGTACAAGACACACAGATTGGTATTCAAATGAGGTAGCATCCTGGTGTTACACCACAGAAAAAAAGGGTTATAAATACTGTCTGTATACTGTATGTGCTTAAAGTGTCCTGCTTAGAAATTATTTTAAACTGCCCTAACCACTGGCTGTAACCGACTATAGCAACCTATTCCCTGAAGATGTTCAAGATTATCAGGAATAAAAAAGAAAAAGCACAAAAGCCCTGACTCTAACACTACTAAACACATCTCAATCAGGCTTTTGCTATTTAAATTACAAGCCATAAATGCCAGAACTGCCTACCACAGGCTCACCATCACAGGAACAAGCTGCTCATGTCATTGGCAATTCATTAATTTTTCTTCTGGAATACTAGGGACACTTGCAACTACTGGAGCATCTTACAAGTGAAACAATTACAACCTGATACATATTTTAAACTTAAATTGGAAGCTGAATCATAGGAGAATCACAGAGTCATAAAATAGTTTCAGTTGGAAGGGACCTTTAAGTTGGATGGAACCGTCCTTCCATCTCATAAGATTAACCTTCATAAAAAAACAAACTCCATGAGAAAGGACAAGTAGCAACAACAATTGCAAAGGGACAAAGACATTGGCCATGTATGAAAAAATACGCACACTTGAAGAGGACTGGAAAAGGGGAACTCAATTACTATGGATGCAGTAAGAAAATTTAGCAATTTTTATCTTCTAAAAAATTCTCATCAATTGTTAACTGCTCAGAGAAATGGCAGGCTTCTCCTAACACTCTGCAGTGGAAGCAGAAATTTGAGTGACTTCTGAAAGGTGACAGAGCACTGCACAAAACAAATCTCAGACTCTCTCAGTTGGGGGACAGAAGAGATGCCACACGAAGACACTCATCCTCCTCTAGTTCATGGCATCTACTTTTGGACTGAAGTCCAAATAAATCCTGTCTCACTTCTGTTTCACTGAGGCAAAGAAAAATGAGGATCCCATGGCTGACATTGCCCTTGAATACTGCATTTCTGTACATGCCACAGAGGTGTACTGAAATGGTTGGTGAAGCAACTCAGAGAGTTCAGAGGCTAACTCTAATGATGGGGGACACTCAGGAGTAGGTTTGAAGATATTTAGGCACCTAACTCCTACTAAAAGTGATGTTTCTTAAGTGTCTAAATACCTTTACAGGTAATCTGATTATATTGAATGTTTCTCCTTTCTTGCATTAGATGTAGCCTGCAGAAACAGACAATATATATGCATTCAGGTTTGCGATCTTCTTTCTTCTTAGCAACAAGAGTAGCAAAAAATTTACTTTCTTTTTCTGAGAGCAAATTTCATTTTTGGCGATTTCCACAGACCCCATCTAACACAAAAGAAGAAACATTGGAAAGATACCAAATCAGCTGGAGTATTTTGGCATCTGAACTGCATGTTTAGGAAAGTACAAGATTATTTCCTATTAAGCACCACTGTGATACAGATAAAGATGTGCCTTTCTGCTGAATGCCCTGTCGTGCTCTGTATGGATAATTCACTGCATGCACCAAATTGCACTGTCAGAAAAAGAGGCCAAGTCTGAAACCCAGCTATGCTTGACTCCGTTTGATGTAAAAGCTATTGCCAGTTTTTAATACTACAATCAACAATTCTCAAAAAATGCTCACTGAATTAAATTTCTTTGCAATAGAGCACATACAGATAAATACAGCTCACAAAGTATTACAGTGTTTTCCCTGATGCTTTTATAGGCTGTTTGCACAAAAGCAAAGCAGTCATAAAATAAGCCACCTGTAAAGGGTTATTTTACCAACAGTACTAAGAATAGATACTTCAAGTGTGGGTGAACAAAGTGTGAACCATATGGGACGTTGCAGAGATTTGAATTGGGGACTCTCACTCCTCAAAAGAACTGAAGTCAAGGCATGTTCCATATGCAGCATTCTGTTTTCTTGGAAGTTTAAACAGCTACTGATAGTTTGCTTTCTATCAAGTGAACCTGCAGTGACTCATTTTGCAGGCATTGGATAAAGCAGGTTCAGAGACCATTGTTAATTACATGTATTTAAAGGAGGAAGCTCTGCAGAGAATGCCTATTATGGCCAAAGATGACTTTGGAATTAAAAAGAAAAATAACAGGATACCATTTGAAGTCTTTCTTTAAAAGAAGCAACTGTGAAAAAGCAGAAAATAAATTAATGTCTAATTACACATAAGAACTAAAAAAGTTACAAAATGCCTATTCATGTCAGATCACGACTACTCAGTTTCTTAATAAAAAACAAAGAAAATGTTTTAAATGTACCATAGGATTATACTGACTTTACAATTCAACTGTGATAAGGTATCCCCAAAATTGCCTTTTCTGCCTATACAGCCATTGTCCTGTTTTATAAGAAGTGTTGCATATCAGTAATTTGCCAAATTCATTTCATCAACACAAAGGATTATATACCTCCTAATAAAGCACATTTTTCTTCAGGAGTGAGGTATAAATATAAACAAACTGACCTGGTGTTGTGGAGCTCATTGTTCTTAATGGAATGGTATCTTGTTAACAGTGTAAAGCAACTGTGGCAGAGGCTGTTCAGATTTTGAGATTCTTCCAGAAGTGTGACGAATCTGAGTAAAATAAAGAAGAGTAAATCACCTTTGACTATTTGTTGACAATGTAATATTTTTAAGAGAATATAATTATGTCAAACACATTTAACAGAAGAACATCTGATATCTCTCACCCCAAAGGTTCTTTCCATAGTGTACTTTTTTGCTGCAAATTCAAGAGCTGATGACCACTGAAAACAAGACTAAAATTCAGAAATCCTAAAGTTTCAGAGTAGCTCAACTAGAAATTTGCATTACAGCCCATCTACAGTTACATAAGAAAGTAAAGGATGAACTGGGTCCTTTCTCTTTCCTCTATGATTAGGGTATTATATGAAATAGAAGAGTTGAGGTAGAAATATCTGGATTACATCCTTCTGTCTAAGCAGGGGCCAATTCACAGTTTTACTGTATATGTCTGCAGTCAGCATTGAAACATGAATGTGCAGAAACAGATCTGCATTCAAAAGCCTTTCTGGAATAGCTACTACTTCCTGAAGCTCCAGTGTTTAAACAGCTCATGAACAGAACTTGTTGAAATAATTAGCATAGCTGAAGGGATCTCCCACGACAAGCTAATGACATCTCTGACACCACAAAGAGAGCTGCTAATGGTGTGGGCTGCTCGAGAGCAGGGCAAGGAAGGTTCTGCAATTCAGCTGAATCCTTTCACAGTCCTGTGGCATTCTCAGTTCAATACAGAAGCAGAGGCAAGAATGTTCCTCTAATACTCCCATCTGCTGAAAGTTTAAAGCTATAGAGAAGACGCTTTCAGGGAACTAAAATATATTTTCATTCAAGCATGATATAAACAGCATAATGAGAGAGAAGAGAAGGTTGTAGTGCATTACGACTGTGACTATCCTATTCAGCCAGTGCTCCTGAAGTATCTAAGTAGTCAAAGATATTCTTAGTGCTGAATATTTTAGCAGCTTTTGTCACTTTTTTTAAACTACCAACTGCACATTTAGTTTCAAGCTGAGCTCAGCCAAATTCGAGATAGTAAATTACATTTTCACCAAGTATAATCATTTAAGTTTAGCATCATTATCATTCAAGAAAGGAAAATCACGCGTTTAGATAAGTAACTTCTGCTTGTATGCCCCCTAAAGCAAGCTGGATGTACACTGCTCAAATAGGCATGATATTTGGACACATCCAACACTCCAACAGACAGCACCTGTAAAACCAAAATTCATGATACTTCATGAAAATCCTGATTACTTTCCCTTGCTTATTACCTCATGCATCAAAATTCATCAAATATCAGATGGAGCCACTATAAAACTGAACAGACTTTACTGTTAAGCCCAATCCAAAACCTGCATTTGGGCAATCCTTACTTTGGCTGCAGCAGGCATATAACTCCAAGATTTATCAATAAAAGCACAACTAATACACAGTTCAGGAGTTCTAAGATTCTAATTAATTTCACTGAGCTCATTATTATCTTAGCAGCTACACAGATCATGAAAAACTATTTTCCAGTGAATCCAACATCCATTCATCCAGTATCCAGCCTCAGCTGGGAGTATGTGCTTTCTCTCAGAAAGTAGAAAATGGATATTGATGCATAACTGTGGACTTTACTTGAGTGAGTTTTCAGTATACATTTAAAGTAAATATAGCATATTTGAGCATTAGGAAAATTCTGGGCATTAGGATTTGACAATATTCTAATATTTGAAATTCACTTATAATCCCCATGACTAAAACTGTAATTTTCTGTATGTTTGGTTCGTGTAGAGCTCCCATCTAAGTGGATACTTGAAGCTCATACGAGAGCAGAGAACATGTGGTCAGTTCAGACTGCACTCTCAAATGGGTAAGCTTTCTCCTCAGAAAAATCTTCACTTTTTTCCCCTAATAAAGATAATTGCTAATAATTGGGATAGTTGTGTGTGAGAGACAGAGAGATCAGTAGATACGACTGGCAAGCTCCTGTCAGTGCAAATATTCCATTTGAGTGACATTCCTTACTCAAAACAGTGGTCCTACCAATCTTGTACTGGGTTATGACACCAGCTGTGCTGAAACTGTAGAAACAAGCTGCTTCATGGTTCTTCCCTGCTCTTCCAGAGCAAGGAATACTTACCCTTGGAGAAGAATCAGGTTAGGGAAGATTTAAACAAGCTGGCCATACATAAGTTCATGTGACCTGATGGGATGGATGCTCCCATGAGAGCGGACCTGGACAGTACCACTGCAAAGGCACTCCCAGAATAGCTTTGAAAGGTCATGACCATCAAGGGAGGTTCAAACAGACTGTAATAAAGCAAATATCTCTCCTGTCTTCAAGAAGGACAAGGAAAATACAGAGAACCAAAGGCCAGTCCACCTCAACTCAATTTTTTGGAAGGTGATGGACCAAATAATCCTGGAAACAATTTCCAAGCATGTGAAGGACAGGAAGGGGTAGGGAATAGGCAGCATGTATTTATGAAGGAAAATCATGCTTGGCCCATATTATAATTTTCCACAATGAAATAGCTAGAACATAGATGGGGAGAGAGCTGAGAAGGTTGTTTATCTTGAATTAAGAAAAGCTTTCAGCACTGTTCCCCAGAACATCCTCACCAACTGTGAGACACAGGGAAGTGGACAGCAAGGTGGCTGAAAACAGTCTGTACTGCCAAGCTCTAATGGTTGTGATCTGCAGGCCACAGCCCAGCTGGAGGCCAGTCACTTCAGTGGAGCCCCCAGGGGTCAATACTGGTGCCAGTACTGCTTTTCATTAAGGACCTAGCTCACGGTACAGAGCATAACCTCAGCAATTCTATAGACAATTCAAAATTGGAAGGAGTGGTTGACAGAGCAGATGGTTCTGCTGTCATTCAGAGGGACTTCAATGGGCTAGAGAAACTGGATCTACTGAATGTATGTGCCAAGGCTGGGGTGGGTGGCAGGGAGAAAAGTGAGAAACAGAAAAACCCCAAGACTAGGGGAAGAGGAGGTGTTCTATTGCAGGGTAGCTAGGTAAAAAGTAGTAAAGACAGAACAAGATTGTTCTCAGTGATCCCCAGAGACAGAAGAGGCAATGTGCACAAACAGAAATATGGGCAATTCTATTTAAACATTAGAAGGTACTTTTTCCCTATTATTGAGGTCAAACATCTAAGAAATAGGCTGCCCAGGGAGTTCTTTGAGTTTTCATTGTTGGAGATTTTACACAGTCTTAGGCAACTTGTTGTAGTTGATCCAGCCTTGAAGAGGGATGTGGACTAGGTACCTCCACAGGTCTGGAGATACTCTGTGATTACATAATGTGGAACCTTAGGATTTTTCCTTGTCAAGATCACCAAAGACAGCATCAGCACTGAATATTCATTGGAGTTAAACCTAGTGAGAATAATTCCAGTATAAGAAAGTGTTCTGCTGGGATTCCCACAAAAAGATTTCTGTTAAGGAATTTTGTAAATTCAACTGTACTGGTAGTCTTATATTTAATGAAGTGGCAGTTGGCATCCTTCCTGATACTCTATTTCCATACATTCCATGTAAATGCAAAGCTTTCACTAAGCTGAATGTTGTTCAGGTTCAGTTTTAACAACTCCTTGTAAATATAATACAAGGCTCACATTGTGCAAGTTCCCATTTAGAACATAAAAAATTCCACATCACCATATACAAAATTATATTCACAACACAGACACTCTCATTCAAATACACTTCTACTGATAAGCTGACATGCTTCATTTCTTTCCCTTTACTGAAGGAATGTCGTATTGCAAATTAGACACCATGAACTGCAGTGCCACATATTTTTTTAATTTTAGCACTGAAAATTAAGAAAAGCACAGCTCTGGCCATTGTACATTAAAATTTCATGAGGGGTGCTTGCTCATTGGGAGATGCATCTGTGCTCCATCTCCACCCGCAAAAACAGCACACAGCTCCTGATTGGTCAGATCCTGAAGATACTAAGGTACAGCAAGGGCCTTCAGGATTTAGGAGAGACTAAGTGTAGTTCCTAATGCACCACATTTTAACTTTAATATTTCAACATCAACATTCTAAGGGGTTTTTTTTAACCATATTTTAACTGAATGATAATTTATCCTTTACTCATTATCAACTTGGCATATTAGACTACAGCACAGTATGCAGCAAATTAACTTCTACCTTCATATATGTCACTGGAGGTGATGCTCCACATTAGTGACTTGCATTTGCTCATCCAGGAACCCTAAATCTTCCCCTTTTTCTTCAAAGGAAATTCAACAGTTCATATACTTCAAGGACTGATGCACCTTTGAAATTGCTACAAAAGAACAGTACTAAGATGGAATATAGGTTTTCATGCCCACTAGCCACCACAAACCTTCTATTTCTCATGACTACATTGTAGGTACAGTATTTTCTAACATAAATAGGCATTTCAAGTTAATATTATCCCTTTAAACTGTCATCTCTCGCTGTGTTGTCCCAATACTATATTCACTGACTATATTTTTTCTGTCTTGTGCCTATACTTCAAAATGCTTCTGGGAATTGAGTTTCTGAGATAGGATGCAGTGAATATAAATTAATGGAATTCAGATGAAAAATATATTTCTACTTCTATTTTCCCTGTGCCCAAGATGAATTTTTCATGAGAGCTTCTGAAACGAATCCATAGTTTCCAAACTACATCCTGGAGGTATCTTCCAGATCTTTCTCTTCCAGGAGGATTTTTCACCCAACTCCAAAATACCTCTATTTGCAAAGGGGTCTAGAAAATCATTATGAAAGATTTCGTGGATAAAAATACAGAATTATACACTTCATTAAATTCTGGACATGATAGGTCATTACCCTTAATAATATATCTAGTTGTTTCTCTGCTGCATATATGGTTTTTAAATAGCTTTCAGTTACTTAGAAACAAAATTGTTGTTTTAAATTGAGATCAAAATGCTGGAGGCCATTAACCTGAAGTATCACAGGAAAGAAATATTCACTTCTCACATTTAACAGCTTGTGGGTTAAAAAACAAAACATCTCAAACCGCTATAAGAATTGGTACTAATTCCATTGTCCAATGAACAGTTCAGCAACAATCTCAATTAAAATAAATATGAAAGCTTTAAAAAAAATCAAAACCAAAACCAAAAGAACAATAGTTGTTCTCTACAGAATGTGAAAAGCATGATGCTTAAAAAAAAGAATATATCTTTCTAAAGGAAAGACATTTTTCAAAAGAAAATTGTTGAATAGGTATTCATACTGTATCTAATGAAAATCAGATAAAAAAGAGATCAACCTATAGATCTTAGAAAAAATAATAATAAATGCATGACAACATAAAGACTGGAAGACAAATCACAATGAACTTCTACTGAAGTGATTTGCACCCATGTAAGCCAAACCCAGAGTGCCAAATCAAACCCTTCTAACCTTGTATCAAACTTCTAAATTTGATTAGGAAGTAAGCTGGCACATGGAAAAGGTGATAAGGTGTTAAGGAATGGTATGAATTCCAAGACAAAGTACTTAAAGACATCAGCTCGAAAAGCAAATGGCTATTATAATTGGTTTACAAATGTAAAATAAGTAAAGCTAAACCAAAACCAGAACATTATGCAGTAAATGCTATTATGCAGTGACCTTTATATGCAAATATAGTGCAGATTTACCTGCAGTAAAAAGACCAAAGTCAAGTCCAATAGACATTGGGGTGAATAAATGCTTTCAGTGGGAATTTAGTAGTTCCACAGAAAAGCCTTCAGAATCCAGAGCTCAGTGCAGGATTAAGTATTTTACCATAAGGTATTCAGGCATCTTATTCTTAATTAGCTATCTACTTAAAGACTTGTTGAAGTCTGTAACAATTTTGCATTACATACCTTTGAAGGTTTGGTACTAAAGAACCACTCCAGCAGCAAGTGCTGGACTGTCATACTCTTTCTATTTCCCCAACAAAGTAATTTTTGATGCAGTATCTAACAGAAAAGTCGCCTTACAGAAACTGTAAAGAATCCTCAGCTATACTTCTAACATGCAACTATTTATTTTGACCAATAAGTTAAATCACTATGTTTCACCAATTACTCATATGCAGTATTAAGCAGTGTTAGACCTCACACATGTTGTGAGCACATGGCTCACACTGTTGTGAGAGGCTCACATGTCTGTCCAGTAAAACAAATCCTCCTTCCTGAAACTCTCTTAAGCAAGCAATAATATACAGCTATTTCAACAACCTCTTTTACATTCACTGTCTACTACAGAGAGGAAGCAAATAAGTTTTCTAAAAATCAAGGTGAGATGATGTCTTCCACCAAAAAAGAATCCAGGGCCTCAATCAACAGGATTAAATAAAGTCCTGCTAAGCTGCTGCCTGGACTTCTGCTATGCCAGTTACAACAAATTGGCACAAGCTTCTGCTCTGTTTCCCAGTGAAACCAGTTCGAAATACAATATAGCTTAAAAAAAAAGCCAAAACCAAACAACCTTTTTTTCAGCCTCATCAGGGTTTGGAACTTGTTCACCATGCAGCTGCAGAAATACTTCTGCTGCAGCTTAAGTTGTCCTATCTCCTTCTTTCATGCCAGCCCCTTCTCAGAATTAAAAGGAGTGCACATCCAGCTGTGCCCTCGTAAAGTGGAGCTGATGTAAAAGATTTGGCCTGTACCAAGAACAACCAGGCAGTAGCAGATACCACACCAGGTGAGGGACTGGCCTGTTAATGATGCTTTCATTGCAGGAAAAGAAAACATGAGACAGGCCTTTAAGTCCGCATTTTGATTTTTTTTTTTTTTTTTAATTATGCCAGATTTTAATCAGTACTGGAAACAAAAAGACCTTCTTCTAGGGATAAATGAATCCTAAAATTCAGAGTTCACTGAAGCACATAAGGAAAGTAACAAAGAAACAAAAGCCTTATTCATTGGAACAGGTTGCCCATCCAGGTTGTCTCCAACCTTGGAGATATTCAAAACCCAAGTGAAAATGGCCTCGGCCAGTCTACTGTAGCTGACTGTGCTTTGTGCACCATGATGGAATTAGACAATCTCCAGAGATGCTTTCCAGCCTCAGCCATTCCACTACAAGACACTAAAGAACACACAAGACACATGAAGAACAGCCCTTGTAGGTTGCATGGAGGTGGGTACAGTCCTCTCCCCTCATGCACGGGCATGGAGAAACTTCCACCAGATGAATACAGCTGAAAGAAAGAATCTGTCTCTTAAAACTTCTCAAAAAGCTGGACAAAGAAATTACAGAGTCCATTTATTTTGAAGGAAATCACAAATTCTAAGTTTCTTTTATTTTTACTCTCTTCCCCAGCACTAGCAAAACTATCCAAACTCCTGGGAAGGAACCACCAGAAAACTCAAGCACTCAATTTAGAAATGCTTTCTAAATTCTTAAATTTGCCTTTGAAAAGTTGTAAGTGAACTTCTGTGGAGAGCAAAGTTAAATGACAGCTGGAAGATGGACTCACGTCTGCACTGTGAGCTCTGCACTTCTGACTTATACTGTACATAATTGAGGGAGAATTTCAGGGAGGCCAGACTTCATTAATCAGTAATTTATCATCAATCATCATTAATAACTTAGTCACTGGTAATTAAAACAATAAAGAAATAAAAAACCCCAAAACACGCCCTTTCAAGTCATGTGAAAAGCAACAACCCTGGTGTGCATACTCTTACCCATCTCTGCCTGCTGGGTGTGTCCCAGAACACCCATTGCTCTAAAAATGCTTGAGATTAAGTGTAATTTTAACCCATGAACACTATTAACAATGGGTTACAGTAGAGGGAAGAAGAGAAGGAGATGGACTGTTTATTCTATGTCTGCATGCACATAGAATAAAAAAGAAAAAACACCACAAAACACAATCTTAATATATAGTTCTATGCAAGAACAAAAAATTAAGTAGGTAAACATTACATTAGAATGTAGAATAACTTCCTCCATGGGTTCAGGTAACCCAACATAGCTCGGTGCACTAGAACTACAAACTTGTTCTTTTAAATGAACAGGACCGTGAACAGAACACTTTTGAAACATTTTGAGTCTATAATATTTAGTTCACAGTACTTCAGCTTTGGTTTATATTTGCCTTTTCACTAGATGAAAACTAAATTTCTCTCAGCCACTCGCCTTTCTCTTTTCTTAACTGAATTGTATTTCAGCTGTTATTGGCCTTGTTGCAGAGTGTGGTAGCTGACATATAGCTACCAATAAAGAACTATAGATAGGAACCAAATTTTCCCCTACTCCCTTTTTTACTTTATCTTTTCACTTAAAGGGCAGTATAACAACTAGTTTTTCATGTTTTGAGTTTAATCTGAGATGAACAGCACCTGAATATTTACCACAGTGGGACATCATAACTAGAACGTCAAACTAGACTAGAACATCAAAGCTTCCTTCATACAAAAAAGCATTTTTGCATTTCTGCAACATTGTACTAATTTAGAATAACAGAACACCTCTCATGAAACAACAGGAATTATCAGCCTCCCTATGGAAATGTGTCCATTTTAGACAGACTCAACAAGAAGGGACTTCTTATCTAGAAGGGAAAGCCTGCAAAGGGAGTTTCAGATGCTTGGCCTGTGATCTGAACTGCTCTCTGAAGGAATCAGTCTTGCTTTCCTTTTAAGCTCTTAAAGAAAACTTGGGAGTATGTGATGGTTAAATTAAAAGGAAAAAATATAATAAAATTTTAGAAGGGCAACTTCATGTATAAACTTCCTCACACATTACAAAAATTTAATATGGAATCACCAAAAATTTACTTTCAGTATAATTGTTTGCATTCAATACATTTTTTTCTGATTTGAAGACAAAAGGACATACTCCCCCTCACAGAAACCCTCCTTAGCATGCAGTGATTAATCATTTTGATGTGATCAAAAAACACTTGGGAATGTCATCACTGCCTTAAGGCGAAGGCTAGAGCAAAGTTATGACAAAATACCCTTGAAAAATCCATACTCGTGTCAGATTGTAAGTTTATATACAGATATTAGCACAGAGAACCTGATTTGCAAACAGTTCATATTTTTAGAATGCAGTATGTCTTTGTAAGCTTTGCTTTGACACTTGGTTTGGATGAATCCAGACAAACCTCAAGGTGAATCATCATAATATTCTGCTGCTCTCCAGCCGTTCCACAGAGGCTACAAAACTCTCTTTGGTTTCTTCTGAACCACTTTTGCTGCTTCCATTAAATTAGGACCCGCCTAGCTGTCCCATCCAGGATTCAAACCATTTAATAAGACATTCTGTTAAGACTCATTTGTTTAACTGACCTTTAAGAGTTATCAAAATTTTTTGAAATGTCATATATGGAACACCATGCCTCAGCAGTCTTGAATTTTTACATTTCTGTGGACTTCAAAACACAGGTCTCAAAAATTACCTTCTCACATGTATCATTTTCTCCGCTAAAGAAAGAGTATCCAGTCTCAGATGCATTCCTTCAATGACACAGACATACTCAAAAAGGTGTAGAAGTGTTACCTCATTTACAGGTAAGTTATTGTACTCTTCTATACACACATATTTCTGATTTTGGGAAAGTCTAAGCCACTTATGATATGAGGTATCATTTTAGGAAATAAAATATTTTTAAATGGTTTCTGAATTTTATCACTTGTCTTAAAATATTAATCTGAGAAACAAATACTTGAAGAAATACAAAGCAGAGAACTTCAAATCTGCAGGCATATTTGGATTGTTGGTAATTCTGACTTGTAAATGACAGAAAATTTTCCAGAAAACCAAATATTACACAGGAGTAAGACATGGAAAATACAAACTCGTGACAACTTAATTTTAGGTCAGGAGTCCCCAGAATACAAAGAAAGAGATGCAGCTACCAACAGGTAAAACACAAGCCAAGAATCATGGCAATCACCTACAGGAATTACTCAGCTACTTCCATTATGTAACACACAGAGACCCCACATGAGAACAGCATCGCCTTGTGTTTGTGTAGCACTTAAAGGAATTCCTCCTGCAAGGACCTTGCAAACAGGACAGAGAGGGAAAACAGGGCTTAGTGCAGGCACCAAGCACAGTGATGAGTGGAGACTGACATTTTAAGATTTTTACTAAGTGATAAAGTCACATTAATGAGAAAATTGACATAGGAGAGGGTTTATAGGTACACAGAAGCTGTCAGCAAGCTTAGAAGTAACATCTACATATAAATTTTTCACAGCTGTAATTCATTACATGAGATGATTGATATCCAGTGTTATTTCATGCACTAAAAGTAACTGAGTTAAAGTTTTCCATTTAAATCTATGATGGAAACCTGAGTTTATCTGCTTAGCAGAAAAAGGATTTTTGTCTTTATAAACATCAAGAATCATTCAGCTTTTGTTGTTTAACAGCAGTAGTTTTCTGTTCATTAAAAACAAGCTTCAGTCAAATTTTCCTCAGGAAAAGCATATAGATGGCCAAAGAATATTTAAGGGAAGTTATTTTATGAACATTTACCCCACAAGAAAAATTAATTTTGCTGTCATTGAATTTTATCAAAAATTGGACAAGTTTTTTCACTAGCTTCTAGATACATTAGGCTTCAATTTTGTCTTTTCATGTCTAAAGAGCTATTCCACAGTCTTTAATTGTTGAAACAGTTATTTGCAGTGTTTGACAAGTAACAAATTTTGTAGAGCTTGTCTTACAAGAAAATAAACCTTTCACTGCAGCTGATACTTTGAAGAACATTTACACTGCATGTCCTTTGACAATCCGTTTCTTTACTGTAGAGCTTTACTTGTTTTCACAAGACAAATTTTAATTCTAAACTGACATTTTTTAAGAGTATGATTCAGCAGAGACTAAACGATACATGGAAGTTTGATTAATACTTTGGCATTTTCAGCCCTGGAATACAAACCAAGAAAACAGACTTTCTGTATCAGGCAGTTACACTGGATCACAGGTTGAAGACTGAAAATTCTTTTCAAGCTGAATTAGTTTTCTGTGATTTCACCAGTGTCACTGGGAAAAAAATAAATATTATCTTTGATAACTTATAAATTAGTATTATAGTACATCTTTCCTACTGAAACTTGCCAGGCGCAATGCAAGAGACTTATTAATGCACCTGGGTGATGAATTCAACTCATAAAGCAGAACCTGTGAGAAAACTCTGACCTCTGCTGCAGGTGTGTATCATCATTCAGCAGTAGCAGTAGGACAAAATAATGGGAAAAGTTCATGATGTTCATGAAGCTCATGGAAAGCTAAGTCATGTGCAGACGAGGGGAAAAAAGTCCAACACAACCTACATTCTGACCAAGCTCTTGTCCACTCTTGCTCAGTGTCCGAGGGTTGAGCAAATAAAGACCTAACGCACGTAAAGTCAACCATCTGTCTTTTTGCCTTCATCGGATATAGGATATATATGTATATACTAGCAACTATTTTTAATGTAATTTTTTTTGTACCTAAATTGAATTACAAGGAAGCTTACACCTTTGTAAACAGCAGGCATAAATATCCACTATCAGTTCCAAAAAAACAGGTTTAAAATTTTTATCTAGCAACAAGCTACAGGTAAATCTCCTGATTTAATAAAATGAATTCTGTATCCATGCACTTTTGCATCTAGCTACATACATACAAAAAATAATGGACTTCTTACCAAGTGACTCAGTTTCCCTTCTTGTTAGGATTAAAACTGTGGAAAGTACCCTAGTCAGAAACATTTCTCATGCACAATCATTTCAGTTTCAACTGTGTGGGCTTCTTCTTTCAACACTCAAATTCAGTTTTGAAACACAGATTTCAAGACATCAAGAAAAATCACCTTGAGCAAAAAACACCAAGTTTCATGACTACTTGGGGGACAAAAAAAAAAAGAAAAAAACACAAGAAAATACACATACACAATAAAACAAAAAAACCCAAAACTATTCCATTGCCCATACAAAAAAATTGCACTTGATTCAGGTGAAAACAAAAGCACAACAAGCAAAACCAGGGCTAAGGATGACTCAATGCTTGTTCATCAACCCTGACTGGATGAAGACAGGTGGAATTAAAACTCAATGGTTTTGGCAAACGCTTGCAATGCAGAACACTGCACCTGCCATCACAAACATACGAAGCACATAAAGATGTTGTTTAAATACATTAAAAGCTTGGTTATTTTTCTTCCTATTCTTTCAAAACTAGCATTCTGAATA
The DNA here is from genome assembly GCF_000738735.6 of Corvus cornix cornix. Lineage (NCBI taxonomy): Eukaryota > Metazoa > Chordata > Aves > Passeriformes > Corvidae > Corvus > Corvus cornix. Next base: position 49,391,517 of record NC_046333.1, read on the forward strand.
TCCATGGAAGAGGCTGCATTTGTGAACAGCCAGGAAAGAGATCTGGGGGTCCCAGTCAATAGCGAGTTGAATATGAGTTAATGGTATGTCCTGGAAGCCAAAATGGCCAACCATGTCCTGGGGTGCATCAAGCTGTTTTAGGGATGTGACTGTCCTGCTCTGCTCTGAACTTGGTGTGGAACCACCTCAAGCACTGTGTGCGGGTTTAAGTAGCTCAGTATAAGGACATCAAGGTATTAGAATGTGTCTAGAGGATGGGACCAAGACAGTGAAAGGACTTACAAAGTCTTGCCCTGTAAGAGCAGCTGAGGTCACTTGGTTTGCTCAGCTTGGAGAAGAGAAGGCTGAAGGGTGGCTCAGTCTACAGGTTCAAGGGCAGCAGTGTGGGGGGAGATGCTGATCTCTCTCATGGCCAAAGATAGAGCACAAGGAAATGGAATCAAGGTGCATCAGGGGAAGTTCTGGTTGGACATTAGGAAAAGGTTCTTCACTGAGAGTGTGGTCAGTCAATGAACAGGTTCCCCAGAGAAGCGGTCATGGCACCGAGCCTGAAAGAGGTCAAGGAATATCAGTCATATGGGTTATTTTCAGGTAATCTGACCTGGTTATCTTTATAGGTCCCTTCCAAATTGAGATATCCTGTGATTCATGTTAAAGTCAGTTTGCTAAGAATATGAACTTAGGGTGCTCACATGTGAAAGAAGGTTCTGGGTTTTTGGGGGTTCCTGTGTTATTCTGCAGGAATGAACAGGTTTGGAGATGTCAACCGGTCAAGCAGAATCACAGAATCCATTTTATGCTTCAGTGAGACTATTCCTCTTGCTGCTACCCCTAAAATAGGTAAAAGAATAGCAAAAGCTATTTTCTTACACATGAAAATGAGTACTTGTCCCCATCTTAGCAGGGTGGTAATGTAGCACTTAGTTTGTGATTTATCCAAATCTACTCTATGTTAATCACAAACATTAGATAATGGAGTGGTTTAATTACTGCTGCATAACTTTAGAGGCCAATAGAATTTGAAACTGAAAGGCAAATCTTTAAAAAAATATTTTCAGGTTGCAGAAGCAGTTCTAAATCCAACCATCACTTGTGAAACTAACATAAACAAAACTAATGGCAAACAAAATAGGACATTTCTTAAGCCTTTGGGACTCAAAGGAAAGTGCACAGATGGTTTAGCAAAGGCACAGAGGCAGGAAGGGACACAATAAATGGGGGAGGTGAAACAGATCTGGGCTTCCAGCACATGTCTAGGGTAAGGAATGTGAAAGGCAACTTTTTTATCTTTTCTATGTAACTTTGAGCAAGAGGGATCTTCCAGTAGTAACGTAAAAAACCCAAACAAAACCCCAACCAAACAAAGTAAAAAACCACACCAAAACAGGAGTTACAGATTTTCATTCCAAATACAAATATTAGTACATTCTGAATGAACTGGATTTAAGAGAAAAGCACAGATACAGTGTTTGTGAGTACACTAGAAAGTACAGGGGATTTAGGAATTTACAAGATTTTCAGTATAGAATGTAACAGTCTACTTTTTGAAAAACTCAAGTTTTATACTGAGAGAAATACAATTTATTTTTTTTTTCTGTATAAAAATCACATATGTATCCAAATGAACTGTCACCTGCCATTTAAGCACAAGTCACCTTGGTAACCATATTTCTGTAGTAAAAGAGAAGTGAATGAAAGCAGCCCTAGATTTTTTTCCCACAACAAGAAGCACAGAGGAATATAATTAAAACTATATTGTTACATTTGGATTTGCTGCCAAATTCTTGTAGCAAGTAAGTCCAGATACACAAACAGGAAAAGATTTTATGTTATTTTTACTGGCAAAGTCCCAACAACCTGTCCACAGTCCACGACTGCTCATACAGCTGCAGACTTCCTGCTGCAGACTGCTCACTGCAGATACCTAACTCCTTTTGTTTTGTTACAACACCAACCATACCGAAAATTCAACTAGAAACAATTTCAACACAAGCTGCATCATTATGCTGGAGGACATTATGCATGCCATACCACAGGCTGGTAAATAAACATCACATTGAAATATTTTCCAGTATAACCAGGGTTTTGGGGTTTTTTTCCTCAGTATAAAGATACTACTATATTTTTTATTTTATTTTTGAACTTTAATAGCATGGTAATCAAATTTCTCTTGACTTTAGGACACATGAACATCTTCCTGGGTAGATTTGTCTAAACAGAGCTGCACAAAGTAAAACCTAATACAAAATTTGAAAGGAAGCAAAATAGCAAGAAAATGTGCCCAACCTGGTAGAAAAGGCCTAACCTAATTAGTTACTAAATAATTAAAACTATTTATTTAATAAAGACAGACAACTTAAATAAAGGCACAGACACTCACAATAAGAAAGCTCTTTGTTCAATTATGCTTTATTGGCAATATAAAATTTGAGCTTAAAGCAAATAATTATAGAACAACTATGCTGTCCCACAGCTGGAAGAAAGTACTTTCCTCATGAACATAAAAATCCCTAACCATAAACTTGTGGCTAAAATAGCCTGTATAAAACCGGATGAGGTTTCCCAAAAAATGAGTGCAGTCACGTCACCTCCTTCAAAACCCACTCAAATTTTTCCTGAGCCAAATCTCAGGTCATCTCAGGCTCCAAAAACAGCGACCAGGTAAATGTAGCTTTCTTTTCAAGGATCTCTAGACTAGCAAAAGATTGAGTAAGGGTAGGAAGCAATACCCAGCATCTGTGACTGAAGACTTTTCTGATTAGTATATCAATTATAAGAAAATGAATGATGTAGTGAAATTGAAACCAAAACAATAATAAAAATTTACCTGCTACTTGCCTACAGAGAGACAATTATTGAGCATTCGGCTATTTCAGCACTAGTTCAAAACCTGACTTCCCAGTAAAATGAAGAATTGGCTTCATGGAATTGATATTATCACCTATGAGTCAGTTAAGAGAGACCTTACTGCAGACCTTCAACATATATATATATATGTTGAGACTTATAAGGAAGATCAGAGAAGCTTTTTACCAAGACATGTACTGACAGGACATGGGCAACGGTTTCAACTGAGAGAGGGTAGGTTTAGATAGGACACAAGGAAGAAATTCTTTATGATGAGGGTGATGATATGCTATAACAGGCTGTCCAGGGAAGCTGTGGCTGCCCTATCATTAAAGTGCTCAAATTTAGGCTGGATAGGGCTTTGAGCAACCTGATCTTGTGAAAGATGTCACGGGGGTTGGAACCAGATAATCTTCAAGGTTCACTTCCAACCCAAACCATTCAGTGATTCTAAGCTCGCATTTACATAAATTTTTGGGTATCAAAAAGAAAGACTAGTTGATGTTTCTACTAAAAATTTAAAGTTGTTATAGATGTTGGCTTGAGGTCTAGTACTGATGAAACAGATAAATACTCATAAAACAGCTACTAGTGTGAAGCGAAGGAAAGCCTTATCAGCTATTTATTGTTTTTCTAGCACAGCTACAAGAAAATCCATAAGCACACAAGTGAAACTATCCAGAAGAAAGTTAACAGCCTTTTCACTTTCCAGGGCTAAAAATACAGCTGTACAGATGCTGCAGCTATGCAGCACATGCATTGCACTGGTCCATGAACACTCTTCAGTTTAATCACCTTGCAAAGTTTTTGGGGTTTTTTAATGCCTAGGAAGATGAAAAAGAAGCCTCTCTCTCACTATAACTGACAAAGCCTTAAAAGCTGGCATGCTACATATTCAATCCCTCTTTTTTAGCAGAACTAGGAAGAATACCAGTTTCCTAGAGGCAGGTAAAATGATCCAGTTGCAGCTAGTCGAGAAAAAACTGCCCAGAAGCTGAGAAACAGAACAGGAGAGGACATGGAAAAGGTTAAGAGAATTTGCTACGCTGCCAGAAGATGATGTAAGGAACTGAACTTTACCCCAAGACATGCCTTCGGCTAAAATAGTCAATTATTATGATAAAGAGACAAGGAAAAGAACCAGTAAGTTAAAGTTAGAATGGTTTACAGCAATGCAGAACTTCCATTTAGAAATGAATGTAAGTATGACAGCATCAGCTTGGGGCAAGAGGAACAGAAAAAATAAAAAAGTAAAATAAAAAAAGAGCTGAAAGGCAACTCATGAAGTAGGCAAATCAAAGAATCCTCAGTTTCATGTATTTTTTTAAGTTTAAATAGAGCAAGATAGCAAACATTTCCATTTCAGCAGGAGGAAAGTGCAAAATATATTTATCAATGCAATAATAAAAATTCAGTCCTGCTAAATCTATAGGAATGTCCTACTACTTCCATTTCATAACATTTTAATATTTATTGACACAGTTCAGGTGTTGGACAATAAAAAAAAGTAGCAGTATTTATCACCTCTTTCAAGGTTTCATGGCTTTTTTATTTTTACATTAACAAAAATAAAAGATCTTCACACACAGACAAAAAAAAAAACAGTCAATGTGCCAAGACCCAGGAAGTTCTTTGTCCTTCCTCCTCATACTGATAAGATACCATAAACAGGGGATTTTTTCATTAGGTACTGCATATAGCAAGGAAATTAGGCATGACGTTCAGAAAGAAAAATTATAGGTTTTCTTGACCTTTTTCAGGAATATCTGCTAGTATTTTCAGTGAGAAATACACCTTCTCCTTGGAATGAAGAGGTTTTCATTACCTCTGTTTAGGCACAGAAGTCACAATTAATTGAGGGTATCCGACAAAGAAAATGCATTACAGACTACAGCAGCTGCTTTGATGAAAAAATACGTACTATTACTGTTTCCTGGCCAGAGTAAAACCTCCATCTTGAAACAGAGGCATTTAAAGCTAGAGCTCTGCTTTCTCAAAATGAGAAAGAACTTCACTGTTATACACAATCAATTAATTTTAATATTTTTCTTCCCCAGGTGACGCTTTAACAGCTTTCCCTAATTTCTCTCTTTACTGGCACATTCCCATTCATAGATGATATGTATCCAGACTATTGAGTGTCCCAGGCATTCATCACTTGCTACCTGGGCTTCTCTAATCAGCTTCAACCATGACAATATTTTGCCTGGTTATCTATGTCAACCTGTGTCCATCTGCAGCAAAGGAGTAAATCTGTATATTCATGTAAAATCTTTTTCCTGTAATATCTTTTCAGATATCTATTTATTTGTTAATAACATAACTAAGATGATCCCCTTTAGATGTGCTTTCCAGCTGGCAATCCATTATTCTGAGTTTTAAAAATCCTCTTGCTTCAACATTGCGCATTGCTGTCACCAAATGTTAAGATTTGCCTTGCACCATCTACGTTTTTTCTCGTTGACTACTGTACTTCCACTGTTGCCAAAACATACAAATATTAAAAGGGTTCCTTCGTCTCACAAGTCACATTCATCACTAAAACTAAAAGAAAAAGCATAAAAGAAAACTGAAATTCACAAAGTAAATCTAAGAGCTTCTCCATCTACATATGTGTCATCATTGGTCTCTTCAACAAGTCTTTGTAGTTTGAAGACACAGGTAAAATTCTCAAACTGTGCAATCTTTGCTTTGAGCTAAAACTCTCACTTTCTACCAAGGTTATTAGAGAAAATGCATTTAACCTCTCTACTTTTAACAAAATAAAATCACTGAATAAGTCTTCAAAGATTACTACTATAATCGAACTGACAGGAAAAGATCAAAAACAGCAGGGTAAGCATCTTTAAATTTCGGCAGGTACAGTTCTACCTCTGCAGAGAGCTGCAGTCTAGTATCTGCCACGGGTACTTTGAAAGACACCAGTCTTTAGTCTGGCTTTGTGCTACTTCAGTGTACGCTGAGCAGAGTTCTAAACTATGAAATTGAAATTTTAAAGGAACAAATTTCACGGTATATGGTTAAATGTAACAGACACTTGTATTTCTGATAACATCAATTCACAGTATATATGAAATTAGTTACTGACTATAACTTGCATACTGCATACCATTTGCTGGTGCTAGGTGACACCTTTCCTCTACGATAGCACTTAAAATAAATCTGAAATAAATTAACGTAAATTGGGCAGAGAAGAAATTAAGTTCTGTACGTACTGTACATACAAATACATTGTATTCAAAAATATGACACGTATGTATTGTAATAATGTATTTCCTCCTTTTCACAAGATGCTTTTCACCACATACTTTAATAAATAACAGCTTAAATTTTTTATTTAGCAAAAGTGGCTTTGTTGCACACAGTTTTAGGCATACTTTACTACTGAGGCTGTTACTTTCAGTTACATTAATTTGATTTTTAAAAGGTATGACATGTATCTCAGAAAGAAGGAAGTTCAGTTTAAAGGCCTGTGAAATAAATCCAAGGAAGCATTGCCAGCAGGTCAGTGGAGGTGATTCTGCCCCTTTATTCCACACTCATGAGATTCCACCCAAAATACAGGAATACTGTATCCAGTTCTGGGGTGCTCAGCACAGGGACGACATTGATCTGTTGGAAAGAGTCCACACGAGGGCCAAGATGATTAGAGGGACAGAAGATATCTCCTATAGGTAAAGGATTGGAGAATTGGGATTGTTCAGCCTGGAGAAGAGAAGGCTTTGGGGTGACCTAATTGTGACCTTCCACTGCCTGAAGGGAGCCCATGAGAAAGATGGAGAGGGACTTTTCCCAAGAAAAGTCCCCATCTAGTGACAGGACAAGGGGGAATGGGTTCAAACTGAAAGAGAGTAGGTTTACATTAGATATTAGGAAGAAATTCTTTACTGTGAGGGTGGTGAGGCACTGCAACAGATTGCCCAGAGAAGTTGTGGATGCCCCATCCCTGGATGGGGCTCTGAGTAACCTGGTCTAGTGAAAGGTGTCCCAGCCTATGGCAGGGGGGTTGGAACGGATGATCTTTCAGGTCCCTTCCAACCCTAACCATGTCATAAATCTGTGATTTTATAAATCAAGTGAAAAAGGTGAAGTATTCAAAGTTTCAAGTATCTAAATAGAAAATACTGGGTTTACGAATTCTGAGGAAAAAAAGTCTTCATGGCTTACAGAAGCAACCAAGAAGTAAAGTGAAATCTCCATGAGTATTTAAGCCACAAATAGTGAAAAAGTAATCCTACTCAGTGCAACAACTCATCAGAGGTACAACTGTGATATAAACGCAAAATGCCGTGGAAACTGCTATAGGGAACAGTGACCACAGCATGAGTTCTTTTAAAATCCATTCAAGAAAATACACAGCAGGAGAAATTAGTTGGGAGAAAGATACTTTCTAAAACAGGCAGTTAGAAAGAGGAATTTGAAAGACAAAATTGTGTTTTGGAAAAAGCATTCATCCATAAAATTAAAAGTTCACTTGGAGGAAAGAGGTAAAGAACCACTTTTCTTTTTAATCTAGTTATATGCTTACTGTTAATTTCCTAGCAACTGTAGGTGAATTTTCACTCTTTAATCTAAGAAGAGTCTTAATTAATTTAGATGTATAAGTCTGACTTAAGCCCAGAAAGCTTTGTGCTGTCACTTATCTATGCCATTTTTAGAGGCTAAATCATGGTCTTTTTCATGTTATAACGTGCATATCAACTTCTGATGGTGTATCAAATCTCAATGAGAACTGACAGAAGGGATCCATAAATGCCACAGGGGAGAGGATTACTTGTTATGATCACTCTGAACAAAGAAAATAAGTGATCTCTTCAAGTGACAGCAGTGTACACCCCCTTAGAGTTGCAGAGAAGCAGCAGTGATATTAACAAGTTCTTCACTGATGTTCTCATGGATGTGAGACTTTCCATAGCACTTGCCAAATACTTTGTGTTCTCCTAATTTCTCAAATGGTCTATTTGAGAAGAAATATATATCACTTAAAAGGCAACTTTCTAGAAAAAAACAATCAAGGAAAAAGATAAAAGTTTGTCGCCACGTTGCTGAGCCATGATACTTCACCCTCCCCTTCGCAAGCCTCCACCAAAGCTTGTGTATGAAAATGAGACAAACAGCCATTTCATTTTTAAAGGAAATCCCTTGGCACAAGTCAGGGCACTGCAGATTATATAGCAAGGGGAGGTCTGGGAGCCATGTGACCACATTTGGACAGCCACATGTGGATGTATAATTCTGCTACCAGTAAGATTTCACGGTCACACATCAGGAGCATGAATAATGTCAGGTGTTCCAGGAGAAGGAAACATTCTAAACTGAAGTTTATAAAAGTTCAGTATCCAGAAATTGTGAGCACTTCATGTAACACCTGCCCCTTCCATGAAGCACCATATACACCATGGAGAGGCTGCCACAAATCCTGGTAGTGTATCCTAGGGTCACCTTCAGTGAAGCACCACAATTACCTTCAGACAACCTCTCCTACCTCAGGACCTTCTTCCAGACCCACGCCAGAGGCACAGCCTAGAAACAAATTCTCAGAGCTGTCAGACAAGTTTCCTGGATCTCACTGATTTTCCCTAACATACTAAGGAAGAACTAGATTAAGTTTGTGTCTACAGCGACTAATTTTGACAGTTGGGCAGAAAGGAAATTCAAGGATAAAGATATATATGTTCTGCCTAGAGGACACATGCCCTTTTAGATATTTGCTCCAGACCCTTCTCCACAGAATATGGTGCAATGCAGTATTCAGAAGAAGAAAGAAAATAAGCAGAAAATTAATTGGATTGGTGGACAATATAGCCAGAACCTTGCATGCTTAAAAATGCTTAGCCATCTAGATGAGCCTACAGGACAACGACATAGCTTGGGATGTAAGTCTGAGCATCTAGAGGATATAAAGTTGTACACATAGGAAATTAGTGCTACAATCAAGAGCAATTTCCCCACAAATAAACTCAGATTCATCCTTTTAGAATGGTATCTAATATTTCTCCATGCAGGAAAATGAATCCCAGTCTTTATGAACAATGATGCATAGAATTCTACGTGCTTAGACACGGCCACAGTACTCCACTTTATCTAAACAGAATTTATGCCCACTGGACACAGTAAGTAGAGGGTTACTGAAATCTGAATAAGAAACAAACATTCTTTCTGCATGAATCATGCTGCTGAAACAGCAGATTGAAATTGACAGCATTTAACACTACTGTAGAGGGTACAGCTTCTCTCTAACTCACTATTCGAAAAAGTGAAGTGTTGAATGTGCCTTCTTTCAGCTTCTTTACTTCAGTTATTCAATTCAAGTATCCAAACTGTCTCCAATGCTTATACACAAAGCTGCAATTACCTTCTGTGAGCCAGTAACAAGAAAAAAGGGAAAACACACGCCATTCTACAACAAAAAGGCAGATTTTACACCCTTACACAGAATGGACGGCTGTCCTGCTGATGCTTTCTTGTTCCAGGAAATATGCACTCAATAGTGAATAAATTCTATCATAATATTAAAACTGATTTATTTCCATTGGAACATGAAAGATGATTCCTTCTAATCAGGAACTCAGCACCAAAACTAAGTGGACCTTTCCAAGGAAATCAAGGAACAATCAGGCTTTGCTATTATTTGATGTAATTGTCCATCAAATTTGATGTAATTGTCCATCCAAGCATAAATTATTCAAGTCTGTATACTGTGTACATTTCCAGCACAGTGGGCATATGGGTATTCAAATAACAAAATTGTGATTTCTTTTGTTCGGGTGGGTTTTTTTCACTTTGATACTGTCTTTATTAGATCTTTCACTATTTTTCTCACTCATGATACACCGCATAACTATATGAATGTTTTCTTCTATGGTACCTAAGGTGTTGGTATGACCCTTGATCAGTTGGGAGAAGGAAAAAAAACAAGACTCTAGAATAGAACCAAGGTACTACACCATGGAGAACAGTTCTGTAGTGACCTCTTCTTGCAGCTTCCAGTGTGAGGTTAGAGGCAGGATGGAAATAGAGAGTACTTTGATTACATATTCACTTCCCATTGCTCCCTGGTGATACTTGTCTATTAGAGACAGTGATTTCTAGCTGCCATTAGCCAAGACAATCTTGCCTAATCCAGTTGCCTATGTTAGCCTTTATAGCCAAGCCCAAAGCTTCCACTTGTTTCCCAGAAATGCTTCCATTTAAATCATTAAGATTTTACTGGCTTTATCTTCACATGCAATTTTTATTTTTCCTCCTTTTGTTGCAGAACTGCAATAAAATAGGCAAAGCTTCTATTAATTTTCAGATGCTTTTCAAAAGAAAAATCAATGTAAAGTGAAATGACAGAATTCCAATTTATTACTATTAGGAAATGAAAACCACAGCATTGAATAATATTGCAGTTACTAAACTAAAGAGTCTCCTCATCTATTGTAAATTGAACAAAGATATTTGTTGCTTGCTTAACCTACCCTTTATTTCTTCTAGCAGCACTGGTTTCAGTGTCTAATCAATACAGGTTTTAATGGCTGATGCAGAATGAAACATAACTGGTTTCAAGTACCAACTGCTATGTCTGCCCATATGCACAACACCATTACTTTGACTTTAAACAATTAACCAGCTGCAAAATGATTAGAACCAAATGAGCTCCTCATTCAGAGAGGATTGTTTCTTCAGCTATCTACTACACAAAAATTGCATCTACATTTCTACTTCTAGTAATGCCACAGACAACACTATTCTACACCAGGGTAAATGTAGAAAATTCAGATGCAGCAGTCATCTTTTAAAACAGAAATACTGGTACTAGTACCTTCTTTCATAACAAATGATGACACTTCTATAATTCAGTATTACATAATAAATTATTGAAATAGGTAATAAAATAAAATGGGTGAAAAACGCTGAGCGATACATTTATTATTCATGTTAATCCCCCGTACTTATTAGTGGTTTCTGACAAAAAATTCCTGGTTATTTTCTTTAAACAGTGTTTGTTTTTTCCCGAAATGTAAATTCTACAGAGAGAATTCCATGGAATTTACATTATTTTTTAAAATCACCCTTATAACTTTACAAGAATTCAATTACTATTAAAATTCTGGGGACTGGATGACGATACGCAATTAGATTTAATTCAGTATAATTAGGCTGAGTCAATAGCTAACACGTTTTCTACCTGGCACAAGTCAGATTCTCATTTTATTTACTTTGATATGGGTCAACCATAACAGTTCCGTTAAGATCAGTATAATTAATTATTCCTTTGCCTAACTGAAGCAGCAACATTAGTGGGGAAAGTCTGTAGACAAGAGCATAACAGCCTGCATATGAAAATCTGACGAATGATTGCACCGATGTACAGTAACTGCTTTAAGGATGAAAAATAATTGTCTTTGCTTTGCTTTATGTGCGCTTAGCACATGGACAACATTCTGTTGTGATGTTGGACCTGAAAAACATACATATATTAGACCCCAGTTCTGGCCTTGCCTATCTATACATCTCCCCTTCACTCTGGAATATAACTATATACTATAAATGACAGATGTTGGCCTTTTCATCATCTCGATTGTAACATACTTGAAGCAGGAAGCTATATAATGTTACTTTTCACAGAGGTGAGTAATATAAAATGACCATACATAACACAGCAATGGCAACCTAAAGATGAGGCAATCCTATGATGCTTTAAGAAAAATACTTTAGCTTACATATCACATAGTTAATCCGTTTCATGCAAGGCAATCACCCTCAATCAGAGTAAGCAAGCAGAATTTAAAACACTTTTTAAATTTGTTTTGATTATATTTTTGGCCTTAAAATTCAAAACATACTCCTTTTTAAATTCTCTCTCCTGAAAGACTGAAATCACTGAAAGAAATCCATATCCTATTCTCTTAACATGATAATGGATTTATTATGTTACTTCATTATCTATAGAGAAGTGTCTTTTGAGCCGACATTTCTATGCATAAAACCTAAATTATGGTCCAAATGTCAACTGAAAAAGACTCTCGGTTGTGTCTCCTGCTGCCTCTCCCAGCTCAGTCTCTTTTTACGAAGACAGCAATACAAACACTCCATAGAAATAAAAAGAGTGAGGACAAATGATGCATACAGACTCCACAGGCAACCAACATCCCAGCAACTCTGTCCAAAAGTATGGATGACCATTCTGAGGATAAGTAAATGTGAAGCTGTGTCAGAAAGGACGCTTAATTTGTCACTACAAAGTCAATCAGCCTTTCCACATTTCTCACAGGCATTGCATACAGACTCCCCATAAAAACTGCAGTGAAATTGTGGATCTCAGTTGCTACTCCGTGGCCTTAAAGAAAAAGGATTTCATTCGCCAGACACCCAGAAAAATCTCCTACGCATACCAGCATGCTCTGTTTGCATGTAATCAGAGTACACTGAAGAAGCTACAAACTTATATTTAGGCATCACTAAGGAAAACTAGTGATGGAGGGAATAGAAGCATGCAGACAGTTTGATGTAGGGAAAATGTAACCAGAGTGCATGCCAAAATCTGCTAAATTTATTTAAAGGTAATTTGCAAAAGATAGCAGGAAAGAATAATCAGGAATTATCTTTAATACACTTTTCTAGCTCCTCCACTGCTTTGACAGCCTGTCTAAACTGAATCAGCCTCTACGGTTTGCCCAAATGAATTAATGAACAATTAACTGCTGCTAGCTCTAATCCCAGATTCCATGCTCCCTGCCATTTCTGCTCCTGGATGGGAAAGAGATGACTATACTACAGTCTTCCATGCATGTCTTCAGTAGATCTGAGCCTTGAACAGGGCTTTCAAAAGCTCTTCTCTTAATCTGATCTGTTTCAACAACAAACAGCCCATTAAGAGGCGAAAATTTCACATACAAAGGTGACATCCTGATCTTATTATAGTCAATGGCAAAAATCCTCATAGGCAAGTAAAATCTTTGACCTCTTCAATCGAGGTCACAATACTGTTAATATTAGTGTCACCCACAGCAAACTTTTTAGAAGATAGTCTTTCCTATCACCTTCTTTTGAAATCTGCATTTTCTTCATAATCTGGATCAGTATAAATGACACGCACTAGCACAAGGAAGAAGAATGGTTGATCAGCTCTCAGAAGTCCTAAAGGAAGTCTCATCACATTAATAGGCTGATTCTGATCCAGTCATATGTATCCCACTAAAATGCTACAAAAACCTAGGGTTACACACCCATTAATCACATTACACCTGTAGCTTTTTTCACTAGTTTCTGAAGAAAGCCTCTTGACCAAAAAACCCACTTACTAATTTCACTTTCCAGTCAAAAAGTTGAACTCTTTTGTTCCAAACTATTAAAAGATAACATTTAATCACATTTTCATATAAGAATTCTAACTTCTTTCGTTTGTGGAGGGGCAGAGAAAGCATAAAGACAGATGGAGTGGAAGACAAGGTGTATGTGATGGCATAGAATAAATATAAACACCGTCTTCCAAGAGACTTTGCATAAGAAACCTGGATATATTGAGAGCAGTTGAATATTCTGTTAGACGGTTACTTCATTCACAGTCTTCATAAGAGACTGATATGTTTGAAGTAGGAGAGCTAGCACCTCAAAAGGATTTACTCATCTTTCCTTTGTTACACCCTGTTCAACAGTACTTGGCATTCTGTGCAGACCGCACACCTTCAAGCACGGAATGTATGCATGCAAGAGGAAGGGACTGCTAGGTTGATACTACAGTGGGTACCCATATATTAAACATACAAATGTAATTTATAAATGAAAATACCTTTCTCTGATTCGTATCTTTGCTTGGATTCCCCTCCGAACTATTCACTCTTGTCAGCTGTGCCCTGATTGCCGCAGGATTGCATCCTGACTATGTCTTCACTCTGTTCTTATGAATGAGGTTCAACTTCGGTCCCCTGCTGCTTCCTACTTGCTCTGATTTTTATGGAAGGAAAACTGAGTACACTGAGGCCAAAAAGAATCCTATAGCAACCTCCAGCTAGATCCCTGGTGCAGATTATGGCAGTTGGGAGGGCAGACCAAACCCCCATTAGTAGACTATGATCTGTTTTAGGTATTGAAAATTATTTTTGATTTCAACTCACTGATCTTTCAATTTATAATATGTTTTCAGAGAATATATAGAGTAATTATGTATATCCCAACTAAAACAGCTTCAACTCCAAATGAAATATCAAAATTCTGCTTAACTAATAGTATGACTCATTAATCAGTGTTGATTGTATTGGCTGCAAAAGAGAAAATACAGAAGATTGGAATGGTAACTGTATGTATTTTATATTGTCCACACATTCCTATAATTTTAACCTATATATGAAAAACTGAAGAGCTATCTATCTATGAAACAAGCAAAATATTAATAATTTATACATTTTATGCACCAAATAGTTACTATGTGCATGCTGCTTATTTCCCATTTTGAATTAGGTTTAATTTTTTCCTCGAAAATCTTGCATTCATGCCTGCAGTTCACCCACCTCTTGTCAAAGCAAGGTTTAGCTCAATAGTTAGGTACTCTGGAAACTTAATGTTAACTGTCAAAAACTTGAATAATCAGAATTTTGTATAATTAAATGCCCAGAAATACAGAATGTCTGTGTCGTATAATTTTCTTCATACATTTCTATAAAGGAGATATATTAATGTATATAAAGTGTTTTAAAATAAAATTCCAATATCACATTACTTCCCTACTCCAAAATAACATCGTTAAAGAACTTTCCTGAGAAGAAATACCAAATAAACTTTGTTTTCATGTAAGCTGCAATAAAAAAATCTTAGAAGTGTACAATAGCTTGAATTAATTTCATGGTTACAAGACAGTACAGTTCTGCCTAATGTCTCATTCCTGGATTGTCAGAATTTGGTGCTATTTACTATTTGGTAGATTTGCCAATAGAAGTTTTAGGCTTCCACTTTACTCAAGCACTAGACCTCACCTGGAATACTGCATCCAGTCCTGGTGTTCTAACTGAATGAAGCTTCCTCCAGAGTCTGTCAAAGCAGGCAGGGGCTGGAGGACTTGCCCTGTTAGAAGCTGAGAGAGCTGGACCTGTTCATCCTGAAGATGAGGAGGCCTTAGCAGGGACCTAACACCAGCCTGTCAGTGCCTATGAGGAGCTTTACCAAAAAGATGGAGCCAGGCTCTTCACAGGCATGCACGGCACAAAAATGAGAGCAAATACTCATTAATTGAAACTGGGAGGCTACGACTCAACATAAAGAAGAAAAATTGCTATCAGGATAACTAAGTATTGGGTATGATTGTCCAGAGAAGTTGTGGAATTGCTTTCCTTGGAGTTTTTCCAGGCAGAATTGAACAAACCCATAAACAACATGGTCTAAATTCTATTGACTCTATTTTGACCAACAGGTCCTTTCCAACTTCTCTGATTTAGTGTAATCACATGCATTACAAAAAGTAACAGGAAATTAAACTTTCAGATTGAGCTGAATACAACCTAGGACACATCAGTGAAGCTTTTTAAAACAGGACATGGAGTATTACCACTCTTGGACAACACATTAATGAGATTTCTATGGGCACAGACTATTATTCTGGTCACATTCACTGAAGAAATATAAATTCAGATTGAAAAGGATACAGAGAAGGACACAGAGCTATCTGGTGGAATAGAGATATTCTTACATGAAAATAAACCAGAAGAGTAAACTCAGGCTGAATAAAGACTCAGAGGATGTGTGATTTCTCTTTGATCAAGAAGTAAAATGAGGAAAGCTATCAGATAATTTCTATTTACACAGGTATAAATTGACCATGTACCAATCTATTCACACACTTACCTAAACATCTCATTACAAGCATGTAAACATCTCTGTGTCCCTTCCTGATTTACTTGCAGAGTTCATAGCTGGTGACAAGCATCAAAGCCAACAATAAAAGTTTCTTTAGAGGAAAATGAAGGCGGGGGCAGAGATAAGAGAAAAACATAAAAAAGGCAAAAGGTAACTGGAAAAGCAAAAGGAGAAAATGAAAAGGGGAAAAGGGAAAGCTCCAGTGGCTAGTCAAGAAGAGAACTCTCAGGGTTTCCCAATTAAGCATCCTCTCTCAGGTGTCCTCTCCAGTGTATCAGGTGATCCACCATACTACTTTTCCCATAGAAACCACATAAATTTCCTCATGATCTGCTCAAATTCCGTAGAGCCTGTCCCCGCTTAGGATGCCATTAGACCTGAATGGAGTAGTTTTTCATCAGAGGCTGGTATTGCAAACTAAGTGGCTTTTAAGTTTTGCACATATTATTGGGGAACGCTGGGCAGATACTTGTCTTCCTCCTAATGCAAACTAAAAGCTGCAAAAAACAGTGCAAGAAAAGGCCAGTGAAAGGGGCTTGACTCTTACACAGTGGCAATCACTTCCCTGACGTAACAGTAGCAGCAAAGCGTGGAGGTACAAGGCCATGAGAATAACAGTATGAGACCGAGAGCATGAGGACAGGAAGGGAAATGCTGCCCTAGAAGCTTTGATGGAAGGTGACAGAGCTGCACTGGAAAGGCAGCTGCAAATGGAAGACCCTTGGCACTGTAAAAGGTTGAGGCACCAAAGGCACTGTGCAGCACCACTTTCTTTATACGTTGAGGCTCAGGTTTTCACGTATCTTGCATGCACACAAGATTGGCATCCTTCAGGGCTGCCACTTTCTCTCCTGCACTGGACATCACCTCTTCAAAATACTCTTTGGACCAGGTCTTCCCTTCTCTTGCAGGTTAAAAGAGCATGGCAACAGAAACTGGACTCAATGAACATGACAGTGGAGGCTCAAATATGCTCAGACTAAGCCAGATAACCAGACTCCAGTCTGAATAAAGCCCCAAGAGTGACAGTCATCCATTCTAGAGAAGAAGCACTCTGTATCTTAAACAGAAATTAACTAAAACAAAGACTGAGAGTCTCAGAGCAGACATCAAATGAAGATATATAGAATCTTCTACTCCAAGCTTGAGGGACTAGGGACAAATAAAAGACATGCTGTAAGTAGCCATCTTCTTACAGGGATTTATAAGCTACCTTCACTGAAGACCTTTTCATTTTCTTAAACAAAAAGTAGTTTACAGTTATGCAATAGCTTTAAAACAAACTATCCTGAGAGTTGCTACATATTATAAACAAACTTCAACAATGTATCATGATTTGTGAATGACCAATGTAAACATTATATTGAAAAACACCATGAACAAGAAATCACTGGAAAAATAAGAATAAATATTTGCTTCCTATTACCTTTCCATCTCATAATCAACATCATACATTGAATTAATGCTAATTAATTCAAGTAAACATCTGCTTGAAGGTTGTGTAACAGAAGTTTTCAATCACTTTTCCCCTTAAAGGAATTTCTAAATTGCATTATCACCTTCTCCACCTTGACTGGGTAAGAATGCATGAATGGTAAAATCTAACCAAACCAAAGACCTGTTCAGAACCCAACACCTTTTCCCCAGATGCCCAACAGCAAATGCATAAGGAAAAGTGAGGAAGAGCAATGCAACTATGTAATAGTACCTTCTTGAAATACTGTGAATCCTCCAGAATATTTGCTGGCTGGGGACATTCTGATTCAGAACCATTATATCTCTGCTTTCTAGTCTTTTATATGTTTTTTATCTAGGAATTTGTCCAAATCTTTTTTTGAACTCATGTTAACTTTTTGCATTGACAAGCTTCTTTGGCAGAAAGTTATACAACCATATATTGTACAAAAATGGAGAAGTATGGAGAAGTTTGGGTATGTCCTCACAGGAAAGGTCTCAAAGTATTGAAACATTAGTTTTGAGTAGTAGTTAAGCATTATTTCATTGTAAATTTTTAGCTGCTTGAAGATGAAGCTATAGATTAGCAGCACAAATAAACTTTGTAATTTACTATTAAAGTTGTAACAATAAAGTCAGCACTCGTGCAGTCTTACCCAGCACACACTGACATTCACAACATAATGCGTTCATTACAAGTTACATCGAGTAAGGAAAAAATTCTTTGGTCATGTACAATCATCCTAATTTAAAAACTGAAAACCAAAGGGAGTAAATGAAAGGTGATTTCATCAAGTAATGTTAGCTCTAAAATGCCTTACTCATCTATCAGTTTCAACAAACAATATAACCTAAAGTGATTCAGCAATGCGACATTTTCTGCGTATTTATCTGGAAATCATTACTGAAACCTTGAAGCATGACAAATATGTTTTATCATGGAATAGCCTAATGTTCTGTCTTTACATGAGAGCTATCTTTCGTTTAACTCAACAGATTTATCATGTACCTTCTACTTAATTGCAGCAAGTTAAAGAACATTTTCTTACATACTTTTGAGGACACTGGAAAACTCTGATGAATTCCTGTAATTTGAAGTTCTATGGAAAGTTAATGTAAATGGTATGCATATAGGACACAGCATATAATCCTCAACAATTCTGGCCCAGAACCCTTTTGTAAAAGGGAAAAAGCCTCACTCCTGAGATGCACTAAGCTCTCTCAGCTAAACTGTTCAGCTATGACTACACTGCAAGCCACAAGTACTTTCTACTGCAGTTTGAACACACATACCCTAAGTAGCTTTAAATTAGCTAGTCTGAATACTGATGAATATAAAACAACAATACAATGGTACATGCACTCTGGTAAACATGTGCTTAATTGACCAATTTGGAGATGATTAGACTACATCCCAACACTTCTGCCATTTTTCACTGGTTATATTTTTTCATACACAACAAGATTTGATTACTTTCAAAGCTACATCTCTCCAACTAAGCATTAGTTGAATACTAAGAAACTGACTACTGCAACTACATTTAGGTATCGTCAGTATTCATGGTAACTCATACCAGGATTCATGTAATTTTCAGGACAGGTGAACATAAATTTGATACATATTTTCAGTATGCAAATAATTTTTTTAACAGCAACTTCTATGGGCTATTTCAGGTAGTGAGATGAAGAACTGAAAATTATTTTCCACTTTACATGCTTTTTAGAAAGTATATAGTTTTTATAACTGAATCTCTTTTTAATGATTTTTTTATCAAGAAATTAGAAAATACAAATGCCACAATCATAGTATTTTCTTTTTTTTTTTTTCACAAATAAAAATTCTAACAGGAGCAACTGTTCTAAATGAAGCATGTACTGACTTCCAGCAGTGAAGACACTACTTCACTTTTGTTTTTAAACTGCTCTGGGCACAGGAAGATGCTGGTGAACTGAAGATACACAACAGCTTACAAATTACTGTTCCCATTTAGTCATGTAGACCAAGCTTCATTCATGGAAAAGAAGGTTAATGGAAAACCAAATACTACTGTTTTCAAAACTAACATTTTGAAGTCAGATTCAAAATATTTGGGAGTATTACACATTCACACAGACTTACAGAAGAATCTGACACTAAGACCAGTGCTTTGAGTAGGCTTAACTATGGTGCTGCGTTTGCACCAAGTTGGTCACCAAGAAGTATAATGGCATGTTTTTCTCTTTTTTGGAATTCTGAACTGACAATGAGATTTTAGTAAAAAAGACAGCTATTTCAATATTTATATGAAGAAACTGGCACCAGTGGTACATAAACATGACTGACTGCAGCTTTTCTCTGGAGCCATGACATGTTTTTTCCCAGTGTTTTGGATCACATATTTGCCATGACAATGATAAAGAAGTGTTAAAATAGTGTATTATTTGCATCATTCATGGTAGAAAGTTCTATACAGTAGAGACATGGATATTTTACACAAATAACAATGCAACTTAAGTGTATGAAGGGATGGAAATGCCTTCCAAGACCACTCTGGTGTTATGACAGAGAACAAGCTGGCATCTCTTTCTGAACAAAGTAGGTGTTCCTGGTACAAAACATGTATGAGCTGGGGCCACTGATACAGGAATGTACTGGACATGAGAGAAAATTCAGAGACACTCAGCAACACGAAACCTTCAAAAGATATAGGGATGCTGTTGGGAAGCTAGGTGTGTGGGGAGAAAAGATAGGAGTAGGACAAGACATCTGAATAGGACAGGACATTTGAAAAACCTTAATGTGAAATACCTTCCTTTTTTTGTTCATGAGTTCTCATCACAGGCCTTTGTGAGCTTGCAAATTAAATCTTGAGTAACTGTCACAAAACTATTCTTCTGTCACAGAAAACAAAATGTCAAGGAACTAAAGCTGACAATGTTGAAAGACAAATGTTTAAAATTCCTCGTTTCTGTGTCAGCACTTGTTCTGTGGTGTTTGAGACAGAGAAGCTCAACAGCTTTTGCATCAGAAAAGCACATTCATGCATTTTCATATGTCAAAAGGTCTCCGCAATTCACCTCACTACTTCTTTTGATAGGCTTGTTTTAAGTATTTGTCTTATCCTAAATTCTAATGTAGTTTAACAGTGGGTTTAGACCTCTTCGAAGCACTTAAAAATCTACACTGCTTAGGGTAGGTCTTCAAAGATGAATACGCATTTTGTGCATTACGAGTAATACCTGCTTTTTTCTATAAGAGTGATAAGTATGAATGATTACTGATTGCTATTGCGTTCCATTTCATATCAAAACCCAGACATTTTAGATGAGTCAAAACAACTGTACCTTTGCTGGAAACTACCTTCCTGATGCCCTGCGCTGCCAACTGGGAAGCTGCCGGCCAGGATGCACACACCGCTTTGTCACCGTAAATACAATTATACAGAATTCTGGCCACCCACCCGGAACGGGAACGGGAACGGGATGGGACGGGACGCGATGGGACGGGACGGGACGGGACGGGACGGGACGCACCCGCACCCGCACCCGCACCCGCCCTCCGGCTGCCGCCTGCTCCGGGCAGTCCGACACCGGCCCGGCGGCGGCGCCCGAGGAGGGTGCACCCCGTCGTCGCCCACCTGTTCGGCCCCCACGGGGCAGCTCCCGCGGTGCCCTCCGGAGCTCCGCGCCCCCAGCCGACCGCGGGGAGCTGACACCGCCCGCTGAGCTCCAGCAGCCCGTCTCCGGCCGGCACCCGCGACTCGGCCACGGCCCCGCAGGACGCGGGGGTCGCAGAGGATCCCCCGGACCCAGAAACGCACACACCCGCCTGGCAGGGCAAGCGCACGGGGAACTGCTCTTCCGCTCACGCTCCCGCGAAGTTAAACTTGCCAGGGGTGGCCGTGTTCTCCCTCCCCCGCCACCTTGCCAGCCCTTACACGGTCCAACTTCCCGAAACCTTCCCGAAACCTTCCCGAAGGTCCCAAAAATACCGCCCCGGCAGGTCGAGGACAACGTCCGGGTGGCGGGACCGGCCGGCCCCGCACTCGCTGCCCGCCGCAGCCGGGCGGAGCGGAGAGGCAGCCGGGCGGAGCGGAGAGGCAGCCGGCCGGTGCCACTCACCTTCCCGCTCCTCCGCCTTATCTCTTCGCTCGCGGGCTGCAACTTCCAGTGCTTCCCCCAGTTGCCATCTTCCACCGGAGCGACGGGGGAAGGAGCGGCGCGGCGCGGGGAGGAAAAGTTGCGGCGGCGGCGATTTGGTGGCGATTCGGTGGCGATTCGGTGGCGATTCGGCGGCGATTCGGTGGCGATTAGGTGGCCATCGCTCCGGCGGGGCCAGCCTGTGCCGTGCGCGGCGGGCGGGGCGGCGGCGGCGGCAGCTGGCGCGGGGCTGCGCGCTGCGATCGCCGCCCGTGGCGACGCGGGGAGGATTTGCTAAAAATAGCGGCTGGCTCGGCGCGGCGCAGGGGGAGGCGGGGGAGGCGGCCGGGCTGCAGCGCTCCCCGCCGCGGCCGCTGGGGGCCGAGCGGGCCGGGCCGCGCCGGGGACAGCGCCGAGCGGGCACCGGGGCAGAGCGCGCCCCGGGCGGCGCTTGGGGCTCGGAGCCCGAGGGCCTGCGGCCGCCCGGGCCCGCCGAGGGACCGGCTGGCGGGGGGGCCGCTGGGTTATTCCGCGGCCCTCGGCATCCTTCCCGCTGGTGGCCCTTGCCAGCCCTCGGGGGAGGGGACGCACCTGCCTGCCCTGCGAGCCGAGGGACGGGGGTGAGGCAGCGGGGCCCGGCGGGGTGCAGTGAGGACGCGCGTCTGGGACGGCGCCCGCCGCTGCTTCCACCCGGTCCCGGCTCTCGCCACAGGGAGAAGGGAGGTGTTACAGGCTGTGTTGTGTGGTCCTCGCGTGGTATGTGATTCTGCTCCCCTGGGCTGTCACAGCCCGGGATGATTGCACATTTCTCTAGTGCTGCTTTCCTCCCATGGTCTTCTTATAAGTCTCGATATTTCTTGGTATCTCCGTCTAGAGAATACCCACCTTTCTGAACCCACACCAAGTCTCTGTGGTACTGATAAAGTCTTCAGAATTCTCTTTTCCTAATACTGTTTTATACAGCATATAAAGCACTTTAGTCTATGGAATCTGTCCTAGCCACATTTATTTCTAATCTAAATGTGTGGATAGATCTCTTCATTACTCAGGAGAGAAGTGCCTCCTTTTATTTCTCCCCTTCCAGGGAAAGGTCAGGAGTTTAGTTCTTGGATATCTAAGCAATCAAAGGGAAAAATAAAGCTCTCTTCCACCTAAAGGCTTTGGAAGTTTCATGCTGCATTTCAGTCGATTTTTTTTTTTTTTTTAATGATTGATTGTATTTATTCTTTCCAGATTGTATTGCTTTCAGATGTGCTTTTCTGAAACAAGTGTTTAAAACTGTTGTTTCCAAGACTGGTGAAGAACTAGTTAAGTTGGAAAAAGGTAAAGCTGCAGGCTCAAGAAAGAGGTTTGGAATTTGGGCCTGAATGTCATTTATTGATCAAGGAATAAAACAGATGAAAACTCAGCTGTGATAAGCAGTGGTTTTTGTGACCCTCAAAATAAATCTCACTTCTCAAAACCAGAAATAGAACTGTTTCTGAGTATGTTTCAACTTGGAAAGGAATCGCATTAGTTTGTTTTGGTTTGTGTTTTAGTTTGGGAATCAGTTTCAGTGATATTGCTGGATGTTAAGTCATGGAGTGCCATGTGCAGATCCAAGTCCAGACTGGCTGATGAAATCACACAGCACTGTTTCCCTGACAGATCGATACACTTCAAACTGATACATAACTTTTGTTTCATTATGTACTCTTGTCCTCTGTCTACTCAAAGGAAGCATCAGCACTATAATTAGGTTTTAAAAGAATAGTCACCATTCTAATGCTATGTTGGGAACTCCTCAATTTATATTGGAAAATATAAACAGGCATCTCTGAGACACCTCCATGTTTTGGTTACTGCTGTGCTTGCCCCACATATTTCCACTTGGTGCTACTAAATATAATGAAGTGGTGGTGCATGGTAGTTATATTCACCAGTCTTTATCTTGCTTTTGCCATATCTACTCTTGCTGTTCAATTTCTTCATTATCTACTTCTAGTCCTACAGACCAAAAAATGATTTATGGGCTTGACCGACTTGCTGGAGTGAATATGTGCAGTTCCTCATTCAAACGTAACATTCCCTATGTTACCACTGTCTTTCTGAGTTATTACAAACATTTACTGGATGTCATGGGGGTGACAAAAGAATGTGCTGTGCCTACATTATAAGCTTAATTTATAAAACTTGAGATGGGGTGCTGAAATCTTTAAAAGATTTTTATCCCTAAAAAGAGACACACATCATCCTTGCAGCTTCATCTCTGCCACATTGTGAACTGGTGTCTGCTGACCATGAAGGTTACGATGCCCTTCATATGCACTCTAATTTACAATAATTACTGGATTTTTGAGTGGAAGAAGCTTGTATATTTATCATTAGAAAGGTCAGTTTTGGGAGGACCACAAACAGTTTTGGAAACCACACTGAAAAAGAAAAATGGTCTTCCCCATGGTTCCTTACTTTACGTAGTACCTAGTGAAAGCCACTAGGAGAAAAAACAAACTTTTTTTCCCTTTTTTTTTCCCCAGTCAAATATAAACACTGGAAATATTGAAAACTAATATATATATAAAACACTGTAACATCAGTAAACCATTTGACACATATTTTAGTATCATTAATACTGTGGAGAAATAGCTTTTGGGAATTCCATGCTTTCACTGGAAGCTAACTTAGGTATTAAAAAGGCCCTGAGATATAACAGCTCATCAAACAATACCTACGACACATGAAGTGGTGAGCAATTCCCTCACTATGATACTGGAAGGGAATGTGTAGGATTTTCTGTACTGTGTGACCATTAAAAATTAAGATGATACTCAGCTACGTCTCTTTCCAATCCAGTTTATAAATCATCATTTCACAAAAAGTGAAACCAATCAAGATGAACAGAAAAAAACCCTGGACATTTAACAAGACCAAACTGGACTTCTAATGTACATGTGCTTGTTAAATTGTGACTCTGAGTAAGATTATTTTACTAAGAATATTTGCATTAAGTCCTTCTCTAAAATTTTACGACTTGTCTTCCCTAAGAAGACCATCAAAATTTGGCGAGGGGAAGGGGTGTAACTTATTTGTGATGTCTGTTAGTTTGACTGAGAATTAATTAAAAGCTTTTCTTTTGGGTGAGACTTCCAGTCTTTTAGCAAGTATCTTGCTCAGTAGCTCATTAACATTTTTACATGTTTTAGATTGGGTTTAGTTGTTGATTTTGTTTACAGAAAGTGGTTAGGTTTTTTCCTGGGAAAAGATCAGCCATTTAGCTGACTGGTTTTACACAATTTGTAAATAACCTCTTAACTGATACAGTTAACTGCAATCTAAGTAAATTAACACAGATGCCAACATTTTAAACATAATAGGAATTTTTAGACTAACATTTAAAAAAGGAATTGTTTTATATGTTTTAAATGTCTTATGAAAATATATTTCCCACACACTGGAGATAATTTAATGTGTGATTAGCTCTTTCGGTGCCTGGGCTTTCAGGAATGTATACACATTCCTACATTCAACAGGACTATTCAGGTGGTTAAAATTGAACATGTTATTACACACTTGTTTTAGTGCCAGTGGTTAGCCAATATTTGGAAATTTGTGGGCTATTTCTTAGAAACATGATAGAGTCAAGTGGGGTTTGATTCTGACCTATTTGTGTGCAGAGAATATAGACATATCTTGTTTCTTTGAATGCAGTAAGTCATGAAATGAGTGACCATACTGGGCTGCTCACTCATAATGCCAAGCCTGCACACAACCATGCCCCCAAAGTGGCTCTTCTACTCACACAAGCAAGGGTTTTTAAGTGCCACCTAATGCTGTGGTGAGCAGTGCAGAACTCACAAACATTCATATAAAAAGGAGATCTAAGTACAATGCTTGTGTGTCTGTTGAAAGATTTCCTGTTAGCTTTGGACTAACTGGAGCTGAAGCTGAGTCCTGTCCCTGCTTTCCTATACTGCTCTTGATACTGAATCCTCTTCTGTCCGTATCATAAACACCTCTGACTGTTGCAGTCTTGCCTGCTTTTTGTCCAAATCCTTTTTTCCCATTTTTAATGTTGCCTAACTATCTGAACTTTGTGTTGAAGACATTGGTATGTCTCATTGTGCAAAGGACCCCTCTGTTATCCTAACCCTGCTCTGACCTCTGACCTTGTCTTTTACTCATTCTGAGCCAGGTGTGTTTCTCAAAGTCATCTGGTAATAGACTCCAGTGATAGTCTTATCTGGAGTCTTGTTCAGGCAGTTCAGCAAGTTCTGTCACTCTGTCCCTATTTACATATTTCTGGTGTTTTCTTACTGTCTCCTTGATTTCCTGATGTCCTTGTTTCTTCCTGGCATAAATATGTACAGTTCCAGCAAAGGAGCATATTTGTATTCACACCGTATTGCACAAATCTTGGCTTACAGGACTGAGCACCTTTTTCAGTCCTATGCTGATCCCCAGTTTGGAAGGTAGGTTGTATTCCTTGCCATTACTAAGCTAGCAGGCATTAAAAGTATTCCTTTACTTACTCTGAACAAAACACGGATAGAAGGATAGATCACAACTACATCAAGAACTGCCCACAGATCACAAATTTATCTAGCTTATAAAATTCCAGATGCATTAGTCTTTGCAAAAGTGCTTAATAATTGCAAAAATAAAATAACTGGCCTTTGCACTTGATGTGTTTTATTTGTTGCTCATAATCATTTTTAGAGGGTAAAGAATGTTTTAGAGGTGAATTTCTTTAATTCCTAACTGAACAAACTGTGTTTAAGTTGAGAAGAGGAACTCTTTGAGGAACATCCTGTCATTAAACCTGTCCAGATACTGCTTGTTCAGATGGATGCTTGCGTCAGGTTTTGTTACGCATTTATTACAATTAACTTCAATAACAGATAATACGTGATTCTGAATGAAAGAGTGAGTCTGAAATTACACAAATCTTCCTCACTCTAATGATTCATCAGGTAGGATTCATTTCAGCTTTCTGATTTATCTGTTTTTTAATTATTATCCCACGCTCTGTAGTGATGACAGAGTTGTGATGGAGAACAGGCAGAAGTTACTGCTGGGAGCCTTTGTCAAAAGCTTGATGCAGGCAGCCTGGGCCTGACGATGATTCACTGATGATCAAGTGCAACAAACAACTCCATGAGAGCATAAGAGCAAGCCATTTCCTGGGATACAAAACAATTTGGTGATATTATTACTCCTTCCTGTAATTTCTTGCTCTGAATTGTTAATTCCCAGTAGTGTTTCTTGCCTGAGACCCCACAGCTTAGTACCAGGGCAGTATGAACCATGATGTCCATGGAAAGAGAGTTTTCCTGCAGTTTTCAGCCATGAGGAAAGGTTATTGTTGATTTTGTCCTGGATTTTCAGACAGGAATAGACTTCCATGATATGGAAGGCTATTGGCAAAGTAAAAAGTGACATGTAACTGCTAAGTAGGTAGAAATGGAAGAGAAGGGCTTAGTCCCCCATTGTCCTTTATGAACTTTTGCAAATGTAGCATGCACTCCCTGCTTACAGGTATTACTGTCAGGCTGTCTAACTCTTCTTTCAATTTAAGGTAGGGCCACAGACACCTTACAATTATCAGTTCTACTTGGCAACAGCCTTGTCAGCTCCCTTTTGGTGCTCACATATTATCAATAAAATAACACTAGTTTCTGAAAATGACCAGTTCCACTTACATTTCATAATCTGTTGAAAGGAAAAACGTTTGTGACTGAGTAAGAGAAGGAAGGAGCTGTCAACCCTGTTTTGTGATTACTGCCCACAAATGTTCTCACATTTTGCTTTAAGAAAGTGTTCTGACAAAAATATTAGCACTAATAGTACAGTATACATATGTTCTCAGAGTATAAATAGTGCAACTTCATCTCATGAGATAGCTCAGGGCTTTATCCAATGGCTTTAATGAGGTTTGAGGTTGCTCAGCATCTCCCAGCAGACGCTCAGCACACCGAAGAAGACGACATGGTAATCATGGGAGGTGAAAAGCACCATCCATACTCCTCCAAGCCAATGAGAGTCACAAAGACTTGGTGCCTGCAGCATCAAACCTTTCATTCTCCAATGAATGCGAAAAAACGTTTCTTTATTGCACTGGATCAGCATACTCCAACAGATGCATCCTTCAAACCACAATATGTATCCAGCATCCTGCTTTCACAGAATTGAAACTCTTTTGCCCTAACTTAGGTGACAGTATTGCCCCCAGCTCCCTGTTCAAGCAATAGAGAGAAATATTTTCAGAGAACAACTTTTCATTCAACTGTAGGTGCTGAACAAAGCTGCGGTGTCTGCTCTCTGTTATTTAGTCTTTACAGGTTTCTTTTTTATTACATTACGTCTTACAGGGGAATTTTTAGTATTCAAGTGGCCAGAAAAAAAATCTTATTTGTAGACCACCAAGGAGAGACATGTCTACTCTTACATAAATTCTGGATTTGTAATTATTATTAGTTTACAAATTCATGTGCCATCAAGGTGATGTATTGTGTTCAAGAACATCAAACAGACACTCCTTCTAAATTGCAGTGTTTTGCAATTTTAACGCTACAGGATGAAGTGGATATCAACAATACTAATACATTAGATTTAGAGACATTGATAGGGTCCTGACAAATCTGAGGGTGATTTCAGGGGAAAAGTCAGAAATGAGAATTAACAAGGGGTGTCTTTTACTTAAAAAAGCTCCTATTAGTAATTAGTCTGTTTAAAATATTCCACTTCGGTTTTTTGTGTGTCCTCTACGGTTTCATTCTTTTCTTTTTGATCAATCATCATGATTATTATCTCTCAGCTACAGAAATTCAGGAAATGTTGCTGAAAAGAGCCTACTATTTCTTTCTCATGTAACTGAATAACTTTGTTGAGGTCACTTTACGCATGAATGCCCAGTTTCTGAAAGCTTGTACCCTAAAGAAAAAAAATGTACTTTTTCACTGCATACCACCTATTCTGTAGGAGTGACATATTCCATGTTTTGGAGGCTTATATATTTTTTGTGCTAATGGTTATTAAAAAAATTATTCAGTACAGCATAAAATCTTACATATATATATATATATATAAATATATACATGCATATATGTGATGTCTAGCATATAGGTGTATCATATCAATGTATATATATCATATTTATACATAAGTATATAGAAACATGTGTAATATTTAAGCATGAACATACAGATATATTCCAGGTTATAGCTGAAGGCCCACTCTTCATAGCCCTACACAAAGTGAAAAACTTTATCTCAAATTCCTGCAGTCTTTTTATTGTATAAAAGGAATTCATGATTGTAACAAAATTCACCTGTACCTAACCTTTGAAACTCCTCCTATTCCACAGAGTCACAGTACTCGAATTACATAAGAAGAGAAGTAGATAAAGGCTGTTCTTTCTAGATTTCTGTCTTTATATGTAAGGGAGAGGAACTATGATCTCTGCCCTAAATCTTTTCTGCATACAATGTAGCTACTAGAGATCATTCAGCTACTTTGAAAAGTGAGACTAATAAAACAGTAGTAATATTATTTGTTAGAGAATCCATTTAACACACACACGTATTTGTGTAAGCCTGTTCAAATGAGGTGTTACGACATTTTTTCTTGAGGTTTAAAACCATGCAACCTAAGTAATCACTATAACCAAAACTCTAGAAAATCTTAAACTCACCTGTAAAGATTCATGTTAAGCAAGGATTTATTAATTGAAAAGTTTCTATTTATTTACTGTTATTTGCAAAACCTAATACATATATATTTCTATGTGAGTGTGCTGGCTATATATGACATAAAA
The DNA here is from genome assembly GCF_000738735.6 of Corvus cornix cornix. NCBI lineage: Eukaryota > Metazoa > Chordata > Aves > Passeriformes > Corvidae > Corvus > Corvus cornix. Next base: position 49,420,564 of record NC_046333.1, read on the forward strand.
TGTCAAAGCTATAGCTAAATAGAACAATTATTATCTTACTTATTTGTCAGTGGCATACACGTAAGACAAAATTTGAATACTATTTCCCAGTTTTTCCCTCCAAACCTTCCCTAATAAGTTTTGTACAGTTTCTTGTTTAGAATGCAAGGCGGGACAATTTTCCATTCTCTAGAAAGACACATTTTGGTCATTTGCCAAAGCCTTACAAAGGTGTCTGTGCATTTTTTAATGGTTGTTTTATGTTCTGATTGTATGATACCATTAAAATTTTAGAGTACAGACAGTTCTTGGCATAATAAAAGAATCTATGAGGAAACTACTCAGTTGAGGATGACTCAAACCCATTTTGTCTTTAAAGGTGGTATACTGGTCAGCAACGACCACACTTTTGGTTATCTTGAATTAAAAAGGGACTTTTTCACTACTGGATCCTGTCATGCTGTTATAATTCTGTGCCTGTGCCTGTACCCATGGCTGATGTCTGGCAGGCTTTAGTACAAAGCTAAATATCGTCAGCACCACTGAAACAGAACCATGAAGCATTATTCCTGGTAGCATGATAAAGAATGGGAAATCATAGAATTGTAGAATCATAGAAAGGTTTGGGTAGGAAGAGACCCTAAAGATCATGTTGTTCCAAACTCCCTGCTTTCGGCATGGATGCCACCCACTAAACCAGGTTGCTTAGGGCCCATCCAACCTGGCCTTGAACACTTCCAGGGATCGAGCATCCACAGTTTGTCTGGCCAACCTGTTTCACTGTTCCACTATTCCAGTGCCTCACCACCCCCCATAGGGAAGAATTTCTTCCTAATAATATCTACTCTAAACCTACACTCTTTCAGTTTAAGGCTATTACTCCCTGTCCTATCCCTACATGCTCTTGTAAAAGTCTCTGGTTCTCCTATAGGCCCCCTTTAGGTACTGGAAGGTGCTGTAAGGTCTCCCAGGTGCCTTCTCTTCTCCAGGATGAGCAAACCCAACTCTCTCAGACTTTCCTCACAGGAGAGGTGCTCCAGCCTTCTGGTCATCTTCGTGGCCCTCCCCAACTCACTCCAACAGGTCCGTGTCCTTCTTGTGTTGAAAGTAAGTGATACATTTTCCCTATTCCAGTCAGCGACAACTTCACCAGACTGCAACAACTTCTCAAATATGGTGGATAGTGGCATAGTCACCACATCTGTCTGTTCCCTCAGGACCTGCAGAGGCATCTCGTCAGGTCCCATGGACTTCTGCACCTGCAGGTTCCTTACATGGCCTTGAACCTATCTTCTCCTACAGCAGGTGGTTCTTCATTCTCCCAGTCCTTCTCTTTGCTTTCGGTGACTTGGCTGGTGTGGCTGGAGCACTTGCCAGTCAAGACTGAGGCAAAAAAAGTCACTGAGTACCTCAGCCTTCTCCATATGCCAGTTAACCAGGTCTCCCGTTTCTATCTGGTAGGGCATACTTTTTCCCTTGTCTTTCTCTTATCACTGACATACCTGTAGGAGTTTTTCTTGTTGCCCTTGATGCCCCTGGCCAGATTTAATTCTATCTTTATTATTAGCTTTCCTAATCTGATCCCTCTCTCCCTGAACAATTTCTCTATATTCTCCTTAGGTTCTTAAGTCCATGCTTTCACCCTCTGTAGGGTGAGTTTGTTCAGGAGCTCCTTGTTTATCCATGCACCTCTCTGTGTGGCTTTGTTTGACTTCCTCTCCGTTGGGATGCATCACTCCTGAGCTTGAAGGAGATGATCCTTATTACCAGTCCATGGAAAAATCATTTGCTTTAGAACCCCATCAGAACTCCAGTGCCAATAGAACCATCTGAATGAGAATTATTTTAGTACATGTAGAAAAGTACTTTTTAGCAGAAACTGAGGGCTGGTATTAAATTTAGCATCTCAATGCTTCATATTATTGACTGGTGACTATCTCTGATTATTAAAGAAAAGTGATCAGTAATAGTCCCTGTAAAAATATACAAAATTTCACATGTCAGATCTGCTTGTGACACCTCAAAAAGTGACTGGATAGAACAATTCAAATGTGGTTACCTTTGGCAATCATTAGGTCCAAAGAATTTCCTTTTTTCCCTTTGCTCTGTCCAAACCAAATCATCCCAAATATATTTTTCTGGTGTTTTCTCTATTGCTCTTTACTTTCTCTTTACTTGAAGTCACCTAGAAGCATCATGTTAAGTTTAAGTTGTCAACCTTTCCCAGTACATTGCTCATATAAGGAATGGCTCCTACCTTTTTACCCAAATCCTAAAGAATACTAACCATCAACTCATTAAGATTTGATTGCATACTGGGTATGAATACCTTACAATATCTTACAGTCTGTGGATTTTTGGGCCAGTGTTTTGGCCAATGATGCAGAAGCAGATTATCTGAAATTGCAGGTAGTTTTTAATGATAGGCTGAGAAGCTAAAATTCAAAGCAATTTTCAAATCCAGCTATCAGCAGCTGGAGGGGGAGGAGATATCCAGTCATTTCTTCAATACAGAGTGATGGTCTCGTGATTTATACCAAATCCTTTCAAATACAGGAACATTGAATTGAGCATCCAAATCTACAGTCACATGTTTTTCTGTCTGATGTCAATGAAATACAGTGACTTTAGCTCAGATAATTTTTTCCCTGTTTTCACCACACAGTTCATGTAGATCTTACCAGAGAGCAGATGTGATTCCTTGTGCTGCTGATTCTTCACCTGTCAGATTTCTTTACCTAATGGAGGGCACCTTACAGACATATGGGTCAAAGTCTCCCTGGGTTTGGAACTGCAGACTCCTGGGGATAAAGCTGGGGGGAGTGGAGTGGATGATGGCAGGGCTGTGGCAGCTCAATATACAATTGCCTCATGGGTTCAAGGATTGACAGCCTCAGGAGGGGCTGAAATGGGGTTATGGTTAGGCTGAGGTGAGCTCCAGGAAAGGGAAGGCAGAGTCAGTAAGGTTTGGTAGTGCCTCCAGCACCCTGAAAATAGAACAAGGCTTCTAAACACCTATTTGTGTATTTAATTACGGTAGCACTAACTTCAAGGAACTTGTACCCCCATGAGTTAACTTCTTCCTTCTCATTGAAGAGTACCATCTTGATCTGTGTGGCCTCTGTGACACTAAGAGCAGACACAGTGACAGAATGGCACAATATCCTTTTCCCTCCTCAGCATCAACAGAAGTGCCATTAACTGGCATATGTGGGTCTCTAATGTAAGAATTTGGAAGTCAGGATTTTGAACAGGTATAGTATAGAAATACCTATATCCCTCAGCACTGAAAAATCTATTTGCCTTGAAGAAAACCCATTTAAGGTACTTCCACCTAAACATGAATGTTTTGTTATTGCATTTTGATTTTTCCCAAGTCCAGTCAATGGCTCCCTTACAGACATTATCTGAGACGTTGATTATTTTATCCTGATGGGATATTCTCTCCTTTTTTTACTGTAATTAGAAACATGTGAGTAGATATAGGGGAACAAGACTGACAAACCTCAAACAATTGTAATCCTAAAGATTAGTTTTCTTACACTAAAAAGAGTTGAAATTGTGGGTGCTTCTAATTTTCTGATAAGCTTCATCACAATCAGAATTACTGCCTAAAGCTGTAAAATTAGATGGTGTGCTCCCGTAGCAATCCAATAATGTGAAGATTACTTCTGAAGTAGCTAATTCATTATTATTATTATTATTATTATTTCTGAATGCATACATGCAAATATGACATTTCCTTAAAAACAGTCAGAAATAATTCTCAAACAGAGAAACATTTTGCAATATTTTATTGCCAAATAGGATTCATGGGTTAAATGATTGTGAAGAAGAGACACTATAATTTATTCACACAGAGTCAGGTAGAATTTATTCACACATAGTAAATTAACCCATAAAGTCAAGAAGAGACATATAAACTCAAGTGAGTAAGGAACTGAACAAACAAAAAAATGTTGATGTTACATTTCAGTAGTTTATGCAAAAATTAATTATTTATACCTGAGACACCCTGTAATCTTTTACCCCTTAAGATTTTTTCATACAAGTGAATAGAAGGGAAGATACCTGGTAATACATAGAACCTATTCATGAAGAGCTCTGAGATGCAAGATGCCGGTCCCTGTTCTCAAAGCAGTATTTGAATAGAGTATAAATGAACCAAATAACTCTGTTGTTTTCCCAAATGAGGCAATAAATGCTGATGCCTTGGAGCACAGAAACAGTAAATTTATTTTCACATTTGTGAAATAGCAAGCATTTATTTGAATGCATGTCATTAAGGCTAAGTGAATGGTCTGTAACCAGACAGAAACAGGAGAGCTACCCATTCAGAACTCAAGGGCTTAAGCTGTATTACTCAAGATAGAATCTCACAAATATTTTTGAATATTTTATGATCTTTAGGAATGAACACAAGTTCATCTGTATGCTAGTTACATAACACTGTCACTCTTATGAAAATAGAAAGTGCTAAAACTTCAGCTCTGCAAAAGGTATAGCTGCCCACAGTGTTCCAGTTTATGGGTTCCGTCCTCCAACGCAATGAGCACTTTGGTCCTGGTCCAGCAAACAACTCATAGATCTCCTTAACAGTTTGCACGTGAATAACTGTCTTATGCTAAACTGCTACTATAGCTAAATAAGAGAATCACAAGGTCCTGATATCATAGATTACATCTCTTTCTCACTCTCTCTGTGAAATGTTAGATTTACACTTACCTAATTCACCGGGGTTTTATACACCACCATTCATAAAAGCTAGTCTATAATGTGCCATATTCCAGTGACAAAGGACTACAAAATGGATAGGCAGGTTTTTTTTCCTCTTACCAGTTTCTTCCAGGAGGAGATGCTGCTGGGAGCTTGAAGGAATTGTTGGCATTTGGAGCAGGTACTAAAGGAGCTGTAGCTGCCTTCTCTCCATAACTGTATATGATGCAATGTATGCTGGACATCACCTAACTGGGAGATGTTGCCTCTCTCTTTCTCACCTCTTATCAACCTTTGCAGAAAGTAAGAATGCAAAGCTTTTCACTATCTGTGCTGGATAGCAGATTTAGGCAGTGGCAGTTGACAAGGCTTATGCTGCACTCGTTGCAACATTGAGGCTGCTCCAGCATGCTCACCTTCAGATCTTCCAAAAAAGTTGTATCTGGCCCAGCCAGGATTCTTGCCCATGAAAATATGATTCCTCTTACCTCTTTTTTCCCCATGCTGTTTGCCCTCTTAACATCAAAACCAATTTGAAATCCACATCAGGTTTGGCCTTTAATGACACATGAAGTAGTTTATCATCACATGAAAAAAAGCACACTTTGTGATGCACATTATTATTACTAATACTTATCAACATTTTGCACATCTCACATGATGAATGTGGGCTAGTGCATTATCCCATTTTCTGTGTGCATCATGAAGCTGCTCCCTTCAATCAACATTGTTGCAGTCTCAGTTATTTGCTTTCTTGCTATCTATCCATCCATGTATAATACGACACATTTCCTACTCTCATCTCAGTATGAAAACACCAAAAGAATTCTTACATCTCCAGAGCACCGTAGGTTACTTTTTACCTAAAACAATGTTCAGATGGCTGTCACAAAGAAAGTTAAAGTGAAATGTCAAAAGCTGTAAGGATGAAAAGCTGCACATGGTAGATACAAGATTCAGTGCACGGCAACTCCCTCTTAATAAACAAGCAAAGATTTATTGGAAGGAAAATTTCCCTGCATTTGAAATTTAACTGCCAACCATCCACATCCTACACATAACTGTCAGAAAGGATGTCTAAATCTGTCCTCATTTATAACATGTGTTGTGACAAGATTTGACAGTCTCTGAAAGGGCTATAATTGCCACCTAAACATCCAGCATTTTGTCAACTGCGATCATGTTTAGAGAAAGCATTTATTTCACTTAAAAAAAGCTAGCATTTTTTCTTTCTTCTGAATGAGATGACAGATTTTTTTTTTTCCTTTTCTCATTAGGGATTGCAAGTCAGATTTAAGGATTTTTTTTGTTCCTTTTTTCTCTTCAGTTTTTTTTCTGTAACAGGAGTTAAAACTTTTCAGACTAAAAGAATGATTAGCTTAAGGAAACCAACAGCAATTTAACAGAAAGGATGTTTACTGACACTACTGAAAATTTCTGATTGTCAAACTGATTTTGATAGGCACCCTCATGAATATCACAACAGGAACCTAGGTCAAAAAGGGGGAAGAGTACCCCAGTATGTGCCATTACTCTGGATAAATGCTACATAGTATTAATCTGTGCATATAGTCATCCTAAAATGACCATTAACATTCTTACAGGATGGAGATGGGAGCTGTTGGTGATATGCCCCCATCCCACAATGGAAACTGTTGGCCTGAGAATTCAAAGAACATTTTGGATGAGGAAATGAGACCTGTCTCTTGGGCATTAACAGTTCATGTAGTCGGGATTGCAACCAATGCATAACCAATTAACTGCCCTAATGGTTCAGTAGTACACGAGCTGTTACCAGGCCTATCACTTAATTGCACCTTCTTGAAGTACTGAGCACTAAAACTCCCCTCTACTACAGCGAACACTCCCCAGCAGTATTGCTTCGACCCACTCTGGCAGCATACACGGTTCTTCTGTGTTTATTTACCACAAACAATCCAGCAATCAAATTTTCTTAACGGGAACATTGACAAAATTCAACAACAATCTGTGCTTTGGAGAGTGTGGTTAGTAGAACTGGTATTTTTTCATGCATAGTGGCTGCAGTGGAGACGTGGCAGCAGGACTGCATGCCAAGAAGTCCTGGGGGTCCCCAGTCCTGACCTGCTCATGCTTGCCTGGCCTGCCCTTGCCAGGTGCACTATTGGTGAGAACTGTTTGTCACTTGGCATATCTGCACTGTGCAGTCATAGGGCTTTTGAGGAAGAGCTTGAGGTAAACTCTTCCTCTGTTGGCTAGAGGGGTCAATAATGTACTCCTGACTGGCATTTTTCTAAGAAATGGATTGGGAAGCCAAAAGGAAAAGATTTTCTGGACAAGTAAGAGCACAAGCTTGCATAAAGTAACTTTCTCCACCTGTTCCATTCTAATTGCAATACTCCTACACATTATATTTTTTAACTGCCAGTTAAGGCTCTCTTACTCTCAAATCACAACCATTATTGGTTCCTTCTTACACAGTTAATTGTCCATAATGGGTGTCCACAGTGATGCCACACTACAAACCTGGATGAGAGGTAGGATGGCCACACTGTGTAGTCAATCTAAAGCTCAGTTTCAGATCAGACAACTCATAAAATAATAATCTGATACCAAAGAGTCAGCTTAGAAACAGGAAAAGCCTCACGAACTATTAACTGCTATTAGCCAAAAGCATTTCCTTAAATGAGATTGGAAAGGACAGTCCAACATCTCCAACATCCACAAATGCAGCAAGGCATTTGATAAGACAGATGCTTAAAGGAAGAAAACCAATTTATGCCTCTATCAGCTTTTACAAGTTTACACTGAGATACTGACAGCCAGCACATTTTTTAGGAGTATCCTTAAACAATGGAAAACTTATTTCAGGAAGCAAGTAACTGATTCAGATCTATGATCTGTTTATCTGGGCATACAAAATTACTACTTTTGGTTCATTTAGATTTGCTTAAAGTTAATATCTGTCCATAAATCAGACTCAGTTGAAGCAATTAATAATGAGGGCGTTGGGTCAGGTTGGTTTTTTTCCTTTTGTCTTCAGAGTATATATCCTTTATGTGTTGAGAACTTTTCAACATTCTTGTGTTTCAGTGATGTTGCTTGCTTAGCAAAGCTGATGCCTTTGGTTTTAACTTCCATATTTTTCAAATCCTGTACTGCCTAGTGTGTAACTCTGAAGTTTCTTGTAGCCTGCTAACTTCTGCTCTCTCGTGCTAGGTAGAGATAACAAAGCCTCTCCAGGCCTGCTCTTCAAGGACACTCAGACTGTCCTAGGCCCAAAAAGTATAAATCAAAAGCCTTTGAGAGGGGGACAAGCTGAGGGGAAATTACATCATTAAGTGAAGCTTTAATTGGAGAATTAACCCTGATATGCAAGTGAACCAAAGTTATAAAAGTGTGAAGAACTCGTGACTTGTCGTCCATCTTGGGGTCCATTTTGAGAGTAGACTCTGGCTCCCCAGGGTGTACCTTTGAAGGCCTTTCAAATAAATACCTACCTTTATTCCCTTATTCTTGTCTAGTCTCTGTTTTTAGGTGGCCTCTCAAGGCATCAAAGCCAGTCTCCTACCTACATGCTCTGATTCCTCTGTTGCACATAAAGCAACAGAACTTTTGAGTTCTACCCCTGAGCGGCCACCGGGGTCAATGGAAGCTGGAGGAGAAAATATTAGAAATAAAGGACAAATACAGATACTGACATTGTGGTCAGATTTCCAGCAGCTCCAAATGCCTTTGCAGCTGAAGACAGATGGGTATCTCAAGTTTTGCCAGCTAGCAAACTCTTCCAGAGAAGCTATTGTTTCATCACCTCTCTCTTGATCTGTACTGTGCAGCGTGTAAACACTAGCAACCTGAATGAACTAAAAAAGAGAAAATAGCAGAGGGAAGTTGGAAAAGATAATTCCTAGTATAAGAGGAGTGAATGGAAGTGTCATATGTGGGATGAGGGTAAGAAAGAATCACCTAGGACCTCAAGATGTCTGTGATAAATGCAATGCTCAGAATTTTCAGCAAATTCAAGCTGAATGACAGAGCCCCTTCAATGTCAGGTTTCAAACATTTGGAATTTATGGTCAGAAGTATTATCAAGAAATATCTATAAGGAGAATTGAAAATAATTTAAAGAAAAAAGACAGCTATTTTACAAATGTTAAGTAAGTTGCCTTTCTTTTTGAAGGAAGGAAAGAAAGTTCTGCTTTCTACTGGTAAACAATAAACAACTTAGAAATTTGACTGAAGTTTACCTTTCTAATCAACTGTAGCACCAGTGCAGTACTGTAATTAAACAAAGCATTGGTTTTTCACTCTTTTTGTTTTTATGATTCCTTGTATACATCTACTAAATCAGACGCTATCTAACCCTGCAGTGGGAATACACCCAGGAGATGACAGCAAGCAGAAGTTTTGAGAGGCTCCTTCTGAGAACATTCCCATACCCAACTTTGTAAAGGTATGCAATCAGTACTAAAATTTAGATCATACTTCCAAACCTTTCCAGATGCTAATTTGGAACTCCCTCCTCCCACAGGAACTACCTGTGTCTGGTTAGCAAAGTAGAAAGATAAACTCTTAGGTCCATGAAGCTATGCAGCCAGGTCAAGGAGAACAATTAGAAAAGATCCTGCCTATCCTAAATTGTCATCTTCACTAGACCTAAATAAAGGGGTTTGAACCTGAGTTCTAGCTTCCTTCAAAATTTTAACTACATAGATATGAAAAAATGAAAAGAAACCTTAAAAAAATACAGTGAAAATTCAATTCCCTACTCCAGGGGAGTTTTAATGGCAATAGTCATTAATGTCTGGTAGTAACTCTCCTTATATTAATGTGATAATTACTCCATTGCCAGACACTCTAGTAATCAGTCTTTGCATTTTGCCTTTCAGATCAGGAACATGTTATGCTGGTTTTTTTCTGAGTCACCTTTCTCTTAATACTAAACAGAAAGCATTTGGTTGTAAAAATAAGACTAAAATAGCTGTTTTGATGCTCAAATGGATGGAGTTGTGCAGCTCTGAATGCTAATAAGCTGCAGGTAAAGAATGCTTCCCTTCTGAGAGTTTGCTCAAGCTAAAAATAACCAGCTGACCTGCCCTCATCACAATAACACTGTGAAACTTGTTTCTCCTTGAGTGACTGAAGAGCAGGTGACATAGTCATACATTTTAAGAAAAAGAGGCCGTTCTTCTCATCTAGAAGCTGGCTTAATGCTGGAATGCCATTATTTATGTATGCGATGGGAAACTTGCTTCATGAATTTGCACATAAAAATCATTCAAACATAAAAGTCGATTCGGGAATTCTCCAATTGTTCTTTGTAAAAAAACACCACTGTATTACTTGTGCTTTGCATGCCCTTGAGTTGCTATGATACAAAGATGCTGACTTTAAGTGAAATGGTCCCAGCAAGCCAATGGCCATGAGAGGAGCACAGAGGGCCTGGCTTTAGCTGTCTGTTAGGAGGTCTATAGGAAGGTCTGGTTTGGTGCTCGTCAGAGGCCTCAGCTGAATGTCCTTGCAAGAAAGCTTCTCCATGTGAGATAAAGAGCTGATCTTGACGGAAAGGGAGTGAAAGGCTTGCTTTCTAATCCTTACAAATGTGCTGTAGAAGAGCAAAAGAACTGGCAAATATGTCAAAAAGACAGCAATAAGATTTTCAGATTTGGAATGGGCCAATAATAGATTAACAAGCACTTAAATGAAAACATGTTTATCTCAAATGGCTATGTTTCTCAATTATGTTTGTTCCCCATTAATTCCGTCATTACAGGATCACTTAGAAGCTGTTTGAGAAAAGTTTTACCTTCTGTTTACTAATTCAACTGCAGGGAATGCAGCTGTGGTTGTTTATTGTTCTTAAAGACAGTGATGTTGGTGTCCTGTGACTATAAAAAGATGGCTATGCAAATACACTGGCAACAAACTAATTCTGTTCTGCAGTTTTTTTTCTCTAAAGATTAAACTATTTAATTTAAAAATAGTTAAATGGGTACAAGAGTTCAGTTCATCTTTATCACATGCTCAGGGTTTTATGGGAAAGGCAATAAATTGGAAGTGAATATTTTGAGTGCCCCACATCACCAATATTAAATGTAATGCATTTTACTTTCTGTAAAATGCTATATGTGCTGCATTTTAGAAAACAAAATACGTATCACAGAAAAATAGATCAGCTGTACCTTGTCAGACTTGAGAGAGATTTTGCTTTACCATTGCTCTCAAAAACCTTTAAAGGAGACAATTACACAACCTCCCATGACATCTATTTTAGTACTTAGTAATCCTTACCACAAGAGTGGCCTTGTCTAATTTAAACTTTATCTGCTGCTGCTTTGCAGAAGGGCTGAGACAGTTTGGTGACTCATTGTTACCTACAAAAGGAAAAATTCTTTTTGCCTAGCAAAAAACCCACCAAACTTCAAAGCCACTATCTGACCATGCAGCCTGTGTCCTGAGCTTCTGGGAACTATCAGTGAATGCTGTTCAGACCATCAGCTTAGCTTACAAAGCATAACCCCCACAATTTAGTTGCATCCAGATTGCCTGCACACAATTCATATATTAATTCTGCCTTTGAAAATACCAAACACAATTGGTTTACTGATGGCAACATAACCCACCCACCTAGTTATATGAAAATATAAAAGCTGTTGGTAAAACAACATAAAAATCTGCATACCTCAGTTGTGGTTTGAAGCACTGGAAATGAAAAACTGCACATAAATAAATAGAATTCACCTAAAATAATTACAGGCTGTTCCTTTGGAAAATTGCATATGGATATTTGAATTCCTTGTGTAACTTCTTCGTTCCCTAGATTCTGTCCTTCTCTCCATTGCTCCCTACAGTCACACATAGAATGGAGGCTCCGAATCCCCACTTTGCCTAATATTTTGGATTCGCTCAGGCACCCACATCAATTCCCTAATACATTCTCTTTGAGGTATTTAATATCACACATATGAAATATTATAGAAAATAGTAAATATAGATGCATCTAATTAAGCCTGTTATCTCCAATATATTATGTACAGGATAACAGCATGTCCTGTTTGGATCCTCTGTGATGAAGGTCATAAGAAAGAGAAAGGCTTTGCCTTCTCCAGAAATAATTTGAAGAGAAGCTTCTCTTTCCCTGTTCTCCAGGTATGAGTCCATTCATATGGACACCCTCTCACACAGTTTAAGTTCCAGACTCCTTGTAAAATCACCAGTGCATGTGAGGAATAATTAATTTCTTTCCTCTTTACTGTAGTCTTCTACATATTTGTCTGGTTGTTAAGTGTCAGTGTATGAACTTGTAGACCATAATGATTTCTGAACTTACCCTAGTTCTGTGTGGGTTTTAACAACTCTTAAATATTTTCCCCAATAACAGTCTCTAAGCCATTCAATTTAATTAAGAATCATATTTTCTAAAATCTATTATCCTATATAGAGTAACTGTCAGGTCTTCAAATACAAATCCCATGTATATCTTTTTTCAACTATTCTAGAATTTTACTTGTTTCACATAAAACTAACTGCAACTTTTGCTTAAATATAACTTATTTCCTTCAGGTTGAAATGCCTGTTTTTCCAAGAATGTTTCTGCACTCCTCTTTGAAGACTGGGATTAAATAAAGTCACTGGCATTTTCGTTTTTAAATTTAAAAAGTCAAATGATGATCCTGACCCCTCAGTGGTCATGCCTAATAAGCCTTCTTTCATTCAGACTCAATAGCAACTGCCAAAGGTATTTGAGATATTTTAGAAGGAATTTAATATATAAATTTGTTCCAATGTGAACTCTGAGGAGAGAAATTACATTACTCACACATTCAAACAGGATCTTCCTGCAAACACAGCAAATATATAAAGGACTGACTGGAGGAAAATAAAAGGCTGGGCATTTTGCAGTTCAAAGTATAATTTCTTGGAAGTGATGGACTCCCCTTGGAAGTATCACAGTCAGATATGATAGTGTTTCACATACAACACAGATCTCAACAGACTTTGATTTATTCATATGAACAAAAACATTTTAAAAGCTGTAAACAAGTAACCTGATAAAGCAATTTGTCATGCAATATAGCATTGCTCTTCCATAGTTTATTTTCATCAGTCGTATCACTGCAGAGTAGATGCATTAAGGGTGACCCAAGGTTAAAGCAGATGGAAAATAATAAACTGGAACCATAGCTTATAACCTGAAAAACTTTTTGATTTATAATTCTGAGAGAGCCTGTTGAAGATTTCAACATCAACTTCATGTGAGTCTATTTCCTTTTTAATCAGTCCGCCTTTGATCGTGGTGATGTTCACTTTGCATTAATTTTATCTGCCTTTGGAGGTAATGTAACTGTGATAAGAGCCAATTAGTTTTGCACCATCAAGAAGGACAATGAATTGTGACTTGGCAAAACAAAGATAAAATTAACCATTTGCCTAAATGGTACTGTTCATTGTTGTTTTCTCATAAGGCTTCTTCTGTAATGTTCAGCTCCATGAACAAAATAACTCAGGATATGCAAGTTTACCTAAAGAAAAACATTCTGAAATGAACACTACACAAATGTAGCAACACTGCGCAGTAATTCAATGTGCATTTTCCACAAGCCATTAGATCTGTCTAAAGATTGTATTTCACACACATGAATAAGTGATGCAGTGAGGAATAAGCAAGCAGTTAGGTTCTTGTGGCTAAGGCTTTTTAAATAAGAAGAAAATTGAATTGGGTGGGGAATGCTTCATACTAACCATATGAAGTTAAACAGGGGCAGGTGCTAGATTCTGCAACTGGGACAGGGCAACCCTGGATGTACAGACAGCTGGGGGAACGGGACACTGCAGAGCAGCATGGCAGAATGGGATCTGGGGGTCATCATCAGTGGCAAGTTGAATTTGAGTCAGCAGTGCCCTGGCAGCCAGGAGGGCCAAACCTGTCCTGGGGGGCATCAGGCACAGCATTGCCAGTGGGGAAGGGAAAGGATTGTCCCGCTCTGCTCTGCACTGGGGCGGCCTCACCTCGAGTGCTGGGGGCACTTTTGGGTGCCACAATAAAAAAAGACATTAAACTGTTAGAGAGTGTCCAAAGGAGGGCAACAGAGATGGTGAAGGGCCTTGAGGGGAAGCCATGCAAGGAACAACTGAGGCCACTTGGGCTGTTCAGCCTGGAAGAGTCTGAGGAGAGACTTCATTGCAGTTACAACTTCCTCATGAGGGAAGAGGAGGGGCAGGCACTGATCTCTTCTCTGTGGTGACCAGTGACAGGACCTGAGGGAATGGAGTTATTATATCTGAGGGAAAGACAGACCTAAAAGGAACCATAGGTATTTTGAAGCAGAAGATCAGAACTCAAATTCATATTGAGAGATTAGCAGAGAAACATAGGGGAAAAAAAGATGAAATACAATTAAAAAAGTAAAAATACTATGCTTGAGCAAGAGGAGTGCAAAAAAATACAATATTTCGGTAATTTGAAGCAAGAGCTAAGAGTTATATCCTATTAAAAAGTGAGCATGAGTTAGCAGTTCCATGCTGCTATGAAAAAGCCAAACATCACACTAGAATCAATTAACAACAATAGAGACTGCAGGAGACTTGGCACAATATTCCTGTTCTGTTCAGATTGATCAGATCACCTCCCAAGGTTGCATCTATTCCTTTTTATAATGTTCCCAGAAGCATGGTTACAATACTTGCTTTTTTTCAGGAAAATAACTTTTCTTTAAATCATTGAGATGTTGATTTAAGGTTGAAATATTCAGAAGACCTAAGTGCCCAACTACCACAGAATTCAGGATGGTTTGGATGCTAATGGCAACTGAGCAGTTCCTGAGATGTTACAGAACATTAGCAAATGCGTAATTCCAGAAAAAAAATTAGTCACTTTTTAAGGTGAGTCAAACTGTTCTCATAACTAGTACTTGAATTAGCTCAGATATTATTTTTTGTTAATTACCTCTATTTGTGATAGATTGCTGCAGCCACAGATTCTTCTCTTTTGGGAGTCCACTTTTTCTTTTCTGTAAGGATAACACAACTGAAATTTGATTGGATTTTTCTCTGTTTGAGGCCTCTGTTTCTGTGATAACTCCCACTGCTTCAGAGAGACATTTCCACCTCTCTTTGTATTCTGTATCTAAAACAAGAATTTGGAAATACTTAGGTCCATCTTTGTTGAAACAGCTGAATTTTCTCATGTTTCAAATATTTATTTATTTTTCAAAAATAATTTTTTGGAATTAAACCTGCAAAAGATCTTTAAATTTTTATGTATCAGAAAGTTTCATATCCTTAAAATAGCCCTAGGACCTGTTAAGAGCTTAAACTTTAAGGAAAAATAGTCACATTTCATAGCAAGTAGAAATACAAATTATTAATCAATCCAAGAAACAGCAAAAATAAAAAGGAGAATCAATCCACAAAACTATTCTCTCAAAAGAAAATCTGTCATAATTGCAACTAATAAGCAAGTAAGGTCTATTACAGTTTCTTATTTTCGTAACAGAGAACACATGCAATGGATAGCCTAATGCTAAGAGCAGTGATCTGTACAGAAGATAACGTAGCATAGTGTTTCTATACTGATGTTTAAAGGAGAGCAGAGAAAGCTGTTTCAGGTTATAAACGTCATTTGTTCTTTTAGGATACAGGCTAATTTTTTTTTCAAAATTTCATTCAGAGACATGGAAAACAAGTCTGCTCAGAGAATGAGGCTTCCTATTAGCACATTTGGAAATCTACTTGAAGATGTGCACCTCTGGAAGAATTCTGCAGCATTGGAAAAGGTACAGTGGTCACTATAATAAATGTGTTTAGCACAAGAGGAGAATGAGAGAAAGGTGGATATTTGTTCTGTTGACTCGAGCTTAGTTTACTTTCTGACTGTTTATTTCTGGTTATCAGTGACAAGTTTCTAACATGCTTCTGTACTAGTATGAATTCAGGGAGTTAGCAGAATATGAGATGTAGAGAATAAGCATGACAGTTTAAACTGTAGAAGAGTATAAAATTAACTACTGAGTTACTTTAAAACAATTAGTTTTTCCATGGAAATTTGTATCTTTCCTAGCTAGCCTCTTTTAAAAGATAACTTTACTCTTTTCTTCATGTAGTAATAACAATATTGCAATTTCAGCAGTTAAATCAGTAGGATTTGACACTGTTTTGAGGAGTTGTAGTAATGATAAATCAAGAAAATAATTGCAATTAATATTAACGCTTAGAGTAGTTTTGACTTACAATTGAGTGCTTTAAAATGAGAGTGCCT
Source organism: Corvus cornix cornix (assembly GCF_000738735.6). NCBI lineage: Eukaryota > Metazoa > Chordata > Aves > Passeriformes > Corvidae > Corvus > Corvus cornix. The sequence goes on from NC_046333.1 coordinate 49,436,495, forward strand.
TAAACAAAACCAGCTCTGGATGCCTTAACTTCTCTATAAATATAATTTCAGGAAAATCCAATCCATGGTAAATCATGCTTTCTGCTATGGGGGTGGTGACATTTCTAACACATTCTCATGTAGACACAAAACTTCCAAAACCGAAAAAGTACCACCTAGAGCTTGTACTCAAGAACTAAACTGGCCCATCTTTTTTTTGTAGTACATATTTTTTAGGAAAAACTTCAGTGACAGTATGTCTACCCATGCAAGAAGGTATTAATCTAATGGACTTAACTTAATTCCTGAATCTGGAAACAGAGATAGAAGAAACCCTGGTAATGAAGTCCTTTCAAGCTAGAAGCCTGAGAGTTCAGGACTTTTATATTTTCACAACAAAAATAAAACCAAAAAGCTGAACCTTAGGAGACTGCTATACCACATGGAAATTTTTGAAAAGCATTAAAACCAAACTGCCAGCCTTTTTTAATGACACCACTTCAAGAACTAGTGGTGCTGTCAGTGCTCAGTAGGCATGAGACCAAAAAGAGAATGGGGATTTTGAAAAGAGAAATGACCAAAGTAGATTAGGGATCTTGCCTTGACTTAAATTGTTGTTAGTGGGAAAAAAAAAAAATCTGTGAAAGCTTGTTTTAGGCTTGTTAGAGCTTGTTTTAGGCAGAATTGGTGGAAGACCCACACCTCTTGGGGAATGTCTTTTTACTTGAAATGTTGGAAACAAAGTCCAGTTACATGCACACTTAAGAACCACTATGCACTTATAAAGAATAGGGAAAGTCTTTTCAGCATTCACAGCTATAGCTTAAACAAGTGGCACATATTTGCTTAGCAAATGGCTCTAGAAATGAAGATTATACTGCTCCTTCAGGTGTCTGGTGCAGCCTTGTGTCCTGCCTCACAATGGAAGCGTCAGAGTGCAGCACATGCACATGGGTCCTGGTTGCTGTAGCCTTGTTTGGGCTACAAAGCCCATCAATGTAGCTTAAACCACCATGGTCAGCAGTGCCACACTGGGTACCCAAGGATGTTCCCAAATGCTGGGGAGGTGAGAACCTTCAGAGGAAGCTAAAAAGTGGCAACATTCTGTAAATGACTGAACTGGGTGTCTTACTCTGTCTTTCAGAGACTAAAGCATGTCTTGCAGATCCACCAGGATCTAGTTAATCAAACGTCCACTGTTTGGGATTTGGCAATGGCATGCATCTTACCAAAAATTAAAGAAACAGTAGAAATTAGGTTAGATTTTAGGTACCCCGCATGCCAGTTTGATGCCCAGTCTCTCTAGTCCATCTAGACTGTGTACAGTCTAATATGCCTTCAAATAGGGTAATACTTAAAATGAAAACTTACATTATACTATTATTTTAGTGAAAAGTTAAAATTCCCTTAGTTCATTTAAAGAACTTTGATTGTCTGCAAGAATGTCAATGGTCATCCACAGAGAGCTTCTGACTCTTAAAATGAAGTAAATTGCTGGAACTACTTCCCATATTCACTTGCAGCAATCTATTATATTCCTTAGTCATCACACTCATCTCAATTAGACAAGCTTGGGATAGGATATCTATGAATATGCAACACTGCATCTTGAAATAGATATAGCTACCCAAAACCTTGAATTATCTTTATAAACCTATTTAAATTAAAAATTAGAAACCCTCAGTCTTATCAACAAGACCCATGTTATATAACAGGCTTGGATTAGCTGCAATGCATACAGTGTAATGGTTCCTTAGACTCCCCTCTAACCCCTAAATATTTTGTCACTTTTGAAGGCAATATTTAGCTTTGGAATATTTAGTTTATTTTAGAAATACTGAACATCACCCCAGGTATAATAAGTCTGAATTACTGTCCCACAGGGATTTTAAGACAAAAAAAGAAAAAATTCAGGCTAAGATGGGGACTTTTCCCAGTTTAAACCAAACATGTGACCTATCGTAAACCCAGCATGTTGGTTAGGTAGAGTATAAAGACATCTGTTCGCACCTCAATTAATGGTGCTGGAGTAAGTGAGTCTGATGTGGCCACAGCTGAAGTCACAGAATGTTTTGTCACTGGCATCAGTTACAGCAGGATGGGATTGTTTGCTATTGAATCAATTAAAAGCAAAAAAAAAAGCTTATAAATCAGTTTCTTTCTTGAGAATTTTACTTCCTTCTCTGGCTTCTACTTTCAAAATATACCAAATTAATACTCTTCTACCTAACTTTGAACATTTTCTTTTAATTGAGCTTCTTGTCTTTCTAATTACTAAACCAGAGTTTAGTTCATCAGCAATAACTTCGGGAGTTTTAAATTCTAGATTTTTCCAACTGAAAATCACTGATCTTTATCATTCCTGCATTTCAAATATATATGCCTGAAGTATCATGGTATGTCACCTGAGACCACTATTAGAATTCTTCATATAGCTGAGGTCTGTGTAGGAGGAAAACAAAGTTTTCCTTACACGTAACACTCAGTAGTATCCACTGAGTCTCTCAGTTATGAGTTATACTGTCAGTCTCAGTAATTACTTCGTATTAATACGAAGGATGGACATTCCTTTCCCTTGGCTTTCTTTGCATGTGTAACTGAACACCAAAGTCATCAGTCTGCAGAATTAACTTCTCTCCAGAGAGCACAGTAACCTGGCCTGACTCCCAGCTGACCATGCCTTGAGCAGAAGGTAGGACTAGAACCCTCCAGGGCTCTTCCTTAGCAACCTGAATTATTTTATAGTCCTGCATATCCTGAACATCAGAATCTTCAACAGTAATAATGCAGCCAGGGGCTGAAGAGATGGTACAGACTGCTCAGGAGCAGCAACCAGCATCAAATACTTGAAGCAGCAGTAGCAAGAATACTAGAGACTATTTATTTAGTAGTTACTGACTGATTTGGCCCAAAATATGGTAAAAGAAGAATTGCAGAGGTGTTTTAGAGCCAGGATCAGGCTCTTCCCAGCCATCTCAGACTTATAGAAAGGACTAATCTTCAGGAAAGTAAAATTCTAGTCATACCCTCTAAAATCCATTTGGTCAGTGACATGGTTATAGGAAGAAATATATTTTAAAAATCAGAATAACTGTTATCACAGTTTTATTTGCTTTCTCTTTCAGCATTTATAATGTTGCATTTACAAAAGGACGCTGATCACTATGCTTCTGCTAAGCCTGCATTTAAAAAAAATATGGAATAAACTGCCACCTAGAGTTAAATCCTTGATGTTAATATTGGTTATATTTATATTCGAGATAGACAGCTTAACTATTGCATTATTCAGGCCCCAGGTACCAGAAGTCAGCACAGTCTTTGAACACTTGCAAAGGAAGTACACATTTGTTATAGATTACAAATGGAATCTGATGATGTGCCTAATTTCTTGACAGATATAAATCAATTTAAAAATCAGAAAGGACCTAGAGATCATTACTAGCATATGTTATTCTCACCCTGTTAATGGTGATCAATAGTCCAAGCAAGTATTATTGAAACCAGGGTGCCAATTTTTCATCTAGCAGTCACTTTCGGTCCATTAGGAGTGAATATGTATTAGCAAGTCTCTACAAATTCATTAGCTGGTTCTTTTCATCCTAGACGTATTTTAAAGCAAATAAATATCTACTGGCCCCTATACCTGCTGCAAGAATTCTGAATTTTATTTTTTTATTTTTACTTAAACTAAAATATTATTAACTATGTTAAGTAAGTGTGGTGAGTTGACCTTGGCCAGCTGCCAGGTGCCCACCAAGCTGCTCTTTCAGCTCCCCTCCTCATCGAAACAGGGATAAAAAAAGATTAAAAGCTCATGGGACAAGATAAAGGCACTTTAATGAAAGAAGCAAAGGCTGTACACAGAAGCAAAACAAAAACAAAACAAAGAAAAGAGGAAGATTTATTCACTACTTCTTATCAGCAGGCATTGTCCAGCCACTTTCGAGGAAGCAGAGCCTCACTACGCATAACAGTCACTTCAGAAGACAAATATCTTAAAACCAAGTGGCCCATTTCCACCTTTCCCACATCCCCACCTCTTAGCTTTTATTGCTGGGCATGATATCACATAGTATGGCATATCCGTGTGGGGAGTTTAGGACAGCTTTCCCAGCCTCCCAACCCCTTGCCCACCCCCAGCCTGCTGGCCTTTGGCAGGATGGGAATGAAGAGACAGCCTTGATGGTGTGCAAGCATTGCTCTGCAATAGCCAAAACTGGTGTGTTATCAACACTGCTTGGGCTACACAAATCTCAGCACTACAGCGCTGCTATGAGGAAAGTTCATCCCCCCCCAACAAGTAACTTGAAAGTGCTGATAAATCCTCTGTTGCCCTGTAGAAAAGTAATCTCTGCATTAAGGCAGCTGTGACAGCTGAGGACAGCAGTGAATACTGCAGGTGGTCATTGACCAGTCCTTTGAACACCTGCTTCTCCAGACACTGATGATTTGTGTGATCTGGTTTCCCAGAACATTTTACCCAAATATTATATTTTAAAAAATATCTCCATATTAGAGATACAACAAGAAGTATATAAAAGATGCATATCATTCCATCTACGGCACAAAGGGAGATGGAAGTCAGACCCCTTCGATACTTCCCCTTACACTAACACCTGTCAGTCCTTTAATGCAGAACAAGCTTATTACATACACCTTTTGCTAGTTTTTTGATACAATGTGGTTAACCAAATCATGCCGTATGTTCACAAGTCTGGAAGCCTGTTCCCAGTAAGATTTTAATGCCTTGCTCCTTACAAATCAAACTGGAAATAAGATTTCAAATTCTACAAGCTGTGAAGAAATCCATGATTGAATAGAGAGGATAAACCTAAATTGGTAGCCACCTGTAAAGGAATGGCCAAAAAGATTAAGCTATTTTATCTTCCCCTCCCTTCTCCTTTTGCAAACAACTGATCATCTTGTGAGTGAGGAAGTGCTGGATCAGGTTTGGTAAGCAAAGATTGCTTGAAGAGAGGGATAAGGCAGACCTCCAAAACAAGGCAGAAAGGGGAAAGAACAAGAGGGAAAATATGACAGGGAATGATCTTACACCTTTTCTTTTAAATCAGCAGAGCTGGGTGCCTCTTGAGTGCCTGAACTAACACCCACAGCACAGGGAATGGACAGGGGAAGGAGAATGGTATGATAGTTCACAAGACTGGAGAGCTATCATGGGTTGACACAGGCTTTTTAGGAAAGACAGACCCAGGGTGGCAAGGAGAGGGAACAGCCCTACATGCGTGAGAACAATAGGGATCTCCAGAGCTCTGCCCTGGGATGGACAACAACACAGTTGAAAGCTTATGGACTGGGATGAGAGAAGAGATCAGGATGGCCAGAGTTTGGTGGGTGTCTCCTACAGACTGTCTGATTAAGAATAGATGAGGCCTCTTCAGACAACTGAAGCAGCTTTACATTTGCAATTATTATCAGGAATGACCTGAACCACCAGTCATCTGATAAACAGACAACAGAGCAGAGCACAAGCAATCCAGGAGGTTTTTGGAGGGCATTGGTGGCCACTTCCTAAGATGGGCAAATAAGGAATGAACAGAGGCAGCTAGATTTGAGGGTAGCTTTGTCTGCAGTGGCTCCACATGACATTGTGGAGTTCAGGATCCTGAAAAAAATAAGCAAATCCAATAAACAGAATCACAGCCCTGAACTTCAGGTCTCTTCAGGGGGTTACTTGGAAGCATCCCATAAGATAGTCCTAGAGGAAAGAGGGGTCTAAAAGATCTAGTTGCTTTTCAAAGATTCTTCCAGCTGAGAGCCAGGAGGTCAAGCAAAGGTCTGAATGGATGAATAGTGAGCTCCCAACAAAATTCACATGTAAAACAAGTAATAAAAACAAACAAACAAAAAAAGTAGGTGGTTTGTACATATCCACTGTATTGTCACTCTATACTGGAAGCATGATGCCTTGCTCCTCTGTAATAACTCACAACAAGCCTCAAATCCACCAGTAAATTTTATCTCAGACAGTAGCTGACATGATATAACCATGTTATCCCCTGCTACAGAGCTGTCGTGCAGCATTAAGTCTGTTGCTAGCACTTTAGAAGCATTTGTAAAAGCCATGCTGTTACTGTTGCTATATCATCATCTTGGTTTGTGAAGACTCCTCACATCACAGATAGTGAAATAGTGAAAAAGTTTGCACAAGGCCATTAAATGTTTAAGAAGTTGCATCTATTCTCGCAATTGAAGTACTTAGTCCTCAAAATACAGGGAAACTGTGCAGTTCAGTCCATGTCAAGTAGTTGCCTATCAAGCTATAATTATAAAGTAATAAATTACTGTTTCCCTACTTTGTAAGTCTGCTCTGCTTATAAGTTTTTCCCGCCTCCCTCATGCACAGCAATTCCTTTCTTTCTCATCCACTTAATTTTGTTTAAGTCCAGTGACCTTGAAACGAAGGTTTTGACACGTAGTAATGGCAGATAACCCATTTCACACATTTGGAAATGTTTGTTTAGTTTATTATCATTAAAATCCTTTAAAAACAGAGGAAAAAGAGGGAATATTATAAGCGGGTATATCTTGTCTGCAGTAATTAAAGGATCCTGTTCTTTGTTTTGAGCATTCTTGAGATATTCAGAATCATAGCATCATTTAGTATTGTTTGAAATTGACATGACGTGATATTTATGAAAAATTAGAAATACATACTTTTTATTAAAAGTACATTTATCTTCGTAGATAGTCAGTCTTGAAGGCCTCAGATACCTAGGACAATACCAGGTGAATACCTGGACTATCCATAAATGCATGACTACTCCCTAGAAGCAGGACAATTTTTTTTTAATGTAGAACTGCTTTCACCTGCAGTATTCACAGACAGGTTTCTTCAAGGACTTGTGCATCTCTGTACTTAAGTTCATTGATAGCTACCAAAGCAATGGAAAAAAATTGAAAAAGCATGTCTTTTTTCTTTCAGACAACTTAACTCCTTTAAAAGATAGGTTTCTAGCTGATCACTTTTTTAAAAAAGAAAATTAGATTTATGCAGAGGCTGGATTCTAACTCTACTAGTAGCTCAGGCTGCCGTTGTTCAGTAAGCAGCCTGAGTACAGGCAAGATAAGAAAAAGGAGGTATAAAAATAAACTGCAATGACCCAGTTCTAATGTGAACAAACACAACCTATGACCTCCACAGCCTGGAATTTTGAATCTCAGTCCCATCTGGAAGACAAGAGAAGGGGTCAAATATCCCTGACTCTACCTGCCTAACACATTTGCTTTGCTGCAGTTGAATTGATTCACTAGTCACATGCTTTACCAACTTCATCTAGGACCACTGAAACCATGTCAGTGACACTGGAGATAGTGCTGCACTGAAGAGACATGCTGCTACAGTCTAAATATGCCTCTGGCTGCAGAACCCTCTGTTTTGTAATTTGGAAGTCAAATTGCAGAGCTTAGCTAAAAGCAGCAGTTAATAACCTGCTCTGACATCTGTTGTCACTGAACAGGCTAAGAGATAAAGTTCACAACGAAGAACCCAGAGAAACCAAACACATGCCAAGTTTTCCTTACAGACCTTCTTCAGAAATTCTAACACTACAAATGTATACACCAAGTACTAATAGAGAGGCAAGATTAGTCTGGAAAAAGCCCTTGCTTGAGAAAAGAAGTTCTTAAGTCTACATTTCTCAAGCTAAGTCCTGTTTCTTCAAGCATCCATCATAAAGTGATACCAGTTAATGCTGAAGGGTTTATTCAGTGAAAATAATTGTCTTCTGACAAAAAGAAAGTAAAACTAATGAACAGTCTGGCACTGAGTTGGGGTAGGAGGACTGGAGGGAGCAGGCTGAGTCACAGCCCATTTCCCACCCTGCAGCCACACCCGGCGCCGCTGGCCCTACCGAGCACCACCACAGGGTGCTGGCAGAGACCGCAGCACTGACGGGAGCTGCAGGAGGGCGTCTCTAAGGTCCCTTCCAGCCCAAACCATTCTACAGTTCTCCAACACTTCTTGCAGAATTACGCACGGCAAACAGATCAGTGTGAGAATTCACAGCCCCAGTATAAAAGTCATAACCCCAGTACAGAACCAACATCACCTGGCACATGTTGGGAAAAACCACACGAGACCTTTTAAAACACAGGGAAGCACCCAGGACTTTTGCTTCTCCTAGGTAAGCATACTCTTGCTTATTTCACTCCTACTGTTTTCCCCACCACTCCTTCCTCTATCTTCTCAGATGCTACTGTGGAAACTTAGATCAGGCAATAAATTAGTTGCAGATTTTAGACAGGGAACTTGTTTTATTTACTCCTAGGTGTTGAGCAAGGGGGCTTGAGAAGGAATAGATTTGTAGTACCCATGGAAAAATGAGAGTTTTGGAATAGTTCTCCACCCATTTACAATCAATGGTAAGGGACTTAAGCTTCAAATAAAGGACAAGACAGAGCTTAAATGGAGGTCTTGGGCCAGGGGCAGCAGCTGTGTGGGTCCAGGTCCCAGGTCAGGACTCTCACAGCAATTGCAGCTTCTCTGTGCACTTGGGGCCCTGACATGAACTGTATCTCTTCATTCACCATGAGAATCCCTCTGGTTACAGAATTACAGTCACCCTGATGAAAAAAATAACTCCAAAATTTTGCTTTGAGTGGCTCAACTGATACCATCGAACAACCAGATAGCCTCTGAAATCTTCTCAGAAAGAGAATAATCCTAAAAAGGTCACTGAACATAGTGAAACATGTTTAACACCAGCTGCGATGAAGACTGGGGAAAATACTTTTTTCCCATTAGTAACAATCTGCTTTGCATCAGAGAAGGTGATTTTTAATCTTCAAGAGACTTTGTACTAAGCAATTGTTGTGATGAATAAAATACAGTAATTCTTGAAAACAGTTTGTCCCAAATTTTATAAGAAATGTGGTTTTTCACATGGCTGTGTGTCTGACAGATAGCAACTGCAGTAGATACATTTTTCTGACTTTTAAACAATTTTGTGAATTTATACACCTATCAGTAGCTTCATCCTTTGACTGCAGAGGTTTTCATTTTTAATTTTGAGTCAGTTCTTCAGCTAAGCATAAAGGTAGAGCCATCACTGTGGAAGATTTAATGCACTAAATTAGGTCTCCTGGGGTGTATATGGGAAAAAAGAAAGAAGAAAACGTGATTAAAAGGAAATTCAGACAGATTGTTATGAAGCTGGCAAAATAAAGACTCTTACGGTATTCCTGAACTAATGTTAGAAGCTTGAGAGAACATCAGAAACTACTACAGATTTTCATGAATAAACATAATTATAATTGGATTGACAGACAATGTAGAACGAGATTCACAACTGAAATGCTCATCAGTGACACCCTGTACTCTCAATCCAGGGATGGCAAAACTACTGTGGAAGTGGCAGGCCTAGTCTATTATACACTTGGGCTGTAAAGGGTCATCCCTGAATACGTATACAGGGAATATGATGTGACTTCTTCACATGAGACATATTGATTCAGAGGCTCATTCTTCTTCAGCTTTAGTTTGTTTCTCCCTTTTTAGCAGCTCAAAATCATATACTTAACCCAATATCACTTTAGGACCCAATGCATTAGATTGAATGCATGGGATTCAAAAAGATCATGAGCAGAATTACTTCTATATAATTGCTCATGGGTTTTATGTTAAAGCCACTAAGAAAAAAAATGCAAAAGAGAGTCAAAACTTCAATTTGGCTCTTTTTTTGTGCACTCCCCTCAGAAGTTATGAAATGGTTCTACGTGTGCAAGCTCCTCTCCTGGTAACTTGGAACCTGGTAGCATCAGTGGCCACAAAAAGCACTAAGGTTTCACAGTTGATATATGTCCTCACATTCAGTGAAAAAAAAAAAGACACCTCTAGACAGAAAAGAGCTGCTACTAATGTTAATTAGAAGAAAGACATATAGAATGGAAACATTTCATACCCTATTTAACAGAAGTGCTTGGCTGGTCTACTCACACTGGCCAGCCAGCCAGTGCAGCTGCTAGTCATACCATAAAGACAGCAGGTAAAATTAAGGTAGATTTAGGATATGCTGAGTGCTGGGCTATTTGGGCTATATTTGCCAATTGTGGTGGACATTGGAGATACTGCTAGGGATGAGGCCAACCAAGGTCTTGGAGAGAACCAGAGTTCTGCAATATGTGTACTATATGTACCTGTGGCAATGTGGGATTATTGCAAGAGTACATGACTACGTCATAAATCCACAGACAACCAAACTTTAATATTAATTTCCAGTTTTTAAGACAGCTTATTCTGCTCCTTAGGATATATAACTAGCCATGGAAAGTAATTTTTTAACTAAAAATTACTGTGAATATTAAGTTTTGTAATTCTAGGTCTTGTAGGAAGACATTACAGGAACTTCCACCATTTTATTTTGAAATCTCATACATTAACTGAAATAGTGAGAAACTGTATCTTTAATAAGATAACTTTTCTCCATTGTGTATTTTGGTCTTAGTATTTAAGTAAATATATATTTAATTGCAAAACAGTTTGGCTATAAATAAGTTCTTATGATTGAACTATGGAATACATCCACAGATATCTGAAGTTTTAATTAGACTCTGGTTTTTGTATCGATGGTGTCCATGCTAGTTTATATAGCAAAATATTTTAGAAATACCAACATTCCCCAAAAGCTCCATAAAAGATCACAAACCCCATAAAAGCTTCCAAGTACTTACTACATATATGCACCACTACATGAAAAAGCTACTGATATTTGCCTTTAAAGCAATAGTTTCGTGCATGGACGATGATTACCTCCCCAAATGTCCTCCATAATTACTTTAAAAGAGGTAAATAGTTGTTCCTATATTTCTTAGCATTTTAGAACTTGGAAAATCTATTGCAAAATGAAATGGCCATCAATTCAAATAAGTACAGCAATAAATTGATCTCTTCTTCTCCTAATTTCTATATTAAACGCAGTTGCACATAGAAGAAAGCTTTAGTACTTCATCAAGCATTTTGAATATATTTGCATACAGAATAACTAGAAAAGACCAAATTACAACTTAGAACACATTTTTATAGTAGTTCTATCCTATGCCAAATGGAGAGCGCCTTTTCTACACAAACAAAAAAAAAATCTAAAAGTTGTATGTGATTGTAGTACTGCTGTTGCTATGGGTGTTCTGAATGTCCTCCTTAACATCTTTGTCTAGTTAAGACATGCTATTAATGTACAAGGACAATATAAGAGCATATGAATTCATTAATCAAAATCACAAAAAAATTTAAAATTATTTTTGTAAGTGTGACATTGTGGGCTTTTTTTTCTTTTTTGGTTTGCTTTTTTGTTACTACATCATTTCTTTCGTCTTTCTCTTCAACCATAAAACTAAGAAACTTTTTGTATGTGTGTGGGGGTTTCAAGAAAATCAAGATAATGTAAGTCCCAGAAGTCTGACAAAAGTACCATAGACACATGTAAGACTAATGAGAAACTTTTATTCTGCCATACAGTATCTGGATTGGAAGTATCAGGCAAATGGGGAAAAAAACCAACAACAAAACAGCTGTAGTGTCAAAGGGGGCACACCCTGTAGAGTTTCTTGGACTTTCAATTCCTTTAAGCTATGAGATCTAGTGCCCTGGAGACCTTTGAAGGTGGCTGGCAGCACCAAGCATCTGCTGGTCCCTGGAGATTGGCCTATGACTTCACAGGTGAAAATGAGCTGAGAAGCTTCTGCAAATCTATCTTTAGAGGTTTCAGTTAATTATCTGACTGCCACGAACTATAGAGCATCCCAGAGGGTGGAAGACAGGGTAACAGTATGGATGCATGTTGCTAAAGGACACTGCCTATTTGGTGCTGCTATCTGCAGGCAACAAACATCTACACAGGCTGGATGAAGGCAACAGGTACCCTTTAAAACTCTTCAAGTCATTTAATGGAGCTGGATATTCCAGGGATTTAACAGCTGTAACATCAAAGGCTGCACATGAATGGAGGACTTGGAAATACTCCCAAGGCTGGTAAAGAAAGAGGACATAAAACCAGACAGCTGTGCATCTTGAATATATCTTAACATGCACCATCCAGTTTAGGCATTAGCCAAGAAGTCCCTCTTTTCTACATCTGAGATAATTAAACAGGGTGTCCTCAAGGTAGCCTCTCTAGTGTCTAATAATGTATGCACTTACACGACAACTTTTCCTTCAATCAGAACACTGACATTTCCTTATTTTGCTTGGCAATCTTCCAAGCCTTGTAGGAAGATACTTATTTTTAGAACTATGTCCTAAGTTAATTTGGTTGGAATTAGCCAAAGGGCTCAAAGGCATTAATGGAAAACAGAGAGATAAACATGCATGTGTGCATGCATGTAACACACACACATTTGAGCCCACACAGGCATTTTTGCTATCTTATAAAAACCAATTTGAAAATACAATTTAAAACACACCCTTCGGCAGTAACCTGCATGTTATACAACAGCAAATACATAAAGAATGGCTGACGCTTTATTTGGTTTGGAAAATTTCCCTATTGCTCATAAAAACCAAAACTGAACTACAGAATTAAGCTTATATAGGAAAAAAGATTATTTTTATAGTCCCAGAAAGATATTGTAACTATATGCAAGTCCCAGCATAACGAATGATTCCCTATTTGTCAAGTAATAGCATGGTGGTCTGTAATAAACACTAATATAATATAGCATGTCAGAGATCAAAGCCTCAGTCCTAAAAGATACAGAATAACTCATGAAATCATAATTACTGTTTTGATTTAACCCAGGCAGCTTGCTTAAAGCATTTTTTTAAAGACAGGCAAGCATTTCAAAGAAAACAAGTTTTTAAAAGCAAAACAGGAAATAATCTGGTTCCCTGTCCTTCCTCTTTTTATTTTGTGGCACACCTATTTTTGATATTATATAAAAGCACATATCCAACCTACTAATTCCCTCATCACAGTTTTCCTTCAGTACTGCTGTCAACTGCATTCTATTGAAGTGGAAATAGATTTCTTTAGCATAGGTCTCCTGCTTTGTGCTTAGTATCATATAAGCTATAACATGATTAAAATGTGCAGTCGTTTAAGATGCAAAACTCAAACTCACAGTTTTGCAGAATCAGGTCATGATTATACAGTCTGTTTAATGTGATTAAATCCTGCTGATTACATGCAAAAATGGGTGCATTGCTCTTTAACTTGCCTGACTGTGCCCCCTCAAAAGCCTTCCTTCTTGTACCAGCATTAAGGAAGATGATGGGAGTAAGCAACTGGGCACATGAAGAGACAGAGTCAATTTCTGTCAGGTTAACATGAGTGTGAGCCATCTCTGCAGCCTCTTATTTGCAAGTTATCAGTATAGATGTAGTTTCGCTTATTTCTATAAAGCATCTCATACTGTTGGGGTACTTTAAAAAAGTGAATTTTCCTTGTAAATGTTGCCATTTTTAGATAAACAACTTAAAAATATTTATTATGAAGAAGTACATTTTATTAGTTTGACCATAGAATTTTAATGTGAAAACTGTCTAATCAATGCTAATGCCTACACATCTCAAAATTGACCTTATGACAATTTGTGGTCTGCATAACAAGCTGTGTTTTACCTTGTTCTTCTTGAAGAGAAAGGTCTACCACCAGTACTGGTGAAGTCAGTGAAGATCTAAAACCAAAAGCTTCCTTAATAATCTAGAAATATACATAATACATTAAAAACTGGAAGCAAAATTAAATTTGGGTTTGTGTCACTCACAACAGTAACTATAGTCCTACACATTAAAACTGAGACTATTGGGAAAAGATATAAGGGACCATGTCTCTGTGCCTAAAACCCTGAGAGTTACAATCAGTAATCACACTAGTAGGCATATGCACCTGAACCAACAAAATGTTATCTTAAAAAAACAGCTCAAGTCTTAAAATTATATGTCATTCCTAATTGGAAAACAAATCACAAAATGCCACTCAAACCATTTCATTCTGTATGTTTAAAAAGATTTTTTCTGCATCCCTTTTGCAATCTTTTAATCAGCAGCTGTTTACTTTACATACATGATGAGTGTGTTAACTCCAAAGAAAAAAAAAGAAAATGTTCCATGGAAATAAATGTAATTTTGCTTTCTATAGCTTGAATGCAGGACTCCAGTTCATTCTAGATTAATTCCAATTCATTGTAATTCATTACACAATTGAACTTTCTCTAGATATAATGTAAAAGTTGAAGAAGGAGTTTACAAAGGCTTTGCCAACTTCTGTGTAACTAGCCTAGTCCCAGCTATGTGCACCCCAACGAACAAATGCAATTCTATTCACATCTTTCACCTAAGGTAAGGAAGGTATTTTTCCTTATCATCCCAGAAATAAATGTCCTTGTGGAAAAGAGCTCTGTCTCTTTATAGTTATTTTTGGATAAAGACTGCTAAAGAGGTCTTCTGCGTCCTGGAAATCTCCAGATTTTGGAGAAGAAGACTGATCACATCTTTTAAAATAGTAATCTGCTTGTGGAGCACTGTTTGGAATAGAGCTACCCAGTCAGTATGCAGGTGGCAGAAGATGTCTAAATGTGCTTTGGTCACAATCTGACAGACATTTTAACATATTTGTGTTAGTCCTGTGCATTGAATGATTATAAAAGTTATTCCAGTAGTAAAGTTAACAGATGCTAAAGTTTTTGAGGGCTTAAAGCATTAGGAGTAACCAAGATGGAGGGGTTTGAATCAAGGGGTACCTACATCACAAACCAGAAATGCATTTTCTCTACTTCCCCGGTTTTCTAAGACTTTAGGATTCACATAAGTAAGCATTTCTGATCCAAGAGGAAGGTCAAAAACTTGCTTGCCTACAGCGGAATCCTTCATCATCACATGGCTCAGGCACATGCCTTTACAGACTGTAGCTTTAGGTCACGCAACAAAACCAACCCCAGAACCTGTAATAGTGATGAACTCGATTTGATTTGTCCACTTAAAGCTGTCTCATATTTACTGAAAAGCTATACAGTTTAAAGTTACAGAGCAAACATATCCTTTCCCCATTAGTGAGACTATCATATCCAGAAATGCTTTCGATAGCTACCGTCAGCCTTATCCCAGAGCACATCTCCTCTCAGAGATAGAAGCTCTTTGGTTTGAGGCAGGGGCAGAAGACGGATGAATCCTGGCAGCTTGTTCACTCCCCTGGGATGGTACTTTCCTCAGGTGCCAAGCAAAAGACATATTCATGCTGAGCTGTGAGAAGGATAGGTATTTCTGAAAGGAATATGGAGTTGTTGCCACACCAGGGGCCTGAAACTGAAAGGAAGCATATTCCCCCTATGAAAATGGAGGAATAGAAGTAAAAAAGTATTACATTCAGACAGTGCAGGGTGAAGAACAAAAGAAAAAATAAAAATGGCACTGAGTGAGCAGACAAAGAACAAATGGATGAACACTAGACTTTGCAAGGCAGATGTTTATTTTGCAAAGCTGGATGTAAATGGGATTATAAGTCTATTTTTATTTTCCTTAAATCTTAAATTTGCTTAAAAAGCAAATTTAACTTAATTTTGTTTCTTTCCCCTGATACATTTTCCAACTGTATGTTCATATGACTGCTCCAGAAAGGAGCAAGAAAAGATCTAGTGCAGCTGATTTATGTTTTGTAACTGAAAAATATTTGTTCCAGCCTTGTTCTTTGTCACTTCTGTCAGATAATTTGTGGCTTAAATTAGAGAACTAGGTTCTGTTTGTTTTTTAACTCTGGCAACACCTGAAGGCATTACCTAAGTTTTTCATTGCACCATGTATTGAGGAAGAACTTGATGTACCTAATATTGTTCCTAACTGGCAAGTTTTTAATTTAATAGGTGGATAAAAATTCAAAATAACAATGGTAAAATCAGTCATATATTAGACTTGGATGGAACACATCTTTTCTCTTTTCTTTTTTCACCTCCAAAGCACTGGTGAGTTTGGAGTAAATCAGGCTTTTTCTGGCAGTTATCTGTGTAAATCCAAAATCTCTTAAGAATATGATGACTAAGCAGATCTAAATTTCAACTCAAAACTGCATTGCAGACTCCTGTGCATAGTTGTTAAAGAGATTTTAGCTTAGTTTTTAAAGTTGCAATCTCAACTTTGGCTCCAGAGTAGTCTGGGTCAAGTAATGTTTATATTCAGTGTTTTCAAATAAAATCCCTGTGATTGTACTTTTGGTTTGAGACTGTATTTTGACTGCAGCATCTGTACTGCTTGTAATATGGGCCATAAATAAGCCTGAAGTACTGTATTCTCAGCCTGAAGAAAAAGTGACATCTTTGTTAAACCCACTGATATCAAGGAGAAAGGGAAAGACTAAACATGCATTTTAGGCTTACACATTCTTTTCAAGTTGGCACTTCCAGAGGAACTATTTTAAGAAAGAACGGGAATTATCAGGATATTATGGGATTTATTATGGAAAATTTCACCGTCCTACTTTAGGATATGTCTTTGCTGCAAGGATTAATACTCAGGTATGTGAGTCACTCTGCAAAATCCTATCTAAGATTATGCCTTTACGGATCCTTCATGACCTTAGATGTATTGCTGATGTCCTCATGTCAGCAGTAGTGGCATACGTGGTTCCAATTCTTTCACAATGAGCTGTGGAGAAACGTGTCTGTCTTTCTGGGAGCTGGATGTAAATTATGAGAAAAGAACAAGTGGCATTTAGTCCTCCTGGTAAAGGAAGAACACACAAAATCAGAGGGTTGTTTTTTTTTTTTTCAAACTGTAACATTAGGGGAAAAAAACCCAAAACCAGAAAACCAAACTTGTGAAAAACTTAAGGCGAAAAACAGAATGTCAAAAATAAAGCCAACAAACCATGGAAACAGTTTGAGGTATCAAATCTTTAGTCAGGGACACATCTTGTATATAAAATCCACCCAAATGAAATTCTTCATAATGGCCTCTCTGACTGTGCGTCCAACTATGAGGAAGAGGAGTGCCCGAGGAACAGGTTTTTCTGGTGAAGGAGGGACTTGGTAGTCCTTGCAATACATGAAAAACAATTTGGCATTGACATAGGACCAGCTTTTACTCTCCTTCAGAGGAGCAGACACTGAATTCTGTTGTAAAGTACACATGGGAGAGAGTATTGTGAGACTCCCAGACAACCAGAGGAAATGTCATTCAAATAAGCAAAGATTGTTGTACTCCTCCATGTTGCCTCTTCCTAATGCATTACAAGCAGCACTTTGTTTCAGGTGCTTGAACTTACTGTGGCTGTTTCCAGTGATAAAATTAAATATCTACATTTTGTAGTTGCATCAGTGTTTGTTATGAACAAACTGCTGTAAGTGGGCAGCAAAACAAACAAGCAGAAGAATGCAGCCAATTCCCAAGGTGGCCTCTAAGGTCTAAAGCTTCAACTCTGAGAGCATATACAGTACTAATAAAGTCCTTCACACATAGAGAAGATGCAAACAGCAGTGATGTACAATGGAAGAAAAGTATAATAAGCTCTCCAGTATTCTCACAGTTTTTGCCAAGTCCTAAAAAGAGCCAGAGCCCTCGGTGGAGAACAGTCCCGACGTGTGTTCTGATGTTGAAAACAATCCAGCAGAGAAAGGGAAAAATCCAAAATTCCAGGAAAAAACAAAGTTCAACTCTCCGGAGGGAAAAAATTTACAATATTTAGCTTCTTTCTTATAGATTTTGGAGCCAAGTCATTTATTGCTAGAGAAGACAAGCTTTTAAAAGATTTTGTAGTGTTTATGATTGCAAAGCAAAGCCTGAAAATATGACTTGACAATTTCTTAGAGGTTCAGGAGACACAGAAAATGTAAACAACTTTCAGTTCCAATGTCATGATTCTTAGAGCCTGGCTAATGGCTCTGAACACCTGAGGCTGCTGATACTGCAGACAGAATAATTATTTTATTCATAGCTATTCAATTCGTCTCATTTTCTCCCCTGCATACATCCCCTATAAGCAGATTAACTGTCTTAGAAATTTTGTTGATTATGGATTAGGCCTTTAGGACTCAGTGGAAAACTTTGCTTAAAGAAAAAAAAAAAAAGTTTTAGAGTCACTTCTAATACCCCTCTGCTCAGATTTTGTTTTTTTAAATACACTTCCTAACCAAGAACCTTTTGTACCATATGTTAACTGCAGTCAGACTTCTAAGGATGATATCTTCATCTGGATTTATGTAAAGAGGACACAACAGACACCAATTTTGCAGAATACAAATATGGTAAATAATGCTAAATTTTTTAAGGCATAGTGAATAACTTTGCTTCCTATTTGTCTTTTTTTTTTTTTTTACTAGCTGTTAGTCTTATTAAGTGGGTATTTCCTCCCAAAATGTTTTAGATATAACTTATTTTGTGTTCTATGTGCCACTGAGTATCTTAATTTTGCTCTTAAGTCACTGGCAAAATTCTGTATTGTTGTAACACTCACAGTGTCAGTGTCACTGTAATCACTACTGTAGCAGTTTGTAACCTGAAATTCAGGCCCAAACTCCTGCTTGGGACCTGCACATAATGTCTGGAAGGATAATTATGACATAATGATTCAAACAAATTCCTCTTACCAGAAAAGTAAACTGAGTCCATTGCGACACCATCACCAAACAAAACTAAAACCCATGTAAAGAAATTGTTTGCAATATGTTCTCAAAAAGCCCGTATTTATGCTCGAGAGGATACCAAAAGTAGGTATTTTTTAGACCGATAGGCCCGTCATGTAGACTGTCAGATACACTCAGGGGTTCAGATCTCAGAAGAGAAACTATCCAAACCCTTTTACAATGGGTAGTTACTGATACCAGGTCAAGCTTGGGTAACAGCAAATAGTCTGACGAGAAACAGAAATATCTTTAAATCACAGATATGCTTTCATGACTCTTGACCCACGTGAAAGGAGTGGGATCATTTACCGTAACATAGAATAAAAATTCCATTCAACAGTTTTATCTACAAATTACTGTATCATTCAGATAAAGAATTGCGCAGGTTGCTCTCAAAGAAATTTTAAGAATTAAGGTGACTTTTCTAAACACTTTGTTGTGTTCGACCTTGCTTGCCTTTGTATCAGCAATGTACAAATAGCATAGGAAGCCTTCTGTTTGTGTGCAGTATTTTCACAGAAAGTCCCCAGCCACAAGCTAAGTAGGTGATGACTAACATCTATGTTACAATTCTGATATTACTCTAGTTGTGCCATGATAGATTTTTGAAAAGGACACCATAATTTTGAACGTTCTCTTTGTATTAAAAATATAGCTTATCTTTATTATAATACTTAGACAAGTAGGATCAAGCTGCTAAGGCAAACAGTGTCTGTCTAGCTGCAGACAGCTGTTTGAATAGCAAAATGTTCACTACAGTGAAGACATGTAAGCTGGCAAAAGCTTTAAAAGACATTTCAGCCTCCAGTAAACAGTTTTGAGAACATGAACATTGGGGAGATATTGCATCCTTATTGCAAAGGATGAAGCACGAATTAAAGCTGATGCTTCTTCAGTAATTATTTATCTAATGCCCCACATCCACATCATATTGCCTTGAGTGGCCCTTTCACATACACTCTTGCATCTTCTGTCTGTGCTGCATCTCAGTGAATGATGAAAAAGCATAAAGTGAATGAGATCTTTAATTGGAAATTATACAGCTGTGATCCTGACCAGAAACAAAACTTCTGATCAGGCCACGCAGACCAAAGAGCAACATCCTGAAATAACGGAATATTCAAATTTCACACATAAAAGATACTCTGAGTTCCCCTTTCAATCGCATTGCTATGTAGACTTTTGGGGGTCATGTGACCTTATTTTAAATGGAATAGAATGCAATCACAGAGAATTGCTTTTAAACAGTTAAGACTTAACACTTGAAATATTTAATGACTACAAATTCTTCAGATCTCCTCCACCTCACCTTCTCCCCCAACAAAAAGAGTGAATCCCAAATTAAACAACCCTATGCAAACTCTAACCATACTGTCAGCTTGCACGACAAGCAAGTTAAACAAGAGAACAGAAGCCAAACTTTGGTTTGTATCAGTTGTTATGGACAATCAGAACTAATTTACAGTACTCAGAACTAATTCTGTAAAAGATCTTTCTAGACTGTAGAAAAAGGTACAGAAGTTCAGGCTTGCTGATGTTAGAAACAGTCTTGCAGCCACTTCCATGATACTGCTTTGTAAAGCAAAATTGGTCTGTTGTTCTTTCAGTCCGTCCCTCCCCCAACCCTGCCTGTAGTTTCCCCTTTCCTTAGCTTTCACTTGTTTTCTTGTATAGGCCATGAGAATGTATCCTTTTGCTCTCCAAATGCAGGTTACTGCTCTTTCAGAGGTGATCGTGATGGCAATTAGGTCACCAATTTCAATTTTCATAAGCTGGTGAGCTAACAGTTATTTAGGTTGTGGAACTGCCCTCCTTTCAGGGCTGGAAAAAAATTTGCACTCCTTTGTGCTTCGCTGCAAGTTGGCACAGTTGCTCTTTTATTGCTAAATCTTGCTTATGCCCCTGCTTCTGTCTGTGCTGTGTCCTCCCCCTCATGACTATATTTTTGTCTCTTAACTTAGTGGACTTCCTATGCTTTACTTCGCAAAATCTTTATAAACTTCTGGATGTAGAGCCTGATGGTGCTATCCCTATCTCCTCCTGCTGTATATCAGATTTTAATGCTGCATTCAACCCTCATTTAAGTACACAGCCCCATGGCTTCCAGTGTTCCCAGTGGGATTTCAAAATGTGGATCTAGACCATCAAACAACTCCTTTAGCTTATAGTGAAAACTGTAAAGAGTGCAAAGAACACTAAGATGTTTGGCAACAGGTAGGAGTTGTTTTTTAACTATGAAGGTATTTGCAGCCATCAGCTTTCAGGTACTCCTTCTAGATGAACTAAGCATTTGTTTAGGCCTAAGAGAAGAAAATTCTGTAAATATTTTAAGGACTGGGTGCAAACACTTTCTGCCAGGTTTGCATTTGACTACAGATATAAATACTTGTCCTATCACAGTAGTTCACACCGTGCTTGTGGGCTTGTGCAAGTGACATGAAAAGTAAGGCGTGTGCTGCTCTGCCTGGATGAGTGTGGTGCTAATGTGGCTGCCCTGATGCTGTTAATATGGCTTGTTGCAGCACCTGTCCCGAGCTGTATGTAATAAATGCAAAAGGATAAAATGGATAAAACTCTCTTACAGATGACCCATCAAGGCTAATGGAGTTACTTGAAGATGGGCTCAGGGAAACAAGTGTTCTAGTGCTTCTGGCCTACTGTTGATAATTCTTTCAGTCTCTGTTGAAGCCTCATTTCCAGACCTGTTTATACTAAATTAGAAACACCCTCCCTCCCAGGTAGAAAAAAAAAAATTGTATATTTTTTCAATTTATTCTAAGAAAGGGAACTGGCAACATAACTGCAGATTTCTCTTTCTCCCAGCAGTTTTTCAAGAATTCCCTGATATCATCCTCTTCCCAGGAGCTGCTGCTCCTTCTCACCTCTCCTTTATGATGCTGACTCTTCTGTCTTGAGTCTGTCTGTGGTTCAGTCCTCCTCACAGCCTCACTCCTTGCTGTTGCAATTACACTGCCTTTCCCTTTTGAAGTTGAGGTGATAGTGACCAAAAATTAGAACAACAGATTCTAGCATCAGTAAAAATTTTGAACTATTCAGGCTGCGCCGATTGCTGTAAAATCAGAGAACAGTTTTCAGCAGAAGTACTGGTAGGTTTATTCCAGCAGTACAAGAACAGAAGGTGCTTCCCAGACCATTATGCTGTTGGGCTGCCAAAGCCCAAGCAGAAGTAGGGGCAAATTCAAGTACAAAGTATTAATTGTGACTTCATCTTGGTGGGAGATTTGCATAAGATTTGCACTTCTTTTACATCTAGCACACTTAGGATATATACACCTTTGCAGTAAGTTTTCAAAGGGGATTGTTTCTTCTGAAAACCGTAACTGCTATATCCAAACAAACAAGAGATACAGTGCCTAGAAAGTTTGTTTTTCTAGACTATTACCTTGGTTCAGCTACTACTATTTATATATATTCATAAATGTAATAAGATTTTTACCTCTTACCCCTTATATTTTATGAACTAGGTAATTTATCTTACCAGTTCACGATACTGTGCCTTGCCCAGAGGCCATATTTATTGACTCAATGACATGTCAAGCAGTAAGTGGTTAAGTATTTTGATTCTATTTCCTATCTACCTAAGTATGTGTTGAAGTTTTTTCATAACTACAAACTACTGATCATTTACTGATCACTCTGCTATTTTATAGCAGGGTGCCTTCAGGATTTCCTGTACCACAGATCTGAGCACAGGACATTATTTGCTTGACTTGAAGCACAATGAAAGCCACAAATATGGATCCCAGCTGTGTACATATACATCTGCCAAATAAGCACCTACAAAATTTTAGGGGACCAAAGCAATACAATTAAATTCGTATTTCACAACATCCACTGCTCAATGGTTTTGAACAATTTTTAATTTATCAGAGTGGTGATACACCACATGCAAAGCCACTGCATGGCTCTGTTATTGCCAAGCCTATTGTTTAAAGTAGAGTTGTGTGCACTGTGAGATTTGGATTTTTCCTGAGGGATCAGCTTGGGGGAAAGAGTACTGCTAACATGAAACAATCAAAATTATAGACTCATAAGTAAAAAGTGTATCAGAAACTTAGAAAAAATAGTATTTTTTATTATTTAGAAAAGGCAAATAAACGATTATGAGTATCAAGGGTCTGCTCTTTTTGCTTCACATGACTAACAGCTGGGTCTCTGACAAGGGCAAAACAGTTGCATGAGTAAAACTGAAACTCCATAATACTCACAAATAAAACTAAGAAGTGGTCAACCTTGAAATGGTAAGTATTTAACAATCCCTGAGAAAATTACAGAACTTCAACAAAACCCATCAGCCTTAAGAACTGCTTAATGCACTTCACATTTCTGCAAGAAAACAGATTTTGCTTTTACTCAGGGAGAAAAAACACTGTAATAAGAGGGTTGGTTTTCTTCACATTAAAATAGGAGTGTTGTTTTTCCTCCATCTTTCCTGCAAACCATTAGAATTTCTTTTGTTGTGTTACTGGCAATGCAGAAAAAGACCCCATCTTGTTTCTACTCTCCTTATGCACCTAAGGTTAACTTTGTAACTTTAAAGGCTTGTGAAAAAGCAAGCACACAAACAAAAGCCCGCAGAACACTTCTTAAAGGAAGAGCAAGTTTCAGACAGGAATCTTTCCGTGTATTCAAATACTGAGCTGTGGGGGTACATCACCCCAGGGCTCTCTGGACTGGGGCAGACATGGCTCTGTTTCTGAGGAGATGTGTTTCTGTTCCATGCTTTATGCCATTACTTAACAATGCTGTAATAAGGTAACAGGCTTACAGACGTTTCTTTCACAGAATCAATGAGTTTGGAAAAGACCTCTGAGATCGTCGAGTCCAACCAATGACCGAACATCACCATGTCCACTAGACCATGGCACTGAGTGCCACATCCAGTGTTTCCTTAAACACCTTCAGGGACAGTGACTCCACCACCTCCCTAGGCGGCCCATTCCAATGTCTAAACATACTTTCAGTGAAGAAATTCTTCCTAATATCCAACCCAAACCTCCCCTGGCGCAGCTTAAGACTGTCCTCCAGCCCTGTCGCTGGTTGCCCGGGAGAAGAGACTGACTTCACCTGGCTACACCCTCCTCTCAGGGAGTTGTAGTGAGCAGTAAGGTCACCCCTGAGCCTCATTTTCTCCAGGCTAAACAACCCCAGATCTCTCAGCCACTCTACACAGGGCTTGAGCTCCAGATAGGACATGCGCTCTTCCTTAGCATCCAGAACAGGGAAAAACGCGCAGCGTTGCATACGTCACTGGTGGATGAGAGACCTGCTGCTTGGTCAGAAATGTAACAAAATATCTCGATTAGCGTCCGCAGCACAGTTGCCTGACACCGAAGAGCTCTGAGACAGGTCACAGCAAGGGAGACAGGGCAAAAACCCCAACCCGCAGTTTCGAGCTCGATGCCCTGCGGCCGGACCCCGCCAAAGGCCGCCGATACCGATACCGGTGCCGGTGCCGCCGGGCAGGCGCAGCGCGGGCCGGGGCTGGGCGGGGAGCGGAGCGGAGCGCCGGCCCCGGCAGGGGCGGCCCCGCGGCCCCGCTGGGCGGGCGGGGCGCGGCGGCGGCGCACGTAGCCGTCCCAAGATGGCGGCCGCTCCGGACCGGGCTGCGAGGGCGGCGGCGGGGCCGGGGCCGGCGGGCGGGCGCTGAGCGGGGCGGCGGCGGCGGGGGCTGGCGGTGCTCGCCTCGCCTCCCCGCGGGGTGCGGGGTAGTTTTCCGCGCGGCCGCCAGGCTTCACCATGCTGCGGGGCTAGAGCCGCCGAGGCGCCGCCGCAGCGCAGCGGGGTAATAATGTTAACAGAGGTAAGAGCGCTGCCCGCGGCGTGCCGGAGCGCCGGGAGCGGCTCGCTGTCCGCCCGAGCGGGCAGCACTCAGTGCCGCGGCTCAGACCTCCGCCGGGGGCCCGAGTTGTCTCGGCGGCTGGCAGTCTCCCCCTTGGCCGCGGAGGGCGGAGGCGCCGGCCGGCTCGCCCCGGGCACCGCCGGGCCCCTGTTATCAGCCTCTCTCCTCTCCCGGCCGGGCGGGACGGGAGCGGGGCGTTCCGCCGTGCCCGCTCCGTGCGGCCGCTGGGCCCGGTCCCTGTTTCGCCGCGGTCCGCAGGCGGCCGGGCTGTGCTGCCCGGCGAGGGGCCGTGGGGCCGCGCCCCCGCCGCGGGCCCGTGTCTGGAGGAGCGGAGCGCACCTGGTGACGGGAAGCCCGCCTCGGCCCTGGCCGCGCCGGGGAGATGCCCCCGCCTGGGCCCCGCACGCCCGCTCGGGCTTCAGCCCCTCTGGCCTCCTCCGCCGCGGTGGCTTCGTAAAAGCTCCGTGCTTGCTTTCTTCTTGGAGGGCTTAAGCCGAGCGATTCGGCTGTGCTTGCAGGAGTTTGTGTCAGTAGGTAATCCTTAGAAGTTGGCTGCCCCGGTTCACCTCTGCCTGATGGAGGGTTTCCGTCCCGAAGCAGCCCGGCAGCTCGTCTGTGAGGCAGGTATTTGAGGATCAGCGTGGGCTATAAATGTCTGCTGTGTCCAAAGGCATTCTAAAAGGGGGAATCTGGCAGTGCTATCTGGCAGTGCTTTCCCGTTGCTGGAAATTAGACTTTACCCTGTATTCTGTTTTGTCTACAAAGAGCAATTGATTTTCTATTTTTAATATGTCAGCAAGGTATCCTGAGTGCAGATATTTCTCCATCACAATGACTGTGTTACCCATGTTTTATAATTTGACATTTTATTCTACAGTGGAGGTTATTCATCCAGAAGTGAGTTGTGTTAAAGCTTGCTTTCCAACACCTGAACATTTCAGCTCTGCTTTCCTGAATGATATTAAACAGTATCTTCCACGTTTCAATTTGCATCAGTTCAAAGTTTTAGGGCATTAAGAAAGCAGTTCTGTAGAGCCATGAGCTCTCAGATTTCCCCAGGAGGGTAAAATTTGCAGAATGAGTTAAACCTGTAAAAATATATGACCTAGTTTTGCATTGAGGGTATTTGGTGGGTGGTCAGGATTAATAAGCTGCATTGAAGAGAGTTGGTGAGTGTGATGCGTAAGCATTAGCCATAGTAATTTAGATTATTTTAAGGGTAGCATAGAACATTCTGGGTCGGTGCCTCCTACTGGACTGTTTGTTCCTTTTGATGGTGGCTGTGTGTGCCTATCCAAGACACTTTATATTGGAACTGAGTTTTTTTTTTTCCTAACAGTGCTGAAATTGTGTGAATAGCAGTGTGAATGACACTTAATCCATTGGCTTTTTGAGGTAAAGCTTAGTGATTTTATCTGTTAAGACCAGTTATGACACTTACCCTTGGTGTCAAGAGGAGAGGGTTCTGATGTTCCCTACTTCTAGTTCCTGTACATAAGTTATAGACAAGATGCTTCAAGGTAAAGTATTCCAGCCTTGGTCTCTGCCAAGGAGAGGAATTTAAATTTTAAGGGAGTCTAGCAAAAATGCAGGCTTTGCCTGCCTCAAAAGCAGTTGTGGGGAGTTCTTCAGGCAGTCAGACAGCTCTAGGCTGTCAGTAGTACCCACCTAAGGTGAGCTGGAGGAGTCCTTTCCCGGTGCACTTTTCTGGGTATTCCGATGGTGACAACACCCTGGGGAAACCGCACACAGTCGCACCCATGAACCCTTACCACACTTTGGAGGAATATGCAGACTGTTTCAAGTCTACTGATAGATGCTTTCTTTATATATGAAAATTGAGATTGACTGTATGGTGAACTGGCATTAGAAGCAAAAACTGCACTAGTTTTTGGTGCTTGATATTTGTGGACTTTTCAAGTTTGCTACTGTCTAGAATGGCCAAGATCACTGTAATTTTTTTTTAGCCATTAAAAATTTAGATCAATTTCCCCCACTATAACTGGTAGTTTTATAACTTAAGAATGTAGAAAATATTTTTTCTTAAATATGTTTAAGCATGAAAGAAAAGCAGATCAGGTTTTACATGTATTGTAATCATGCAGTTAAAACATAACGTTGAGTTTCTCAAGGTCAGTTTCCTACATCCTTTGACTGTATCCATATTGCAGACCCCAGCAGATTCATTTCAGTTTTGTGTGAATGCAGTTAAGATTAGGACTTTGTAATCAGTAATTTCAGGGGAAGATCACACTTCCTGTCAGGAAAAAATACTCTGTGTGTTTTTTATTTGACCCTTTCTGCCTGTCTTATTTTAGTTGCATTCAAAACCCATGCTGTTGGATGCCAAGCACATACATTTATTTACCTAGCTAGCAAATGCCATTTCCAAATTTTTCACCATAAAACTTATTTCTGCAGTAGTGTCAAATAGATTCTGTTGGCATGTATTCAGAGTCCTGCTGTCATGATCATTTCCCTAGTCTGTCGTGTTGGCCATTCTGTGCCTTTTCACTTGTTCCCCTTTTCTTGTTCATCGGATGTCTCGTCTGCTTTTCAGGCCGGTGTGGCCTGTTCCCGTGTGACTTACTGTCTGATCACTTTCTCATCTGGCGAGGCCATGATGGACACGAGTTGCAGTGGTCTTTCTCTTGTCTTTTTGGAAAGCTGGCTTCATCATGCTCGCCTCTTGTGCGGTGGCAACCGCACTGCACTGGCTGCGGGGAAGCAGTTGGTGTTTTACAGCTCTGGCTCTTGGTGGTCAGTAGTGTCTTAAATTCTGATGGAACAAACATTCAGTAGGATTTTGACTTAGTTTACAAGAAGTTTTAGATGTCTTTAAAACTGATGGCCTGTGCTGCCTACATTTGCAGCCTGTGTTAGCTCTGGAGAAGGCATTTTATCTCAACTGAGAAGTAGATTCCTTTTACTTTTCTCCAGCCACTCATTAAACTGCTTTGAGATGCTTAGGGAGGACTTCCTTCAGAATTTATCAGCAGCTAAATTTTTGACAACTTAATTCTCAGCAAGAGTAACTTGTTGCAGTACTAGTGACAGTTGAGAAGATTTTTGAAATTTGACAAAGTAGGAAAACTTCTTTCTTACCCACAACTGAAAATGAGCCATACTAAATGAGCTCTGATGTGTTGGTATTTCTTACTGCAACAAGTCAAGATAATTTACTAACTACATGCAATATTTCCATTAAACAATCCACATTTTGTTTATAAGAGAGGTTTAACAACCTTTTTTCTTGTTTTTGGTTAAATTTTGGTAACTACTAGCCGTTGAGAACGGTTTCTGAGCAAAACTAAGCAAATTAGCCTGTTTTTTTAAGAATAAAGGTTGGCTCAGCAGCTTGTTTTAACTTGCTCTAGAATAATAGTGAATTAGCCTTCCTGCAACAGTAGCACATTGTAAAGTATATTAGTACAGCTCTGAAAGATGCAGAACACAGTTAACTGCTTGATGTACTGTAGCATTAACTTCTTCTGTTCCTTGATACATGGCAGTGGCAGATTGCACTGGTGCTTTATGTATCTGAACTATGTTCTGCTGGAAGCACCATTTTCAAATGTGTAGACATTTACCAGGGTGCTGAAATAAATTAGTTTCTGTCCTTTTGTGAAACTTGTGTGCTGGGACTTTCTTTAGTGCCAGTGTTTTGCTAGATGAGATCTAGCTGGAGCATTAGTTAGAAGCCCTTGGGAGGAAAAAAGCCTCTTTCTCCTTTAGTATTTTCTGTCAATGAGGTTTCCCGTACTTCTGGTTTGTGTTGTGTCCCTAATTGTTCCTATTACAGCTCTTTTAATAACTCCATATTTTATGAAGTGTCAGTTAAAAGTATGTGAGAAATGCTAAAATTAAGAAAACTAACCTTTTACAAAGAACAGTTATCATGTATTCCTAAGTACTTGTTTTTAAATATTTTGTTGGCTACTAGTGTCTAAACACTAGTGTCTAAACACGTAGTGTCTAAACACTCAGGACTATTCTTAGAGTGTACAGTTGGGCCTAAACTGCTGAGACTGAATGCAGAGTTCTGCATCAACTCTAAAATATCAGTCTGGACCATTCCCCAAAACAGTGTGTAAAAAGAAAAGCATGAAGTTCCTTACTTCAACAAAAATAGTAATAGCTTGTCTGGTTAGATAGCTAAAGGAGCTCCACATGATGGTTTCCTCAGTCTGGTTGCACTCTAAGGAATTATCTCTTTTTTAAATATGTTTGTTGTCTTCTCCCCACCCTTACAAAGATGACAAAGCATGTTTTCTTTGAACTAGCATTGAGAGAATTTCTATTATTAGAAAAGAGAAGTCATTGGTATTATATCTTAAGTTATTTGCAACACTGGAGGAATTAATATTTAGAAGTCCCACTAGCAGTTTTCCCCATTGCTTGGTTGAGAATACCAGGGCTCAAATGATAGCAAAATCAGTTGCAGTTGTCACTTGCAGTTATGTGAGCAAGAAGCTTCAAGAAGTACAAGGCATTGTAATCTTGGGCCCAAATGCTTGCTCTTATGCCTCCACCATGTGATGTCTGATTTCTGAACTAATAAAATGAGGCATTATTTCATGATGTAAACATATTGACAAGTTTTAATAAGAGCACTCTAACCTTGTGTACATAATTTCTGTGGAATCACACCTTAAAATGATGATGGCATGATTGTGATTTACAAGTATGGGGTGAAATGGGTGTTTCTTTTTATTGTGAGTAAGCATAGATTATAGGTATGTTCAACTAGGGGAACTCCTTTTATAAATGCCTTTTGTTTTGGACAGGTCAATTCCTACGCTGTCACAAGTTTGGGAGGACCTGTTAAAGATTATTATTGCTCTGAAATGGGAGTAGCTGTAAAATCCTCAGAGGGTGGAGATGGATTTCTGAAGAAGTTGCAATGTTGATTGACTTTGTGTTCTGTGTGGAATGGGATGTGATCTCAGTGTTGCAGTTAAAATAGTGTGAGCCAAATTTATTGCTGTATTCTAACATTGACATTTTACAGACATTTAAAAAGCCCCACAAATTTTTAACTGGTTTTTTTCAAGTGGGATGCCATGAAAAATCTGGGATTTCCCAGGATGGAATACAGAATTTGACCATGGTGGTTAATGCAGGAGTTTATTTTGAAGCTGTTTTACCAGCGACACTGAAATTTTTTCAGTCCTGCTGTTTTGCCTATTTTCTCGGACAGTGAGCACAAGACTAATTTGATTTGAACCTCACCAGTTTGTCAGTCCACCAGTTGCCAGCAGAAGGAGATAAAATCATCTCTGTTGGCTTGCATTCCATTAAATCTTTTCATGCATCAAATGGCCTGTATGATGTCCTTTCTGCAACTTCACTTGGAAGGATTTTGTGATAATCAGAAATACTAAATTTCAAGAACTTTTTCTTTATTTCACAGGTGGAAATAGCACTGTGTTTATTCATGTGAGGGCTAATATGGCCTAATTAAAAGTTCACAGGTACCATTGTTGTCTGAAATGCTTAATTCAGGATCCCATTGTGGTTGGAGTTTTGAGTAGGAGGATGAGTTTTGCACACATTTTCTTTCCAAGAATGCTCATAAGTTTGGAAATGTACTTTGAAGGATATTAACTGCTTAAATGCACTTGTGCTTTTGTTACAGTGTTGGGTTTTTTTTTAATGTCTGTTCCTTTGCCTTTCTTCCCTTAATCTCATGCTTCTTGGAGGAACGGGGTGATCCCAGTTCTATTTTAATCAAATCTGTTTGTGTCAGAATATTTTTATTTCAGAAATGTCACTATTGTAAGACCATGTATTCTTGTTCTTCAGTATATTTTTGCAATTCTAAGGAATGAGTACTCAGCCCTTCTGGTTGTGCCTCTAAGGCAGTGCAGGTTAGCCTATCTGTTGTGATGTAAGGGAGTGAACTTGAGCCGGAAGTTTGAGTTGCTACATATCCTGTAGGACACCCTGCATTTCTACTCTTCCAGCGCTGTTAGACAAGGCCAAGTAGAAAATAATCTAGAATTGCAACATTCTTGCAGCAGCTGTCCAGCTGATTTTGAAACAGTGCCTCAGACTTGGGATGGTTTCTCACCTACCTCTTAATTGGTACTGAAAGCAGTGGGGAATGAAAGTGTATGGTGTTCCCAGTCACCCCTTATACGGGATTTGGCATTCCAGACTGCATGGATGAGTTGAAGATCTGGTGATGTACATACCGTGGGAAACAAGTGTCCAACCTGTGTTACTGCAGAAAGAGTGATTGGTTTAAAGTCTTGCTGATTGTCAGAATGGTCTTGGAATTGTCTGACTTGGAGAGAGATGAGGGAGCCTTGCTTGTTGCCATGCTGCTGTTGTAACAACAGCTGCTGCAGGCTGAGATATCTCTGAGGCTTGAGTGTTTTCTCCTGTGTGAGGCCCACTTAAACCTTTACACTCCATGTCCATTATAATAAATCAAAACTTTGTTTAGGTTGGTTTTCCCCAAAGGTTGTGGTGTTTCATACCATTGTATCAGCTTACTTCTCTGAAGCATATGTAGTGATTTTTTGTGATAGCTTGAAAATAGTAGGATCAGTAAAAATGATAAGTATTCCTTATTCACTGAAGGAACTATTTGTGCTTGAAATCGCATCTGTATTTTACTGTATGATTTTTATTTTTTTTCTAAAAATCCATGCAAGTGGTTGTGGTTCCATTCTCTTCCCACCCACCCCCCACCAATGTATCTTGGTGTATTTGTTACTGATAGACATCTTAATTTTTCATGAAGCCTATTGGGGATTTAGGTATCCAACCTCTTTTAACATACTTGGAAGAAAAATACCATTTTTTATTGTTTATATACTCAAATTAATATTTCTGATCACAATGCTAGCAAATGTAAATTTCATTAACTTTGTAAAGTAAAATCATATACTATGGAAGTCTTAAGTCTTGTGATTTAATGCCTGAATTACAAATTTAATTTGATGGTACATATAATGAAGTGGTAATTACTTTTTATGCTTGTTTATTTATTTTGTAAAATTTAAAAATTCTTGTCGAGAACAAATTGTTTTATGTGAATATAATTGTTGTCATTTTGATAAGAAGTTATTTATTTACAACATTGGGCTAGGACAGTAAGGTTTTATTTAAAATTTTCATGCTGAACAAAGTTTTTCTTTTCACAGTCAGCAGTTTTGCTAAATTGAATAGTGTGCAGTAGGTAGGTGTGTTAAAAATAATTTGTTCTTACTTTGTGTATACAAGCACTTTAGTACTGGTACTTTGCTTTATGGTCTTACAACTGTGTAGTTCATTGTTTCTTTTGTGCTTTATGCTTGACTTGAATGTGTGCTTAAAACTTTGAAATAAGTTTTATATTTATTTCTTTATGTTGTTTTTTAAGGTCTGGACTTTAAATGGTACTGGTCTTCTGTCTTTCAGTTGGCAGTTGTCCTACTGCAGCTTCTTAAAAATTCTTATGAAGATTATGAATTAGCAGTAGAGAGACCAACAAGGAACAATATTTCTATGAATGTTTCTAAGATCTTCCATTACTTTATTGGATATTTTCCTTTATTGAATTCTCCAATTAATGATGGTTGGCTGTTGCCTATCACTGTTTCTTTTAATTGTGCTTTATTTTACTGGCACCTTTTTTGTTTGAAATATTTTTTCTATTTTAACAATCTCAATATAACATGATGCTTGCTGTCTTCTTAATTTTTCTCTCTAGATTTCTAGATAATTGCCCATAACTCCTATTTCCCTTATTCTCTATTTTTTGATGCATTATGCCAAATGTTTTTTTGTTTTCCAGTGATCAAAGTAGCTGCATTGTGCTGTGTGGAGTTATGTACCTGGGTTGGTCTATGAATACTTCCACCTTGCTGTCTGTGTAGTTCTTATTTTCTTCGTTCTTTGTTTCTCTCATGTGTTGCCCTCTCCTTTATTGTTATTTTCTTTATGTAGTTACCTTTGTTTTCCTGCTGCAGTCACTGGGATGGCCATGTATTTTCCTTTAGATGTCCTTCATGCACAAAGGCTTTAGGATGCTAGGAGTGCCATTTCATGTTTGGCTTCACGGGGTGTAGCTTGGGTGCTACTAAAGAGGTTTTTCTCCCCTCCACCAGACACAAGCTGGTCTGACTGCTTCTTGTTTCACGTCTAGCAGCTAAGTAGCAACCGCATGAAGAATTCTTTTGCCTTGGTGAATGAGTCTTGTGGAGGGATATGAGGGTGGGAACACAGGATAAGTTGCCAGATCAACAGCTGCATGGTTTGGTGCTAGGGAAGCGCATAGTGCTATTCTGCGTTTCCTTCCGCGTAGATCTAAACCAAGTCAATATCCAAAATAATTCCTGTACTTTGGAAGGCAGGGAATGTCACTATTCCCTCAGTGACTTCTGAATGCATCACTGCTTCCAGAAGAAGTTATGAGTAAGGTTTGTTAGCTCCAGTTAGGTTTCTTTTTTTTGTTCTTGGCCATGTGGCAATAATTGAAGTTTTCAGATATCTTCTCTAAACTTGCCCTGGGAGCTGGATACTCAAATGACTCAATTAGTTTAATCTATAATAAGTTTCAGTCTATAATCTTGAAGTGGGAAGAGTTGATGCACCATTTCTATGGTTTCCTTCCTCTCCGAATTCATTGAAATTTGTTGGAAATATTCCATGCCCTGATGTTTGAGAATGAAGTGT
The DNA here is from genome assembly GCF_000738735.6 of Corvus cornix cornix. Lineage (NCBI taxonomy): Eukaryota > Metazoa > Chordata > Aves > Passeriformes > Corvidae > Corvus > Corvus cornix. Next base: position 49,469,568 of record NC_046333.1, read on the forward strand.
TTCAGCAAGTTCATGGAACTGTCCCTTTATGTAAATGCTATTTGTAGATATTCACATTGCTTTCCCTCTTCTGTTTCTTAATGGGAGAGGTAGTATGTGAACCTGGAGATATCCAGAAAATAGTTGACGTGCTGATTCTGGGCCCAGATTTAGTATGAGGAAGAAGATGACTACTTGAGGCTAAAAGATTAATTTGGGATACTCAACAGGCTCTTTGCTTTCATAGAGAGGCCAGATGGACAGAGGTTATGGAGCAGAGTCTTGGAAGAAGCTGTAGGAGGCTCCACGCTAGTTACACTTACCTGCAGCGCTGTCAGCAGTGTTCTGTAGCAAACCACTTGATAAAACTTGTGGAGTTTCTCAGGGTTGTGTGGGCAGCAGACAGCAGTTTTCTCAGTAACAGTATTAGGGAAAAGGCAAAAGTGCAGAGAACTGTGAAAGAGATGCACAGAGTGAGCAAGCCTTCCCAAATGCCTTCCCCAAACATCTCTGGAAAGCAAGTGGGTAAAGCACACAGGCAATAAGGACTGTAGGAGGTTTTGGGAAAAGGGGATATTAAATACATGAAGGGGAAAGATTTGATTTGTTTCTGTTGCATTCCTGTTACATTTGTTCCATTGGAAAAAGACAATAATATTTAAATAATTTCCCCCCCTGTTAAGTAAGGGCTTTTTTTGCTGATTAGAAGCAAAATCAGAGTGCTGATTTTTTGTGTTGGCACTGTCCATTCTGTGAAGGTAGGCATCAGCTCCTTATTAAAGAAGTTGCAGATTTTTTTGTATATTGTGCAGTATTGAAAAACTTGGTGACACTGAACTAATCTCTTTCTCTTGCTTTATTTTGCGCAACTGGATGATGTTATTCTGTCCAGAAAAACAGTTGCAAGGAACAGGAAGTTTTTAGGCTTACTCTAGCTTTGTAAAGGTTTGTGTCATTTTGTATAACAGCTGTTTCCATGGTTATTTTCTCTTAATCCAGTAAGCATGCTTCATATGAAATTTGGCCTTGTTGGAGTTCAGATGTACTCTCAGAGACCACTGGGAATTTGTAGTGAAATAGTGGTTTTATCAGAGTTTCTGTATTTAGTAACTGGAGAAAACCTGTGGTACTCAAAGAACTGCATAAAATTTAAACTTTGGAAGAAAACAGTGGAGTAACATTACAGTCTCCAGAGGAAGGTGCTAGTATTTTGTCAGTGGTTTTAAGTTTCTTTAAAACGTACTATATTTGCAGTTTGGGATCCTACTTATTATTTGTGTACTGACAGCAACTTCTTTGTGGTGCATACTCTGATCTTTGGAGTTTTTATATCCATTTCATTTTCCAGTTTGTTAATTATAATACTGATTAAAAAGCACTACATAGTTTTAAAAACTATTGTGGAACTATCAGTGCATTTTAGACAAGAAATTAGATATAGCGAAGGATTGACCATTGCAAGCAGGAGTCCAAACTGAAACTGGTTCATGCTGCTGGCACTGATTGAGGTCTTGGAACTAAAAGAACAAAAAAAATCTGCCAAAATATTAAAATCAGTGAATACAGTGTTGGTAGCTGTTTCTTCAGAATCTGGTGTTTTGGCAGCAGATGCCCTTTATTACTTTGGTGGTAGGTGTGTAGAGACTACAACTCTTGTTTATTTTTGAAGACAAAGGTGAGCACCAGAGAGAGGAGGAAGGGAGTAATACTTTTAAAAATTGTGTTACTTCTCTGTCACATAAAAGAGGGTCAGAATGTTAATTGGGAGCACCAACAAGCTTTCTAAATCTACCCTTCTCTTGGTGGCAAGTGTCGCCTGTGGCTTCATAATATGGATATATTTTGTTTCAGCACAAAATCCTTTGTGGTGGAATTGGATATTGTACATTGGTTTCCAGATTGATTTGGATTTTAATGGGAAGGCCAAAACTGGACACAGGACTCCAGGGGTGTCCAAGTGGAGAGAAAGATTCACTTTGCTGTCTCTGCTGGTGACACTTCTGTTGATAGAGAGTAGAATACTGTTGGCCACCTTTGCTGCAAAGGCACACTACTGGCTTGGATTCACCTTACAGCCCACCTCGGGGTCCCTTTCTGCAGAGCTGCTTCCCAGAGAGTGGGCCCCAGACAGTATTGTGGCCCAGGGTTAGTCCACCCCAGATGCAAACTTCTGCTTGTTTTTGTTGAACTTGATGAGGTTCCTGTAAACCCATTTTTCCAGCCTGTTGATACACCTCAGAACCCTCCAGTGTAATGAGCGCTCACCCCACTTGAGGATTCTGTGCACACTGAGAGTTCACTGTATCACATCACCCACATTGCTAAGGCATCATTGGTCCCATATTGATCCTTGAAGGTTTCCACCTAGTTACTGGCTGCACACTGAACTCTGTACCACTAGTTGCGGAAGGTATCTTTTCAGCTTTATACCGGCTAGCGCTTGTATTTCAATGCCTTAGAAAGCCTCGAGCAGCCTTGAGAGGTAGCACAGGCGATCTAGCACTTTAGTAGCTCTAAAATCGGTACCTGAATCAGCTGCAGAGCAAATACCATCAGCAGAAGCAAAGAGGGAGAAATATAGCTCCCTGCCCGCTCAATTCCCTGCAGTTAGAAGCCTTCAAATGAGACAGACGACCAGAGATGTTTACAGGAAAGTAGCTGAGCTGAGAGAGAGCGTTTGCCTTCCCTCGACCATCTTTTATTAGGAGAAGGGGAAAGGGGGAGGACTGGGGGCGGACCCGGGGCGAGCGGCCAATCAGACACTGCTGAAGAGTCTGAGTTACATTTGGCTTTGCCCGCGCTTGGAACAAAAGAGCTCAGAGCACATGTCTTTGGGAGGGGGGAGGGGAAGCTCGGAACAGGCAGCAACAACTAGTCACATCTTTGCATCCAGCATTTTTTTCACTTATCTTTTAATCTACTCATCCAGCCCATACCTCACCAATTTAGTGATAAGGAAGCTGTGGGATGTTGTGCTAAAGGCAAAGTGCACATCATCTAAGGCCCTGCCCTTGTCCTCAGTATCACTCACCTCACTGTAGAAAGCAGCTGGGTTGCTCAGACACGATTTGCACTTGGTAAATCTCTTGGTTGCTCACAACCTTCTTAGAGACTGAGGTGATTCTGACTGGCATGTATTTTTCCTTCCTCCCTGGCCTGGACCTTCTCTCCTGTTGATGCTCTTCTGCTGCCAATACAGTCTGAATAATCGTTTATATTGGCTTCTGTTAAGCTTTGTGGTTTTGGATTCCATGATAGCAATTACAGTACTGCCTTTAGTCAAGGTGGCCTTTGACATTACAGTTATTGCCTACAGCTTTTCTCCTCCTTTTTAATAAATTAGGAAAAAGAGGAAAAACTTTATTCAGGGGTTGTAAAAAGGGTAGGGATGTTTTAACCACATTATTTCATTTACCAAAATAATACTACAAACATAGATGGCATTACTGTATTTAGAGACAACAGCCTTGATCACTTGGGACAATATGAAAATTAATTTTTAGTCTTGTTCAGTCTGTTACTGGAGAACTCCTTCTGGCAATTATGATATATAATATGAAATAGCTTCTTCCACTTGTATTCTTTCACATTTGTAACCCAACTTAATAAGGCAAGTAGAGTCAATCTTTATATTTAGTACAGTCCTTGATAAAAATATTCTGAAGTTATGTTTTTAGCTTAGTATTTTTAAAGTAACTTTTTTATCTAGATGAGGAATGTTGCTTATTTGGAATCTATTAGATTGAACGTACTATTCAAAGAATAAAAACCCCACAGTAAACCACTATATTGCATCCAAAGCAGTTGCATCTTACATTTAGTGGGATAATGCTGAAAATTGTGATGCAAGTAGCAAATAGCAACATAATATTAGCAGTGGATTAAAGAACTAAACAAAACTCTTGGATGACTAATTTTATAGGCTGAAGAAGCCAGAGTACTAAAAGGTTGATCAGAAGTTAATGACTAAATCTTTCTGCAGTAAATTTAAGTACTGGATTTTGTGTGTATATATATAATATTTATGTATATGTGAAATATGTATGAACACATATAATAAATTTAACTCTCAGTAAAAAAAAAATCACACTCCTGCAGATATATATTGAAACATATGGTTTATCAGTCTGTTTAGAAGAAACTACTGGTTTTAAGGAATTTGCTTGAAAACAATTATTTGCTTATGGCTGCTTTCAAGCAAGTCCTCAAGTGGTAGAACAAAAATCTTAGTATTTTTGTCAGTATAAAATTTGAAGGTGTTGTCTGCTGTTTACATGTGATGAGTTGTTTAGGAAAAAGCAAAAAAATAAAGCTCAATAACTGCTGTTGCAGTGTGCAGTTCCAAAATGTTCAAAATTTTATATAATTTATCTTATTTTATACCTCATGTCTCTGACACATCTGTATTTGCAAAAACTTTGCACTTTCACTTAGTTTCACTTTTTGTTGTAGTGGGGTTGTTGTTTGAAGTTAGCGAGATTTTCCAAAGCAGATACTGTATCTTTGTGCATCTTTTTTATATTTATTCTTTTTTTTAAGCTGATTCTATCAATTCAAGATTGCACAAACTGTTTTGCACACAACCACTGCTGTGAAATTGTGTGGTATCTCCATAGGAAAAAAAATGGATTTATTTTAAGAAAAGTAGTCATTGTTCATCAGACCGCTTATAATCCATCTTTTACCGTGTTATCCTCCCTGTAAAGATCATAGACAATAATGATTTGCCTTTGAACAGAAGACTCTGTCCAAAATAATGTTTATATAAATAATCTCTGTATAAATTTTTTTTGTAATGGTATAAATTGAGGAAGTGTAACGGAGATTTAAGTTCCAGGAATAGGCAGATGCTTATTGCTTGGCAAAAGGGATGCTTAGTTGAAGTTACCACTATGACAGAAGAACAGCATAGAACTAAAGAGATTTCTTCTCTACTTCCCAAAAGCACAGCTCTTTAGGTATGAAGAAACCTTTCTAAAAACGTGTCCCAAGCAACTGTTTCTGTAGTATCCGTGAGCTCTGCCTACACGTTTTTATTAGAAACACAGAGAGATGACCACTAGATCTGATTCTTGTGGGGAGAGACTCATTTAATGCATACAGATAAATACTAGGAGCTGGAGTGGAGAAATTGTTCTCAAAGCAAAGCTCATGATTCTTCAAGTTCATTCAGTGGAATCAGGTTTCTTTAGCAGTGAAAAAAGAAAAAAATGGTGAAAAGAACGTTTAGATAACTCCTTGCTGCCGGAAAATAAAAAGCTTAAGATGCTACTTGAGCAGTAGTCAAAAATGAAATAACAGTTTCTTGACCTAGAGCATGTGACCTCATTATTTTAGCTATATAGGAGAACAGACCTTTTTTTTCACCTGCTAAGGATTCTGGGGGCTTCCCCCTCTGTCCACTTTGCCACTATTTTGCACCAGAAGAACTTGAAATAGATGTAATCTGTTTATCCAGAGGCTGAATGTAGAGCAGTCTAGATTATCTCATTGGCTTGAATTCAAGATAGAGGGATTATTTTATTCTCTCACTGTAGATCACCTTAGGCAATCCTGTGAAGCCTGGCCCTGTTTCAATCACCTAAGGTGATCCAAGATGCTTTTATCTTTTTGTCTTGCTTTCTGTCCAAATAAATAAATTAGCTTGGATACAAGTCAATATGTATTGTTACAAAGGAAAAAGATCACTTTCTTGGATTTTGTATTAAAGATGAGTTTGATTATGTCACTTTCATATTCAAGAAAGTAGCAGAAAGTGGGACTTGCCTCTTTTATTTCTCATTGCTATCCAAGATGCTCAAGTGCCTCTTTTAAATTTGACCGAAATTTCATATCCTTTAAGTAGAACATGGTTCAGACTGGATTTTAATGCAAGCATGTTATCAGAAAGAGTGTGCATCTGTGAAGGTGGCCTCTTTGTTTTTCATAGCAAGATAAGTACTTGGGCGATTCAAGAAAAGGTTACATGAAATGAAGCTTTCTGTCCGTTGATGGTAGTTTTGCTATATAATAAAGTAGCTGTTAGCACTGGAAATAAAGGTTAGTAAAATGAAGGTCAGTTTAAAATTAAACATTTCGCTTCCTAATCTCATGTAATGATCAGCAATGGTGGCAAAGCAAGTGTGAGAGAGGAAGAAAAAATAATCTTGACTCTTGACTCCAGGCTGAATTTTACTCTGTTTACTTGAGAAGAAAGTTTGACATTGGAAATATTTACCATTTCTTATAGAACTGTAAGTGATAATCACAAAAACGGTCTTTTTCTTGCAAAAACCCCAGTTGTATCAAAATATGGAACTTCTTAATTTTTAATTATATTGCAGATTGTATAGTAATATTCTGTTTATTGCAAACAGTCAAGTTTTAGTAATGGAATTTGTTGCTCTCTGGATAAATACTAAAATTGAAGTAATGTGCACAATAACTTTTAGTCTTTCTAGTTACACACTATAATGTTACATATTTTAAGAAACAGTTAGAATGTATTTTCATTTAAATGTTTGCACTTCTAAAAAAGAGTTTCAGGAATAGCCAAAACCGCAGTAATAGTGAATACAGACAAAAAATTATTGCCTATACATTAGAGCTTAATCCATTACTCCGCCTTGTATAGCTGTAGGGGAGAGTAGGGGGAAACGATCCCAAAAGCTTTACTGTTTCATGCAATGTGAGGAACAGCAGGAAAACCCAAACTCAGTGCAGTTAGACATGATTGTGTTTGAATTAATCCAACTGTTAAATAATTAAGCCATTTGACATACAAAGTGTGCGTTGAATGGAAGAAGGGGAGGTGAGGTAGAGAGGAGACAGATGGACTCTTGCTTGCAACAGAGAGTTTCCAGCCTCTGTAACCAGGAGGGATCAGCAGGAGTACTGCACTTACCTAGAAGAAACTTCATTGGCCAAACTTCTTAACTCTTAACATTAATTAACATTATCTTTTTTATTTATGTAAAAGATTATTAGTGTATATTTATATGCTTTAGTATTTTAAGCTTTCTTTAGAAAAAAAACCCAATCTAAATGTAGAATGACAAAAGCAAAATAGACTATGTAAAGTTCTTTAAAAATTTTTTTAAAATTTCGAGAGTTTCCTTGGAAGTACTGCAGTAAATTATTGTATAAATTCACCACAATTATTTTTCCATAGTGTGAAGTAGGAGTGGAGGTTAGGGTGTTGTTTGCCTTTATGGGCTAAGGAAAGAAAAGGGCAATAGGATAAGAAGAAAGAGCTTAAAAAAGGACCTTTAGTGTTGTTAGGATATCATGATATGCAGAACTCAAAACTCTGTTGACATGTCTTTCAGATGACTGCTTTAACTTTGGCAGATAGGAGAACGTAACTAGAAAGCTGCTAATGGTTTATTTCACAATTGTTAAATATTTCCCTGAGTAGTGTAACATAAGAATTTCACTGTGCTGAAATTGGCACTCCGGTTGGTACAGCTTTCCAATTTTACTTGTCATGCTAGTGAAGAGACAGTAATTTGAAACCTAAAATAATGTTTTTAATCACTTGACAAAAGTGACACTCACCTTAATTATAGAAAGGTTTATATGTGAACATGTTCCATTTGCACTCAAAATGGAAGTCAAATTAAAAGGCAGATGTGTGGAATTAACAAAATTAAACTTGACATCTACTGTAAATGCAATCTCTGACAATTTTTTTAATGTGAGCCCAGAGGAGGCATTAAAAAAACCCACCAACCTAATAATTTAAATTACCCAAATGGCAAAAGGTAGTTTGATTATCAGTGTGTGTTGGGAACAGATCAGCTACTGTAACTTTTTAATGGACAAATGTAATTTGATAAACAGAGTAAAAGTTGAGCAGAGAAACATGTTTTTGTTTTTAAATGTTGCTTTTCTTTCGAAGTTCAGATGATTCTGTTGCAACCGTTAAATCTGAAAATAATCACAAATTATAATCTTCCAAAGTAGTATTGGTCTTTTGGATGCTGCGATAAGACTTACATCTTCTGCTGCAGCTTTAAGATTGACAAGCAGATGATTCCAGAGCCAGGCCTTCCTATATGGGTGTTCTTTATTTCCTCTTGATCTGTGTCTTCAAACCTGAAACCACAATTACTGTGAATGTGTGTGGGAATTGTGAAGAGAGACAAGTGCCTGGAACAGGAGCTTCTTTCTCGAGTAGGAGGATGGTGGCACCCAGAGCCTCATGAGTGGAAACACTTGTCCGTTGTTCACTGGCAGAGGGGGACTAGCAGGAACCTGTCATCTGGACTTGTGGAGTAACACTTGTTTTGCCCTGAACCAGACACACGTGTTACCTTACTGCCAGTTCCAAGCTAAAATTGACAGCACTAGTTTAAATCCAAACAACAAACCTACATTGGTGAATCATTTTTAGAGAAAGATGTGTCAAGACTGAAGATCTTGCTTAAAAATGGGTGTGGGGCAAAGGTCTGAAAGATTGTCAGATGGATTAAGCAAATAAGAAACCTATTGAAGCTACTTTTTAGTAAGACGTAATTGTGTTTGTTTCTGGAATAAGTAATTGCTGTGGATTGTGGATTTCTAGAAACTTCTGTGTGAATGGTCATGTTAAGTTACATAGTCAGTGTTAGCTCAGCACTATTAGCCATAACGGTGTGCAGCTTCGACCATCAGAATGTTGCCTTGATTCGGAAGCAGAAACCAAAGAAAAAGCAAATATGCATAAGAAACCAAATTCTTTAGGTACTATTAGTACTTGACTGTATACTGTGGAAAAATCATTCCATGTGAAAAATGGACAAAACCTAGTCAGAAAACCAAACAAACAGGTCATCGAGGTGATAGTTTTTTTATCTGTTAAAGCTGAATCAAGCACATACGAATATTCACCTTTGTGTGCCTTCTCTCACTTGATGAGCCTCTGCAGTGTGCTGTTGGAGCTTACAGACACCGCTGTACTTCAGCTGCAGTTTATTTTGCTGAAGCAACTCCCAACTCTGGGAAGAAAATTACTGTGTGTGACCACAGTGCTACATTAACCCATCATATATTATATATATGACCTTAGTAATATACTGCAGAAGTCCTTGTAAAATCTTAGACTTGAGAGCTACGGAGTGATGATGGTGAGACAAACATGGAGTATCTGTAGTGGTGATAAGCAAAAGTGGTTAAAACTGGTGAAATGTGGAACAGCTGCTGACATGGAATAAACCTCCTTTATCCATGTGTATGCACACAGTGTATACCCGACCATGCCTACCGCAGAACTGAGGCTTGTGTTTCTCTTTAGCCTTTAGGTAACTGTCCCTAATTCCTTGAAAGTCAGTGAACAGCACTATGCCAGCTCAGCTTGGAAGTTTGCTGTGCCAATATAGGGCATGTCAGCTTCTTTTGAAGGGTCTGGATAGCTGTGACTTAAACACTAGCAATTAGACCATTTCTTTAGAAGACTGGTTTGTTCTTTCTGTCAAGAGTGATAAGCATTTGCCCTGCAGCTAACTTTAGTAAGACTAGACAGAGCTTTAGTAAATCTGTGAATCTTCTAAAAAATTACCATTATGAATAAAATTTGGAAATAAGCTGTAAGTGGGGTTTGAATTTAAATACCTGAACTATTTTCATACTGACCAGCTGCATCATATTTGTGTATGTTTGGACATTCTATTCAAAAATAGTTGGTTTTGATGTATATAGAACTTTTAAAGTAAGTTTTCATTTTTTTTCCTAGGACTTATATTGCTGAAGTCCTGTCAAGAAGTGTGGAGTTAGGGGAAGTTCTGTTTACAGTCAGCAGAAAGGGTACCATCCTGATGATTTAATCCCTTTGAATGTCTCAAAATCCATAATACTATAAACTGCTCATTTAGGATATACAAGAATTGGGTCAGTATCTGTTGTACTTCCTGCAGTGTATCAAGTTGTACAAATTTTAAGAAATCGTATTAAAATACCAAATGAGATTTGAATCTCTGTACCCATATGCTAAACTGCAAAACTAGAGCATAGGACAAAAGGTCACTGTTTTCTTTATTAGAGTTATAGAGCTTTCTTTGTTAATTATGCATTCATCCAGCTCTGAATATACATCCATCTAGTTTAATTAAGTCATTTAGAGTGCTTATCCCATATTTAGAACTTAAACTTTTTTGAATGATGTGATTAAGCATAATGGGTTTTTGACATAAAAAGACCATCATTAAATGCTATCTTCTGTGTGCATATCTTCCTTATCATGCTTGTAGTGCTCTGCAGAAGTTTTAAAATGTATTTCTGAGGGCATGAATATGCAGAATCTTCTTTTTGTATTGAAATGTAGATGTGGAATGGGATCTCATGTTTTAGTTCTGTTGCATTTGCCAGGTTTTTTTGGTTTCTTTTTTTTGACTGGTGTGTCTCTCCTTTCTATCTTCCAAAGAATTTATCATAGAATCCTAGAATGGTTTGGGTTGGAAAGGACCTTAAAGATCATCTAGTTCCAACCCCCCTGCTGTGGGCAGGAACACCTTCTGCTAGACCAGGTTGCTTAAAGCCCCAACTAACCTGGCCTTGGACAGTGCCAGGATTGGGGCATCCACAGATTTTCTGGACGACCTGTTCCAGTGCCTTGCCACCCTCTTGCCTAGTATCTAATCTAAACTTAGTCTCAGTTTGAAGCCATTCCCCCTTGTTTTGTCACTACATGCCCTTGTAAATAGTTTCTCTCAATCTTTCTGGTAGGCTCTCTTCATGTACTGGAAGGCCACAGTTTACTTACACACATTTACTTACTATGAGTCAACAAAACAACAAAATCTTCTACTCAGTTGTGATTGAGTTTTTTGTTTTTTTGTAGTGCCAATTCAGCATTTTAGTGTTGTGGCTTTTATGGTTTATATTATCTATTAAAGCATTTCTTCAGCTTAAAGAGAATTGAATAACTTGCAATGTGGTTTTTTTAATTGCGGTACTTCAATTACACTCATCTACATACTAGTATGTTTTCATTTTTCCTAGACTGAAACACTAAGAACAAGGCCAGTACAGCTTTTATCTCTTGCTAAGAAAGTTCAACTAGGAGAAAATAGAATTTCATCTCAATGTTCCATTAAACTTTTAACTAAGAAGAATGAAGTAATTCTGATGACTGCAGTTTAGATCGGCGAAACAGTCTCTCTTCAGAGCTGTGATTTTGCTTTTTGGTCTTGCTCTCAGAAAATAATCAAAGGTGCTTTATATAGGAGTCTTAGTTTGTATTATTTTTTATTGTCTATAGGATTTTTAAAATGTTTTTTGAAAAAGTTGATTTTTTAAAAACCTGTACCTAAGATGAAAAGATGAAATCTAAATAGTCCTTTGAGAGAAATGATCTGTAGCTCCTTCATATTAAAAGCTAAAAAAGGGCTCTCTGCAAATCTGGTGTTCAATCTCTGTTTGTTTTCTAAATGTCAAACTGCGAGACGAGTTTATTTAAATACTTTCTTAGTGTTACTTGTTGACACAGTTGTCTGAGTTCGCATCAGGGTGTCATTTGATCACTGTTAGGAAAGGCGTAAATTCAACAACAACAACAACAACAACCAAAAAAAAAATTGAGAACCTTAGAGCTGGAACAGTTTTGGTGGCCTATAAATACTTGTCATCGTTGTGTTTCACACTCTTGGGACTTGGCTGAAACATGCTTTCCATATTGAACTAGAGACTAGATTGAATTAAATTTATATAAGCTTTGTTGACTGCACTGCAGCATTGTGATGGTGTAAAAACTATTGTCAGTCAGGTTTCCCTGCCTTGCTTTTTTAGATTACCATGCATGTACGTATAGGTATGTACAGACACGTGTGTCTAGATAGATCAAGTATGTGTATACATGTATGTATATAAATGCACTTATACTATAACCTATATTGGCACAATAACTGGAATCTTGCTGCCTTTTTTGTACTACTGGTGGTTACCAGTGCAGGTGGAGTTTTGCCTGCTGCATTTATGTCAGACATCAACCCCAAAATCGTGCCAGGCCCACATGTGCTCTTGTGGCTGACTTTAACCTCATCATGGGCTTTTCAAACAACCCTCGACTCCCTACCACTGCCCAAGTATCAGTTTCTGAAGTTTCCCTCCCTTTTATTTATGGGGAAGAGTAAAAGTATACTTGTGCCAATTATTTGGTGCACCTGTTGACCCGCCTGTGGCTTGACTGGAGAAAGGGACACCTTTTTAGTCTTGCACCTGCTTTGATCTAGGGAAGAAACAGCATTGCTTGGTTGTAGAAAATAACATGCTTAGATGTGTAAAACAAGGTTCTATTCTGTCTCTTCCTGTTCTGTCTCAAAGCCTGCTTTTTCTGAGGAGGTGGTGGAGAACTTTTCACACGGCAGGGATGGGGGGAGAGGTGTGGGGGAAGGGATCTCAAGAAACAAAGTGTACAGAAAGAGGATAGAGAAGAAAAAAGTGGTGCCTTGAAGGACGATAGTTGCATCTGAAGTGAGAGATGAGGAATAGTATTTGAAAGAAAAATGCTCTAATGTTGGCTAAACTGGATTACTGACCCACAATATAATGGGGGACATATTTGATAGCAATATGCTCTTAAAAACAAAGGTAATTTTTATTTCATCAGGGAGAATTTATATCTGGTTAAAATGTATCAAACATCGTAGAAACTACAAGTATTGCTCTGGAGACTTAAAAGTTGTATGAATATAATATTAATTATTCCTTTTCTATGTGTTCTTATTTACAGACCAGTCTTTCCATTTGGGGATGGGGAAGTCTTGGCCTTGTGCTTTTTCTAGTAACTTTTGGACCCTTCGCTATATTTTACTTTGCATTTTATATCCTCTGCTTTGTGGGTGGGTAAGTACACTGTGTAGTGTTTTGTTTAATTTGCTGTGAAAGAAAAAATTTAATGTGTGTATTAGCAGAGAGCTTGCTCAGAAAATCTGAAGTGGCTTTATGTAATTAATATTCCACATTTGAGCACCTCTTTATGAGCAAGATTTTTGTAATTGAAATCTCAACTTAGCTATTTTTAGTGGGTGTTAAGAGGACAAATGCTCACATAAAAATAGTGGTAATTTCAGTTCATACTTTTTATTACTGTGTCAGTTCTTTTCCCAGGTATTTCTAAGTACTTATGTTTCCTTTTCTATCACAATCTCATTTTCCTACCTAAGGCGCTTGATTCATGTGACTGGATGTTGTCCTTGGTGTATGGAAATAATGCTACACTTTGAACAAGTAGATCAGTTCAGCAGCCGTAGACTTTTCATGTGTTATCTTATAGGCAGGAAGGGAGCAAACAGGTGAAGTTTAGCACCATTACTACATTGTATATTATGGTGTCTGCATTGTAACCATTAAAACATTTTTAATGGCATGTTAGAATGTCTCAATGGGATATTCTTTTTCCCTTGTTACTTGATACCATACAGAATGTATGTATGTTCCTGTATATTTCATCAAAAATGTAGTAGGGTTTAGTAGCCAGAATTAGAGCTGCTACACTTGGGTTTCAACTGTATTAGGCTTGGTATTTCATCTCAGGAATCAGAATAGTCAGTCTGCTAGAAAAGGGATTTAGTTAAAGTAAAACTAACTTGAAATAAATGCTTTTGTCTTGTTAAGTCTTGATACAGGTGTTGTTGGCATATTTTGCTATCTGTTTGTCCAGGGCAAAAGTCAGAGTTCATCCAAAGGGCAAGAGTGAATCTGCTCTTTGTTTTGTCTTACCACTTCCTTAGTACTTGCAGTATGGAAAATAACATGGGATATAATAATTTCTTAGGAGGTTATCCTTCCTTCATTCTTGCAAAGTTTCAGTTGTTTGGCTTTTCAAAGCTAACGGTTAACGCAGTCTCGTAGAGCGTGTCTGAAGTCAGCTACAATTTGGCACCATTAAACTGCATGTGGTGCCTGAGCTCATTCATTCTCAAGTCAGCTCTCGTATCTCTTTGCCGTGGTTATTCTGCTGCTTTGGTTCATTTTTGTAGCAAGTCAGTAAACATTGATCTTATTAAGGAAAAATTCATCTAGTGGTAGTGTATCTGCTAAAGCAGAGTGTTTGCTTATGTATGTAGATGTGAGGTCTCAGCCCTTGCAGTAGAAAGTCATCACTTCGTTACTTTGACATATACATCTTGGCTAAAGCTGTGATCTGGCCCTTTTTTACACTGTTAATCTTTTTCAGAGTGACTCACTTACTGTAACATTCAGCACACAGAACTGCGAGTGCTAACTAGGCCAAATGGGTTTGTATCTAAATTATTCTTGCCTGCTTCTTTTTTTTTTTTTAATTAATTCCCTTGAAGTTTCACAAAGTGCTTGGTCATGCTTCTGTTAGAAACAAACAGAAGTTGTTATGAAGTAACTTTTGCACTTATGATTAGCAATTATATGTCATAACATCATATATATAAATTTAGAAAACAAAACTTTAGTTTTGGTTCATGATCATAGTAGAAATTTAGTTTTAGTTCATGATTGTAGTAGTGTCCGTAATATTTACTGTACCCTTCTCTGGAGCAAAATAACAATTTTGGACATGGATTTTTATGGTTGAATTTTTTGTTGAAACTTGGAGTTCTTGTCCAATTTGTCACACAGTTTTCAAGGTTTTTATATTTCATTCAGAAAAGAAGTGGCCTGTATGAAAAACTTCTGACTTCCACTAGGTGGAAGTCCAGCTTCTGTCCCATTTTGTAGTTTTAGCAAGAGAAAATGATGAATCACAGCTGGTCATATTCTTAGTATCGACCTAAGCATCTACATTATACGCCAGTGAGCTGTGCAGGAAGACAATGGTGATGCTATATCTGTGTCAATGTAATCAATCTGTTTATACTGTTTAACTCCTATTATGTGCTAATGACTTCTTTTTGATTTGCTCTCAACTGTGTGTTTGCACAGATGTCTTGTAGTAAATGTACTATTGTTTTTGGTGGACATGGAAGAATACTGAAACCATTTGTATATATGAATAAAAGTTCAAAATCACAGTTTCTCTTTATTTCATGTCAAGACTCATTTATAAAATGTTAGCCTTTTTCCGTTCAGGATCTGGTAACTCATTCACTTAGGGAACTGAGCTCAAAAGCAGGACACTAAAGAAAGATATTTTTTAATTAACCTGTGTAGAATATTACAGGGTGTTATTCTTCTTTTTCCCTCTCCTTCAAGTAGTGGTGTAAACCCCTTTATCTGAGTGCTGAGACTGTCTGTTGCCATCTGTCTCTTCTGCTAAGACTGTTTCTTATCTTACTCTCTTTCCTTCCCTCTTTCAGTCCTAAGGAAGTAAAATAAAAATGATGTGAATTGTGGTTTTGCCAAATAAAAAAATTGAAATTTCTTGGATCATCAATTGCTTTGCCATTTAAAAGAATTTGCTCTGTCATCAAACCCCATAATTATTGATACTCAATCACATCCATATGTATATGACTGACTGGCTCCGTTAATGATTGTAACTGCTGACCAAATCAGGAATGGTTCTGTAGCTGCTTTTTGACTTTCACAAAGCATTCAGCTGAGACTTACTTTCCAGATTTGAGGGGAAGATGATAAATCTGTAGTCTTCATTTTTCTCTCTCTTTTACCTTTGTTCTGTTGTTAATCTGCCCTTGAAAAAAAGCTGGTCATCCAGTAATCGTTGGAAGAATTTACAAAAAAATTAAGCAAAATACAATCTTTTCGTTTTTGTGCTCTATTCATTTAGGGAAGACTAATATGATTTGTCATTCATGTATTGAGAATCATCTTAATGAATTAAATAAGCATTTACACCAGACGATTCAGGTTAGCTAGCAGATGCCCTGAATGGTCAGACTATGTATCCTTCTCTAATACTCACAAGATTTTACATTAGAGAATAAAATGTATTAGATTCTGCCACAGAAGAAGCTCTTAGCATTTCTAGGATAAAACTGAAAATACTTAAAGGCATCTAAGAAGATGAGCATATTTTTAAACTGTATCGGTAGTATTAGTATTTTAGAATGAGTCATTAACTTTAAAAGCATGAAAATATTTGAGAGAAAACAGAGATATAATGTATAGGTAGTTATTTCCAAGGCTTCAGTCCTTTTGAATAAAGGAGGAGAAGCAGCTTGCTGATGGATGTTTGAAGTTAAAGTTGATTTTAGACCAAATTTGAGTATACTGTTTCTTTAAAAGACAACTGAGGTTTCTAATAGAAAAGTCATAGAGGATCAAAAGCAAATCCAAACTTTAATAATTAAAAAAACCCCAAAACTTTAGTGAAACATGAAGTTCTTGTCTGTGAACTCTGAATGGTGTTATGATTTTAAAGTGATAAGGAGCAGAAGAGCAATTAAACCTGCTTTTGTTCCTCGCTGTCATATGTCAGGTAAAGATTGCTGCAAGGGAATTAGAGTATCCAGTAAACTCCTCTTATGCATTGTCAAGCATTTTTTTTTTTTTTTTTTTTCCCTCTTTCATGGAGTTAACCTCCCAGCTTCTGAATTACTGGGCCTCTGGGGGACTTAAAAAGAAAAATTTTAATTGTGGGAATCAAAACCTTTAAATGGCATATTTTAGCTTGGATAAGATTTTTAATCTTACAAGTGAGAGAGAGTATCATATATCAACAGCTATGTATATTAAAAGAATGTATTACTTCAGCACATTTCAAGCCTGGAATAGCTTTGTGAGTTCCTGTGGTCACAAATGCTGGTCAGCTGGCCTTTTAATTGAATGCTTTGAAATTTGTGTAAAAAGCTGTCTGTGCTTAGCCATCCCAAGGCTAATCTATTTTCTTTTCCTCTTTGCTTGATATTTCAAAGGCTACATGCTCTGCTTATGCTATAATTGGGAGAGACACTAGGTTTTCATCTATTTCTCAGTAAAACCAGCTTGATGTTCATGTGTTTTTGTCCCCTGGTGTCATAAGCTGTAAATAAATTCTTACTGTTGTAGCAAGGGTGAGCGCAATGTCTAAACATATGCAACGGTTAGTTATGCTTGCTGCATCAGTTTATTCCTGGACTGTGATTTTGTGGCTTATGCTACAGTGAAGTAGCCTACAGAGTTTATTTCTTCATAGTGTTGAAGTAGGAGAATCTTCATGTAAATACAACCAGAGCAACTTCTGTATGTACCCCTCTTCCCACGTGCTAATATTTATGAACACAGGCAATGTGCCATCAGAGCAGGCACACTGTAGCATAGACAATGCTATGTAGATCTGCTGTGTGGTAAGAATATATCAAGACAGATAATACAAGACTGGGAAACTTCATACTTAAGAGTTCTGTCAGTTATTTTGAGCAGCATGTTACAGTGTGAAAAAGCACAAGAGTAAACAGTGAGAACTGTCATATATTGTCATTTTATAACTTGCTGTTGAATATTTTCTAGAGGTCAGAAAATGTGGCTGTTGTTGCACCTGGTCTTTCTTTTTCCATTTTAGGGGTTTTGTGGTTACTCTTTTATTTGGAAAAAGCAATTCAGAAAAATACCTTGAGCAGTGCGAACATTCGTTTCTCCCTTGTACATCAGTTGGGATCCCTAAGGTAAGGAAAGTTTTCTGGTCTTAACGTCTAGATCAGATTTTATAACTTGGTTAGAAATAATCAGTTTTAATCTAAGAATTATTCCCATTTCTTAAGGTAAAATAGCCTGCTTTTATCTTTTGAGTCAGCTGCAATGTGCAAGTGAAATGCAATATTTTTCCTTTATGAAATACAAGGTTTTTAATAGGTTATGGAAAGTTTGTTTAAAGTATTTTTTCTTCATTATGAGAAATGAGTATGATATGACTGGCTAATATCATCTGTGAGGAAATGACTAAACCATTCTTTTCTAGACTACTCGTGTGTGTTGGTTTGTTCTGGGGGGTAGCTCTTCCTTACTTTTTTGTGCAAGATTGTCATCACTATTTAGGTGTCTTCCATCACTGCATCTGTAGTCTCTCCACTTTTGGTTGTGGTCAGAAAGTTGCTTGCCTATGAAAGTCAAACTGTTACAAAGTCTACATTTGCAGTACTTCAAGGATGTAGAGGTTATCTTTGGCTCTCTTCAAGACCTACCAAAATTCTGGAAAGGCACAGATGAATAAAGAGCAGCAGTGGAATCCACTTTTCAGCTCTTTTCTTTTCTGAGTTCCTAACAGACACGTCATTTTGGTTGATGGATTTAAAGTTCAGGGTTCCTAACTGGATAAATCTGCATCTGTTTAGTACAAGAAAATGTTGTTAATAGCCAAGAGGTAGAATTTCTAGGAATTCCTGGTGTATGAACCAATGCATCTTGTCAGCTGAGAAGTTCATATATATCTCTTGGTCCGATCCATTTGCGCGCATCAGAATTCAGAAAACCCAAAGATTGCTAATTATTTTAAGTTTAATCTCACAGCTATTCTGACTGAAACATCCTGTTTGTTCTTTCTTAGCTATTAGTCACTACACTTCATACTGTCTATCAAA
Organism: Corvus cornix cornix; assembly: GCF_000738735.6. Classification (NCBI taxonomy): domain Eukaryota; kingdom Metazoa; phylum Chordata; class Aves; order Passeriformes; family Corvidae; genus Corvus; species Corvus cornix. The sequence continues at coordinate 49,487,930 of NC_046333.1, forward strand.
GGGGGTGAGTGTTCTGCATTATTAGTAACACAGAAATTTACCTTGTGATTCAGCAGTATGTTTTCTAATCACAGAACTTTTTCTGTGTCTGGTTCATAGCTGGTTTGGTAAGTGGCCTTTTAACTTAGGTCTTTGAATCTTTTAAAATAAATCTGAAAGTATATCCTAAACTGTAAAGAAAGGTCACTGCTCCAGATGAAAAATACTGAGGTTAAGGCTGAAAAAGGAGAAGTCAGCAGTCAGCTAATGTTTCTGTTCTGTTAATGAAACCTCCTTGTAGATGGCTAAGATTCTTGGTGCTATATAGACTTTAGTGCTTCTGTTATATAGGTTGTGGAGTGTTACTTATGTCCTGTGTTTTGAGAGCGGATTTAGAGAAGTTTTTCTGTCTTTTAAATTTCCTCTGCATGCTGAAACTTTTTTTAATGTTAATGTTACTTTTTTGGGGTTCAGTAGATATGTATGCTCTGGTTGCTTTATAAAGGACTAAATTCTTGTGGAGTTTTTTGTGTAATCTTTGCAAATTCAGTAGTTTGACTTCTGATTTGAGTATGGACTATTGACACAGCACTTTTCCTCAACTGACCTGTCTTGACTAATCTCTGGGTTTAAGTCCTGTAATACAAAGGTATTTATTTTTAGCTGACGTATTAATTTCTGTTTGGAGCTGTTCACCAAATAAAATCTGTTTTTCTTCTACAATAGTGTTTTGCATTTCTCTTTTGCCGCCGCATTAAAGTAGCGTTAACAAGTGCAGCTGAGCTTTTCAGTAGCAGTGCCAGTAGAGATGAGTCCCAACCAAAACCAAATGTGATGTTTGCTTGTGATTCCTATTTGCTATATCTGTATTAAATTTCTGCTGACTTGTATGGAAAGTAATATTTTTAACTTGAAGTTTTTTCATGTTTAAAACCATTGTGGCCCTAAGTGGTCTTGAACAATGAATATTTTTTCTATGGCTGGTGTGTATAGATTATACTTCTTCCATGAACCAAGTACAAACTGAATTCACCTTAACATTAAATTATTTTCCAGTAGTCTGAGGAGTAATCTGGTGATATTGGTTCTTTATAAGATGGTCTTTTCATCAGAGTTCTGTTGATAGTTTTGGGTTATTTTTGGTACTTACAGATTTTCTTTAGGCTAAGATAAATGCTCAAATGCTTGATTTTACAGAAATCAGTTGTAATATAGACCATCAAAGTTGTGGCTGGATGTAATGTGTAGAACGTACCATATGTTAGAACACCAGATTTGGTGCTGATTCCATGATTGCTGCAAATTATACCTATTAGCAAATATATAATGAATACCTCACATTAAGGAGAATACTTAATGTACATTTGATGGAAGATTGTATACCTTTCTGCTATTTTTTTCTTTGTTTACATACACATAGGGAGGCTTAAAAATTACACTTAGACTTGTTTTTCTTTTTGCAAGTCATTATATAACTTTTGTGTCAGAAACCTACTGGATGATGCAATAATGTACTGGCTCTGCAAGATACACAGGTGTCTGCAGGCTTGTGTTAAAACAATGTTGAATGAAAGGTAAATTTAGAGCCTTCTGAACTGTTAACTTGAATGCTACTTTCAATTTAACTTGCAGATTTCACTCCAGCTTAAACAGAAGTGTGAAATGTTTCGTTCTTGTAGTTGATGTGTCTAAGCTTTACCCAAAAGACAAGGAGTTTCTGTAGGCTGGGTACAATATTGCCAAAGAACAGTAAGATAACAGTGATAACAACTTACAGGCTGTAGTTGCATGTTGGGTCCTTGAATAGTCTCTGAGTCTCTTGAAGTCACTGGGTCATAGCCTATGTCACAGATTTGATGCAGATGTGTAAATATCCTGTGTCTTGTCCATTCATGAAACCCTGTGACTGCAATAAGGGAAATAGTAGCACAGTCCAAACGAGGCATATCTCATATTTGACAGCTACCTAACAGTTTCAAAAGAGGACTTCAAAAATACCCATTAGTGCAGTGAAGCAAAAGTCTGAAGTTACTCAGTCAATGCAGTTAGATGCTTGTGGAGCCTGCATTTGTTTGTGCTGCATGTCACTTTGTGGCGTTTGTGTCTCGCATTCCTCCCAAGTGCTTCCTACCTGCTTAAAATGAAGCAAGGAGGAGTCAAATGTAACAAAAACAAGTGATACCCGTTTTTCCTGACTAATAATTTCTTACTGGTAGAGTGCATCAGACTAATTGTGAGTGAAGTGCCGTCAAGTTGGACAGTTGTCATGTGAGTTGGATCCTTCCTTGAAGTCTGTCTTCTGTGTCGGTGTCTGGAAGGCAGATGTAAAACCAGCAATGCTCTCCAAGTGAGACTACAGTCAGCTGTTGTACCTATAGTGAAATAGAAGCACATACTCTAAATTTTAGATGTCTTCAGACATATCAAAAGCAAGTTAAATTATACTGCAGGCACATAAAGATTTCATTGGAGAAAAAGAATATGAAAAAATGGTCTAACCTTGTAGTTGGCTCTGCTTTGAGCAGAAGGTTGGACAAGATGAATTCCTGAAATCCAGGTGAAAACCTGGATTCTATGAGCATATGAACATTCAAATTTTTACCAAGTAATCTTGCATAGTCTCTGTGTCCCTCTCTTTCTTGTGGCTGCTGCTTTTTTTGCTGCTGTATATTCCTCTGTGTTTTCCAAATGTGGTTTTATTCATGCAGTCCTTCAAAAGTCTTTTGACAGTTTTGTCTGGTGATTTGTACTATGCTGTGCTTAGTAAAAATATTTCATTATTTAGTTCTGTATCATTTTGGTGATTTTGATATGATCAGCACAAAAATACTTCGCAAATTCCTTAGTATATGGGTGGAATATACTAACTGTTTGGATTTGACCCAGTCTTACTTGTATTAGACAGTTTCCCTGTCTTGAAAGTTAAAGAATATACAGAATTTTGCTACAAAATATTTCTGTGTTGTGATAGAGAGTTGGTTAAGTAGGAGGATGATTTTTTTTCTGGCCTCAGGTATTTCACTGCCTTATCACTGTTAACTGCTTTGAATGAGAGATACTCGGGGCGAGTCACATAGAATAGATTCCCTGGATATATGGTTTATAATTCCTTCATTTATGGTTTTGACAGTTCTTCTTTGTTTCCAATATAGTCATAGCTTTCTCTCTAGATCAAAGAAATTACTGGTTTATTTGAACAATAGTGTAAGTTGTTGGGTTGTTACTTCTGTGAAAATAGAGGAATTTATTGCCTATTTCATTGAAATTTTGTAGAAAGACACTGCATTAGTCCACTTGAGAGAGGCACTGATAAAGCGAGTTCTTTTTTTCAGTATGTCACTTGCCAAAAGTCACCTCTGATGAGGTCATTCTTGGGGTTAACTGCTCTGAGTTGCAAATCCTTCTATAAGTAATTTCTTTCCCTCCGTAATTACTTTTCAAAGGCTCATTTGTTGAGTAGCAATGGTACAAAAAAGTAATTTCTCTTCTGGCATATAGAATAAACTGAGGTGGATAAAGAAACCAAAAGCCCAACTGAAAATTTTCTGCCTGAGATTGCATGATCGAGTTCACAAACAAGTGAGGAACTGGAGTCTTGCACAAAAGCTATCTTGTGCTGTTGTTGTGTCTCCCCCTTCCCTCCTTTTCTAACTATTTGAGTTTTATTTCCTTCTGATCCAGTAATTTAGCAAACACTTATTCCTTTATAATAAGCAAGAAGTAGGTTTTCAGGAGGTCCTCATCATTATGTACTATATAGTGAAAAACACAGAAAATATTGTGGTGGATGGATGCCCCATCCCTGGAAACATTCCAGGTCAGGTTGAACAGGACTCTCAGCAAGGTGATGTAGTTGAAGATGTCCCTGCTCATTGCAGGGGTGTTGAACTACACCTTCCAACCTATATAATCCTGTGATTCTATGATTATATCTTCTCTATAAATTATAATAATAGGGAAAATATATAAGGTCATTACTGGAAGTGTGTATATATATGTCATAAACAGTAGAGCTGTTTTTTAATTAGAGCTAAATCCTACAAAGTTACATTTCCCAATCTCTTTCAAGTGCATAGAAGAAATGAAACGTGAAGCCAGACCTATTAAAATTGACAGAAGACTGACAGGTGCGAACATAATTGATGAGCCTTTGCAACAGGTAAGTTCTAACCAGGACTATTTAACCTACTTTTATTTTCTTTGCAGGTATTGACTATGTAATACAGAAGTAGTTGAGTGACAAATAGAATTTCAAGCTTTTATCATATTTGAGAGTGATAAATGAAAAAACCATGGGAGATGGGCCAGCATATTGGGCAATATTTGAGTATATTTTCAGTATATTATATTTTCTCAGTGTAGTGGTGATAAAAACATAATGTGCAAACCAGTCTGAAAAAGAAGTGATAAAAACAGGGTGTGCAAACCAGTATGAATAAGAAGTTTCAGTGTGTGAATTTTATTGTTTCACTCCCAGTTTCCTAATGGTAAGGGAGTATTGTTCACTCTGGTAACCTTTTAAGATAACTGCTATTGCGTTATCAGGCACAAAAAACTGTTGTATATTTTTTTGTCCTTTGTCATTAGTTCTTTTTTTTTTTTTCCTTTCCAATTTCAGGTAATCCAGTTTTCCCTGAGAGACTATGTGCAGTATTGGTATTACACGCTAAGTGATGATGAATCCTTTCTTCTGGAAATTAGGCAGGCTCTTCAGTATGCACTTGTTCAGTTTTCTGCCAGGTAAGGTTTATTTTTATTTAAATCAATATACTGTGAATTGTATGGTAGTAGATAAGGGATTAAGTTTATCTACTAGCATAGTTCAGTGCCCTTTACAGTAAGAACATGTAAAAATTTAGGATTAGATTGTGAGAAGTACAGTCTTTTGCTGATCACTTAGGGAAATAGTGGAGATGATGGTACTTGTAGTCACGATCTTTTGCAAAATGGCCATTTCAAAATTTAGATTAATGTCTAAATCACTGAACTGCCTTCTTTTTTTTTTCTTTTTTGCAACTTAAGCATTAAGTTTGTGAATCATGGCCTCTTTGTATTGAGGTCTGTTTCATGTACAGAGTAGTGCTACTCCCAAGGTAAGTCAATCTGAAAGTCTGAATTCAACACGTGTATCACCTCAAATGATTTTTAGAAGTGGTGTGGCTCTTCAATATGTAAGAACAATGGGTGATTTAAGAAGAATAGTAGTCTGTGGAATGAAATGGAATGCCACACATGCAAATACTTTTTTTAACACAGGATTGATTCAGAACAAGTGGGTAGTTTCTTATTTACCCCTTATTTCTACTGCTGTTCCCCGACTTCCTGCTACTTGATTAAGCAGCTTGTCTGGGAAATTCACTTATTTAGCATGGCTGATTTCTCAGCCCAGGTACCACGTGTCTTTATGTCCATATACGCATTTATTAAAGTTTTTATTTCTGGTACTCATCCCACTGTGCTTATTGTTACCTGCTTTCTCTGCACAAGAGGTTGTTCGTCACTTTTTAGCAATTTTAAGGTGTTGTTATCCCCTCCCTCTTGAAAATGGAGGTTAGTGTGCTTTTCTGACAGTGAGAGTCAAAGATAGAGAGCTGGGTTTAATAACGAAAAGTTAATTATAATATAATCTTACTAGTAGTAAAATAATGACAATCATAGGAAACAGTATTGAAATAGTGAAAGCTATGCTAAATAAACTGTGTTACAGCAGCCAAACTTACGATTGCATGAAATGGACCTGGCTACCCAGCTTCAGTGTTTCTTTGTTTAGCAAAGTTACTTCATTGGACAGTGTCAAACACTGAGTTTGTATCAAAGTAGGTCAGGTTCTAGCAAGTTTATTTTTCTTTCCGGCAGTACTATAGCTCTTCAAAAATAGTCACTGCTCCTGTGCAGTTGTGTTCTGCTGTACAAAGCAAATCAATTTCACAGGCCTGCAGCAACTCTTTGTCTGCAGAAAAAATGATGTAGTGTATTTATAATGCCTGTAGTTGGATATAGCTGAGGCAGTTGAGATTAGAACCATCGCCTATAGTTTCATTCAGCCTGTCAGCTTCTGGGGAGAATGAGTACAGTGAGAATTTTTTGTTCCCTGAGGGCTGCAGCTTTGGGAGCCTGGTGTAAGGCTGCCACCCAGTGGTTTTGTGCTGTTCTGTCTTGTGCGGATGGGGGATCTGGATCAAACCATAGGAATGGTTTGATCGACTGCCCTTTGGGATAGCTCTGCTTCTTATTTACACGTCTAGATTTTGCAGTAGCCTTCCCTTTCTTCCAGAGTTCCTTATCTCTTTCCCTCTTCTCGATGAAAGAAGAGTAGGTAAGGGAACAAACACAACAAAAGGAAATGTTGTAGAAGGATTCCTGCTATAAAAAAGTGGGCATCTTGAGAGAGGTCAGGCGATAAAACACTTAATGCAGGATGAGAGCTATTACTAGCATCAATATTCATTGAACCTATAACGCAAAAATCACATTTTTAGTTTGCCTAGTTAGGCCAGATATCATAAAAATTTCTCTATCCTTTTCACACCACTAAGGAAGTCATTTTATGTAAATCTAACAGTGACTATTTTCTAACCTAAACCTATATGTGTTGTTGGAAGAGTATGCTAAGTACCTCATCTAAGCTGTGGAGTCAAATGTTGATAATATTAGAGTGCATTTAGTTTCATGTAAAATGTGTGTTTTCTCAGTGGTACATTTTCTTCAAATTCAGAGGAAAATTATTTTGATTAGATGCCTTCCAAAATGGTAGGAAGTATGGCTGAAAAAGACCTGGAGAGTATTTTAGTTTTACATTGTAAACTGTTTATGTCAGGACTTCTCACAGATATTTGACAATGTCATGAATCAGAACACTATTCCAGATGCAAGTGTTGACTTTCAGCTAAATCAAACATTAATATTAATATGGTGCAGGAGTGATATTTTACAATATCTGTTTTTTCAGTGGATAGGCAATTAGGAGACTGATTTATTTCTTTGCTTTTGCATGTTTACTATCAGTGTGGCTCTTGGCAGGAAGGAAGGAGAAGCAGAAATTTATTATTGTTCTTTGTGTTCAGAATAAAATAATTCATTTCCGTGGATGTCCTTTACTAATAGGTCAAAGGAAACAGACTGGCAGCCTTATTTCACTACACGACTTGTTGATGACTTTGGCACTCATCTTCGAGTTTTCAGAAAAGCTCAGCAAAGGATAGCAGAGAAAGGTGATCAGATGAAAGGTAAAGTGAAATATTTTTTATTTGAGTCTGAGTAGGCTGGTATCTTCTGTGTGTGAAATACAGTTAGCCTTATTTTATAATTCAAGTTTGCTCTCAAGTTTTCAGTCTTGACAAAAACATGGTTTTTTTAATCTTCTTTTGCATAGATCAAGCTGAGGAACTTGTAGATACATTCTTTGAGGTTGAAGTTGAAATGGAAAAAGAAGTCTGTCGTGATCTAGTCTGCACTTCTCCCAAAGATGAAGAAGGTCTCTCAATATTATCTTCTGAGTAAATATTTTAGTATGGGAGACTAAACTAAAATACTAACAGTTGTGTTCATAATATGAAATGCATTAAATCTTAGCATGTGACTTTCAGAGTGTGGTTATTTACCATACATATATATTTCCTCTGGTTTGTACATAGTAATGCTATAATTAAAACAAAGCACGTACATATGTAAGTCTTCCTCCTTTCATTGGATGAATTTTAAGATAGAAATATTTTTTCCTGGGAGGGAGGGGATGGTTTTGCAGATTCTTACTGCTCTTTGTTAGATATGCCTTCCTTACCACTATTCTGTAGTCTTCCTTCAAAAAACACTATCTCTTTTGGCAAAGTGTTGAAGGAGGGGGGGGAAAAAAGCGTATGTGTAATGTAAGGAAAATGCATTAGAGTTAGGTTGTTGGGAGTTTTTTTTATCTTGGAATTTGGCTTTTGTTGTCTTGGGTTTGAGGTAGATCTTTCTCATCAGTGATGCTTATATTCCATCTGAAAGTTGCTACTGTGATGCTTGGACTGTAAGAGATAAATGATTATATACTTGAATTCAAAATTAAGGATTTATCTATGGGATTTGATAATATTAGGTAAGATATGAAGTAAAAGAATATGAAATTGTGCTGAGGGGTTTTTGTTTTCCTTCTCTAGGATTCCTAAGGGATCTGTGTGAGGTTTTACTGTATATATTGCTACCTCCTGGAGACTTCCAGAACAAGATCATGCGATACTTTGTCAGGGTAAGTACAGACTCTAAAAGCCATCCCAATTCTTTGGTTTAATGTCAAAAAAATTTTTTTAGATCTAAACTGCTGCTCTTATTTTCTAAAATTGATCTAATTTAATATTAGGGTATTTTAAAAGCTGTAGAGTCTTGATAAGTATTTAATAGCAGTGAACAGTTTGTGCGAAATGTTTTTGGAGGTTCTTTCAGCTCTACCAACATGAGAAAAGCATTAGAAAATGGATGTTGTTTTTCATGAGGTTGTTTTTTCTTGGGGAGGTTTTTCTTGTAATTTGTTGTAATTACAAATTGCATTTGTAATGTTAATTGGAAGAGAATGTGGTAGTGCCTATTAAATTTTTTCTGTAATTACACTTTTGTGTTTTAAGCTCTACGCAGTGATGTTTAAATTGTTGCAGTTATACTAGCTTTATGAGTAAGTGTATAAAATAATCTATTATCTTTTGTTTTTTAGGAAATCCTCTCCCGAGGAATTCTTCTTCCATTAATAAACCAGCTCAGTGATCCTGATTATATTAATCAGTATGTCATATGGATGGTAAGATTTAAAATGTTTAAAATTAATTATATTTCCAGAACATTTTCTTATAAAGCTTTACTTGTGTTCCCTATAATCATGATGGACAGATGTTTGGTATTAGCATTACCACTGGTTATGTTGGCAGAGACAGTGAACTTTATATTACATTTTATACACACATAAAGACACAGAATCTATATTATCCACACTCCTCATTTTGACTGTTCAGTAGAAGCTGCCTGACTGAGGACAAATGTATGACAGAATGTAAAGTTCACTCCTCTGACTGTTCTGCTTGGCTGTTCGGGAAGTATGGTAACAGTGGAAGTGTTTTCCCCTGACTGTGTTTACAGTTTGTCCTTTCAAGCTTAAGAGGCCTCAAGAATGAAAACTAGTAAGATTTACTTTCTGCTAAGGAATTGCAGAGCAATTGTTTTAGGACTGTTTGTATTAACCCTAAATAATTCAACTGAATGGGAAGAAACAAATTTTTTACTTTGATAACTCTCTAATGCACCCGCAAGAAAAGCCCCATAACTTTTAAAAGTCATATTGTATAGTAAAGCTAACATAAATAGAATAATTGTGCTTTAACTAACATTACTGATTCTTTGCAGAGCAAGTTAATATTTACTCTTATACTTTATTATCCTTTATAGTTCATGAATCAATTTTAATTTTCCCCCCTAACTTCTCTCTTTTTATTCGTAGATTTTAATCTTACAGTGTACATTCAAATGCTATACTGAAAATACCGTTCCATTTCAAAGTTCTTGTTATGTATGGAATATGGAATGGATTCAAGTGCACGTGTACAATGTTTCCTTCACTCCAGCCTCCTCTATTTCATGTAAAAGTTTGCATGCTGCTATTCTACAGGAACCTAGCTTTAATAAGAAAAAATATTGCTCATCTGGACCAGAATTCTCAATTTTTGATTCCCTTTTCCTTCTACGCATGTTCTTTATTTATTTACCGAGCACTGCCCCTGGCTGCGTCCAGAGATAGGATTCTGAGTTTTTTATAAAGCTTTCTGTTGTGATGGTGATGTCCCAAATAAGTAATTTTCAAAATTGCTTTCTGAGATGAAGAAGCAAATGTTCTGGGCAAAAGATAAGGAAAAAATTTAATACAAGTCTTATGAAATGGAGATTGTTGCAGAAATTAAGGTCAGAAGCAGAGATGACTGAAATAAATCCTGGCTCCTTTTGGAACCTTTGACATAAAGTCAGACTTGAATGAAAAAATCAGTTTCTGAAAAAGAGAAGTTTAATTCCAGGTTTCTAGGCATACCACAGTTCAATACTAATTCTGTTGCAATAAAATATAAAGCTTCCGTATAAAATTAGAAGTTAATTCAAACTTCTCTCTTCACTGTGAAATTAACATTTTTACAAAATGTTTGAAGTTCAAGTATTCCTTGTACTCTTACTTATAAAAGGAGATTTCTAGGGAGATTTTTCCATTAACTTTGATCAATGGTATCCAGTCTTCATTCTTTCTGCTTCGTGCAACTCATGGAAATGCACTTCTGTGGTACAGACCAAGTATTACATTTCCGTATCAAAGTAAGCATTTTTAAGAGATGTAGGTGAAGTGACTTTTTTGGCTTCAGATGGTAAAGACAACATTAGAACTCAACCCTAAGCACCTGCGTGCACGTGTTGTAAAGCTGCCAGCCTTCCCCTGATCTCCATGCTGCATTCACAGCACAGTTTCCAGTGATCTTGGCAGCGCAGCAGGCTTCCTTCACTTGCACAAATTCCTTTGAGTCCCTAGAGCAGGTTCACTCTCTGCCAATACTGGTAAAATAGTATGTATTTAATTAGCTTAGTAGTATTTGCCAGGGTATCTGAATTAGGGTTCCAGAGCAGAGTCATTTACTTTTTTTTCCCCTCAGTAGGTTATGATTACATTGTAGAATGTTTTAACTCTTTTTGTAATTTTGTATCTTAAGAAGCCATTACTCTGGGAGTGTGTATACTTGCATGGGATCTTGGTAAAGCTGAACCCTTTCAGTGGTCTCACCGTTTTCTGCCCACTTAGCTTAGGAGATAATATAAGAAGAAGATGGATTAGATTTTGGAGAAGATCTTAATTAAGAACATTGATGGATTGTCCATGTGTCTGGGTTGTACTTCTTGAGAACAGAAAGTGATGGTGTGAAATAGGTTTTGACTGTGCATACTTTTTCTTTCTTAGTTCATGTAAAATTTCAGTACCAAAAGGAAGATTTAGAAACATCAAAATCATTTTCAAAATTCCACTTTGCAGTGCTGTATCAAACTAGTTCACATGAAGAAAAATCATGTCTTGTGCTTTTAGCTGTTTTGCATTACTTACACTGTAAAACTTTGTGTTTCAGATTCGTGATTCCAACTGTAACTATGAGGCCTTTATGAATATTATTAAATTAAGTGATAATATAGGAGAGTTGGAAGCAGTGAAAGATAAAGCAAGTGAAGAGCTGCAGTATCTTCGATCTCTAGATACAGCGGGAGATGGTTAGTGCTGCATGGTTTTGCAAAATATTAAACGCATTTACCAGCATGATCTCTGTAGAATATTGCAACAATTAGAAAATAAAAGCTCTGATGCAGCATAGTATAAAGTATTTTATTTAAAAAAAAATAAATTGCATAAGAAGTGTTAAAACACAAATTTTCATTTTCGTAAGTGTTTTGTTGGTTGGCGTGTGTTTGATTACTTTTTGTAAGTATAGAGTATTTGGTTAGCTAAATGCATTTTAGTTAAATCAGAACTGCCTGACGGTTCTGAATTTCAGTAATATTTAAGGTATTAATCAAACCTGGTAGTCAGTTAACCATTAATCTGAAAAAGGGAAGAGAAAAATATTTCTTCTTGTTCACTTCCATCAGTGAGGTATTTAAACTGAAAAAAATCCCCAAGCCTTCATTTAGTTATCTGCATTGCTTAATTGTCTTTTTTTTGCTTTCAGATATCAACACTATAAAAAATCAAATAAACAGTTTATTATATGTTATTAAAGTATGTGATTCAAGAATTCAGAGGTTGCAGTCAGGAAAAGTAAGTGTTTTAAATTTTTCTTAGTTTCGAAAGAGTGAGGTTGCAAATGACTGACTAGTTGTTTGGTTTCCATGTTTGATAACTCTATCTGTTTGATAGAGTTGGTATGTTTGGCTTTACTTTTTGACTCTCTTAATTTGGCCTGGGTGTGGTTCCAAGATAATGTGATATTCTGCATATATTGACTATTAAAATGATTAAGCATTCTATAGGTGGACCTGAAGGCATTATTGTAACAGCAAGAAATGTCATATTGGCAGAAAAAAGTGTGACAGAGATGAATTTAAGTTGTGGTGAGCTGCAGCCCATCAAAAGCTGAAATTAGTTCTTGTTAATTAATTCTCTGCCACTGTCTCTGTTGATGAGGGATTTGGGGTTAATTTGACCTGTAGAGCATTACATGAACAGCAGTTTTAAAATCCACCTTATCATGTAGCCAAATAGCTGCAGCCCGTTTTGAAGACAAATAATTATGGGAACATGACCTTCTAATCTAGACCTTCATTTATTAGTGATTGTGAAAATAGCTAATCATTGAGATGCTACTTTATTATATGTAATTTTTCTTATCCTATCTGTTTTGTGGTAAGTTTAGGTTTTAAAATTTAATGTAAAAGAAGCCTATGAACACACTGAACTGTGTCTTACAGGAAATAGATACTGTGAAACTGGCAGCAAACTTTGGAAAACTTTGCACAGTCCCTCTGGACCATATTCTGGTAGACAATGTTGCACTACAGTTTTTTATGGGTAAGTGTTAATTTGTCTGATGTATTTTATTTATAAAGAATATGCTAACTCACAGGACTGTGTACTTGGAATTGCTAAATGTCAGTAGTGAGAATATCCATCAGTTTTGTCGGTGGTTATAGTCCTTTTAATGCAGTAGATGGAAACGGTCCAGGAAGTTCCTGGAGCTCATGGAAGATACTTCCTGACACAATTGGTGAGTCAGCCAACCTAGAAAGGCACCTGTCTGAACCTGTTGTTTGCAGACAGGGTGATGTGATAGTTGGAGGCTGTCTTGGGCATGAAATGAACACCCTCGGTCAGTTTGCCGATCATACTTCAGCTGGGCAGGAGTCTGCTGGAGGGCAGAAAGGCTCTCTAGAGGGAAGAAGGCTGGAGTGATGGTCCAAGATCAATTGTATGGGATTCAAGGCCAAGTGCCAGGTCCTGCACTTCTGTCAACCCCAGGCAACACTACAGGCTAGGGGCAGGGTGTCTGGAAAACTGCCTGGCAGAAAAGCACCTGGGGGTGCTGGTTGACAGCAGCTAAATATGAGCCAGAAGTGAGCCCAGGTGGCCAAGAAGGCCAATGGCATACTGGCTTGGATCAGCAATAGTGTGGCCAGCAGGACCAGGGCAGTGGTGAGGCCACACCTCAAATCCTGTGTTGAATTTTTGGGACCTTCACTACAAGAAAGACATTGAGGTGCTGAAGCACAGGTCTTAGGCAGAGTGGTTGAAGGAGCTGGGGTTCTTTAGGCTGGAGAAACGGATGCTCAGGAGGGACCTTATTACTTTCTACAACTACCTGAAACGAGGCCGTAGTGAGGTGGAGACTGGTCTCTTCTCCTAGGCAGCTAGCAACTGGGCAAGAGGAAACTGCTTCAAGATGTGCCAGATGAGGTTTAGATTGAGTATTAGAAAACATTTCTTCACCAAAAAGGTGAAGCATTAACTTGACAGGCTGCCCAGGGAAGTAGTTAAGTCACCATGCCTGGAGGTATTTAAAAGACATGTAGATGTAGTGCTTAGGAGCGTGGTTTAGTGGTGGACTTGGAAGTGGTAGATTGGCAGTCTTGAACATCTTTTCCAACCTAAATGATCCTATGATTCTAAGAACCTGCTTTTTAAAAATTCGGTTTGAACTTCATTTGTATCATGCTGTACAAACCTGTTATATTCACGTGGTAACAGTGGATTCTCTTCTTACATGTGCATGTGAGGATTCAGTGCTTCGTTCCTAGACTTTGCTCTCACGTTTTTTTAGTGATTATTGCCAATGTGTATATAGTATGTTTTTAATTGACTGTATATGGTAAGTATTCCAGATGTATAACCAGCTCCTGGTGTTCATTTGTAGTCAACATCACAGAGAATTCCTATTCCAGGATGTACCACAGTAACCAGGGTCGTGTGGTGTCTGTTTTCTGTAGATTACATGCAGCAGATTGGTGGCCAAGCACATCTGTTTTTCTGGATGACAGTGGAAGGATACAGGGTTACAGCACAGCAACAGCTGGAGGTACTTCAAAGCCGGCAGAAAGATGGAAAACATCAGACTAATCAGACCAAGGGTCTATTAAGAGCAGCTGCATTTGGAGTTTATGAGCAATATTTATCAGAAAAGGTAGGAATAACTTAATTCTGAAATATTTGGTGTTTATTCTTTGTTCAGATACTTCTTTGTAGTTATGACTAAGTTAATATAAAATGGTTGTTATATAGCACAAGTTGCTTACATGTTGACATTTACACTATTACTTGTGTATCTTCTCTCTCTCCTTATGTCAAGCAGTAAGAAAGTCTTCCTCTTTTGTGTTCCCCCCATTTTAAAGGCTCATATTGCCACTGACTGTCCTGTCAAAAGCACTGAACGTGTTCCTGAGAAGTTGACTTTTTAGAATAGACAAACTAGAGACAATGCAAAGACAGAATAAAAGTGTCTTTCTGCATATGCTGTCCTTTTCCTTCCTTTTATTCTGCCCTCCACCCTTGCCTTGCCCCCTTAAGAAGTGTTTATACAAAAATGGAACCGAATATTTGTCCAAACTTGGATTAAGATTGAGTTATCAAATGAAATCGCTTCCCGTGCCTCTCTACAACTGTTTGTGTAAATTGCTCAAATATCACCATTGGATGTCTTGCAACAGGCAGTAATGGATTCTCTGTGAAAGAAACCACTCGTCAACTTGTATTCACAAAACATCTTTCTTCTTAATTTGTGTGTGCAGAAAATTCACCTCTCACTCAGAAATGGGCAGAGTTAACAAACTGTTAGCCTTTCCTCAGATGTTTCAGGACTTTATCCTGTTACTTTTTTATTGGCTTGTTCTTAATTTCTGAATCTAAATCTTTTTTCAAAAATAAAAACTGTTTTTAAGTCTGAGTAAATCTCATTTAGGTACTGCTTCAAAATGTTTACACAATTTTTTTTGAGGCAATTCCTAGTGTTTAATTGTGAAACTTCGAAGTTTTAATACAAACTCTGAACTTAATTTGGGGCTGGAGGGGATCTGACTCCTGTTGTATGTTCTAGACAGTTATAGAGATATTTGTGAAGAAGAAATTTAATTTACTTAGAGAGTTGCAGCATTGCATTGGATTTTATTTGTGAAAGTAGAACTTTCTTAATTTTATGCTGCAAAAGTTGATTTAGATCTCTATGACAGGCATCTCCAAGAGTTAATATTGATGACAACTTAGTAGCAAAACTTGCAGAAACACTGAACCATGAGGATCCAACACCTGAAATCTTTGATGACATTCAGAGAAAGGTATACTCTATTGTCCTTTATTTCATAAGAACTGTTAATGCTATAGAGTATAAAACATAATTACAGATACTAAAAAAGAAGGAAGTAAAACACCTAAAACCTGTGTTACCATTTTTCTATTCTATGGAAAACACACTCTAAATTGTCAGCTTTTGCTTTGCTGTTTGTTAGCCCATAGTTTTCAAAGCAGTAGACAGGAGTAGGTGTCCTGTATGAACCTAAATATGAAGCACAGTTTAGAGCTATCATATTTTTATTTGTGTTAATGCACCAATTTAAGAAAAACATTATGAGTAGACTAAATAAGACGTACCATTTTCGTCCAGTTTTACTTCTCTTTTCCAAAGGTGAATGTAATGGTCCCATATTAAATTCTATAGTTGTTCCCAGAAATTATTCTGGCTGATCTGTTTCTGCAAACTTGCCCAGTGAAGCAGCAAGTACGGATGAAAAAACCAGTATTTTTACTACCTGCATATGTAGACTTTATCACTCAAGTCTAATATATGTATTTTAAAAGGAAAAGTAAATGATTGATATTCTGGCAGTAACTTACATACCCAGTCTGAAATATTTTTTTTTTTTTTAGATCATTACTTTAATGTTCTCATTCATGCTAAAAATTAGTGATATGAGCTGTAGAACTTAGAATCACGCTGTTGTATTTGAGGCTCACATTTAAGACTAATGAACACCTTGTGAAATCTGTGTTGCTCAAAGTAAGTTAAGGGCCTTGCTTGTGAATTCTGCTGAAGAGTATAAATTTCCCATGTGTTACAAAAGAAATGACCTTCCTCAAACATGGCTGAATTGGGTTTCTTTTCTATTTGTACCAGATGATAGTACTTGAACAGTGATGCATGAAAAAAAAATCATTAAAATATTTTAGAGTTGACAGGAGTATCCAAACATCATGAATTAATTCCTGCTGTGTATAGATACGTGTATGTTTATGTATATACGTTGTATAGGCTGTGAAGGTAAATTGTTTGAGCTGGAGTGGTTAATTCTTTGAGTGTTAGGGCTATATTGTATTGGCTAAACTGGAAATTGTCGCAAAGGTCACATATGGTATCTTCCTTCCCTTTCTTTCCCTCTTCTCACCTCCTGCCCTAAGTATTTGCAGGTCTATGTTTATGGTTTATCCACAAGGAAGGACTGAGATAACCTTTTATTAAATGGATAAAGACCAGATAGGTTTATAGTGCAATTGGAAGGGTTAAGAGCAGAGGACAGAAGCATTTGCAGCTGTTGTGCTATTTCCCTTCCTAGATGTGCACGACTGAGTAGTTAGATATTTTCTGAGACTGTGTTATACTTCTGGCACAATGAGTTCTCAGAACCTTTTCATTAAGTCAGAGACACGTATGCACAGATACTTCTTGTTCAAGTAAAATTTATGAAAACTAGTCTGGTCAATTGAAAAATGGAAAAAGTGTTTCTGAAGTTAGCGTTTTTGTTTCAATAAGGTGTATGAGTTGATGCTGCGAGATGAGAGGTTCTACCCTTCGTTCAAGCAGAATGTGTTGTATGTGCGTATGTTAGCCGAGCTGGATATGCTGAAGGATCCCAGTTTCAGAGGATCAGATGATGGTGAAGGAGGTGAGCTCTGTATCTCTAAAGGGTATTTCCTGGGACCATTCTTTTCTCTGCTTTAAAACGAAAATAAAATAATTATCCACACTGTTTTTAGAAAATTAAATACTTCCTATGGTGTCTCTGATATTTAAATTAATATTTCTTGCTTGTGCTTTTGTGTGTAAATTGTTTTAGGACTCACACAGGGTTTTCCTTGTAGTAAGTTTATTAATCTCATAGAAATTCTTGTCAGGTCTTGGTAACAAGTTTGTCATTTAAACAAATAGGCAATTCTTCCATTCTACTTTCTTCTTTTAAAGTATTTAAAGCTCTTCAATATATTGTGGTCTTTTAATACATAACTCTACTCCTCTCTGGAAATAGAAATGGAAAGTATACATAGGAGATGCATCTTTCTAAAGCAAGTAAAATCATTGTTCTTGTTAACTGAAGTACAAATCCAGTGGAAATTTTTCACTATTAAACTAGCTCCTTAATGAAGCAGTATCAGTGGAGATATAAACTTAAAAAAATGTTATCTGAAGTATTTATTTAGGATCTGTATCTTTATAAACTTATATTTCTTTAGGTATCTTTATTGGAAATTTGAAACGCTTGCATGTTGCGTGCAGCATTTGTCCAGTGCCAAAGTTGTCCTTCCTTTTTCCATAATGTTTTGTGGATGCATTTTATTTATGTGTGGCCCTACAATGGGGGAAAATCTTCTAACCTGTTTTTTCCTTTTCTTTTCCTCACTGCTCCCAGAATCTTTTAATGGGTCTCCTACTGGCAGCATAAATCTGGTAAGTGCTTGGATTTTTTTTTTAATTATTTTTTTCTCCTCAACAGTAGAGAAAGAGTGATAAAACAGATTAACTTATGTACATTACAGTTTTACTTCACTGCAGTTGAATTTCTGAAAAAGTTCTTGAATCAAATTGAAACACACAGGTTATTAATTACTCTGTAAGATAAAACTTCTCCTTTTGTCTTTTCCCACGTTTGATGAAATTTTACATTGTTTCTCACAGAAACAGTTAATTTATGGAAAGCGTCAGTTTATATCCCTGTTTGGTTTTATTAAATAGATATAAATTTGGGGTTACATAGTAATAGGTGAAAACAAATCCTTGAAGGATTAAATTCAAATAGACTGTAAAATGTGCAATTTATTACATTTTTGTTGGTTGATTTTTTTTTTTTTCTCATTAAGGCTTGATTTGGAAACATTAAAGTATCTGGAGTTCATTCCAGGCATCAGTCTTTGTTTTTTAATCTGACCAATTTCAAGTTCAATTTTGTAAGTGGTTCTTGACCTGTGTCAGTTTGTCAAAACCTTTCCTTCGTTAAATGAGCGTACCTAAACCAAAAATGCAAATACAGTTACTTAAAAAGGAAAAATCATAAAAAGTTTGATATCTATCCTCCCCATGTTTCTGTAGACAGTGTGTAGCTGAGCCACAAGGTGCAGAAGGTTCAGTTGAGCATATCAGAGTATGTTTCCAAACGTTTTAGTTTTGTGAAGGTTTACATAGAGATTTACAATCTACATGCAATTTCCTGACTTGCATGATGCCTGGGCCCTTCTAGTTTGTTCTTGGAAGGTGCTATAGCTCCTTAGGAGTTTTACTGCATTTGATAAGATCCTGCTTGCATGCAAAAGGAATGAAGGATTCTGAAGGAATACACGTAACATTAATGTAAATGTATTTCGGTGTGGGGGTTGGTTGTTTATGGGGTTTGGTTTTTTGTGGGTTTTGGGTGTTTTTTCATTTAAATTGGGATTTTCTTTCCTACTATTTTCCTGTTGTTTACATTTTGAAATGCAAAGAAAAAGGGAGGTGTTTAGCTGATACAATTTATGCAAACTCCTGGTAGATGCAGAAGAAAAACTTAATTTAGCCATGTTTTTTATGAATTTACATACAATTCTGGTAACTTTTCACAAGAGTCTTTTAACTGACTAATCTCTTTAAAAGATCTTTCAAATATCTTTCTAAGTACTCTTTCTAATAATGTTGTGACATATCAGAGTTAATTTTATGGATTTGTCATTGTGGTGGCTCATCTGGCTGGTGGTTATCTGCTGCTTCATTTCATGTGACTTTCCAAGCTAAGTTAGAAAGTCCTAAAGTCTTCATCAAGCACTGTTACAATACAAATAGGTATTTTCATGGGACTCTTCAAAGTCTTGACTTTTGTTTTTGTTGTGACAAGGGTATTTATAGAATACTACATTTTTTCAAAAGAGTTAGGAACGTTCTAGCAGAAATACATAAGTAAATTTCTCTTTATGCAGAACTACTTTTGCTTTTCTGTAGTCCATATTGTTCAGAAAAGAACAATATGGACCACACAAAAGTAGTCCAGGTGTTCAGTGCTTTTACAGGTGTTTGAATACTGGTAGATTAGTTTTTGCTGGCTGAATTCCATGTCAAGTGTAAATTTCTGTACACATAGTTTGACTCCCTTGTGTTAGTCCGTTACATAAGAAAAATAGACCTTGGAGAGGTTACTTCAAAGGTCAGGGAATTTCTGTACTTGTAGCTAATGACAATGTATTAAATAAGATTGAGTTGTGATATGATGTGATATTTTTAGGTTTTTAATTAACTTGTGCTCCTGTGAATGTATTTAATGGCAGAGATACTAGCTCATATTAAATGTCTGTCTGTTTTGTTATCTGTTCAGGTTTCAACATTTTAATTTACTTGTATTAATTGTTGCTGTATAGTGCCTTGCCACAGCAGTTGAGTGTTTCCTAAAGTTTGTATTGTAAAATAAATTGCCTGCAGTTCATACTTCCACTGGAAGAATTTGGAAGACAGGCTCAAAACTGTTTTGAGGAAAAGTTGTTGTACCAAAATATCTTAATTTCTGCCTTTTGATTTGATACATTACTATATTAAATCAGTAGGTCACATTTTGGGAGTATAAAACCACTGTTAATATTTATAGACTTGCAGATTTTCTCTAAAGGATCCATAATGGGAGCTTTGCACTGAGTAAATAGAAGAAGTTACACCAGTGTTACCTATCCAAGACCTTAAAGGGCAGCAGAAGTGGCCGGGTTGAACTTTTGGCAGTCATTAGCTTGAACCCCAGTCAGTAATCACAAAGAAATCTGAACTTGAGTGACAGTGAAGGGAAGCAGGAAAACAAGAAGTAATTATGCCTTTAAAAAAATACAACCGTACCTTAATGTCCGTATTTTGTAGCAAACAAAACGCTTGAGCAGTTGACAGTTACTTGTCTTCTTTTATAACATCACATCCCTTCTATCTTATTGATAATCAAATCTTAGAGCTTTCAGAATACGAAGTACTTACTTTATTCAAGCTTCCACAAATGCCTGCTGTTAGCCAGTCTCAGGTGATATTCTGCTTCTAAACTGGACACTGCAATATAGAGCAGCACAATTTGCAGGGTCATTGCTGTCCAAGGGACTTGCTCAAGAATGGCCTAAGTCAGAGTCCTGTGTCCAACAATTGACTGAAAGCAAGTGTAAAGATTAAAGGAACAGCCTACTTATGGTGCTACTTTACCAGAATACTCTCTAGCATCCAGTAACTTAAAGATTGGGAAGTTCTTGAGGTAAAGATGATGTCTACTGTCAAAATATTTCTGCATAAATTCATCTGTTCTGCCATTCGACAGACATAAACTTTTAGCACTATAGAATGTAGTGGCAAAACAGATTTCCCAAAAGGGCTTTTCTTTCTTCTACCTTCTCTCAGTCTGGGACCTTAGTACTTTAAGTCTACAAGCTGTGTGATAAAGATATTCAGGAGACTCCCTACTGTAACATGTATTCAGACACTTTAAAGCTGCCTTCTATTCGGTACCTAGACTTTATCACAGAAATGTTATTTCCCTTGCCTTCTGTAGTAGACATTTAGGCAGAGACTGGCTGAGGTGGTTGAGGTAGAGAAGAGCCATTCCTTGTAGAGAACTAGAGGAGGAAGGAGTGGAGTATTATGTTGGGATATTGTGGAGTTGATGAAGAAGGAGCAAGAGCAGAGTCTTTAAATAAGTCATGTTTTCAAGTCCAGCGTATCTTTTGGTTATAATCTCATATATTGTTCTATGTTTAAGAATACAGAGTAGATTTAGAAACTGAATTGATGTAGGTAGAGTTTTAGTTTGATACGGGTATGGCACTGCTAATCAGTAAGTCCCATTCTAGGTAACTTTTTGTGGTAAGTCACTATTGAACCGGCTTGGTTAAATTATACAAGATGGCAGATAGCTATATTTATTCTGAATGTGTTTCTTTGAAGAATTTTAGAATTCTGGAGAAAAATACATAAAGTAACTGGGATCCCAGTGCCTGTGAATTCTACTTAGGTAGCTCCAACTCTTTTTTTTTTAACCTGGTAATTTAAGATTAGGATGCGTAATGGCCCATCCTCTGTTTTTTCAGTTGAGTCTGCAAGTCTTTCAACAGTCTTGATTATGTTAAATCTTAGTAATCAGATGTATTAATTTTAACTAAAAGCAAAGCTTCTCTAAAAGACCCATTAGGCTTCTTTTGATCCCAGTAATTATTAGATATCGAGACAGAGCATTAACTAGCTGAGGATGTACCTGTTCATTTTTTACGATGGAAAGTATTCCTGAGAAAAATATTGGCTGTTTTTTTTTACATAAAGCAGAAAAACTTCTGGTTTCTACTGCTGTGTAACATCTATGCAGTGTGTAAAGACATTTGAAAGAAAACAGAATGATGTGACGGTAAAAACTAAAAGACCTGTTAAACAACATCTGTATCTCCTCAGTTGCTGGGAAGATTTTCTGCTTTAGGTCTATTTTTTTTTTTTCTTTCCTAATGCTCAGTAAAAGACCATTTGTAGCTGTACTTCCATTAGAGTTGAGATATCAAACCAAAGTGGCAAATATGTTTGATCAAATATGAGTGGTCACAAAACTATGTGTGAAAATGATGGGGGAAATGAAAGGCCCTATATTGTGCAAAAGAACAGCTTTGGTAACCAGGTAGTACAAACACCTGCATTGTTACAGTGCACTAAGCTTTTAGTGTAGTGAACTGGAAGTTTGAAAATTAGATTAATCAAAACTCTTCTCAAATACAATGTATTTCTGATCATATTTTTTCCCATTTTTTCCTCCTCCATTATGTCCCCCACTCTGCAGTCCTTAGATGACCTTTCAAATGTCCCTTCTGATGAGACAGTTCAGCTCCATGCATACATCTCAGATACTGGTAAGTGAATCTGTTATGTCTGCTTACTTTTTTCCCACCATTTACTTTGAGTTTTGTAATATTACAGGTCCTTGAAATCCTGATTTTCTCTTTTTCTGACCTCATAAAACATTTGAATTCATATTTTCCATTAAGTCCTTGTGGAAATCTTTACACTATTTCTTCTGTAGGTCACAGACTATGTATCTGTAGTTAAAGTGTCATTTAATTTTTATGGTTTATGGTATTATTATTATTTTTACTGCTTTTATTGCTGGAGAATCATTCATTAAACTTAATATTGAGTAGGATTTATTTTAGCAATTATTTAAAAAAATTCTGAAAGGCATCTCTCTTTCTAGTCACAAAGTTATAATGTTTGACTGTTTGATTTTCTTAGTATAATATTTTCCCTTATTCTTTGTGCTTCCTGACTTAGTTTAAGGAAGTGACTTCTGTCCTTATGGTGATGGCATTTTTGGTTATCTTTTAAAAAACTTTGTCTAGAAAGAAATTACTTTATTACATGAGAGTAAATAAAAAAATCTCAGCTATTATTTGCAAATACTCTAGTTAAATGAGATTGCATTGGGTAATTAAATAGTGATCTTCAGATACTTTTTTTAGTAGATTTTACTATGCAACACACTTTTAAATCTATGCATTTATATGGTGGACACATGCTGTCAGCAAGCATTCAGCTACTTTACATTTTAATTAAACTTATTCCAACTCAGTGTGAGAGCAGTGTGCAATCCAAGTGTCATGGTAGTCAGTCCTCGGGGAAAGGGGAAAATAAGAATCAAATTCTGCTTTTTTGTTAAAATGACGTGATACTTCTTTTCTGAATTAAATGTAGAAGTTTCATCTTTTTGACTTAAGAAAAAAAGGTAAACTTAGAACGACACGAACTGTAAAATTTATAGATGGCAGTCTGTATGGATAACTATCAGCCTGACTCTGTGAATACATAATGCTCCAGGTGTAACAGGAGATATGTACAGGTTTGTATTGCAAGATAGTATTAAACTGCATCTGTGAGCAGGTTCTTTTTCTCTGCCAGTTAATATCCTTTACTGTGCTTGAAGGTTGTATACAAGCAGGATTATCTCTGTGTGTTGCAGAATTCACATTGTCTTGGGTTGCAAAATAAATACTAATTAAGAGGCTAAGACATAAGGGGCAGCAGAACTTCTTTCTTTTTCTGCCTGAAGTCGTTCTCCTAAAGGTGCCACTTAGCAGTGCCCCTGAGATGTAGTCTGGTGGCTGCAGGGCCAAGTGGTCAATGTGAACGTAGAGGACAGGGCTTGTGCAGCATCTGTGGGGCTGGGCGTTTCTGGTTCCACTCTCTGGGCAGTCTTCTGGCGCCATCCTGACTGCCTGCTCTTTCCCTTGGGGGTTCAGCACTCAGCATTGTTTTTTAGAGGGTAGATCACAAAGACAAGATGCTCTGTGCCCACTCTTCACCTTTCTAGTGTGTAATTCTTGCATTGGCAGCAGCTGCCACTACCCTACAGGTGCTCCCTGGCTGCTTAGACAAAAGCATTATAATTCAGAGAAATCAAGACTGAAAGTACTACAGAGAATGAAATTGATTTTCCAAGAGAATTGTATTTTATGGTGTGTGAGTGCATAGAAAAATTCAGAGACCTGGGTTAGAAATACTTTCATCTAGCCACTGGAAAACTGTAGGTTTCCCAACTGGGTATTGGCTTACTACTTAGAGATGCAACATGTTGCCAATTTAAATGGTGTGCAGTGTAGACAGTATTGGATCTAGGTTATTCTCTAAATAAAATGGAAGGATTTGAAACAAGCTATACTGGGGAAATTCTGTGAGGGAGGAATGTCCAAGAAGACTTAAATATTTAATGGAGATCAAAAAGATGTTTGCTTCTATTTTGGATAGCCTGTATGTGTTCATTTCATTTATGAATTGACTTCTCCATACAAAGTGTATATGCACACACAGAGAATGCATTATATATATGTAACACACACGTCTGTATATATAGTTTCTGTTGACTAAAATAGCATGGGGAGTTTATCTTACAGTTAATAAAAATCTGATGATTTAATAACAAACTACTGATGCCAGTAACAAAACTGAATGCTTGCAGCTTGCTATCATTGTCTTGTATTTATAGACTTTTTTGATGGGCAGACTTTTGCAATATGATTAGACTACTTTGCAGACCAGAATTTCTTCTGGTTTCACAGTTGTCTTTCACCCCCATCTTGAGTTCTTCAGGTTAAAATTTTTTTTTTTTTAAAGATCTATTTACTATTTAAAAGTTGAAAATTTTTCTGTTTATGTTTTGCATGTCATTGAAACTTGCCTAACTTTAAAGCTGCTTAATCTCTATTTAAGTTTACGTAGTAAGTTTTGGAGGGTATCATACAGTGTTCAGGATAAAGGGATAGCTTAGTCTTCTTGCTTGCATGTCCATTTTTGTCTTTCAAGTCTGTCATTCCAGACATTTCTTCACTTCACATTTGTGTCCTTTCGTCTTCCTTCTTTCTGTTTGTTCCTTTTTTGTTTTTGTTTTTAAAACTACTAGTCTATGCTGACTCTGACCCATATGCCGTGGCAGGAGTGTGTAATGACCACGGCAAGACATACGCCCTGTATGCCATCACTGTCCACCGACGAAATGCAAACGGTGAGGAGATGTGGAAGACATATCGGCGCTACAGTGACTTCCATGACTTCCACATGAGGATCACTGAGCAGGTAACCAAGCTCATGAAAATCTTTATAGGTGCCCGTTTCTATACTTTAATAACTGATGACTATATGATTGCTCTGTGAAAAAGAGATGGAAAGTCTTCCCCCTCTTCCCACACTGCTTAATTTTACTTAAATCTTTGTATGGAAGTGCTGTTGGTCTCAAACAGTGGTGTTTTAGTTACATTTGTCACAGAGATTAAGAAATAAAAGCTGAGGTTGGGAAATAGGTATTTGGGTTTTAAGTGAATGTTAAGAATTGGTGGGGTCCCAAAAGGGAGAGCTGGTAGCACTTCACTATACTACTAGCAATCTGCCTTTTACTGCTGTACTTGTATTCTCAGACTCTTAACCCTCCTAAAATGAAAGAAGGAAGAAATAGAGAGTTGTAATTCAGCAGCTGGTACAAAGTAGAACCTGCTGACATGAAAAAATGATGAAAACGCAGTGCTTTTAAAAGGAGGCTGAAGTGCTTTTAAACCAAGCCTTTGGAGAAGTCAGATTTGACTGCATAACCTTCGAACTAGTCAGAAGTGTCGGTTTATATCCCTTTGATCTGTTATTAATTTAGAGTCATAGAGAACAAATTCTGTGCAGGTAAGTTAGCATTTTAAAGTTACAGCAGCAATAAAAATTGAAAAGGCTTTATTAAAAAAGCAAATGTGTTGAATATTTGGATTAATTGTAAATGAAGTCTGACTTCCCTTTGAATTTCTGATGATCTTAGTGTGTTGTCAATAAATTTGAAATACCAATTTTTGTACTCCTTTAAATTGATTTTTTTTAAATTAATTCAGTGTTCTGAAGAATCCTGGATCTTACCGTGAATTAGGGTTCTGCTGATATGGGGCAGTCATTTAAAACCAACATAGCTCTACATGAGTAGAAATGTATAGCAAAAGCAAAGATGTTCACAATACGAAAGCTCAACATTTCTGATGGCTAAATCTGAGTAAATTTACAGAGAATAGAAATGTTATTCGAGAACACTAAGATTGCAAAAAGTAAACAGATTTCTGTGATTCACTGTGGCATCTCAGATGCTCCCAACTTTTGCTTTGTCTTGGCAATAAAATAGACATTCTTACTGTCTTGTGTGCTTGTCTGAGACATTTTTATTGACATGTTAAGGGTAAAAAGTTAGAGTAATTGATTTAAAATGAATAGGAAAGGCAGGGACTGTTTGTTTTTCAGAGAAAATAGGTAGTTGATCCGAAATGGAATTGAAGTTAGCAGTTTGAAGTATTTACATGAGTTTTTTTTCCTTAGAGTACTGAATAGATTCACACCAGTTCCTTTAGTCAGTCATATAATAAATGTCATTTAAAGTAAATTCCTATATTTGAAATAGAGGCTGTTAGTTGCTTACATTGCTTCTGCTTAGATATAAGAGCCCAAATGAAAACTAGACCATCTTCTGTTCAGTTATTTTCCCATGTGGCCTACTTGCAAGGGAATGGGATTTATAAAGTTGTAAAGAGCTATTTTTTGGTTCTTCCTACAGACCATAAATTTTATATGATCTTCGTGGCCTTCCAAAGTTTAATGATGCAAGAAGAGATCTTGCAGGGGCTGAACGGAATCCATATCTTTAAATCTGTAGTGTTGTGGTCTTTTCTAGAGAGAAAAGGATGCAGCCTGTTTCCAGGTTGTTTCTTAAAGCCTAGAATACTGTATGTTTCTCTCTTTATCACCTTAAGGTTATTTTTTACAGGTAGTCTAGATTCTGTATGGGGATAGTCCTGATTTTTCAAGTTTTGTTCTTGTCACTTTTTCATTTTTGTGCATTTTACCAAATATATTCAGCCTTGTTGAGTGTTAGGGCCTCTTTCCCTTCTGGTTCCCTGGGACTGCCATTCTTCTTGCAATACTAGAACAGTGGAATACATGTCAACCAGTGCCAATACTGTCGTTACTTGGAGAAAAGGCACAGGTGATGACATATAGAGCGAGCATATTTTGATAACCTGTGTGTACACTGAGTGCTGCCATCTCTCTAGGGATAAAAGCTTAATTTCCTTGATAGGCTTGATCACGGTAGGAAAGGAAAAAAATTTTAGAATGATACACAAGTTCTCTTGAAAATCTTTATATAGTCTCATAATCCTAGTAACTTTATCCCAAGTAATAAGCCTTTTGCACACTCTATTGGTCTATATTTTTGCACACTCTATTGGTCTATATTTCAAAAGTGAGTATTGTGTGCAAGTTCAGAAATTAAATTTTACCTTTGATAGTCTCTTGGGAATTTTCACGCATTTGTTCTTGACAGTGTACCTTTCCCTTTGGCTTCTCCAAGGATTCTGAGTCCCAGGCATGATGCAGAATTTTTTTGTCAGGTGTTAGATGGTATATAAGAATAGGTGAATATGATGTCCTTATATGAAGACTTGAAACTCTTTAAAACAGAACAAAAAAATCTTCTCTTTTTTTTCCAGTTTGAAAACCTTGCAAATATACTAAAACTTCCTGGCAAAAAAACATTTAACAATATGGACAGAGAGTTTTTGGAAAAGAGGAAAAAAGATTTAAATGCTTATTTGCAGGTAAGCTGTTACAGGTTTTTTTAGCTCTGTGCTTGGTATTATTTTTTCAGAGGTAGCATGCCTTTGTGGTTTTTTTCTTTTGGAAAAAAAAAGCTGTGTTGTTAGTGGTACACAAAACTAAATAATATATCATAAGAACTATCTCTTAAGTTTGCATTTTCTTTGGTGTTTGGTTTATTCTCAGCCAGTTCTGTCACAGCTTTTCTGAGCTGATGAGGTTCCAGCTATGTTGGTTTTGAGCTTTATGCCATTGACCTTCTCATGTTGACACGTTTGTGGTCACTTTCTCTTGTGCTGTTGCATAAGGATTTCCGTGGCACCCACTCCAGCAGTGTAGCAAACCGCACAGTTCCTCTGTTCAGATAAGGCCTGTATCAGCCCACACAAAAGAATTCTGTTGTCTTCTTTCCTAAGGACTTTCTGGTCATTTAGCACTAAAATATGTTGATCAAGTCAATGAACATGTTAACAATGAATAATGAAGATGAGTAAAACACTGTGAACTGACAGTTTGAGTGGTCATAAAGGTGTATCTTTTTCTATGAGTTGCTGTAATTAGCATAGTGGTTAAAATTATGGGAATTACTAAGAGGCCCCTTGTTTCCATCTCGAGACAAGTGGAATGTTGGAATAAAATTCAGGAATGAAAAGATACATTGCTAGATGTGATGTCTTTGGTTGTGTCTTGTTCGTTATTTATTAAAATTACTTTTAAAAATTATTTTACTCAGCTCTTGTTAAATCCTGAAGTGATGAAAGCTTCTCCAGCTTTAGCCCATTATGTGTATGACTTCCTGGAGAATAAAGCCTACAGCAAAGGGAAGGGGGATTTTGCACGGAAGGTAAGAATGTTTTGTACTGTCAAGGGAACTTCAGAGCATTCAGTCATGCAATGATTGCATTAAACAGACATGTTGAACAGATATTAAGGAGCTGTGTAGCACTTTAAAAACAGCTTGTAAATGAGTTGCTTTAATATTTTGAGTGGCAAAGTATCTGAGGGCATACGAAACAAAAAAATTACCATTTTTATAATAGGTCAATTTGTTTGTATGCCAAAAAGTAAAGTTTTGAAATAGGGCACAGTGAATTGCACTGTTCTAAAAGTGTGTTTGTTGCAAGTTGCTTTCTGTGAGACATCTGTGATTTTTTTTTTTTGGTGGTCTTATTCCTTCTGATTTCTTTTTTCAGTTCTTTCCTCTGTATTTGCTGCTGTTACCATGCTTTCCACTTTTCAGCTCAAAACATGATATGCGTTTCCCTTCAAAAGCACCTGTTAAGTATTTAGGTGTAACCCTCCGGAGTCATTGGTCAAATTCAGAGCTCTGTGCTCTGCATCCTTTTTGTTAAGCCTCCAGCACTGTGTTCAGACAAGTGGTTCTTTGTTCAGTTGACCAGTTTGTGTGAGCATCTGCTTTGCCAGTGCAGCCATTTCAAAAGTTTTAGTGATTTTGATACAAAAACCATCTGCAACTCTATTGTCACTTCAAGTTACTGTCCTGCCTATATTCCTTAAATATTTAACAGTGAAATAGTTAAATATTTATCAAGGTTTATATAATGACTAAGATGTATTTTCCAGCTTACGAGATGCTTTATAAGCATAACTTTTTAAAGGGCATCACGCTAGTATTTGTGCCTCTGTTTGGACTGAATTTAGAGTATATACTGAAAGAAAAATCGTAACAGTTTCTTTATAACTATTCTATGTTTTTAATTATACCTACCATGATACATACTATTCCAGTGCTGTTTAAAAGAGGCATGTTTCAAAGATGAAGAGTTGAAAGCAGAAGTGAAACATCTGGAAGTAGAAAGCTTGGAAGGGAGAAATGGTATTGAATGGAGAAGAAAAGGAAAATAAGTTCAAGCTAAGAAAAACCAAGGGATGGGAAATGGAAATGACTCAGGAAAACATCTGTTGAAAGCTGTAAATAGCTGCAGTAGGGCTGTAATGAATGAGAAATATAAATGGAAGTAAAATTAAAACTGTATTCTGCATTCTGTAATGAAGTTAAGTAATTTGAGTTGTTATTTTATATTATTGTTCTCTGGAACAGTGCCATACTTCTCATAGTGTATTAATATGCTGGTGTCCTCATAGATTATACAATTTTGGTTAAACATCTTCCCCCTCAGATGGACACATTTGTAAATCCACTGCGTAACTCTATGAGAAATGTATCAAATGCAGTCAAGTCTATCCCTGACAGCCTGGCAGAGGGAATGACTAAAATGTCAGACAACATGGGTAAAATGTCAGAGAGATTGGGACAAGACATAAAGCAATCATTTTTCAAGGTAAGAAAATACTGGTGGTTAATACATACTAGTAGATTAATAGAGGAGTCACTATTGACTCAAGCTCATGTTATCTAGAATAGTCAAGTCGTTAAACAGAAGACCAATCTGTTTTGTACCTGCACCCTTTTAATAAGGTTCAGCAGTCATTACAGGAC
This sequence comes from Corvus cornix cornix, assembly GCF_000738735.6. Classification (NCBI taxonomy): domain Eukaryota; kingdom Metazoa; phylum Chordata; class Aves; order Passeriformes; family Corvidae; genus Corvus; species Corvus cornix. Next base: position 49,517,726 of record NC_046333.1, read on the forward strand.
AAAAATGGAGATCTTTGCTGTTAAGTAACGTTTTTAAGATGGCATCTACAGACTGTTACAGCTATCCTTCACTTAACTCAATGCAGGAACTTGAGAAGAACATGAGATTCACTGATGTTCTTATTTTTTAACCAGGCATTCTCATACAGCTAATTTCCTGCATCTGCTGTTTTCATTCAGGAAAAAACCCTATATATTTTGAAACTCAGAATAAGGAGATAGCCTCTTTTCTGCTTATTCCTTGCTGAATTCTGGTTTAAATTAAATTTTCTTTGTCTCTCCTGCCATCTTTCATCATCTCTTACATTCATAAAATATAGTACTTTAGAGGTGGGAATGGTAGTATGACGTGCAATAAGGAAGTCCTGTGAAAATAGTAATCTTCAGAATATGTTAATCTTCACTGTTTCTCTGGTCCTCCTCTTCCTGTGTGTAGCTGTAAGGTCTGTGATAAGGGATTGTTCCATTTTGTGCTACCAAAGCAGTTATATATGGCAGATGTAGAACAGCACCTGAGATGAGTGAATTAACCCTTAAACCATGAAAGGGAATAATAAATTGGGTCCGGGGGGGATTGGTGGGTTTTTTAATTACTTGCAGAGTAAAATGACTGTCTCTGGGCTTTCTCATTGCTAGTAACTTCCCTTTCCCTGTGTGTGACTAATAATATATTTACAGTTGTACTCACTGGGACTAGGTAGGACTTAAGATCAAGAGGAAATATCTGAGGAAATACCAGTCTCATAAGAGTTTTTAGGTGATTTTCATTTGAAGCATTAGGCACTTGATGAATTATATGGTTTGTCTTAATGGTAAGGTTTGTCGTAATGATAATTGTGTTGATTATTTTGGTAGCTACACAAGAATATATGCAGACTTGATTTTTGGTTTTGGAAGGTGAAAGGACCACTGTGTCTTTGCATTAGTTTGCAATTGACTTTTGACCAAATGTTGTTTTATATTTTCATAACCAAATTGCTTATGAAATTTTTTCTGATTTATTCATACTCTAACATACTTTTTCCGTCATAAACATAACCTTTTTTTATTGTAGGTGCCGCCTCTGATGCAGAAAACCTATTCAGATCCAGACCATTGCCGTGTTGCAGCACCAATTGATGACAACGTGAGTCTGACATTGTCCTTTCAAAGTTGACACCTCTAAAACCAAACAAATGAGTTACTTATTGTGCATTGAGCTACACTTTTATTGTTTTCTGACACTATACCAGGCACTTCAAAACAGTTCTAAGCTTTTTAAAAAGAAACCTGCATACTTCCTTTTAAAGTTAGCGTTTTTGCTAGCACTGAAACGGTTTGCACAACACTGATATAACGGGGAGAGTGCATGTACTACTGCTTCTGTGTTTTATGGCTGGGGGTTTCATTTTTTTGGTTTTTTTCCTCTTCTCCCTCCAATTTCTGTCTGTTCAAAGATAGTGTGGTACCAAACTGCCAGCATCATTTCAATTGGCATTTTATGGATTTGATTTCTGATGTGACCTTTTAAGGACCATTTGTTTAATGGATCAAAACAAGTGTTTGCTATTTTGTTGTGGAAGAACCCTTCAGAAAGTGTTCCTAAATAAAAAATTTCTATTATGTGGACACCTAAAATGTGTAAAGTAGTAATATTAAAAACTTGAAAGTGAAGTTTAAGCTCCTGATGGTATCATAAGCTGTGGTATTTTACCATTGTTTTGATTGAAACATTGATCATATATGTGCAAACAATTGGAAAAAACCCATTTATCTCTAGGTAGGACAGAAAAGCCTAAGATTACCCATCAGTATATGCATTTTGCTATGCACCTGTTCTGCCCTTCATGTTTCAGGCTTTTTTGGTCACATAAAAGTATTTCAGTTTGTTTCCCTGTACACAACTGCTGTGGTCACTTTGTTAGATGTATTTTTACTCAGCTAATTTCTCCTTGAATTCTTCTGGATTTTCTTTTTCCCCATTACTTTTCACTATATAAGACTGTATCCCCAAGTTTGTAATTACAATTGTAATTACAAATATATTTGGTACTCCTGAAGCTTCTGTTTTGCGCAGGGAAAACAGAATAATATAATTCAAGTACATGAACAGCTTCTCTGTAGGTATTTCATTGATCTTCTCTAAAATGATTAGATGTTGCAGTTCTTGATAACTTTTAAGTTAACATATCAAGTGTTAAAGGCAGATTTCAGATATTTGAAAACCTTTCAGCTCTCAACTGCTTATATAAGATTAATTGCTCACAACTTAAAATCACTAAGACAAAGAGAAGGCAGTTTGAATGGAGCTATACTTGGAGAAGCAGTACTGTAAAAGTGAGCCATGGATCTGTACAATCTCCAACTGGATTATGAACCCACTGTCTGTGTTCCAGTTGAATCTAAAGTCCACCAAAAGAATAATACTAACGTGTTTTTTGTGGGCCAATCTGTGTAATATTATCTGTTAAAAAATAAAATTATGATCCTTTTCTTAATCTTCAAGCATAAAAGCACTGCATAGTTTTTGAAAAAGTTCGATGACTTCAAGGGGGGAAGACATTGCAGAACAACCAATATGATTGATAAAAGCAAGCTCCGTTTATTAGCAATCCAGAGGCACTTAGATAGTATATCAGTTTGTTAACTCTTAATTGGCTTAAACCTATCACAGTGCATTTCTGCTTCTACATAATCAGACTACATTGGCAAGCTTCTACTAGTTATGTTATGATTAAAAAGAATTCAGAGCTCACCCTCCCTTCTCATGGCCAGTACATCTTATCTGCACAGCTGCACATCCTCAAAACTCCCTTTTTGTTCTAAGGCCTGTTTCTCACACAGGTGCTTTCTCATGCAGGCAGTTTCTCACACAAACCTTTGCTTGCAGGCCTTTTGCTTGTACAGTTCTTTTATTGATTTGTTCCCTTTATCAATAATCCATGTCCCTGATCCTCTAATCATTTTGCAACACATAGTCGTGCAGGTTACAAAGATGTCTAAATGAAAGGCACTTCATTGCAATGAAATGTCACTGTTTTTAGCATCCATAAGAAAATGGAAAAAGCTCCTTCCAGAAGTTTTTGTGTAAGGCAGTTGGAAGCGCAGCAACCAAGGAAGAGGTCAGGGATCAGGCCTATCTTAAGGACATATTTACGTGTATTATTCAACTTCAGTAGTAACTGTTGACTTTTGAAATAGCTGTTTCTTCTTGTCCTATTTTAAAAATTCAATGTATCTGGTTTTATATTTAATTTTCAGTTTTTCTTTGCTACTAATAGTGCTGTAGAAGATTTAGGGAAGATTTCATATTATAGTAAAATACAGAGCAAAGTGTTTGTCATTGTTGTGCTTATACTGAAGCATTTGATGCATAAAGTAGCTACTGAATCTGTAGCTTTCTTGAACTGAACTAAAAGTTTGCTGTTTATTCTTTTACTTTGTGGTCAGGCGGATGACAATATTCCCCTGAGAGTAATGCTCCTACTTATGGATGAAGTCTTCGATTTAAAGGAGAGAAATCAGTGGTTAAGAAGAAATATAAAAAATCTGCTTCAGCAACTTATTAGAGCAACATATGGCGACACAATTAATAGGTACTGTTTTTGTTATATAGAGCAGTCATGTCAGCGACACTGTACTCTACCTATGCATCCTTCTTGGTATTACTGAATTATTGTGGTTTAAATCTGCATGCATTCCTCTTTGAAGAAAATCAATAAACTGAGTACAAATGTGGTGTAAAGTGGAGATAAATGCAGCACATTACTGAAAAATACCAGTAACTCTTAGATGTCAGAGAACTTACAAAAGAGCTTTCATGTACAAGAGTTCACATTTCTGTGAATGTAACTTCATATTGATGCTTTTTGCCCTGTTTTACACGATACCTTTTTTTATTAGTATTATTTATTACTTTCTGCACTATTTCTGCTTACATCTCTTTCATGCCACAAATGATCCACTGGAACTATCAAATTATGTGAACTTTACTAAGTTGCAGTGTTAATGTTAAGTTTATGCTCTCATACTTTGAAAGATGGAAATGGGAAAGGAAAAGGACTCTTACGGGGTCTGTTTTGCCCTCTCCATATTCTTTGTAATTCACATGTACCTTTATTCATGCAAATGCGAAGCCAGTTAATCGTGCTAATGAAGTAGTGTTTCTTGCCCTCAGCTTAGAAATACACAGTTTCCAGGTTTTCCTTCTAGTAATTTGTTTCTGAAATGTAAACAAAAATCAACAACAACAACAACAACAACAAATTCTAGATACAGGTTTAGAACTGCATGATTACTTTCGATTTAGTGCCATGAATCAAAACCCTAATATCTAGCAGGTGAGAAGTAGCTCCCTATTACTTTTTTTTCAGGACATTCCTCACTGTATCATTTCTTTTTACCCTTCAAAAGAATATCTGTGATGTTTTCATCATCACTGTTAAACATACAGACTTGTGGTAGCAGTAGTGAAGTAACCATATAATAAAATAGCACTGGGTCTTTCTCAAGTGATTCCTTGTGGCCAGTTGAAAACTGTCTTGAGAACTGTGCTTCCAAGAACATGCTGTACTGTTAAACAGCTCTGAATACTTTTTGCTGTTTCCAGATTGTTGTATAAGCAGCAGAGTTGGTGTGCAGGCTGTTGCTTCCTTCTTGCAGAGATGGCTGTGTAGTACTAGTTTGCTTCTGCATTTAGAGCCATTCCAGATACTCATGGCTTCCTGTGGTCACCAGTCATACCTTGTCCTGGCAAGTTCTTGGAGTTTAATGGCATTCAGCAGAAAAATTGTCTTCTTCTGTTTCTTAGAAAACTAAATTCAAATTGTGGTTAGGGAAACAGTCCTGGGATTATGGTATACAGGGATGCATATATCATTTCTGTAAGCATTCTAGATTTGGATATAGAGCTGTGTATATGGTTGGTGAATGAAGGCCTGATGAATGATCAGTCTGTGTCTCCTGTTAAGGATTGTGAAGTAACTGTACACACTGCAGCAAGTATTTTGAGATTCTGAGTAGGTCCTTTGCTTACAGAAGCAGAACTTAGAGTGCTCCATGAAGAGGCGTGCTCTGCAAGCAAACCAGTTTTTTAATGCTGATGGGAGATGCAACAGCAGTTTTGCAGCCAACTTCATTATCATATATTCACCCAAAAAAAAGAAATCTTTAGCTTTAGGGAGTGATCAGTGAACTTAGATTTCTATCTTGAGAATCAGTACTTGCCTTCCTATTGTGCAGTATTATAGAACCTACTTACGGAGTTGGAAAAAGTTGAAATTATGCTTTGTTTGCCCTAGAATGCTCTTTAAAATGATTCTTCACTTATGGGCTCTCTACTTTAAAAATTAAATGAGAGACTTTTTGCTTTGATTTTAGAAAAATAGTTGATCATGTTGATTGGATGACATCTCCCGAGCAAGTAGCAGATGCAGTGAAACGCTTCAGGTATGTCTTCTATCATAATTATTAAATATGAAGTACTCACCAGTTGATGTCTAATATCTATCTATATGTCTTCCTATTCTTCTTATGTGAGGAAATTATTATCACTCTCCAGAATACCAGTTGGATCATACACTGCTTTTTACATACATTAAGTGACAGAAAGCAATTGTCACACAGAGAAGACTATTTTGGAGTTTTCTCCTCTACCTTACAGAACTTCTCTGTTAACCAGTCTAGAAGAGCTAGAGTACAGATATACTTAGAAATGTCTTATCACTGTAGTGATGTAGTATCTTGGTTGCCTTGATGAAGGCAGGTACGTGCCTTGCTTTTAAAGGCAAACAAATTAGTGCTGCAAGAGCCTGAGCTCTGAGATACTGTTTCACTTTGAATGGATACAATGGAAATGAAGTCTGAATTTGAAACTATCAAAAACTCTGTCTTTCAATTTCCATGAAGTTTTAATGGCTTCTACATTGTTGTTGAGAAACTGTTACCCACCTTGGTTTTTTTTCCCTATAGTTCGGGGTTTTTTTTGTTGGGGTGAAAGTCAAAGTAGGGTAATGTATTCTCCAAGGGGTCATAATTTACAAGTATTCTGTTATTCTTTGATTAAACTGTGGGAATGTGTATGTTTTATTCAAAAAAAAGATTGTCTTTCACTGGAGGAAAAATAGTTACTAGACAGAGGCTTGTCTTTTGCACTGGGCTTTCTACTACACTGAAACTATTTCTTCTCAGCTTTAGCTTGTTGAAAGGCTAACTGCTAGTGTCAAAATTCTGATAAAACAATTAATAGACCTAAGCCTAGAGTCTCAGTAGCAATAATCTGATTGGGAAAAGCAAGGCTTAGGTTTTTTTTATGTAAAAACTGTGTGGTATTTGAATGGTTTTGATTTGCATTGTTTTATTAAAATTTTATTTAATCTGATTCCTGTACTAAAAAATTATAGCTACTGATAGATTGAGTGTATTGCACTACTTGCTTTTGATTTCTTCACTTTTTTTTTTCCTCTTCTAATATTTGAAGTGTGTGTTAGGTTTTGTGCAATTTACTTTCTTGTATTTATTTTATGAGATAACCTTAAAAGATTTAAAGGAGCTTTTCACTTGATAAAATGTTAATGTATTTTGACAGATTTGCTTTTGTTACAGAGATGCTTTTTGGCCCAATGGCATTTTAGCAGAGACTGTTCCACGAAGGGACAAAGCTATTAGAATGAGAACAAGAGTGGCAGGGAAGACCAAATTACTGGAGGTGATGCCAGGTGAGTGAGTCTGGGATTAAACCATAATAATCCTTACCATATGTTGTTATTGAAATTAATGTCAGTATTCTTGTTGATTGTACTAAGTACTGAAATGAAATGCTGATGTATGAACTGTATTTAAATAAAAAGGTTTCTGATTATTAAAGCATTGGACATTTTCACGTGTACTGTCAGTAATTCTTTTAGACCCAAGCCAGTATTTAGCTTCTAGATGATTTAAGTTGTGCCCGAAGTAGGTATAATCCCAAACAGTATGATTTCTTGCAAACGTGGTTTCCACATATATAGGTTAAGAGTGAAGTAATTTTCAGAAATACTCTCTTCTGTAAGAGAACTTTTTGTTTAGTCATGTTGTGTAGAGGCACTGTTACTTCAAGTTTCAGGCTACATAGTTTGAAAGACTTACATTCAGTTTAAGTTTGTTGTTAACATGGAAGTAGAATTTAGCTTAAACTTCTTTGTAACTTCTGTTTTTGTAGATGAACTGAAGCACATCATAGGCGCTGAGACTACACGGAAAGGCATCCTTCGGGTCTTTGAAATGTTCCAGCATAGTCAGCTGAATAAGAGAATGGTGTATGTGTTTCTGGAGAGATTCCTCGAAACCTTATTTCCACAAAATAAGTTTCCTGAGCTCTTCAACAAACTGCATTCAAGGTCAAAGCAAATGCAGAGGTATAAGCAGAGACTACACTCTACTCAAGCGCCTTCCTTACAGAAAAGGTGACACTTCAAATCTATTAAGCTGGTGTTTGTTTGTCCAGGATTAATTACTTGGGCAGATTCTCTGGGGCTTCAAACTCACATGCTGTCATTTCTGCACCAGTCTTCTAGTGTCACATATTAGATTATTAATGCATCTGTAAGACCTGTGGATCTTCTCATCTTCACTTGTAATTCAACCACTACCAGAATGGTTTGTGTGTCTTAAATGATTTGGTGCATCTTCATGCAACATTGAGAAGAAAACTGGCCCAGTATATCAGAATGCTGTTCCCTTCCGTTCTGAGTTGATGTTTTGCCAGCAACGAAAAGTGCCAGACTGTTCAAGTAAAGCACAACTATGGTGATACAATTGAAGAAAAGGCTGTTTTGGCACTGGGAGATAGTGCAATGTGTGACAGTCAGGTGGAATTGTTCTATGCTACAACTGTTGAGGCTCTGTAGGGCTATTTTAACATTCCTGTAAAGGCTGAGTTAACCAGAAAAGCAGTCTCTGGAATAGCAGGTTCATAGGAGAGAGGAGAAATAGCTATAGCCCCATCATAAAAGTACATTCATTGAATAAAAGTTGAGGTAAGGTGGCTTTTATGCCACATTTGCATCATCTTTCATATTTTGAAAATTAAACTAACCTTATATCTAATGGGGGTTTTAGTAAAAGCAGAGGTGCAGTAGAAACAAACCCTTTATTCTGATTATTGTGTAGCTTTAAGGGCCATATGCTGCTCTTACAGCGCCTGGCATACATTTTGCATGTAACTTCAGTGGAGAAGGAGCATCATATTTGTGTTCAATTGGTCTACTGGAACATAAGTCAAGTTGATAGTTGTAGAAGGAAAGGGATATATGTTTCAAAGAGGATAGGTATTGTGTTAGAAGATGAGGAAATTGCACTAAGACACAGTTTACACACTACTCCCCACTAAAATCTGGAACTTTTTTGGGATGTAAAAGACTATGTCCTATTTAATTGAAAGATTCCTTACCTTTTAGTGTGTAAGCCTCATGTGGAAAAATGTTAGAATTACTTGGTTCCTCGCAGGTAAAAGATTTCATTAGTCATATGCAAACACTTGGAAATTTCTGAATGCATCTCAGTGTATATATGAAAATAAAAAGGAAATAAAACTACGATATTTTTTTAAATAATTTTTTTATTTTTTGCATAGTGTAAAATTTTAATAAAAATTTGACATCAAGGCCCCACATCCATCTGTTTAGTTTCATTGAAGAAGTTCTGTCCAATTAAAAATACAGTAACATCTGAATAATCCTGTTTGGCCGCAGCATATCTCAGTTTGTGTTTTCTTTTCCATAGTCCCCAACTGTTTGAGCACTACTATCTTGAGTGAATAGAGGGTAATCTTTTAGAGTCCCTTTTTTTCTGAATGCTAAACACAGGGTAAGATACAGCTATGGATCAAGGATCCCAAGGATCCTTGTAGTAATTTGTGTCGTAATGGGAACAAATGGTCCTTTTATGCAAGTGAGACAGAGACCTTTGATGAAAGCATTCTGAGACAAGATAGAAGGCTCTCAAAGGACCTCGTTAAATTGACTGACACCTCTATATAGATAATTTTTCTCATGGACTCTATTAATGAAATGTAGCCTTTTATCATACTGCTTAATGATGATCATATTGTACTGTTAACGTTCTCATACAGTATGCATGGGCTCAAGTGCACTTGTTTTTTTCTTTATTGCAGAACTAAATGCTGTAAATTAAATCCCTTTCTTTTGTAATCCCTATGAAGACAACTTGGTAAATGTAGAAGAAGCCCTCTCCCTTCCTCTCTGCAGGTTCTCTAGAAGTGTGATGGTTAAATGCTTTTGAATTTAACAAAATTCCTGAGTTCTGTGTGAAGTAATCAACATAGCCAGCTCCTATTGTTTACATGCCTGTATCTTCCTCTGATGTCAGGGTGCTCAACCATAACTGATATCTGACTGATGAAAGATCATTCAGCAGTTGTTCTTGGTGATACAGTAAATATCTCATTAATCCTACCAAATCTAATTTATGTCTTTTAAGTCACTGAATTTGTTAAGCAGTATGAAAGTTGGAAGTTCACATACTGTTTCGTCAAATCTGTGGAACCTTTTAACTATCTGTAGGTACCATGAAAAATTTCAAGAGGATAGTGATAATATACAAATTTGGCTTTTTTTTTTTTTTTTTTTAAGTTATCTGGTACATTTCTGTACAAAAATAAAATAATATCTCTAGGAATGTGAACTGAACATAATACACCGTGTTTATTAGTCGTTTTACTTAATGAATTTATTACATATACCTATACACACATTTATATACGCATGTGTGCATATGTATATATGTATTGAAATTTTGTCTTCTGTATTTAATTACAGAATGTGGCTTCCTAATTCAGTGGTCCCTGTTGGCTGGCAAGAACCATCAGAAATGAGTACTTTTTGTTAAAGTGAATTTGTATGTCTCTTGATTTAAAAGGTTTTCCTGTCAACGATTTAAAGTACCCACCCTGTAAACCCATGCAGCCTAGTATCCTAGGAAGTTTCCAAAACTGAATGTTAATACACAGCAGTCTGGGTGTTTCTTCTGGCCTTTAGGTGCTGTGACTGGCCGCTGAAAATTGTGCCATTGTCAATAAATGCACTTGTTTTAGCCTTAATTATTTTTAAGAGAAAATGAGCAATTGAATTTTTCATTTGGTCCATCCTCAAGCTTGTGCTGCTGGTGTTTGCTAGAACTAAACAGTAAATTTTAAGTGCTACCAGAATGTGTACCAAAATGAAACTATATAAATTCCACAATCTAAATTTTAATTTTGTGCAATATTTTCATTTAATGCATGTGTATTTGAATAGCTGTAAAATAAATGAATTTTTAATGTTCTGAAGTCTAGGTTAAAAATGTCTTCTCAGCTGAACAATTCTGCATTCTGTTGTTATGTTAGTTTATTTAAGGACTTGTTTTAAAAGTCTTACTTGTTACTCCTTTGTTAATTCCTTTGTTCTCAATGATCCTTGCTCTCCTGAGCAAAGTTCATATATTACAAGGGAAGAATCTGAAGAACACATCTCATAAACTCATAGAGCTGTTCTAAATTACTTGTGCATATCATTGTACAGTAAGTGTCAGCTGTGTGCCTAATTGTTCTGTTGATGCTTTTCCCCTCCCTTCCCCCTTCTCTCGTTTCTGTAACAAAGAATGAACATGAAACGGGCTGCCATGGTCACTTCTACTGAATGGCAGAGGACTCTGAATTTTTTTTTGGAGTTTGCATTTATGTTCTGTCCAATAGAAAGCTAAAAAATTACACTAATAAAGTATTAACAGGATTACTATGAGTCTCCATTTATTTTTCAAATAACTGTCTCACTAGCAGGTACAAAAGGTCACTAAAGATAAAACTACTGCTATTTAAATAAAGCAACCATTTTTTGATTATTTTTTTGACATATAAACTGGGTTTGCTTCTAACAAATTAATCTCTACATTCATTTTTGACCAGTGTTTGCAGAGAGTCCTGTATTTTAAAAAGAAGCAGAAATAATGGGATTGTATGATGGGGGGGGGCGGGTTATATTGGTGTGGATTTTTTTACTCTTTGGCTTTTTCCCCAGGGTTTATTTTTGCAGCAGCTGGATCTACCATGGGATCACAATTGTTACCCTTGATATATTTATTCCAGCTGTTTCACATTCATCAAAAAAATGTCCTGAGCTACAGAGATGTTAGTTCTTTGACCCTTGAGTAAAGTGTTTACCGCTTTGTCTTGCTACAGGATATAGAGACATACCAGGAATTTTACTAGCTGATTGGAAGTTCTTATTTGTTGAACCTGTTATCCTAGGGTAATTTCATGGCAAAAATACACTCCATAATAAGCTTATTTTTCAAAAAGTTTCTATAATGTCTGCCCTTTGCTCACTGAGGGTTATATGTGTCTGTGGTTTATTTAAATCTTCAGTCTATCAGATTACTTAATTTTGGTTTTGATGTCTAGTGCAGTGTGATTGCTAAAGTTTTCATGGAGTTCAGTAGTCAGCATCAGTCTTCCTTGACTTAGCTACAAATTCCATAATTTATCTCTTGAAAGAAAGGAAATTGTATCATGAAAAGAATTAGTTCACTTTTGTTATGTGTTTCAGAAGAAATTAAGCTTTAATAAACACTTCAAACATGTATGCCACTACAGTGTCCTTCCCCAAAATACGTTTGACTACTTTTGTATTCAGATATCTCAAACAACTGTTTCCCAGTTACTTGAGATATTTGCCATGTCTCTGAATTACTATGGCATGTTGGGCTTGGGATAATCTGCACGGGTCTGTTAAATAATTTTATCCTGGTTCAGCAAGGGCTACCTGGAATTCTCATTTGGCATTTTAGAATTGGACTAGTACATAAATTAATTCTGAGGTTGGGCTTAAGTAGTGAACAAGATTATATTGAATTTGTTGGCAATCAAGACCTACTAAATGGAAATAAGGAATGTAGATTTCAAAAACTGTATTGTTCTTTCTGACCATAACACTTTTAAACACGAGTCCAAAGTAGTCTGTTGAGGTTTTGTGCTGCATTTTCTCAACTTGAGCTCTGGAAACATGTTAATTCTGAATTAAATTGAGAGATAATGATGAAATTTTTCTGTTACCAACTTTTGGGAGTTTGAGGTAAGAGATTCTAAAAATTATTGAGAAATGGGAATCTTCTTCTTCATGTAGAACACGTGAAAGATGGTTCTGTGAGTTACCTGGTAATTCCACGTACAGAACAGCCAGAACTTTCACTTCTTTTTGTTCTTGTTCTTAAAATAGCCAGCCTGTATTAGGGTAAATACAAAACTCTGCAGATGTCAGCTCCCCTTAGCAAGCTACAGGTTTGTTATTTTTCAGTGTGATGGTAAAGCTGGAATTTGATTATCAAAGGCAATGTTTTTGTTACCAAGAACTTCATACAAAACATTCCTTTATAGTCTGTTTAAAAAATTGTTTTAACATCTTACTCAATTGTATGTTATCTATGTTGATTTAAAACACTGGCTTCCCCATTAATCCTGAACATCATTTCTGCAAACAGATGATGCCTTTCCGTGCTGGGTCCTAAAGTCCTGATCACAGTCTTAGATTGTTGCTCCGGCCCCCCTGTAATTTGCCGGCAAAGAGAGGGGCAAAGCAAGATGTGTTCCAACCCAAGACTGCGAGTTTCAAGGTCTTTAGGGTCCCTTCGTTGTCGCCAGCAACTGATGCCTTTTCCTGGTCTTAAAATCAAGAGGCATACACAGTTAGAAGGGGAAAAGGGATTTTTCCTTGGTATTTATTCTTAAGGATCCTTAGGTGTACACGTCCAGGTCATATGCATCGAGATGTACCCCACCGAGTCTTTCCCTGTGTCTCTGTGTCTCTCCTCTCGTGTCTTCCTCCCCCAACATTGGGTATAACATTATAGGCTTTACTAATTAGCATATCTATCAAAGATTCCCCAATGAGAGGTTCAAGTGAGCCCCCCCCTCCCCAAGGAACCTTCCCCTGGATGGTTCTATCTTGGTTTACAGAATGTGTTCTGGAGAGGACCTTGGGGTCTGGGGCACACTGATCCCTAGCTACGAAGCTTCTAAAATGTTTAGTCTCTTAGCTTAACAAACAAGTCCAAGAATATAGGCAAAAAGCACTAGGAATACAGAAGCTGTAAAAAGGTATAACAGGGGTATAACAGGGGTATAAAAGAAAAGGCAAAAATCTTCATGGCATCACAGACAAGACCTGTTTATATCTAAGGTAAAAACGCGGGTATCTGAGCGGGAAAAGGATAGGAGCTCCACGCAATGTTCTTCCGTCTTGGAGAATTGGATCACTGCAAAAGTGAAAGTGGGATGTCATGCATTTGGAAATTCACCAATTTTGCTGCCTTTGTGCAGTGCCATGTCATGGAAGCATGGGCTCATGGTTCTGTGGACCTCATGGAAAATATGTTAGTTTTTATTACATGTGGATTCTAAGTGTTGCTGAGGCTAGCGGCGAGTAGTTGTGGTAAATGCCTCTGAATGGGTTGGAGCCTCGCCGTTCCCTCTAAGGAGGGAAGTGTAGCCCCTAGAAATGTGAGTGTTACTGACAAGGGTTCTGTAGACCCAACACATGGGGTGTCACCGCTGAAAGAACCTCCTGAAGCACCTGAGTGATGCCGAGTGATTTCACATAGAAACACCTGTGCTGTTCCACTTGCTGTAGAATCCATCCTTTTTTACTTTCTGTCAGTGGTATTGCTATTGCCAAGGATATCGTGGTCTCTAGAGGGTGTGTCGTCCTGAGCCTGAGGAGTGTAGTAATACTGGATAGATGGCTGTGTAGGAGGACTCTTGGCTTGACAGTCATAATATTTTTCTTCTAGTATAGTGGACTACAACTGAAAAGAATCCGTAGGAAGCAATAACAAGAATAAGAGGAATTTTAAATAATAATTAAGATTAATTATTAAGAATAATAACTTTAAAAGTTATTTTAACTAGAAACTTTTGTACTGATGATTTATTTATTTGATACCAAGTCAAGTGATCCCTTACTAAACTGAGAGAGATGTGGCTCTCATAGTGGGTCTATTAACCCATTTCTTAGAAAACCAACAGTAAAATTTTGTACTCACTTAGCAACAGCATGTGAAGTACAATATTCTCAGTTCATTGACTTGAGAGAGAATTGGATACACTGAAAAGAAAACACTGCAGAAGAAAAATTGAGGTGGGTTAGAAATTCCTCTCAATTTCATATTCATTTTGAAAACTTAAATAAAACCTCTATCAACATCCCATTCCAATACTTTAAGCTTTTACACTATTTATACAAATTAGACAGTAAATAGTTGAATTTTGCAGCATAATTGATTCTTTGTGCATGTGTACTTCTGAGACTTACACATTTTGTATTGAGCATTTCACCTCAGAGAAATACTATTTCACATGCAATACTTTTCTTTCCTATTAGCTATTTGTAGGTTTTATCACAAATGACGAGAAGCACTCTCCAAATAAACTGCCTAGTCTTTGCAAACTGCTTTGGTTGATCACATCAAAATAAGTTAAATTTGCTCAGCTAGAAAATACTTCTCTTTTTGTTAAAAGACATAAAAGACTAAGTGCCAGCACTAGGAATTGCCAGAGGTAATGTTTGCTGCTTCTGATTATTTAACAATCAGCAAATCTCATGTTCTTTCTTCCAAGGAAATCGAAACCAAGGAAGTCTAACACATAACATTAAGTTATATATATGTACATAAGTGTATGTTGTGTGTTGCAAAGTATAGAATTAAGTACAATCCTCCTGACCATTTCTGGGGGAAATGTGCAGTTTTAAAATCAAATATGGGGAAATGAAGAATTATGCTCTTGATTTTTAAAAAAACATAAAATATGCCAATCTTAACACCTTTTTTTAAGAATCCTTTTTGGTTGATTATTTTCTTTTTTTTAATCTAATCACTACTTTTATACTTGTAATAATCCCTAATGTCAAAAATACTCCCCCCCCCCCAAAAAAAAAAAGAGAGGACTGGCATACATTTGCATGTCCCTTTGGCTACTCGGAGTGTTTTCAGCTACTTGGAATGTTTTTCATGAACTTGCTCTTAAAATATGGACAAATGTAAACATGTTTATGGTAAGTGATGCCATGCATCCATGCATTGCTTAAACAGCAGTGGTACTAGCTTAAAGGCAGAGGGGTTGTCTCTATAGAGGCAATGTGGGCGAACAACTGTGTTTTGTGGGCATTACGGATGTTCAGAGCATGGGAGCACCAGAGTTGTTAAAGAATTCTTTCAAAGCAGAGGGGGACACAGTGAACTCTTGGCTAGCAGAGGCTGATTACAAAACAGTAATGCACATACTGGTCGAGCACAGGAATGGGCTCCCCAGGGAATGGTCACAGCACCGAGTCTGTCTGAGATCAAGGAGTGTCTGGACAGCACTCAGGCACATGGTGTGATTTTTGGTGGTGTCCTGGGCTCCAGGACTTGGACTCACTGATCCTTTTGAGTCCCTTCCAGCTCAGGATACTCTGTTGTATGATTCATGAATTGCTGTCTGAGCCTCTTTTGACCATCTATGCTTTTGCCTTCTATGTGGTGGCCATCCCTTTAAGTTAAATGAGAAGGAAACCACAGTAAAGACTTCTGTTTATGTGCCTGTTTTTTATGGGCCTGGAATAATTTCATTTAAATGAATCTTATCTTTCCTATTAACAATTCCACATATAAGCTAAATTCCATTCTAACAGCCTGCTGCATCTTTTAGGTAATTTCATTTCACAAGTCCTAAGGAAAAAATATTCTAAGGATAATTGCCTGGGATTTTGCATGCTTGCATAGTGTATTACCGTAACACATCAAGTTAAAAAAATTCTACTCTTGCTTTTTTATTTAATTATGTTTGAAGTAAACCAGACAATTCTAGTATTGTTTGTGCTCAGTAGGTTTTACAGCAACAACTATTTACTCAGTGTAGGAATAAGTTTGAAAGACTGTTTTTAGTAAAACTAACTTAAACTTACAAAAAAATGTAAAGTATTTCCAAATACAATTAAACCTGATAAAAAATTTGCTCTTTTTCAACTCTGTAGTCAAAATCTAACATTTGTTGTTGTTGTTGTTCCTCAAGTTGCTTTGTTGTAGGTACAAGCAGGGGATAGCATGTTTCTAAAAGCAGATGTATTTTGAAGGAGATTGCATAGTGCACATGTGGAGTCGAATGATGCTCGTGACAAGGTACTCGTGGACAGGCAGTGATGTTACTGAGCGCTGTTAGGAAGAAGTGGAGTAGA
This sequence comes from Corvus cornix cornix, assembly GCF_000738735.6. Lineage (NCBI taxonomy): Eukaryota > Metazoa > Chordata > Aves > Passeriformes > Corvidae > Corvus > Corvus cornix. The sequence continues at coordinate 49,533,946 of NC_046333.1, forward strand.
GGAGCTGAAACCCTCTTGAACTGTAGAGGTTAAAAAGAGGTCAGGCACTGGAGTTCTTGAATCTATACCCCTTCCTCTTGTCCGTCCTTCCCACTCCCTGCAGAGTGTTTTGGTTATGCTTTATGGCTTCAAAATTCAAGAAGCTTGTCTCCTGGCGTGATTTGCTGCTGACATTTCATAAGAATAATTGGTTGTATGAGATGAAAATAAATACTTCAGAAATATTTATGGATTTTCATCCAAAGCTTCATGGCAGCTAGTTCCAGGCCTCTGTTCTCATTTATTCTAACCCTGAGCCATGTTCCTGGTCTACATTCCTCTCTCTTTGCACAGTGTTTTATGTTCTGTGTTTTTTATCAGTGTGTGATGGTCCAGTAGTGCCTGAGATCTGCTTGGTATAAAGGCAGTGATTGTGTGTCAGTATGATCAGTGCATGCAGTAAAGGAGCTCCACTGGGGGAAAACTGACACACAGCAGGTGTGCAAGGAATAAGCAAAAACATTTTACTATGATAAAGATCATGAAACTGAAGGCCAGAGAATGTCAACTATTTCTAAGACCCCTGACATTTTCATAAAGTGGTCTTATGGTACATGCTTGCCATCATCTGTTCAGCTGTGGAGGGTTTTGAGAAAAAAAAGTTAATTCAATGCTGCTGTCCTTGACAAAGTCCCAAAACTTCATGTTATGCACAAAAGTCTGTAAGCATAAAAATTAGTGGAAGGTGTAGTTTGAAATATTTTCTCCCAAAGCACTTGGTCTTTGTGCACTGTAGCACATTTGGGGTTGTTTGAGGATGGGATGCTTTGCAGTTTGGTTTCAGGGGTGCAGGAGTTTGTGTTTCTGAGCCCCACAGGACAGGGCTGAATATTTGCTACAGCCAGGTGTGATGCAAGATGGGCACAACCTTGCACAGAGAGAGGTAAGCTCCACCAAAGGCGTTTGCTCTGATAATTCTGGTGCTTTTGGGAAGAGAGAAAGGTCTGTTTTGAAAGCTACACTTCTGAAGTTCTCTGTTCCCACAGACCTGCTGATCCTTTTGTGTCAGAAGAGACTTTTCTGAAATTACGAAGGCTGTGGGTGTACAAGGAGGTTGCCCTGGATTTAGCAGTTGGATCCGGTATATGTTCTTTTCAAAATTACCTACCGAAAGTCAGGGATCTCCTTGGCATCTGAGTCAGATCAAGAGAGATGACTGGTGTGTTTGCAGATCGATTTGCTGGAAATCTGCCCTAGTTTCCCTCCTAGGAAAGAAGCTTCAAGTAGGAATAGATTGTGTGGAGCCTGCACTGAAGCCTTGAGGAACCTCTGGTGAGTCCCCCAGCTGAGAGTGGGCCAGGCTCAATGCTGAGCCCATGGGAGCCTCCATGTCTGAACAGAGAGACTGCCCAGGCAGTGGAAGAAGAGTTTTGTATCCCAGCATGTGGAGGAATGACGTTCAGGTCTAGCGGTATCTGGGTGATCTCCTGCACCTTTCTTCCGTGGAGCCCCAAATGGAGGCTGTAGGAAATCATGGCTCTGCTTTCAGGGGCACAGAAAGAGCACAAGGCTCTTCAGGGAGCAATTTGGTCCGTCACTTTTCATTTTAGTCCTCACCAGGAACTTCAGGATGGTGCTCACGGGTTGCAGCTTATTCTCTGAACAATAACTAGTAAGATAGCCTTGAATGATAGAGATTAATAAATCCATTACTTTTCCAGGCTGGTGCTACTTTGAAGCCCTGTCTTTAGTGCTCTTTTTTAAAAGAATAGAATTTAACTGTTTGTGTCACCATATTTTTGCTTTGGTGTATCGGTCTGGCCAGCCCAGCTTCACAGTAGTTGGCACTTTTACCCTCTTGGAAAAAAAGCCTCGCTACAGGTGTTTTTCTTTTTCTATAAGGGGGTTCTAGAAGGTCACAGAAGCATGAAATCTATCCTAATTCAGCTTAGCTGCTAATCACAGAGAGAGAAAGGAAAGTGTGACTGAGTATTGAGTAAATGTCAGTTGGCACCTGTTTTCACAATCTCAATTTGTTTTTCTTCTCACACCATATTACACCTCTTAATTTAATTTGTGACTAGCCTTTTCTCCTTCCAGCTGTCCAGGGCTGCAGGGCACACGTTCCAGCTGGTGTTATCGGGGGCTTTGCTCAGCCTGAGGACTGAGCTGAGCAAATCACCCAAGTCCTGCAGCCGCCCAGGATCTGGGTACTCTCTTGCTGCCTTATCTCACTTACAGGCTGGTAACTTGATTCCCTGGACCTGAAATGGAATATGCATATTTCAAATACCTTTAAAAAGTCTTTCCCATCCTAACTATGTTGTTTTGGGATTAAAATGGACTTTAGGTAACAGAGTGGCCCATTCATCAGCTTTGCAATAATTATGGTGCTAATGTTGATTTAAGTTTGTTTTTTTGAAGAGAAAGGTTCCTAATGGCATTTGCAGAAGGGTAGGCTGTCTGGCAGTTGTGCTCTGAGCGTGTCACGTGTAAGGGCTGCATTCTCCTTCTCTCCCGTGTGAAAGCACATGAAAAACAGCAGGGTGGGAGAAATCCAACATCCCAGCCCCGTGCCCCAGAAAAGTTTAAGGCAGTCCCAGAGTGACGTTCAGAGAAGTAGCAAATTTAATTTCTTGGACCTCAAGATATGATAGCTTAATCCTTCCTCTCCAGAACATCTATCTTCAAAAATAAGATGCAATACTGTCTGGCAAAATTAATAGACAGACTGAGAGATGATGAATTTTAAGATAGAGAAGCCAGTGTTATCGCCAGAGCTTCTCTTTGTGTAGATCTTGGCATTCCAGGTCAAGAGAGAAGGAAATTGCCCAGCCCTGTTCTCCCTAAGCAAATGTTTCTTGTCTTCTCTCAACTCTCTGAATTTCTAAAAATTACAGTGTGTGTATGTTGTAGTGCATATTATTAAATAGGCTGTTAATTTGCTGTACAGAAGCTAATCTGTTACCAGCTGTGACTACCAGTGAAACTTGCTAGCTAAGGATACTTCCATCCTGATCAGCTCATTTTTTTACAAAAATCACTATCACAATTTCTCTGACTGCTGTTAGCAATTTCTCCCATTTTAATTGTGGAAAAGTCCTTTATAGTGGTATGGTCCCTATATTAAATGATGCTGCTTCTTTTCCTCTCCATAAGTGGTTCCAGAGAGTGAATATGTTAGCAGTTGTCTTTCAATAAGTAGTCAGATTGAAAATGTGTTCCTGAAAATGGGTTCTATACTGAAGAACTGTATGAAGGGTTTTTTGTTGACAGTTTTTGTTTGTTTGTTTAGTTTGTTTGTTGTTGTTTTTTTGGGAGGGCTTGGTGGCTTTGGATGGAAAAAAAATTGAAAAACATTTCATTTAGAAGCAATTTTGGTCAGCACAGGCTGTGGTTATGGATGGTATTGGCAGGGCAGGCATCAGACACATGGTCTTGGAGGTGGAAAGGGCAAAGACCTAGGTGGGAGTGACTGTCAGCCCTGCCAGCTCACAGAGGCTGTTTAAGGAAGCTCTAGAAAGTCTCTCATTTTCCCAAACCCTAAACAATTGCATTGTTTGTATTAAGGATGACCCAATATTGTATTTCATTTCGGCAGGTCATCCTCTGTTGCCCTTCTCTATCATTTTCTTGGCTTTATGTAAAAGCTCCTGGTGGGCAAAGGATCTGACATCTATTGAAATGTTACTCCCATTCTGCATGTATTTCATGGATGTGGGATGGATATTTGAGAAGAAACAACCTTTCAGTCTTCAGGTTTTGATTTTTAGTAAGTCTCTGCTTGCACATGATGACTAAAGAGGAATTTTTAGAAAAGTCACTCTTGTCACAGCTGGTGACTGCTTGAAGCCTGAAACTTAACACATGTTGAAGCTATCATCATATAGGTTATTGCAGTTTGCTGTGTCCCCCAGCCTTGGCAAGGGCAGTCTTATCTCTGCAGAGTACTGCCACAAAGACTGTATTTTTAACTGCATAATTTTCTGCTTTTCTTGCTGTAGTTGTTTTCATATCTTTTTAGTCGCCCAGAACCTGTAGAAGCAGTAACAGGAAAAATTAAGCTGCAGAGAGATCCCATAACAAAGTCAGAAAAGTACACTTTGGCAGTTTTTGGCAAATGATATTTATAAAAACCACCACATACTCATTTTGATTTGCAATAGTCCTTTTTTTTTCCCCAAGAAACCGTCCCAGCTGTACTACTTTATAGTTCTCTTAGACCTGCTTCCTGTGTGCAGCAAATGCACTTTGAGCAAATGTGAAGAGTCTGGTGCCCAGGTGCAGTGTGGTAGCTGCTTCTGCAGCTGGTGGGAGACCTGGGTCTGCTCATAGCATCAACTTCCTAATCACCCTGGTGCAATGCATGAGATAGATACATCCACCGAGTGACAAAGATTAATTTTTCTTCATTTTTATGATATTTTCTGCTCTCCTTATAGTGCCTGATATTTGGCAAAATTATGCCATAAAAATTGGAAGATTCCCTGTTTTGAATTTCTTTTTCATCTCTCCTAGTCTTGCAGGTTTGCCATAATAGAATTATTGGGCTGTTTTTTGTTTTTTGTTTGCCTATATTTACTTATATTTTGTACTGATTGACACTACTTTGAATCAAAAATGTGCAGATGGTAGCACCTGATTTTCACAGATTTCCAGCTAAACTTAGAAAGCAGAAGGTTTGTATAAAATGCTGAAAGAGATTTATGGCTTGCTGGCAGTCTTCCCTCCCTCTTGCCTCACTTTTCCATCTTTATTTTAACCCTTACATTGAACACTGCCCTTTCAAAAAGGTATTATGGGTCTGATACGGCAAATAATTTTACTTGTGTGCCCATTGCTGATGACAGAAATTTCAGGTAAAACTTCAGTGTGTGCAGGTTAATCTGTAGAGGCTGCTGAATTTCTCTTGCATTCTCTCTAATGAGGGATGCTGCTGCCCAAGATTGTCGCACTGAGATAGAGAAAAGTGAAGCTTGGACGAGAAGGAAACACTAGGAAAATTTATTTGCCTAATTATCCCTTGTGGGAGCAGGCTGGATTCAACTTCCAAAGATCCTTATGTGTCCTGATGAACTTTTATTTTTCTAAGTGCAGAGAAATTCCCTAACAAAAAACCACTGGCTTTAAAGTAGGACCACTTAAAAATAAGTGTTCCTCTTTTCCTGCAGTAAAAGTTGCTATTCTGAGTATTTCAGGCCCAGCACATTTTGAAAAGTTATGAGGAGTTACACAAAACAAAGTCTGTGAGGAGAAGTGGTGCATCCTTTTCCTGCAAGGAGGAAGAGGCTTCTCTTGAAAGGAGCCATGTATTCAGTTAAGAGAAGCGAGGTTTCCTGGTTGAAAGTGCAGCAAGATTCTCTACAGAAGAAAATACAGAGATTTATTTTATCAGCTCTGAATAATTGATTCAAATCTATGAAATGAGACCTCCAAAATAATTACCCGTTTTAGAAGGTCCCTATTATATGGATACTGTAGTGTCTGTATGACTTTTCTGTCAGACCTGAACACCTCTTGTCCTGTGTGTCTTAAATTACTCACGCTGAACTCTACTCCCTGCCCAGCATGGTGGGGGAAGAAGGCAGTAAACCTGTTACTGTGTGGCAAGAGAAGATCTGCAGAGCTGGGGAAAGGCCTGCAGCACAAATCTTATGAGGAGGGAGCTGGGATTGTTTACCCTGGAGAAAAGGAGACTCAGGGAAGACCTTATGGCTCTCCACAAGTGCCTGAAAGGAGGCTGTAGCGAGGTGGGACCCAGTCTTTTCTTCCAGGTAACAAGTGACAGGACAAGAGGAAATGGCCTCAAGTTGCACCAGAGGAGGTTTAGATTGGATATTAGGAAAAAATCATTATCTGAACATGTTGCCAAGTACTGGCACAGGCTGCCCAGGGAAGTGGTGGAATGGCCACCCCTACAGGTATTTAAGAGATGTGTAGATGTAGCACTCAGGGGCACGGTTTAGTGGTGAATTTGGTTAATGGTTGAACATAATGGTTTATGTTAAAGATCATTTTCAACCTAAATGATTCCATGATTCTCTGAAATTTGTCTGAAGCCTCTGCTGCTGGAAGGACGTGGCCTGAGCACTCCCTCGCTGGTCTCTGCCTGAAGGACTCCAGTCCTTCATTATTCACTGCTTCAGCCATCTGTGTTCACCTGGATCTTTTTGCATGGCTGAGAATTAAAAATGGTGTTTAAGGTCTTTGATGGCAATACCTAATAACTGAGAGCTGCTGTTTGTTCAAGCTACCTTTGTTAATTGTGTCCCCCTGCCTCTTTCTGTTCAGGTTTTGTGAACACGCATTTTTAGGTTAGACATGCTTCACGACCAAATCTACTCGTTAAAGGAAACTTTGCTGCCTCAGGTTTTTATGGCTGATTACCCTAGCTTAAACATAGATGCAGGTTTCCCTGAAAGAACATCTTTTCCAGGGCAATTACGACTTTGCTTTTGGCTGCTGACTCCTGTACCAAGTATCATGGTGTATAACTAAGGCAGGAAGTACATGACTGTAGTTGTTGCCTGTCTTGTACTTGCCCTTGTTACTGGCAAGCTCTCAGACAAATGAAATGTTCAGAGCAGTATGTTTCTCCCAATGTTCATTGCCAAATCAGGGTTTCATAACTGGTAATATTTGGGTGCCTTTAGACAGAAATATTTTCTGTCTCTGTTCAACTAAAAGTGCAATTAATAACTGTTACTGCATTTATTTTAAAAGTTAATCTTTTATGTAAAAAACTTCTAAAGTAATACTTAAAGTGAAGGATATCAAGCATTTATTGAAGGGTGACCTAGACTTTTCATGTGCAACTATGCCTAATCTAAGCACACTGAAATATAACATCATTATCTAAGTTCAAGGGGAAAATTTGTATTGGGTTTTTTGCAAAGTTTAGCACAATGGTGGTGCCCCCCCCAACATTTCCCCTCACAGAGGGAGGGCTGCAAGGCTCTCTGGCAATGCAGAAAGAAGTATGCTGCTGCTTTTTTCTTTTCCTGTATTTGCCGAGAAGGAGGGGTGCTATCAGCAACCGTAACAAACTTGAGCAGAGAGGACTTCCCAATGACCTGATGACTGACTGGTTTTAATGACCCTCAGCTTTCCTCTGGTTCATTAACTCTCCTAGGTAGTCATTAATCCCCAGGAAACATCCTGCGCCTCAATGTTCAGTGTTTAAAGACATGACAGTCTTTTGTAGATATTTTTCCTACAAAGCATCCAAAACACATATTCAACTAAATTTTTTTTTCTTTCCAGATGTTACAGTGTTTTTCAGTCTCCAGGAGGAATCTTCTCTTATCTTAGTGATTTATTTTGGCCTTATGTTGTGTTGGTATGCAGCTAGTGTATGTCTGTGATTTGAAGGTTTCCACACCCTCTGGTCTTGGGGCCTTTACTCTCATTTTGTTAAATGAAATGCAAACGTCTCTGCACAACATAATGATTGTTGTGCTTTGAAACACATAATTTATTGACCTAATTCTTGATTTCTGTCCTTTACAGTCACTTTTCTGTACTGATGCCCAGAACAAGAGCCTCTTGCAGAGGATGGAGGGATTGATGCTGTAACTGGCCCAAACCCATCCATTAACTATCGGAGCCAGGGATGAAGAACCCTGGGCCTCAGCAGCCACAGCATGGCTTGAATAGATGGTGCCTCAAAGGACCAGAAATACTTTGATTCTACTCTCATGTGCACTTATTTCCTTTAATATAGGGCTGTTTAGAGTTATCAGGATGATTCTTTGAAAAAATTTACATGATGATGCAAAAGCATCTGCTGCAAGGCACAGCTGAGTCCCAGAGAAAACAGCCCATTTTGGGGTTTGTGCTGTTTTGGGAGGTGCATTGGTGTGCCAAACACTTGATTTGGCAGTGGTGGGGAATGCTGACACTGAGCATGTCATGGCACTGCTGAGAAGCCTCTGCTGCTGGTTCTGTTTGTGGACAAGCTCCTCCTTTAGTGTTAAATGTTTTGGAATCTGCAACATCTGAAATGAAATGGTTTGTTACTAATGGTAGACCTCTGTAGAGACTGATCTCTTGGTTTTACACACAGCCTGCAAGAGAGAGTTCTTTTCTCCAAACATAGAACTTCTTGAAACATTTCTGGGGTACAAAATATCAAGTTCTGTCAAATGTTGCCTGTGTTACAGTAATCCCTCCGGAGAGCAGAAGCACAGCTGTGATGGCTGTGAAAGTTCCCAATAAAACTCTTCTCTGTGATACCCTTCTGTCTCTTGGTGTGTCTCTGTCTACGCACAGGACCCTGAAAGGCAGAATGGCCGAACTTTCCCAAAATGCACAGAAATCCTGTGGCAGAAGAGTAGAGTTTGGTGAGTGAAAAATCATCCCAAACTTGTGTTTCCTCCTATTCAATAGGGGTCACAGAGTTTGTTGTGGTAAATCTCCCATTTCCTTCACTGGGTAAGGTGTCGTGAGTGGGAGCAGGTCCTGTGTAAGAAGTAGCTCCTTCCCCTTTATTTGTAGGAAATGATTTTCATTTCTTCTGTAAACCAGGGCTGAATTACTTTGTACTGTATGTGGGTTTTTTTCCTGCATACCTATTCAAATAGCCTTTTTGTGTGTTCAGACACCTATTAATTTTTTATTTTACTCCAGGTTCTTCCAGAAAGCAAAATTTACAGCATCTTTCCCATACAGAGCTTCTCTGGGCTCATTCTGTGTGAAAGGCAAATCCCACCTCCTGTAAAGGAAGCAGAGGTTTCCATTGAACCTACTTCTACTTTAAAAGTTCTCATGATCAGTTTCTCAGACATAAATGTAATTATAAATAAAGGTCCTGTTGCAAAATAATTCTACTTACCAAGAAATAACTTCTAAAAACTATATTATTTTCAGTTGGAATGCTTAATTTTAAGCTTATCTTTATTTCTAGAGATGAGGGTTTTTTTTCTATTTTGATGTTGTGTCTATTTAAAATTGAGTTGGTTTTCATTATTTGTTCTGCAGGCATGCCCAGGTCAAAGTCCTGCTGCTGGAGTCTGGCTGAAAACAGCACAAACATGAAACAAGATTGCCACCTCCTGGTTGGAAACTGGGCTGAATTGGATGTATTGCAACATATTTAAACAGATTTTAGATGACAATATGGACGCCTGCTTTTCTGGCTCTGTGCTAGCTAACTGCATGCCTGGTCAAAGACTGACTGTGATGAGTCGGGATCCCTGGGAGAGGGTGTCAGGCAGGGAAGCCACCACAATCATGTTTATTGCCTTTAGTCAGCTCTGTGGTCCCTTTTAAGCCCCAGAATCCAGGGGGCATACATAATGAGAAATTTAAAGATATTAAGTAATTGTAGCTGTGGGAAATTCAACCAGTTAGAGCTGTGTTTTCTGCATTAAAAATGGAAAAATAATTGTAGTGCCTAAAATATTCCTGTGGTGTTAAGACAAGGTAAATATTTAAATATTAGATGCCTTTAAACTATCCCTTGGAGAAACCAGTGGTGGGCAATGTAGATGTTTACCAGTAGCACTTTGCTTTCAGAATTTAGTACTAATTCCCCAATTTAATGTCTGGAAACGAAGCTAACAAATATTGGTTTAAGCACTGTGACAATATCTCCATATTCAATGTATGGTGGTATGGGTAAGATTTTGCAGTCCTATTCAGCTCCAAACCAAGGGTGACTTCCTTAACAAGTAGGAAGTGCAATATCAGAACTGAATCACTTAATTGATCTGGTATTTTTCTAGTAGAACAAGCAATCTTATATTTACCTTCCTACTGCAGATACTATTTTCTAAGGACATATACTTAACTGTTAGCATAACTCAGTATAATGGAAGAGAAGCTACAGACCTTAAACCACAGTATTTTATAAACAAACTATATCCCTAATGATTTTAAAGGGAGTATTTTACAAAACTGTCTGGCTGGGACCACTGTGGGTGGTCAGCCTTGCTGTGGGTCCCCTGTCTTGGCAGGTGCCTTTGCCTTGTCCACATGCAGGGGTGGCAGTGGCCAGTCCTCTCCCCAGCTGCCCAGTTATGCATGTATTCTTTCTTGGCTACTGGTTCTCCCTGTGACTGGTGTCTCTCTCTGGACACTGATAACAGGGACAAGCAACACATTTGGTTCTTTGCACCATTTTCATTAAAACATAACTTGTCTTCTTGTGCTGTCATCTCAAAGGGCCACACTTACTGTCAGCTGTTTTCTGCCACAAAAATGGCATCTGAAATGGCACTTTTGCTAGAACATCTTAATTAAAAATTATTTATGGAGGCTGAAGTTACTTCCTTGACGTTTTCTCAACTGTAAGAGAAGAACAGACAGACTGTATGGAAGACATACATCCAAACTAAGGATGAATCCACTTATCCAAAATGTATGAGCAGTGGTTAAATGCTTTATCATCCAAACAAAAATAGTTAAACTCCATTTACCGTAACCACCTTCTAAATATGTTAGCGTGCTGTATTTTACCTCATGCATTTAATTTGAACTAGTACAAATAATGATATATGGCTGTAGGTTAAAACACCTCTTTTCAGATGGACTGAGCTTGTCTCTACTACCTACAGCCTACTGAAATCCTCTTACACTGTTACCTGGCCACAAGGAAAAGCTGCAGAAGAAAACCTACGCATGAAAGAAACTTTTTCAGTGTGCACTTTGTTAATGGAGTCCAGAAAATGAACACAGAAATAACACTGAGGGTGCTATTTACTTATTGTTGCTTATTGCTGAAACAAAGAATAAGAAAATTCCCAAGCTTTTGAAAACTGGACCCTTCCAGTGCTCAGATGTGACTCTCTCTTTGTCCAGCATTTTTTCTGGAAACTCACAATGTGTGAGGTGCCAGGTAATGTGCTGTCTGAAAGAACCCTTGGTATTGAGGAGACTGAGCATAACACTCTAAAATGTGTTTAAACTGATGGATGTTGGAGACTGTTAATGCTCTCAGGTAGTTTGTGTGACAGGAATATTGAGTCACAGTGTGGCTGCAAGGTCTCAGTTGCAGGGTTAACCTCACACTCGCTCACTGGGGTACAGCTGGTTGTGTGCAGCTACAGCAGGACAAGGCTCACATGCCCCGTTTCCTTCCGAAGCCTGGGTAAATAGCTGAAGGGGAGATAGGTGGTGTTATTTGTCTGCTGGGAGTTGGACTGAACCAACTGACTCACTTAGCAAAGGTCATGACTTGGAGCTTTGCAGCTGTCTCAGTCACATTGCTGAGAGGAAGACTTTAGACTCTCAGCCATGAAGCACTTGCTAAGTAATGCATTAACTCCTATTAAATTCAGCACTTGTTCTTCCTTTTTCAAGGTTTGCTTGGTGAAACAGCAAAATGAAAGTGTATGTCTGGAGACAGAACTATAGCACTAAGCATTATTGCCGAAAATTTGAGGAGAGCTGCCAACTAATTAACACATCCAAGCAGCTTAGCTTTCCTGCTGAGTTACAGCTGCCAAGGGACTATTCAAGGAGCTGGTTGGGAGCACAGTGGTGCTCTGTGCCTTTTTCTGAACTTTTGATATGTGAGCAAGTGACAAACTGGAAGAAGAAAAACATTCAAATAAATACTTTTAAAGGACCTCAGGAATTACTCATAAGCACACATTCCTGTGAATAGTAATATATGATTTTTAAAAAATGTCCTGCATGGAAACAGTGAAAGTATGCTTAATAGCAAAGGGTTGATTTAGGAGGGATTTTCATCACTCATATTTATGATTCTGACACCTTAGAGTCAGATTTGTGCCATCTCCTATTTCATCACCTGAGATCCAGATTTTCAGAAGTAGTCAAACTGGTAAGTGTACTTGAAAACATAATTCTAAAGGGCTCTTGGCCATTTGGAAATCCAGTGCATGATTTACTTTCGGAGCAAGGCTGGAGTTTGTCCTGTGGGAAGGCTGGGACACACATGTGAATGGGCCTTTCTTTTCTGTGACACACAAATTAAATATGAATAAATAAGGCCTTGGAAGAGGCTGTGCACCTCTCCCCTGGGTGTTGGGTACCTGTCAGACCTGCCCTGGCATCTTGGCCTCTCCTTTTCATGCCTCACATACAGCAGTGTCTGCCATTAGCTCTATTTTGTAGCTAGACCACAGACCACTTAAAAACTGTTGCTCATGATGTACATGACTTTTACATCAGGAAAAAGACCCCAAGGTGAGTGGGCTCCGGCCTTTCATGGGCAACCATTGGGTCTTCACTTTGACCAAGCAGTTTTGGCTTTACTTTGCTTTTTCTCTCCATGGGCTGGTACTGGATACAGACCATGCCAGCTCCTGGCTGCACCCACTGTGTCCACAACCCATGGACAGACAAGTTGGAGGGGTCTTTGCGAAAAGTTACCCACTGAGAGTGCTGGAGAACCAGCACAGGCATACAGCAGGGCCTGCTGCTTTCCTCTGCTATCGAAACAAAATCAGCTTTTCTTTCCACCTTCCTCTTTGTAATCAGGATTGTGAATCATTGGCTTGCTGGCCAAACCAGGGTTAGAGATCAGACCAGGTTTCAGTGTATTTTGCTGTACCATCAATCTTGCCGCAAGCTTTTGTGAGAAACCCTTGGCCCTCACTGAAAATGTGTCATCTTCAGTGGAAAGCACTGGATATTGTGTGCCAAGTTATTAGCTCCACAGGTTAAGAAAAGTCAGGCTCTTCCTTCAGTTCCCCTAATTTTGACATTTTTTCCTCAATAAAGATCAACCAACCTACTACATGAGCTGTTACTTTTAGTAATCAGTGAGTAAATAGATACAAACAGAATAAGTACCATTTATTATTACTATTATTGCAGCTGAGATTCTCTATCTAAACATTAAGAAATGTCAAGTTTAAGGCATAAATTTGTTGTTTCTTCCTCCTCCCGTGCTGGATTTTTCAGTTTATGAAGTTTTATCACCATTCAGAGCAATGTATATATATATAAAGCGATATATCTACATGCTACATTTTGTGGATTTAATTTCATTTGGAAAAATTGCTTTTCTGCTTAACGTGACAAAACATGTCAAGTTAAACCCCAGAAGAGCTCTTAAAGAAGGCGTGAAAAGATAACATTGCTTTTTCAGACAGCCGTCTGCAACAACAGCGGTAGAAAATACTGATGAGCTTTAAATTCACTTGTGGACTCATGGTGCCACCTAGTGAGTAAGGAAGAATTAGTCACCTTATACAACCCCCTACTAAAAGAATTTATTTTATACAATTATGTCATAGAGTTTGAAAGAGTACCTTTGAGTACTTTCATTGGATTTCAAGCTTGAAATGCTTGGACATTAAATAACAGGTTGTACTTAGCCTTGTGAAAAGGCTTGTCTACGTGATAAAGTATTGCCACAGGGTGATATATATCATGTCATGAACTTTTTTCCCAGATACGCAATTTCCCAGAAAGCCTGTGCAAGTTATGTTTTTGTGGCCTCTTGAAAATTTTTCCATTCTGTGTCTTTGTAAACTTGTTTTATGCTCAATCCTGATCACAGGGGTAGCTTGTACATTTAATATTGTTCCTAAGTGACATTTTCACTGGTGGGATTTAAGAATATGACATCAGGAAATCAAGAACAGATGGGATATTTTTCTGTTTATTTGGCTGGGGTTTTTTGTTTGTTTGTTGTTTTTGTTTTTGGGTTTGTTTTGGTTTTGTTTTCTTTTTTTTTTTTTGTGGTATAGGTTTGGTTGTTTCTTTGGGGTTTTTTTTGAAAAAGGAACTCTCAGATGTCAGATTTTGATTTGTGACGCTAATCCATATTTTGTGTCTGTCATCTCCATGGTGATTTCTTTCTGCTTTTTGTAGTTTTGCACAGAGATATGTGCTGTAAATATTTGGTCTTACACACAGAGAAGACATACATGATACATAGTGTTTTGCTTTTCTTGTATATCACAACTTGGGTGAAAGCACAAGGTTTTTAAAGGTATTTGCTTTAAAATATACAAACAAAAAAAGGAGCAAGTCAAGTAACATGGAAGGAAAAGCACGAAAAAAAATTGCCTCTTTGTATTTGGCAGAAGTATTTTTATATTTTTTTACTTCCATTTAAGCCATCTGAAACACACTGAATTTTTACTGGAAACAAGAACACTTACCATCAATAACCTTGATGCGTCACAGTTTTCTCCCTGCTTTGAAGTATTTGTCTTTTGCAAGAAGAGAGATTCTTTAAGAAGAAAATTTTTTTGGTAGTTTTCATCCACTTGTTTGAATTATCCGGGGAAAAAGAGTCTGTATTTCGTTCTTGCAGTTTTTGTTTATTTTGGTAATAATTACTGTCATTTCCCTTCTTATACGGTTGTCTGTACGCTAGGAGCTCTCTGCCTGTAGCTGACTGCAAATAAAATTCCCTTGTGGCTCCCTTGTGTCTCTCTCTTGAGGGATATCTCTGATTTAGTTGTATATTATTTTTGGTTTTTTCCCCCTCCCCTGCTCCAAATAGATCCCTTTGGGTGGTTTTACTGGGACGTGAAGGTTTGTGATTGCTCTGCTTGGCAGTTCTTCCTCAGCCAGAAATAATGGAGTGTACCCTGTCCCCAGGTGCCTCAAAAAGCACTTCCAGGTTGGATTAACCCCTTTTTGAATGGGGCCATGGCAAATTGTTGTAGAAAGGAAATGCAATTAGGGAAACATCAGCCCAAGCTCTTAGATATGAGTCTACAGGAAAACCAACCAACAACAGATGCACAGTCTATTGCTGACCTCCAAGGTCAAAAACTAGCACATTTAAGAGAAAAATGCTTTGGTGACTAATGGAACCCTTGCAGCAACATCCTTTCCCAGCCCAGGAGAGTGGCTGTTTCAGCTTCGTCAGAAAACTGCCTCTGAATTGTATCACAGCTCTGATAACTAACTCTTTCAAGGCAGAAACAAATTCTGAAGCATTCAAAAGCATCTCTGATCTTTTATCTTTATCCATACTGTGGTGAAAAGAGTGTGTGCACTCTGGGCACACTATGAATAGGGATGAAACAAGCCTGCTGCCAGGTACTTTTTTCAAGGAAGCCATTCTATTCAATGCACTGAATCTTACTCCTATAAGGTTAAATTTCAGATATAAAACTAAAAAGTGGAATTTAGAGTTCAGGTGGCTTATTGTTACTTTAATAACTCCCTTGTGAATAATGTGCATTTGTTTTAATGTCAGAATCTTTCGTGACATAATCATGTAATACTGACTAGCCTCACCTACTTATATATCAAAATATATTTGATGATACTGATCATCATATAATCTTTCTTCTTCTGTGTGTGTATTTTTAGGGTGTAATGGGAAGACAGTGGGTTCAAATTCTTAAGATTTTTTGAGAGTTTCAAAATTAATGTAGCATTTTTCTTTAATATTTTAGCAATGCATTACTAAAATCTAAGGTTCTCTTCCCCAGACGATGCCAGAAAAAAGCAAAGTAGAAAATGGTGAAGAACCCAGGCTGGGGAAAGGTTCTGGCACTCAGTGTGTATACACACAGCATGGAAGAGGCAGCTCCAATGGGATGGAGCTTTCGAGCCTGTTCTTACTGAGAACCAGCACAGGCCTTGGCGTGGGATCACACAGCTCAGACACTCAGAGAGGCCGTGTTTGCTTGGCTGCATAGTCAGAAAAAAGACATTTGCTTGTCCACTGGTGAGTCAAACCAATGGCTTTCCAGATGTTGTTGAGTTAATGACAGGTTCCCAGAGCTGGGAAGACAACCTTGTGTTATATCCCTGTTCTTAAACGCCCCTTGTATGCTCCCATTCCTAACCTGCCAACCATCAAGAAAAGTGGGGTTTGAGCAGCTTCTCATCATGGCTGCATAGAGACCTCACTTGGCAAATACAAGCCCCTTCATGATTCCCCCACCCAAAATGGTGGCACTTATTTCTTTCCCTGCTTGCTGGTCTGGGTCCATCCTGAAGGAACAGGTTCACCAGAACAGCAGCTTGGCCTTTAACATCAGCTCTGCAATAAGTCCACTTCACACCCACATAACTAAATCAATCAATTAACAAATAAAGTTAAGTTAGTAGGTTTGAAGTGCTCTGCTGTGTTTGGCTAGTTTTGCTACTTTTGGTGCTAGCAGTAGCTTCAGAGGCACTTTAGCTTTCTGTGCACTCTGTCAACTTCTGTTGGTTAGCTGTGTGGGGGATGTCTTCTTGGAAGACAAAGGAAAGAGACAGTCAGTAAGATTTCAAGGCCATTTAATATTTTGTCCTTTCCATCTGAGATAGCTACCTTTGGTCCTAAAAAACTGTAGTCAGATGGCAACTAGGGACTGAAATAATTTTTCCTGTGAAAAATATACTGAGGGTAATGTATATTCACCACTGGTTTCAGGCTACTGTAGGCAGCTTGCTTCAGTATCTTCAGAGGGTCACAATTTGAAGCCTAGAAATTTAAATGCAATGCCAATGGATATAGATATTAACTATGCATAGTCACAAAGAATCACTAGCGCTGATGCGACTCCAGGGAAAATTTTTCTTGATTCCTTCACTTTGACTTTCATGCCAGCTAGAGCTGAGATTTCTGTGTGTCTTTCTTGTTTATATGCACTCTGTGTTTCTATTCTGAGTGAAGGAACAGGATTATGTTTTGTAGTCCTGCATTTGTTTGCTCTGCTGAAGCTGGAGCTGCTAGTGGTGGAAGCATGTAAAATTTAGATTGACTTTCCTGAGCTGCTCTTATCAAGCACTGCTTATGCTTTGGCATCTGGTAAGTGCCTTCATACATGGCTTTCATAATAATTATCAGTGACTCTTGCTGAGAGACTCTCAAGAGGTATTACTACTGGACAAGGATTTGCAGAGAGATGTTGGGCTGATGCCATTATCCCATGGGTTCCTTGTCTGTGCATGCCTATGCTAGCTGATGGCTAGATAACTTCTAGATAACTTCTTTTCCACTGCTAGATGACATTGTGTCTTAGGGCAGAAAATTCTGCACAACTCTATGCTCAGTTTTACCAGTGATGCCTTTTCCTTGGTCCTAAAATTAAGAGCCAGACATGGTTACGAGATACAGGGTTTTTACTTCAGTATTTAATAAGGATCCTTGTGGTGCAGCAGTTCATCAAGGTGGAATATGCCGTAATGCACCAGCATGGTTGATCACAGATATAATTTTGTAGACCTTGCAAATTAACGTATCTAACAGAGATGCCCTAATGAGAGGCTTGAATAAATAGTGTAACATCTCCCCATCCTAAAGTATTCCCCCCCATATGGCCCTAACCTTAGTTTACAGGATATGTTCTAGAGGGGCCTTGGTTTCTCAAGATAGCATAAGGCTTTCCGGCCCCCAGCTGTGAGGCCTTTAGGATGTTTGTTCTTCTGACTTAGCAGAATACCAGGATGATGCTAAGATATCAGACTTAATGAGTTACAAATATGCATGCTAAGGATGCTGAGAATACATAAAAGGTATATAAAAAGAAAAGGCAAAATGTCATCATGGCAACACCAGAATATCTTTTCACTTTGTTTTAGCTGCTGGTTTTTTGTCGTTGTTGTAGATTTGTTTTTTTCCCAAACTGGAACATGTTTTTGTATTCTGACTTAAAATACCTATTCAGTTAAAGATGTCTTATTACTATGGTTCACAATATGGGGGAAACCATATCTCAGATGCTTTATTTATAATCACTACTTTCCAAAAGTAACTCACAGCCTTAGGCTTGCAACTTGGCTATGTAACAATGTGCTGATGGGCAGAGTTGTACTTTTGGAAAGTTTTCATTCTGTTGCAGAACAATTCAAAAAGGATGCCTGTTAGAGAAGTTTACTGGGTGGAAAAGATGACTTGGGTACCAGAACAAGTACCTTCAAATTGAAGTCATCCATTCACACATCTCATATGCTTTGGCAGGCTAATATAGAAATGCATCTAGCTCAAATCTAACCTTGCCTCATTGAGGGCCGGGGTGGGGAGAGAAAGGAAAAGTTACACAAGGAGCAAAGCAGAAAATTTATGGCTTCAGCTGACAGAGGCTTGGCACAATAGGCTAACTTCAAAGTGTACTAATACTCTGCAGAGATCAGTAAACATGATTAATATATAGTCTGTGGGATATTATTTTCTGTGTGTGTGAAGTTATATAAAAACAAAAACAGCTTTTATATTTAATGTATTCCATATGAGGGAGTGTGTGTCAATATGTTCCTACTAAGGGACAGATTGGGGACAAAGTGCACATGCTGAGTAGTAACTTAGTCTGCAAATAGTGCAACAGCACTCTTCTAATGAGAAAATAATTAGCATACGAGTTTAAATCTCCCATATCAATATGTTTAGAAAACCAGCAACATCCTTCTCCAAATTTTCTCCTCTGTGGTCTCCTATTGGTCTCCTATACTGGTTTTCCATGTATTTTCTCTCTGGGGTCTCCTATTGCTCCCCTTTAACAGGCAGCCTGGAGAACCATGTAGCTCTGATACTAATTTTTATTCTGTGGTGGGTCTGCTGTGTCAGACTATGTGGTCTGTGCTACTCATGCCGGTGTGGCTTTACTGGAAATTCTTTCCCAGAGCCCATTCTTCCTTTGTGCATCTTTTTTTAGCGTAATGGGTGATACATCTCATCAGTGGATGCTATGAGCCTAGAGCAATGCACTGGTGGCTCTTGTGTCTCACATGGTAATCATGCTCTGATTCAGGTGTCCTGAGTCATCTCTTCATTTCCATTTGCTTTCTTTAAACATAAAAATTTATGGGTTTTTTGTATGTGTATTTTGTAGACTTTAAAGGGTCTCTGTTAGATATTTGTAGAGCAGTTAAACTCCAGACTTTCTCCTATCTAGCTAAGGGTGTAATCTGTGCTGTTCTGTTATCATTGGTCTTTCAGCTGGTACAGAAATTTGGTGTCTGAATGTGCATGTCATTTCCCTGCAATTCTCTTACTTCCTTTTAAAATGGTGGGGGCAAGGGGGAGAAAGTATGTTTAATGTGTTTGCTTTCTTCTTCCATTTTTCCTTGAAATTATTTGTAACAAAGCTATATACTGTTAAATTGTGAAATATCCCTGTTTTTCCTCCTTTCCTCTGCAGCTGCTGAACAGTTGTCAGCCAGCTGTAGCTTAAAAGGAGAATTTTGAGGGCGTTTGTGATTTTCTGCTGGCATCGAGGCCAGCTCTGCCTGCAGCCCCACTTGCTGGGCTTTGTGCAGCATATGTGCGCTCCCTGTGCCCTAATTGCTGTAATTACTGTGAGCCTGGGGAACACAACCTTTTCCTACTCCTATCTAAACTACCTTGGCCAGCCTGTGTCAGCTGTCCTTTCATCCCCAGGCATTGCTTGCCATGGCCTGCCAGTGAATGCAGTGAAATGTGCTATACTTTTCTTCATTCAACTTTTGTAAAAAGCTGCTATCAAGTGTAAGACATTAACTTGTGAAAACTAAACGCTGAAATACTGTAGATCCCAAACTGAAGCCCACAAAATGCTTCTATGCAATGTGCAAAGAACTTTCCAGTTGTGCAGTATGAATTATACCCTTCTTCTCAAAAGGCAGGGTAAATTTCCATTCTTTCTAATAGGAATGTGGCAAAACTAATGTTTATAACAGCAGCAAGCAAAAGATCTTTTCCCTTTTGGGACTATTATTTAAAACAAAGCATTTTGAGGTGTATATCTACTGCTGTGGGTGTCCAAGAGAAACCAAACAGGTGGGTTTTGTGTTGGCTTACCCTGTACACTGCTCTGGCTAGGGTGGCAAGACTGGGATGTGACCCTATGTTGTGACAACCTGCCACTGCTGAAGAGATTCCACTGTCTGAACTTCACCTGTCTATTTAGAGATGGACCATGGGTATCCTGGATGATGGAGCTCTCCCATTCTGACTTTCATGCTAACGTTGACAAGGGAAGACATCCAGGGGTGAGCTTCTGGCGGAAGACCCTTCTTTATTAGGCTGAAGTCTGGGATTGCTGTGGAGCATGGCTTTCTTGCAAGATGGAGAGAAGTGACTTAGGGTGTTTCCAATGCTGAGGAGATACCACTAATTGTGAGGATTTAACTGATGCTAGTGAGGCATTATGTAGGGCTTTTTATTTCTGATCCATGACATGAAGTTAGAATAACAAAAGTATGGTCTTGCAAGGATTTGGGTTTGCTAGAGTTGTTTTCATTTTGTGTCAATTACTGAAATTTGTAACTACAATTTTTAAATGGATTTTTACTGTCCTGTAATTTGACCATGGATCAAAAGAATTATACCTATTACACCATGTGCTTGACAGCATGTTTGCACTGGAAATCTGTTTAAGATACATTCAGTATGCTAAAATCTTATAACAGTAGGGTGCTTTGCTCAATAACAATATTCAATTAAGCCAGAAATTTAATATATGCAACTTTTTCAATGGAGTTTCTTTGCTTGTGCAAGCAGCAGCATGCATCAGGCTTTGACAAAACACATTGATCAGCAGAAAGTGAATATATGAGGTTTCTGCTGGGGAAAGGGACCTCTGGGAGGGAAATATTAACCATATTCCATCAAAGTCAAAGTGATTAGACATACAGTATTAATGTGAGAAAGATCTCCTTGCTCAATGAAGTAGTTGCTTGTTCAGTGGAAGTCTTTTGAAGATGAAATTAAAAGGCTCATGGCATTGGATGGGGAGAGATCAGGCAGTGAAGTTTTCCACAAGCTGCAGGAATCTTAAAGAATGAAATCCATTCACCTTTGCTGTTTGTTATACCAATCTTGATTGAAAAGACTTAAATGATCCCAGGTTGCAATGAGTTAAATATTAAGATGTTTTAATTAAGGATTTCAATGCTCTGGATTTCACAGTACTCTATCAAAGAGAAATACCACAATGAACTAAATATTTTGGAAGATATTTCTCCTCTGGGAGAAAGACATTTACAGAAATTCCGTACATGAAAATGTCAAATGTTACTCATCCTCTCTGTGGCTTTTTTTTTTTTCCTTTTTGAAGTATATTTACTTCCAGTTGGTAGCTGAGGGTGTCACTGCTTGTTATTTGATACGTGGAACTGGGGCACACAAAAGGATGACTAATCCCATTTACTGGAATTTTACAGTTTTCTTCAAGGCCACAGTTTCCATTTCAAGCTTTATAGTAAAAGCAAAACATCTACTGGCAAACTGATTTCTGGTTATTGTTGTAGTAAATTAATATGGATTACTATTAAAGTAAAAGGGTTCTTTTTGAAGGTTGTTTCCTGAATTGAAAAGAAACTTACATTTAAATATTTTCTCAGGGGCAGTTTATAGTAGCTACATTGACAGTACAGAAGGCTCCCTGTCCTTCACCCAGCAATAGCAGGCAGCACATTGTGTCCTTTTGCAAATACACAAGCTCTCTCTTTCTGTGTCTCAGTCTCCTTCTCTCTTTCTCTCTTTCATTTCATGGTTTCAAGACCAGTGGTTTGCATCCAGGCTGAAATAAACTTCTTGTTTATAGCTATGTTACTCTCATAGTTATCAATGAAAAATGCATGCATCCCTTGTATCTTGAATAGTTTTTACTTATAATTCAGCAGATCTTGAGGAAAAAGAAAACCTCATAGTCACTGTCTTAAGCTGTTCCTTCAAAAGCTTTTTCTTCTTGCAGTTTCTCATGCTTCTATTGCAGTGGTGTGTCTAGAGCCTCAGTAGGGACAGCTATTGCAAGCCTTCAAAAAGTGGTCTGAACTTATTGTGACAAATTTTACTCCCCCTTTTAAAAAAAAGAAATCAAACTTTGAGATAGCCACCAGTTTGCATTCCAGCATTAGGTCACTTCCACTTACACCACTGTGGTGAACTCTCTTCACTAGACACAGATCACACCTGCTGCTACTCCTTCTTTCCCTTTTGCTCCCATGAGTTCCAGTGAGTCCATGTTTTGTTTGCTTCCATCTTGCTCTCTCCAGACTACACCTATTGTGCACAACTTTGTGACCTCCTTTGTAGTGGATTGCTACAAAAGAGCACAGGCTTTGGAATAACAAGACAGACAAAAAGAGATTAGATTTATATAGAAATATAATCGGAGTTGACTAATTCTTTGCTTTTTTGAAAATCCTACAGTAGTACATGGTATTTTCTAAACCCCCAGCTGCTGTGGGTTTGTCTACCTAAAGACCTCATCTGGGGGAAGCTGGAGGACTTAACTAAATCAATTCTAAGGGCTGGTAATCACAAGTTTGGGAACTTCACGGGTTTTAAACCAAATCTGTGATCAATCCTGAATATATGACATCTTTTTTTTATTGCTCAGTGGATTTTTCTCCTCTTTTCCTCTGAAACTGTGTCTGCGTAGCAAAGTCTCCTTTTTGTGATGTTAGATACAATTTATTTTTGGGAATGGTAAAGTGCTCTTTCTGATGTAATCAGATAAAGGAATTACCAGTGCACAAAGGATAACAGAAATCTTTGGAAAGAAATGAAAAATTGGGCTAATCTACCATGGAAAAATATCTGTTGTAAAGTCCTCAGACTCCTGAAGACTGAAGTCCTCTCTTGTTGGCAGCACTGGGACGATATTCTTTTTCTTGAATGCTGGCTTTGGCCACATGCTGGTACCACATTGGGAGCAGACAAATGAATTGTGCAGCCTGACTTTCTTTGGAGGTGGAAAATGTTGCATGTCCCCCTATCAGGTCCATCAGGTACAGCCTGCTTGCGTGGATGGCAGGTCCCACCACACTGCCAGCCTGCCCCATCTCCCAGGGCTGAGAGCTTGGCCACAGCAGCACCCAGAGTGTGTTTTGCTCTGGGCTGAGTCAGTGCCAGCCAAGCCTGGTAGCTTTGGGCACAAGGGTCAATCCCCTGTGAGTACAGCTGAGCTCACCTGACTAATGCTTTATTTTGACAGTGGTAATGACTCCTTCCCATGTAATACAATTTCCTCTCCCACATGATCCTGTGTCCAAATTAAAGGTCAACCCTCATCTGTTTTAAATCATCATGGCTGTGCTGATTTCATGCTTGCATATACTAACTAATGAGCTGGAAATTTACAGCTAGCACTGTTATACAAATGGATGAAGACTCATGGCACAAGGGTCATCAGTGACAACATGAGTAAGGATGTTGAGACATTTTGGAGTTGGTTCTTGTGACGTCAATAGTTGCGAATTTGGAAAATCACCCTGCCATACTCTTTGTGGGGGCCTAACAGCTCTGTTTTCAGTTAGATTTCAGCTTTTTGTAATAAACAGTCTCTACTCCTACACCATTCCTGCACAAGCTGTTCATCAACGTAACTCTGCTAATGAACTGAACATGGCCATCCTCAGATCCCAGACCTTCCTTGTAAAACTTTCATTTGCTTAAATGGCAGTCAGCCTCAAAGCCTTCCTTTTTTGTAAGTCTGGTGAGACGTGACAGAGCCACTCTTGTGACAGTGTATTGCGAGGGGTCTCAGGAACTGCTGTTGATGCTGGTGTAACTCCTTTGTGTGTTAAACATTGAGGGAGCCTCCCAGAAACCGGGAGCTCTGCCATGACAGTAGGTTGTCAGCAGCTGAACTGCTCTCTAGAAATGGAAACTGTGTTTTCACATCTTCTGCTGTTCTTCTCTAATGAATTTTGAGGGTTTTTTCCCCTTTTTTGCTTGCCTGATCAAGCAAGTTGCCTAATCAGCTGAACCCATGTACTGCATCTACTATTGTCCTTTAACAACTTAGTATTAACACAAATGTCTCTCTCAGCATATAGCAATATTTTTAGACAGTATTTCAAACAGAATAAATGTTAATCCAGCAAAAATAACCACTTCTGGTTTTATTTTTTTTTATCTCTATGAGATGCTAAGAAGAGTGATACTATGACTACCCTACACCATTTTATGGAAGAAAACAAACACGACCAGATTAATGACACAGCAATAGATTTGTTTTCTTAGAGAGAGCTGAACAGTAGGGTGTCTGTAACAGCACTGTATATGTATTTGAACATTGAAAGTTTGCCAGGAATGAGTGCTCCAAAGCTGATCTCTGTTGATTCACATCTGTCCCCTAGACACTCTCTTCCTTTATGAGCAGCTTTCCCTCTCCTCCTAGATTTTCCAGAAGGTGTCACTGTAAGGCAGTGATGGCCAAAAGTCTGTAGATTTAAAATTAAATGAGTGAAAAGCAATTAATAGCTCTAATTTTCTTTCAATGATGATTTAACTCCTAATAAATCAACAAGAACATTTCAAAACATTAGAATAAGAACAAGAATTGGGAGTAACAAAGTTTCTTCATAGTTTGAATTTACAGCCTGTCTGAAAACATGTGATCCCAAACAAAATTCAGCTGCTCAGGCCATTAGTTCAATAGCTGAGAGTGCAAAACTACCAAAATGACTGAGCAGTTTTAAAGCCTGCTCTTTTAATGCTCATATTATGTGTGTGCACACTCAGAGGTACACACTTCTGAGAAGCACATGTGCATGCCAGGGGATGCAACTTCATAAGGAAAAGCTGAAGACAAAAAAAGGTATTTTTCCAGGTATTCAGTGAGATATGATTTGTTTGCAGATTTCAGCTTGTGCTGGGCTTGGGGGCTCAGCACAACACCCTGGGGCCCTCATAGAATGAGTGGGTGACACAGACTTGGAAATGATGCTGTTGTGGGTAGAAGGATTGGAGGGTAGCACTGCAAGGGTGGATGACCATGAGCGTTCCAGCCATCTGAAGGGGATACACATATTATAACAATGCAAAGGCTCAGACTTAGGAAGCATAAGCCAAAAGTTTATAGGCAACAAGTGAATAGATGAGAAGAAGGCTCAAGTCACAGTGGTATCTAATGGGCTCCTGATATAATCTGTCATGAAAAGTAAGTACGGCGTAGAATCAAGGAGAAGAATTTCCAGGGAAGCCAGAGGAGCTTTAGCACCTCTGACCTGAGGCTGGCTGAGCACTCACCTAGAATGTTGCATCCAGCTCCAGTCCTTTGCCTTGGGAGGTAGTGAGTGTGGGCTGAAATGGGAAAGCAGTGACATGCCTGGGGAGCCAACTGTAGCATGCCAGAAACACAACTGAGGGTGCAGCAAAGTGGCAGCACAGACTAGTAGGGGGATAGTGGCCATTTGAGCTATAAAGTAGAGAAAAAAATAGATTTTGTGGACAGCACCCTTTGATTACTGTAAAACTAATTATAGACTATATGATATCTATATTATTATTACTCAAGACTAAAGTTAACAGTTCTGGGTGGCCTGTGTCCTTCCTGTTTCCTCATGAGATAATAACATGCAAATGCTGGATCATTCATTCCTCTTCCTCCCTGCAGGGGGTGGGTGCAGTTCCAGAAGTGGTGCTATATGACCTATCATCTGTGTTGTGCTATCCCAAGAACAAACTTCTAAGGACTGTTCTTGGGGAGGAGGAAGAGGAGAGCAGCCTTTCTGCGCATGCCCTGCGCTGATATTGGTGCTGTGATAGTTTATCAGCAAGAAGATGAGCCCTCCAGACTTCTGCCAGTCTCCTTCACTGGTTGCTTATTTAAAATGGAATCCATTTTAATCCATTAAGATAGGACAGCCACTTTGTTCTGGTCATGGTTGTTTTCCTGGAGGAGCTCTGTCTTGTGAAAAAATCCTGTGGCAGGAGCAGTTTTGGGGCAGGGGTGGATGGGTGAACTCCTGTGTCTTCATTGAGTGGGAAGGGGATCCCTGCAAAGAACCTCTAATGGATACCACAACAGTCCTGGTTGCACTGTGTGCAGACTTGGTTTGTGGGTCCTTTGGAGTAAAAAGCTGACCTGAAAGGTGGACATGAAGCCATAATGCTCCTGTGATTTCTGCTTCCCCAGGACAGCCATCAGAGCAGAGACAGAAAGGAGGGTGCGGGGAGAAACAAGGCGAACATTGGAGTTATGTCCCTGAAGGACCCTACTGGGGCAGACTTTCAAGCACTCATTGTTACAGCACATTCTTTAGCAACAAATTTTCTATTTAACCAGTGTGTTGACAAATAAATCCTGATTTGAATTTGTACATTGCTTTGATTCTTCAGGCAACTTTTGGATACATAGCCAGATTCTTAATATAGAAGCAACTGGAAGTAGGTCATTTCCGCCCTTCAAATACCATTTAAAAGTTTCTCCCTGTTATGGAAGAGAGGGAAAAGTTTTCCCTGTCTTTTCATCTTCCTAGGTTTCTGCTGTGCAAAGCAGCCTATGAAAATAAATTGGCAACAAATAAAAGTTGTTATTTCCTTTTTTCTTCAATTTTGGTCTTCATCAGGACAGTTTTAATGAAATCCATCTATTTAGTTTGCGGGATTCTAGTAACATACCTTCTCATTATACCATAAATAATGGTGAAGTAAGAATCTTATGACTATTACTTTTAAATCAAAATTATGGGTTTCTTAATGGATTCCATAATACAGATTTCAAAGTTTACAGTAGTTTAACCATACACAAACATTGTATCCTCCCCTCCTTTGTAATTCAGCTGCTCTTTATTTTCTTCTGCAGTTTCATATGGTTTAAACATCTGGGCTTTCAGAGCTGTTCCATGCCTGCTCGCCTTGTTAGAGGGTTTGGTGCTGGAGCCTCCAACTGAATGCCAGAGTCCTTCCCTTTGTGTTCCTCAGTGACGTACACAAGAACTTTGAGGTGGTGTAAGAACAGAAGGATTCATGGCTAATAAATACTTCATCTAAATGGGTGAGTGTTTGAGCTGGGCTGTTAGCTTAATTCTAACCATAAGGAGAAATAACCACAGCATACTTTGGGTGGGAGAAGATATCAATCACTGTCACTTTTCAGCAGAGGAAAATGAGCAGAGAGGGAAGAAGCTGGCGTAGATTTTAGCTTTTGGAAACTGGGATGTAAGCTTCTCATCCAGGCTAATTCTCTTCTGGGTTATTGCTGCTCCTAATGTTTTATTTCAGTAGCAACATATCTCCTGTTACTAGGTAAAATAAGATGAGTATTATGTGTATTATGACTAAGGCTGGCTACAGATACATTATTCAATTGTGCTGGATTTTAGGAAGACCATATTGGTGCCTGGGTGTGTACAGAGGTTTTCAAAGTAACTCCCTTGACACACCAGAACCGATATACCTCTGTTGTACTCTGAAGTCTATTCAAAATTATTCAGCCTTGGGAGAAGTCTTGTGAATCTTGTCACAACATGCTGCCGTATCAAGAATTCAATAATTTCAGAAGCTTCTTTCTCATGGTCATTTTAATCTTAATTTACATCACCATTAGTAGGCAATGTAAAGATTTGCTTTTAAATCACCATGGTATGTTTATCAGGAGGCATGATTCCCTAACAGAATTCTTTCTGAGGTGAAAATTATTTATTCCTTTTAATAAGTTTTGCATTCACTGTTTTACACGCAGAGGATGTACTCCTGGCGCTGCAGAAGCCAGGAAAAGTTTTGCCTTTGACTCCAGAATTTCAAGACATCACCGTCAGTCTTCAGTACAGTCTGTCTCCTCCTCGTTTACCTGACAATCTCCTCAGCATTCCTGTGATTAATAAAAAACCCACTGACACTGTCCCTTTCTATTTGGTTTTTGGACACTATGTGCACCCAGGGAAATCTCATTTTCATCAGCAGCATCACTGCTGTCACTGGCATGGGGAGAGGGGCAGCTGTGACACTGCGTCGCTGTCTGTGCCCATTACCAGTAGAGGAAAGAGATCTCCTATATGTCTTATTCATTTAGAAGGGAGCCTTTTTCAATTGCAAAACTTCAGTCTCTTAACTATAATCACCATAGATGTTTTTTCTCGCAGACATATTCTGCCACGTTGAAGCAGCTGAGTTTTTGTAAAGAAAATGAATTTTCCTCTTTCTTCTGGAAAACTGCTGGCATTCAGATGAGTTGCTACTTCTCTTAAACCTCTCCCTCTGCCCAGTTTGAGAGCCAGTTGAGTAACATAACAATACATAAATGAGAATTAAATGAGAAGCTTTTGCTCTATATTTTTCCCTAATTATTATTACTCTATCTATGTCAGCTTCAGATTTACACCAGATTAAATTCTGAATAGAAGGAAAGCTGACACAATCCAGCAGGATCTCCTAATTAAACTCTTTAAATAGGTTGTATTTTTTTTCCTTTTTATTGTGACTTTTCAAGTTTAGTGGCCTGATCAGGCTGGAAATTCTCTGCTTGTATCTTTTGTAAAATCATGGATGACATTTCTGTACTTAAATGGTCATATACAGTTTTTCTGTTCAGTGAAGCTAAGAATTTTTTTGCATTAACAGAAATACTGTAACACCCATTGATAAAGGTAAAAGAAAAACTTATTGCTTTTTAAGTGCAATGAAGTTTAATAATGAATTCTTTTGTTCTTTGTATCTCTCCATTATTGGAAGTCTACATTCCCTTCCCTCCCCTATCATCTTTCTTGTCTATGCTTCTGCTCCTTCATACTGAGGAAGCGACTGGAACCTCAAAATACTTTTAAGATCATAATTTTACTCCTCTCATTTGAAAAACTGAGTTTCTTACCACCTCCATCTATCAGGCAGCTGCTAAGGAAGAAAGGTAATTCACCAGACAGCTGGGGACCAACAGTAATATCTATAAAAAGGAAATGGACAGTGTAAAGCACAATTCCTGAGCTGGTGTTAATAATGTGAGTGTCAGAGAAGAGAAGACCACCAATCATTGTTCTTGGCCTCAGTTGTGGAGAGACTCAGCATAAGGCGGAACTCCAATGGGCACCTGGGGCATGGAAATCCAGCAGAAGCCTGGGAGGGTATTGAATGGTTTTACTGGGTCTTTCTGAGCACATCTGTGCATGCAGAAACTCGTAATTTGCTTTGATAACTTCAAAGCTGTGGATAAATACATGGCAAGCAAGATTTGCAGTAGTAGGAAAGTTGCAATTTTGGTGCATATGTAGAGGATGGAGAGCTAGAAATAGGATGCAGCTCCTGAGAGCATACCTGGTGCAACAGCTCCCAGAAAGGACTGGCAAAAGACAATCTCAGTCTCTTGAGATGGTGACTGGAGTGTGCACCAGAAGCTCATCTGGTTTGAATAAATTCCTGTCAGTAGCCTGCCTTCTGCTTAATGAGGTTTGGGGTCAAGAAATTAGACTTCCTCTTGCCTTAGCTTGAAAGTTTTGTTTCTAGTTGTGCGATTTCTGGGGCTCCTAATACATAATGTTCACACAGGATTCATCTTAACACATTGGGGTGTGTGTGTTGAGCAGTCTTTTAAATAATAGCCAGAGATCAGAGTGCTTTTTCAGAGAGTGGGAGACTTAGATTTCAACTTTAAGAGTGCTCTAGTGATCTTGTCTAAGTATCCTGATAAAGTCTGACCCATTTTATCAGTGGGGTTTTGCTTTATGTAAGTTATCTGAATATTTTTTGGAGCACAGAAAAAAAATCACTTTCCGGCCTCATAATTCACCTTTAAGGTGAATAAGGTCCACTGCCTTTGTGGATTGGAAAGCAAATTTCATCCCTGTAATTATTTCCAATTATTGTCTTGAGTTTTAATATGAAATGAGGAAAAGTAATAGGAGTTTGAGGGTACCCCCAAAACTAGTCTATGACCCGGGTGTTCAGACATTTATTCAGGAACTAGATTGCTTTGATTTTAAACTCCTTAATAAATGGAATCAAAGTCCCTATAGTTGTAAACATTATTTTACGTTATTTTTTTGGCTATTAGGAGAAAGCCTTAGTAATTTTTAAATGTAGTTTTTTTGTTTCTCAGACTCTTGCTATACACTTTGGAGAGTGTACTCTCTAAATCAAAATTTTTTTTCAGTCTATGACACCTTCTTTGAAAATATTTTTTTTTCTTTAAGCCAAAACAGTATTTTTATTTCTAATCATTCCATTCTGTTTTGCCTCATTCAAATCAGTTATAAAACTTTTCTGACTACTTGCTTAAATAATTCACTTTGTGGACATAATAAGTGAAACAAAGACTGACTGCTTTGAAAAAATCTGTTCCTTTCTTCTGGTACACAAAATAGAAGTGGTTGACCAGACAGAGTCTGCTCTTATTCTTGAAATAGTTCTCAACTGGGAATATTCAGCAGCATGGCTGATGTGTCAATGTGTTTGCCACTGAAGAATAAACATCTCCATGCCTACACTGTAAATAAAACACTCTTCCTCCCCCAAATACCCAGGTCCCCTCTGGAACTTCCCTACTGACCAGACACAGAAAAAGCATGTCAGCACTGAGAGATGGAGCTGATTATGTCAAAGGGAGAATCCAAACCACGTACCTAAAAGTTGTCTGGAAAGAGTTTTGATATGTCACTAAACCTAAAGACTTTGAATATCTTTGAATATCTCCCATACATGACCACCCCTCATCCCTTCCAACTCATTTGTTACAAATATTTGGCAGTATAATCTTGACAGTCTTTCAATTCATTAGTTTCGGAAGGATAAGCTCTCTTACAATAATGAGGAAATTGATCTTGGCATCCAAATTACTTCTGCTTATTCCACACTGGATCTCTTCAAATGACTACTGCCACTAATGCTCTTGTAATTCATGTGAATTACTACATATCTTTTAATCCTGTTAAGAAGAGAATAGTGATTATTTAGTTAAGGAGCTCATTGTAAAAATGATCTAAATTGTGCTCTGAATCATTAAACAATCCCATAATTGAATTTTGTAACACTGCGGAAAAACTTCTGAGATTATTTCAGTGGGTCAGCAATGAATATCAGTTTCAAATGTATTTAACTTTGAATACAAGTACGAAGAAGGATGTTATTCTCTGTCAGTGTTTCTTATTTTTACCCTTTTCACTATTTAATTAATTTAAAAATTTAGGATTGGATGGGTTCTAAAAAAAATATTCTCACCCAGTTGTAATTCTTCTGAGCAAACAGAAGCATCTGCCAACTCAGCTGGATGACAACGCTATTATTCACCTGCTCATAGATGTAGTTCAATTCTTAGTGCATTCAAAAACTCGACTTTAATTGTATTTTTCTTTCAAATATATAAAATTTATTGGTTTTTAATATGGAAACTGCTGTATTGTTGCTCTCTGAAACCCCCTTCCCCCCAATTCCATAAAGAGGTTGGTTGTTCTACTGAAAAGCGTGTATCCCTCTTCACCAATCATCCAGCAAAAGTCAAGACACTTGAGGAACATTTCAGAGGAATGATGAAAATCTGAAGTGCAGTGGTGAGCGTATCTCTTGAGAAGATCTGACCAGTCTTGCAGGAAGAATATTTATCTACTTATCTGGTACCAAATGATGAATCAAACATTGCTTTTAACTTTGCTCTTCTAAGAATATTGCAGCACCAAGTAACAGAACAGACCATGACAACTGGTTCTTTAAACAACTACTTTCAACATTATAAAAGTTAAAGGAATTTCTTTTTACCTGTTTCTTAAATATGAAAATGTTTCTGGAACACTGAGCCTGCTACTGACCCTACCTTGTTAGGTAAAAACGAATTTCAAACTCAGTGTTAATGCTATTGTTAATGTTTAGCCATACTTCTTCAGCAAAACTGTATTAGGCATATGAAAGCAAAAGAGTGTTCAAACTAGCAAAAAATGTAAAAAACAACTTCACATTCCCCCTCTCTTAATGCTTTGAAAGTGTAGTTTCATAAAGCTGAAAACAATTAAGAGCTAAATCTTTTGGGAAAAAGCTTTTAAACAGAAAAATGTGAATGATAATTGGGAGCTGCTTAGGAATATGTTACCAAACCCTTCAAAAACCACAAATGAGAGAGAAGGCCATATTAGTTTAAAAAAAAATACCACCCAAACAAAACAAAACAAAATGAAACCCTGGCTCAAAGGGAAAGTGGAAACAGATATGAAACAAACATGCAAAAAAAACCCCAGGAAAAATGAAAATTTATATAAAAATGGAAGAAAGGTGAATTTGATAGTGGTACAAGTCAGAATCGTAGTCATACAATGGTTTGGGTTGGAAAGGACCTTGAAGAAGGTAGGAATTATTCAACAGTTGTTAAGGGGAAAAAACACCCCAGAGATAGAACATGTAGAGTGTAAGAGGGAAGTTTTAAAACATATTAAGAAAAGTTTCAACTATATTGTTCCACTGCTAAAAGAAAGTGCTATTATTGTCTGAATGACCCAGAGAGGCAGAACTGCTCTGAGAGTAATCATGTCATCCAGTATTTAAGAAGGATGTCAAATGCATACTGTTCAAAGTAGATATTTTAAAATAAGTTAGTTTGATAAGCCTCCCTGTAAATATTTATTCTAATCTAGAGCTGGGGAAAATTAATAATGTATTAATGTTTTAAAGAAACAAGAGGGTGACCACAGTAGCTGGAGGATTTGTGGGAAGCTGCTGAAGAACTTCTACATGAAGAATGAAGGGAAGGTCCTAGTGTCAGCATCAATTGACATAGGTTTGCAGCAAACA
The DNA here is from genome assembly GCF_000738735.6 of Corvus cornix cornix. Classification (NCBI taxonomy): domain Eukaryota; kingdom Metazoa; phylum Chordata; class Aves; order Passeriformes; family Corvidae; genus Corvus; species Corvus cornix. The sequence goes on from NC_046333.1 coordinate 49,566,212, forward strand.
GCTTTTAATATCTTGTTTTTAATAGATTGAGATGAGTTTGGTTGATAAAGACAACGGCATTGAAGTGTTTTTTCATTTGGCATTCTGGTTAAGATATGAAAAGGGCAATTGGTAATATAGCATAGACTAAAACCTCATCGTGATAGTTCACATTTTAATCATTTCTGGCAGCTGTCAGAGGACAGGTGGTTCCTGTCTGATGGATTGATGCAGAAAGAAAGAGAATAATTTATTTTTGTGTGGGGAGGTTATTCATCAAAGTATAAAACATTGCAGCAATGCAACAAAGGAGATAATGACTGAGGGAAAGTGGTGACAATCCTGTGAGAAGGATCAGAGGATGCCTCTCCTGAGACCTTTGGTTTCTGCTTTTCTATCTACAAAAAATTCATTCATATGGCTAGCAAGTATTGTCATAGTTTGTCTATTGCTGCAATTCAAGGCAAGTTTTTTTAGGACTTAACTGTGAGAAGTCCTGTAGCCTGTGAGAGGGTCAGGCTAGATGGTCCCTTACAATCTATGAAGTTGCAAAGGAAGAAAAGACCATCCAAACCAGGAAACCCACAGCGGGAAGGGGAGAGAACTACCCAGGTTTGAAAATATTGCTGCAGATGTCACAACTCACAGAACATTTGGGGAGTTTTACGCTAATGTAATCCATCTCCTTAAAAATGACACATCTGTTTCCACTTTCTGTTTCTTATATTATCTTTGTAACATCACTGTAGACTCCATCTGGAACTGAAATTCTCTTTAATTTTTTTAAAGCAGCGTTCCTGATAAAATCTGGCATTGTAATGATTTGAAGGCAAGGATAAGCTTGGAAAATGGAACATTTTCTGTTTCCTGCCCATGTAACTATGGTCCTTCCCTCTCTGCAGGCACACATGGTAAAGATATACAGAAATATGAGTGCATTTACACTGCATGTATACTGTGAAGGGAAAACCAACACAATTAGACTAAGAAGATAGATCCTTGCTAATCCTAATTCTACTAATCCTAAAGACAATAAATCCTAAATTAAAATGTGTATTTGGAGAAGTTTTTTAAATATTAAAAGGCATGATTTATAATTTCTTAGTATTAATAATTGTTGTACTGTTCCTTCTTCTTATTACTCAAGTTTTAAAATCACCCTTGGCTTTGTAGTCAGTCCAGGCTGCTGGGGTTTGTTCTTGTGTTACTGCAGTTTAAAGGAATTTTGTCACTGATTCAGTGAGGGCCAGCTCTAAATTTACTTTTGCTTTGCAGCCTCTTTTAATTTCCTTCACTGTACGCATTAGCCCAGAGGTAATATTCCCAATCCTGTTATCAAAAGATCCATTTTAAATTTCAGCATTTAACTATTTCAGTGGAAGCGTGAATAATATCTTTGTGTGTGTGTGTGTGTGTGTGTTTTGATGATTAATACTGAGGGGAAAACTATTAAACTCTATCCTCAAGCTGTTTATCTATGCATTTAACAGCACAGAATACATTGGGAAATCTAAAAATATTCTTGGTTAATATGGAGTAACTCTGGATGTACCTTATTACACTAGGAAGAATGAATAAATGTCATTATTGAAAAACCTGTTTAGTCTCATATTATATTTTCCCTAGAGGTCCCAGTACAAAGCCTCCTGGAGTCAATGAAGGCTTGGAGTGCAAGCATTCCTCCAGTGGCTCTGATTTAGCAATAACAGTGACTTATTAATCTTCAGTTGCTAGACTAGAGCGGATATCTTTCCAGGAAAAAATGAACAGTAATATTTTGCTCAGGGAAAAGGAGGAAAAGAAAAGCAATTTAAAAAAAAGATTATATTTTTAAGCAATAAATCTATTGAATCCCCTTTAAACTGAGAGGGAGTAAATCAAGAGGGTTTTCTGGTAACTTAGCAGTTTCTCTGTGTCTTTTTTCCTGGCTGACTAGTCAGGCACTTTAAACGTTTTGCTGGGCAGGAAAGGAAAGAATAAGTAATGCCAACCATGTGACAAAAATTGAACATGGAGTAAAAGAGAGCACCTTCAAGGAGGACTGAAGACCACTTCTTGTCCAGTTTCATAGCTTAGTTTAATTTAGCTGTTTTTTTATGGAGGAAAGGAAAGGAAGTATTTTGCAGCGTCACATGTGGTTATAATGGAACTATCTCTGGACTTCTCTTTCTTCTTTTGTTTCCTGCACTCCCCTTTCCTGCCTCAGGTTTGGGAAGGAAACGCACTGCAGCCCCAACATAATGACTTAGTCCTTCACAGCATGCAGGAAAGGTCTGAGAACTTGTTAATGGTGGTGAACTGGCAATATGTTTCTCTCCTTATGAGAGCTGGCACGACATAACTCATCCTTATGACTTCACTCCTGCTTTTTCCCAGCAGCTTATCTATGTGACAGCAACATTCAAAAGGCATTTCATCTGGTAAGAGTCAAGTAGCATCTTGAAGCTGTGCACATTCTTCAACTTTTCCATCAAAGACAGAGAGGGTTTTGAAGTGTTTTTCCTGTGCCCCAGATAAACAGTTATCCAATAATGATGCCATCAATGCACTCTATCCATGCAGAGCTGGTAGTTTTACTCTCTCCCTCCCTCTGTCCTAGGTACGTACTTGTCTAATCTGGGTAGTTATCTATCAGTCTAACCTAGTGTGTGCTTTGATAGGTGCAAGTAACCAAGCCCACTGCTGAAGTGCAAAGAGTAGATTTATTCCATCCCCTTGCTGGCTGGAGGACTCCAAAAACAAGAGGGGACACATGCACTGGTAAGCTCAGTCCATGTTAGCAGGGGCAAAAAGCTGGGAGCATGTTCCTGCCCTCAGCATCTCCAAGGGCCTGGGGCATGCACAGGACTTCACAGTGCTGTGCTTTCTATAACTCCCAGCTCCTTATTTCTCTTCCTCCAAGCCTGTCCAGGGAGAAGGCCTTTTAAGTCTTTGACGGCTTTCTGTTATCCTCTACAAAACTCCACTTCTCAAGACATGCAGAAAACAACCCAAAGCAAGCACAATACATGAAAATTTCCACACTGGATATTCTTAGCACCCCCCAGCTGAAAGGTCATCTTGAGTGAAGACAACTCTACCCCATTGCCAAATCATCTGCTTTCAACCCTTTCCCCTCAACACCTAGATAGATAGATAGATTGACAGATAACTAAGAAAATGAAGGAGTTATTCTAGCAGCTTTTAAAACATCCCAGACAGAAGTCCATGTTACAGTTCGTGAGGCTATTTAACCCTTTAAAATTCTGTCTAAAATGAAGACTAAGCACAGAAAATGAAGTTCCAAATACTTCACAAAGAAAAAAAGAAATCAAGAAGTAAGTGTTCAAAGAGTGGGAAGATTTCTCTTGACTGTAGAGGAGACTAGATCAGCTCTCTGGCCACATCATGCAGTCTAGACTGTCAAGTGATACTTATAAATATTCATAATAGTGTTGAGGATTACACAAGGCAAACTGGGCATAAATGCATACATGTCTTTTGAAATTTTTAAAAATCTTGGTTGGAAAAAAATTAAATATCCAATGGTCTAATTTTTGTAAGCAATTCAAATCAGGCTTAGACTGAAAAGCTCTGAAAGTTGTCAACACTGAATAAAAAAGTTGAGTTTGAAGTAGTAAAGCAGTCACAGAGAGGGACCCATCACAAAACCTGCCCTGATAGCTAACACAGTTTTCAGTAGAGGCATCTGCTTCTGTTCTGGAGTAGAGAAGAGGCATTGTCATTCCAACTCACAAGGAGCTAGCTCAAGGATTGCCATTTTCACTCCCTTTTGGCCAGATGTGAAATATTAGGTAGTGTCAAAGCTGGGGCCAATGTGGTCTGGCTGAGTTCTCTGAACTCTATTTGCTACAAAACAATCACTACCATATTATTGAAAGAAATTTTATGTCAGTATAACTTAGATTTACAGTTTATGTTAAAACCCTTTAGAACCTTTCCAGGAGGGACACAGAAAATTAAAGTGAAGACAAATTGGAATGAACTAAATTGGAACGAACTAAATTGGAATTGCTACTTTTTTTCAAGCAGTGAAAAGAGTACTCACTGCAAATGGGAATTGGTTGTCTTCAGGCAGGACTCGGGGGTGTGAATTTTCTATAAAGCTCCTTGTCATTTCCTCTGTTAAATGTGAGAAATCCTTAAGGAATTGATCAACTTTTCTGGAGACCATTACTGATCTGTAATGAAGCAGTCTGAAAATTTTCATTGATTTTAGGGTTCTAGCAAAATTGACCCGTGGAAGGACAGTGCATTATTACTTTTTGTATTGCCGCATGTTGAATTCACTTGTGTGCTATATTAAACCGATAATTCATAAACTAAATATATAAAACGATTTGCCTTTTTTTTTTTTCACCACAGAAATGGAACTGACAACTTCATGTAAGATTTTCCCATTTGCAGAAAGGACAAAAAATAATCCATAAATTTTAAATTTCCTTTTGATTTATTTAACTCTTCTTTATGTTAAGAAAATTTAGTTTCAAAATGAAAATAATTTCTCATAAAAATGCCAAAATTACTTTCCTATTGGAAATGTTTGATCAGGCTAAACACAAATTTGCAAAGGCCTTGGGTTTCTCAGAAGCTTTCATACAGCTTCTGCAGCTTGTCACAAAAACTAATCCAGAGTTAGTCTTAATTTGCTCGGATATCAGTGTGAGAGGAGAGTTAGGCCACATGTTTCCATTTGCTCATTCTAAGCCCTTTTATGAGGTGTCCAGTTTCAGTACAATCATATCAGATTTGAGATATCCACAGATATACTGTGACATCAGCAAGCTAGAAACATTCTGAAAGGTGCTGATACATGTGTGTGTGCATGCACGTGTGCCTTTGGAGGTTTCCTTTGAGGCTACGAGTTGTGATTTTATCTAATTTTACATAAACGACTTAGTTTTAATGGAAGCTTTGATCTCTGATAGAAGAAAATAGTTTTCATTACTCAAATTTCGAATGCAGAGGATGACTTAACAGTGAAGTGTGTGCTTAATGCTCATACCCCTGCTTCAGCCCCAGTATGCAGTGTGCTGTTTCCCCATGCTTTTCCTCTCAACCCAAGAACATCACGTTCTGTTCTAAAGATTGAAGTCGATAAGACAATAAGACATGTGTTTCAGTGGCCATTGAACCCAAAAGTTCACTGTGTTTGTTTTTTAATCATACTTTGGAAATTTTCAGAAGTATCAGTTATGGAAATGATCAAAAGCAAGAGCTGTGACATTACAGAGAAAGATTTCTTGTTTAAAATGAATGAGAATGGTCATTCATGGATTGCCTTAGTCACATTCAGCTCTGAAGGGCCAGGGAACCATGATACAACTTCATAGACAATGCAAAATGGATTTTTGCAAAAATAATAATTACAATAATAATAAATAGGTCCTCTTAAAATTAAGAATTTTATGATAATGAATCTCGTGCTAGTTAAAGCATATTAGACACTAGCAACAGAGTCAAATAGCAAGATATTGGCACAACAAAATAGAAAGAAAATACTAAAAGAAAGGCCCAGTCTCATTCCCTGCTCTGCTGTTGGACCAGTGGGTAATCTCAGCTCCAGTAAAATCAATGTGGTTTCCTATAAATTCATATTAATTCAGTTGATCCTTGTTTTATTTCTTTCCCTATTTTTTTACCCCCAGTGTGTGATGCATGAAGAGTTAAACTTGTCTTTTCATGCGTTCATTTCAGTGAAGAAATTATGACAGTAGCAAATCCCCTGATCTTTGTTAGTCTGACTGGAAGAAAAAATTAGTCAAAAATTAAATTAAAAATACGTGTTAACTGTAGGAGTTTGTTCAATAGGGAAATGCAGGTTTAGATGGATTTGTTATCTTTAACTGGTCCACATATTCCTAAATATATAAACATCCCTGTCTTTTCACAGAAGTCTTTGAGTATGACTGTATGAGTTGATGCTGGAGTTTCAGCCATAATTCTTGGTTTCTTCTTCCTGTATATATACAAGAAAGAACATTGACATTGGATTTTGTAACATTTCTGTGTCTTTGACTGTGTTTTGTACAGCATGTAGTCGAACAGCCAGGTCAGAATATAAGAAGATCAGCCTCTCTCCTTTTTGTTTTATGTATGGCATGTGTCAGCAGAATGGGCACTATGTGCGTGTTGCCAAGTTGTTTTCTCATATTTCTTCCAAAAAGCACTGCTTCTCCTGTAGTCTTCTGAAGATAAATCACTTGCAATTCCAAAGGTTTGTGCTTATTACTGTGTAACAGTACTTAGAAGACGCTATTGCATATAAGCATTTTCTTCTCGGTAGTCTTTCTGAACTCTTCAAAGCATTTCCTTGTGAGCCTGCTGCTAACCCAGAGGAAGCCAGGCAGCCAACCAAGAGCTGATTCAGTATCATTCAGCTACCTTTTGCAACCAAGAGTTGTTCACTATGCTTGTGCTACTACATTGCTCTGAAAAAGAACAAAAAGAGTGCTCACCAGCTCTGAACATGATATTCTTGTCTGGCTAAAATTTTTTCAGCATTTTTTGTTAAGAAACTTCAGAAAGCTTTTAAAGGTGATGGATAGGAGAGCCTTTCAAGGGAGATTTATCCTGTGGTTAAACTATATAGTCTCTCACACAGGTGGTTTTGGTTGTAATGGAGAGCTTGTGTTATGCTGCAGCTGCGTGAGTATTCTCAGCAGTAGATCTGCTGTGATCTCAGAACTCCTGACCAGAAGTCATCCTCCTGATGTGACTCCAGGGGGAGTGATAGGATCTGTCCTTCCAAGGATCATTGCTGGTAACTCCTTTCCATCTCCTTTCTGATTGTTATCAGGATGTTGATCTCACAAGTCATTCACTAGTGAAGCAGAGGAAAACCAGCTGCTATAAGACTGCTTCTGAAACAAGTCTCCTGTTATGCCCACTTCTTGCAGTTTGTTCACTCCAAGACAACATAACGCTGTTGACCAAACTGGAGAGCTTTCAACGAGAAGAGATCCAGCTGGCTCCTCATGTGCTTACACCCCTTCTGACCAATTGGGCCAGATTAGAACTAATCTGCTGTAAAATCCTCTCTACTGAGCAAAGTGAAGTACTGGCTCCTCAGGTGCAACTTTGACTCTCTTTGCTCCTATTACATTCCACCACTTGCCAAGGCAGACACAGACAGGATCTCCATTTCTTGTCCTGAACACAGATACACATTGGTGTTTGCTGTAAACTGATGACTGAGCAGCTTTGCTTGATAGCATTTTCTATGCACAACTTTCCTCCAGATCTTGACCCTGCCACATCCACCATCTAAGCATGGATGTTTCCCCTCCTTGGCTGCTTCTCGTGACTCAGAGTGAAGGCTACGGCTTCCTTCCTGCAAGACAGCAGACTGACCAGGTGCCACACCTCTCTGCTGATGGATTTTCAGGCCTGACCTTGCATTCCCTCCAGCTGCTACTATGTATACAATTTTTACTAGGCAAGAATAAAGGGATTTAAGGGAAGAAGGAATAAAAGTGAATTTTCAAAGGAAATCCTGCTATTGGTTTCCACTATTTCCTTCTATTGTTGAATGTCGCAGATGCTGAAGTAAATGTCTACTGAGATGGGAATCCTACATTAACTATTGTCATCCAAGCTTGGTTATGGCCAGCAGTTAAATCATTCTTCCTTCTCATTTGAACAGCTGGAGTCTACAACGGTATTTCAGATATTTTTCTGAGTAAGCATGCATAATGTTTCCCACAGGTCACTGTCCTCTGAAATGGGCCAAAAGGACTGAAATAAAAATGTTGAACCTTCCATAAACTCTCTGTCAGCTTCTATGGAATTGCACGGAGCAGGATGCTTGCCAAAACAAACTATTTAAAAGTGCCATTTTTTTTCTTTTTTTCTTTTTTTCTTTTTTTTCTTTCTCTTCCTTATATTTTTAGCTTAATTTATATGGAACACAATTGAATCCCTCTGTGATACCGTTAATTTTCTCCCTGATGACATGGCTGGGAAATTTCCGAGAATACCTTCCAATCCTAAAATGCTCAAATCACTATCCCTTGAAGGCATAAATCCGGTGTGTGGGGCAATCTCTGTTTTTACATGCAGTGCTTAAAAGAGGATTTAGAAACCTCATTGTGCATCACTTCTAACAGGGCTATGACTGTAAGGGGAGTGCATGGGTCTCCTCAACCAACCAGACATGACATTATCCTTGCAGACTTGATTGTGTTTTCTCTCCTTCAACATGAATACCCTTTACTGGGGAACGTGGGTTACAAGTATTCACTCTAGTCTGCAGTTCTGTTCACAGAAGACACAAAAATAATCCCGGTGAGAAATCACCCAAGAAAAGAATCCAAGCAATAGGATTAGCCATTAATGCTTGTCAAAACCTATTAGTTATTAATCTTGTTAATACTGAAGATGCAAAGAGTGGAAGAGCAAAAAGACAAGCAGCAACCCACCTTGCAAAGTGATATAACAGGCAGTGTATTTAATAACCATTTTACTTGGAAGAGGGTAAGAATTTAAAAACTGTCTGAACATGGCCTGTAGATGTTTCCTTCAGGGAAAGCTATGTTAAATCTGCTGATTCTCTGCTTCCCACCTCTCCCTCCCCTACAGTAGTCAGCAGCACAGGGACTGAGGGGGGCCCAGCTGTGCCAGGACATGCTGTGAGCGCAGGCTCCATCTATGCCAATTACTGTGAAGTTACTCAAGACACTGGCACTGCTGGAAAGGTTGGTTTTAGAAGTTTCCAGTCACCCCCTCTGTCCTGGTGCCTTGCATCCTCCATGTTGGCATTTACTATGCCCTCAGGTTGAACTTCTGTGACAAATTAAAAAAAGCTGAGTCAGCGCAGCCATGGTCCCTTCTGCACACTTTTCTCTGTGTCTCTCCCCACCTCTCTTGTACTACTCCTGGCATGAGAGTGCCAGGCTACAGAAATCGTTAGTAGCCTTCTGTTAAGCCCTTTGAACCAGCTCTGAGCCACTGGGAACTGTCAGTGCCAGCAGCAGCAGGGTGGAAATCACAAGGGAAAGACAGGGATGTTGGTGGCAAAGTTGGTTTAAGCTGTTGAGAAACCTCATCCTCATTGCACAAGAATAGCAGCATATGGGGCTACTCAATGAGCTGAATTACTGAAATGAACAAAGCAAAACAACCCCCCCTCACAAAAAAACCAAAGCAAAATCCCCCTTCTCATAAAGGGCTGTATTGGTGTGGCTGAAGGGGCAGTGAATACTGCAGAAGTCCTTTGGGGTTACTGAGGCTCTCATTTCATCCCATCAATTTCATCCCATAAATTACCCTCAGAACTAAGAAGATCTTAAAAAAAGAAAGTTAAAAGGCATTTTTTAAACTGGAAATGGTAGATTCTGATTTGGATTGGAAGTGCTTAATTAGAATACTCAATTTAAACAGCCTGTTCAAAGTTATTGAATATATATGTTGATATTCTGCACCCTGGTTGAGTCAACGAAAACCTGTTGTGCCTTTCAGAAAAGATAATTGACTCCCTTAAATGTGTTTGCCAGAAATAAATCATCCCAACAGAGTGGTTTGAACAAATTAAAACCAGTCTGTTAGAGTGACAACATGCTTACTTAACTCAAGATACAGTAATAAGCTCTTTGATGTTTTTCTGGAAGCGGATTCCCAAAATTATTTTCATTTTAATGTCTTTAATTATATTTCTGTGTCTCATTGAAATAAAATCACACGTGTTTTGTATCTTTAGGTGTAACACCACCTGTTTTGAAACATTTTTGGATAAAATACTGAAAATTTTGACAGAATTTTAGGTGGTGGATCATTATGTTTATTTATTTATTTGAAGAATGGCAGACCTTTCTTCCTTTTCAAGTATACAGATAATCTGAGTGGCTGAACAAATGCTTTCTTCATCTTTGATTTTGGACATCTCTAGGTAAGGATAACACCTTGTGTTAAGAAGCTTTGTTTATAGTTACGTGGATCTTTTAACATTGTACACTTCCACTTCCCAGGACAGGCAACATAGCAGGACTGTCCTTAGTAATATGCTGCATCTTGTTCCTTTGCTGTTTGTGACATACCACCTGGCTTGCTAGGTGCCTAATTATGGCTTTTAGGCTGCTTGTTCAAGGGTCTGTGCATCTCTCCCTGTCTCATTTATTCTGTTCCATTAGTACCCATATCATGAGATGTTTTATTTTCCACAGGAATTTTCAAGTGAATTTCCAGAAGATGGAAATGCTGTATGGTACCAGTTGTTTAACTATGCTGATTTGGTTTGACTGTATGTCATTTTTTCTTTAGTACAGCTGTGCCTTTGTGTTCCTGTATCTTGATATTAAAGCAGAGTTGCCTGTCTTTTATAGAACTGTGTGGTTAAGATAGCTCCACTCCCATCAGAGATGACAGCAGCACTGTATAATAAGGTGTGGACATCAAAATTCAGGTAATTTCACACCTCATACCTTTTTCTTTAGGAAGAATAATAGATGGCCAAGGTGTTAGTAGCATCTTTAAAAGAAATAGCACCATCTGAAATGAACGGAAGAGTGGTGTGCCTGGTTCTCACGCTCTGTGAGGAAACCTTCAGAGCTCTGAAAAAATGGGATTCATCACAGGCCACAGCTATGTCCAAATTGCTTGTCTCATCTGCTCAGATGATTTCAAAGAAATGAATGAAATGCAAAAACCAGCCTTGTGGCACAGTGAGCTGGAACCCATGCCTTCTACTGAGATTTATATTTATATCTGGGTAAAAAGTCTTTCTGTTCTCTGTCCTCAAAGAAACAACAGCTACACTTACAGACAGGCTGTAGGTGCTGGCTCCAGAGTGCTGCTTTCTTGGGGGGGGAAAAAACAAAGAAGAAATCCTTAGTGGAGGTGAGAGAGAATGTGAGCATTTTAGTCCTTTGTATTATATACTTCTGTTTAATCTCCAACAATCCTCTTCTTGTTCTATTTATAGACTACTTTGCAGAAAACAAACTGTAATAGTGTCTGAGAAATCCACAGGCAAAATAGACTTTCAAGGCTTTTTTGAGCCAAACCACGAAACATACAATTTATCATGTTAATTTGAATTAATGCACTTTGACAACAAGATTCAGAGTTGCAACACTCTAAGTGGAATAAATAACAGAGGCTTTTTCTCACTGTGTCTGAACTTCTGCTGGTCCCAGTAAATTCAGCAAGAAAACGGAGCACTAAAGAAGGAAAGGTTTTCCCCACACCTATCCCCAGTTCACACTTCAGAGCAAAAATCTCCCCAAGATAATTTACAGTCTGTGCTTCAACTAAATATACAAAAAAACTCACACTGGATAAGCTAAACTACCAAAGGCTCAGAACAAGAGTTTAAGGTGCTGTTGGCTAGATGCCAAACCAGGGAATTTATTTTGCAGGTATCAGAAGTTGGTACTTGTGCTCTCCCATGTTCCATTGAGGTAGTTTGTCAGATGACAAAGAAGGTGTTTTTCTGTAGAATTATGCTATGGAAAGACAGTGCCTTTCCAGAATCAATGGAGAGTCACTGGTTTACTTTATCTTCTCTTTTTACAGGTTCTTCATTATTTCTTTAATGTGTATTTTCTGTGGCAAGTATGGCATCTCTAGAGCTGCTGCAGAGGTGTCAGTTACTCAAATGCATATATGTCCCGCGAATTATCTTTCACCTATTTGACGTAAAATTGTCATTTCTAATCTTCATTTTTGACCTTTTTATGATTATAGTTATGAATTATGAATAATATATTTTTCATAAGCTGCTGCCATCCTAAGGCATAGAGGAGCATTAAAAAATTTCCGGATGGAAAGTTACCTTAAGGCACAGTAAAACACACTTCATGCCCTTTTATATCATTGCTTTTTTATATTTTGTTTTTAAATTGTACTTGCTGGCAGTTTTTTGAGATTTATTCTGGGAATTTCTTGATTTGAAGCAACCAAGACAAGATTGTAGCACTCAGCCTTACAGTGCAGAGCCAAAACTCTTCCAGGCACAGCTGCATGAGCCTTTCTGAATTTCATTTTTAAAGGGCTTTAGAATAGGCAGAGAATGGAGTCTCTGAAGTTCAGCAAGACAGGCAGTTGCCTGAATCAAGATTCTTTATGCTGTTTGTGAAATCTGAGGTTAAGATGCTGTTCTCTAATTTACCAGAAGTGTCAGTGAGGATCTTTTTTCCTTAAGTAAACTGTCTTTGATTTGACTGAACTGAAATCTGAAAAAAAATAATAAAGGTGTTCCAAATAGAAGGAGATTTGCAGAAGGAGCCTTTGAGTCTGTGTATCACTGCACACAGGCATGCAGCTGTGTGCAAACATATGCCTGCCTGTGCCATGAAATACAGAAGAATTTGGAAACAATCCTCAGGTGTAGCACCTTTTATGATGCTCAAATATTAATGCAAAGTGTGGCTGGCAGTGTTTTCCACCTGCAGTTATAACACAGCCAGGTTACAGGGTAAAAAACATGATAGCAATTTATTTTCCATGGTGCTTTGACACATGGGCCTCTGTTGGCTGCTGCAGCTTTCACCAACACTGACTAAACCTCACTGAGAATTCTGACTGTTAGCTTGAGTACAGGGGTCAAAATCTCACCCCTAAAGACTAAAAGATAAAACTCGTAGACTGGACTGCTCTGTTTTTTATGGAACTTGAGCTGTAGTGATACTTTTCTAAAAAAATCTTTGCCAAAGTATGTATACATGAAAATGTATGCATACATATGTCACTTCCTGAATATTGTTCTCCAAAGAATGGCATATTTTTGTTCCAACAGCAAAGTAATTGATGAAGTTTAGATGTTTAGAAGATTAGCTGCCAAAGCCTGTTTTTAGTTAAACTGCTAATAAAGAAAATAGTTCTAGGTCTTCCATGCAAGAGTTTTGGTGTGGGTGCCCAGAAGGTACAGTGATGTATTTTTTTTTTCCTTTTTTTTTTTTCAAATAAACAATCTTCTTCCCTTGAAACTGCAAAACCTGACAGCTGCTATTCAAAGATAATATGAAACAACGCTTCACATTCAGGGAAATATTCTTAGCACCAAAATAGCTCTTGTTAACATTAGTACTGTCTGTGTGAAAGATCAAGACAGCAGGGACATTCCACCTATTAAAAAAATCACTGTTACTCAAAAACAGGTATGTGAATCTCATGAACGCTCATCTCAAATTTGGGAAAAAAAATATATGGTGTTGAGAAGCTTTAACTGAAAATTATAATTAGTTTGATGTCTGAGTCCTGAATATAATGTCTATATTTTCAACATATGATTTTTTGCATTTTATTGGGCAATTATCTGCTTTTTTACACATAATACTGTATCCCTTGTTTCAGGGAGTGGTGTTTAGCCGTATAAATAGCTGGGATTAACTGCATGCCTAAATACTGAAGTGGAACTACTTGCATAAGGAGCTACCACTCAGTGAGAATAAAACAGAATTGGGTGTAGAATTATTTGTTTATTACTCATCAGACAGAATTACTTGACCACCCAAATGGAGTCCCTGAGGCTGCATCTGAAAGCCAGCAGTTAAAAAACCCAACCAGATTACATTCTAGTAAGTGTTCTGTACAGTGGATTTTTAATTTAGTTTTGTTCTGGAGAGTTTTTTTACAGTTTATTAATGACGGGGTTGAGAAAAGAACATTTGAACTTAATTAGTGATGTAAGATAATTCATATAATTACAGTATGAAGAGAAGCTAAAATATCTCAGTACATACAGTGGCTGTATTTATTCCCACAGTAATTAGCCCACATATAAAAGGACTTTTCAGACCAAATTCTTGAAGTTAGTGACAAATTTGGATAGCTTTCTAAAGCTATGAGAACCTCACTGGCGCCATCCGACTTCCTCTGAAGTCAATGGAAATTTTGCCTGCAACTTCATTTGAAGTAAACAATGAGATAGTTTGGAAAACAAGATGAAAATGTTGCCATTAGTGAGTAATGCAATCTGGAATCAAACTGTTAGAGAGTCTCCATGTTCTTCAATCTCCATGTAAGTATACAAAACAGAACTTCTAAATTCTTTCTTTTCTAGGAGTGCTAAGACAGCAGTGTGTAGTACATTCACACATGGGAATCATTAAGCAAAGGCCCATGCTGTTGTACCCAAATCTCTGATTCTGCATTGCAGCCTTTTTGAGCCTGATGTGTCTCATACATGGCCACAGATGTGGCTATTCAAAGCCTAGAACTGTGCAGCGGTCTGGTAAAACTATGGTTGCGTAAATTGATTTCTCCTGTGTTAAAAGAACTAGAAACAAAAGTCATAGGTTTTATGATCTTAAATGTTTTCCTAGGTAGCTTTGCAGTAACCTGAACAAAGAAAAGCTATGGTCCACAAAATTTTGAGAGTATTCCTTGGAATAAGCACACACATAGAACATGGGATTAATGCAATTAACAACACAATTTTTCAGAGTGAAAGGACTTTTCTTTGTAAGGAATAAAGGGAAAACATTTTCCCACACAAGATCCCTTGTTACTCAGAGAGTGAAAAATGCTCACGTCAGGATAGAAGACAGGCAAAAACATGACTGGCATGGAGTTAAATCCCCTGTGAAAGTACTTTGGGAAAGGCCACTTCAATAAGTGCACAATTGTGCAAGTAAGGATTTCATCCACTAGTCTGCCATGGTTTCTCTGAATACAACAGTGGTTCAGTTTGAATCTATTGTGCATATATCTGAGTTCTGCACACTGGATGTCAAAGCTTTCTCTTCAGACAAAGCTTTATTGTTTATTAAAATGTTTCATAAGTCCTCGTTGTGGGAGCAACAAACCTCTCCTCCCCACCAAAGCCAGATCCCGTTCAGAGCATGATTTGGAATGCATGTCCTTGTTAATTTAAAGTACAGAATAGCCTCTCTGTGGTCTGTGCTAAAATCCATCTGAATGCAGTATCTTTCCCCTAAGTTTAAATGGGCCATGATGTTTTGTGTCAAAATAAAAGCGTACACTGACCCTGACACTCTGCTCTGGCCAAACCATTTTCTGCCTAAAAGTGGAGGAGGATTTAGAAGGAAAGAATATTCTTGTCTACTTCTTAGTCTACCTTTTTTTGCCCATCGTATAGGTAAGTACAACCTTATTCAGGGCTCTGCTAAATTTTGCTTCTCTGTGTTTTCTCCAGAAGACATTGAAGCAGAGGAATCTCCCCACACATTGGATCTACTGTAAGCATCATTAGTGCAGGCCTTCTATACTGGGTCTGTCAAGTGGACAAAACAGAGGTATTGTGCTCCTTCTTCTTTGTCTGGGATTTTGCTTCTTCACAGCACCAGAAATGCTACAGAAGCTGTAGTATAGCAGATTTAACCCTCACATTTTCTCAGTTTTAATCTTTTAAGTAGAAATGTGAAGCATTCGGTAGAGATATGATTTCATCATAAATCTCCTGTAATTACTTAACAGTGATTCTTAAGACTATTTTCATTGTTCTGGTAGCCTAAAATCTGTTATGATGTTTTTACTTACAGTACTTAGATATATTAACTCATGAGTTTTAGATTTGAATTCTTGTTTCCACTGGTAAATGAAATTTATTTATGGATAAAATTATTTCACAGGGAATCAGAAGCTGTAGAGTGGTTAAGAAGGCTTTTATTTATTGTAGATACACAATATCACACATTTGTATTGAATCACAGTCTACTGACTCCCTTACTACTTACTAAGAGAACTGCAATTAACACTGCAGCCCACGGGTTAAACAGGTCCCTTACTGCTGGAGAAGTGGGATGTATAACCTCTTGGGTAAATGGCATTATAATTTTAAATGTTACAAACATTTTCATGGTATTTAAAATAACTTACTTTACCTAAAAAAATTATTAGGAATCTTGATTTTGCCGTTTTCCAGTCTTTTGATCCAAACCAATTCTGTATGTGGCTGGGGCTTTATCATATTATCCTGTCACCAGGACCCTTACTCA
The DNA here is from genome assembly GCF_000738735.6 of Corvus cornix cornix. Classification (NCBI taxonomy): domain Eukaryota; kingdom Metazoa; phylum Chordata; class Aves; order Passeriformes; family Corvidae; genus Corvus; species Corvus cornix. The sequence continues at coordinate 49,582,087 of NC_046333.1, forward strand.
AGACAAAATAACTTCCATTTTTATTTATTTGGCAGGGGGCACAAGAGCAGCAGAAGGTGAGGTAGGAAAAGGTAGGAAAAATGTAGGAAAAGGACAAATAGACTCCTTCAGTGGCCCATTCCATATGTTTTAGGTCAAAAACTTAAACAAAAAGATATAGGAGAGCAGGATAAGAAACTAAAAATTTAACAGTAAAGTGCATCTTGGATAAATGTATGAAACAAAGGATCCTACTCTTTCTTCCTCAGAAGTGTACTTTAAACATAAATATAAAACAGCATTTTTCATCTGAAAAACCTCAAACCCCTTTGCAAGCACATTCCAAAATAACTCCTGGAGTGAGCAGCCCAAATAAACAACAATGGCCCACAAAAAGCATTTTTGGACCATTGATGAACTTTCCATTTTTCTTCAAACTGACAGCTCAGGAGAGCTTCCAAGCATGTTGGTATGTGCAGCTTATCAGCTAGAGAAGGAATGCTGCCATGCATCCTATCAAAATGAGAATGCATCAGCCTCAGCTCCCCAAAGTCACTGATGGGATGTATGGAAACTGTCCATCCCTGAAAGCTTGCACACCTCAGCACAGATTGCTGCCTCTCTGGCAGTGCTGTGTGACCTTCCAGTTCAGCAAATGTGTGAGGCACTACTCGCTAGTGTGGGAAAGCAACGTGCTGTGCTCTCTCCCGAGCTGCCACATGGCAAAAGGGAAGATTACTTACAGGATATCTTTTCATTTTTTAATTTCCCATATCTCAGCTGTAGGATCACTCTCTCATGTTTGTTTTTATCCCAAGAATTACATGGGTTTTGATTGAAATTAATAGTTTTCACCAAAACCTTTTCCTTGTGCCTTGCAGGAGGCTGTTCATATCACCTGTTTTATTTTGATGGCTTAATCACTTGAGTGTTAAACACTTGCTGCTTTGCTAGACTGGGATTTGTCTGGCTCTCTGTTTTTTTCATCCTTCTATTATCTAATAACATCACAGGACAGACATGAATGTGTATGTGTATGAGTAAGTACGTGGGCAACCTGGGTGTGGGAATGACGCACTCTCCTGGTGTCAGTGGGAAAATGGTGTTTTACTTTTAGTAGTTGTTTCCTTGGACGTGAATAAACTTCTTAGTGAAATATGTGCCCTTTCTGCCCTGCAAACCATGGGTGGATAACACTCCTCATGCTCTTAGCATGGAGGGTGCTGAGGAAGCATATCTGAGGGGGAGTTGACTTTGTTTTGGGCTTTTGAGTAGTGTTTCTGCCTTTGTTTGGGAATCCAGCTGATACTGCCACAGTTCCTTCTTCCTCTACATGCCTGATTTCCTTCTGACCTTTGCCTGGCCATAGGAAGGAGAGGAAGGGAGTGGCAAGAGAACTTCATACCCAGAAAACATTTAATAAATCACCACAGCTTTCTTTTCTTCATTGCGTCCATGGAAACATCCACAAAATGAGAATCTGCTCAGTACAAACATAACAGGAATCTCCTCCTCCTGTACAGTGTATATAAAGTGGGTGTTTTAAAGGAAAATTAAGGGTCCATAAAAAGACTGTTTAACAATCACTTAACATCTTCCCCTGAAAAATTCAAGATGATATGCTTTTTACCTTTTTAGTAAGGCATAAGATATTTGATGAACAAAGGAAGATTTTGTGCAGGTGTGATTTAAAACTCTTTTTGTAAGCATTTTCAATCAAATTCCTTGTATTTAAGAAGGCTTAAGAAAATACAATAAGAAATTAATATTTACTGTGGGATTTATTAAATGAAATGCATTCAGGAAAGCTTCAGCCTAAAAAGTATTGGAGATTATAAAGGTGAGATTCCAATCTGAGCATAACTTTAACTGATGTACTGAAAGAGCCATGTGCGTGTCCAAAACACACAGCATAAAAAGTCTTCATGCTGCCTCTTCTCCCTTCCACTCACCGGCTCTTTCCTGATGACTGACATATTACAACATTCCCGTTTTGCCCTGCCAGGTATCAGCCACCCCCCTTCCTGTCAGGGACTGCACCCGTTCAAACAGAGCTCCAAGTGCTCCACTGTAATTAATGATGACAGATTTCAAAGAGAAGGAGGGCCTGGAGGATAGGCTCTGACTCTTAAGCCTTTTGGCTTATTTATGCAGGACGTTCTTCCTCACCTACTTCTCTGACAGAAGGGTGAGTCATGCTCATATTTATGTCCATAACATTGCCTAGCTAAGCTGCCTCATTAGGTTCAGTATGGCAACATACATACAGACATTTTGAGACTGTAGACAGAGCATTGCAAGCCTTGACTATGATGTAAATATCCTTTTCAACATCTAATTATATGTCTTGATCTAGAGTGAGACTCCTGTGTTATTTGGGGCTTCTAAGTGTAACTACAAATACCTCCAGACAGTAAAGAACATGGATATCTCCTGGTCTGGCAAAATAAAAAAAGGAAAGAGAACAACTCACCGCTCTACCAATTCAGAGTTAATCTCATATTTCTGGGAAGTAAAGATGGCTAAATATGAACCGTCAAGGCCATATGCTCCTAACACATGTGTTGCTTCTCCATCTAGCTGCCAAAAAACATGTCTGTGTTTGACTCTAATAGATGCTGGAATAGTTTCTTCAAAGACTAAAGCATCTCATATGAAGTCTTGAGGAAAACAGTTTTGCCAGATCTCAAGATAATAGAGAATCAAGTCAGGACAGCTGGACTCTTCCTCCCTCAGAGCCACTGGGATAGCAATTTCTGATTCTGGTAACAGGGGAGTAAGTTGAAAATTTGCCATCTCTCTCTAAACCAGAGAATTTCACCCTGGTGACACTACATTAGGTACACGTAACATTTAACTTATCTCAGCAACAGTGCCTTTGTATTCTGGTTTGAAACTTGAGGTTGCCAAGGTTTGGTGTGTTGTACAAAGCTGTGGGAAGGGAGTTAAAGAACACTGCAAATATTTACTATAGGCTTTTCCAGCAATTAAACTTTATATTAGTCCCTCCTTCCTGAGCAGTGTCAGATTATAAAGGGCCTGAAGTTACATCCTAGCACTGCAAAAGGCAGAGCATGGGTCTTTCAGCCATACATACAGGCTAGGACTTAGATAGAGGTGGTGAAACCAGATAGAGGGAATACTTTTTTTGGTCAGGAATATTATCCTGTATGGCAATGCCTGCCTTACAGCGAGCCTTTCTGCTTCAAGAGTTAAATTCCTATCACAGAAATGAAAGCAGAAAGAAAGCTCCCCTTTATACAATGGCCTTTCTAAAAGTCTGGCGTCCCAAACTAAACAGTGCAGCATCTCTCAAGGACTGGAATCAAAACCAGAAACAAAACCTGGGAAATTTTGTAATATATTTAATTATACCATACTAGCATTAAGATAACTGTGTTCAAGACTATTTTTTCCTTTATATTTTTATATTTTAGATTTAATAAATTGAATTGTTTTTAATCAGATTTTATATGGACTCTTGAGGCGTAAGGGGGAAAGTGAATAGTTTCTTGAGTGAGATCATGTTATGAGATTATGTTCATCATCTCTGAGAACACAAAGCAGATCTTTATTATATTCGTTGATTAGGATGAGGAAGGGAACAAAACATGGAAGAAATGAGATTATTTCTAAGCTATTTGTACAAGGAATGGAAAGGCAAGGGCAAAGGAGTTCTTGCTGGCCCATCACACCACAAAGCCAGGTCCAGAGCACTCCTGGCTCCACTGCTCTGATGTCAGAGGCAAATAGATTTGAACAGGCTATGACCACAGCAGGCAATAACAGAGAGTGCTTGTACAGGAGAACATGCTACCCTTCCCTCCACACTGCTCTGGCACAACACAATCCCAATGCCTCTATGTCTCTGCCTTGTAAGCAAACTTAGGCATCATCTCCCCTATTCACTTCCCAATAAACCCACAGTTTTTCTCCAAAAAATACTGTTACAGAAGATGCAGTGTCACTATTTACAATATTCAGAACATTTAAACTAAGAATAGTCAGGGTGGCAAAGGTTTTGCCCTAGCCAAAAAAATCAGTGTATTTTTCATGTCATCTTAATCAGCTTAATTCTACCCTTTCCACCACAAAAATACATTTGTTGAAGAACAGCTTGTCTATTTACTTTCTTTAGAATTACTCTCAGCTATCAGTGACACCAAACCTAAATTATTTTTTGCCTAATGAAGTTAAAGCTACTGCCTAAGTCATTAGTATACAGATGGCTTGACCGTTCAGAACTGAAATGCCACATCAGCTGCTGAGAGATTTTACTGCATATATATATTTTTTTAACAAGTTGTCTGTAAAAAGAAGCCATATGAAAGAGGAATGTTATTTTTAATTTTTACTATGGTTTCTTTACTTAGAATCAGACTTGATAGAATCTTGCTTTATGATACATACAAAAATTTCTTGTGATACCTGCAATGGGATGAAAAAAACCTTCTCTCAGAAACCTCTCAGGACTAGCCTCTAGGCTCTAGGACTACCTTTCTAGGACTTCTGTTTACAGGTCTGGCAAACACCTCTACTTATTCTGCTTTGCTTGCTTGTGTAGGGACCTCAGAGAAGGAACTTTGTGTTGGTAATTAGGATTTGCTGTGTCCAACAAGAGGAGAATATTGTACAGTAGCATTAACACAACCTGGTCATAGTGGTTGCTCACAGTTCTTCCTCCATTACAGCTTTAGGGCTGATGTATTCCATGCTCTTTCTCTTCTGCTTTTCAACACACATATCTTCTTGAACTCACTACTGGCATTCTTTATGTGGTGCTGCATCCTAACAGTAGAAGCTAAAATTTTAATATTGTCAATGGCATGCCATATACTCACAGTTTTCAGGATTTTAAAACCAGTGACTTGAAACATGAAAGTTCCTGACAGAACAGTGTGCTTCCAAAGAGTGCTCTCTCTGTAAAAGAGGTTCTTTCCACTTAGCCTGGTCCCATCCTCTCCCTGTTGTTCCAAAATCTCTTTCTCCTCATGAGATCTGTCCTCACTTATGCTTACATTCTCTATTATATCTAATTATAATAATATAACCACGTAATATAATAATATCTAGCTACAGTTGTACATCAAACAGAAAGCTTTTTGTAAAAGAATACAAATTTTCAGTGCAATAGAGAAATGAAAACACAAGCTCACTTGAAAGAAAGTAATATTTTTGCTTTGTTAGCTATGCTTATCTTCTAGTACATTTAATGACTTATTTTTTTATAGTCTGGCATTAGATTGAGCTGTTTAGCAAGCAAGTTTTTGTTTCCAAAGTTCAACCAAAGTTATACCAAAGTTAGTTAAAAGAACACTGCACACTCTAGTATTGAATAGAAAAGTTGAAAGTACTTAATCACAGATACATCTTGGCTGAGAAAAAAAATTATTTGAATAAATATCTATTTGTTGCATTCCTTCTCCTTGTTCTGGATTAAAAAAAAAATATTAGTATGCTCAAGGACAAAATCATATAGGTTTGGTGAAATCACAAGGAAAAAAAATTACAAAAATTTTCACCTAAAAATTATAGGGTGAGAAAAGAAAAAAGTTTAACTCAAATAGGGGTTTTTTTTGGTGAATGAGAGTTTTCAATCTAAATTTAGCATTTTATTCAGAAGCATCCTGCTCCTCTATAAATGACTGTGTACACACAGGCCTTCCTGAATGTGATGTTTACTTGCAGATGCCAAGAGGTCCTTCAGACAAATATCTAACACAATATTATAGAAAGTGGATGCAAAACTAACTGTTGTTGTCAAGGACAGCCAGCTGGCCCCCATGTGTCCAAGCCAGAGAGAGATTCAGACTCGAGGGAAGCTGATGGGAGGCCCATCCTTCCCAAACTGCTAAGGCTGTGAACATCTTAAAAATTCCTCTGAGAGTGGTTTTGTTTAGAAATTCAAGAGTTTAAGATTTGTGCTCTTAATATGTCCATGAAGTAACTGAGCCCAGAGTGTCAGCACAGAGTGTAAGCCCTCTGTGGAAGCCAAATTAGATTTAAGTGGTTATTAAGCACAAAAGCTAGAAGCTGTTTCTTGAGTGGTGACAACACAAAGCAGTAAAGGAAATTAGGTCACAGAGAGCTGAGATAAGGTTTTGACTTGGAAGATTCTCTATTCAAGGCATAAAAAATAGATCTGTTTTTGGGAGTGGCTGAGAACCTGGAACTGCAGCTCCAGGAAACAGCAGGGCAGCCCTTGAGGAGGTCGGACCCATAAAGTACCACACATTTTGCTGTTATGCTTTGCTTCAGTAGTAGCAGAAGTTTAAAAATATCTTTGTCTGTATTTTTGTCATTGAAGTTTTCTGCAAACAGAACTAATTAAATCTCCATTTCCCACGTTCCAATGCAAAAACAGAAGCACCAAATTTTTAAGGCACAGAGATACCAAGCTTGGTTGTAAATGCTACAATATACGTTAGAGAGCATTTTGTTGAGACCTTACCAAACAAGAGGCATCTGAGAAAATATAAGGTGGCAGAGACGTTCAGACCTTAGAATTCATTTGCTTCTCCTGTGAGAAAACTTTCTTTCCCCTTTCAGAGCTCTAAATGTGAGGTGAAATTTAGCAAGATACAAACAGTATTTTTAAAAATGAGATATCTGTGTATAAATCCTTGTCAGTATCACTATCTTATCACTAGCATTTTGTAGAGATTTTTAAAACATAACAACTTAAGTGTAGTTCTTGTCCTATGTTATTTACTTTATTTCCCTGACTAAATTTACTGCATTTTTATTTTTTAGTTTATTTTTATTTCCCCATTTAATTTTTTTTTTATAGCAGGGTATTCTGCTTCAAATTAGAACTCCAAAATCACTTGGAATTGTCAATGGTATTGAGAACAAGCCACTGAACAAACCAAAACTGTTATGGACCTACTTAGCTAGATGGCATTGCATGGTCTGGATGTAAATGTTTCTGTCCCTGGTGGAAGTGCAGGAAAAGGAATGTCCATCATGTTACTATTTTTAATAGAGACATTTTACAGCTGCAAAGTGAACCTTGGAAAGCAAACCCCCAGTGTCTTGGATCTGGATGTCAGAAATAACCTGACCGTAATCTCACGCACTGAATCTAAATATTTCTTGGTGATGATCTCCTTAAAGAGCTCTTCTGTAGTATCTGATCCTGTTACTATAAACTCCAGAAACAGTCAACATTTCAGTCAACAAATAGCTATTAAAACATAGAAATGTAGTGTTTCATCTTCATGCAGTTATCTTACGTTTGAAATCATTGCTTCTGTGTCAAAGTAATTAAATTTTTTACTGGAAGTATGTTTGCATTTGATGCTCCCAGTTTTTATTTAATGTTGCACTTATATTCTTAATAGTTATTATAGTAATAATCATTAACATGTTAATTGTGTCTTTCCTTTTTGAAATTTGCATGTTTTCAAAACTTCTGTGACTTTTAAAAAAAATAGAAGTAAAAAAAATCCTCCCCAAATGGGGAGGGAACTATCTTCTGTTACATTGGCAATATTATATTATAGTTTTTTATATACTGTATTGCATACAGTAAGCTGAAACCGGCTTTTTATATTCTGTCACAGCTAACTGTCTTTAGACTTCAGCTTTTCTCTTCCCTTCTTACAAATCGCTCTCTATTTCTTCTTTTTAAATTGCACCTTTTACATGCCTAGTGAGATGGAGGTGGTTTGTGTCTGACTCATCTTCTTCATACACATCCTTCAAAGTAAGGGGTAATTGCTTCTCTTGCTTCTCCATCACCTTCAGCTAGCTCTGTGCCTTCTAGGATTACTCTTCCTCCAAGCTGCTGTTCTGAATATTCTCTCCATTTCTAACATTAGCCTTACCCCCATTCCTGATTTACATAGTTTTCTTTGGGCTCCTGCATGCCGTTCTAATTTTGTGCTACATGCCATCTGCTCACTTTCCCTCTGTCTGCAAAGCCAGGTTTAGTGAGCTTTGTGAGATCAGTTTAATCACTAAAAAAACTGTGTAGTCCAGCAGTAAATGTAATATGTATTCCAGAAGACCTACAAACAAGTTTTGTTTGGCACTCACAGCAATGAGGTAAGAGGATAAAAGGAGTTTGTGGTCACATTACCAGACCACCAGCAGAGAGTTATGAGAAAGCTAGACCCATTTTAATTAGGAAAAATATAAAAAGTTTACATGATAGTCATCGTTCTGGTCTACTATGAACCACAAGCTGTAATTATAAACTCTTAAGCATGAATTTTCTTAGCTTTATTCCTGGATTTTAATATCACTGTGTGAAACAAAAGTTGAATTTCTTTAGGTTGTTCAAAGTATGCCTTTATTAAAAAAACGTTTTTTCCAAAAAACCCTGCTGGAGATTAGACTTGATAATCTGCATGGTCTCCTTTAACTCTAAAATTGCTCCATAACATGATATACATCTGTGCAGTATAGATTTTTAAGGCTGATTTCTATGTAAGTAGAACTGTACATCTTAAAAATTGAACCCTTTGTCTTCTGTAAGGGGTGAATTTGAAAATTCAGCATTTCTCTGAAATAGTTATGTCCTGAGAAGTAGTTTCATATTTGATTTTTACAGTGATCTTATGATAGGATGCACTGTTGCTTATTCTGATTGAAGGTGATTTCTTATGATGCAGGAGTTAAAAGAAATTTTTTAGCCATGTAGTCCAGTATTGCAATGACAGGATCAAACTTTTGCTTTGGGGACTTGCTCAAAAGATGATGAATTTAATAAAAATAGCCTCAAATAGCACAGTCTTGAAAACACAGCTTTAGAAAGCTGAAACTATCACGTAACTAGTTGGTATGATTCTGTGGCGTGGTGCCACACCTTGCTCAGTCGTTAGTAACCAACTTGGGTTCCAGTAGGAATGTATCTCAATAAACATGATGCAGTACATGAACTAATTAGCCTCAAAACTGGGCTTTCTGACAACAGTGGATCTGCCTTTGCTTTCTTTGAAACAATAACCATTTGGCCATCTTCTACTTAGCAAAAGCATGGACCTATGTTTTCTAAGAGATGTGCCATCTCTTCACCAAGTACATCTACACCATAATCTAGAGGAAAATATAAAGGAAAATCCAAAGCATTATTACTTTGGTAGATATAACACCGGAAACAGCAGAACTGGAGTAAACTTGGAGTGGAAAACTGGCTATTATATGTAGGAGAAAACTCCCCTGAAGGTGAGGGAAATGCCTTGCTGGGGCATCACTATTGGATAGCCTTTCTCATGTACCTGTTTCTCATGCAGAGACTGTCATGATACTACACTGCCCATCTTTAATTCAGTAATTCAGTGATTTGGCCACTCATGCGAATGTGAGATAACCAAACTCATTTCCTCCTACTGCTTGCTGAATTTCGAGTCTTTTCTATCTTCTAAGCAAATGCACTGAGCTTGTGATAATTCTATCAGTGTATATAACTGCAGAGGAAGGGACAGGCAATGGCTGAAAGGAATAGAACTTTCGTGGAGGCTGTTTTATTTCAATTAGACATTCGTGGTCTCAGAAAAGCGACTTCCATAAAGATGCTCAATGTCAGAAAATTCAGAGAACGAGGAAATCTGAATTTCCTTCTGCCAAAAATCACTTAGGTTATTTTACAAGATGGCACAGGTTCAAGAACAGGGACTGAGAACCATGTGAGGAAGGCTTTTATTCAGGATGCTCCAGTCCTTGCTCAGAAAGTATGTACTCAGTCTTCTGTACTGGGTGTCCTGAAAAAGGAAGGCTCTGGATGACCTGCTTAGTCTGGTGCCATCAGCACTTTCCATTGGTACTGCATTTCTCCTGTGGCTTTTCCCACTGGTGCTTTCTCTGCTGTTGATGGGTAGGATTCTTTAAAGTAACCTGGGCTGTTCCTCAGTCTGACTGGGAACTTAATAAAGCCCTAGGTGCACAAAAGGAAAAAATGGATTTTTTCTGAATGATGTTTCGAAGTAAGATTTTTTTGGTTTTGCTCATGTACATTCATTTCTGCTCACAACCAAGATAAACTGCTAAAAGCTAAGGCACTGGTTTAAATTGCTTTTCTTGAAGAAACAGCAAAATGAATTGTCTAAGGTAAAGAAATTGAATCCTAAGACTTACTGTTTAAAAATTTCATCCTTGTCATGACTAATAATTAATTTCAATGACTTGTCCGGCAGACAAGACCAGTAATTCTGAAAATGTGTGGTAATCCAATGGCTGTCTCTTTCTTTAATGTTTTTCTCTGCTTCAGGTTAAGGAATTAACATTTATTTTGAAAATAGATCTTGCTTCCTTGAGTTGTCCTTGGAAGACAGTCCCGGGAAGAATTAGTGTTTTACATACTTAAAGTATTTCTTAAATCTTTAATTGTTTCCTTATGCTTCTGGCTCCATATGTGATCTGTGGTTTTACCTCTCTTATTTACATTAGCCAGAGAACAGATCTTATTTTCTGAGTTCATTCGTTTATGTAGCTTTGGACAAATTTAGCTGGATAGCTGTAGTCTGACCGTAGGAAACACCATGGAAATTATTAGTCTAAAATTCACTAGTCCTGATCCCCTCATTGAAAGATTAGGGAGTAATCTCATCAAAGTCCAAAAGCTAAATGTTGTTGGAAACATTACTTATAGGAGTAAAGTTTGCTGGTTCCTTATCTTAATTTCTGAAGGTGGCATTTTCTCTTCACCCCTTTTTAAAAAATTTCTTAATATTACAGCTCTGATCTCATCTGGTCCAAACTGAAATCCTTCTATAAAGTCAGTTAGACTGATTTAGACCAGCTGAGCCACTCACCTCTTCTAATGTCCAGACTTTGTGCTTGCTCTCTATGTTTCCATCTGTGTGCTCCTGTGTATGACAGCCTCCAACAGCTCACTAAAAAATACTTAATTTTTTGTGCTTTACTCACATAAAAATCCTTGTGGATGAATTTCATTAACATAATGTAGAAAATTCTGAGACTTTCTGACTAGAAGAAACACCTTTGCATCAAGTTTCAAGCAGAGCATTGTATATCAAGCTTGTGTCCACCTTGTAAACTCATGGGGTCTACCAATGATCTTGGTTTCTACCAGACCATAATTCTGTGGTCCGTAACACGAACTTTTATTCTTTTGGATTGCTTATTATTATAAATTTGATAGAGACATGTCAGAAAAAAATTCCAGATTCTACTGGCCCTCCTGGCAAACATTGGGATGTCCACTCTGTCATACCATGGGGCTATTTTGGAATGGCTTACCTAAGACTTACCCTGATGTTAGGAACCTCAGCTGCTTTCCTGCATGGAGTCCAAAATATTTGTGAAAAAGGAGTTAGTGCACATTTTCAATAATTATGGAGAGGTTTATGTGCAATATCTATCTATCTATCTATGTATCTATCTGTCTTTCTATCTATCCATCTATCTATCTATCTACCTACCTATCTTTCTCCCTAGAAGAGAAAATCGTATGTTGATATCTATATATATCTCATAAGCTATATTATAAAGATACATATTACTGTATTTGTAAAACACTTTACTTTGAATTATACATCCATACATAGTTTTGGGACAGAAACCAACGCTGAATAATTTTCTGGTAGATTTAATACTCTTGTAATTTAGAGAATGCAGAAAATGCACCTACTTTGTGTGCTTTATGTGTAATATTTCAGGAATAGTCAAATTGTGTAGTTTGTCACTTTGCCAACATTCTCAGTCCTTGTATGTGCTCTAGGTAACAGTTTATGGATTCCTTACCCATATAACTTCCCAGCCTTACACAATGTTGTTTCCTGTGTTTGTGGGCCAGCTAACCCTTGATTAGAGAGACTTACAGAGTGGTTTTATGGCCCAGAAGGTATGATTTAGCATAACTAGAGGCAAAATGATTACTAAAATTTTGCTTGTCAGCATTTCTCTCTTTCAATCCATTTGTTAGATGCTTAAAAACAGTAGCAATTTTAATATTAAATGTCTTTGCCAAAAATCTCTGTAAAAAGAAGGTTTGTTGACTGGTTATCAGTTCAAGATATCTTAAAGAATTCAGAAATATTTTCATAAACATAAGCAATTACTATATTTTGGTTGGATTTTTATATCTTATAATTGCAGTTTATGAATAGTTTGATGGCTCTTAATTGCTCATTAAAAACACCATGAACACTGAAAGTACGGCGAACATTAATAAAAATTCTCTAAGTTTTTATGGTGTGCTGGTAACTTCCTAATTCTGTTGCTCTAAAGGCCCATGCTGTTTCTCAGTCCTATTAACTCTTTTATCCAGACATTTTTTCTTCATGATATGCACAAGAGTGAATTCTCATATGCATGCTTCCTCCCTGCTGAAACCACTTCTATAAAACAAGCCCAGAGAAATCCCAATTAACTCTGCAGCTAAATTTAGTAATAAAATACTTTAAAAAACCCTCTTACGTACAGAGAAATCTAGATCAGTCAGGTAGTAATTGATAGTCCAAAGAAATATCAAAGTGTGTTGGGTAAATTATTCATGTCTTTGAGTATAAAATGGGAAATGCTGGTTTGTGGTAATGCAACTATGAGCAGCTGCCTTGGCTTGTCAGAAATGCCTCTAATCTGCCTTCTTGAAGTCTATCTATGCTTTTCTTCCCCAAAAATGAGGCTTGAGAAACAGATAAACTTTAAAGCACTTTACAGGAAAAAACTTCTGATCATTAGCAGCAGCCATACCTAGTTTAAAGAAGGACAAAGACTTTTAGAACTGGAATATATCTTGTCCTGTATGGAGATGGAATACCTTTAGCCTTTTGCTATATAACTTTTGCTCTTATCAGTTTGAAAAACCACAGCCACAGGGGAGATGATTGTTTCTAAACTACATATCTCTTTCTTGCAGCTGTACATATACAAGCTCTGAAACTTCTCACTCATCGTGATAGTTTCTTCTGTGGGAAACAACAAGCAAGCTAGACACTGGACACTAGAAATAAAATTTACTGGACACTAGAAATAAATATGCCTTGTTGTGGCCAGATTTCAGAATAATTTAGATGCTTTTCAAAATTTTATCCATAGTCCTTCTCCCAGAATTTATTGAAGTCTCAGCCCTTAAAAACCAAACTAGTCCATTATCTCCTGCAAGGGTAAACAGCCAGAGTGAATCACATGCCCTGTTACATCCTTTAATGTCTGCTGACATGAGGCATAGTATCAAATAAGTCAGAGAGGCATTTTTATGTCATTTAACTGGATTTATGTACTTAAATAAAGGGGTTTGTTTCATCTCACTTTGGGTGTCCAGAAGCTGGGTGTTCTGAACTACACATCTGGGTGTCCCATCTATGTAGTCACTGGAGAAAAGAGTAGGATGACTTTGCTTCTGGAACTAGTGATTTATGGCTCCTGCCTTGAGATTAAATCAATCCTTTAAGGGTAAGAAACTCTTAAGGACTTAGGACAGTGACTTTAGCTATAAGTTAATTTTTAAATAGTGAAAATTACGTAAGATAAATCCTGTTCTCTGTGGCAAGCTCTGAAAGCAGAAGCTGTGCAAGAATTGTTTTCTATGAAAAAAATATTAACGGAATTGTAATCCCAGAACACCACATCTTAAGTCTTTGCTCTCATAGACCATTTGCATTTTTGTCCCTGACCATGGCATTTCACATTCTGAAATTATAATAACAGCATATGTAAAAGTATCTTGTGATAATTTGATTAAATGTACTATTCAATTAATCCTATACTGTTAATGTGACCTTTCACGAGATAGGGATGTAGAAGAAAAATAAGGTTACATAGTACCCTAGAAATTCAAAAGATCAGAGAGGAAAAAGAGGACTATTCTAAATATTTACTTGAAACACTCGAAAGCTTAGTTTTAACATTTAGATGGGCTATTTTATAATCATACTCAAAGGCTGGCTGCTTCCTCTCATTTCTTACCACTGATGCACAGTCCCCTCTCTTCTGTGCTGAGGACAAGCTATGCAGACAGGCATGGCAAGTCTACTGTACTTTTGACCTGCTAGTTGCCTTTGTTTCCTGTCTACCTGCATTAATTTTGGTTCATTTGTACAAGTCTTCATGTACAGCAAAATAAATACAATCTCACAGTGTAGCTTCTGCCTGCAATTAAGTTGAATAATTAACAAATATTTCTCCTTCATTTCTTTATACAGCTTTTGCATGGAGAATAGATATAAAAAGCAAGAATAATGCCAGAGGTCTCGCTGTTCTAGGTCATTTGGCTTTCAGACTCTGAAGCTGGCCTCTCTTGGGAAGGTCTGAAGTCTTCCAGTGGAAGGCAGGAGGAAATGAAAACAACCCTGTGGAAAAAGAAGAGAGGAATATTTTTCCTTCCTTGCTGGATTATATTCCCTTAGGGCTCAGCAAAACTCTGTGCTACACTGAATACGCAATAGATGGTTTTGCTATTGCTAATTCTGTGGTAATAACCCAGCAAGATAAAAAGCTGCCCATGTGTTTAAAATAGTCTTCCAAAAACACGTTTTAAAAATAAATGTGTTCCAGAAGATGAACTGGAAAAAGACATTTTTTATATCCTAATTATAAGAAAAAATGTGAAAGCCTACATTAAAATTGATGTGAGTTTCTCTACTGAATTCAGTTAGAGTAGAATTTTAAGAAGCAGTTCTTGAAAACTGTGCAGGAAATGTCTAACATTAATGCAGAAGCAGGTTCATGGCAAATCCAATTACCTGTGGACTATCTGCTTTTTCACAAGTGTGACAGAACCTAATGAATAACTACTGAATAATACATGCCTACATAATTCTGTTTGTCTACTTCATTACATCTGAATGTAGTAAAAGCTTTGATGGGTTTTCTACGTAAAAATCCTGGTATTGGTAGGTCTTTTGCTAACTGTCTATATCAACAAATATCAGTGGTACTATCTTCTCCTTTGGCTGTTTCCATTTACTTCTGTGATATCAGCTGTTATAACTTCTTCAGCAGTTTCTGCATTCCTTCTGTGTTTTGCTTTCCCTACAATCCATATGTGCATTGTAAATGCTTCTGTTAGTTTTCCCTTGATGCCTTCTTCTTGTGGTTTCATGTGGCAACACATAGACAACTCCCTGTTCTTTTTTAACTTTCAGTAACAAATATCTCTAACTTCCCTTACTACTAAAGTCCTTCCACTCCTCTGCCTGCAGTATGTAAAGGCGTTTTCTTTCCTTTTTTTCTCTGTAGACCTCACTTTCCACGTTTTTTATTGTGCAAGACATTGTGTACAACAAAACTGCTAATTATGGTTGGCTAAATATAATCCACCATCTGTGGAATTTCTGTCAAAAAGACGGGCTAAGCAATGACAAGCATAAAGGTGTTTAATAGTTATGTAAAAGGCATTAAAACAAAGGTGTTGTCTGGGTGTCTGTTCAGTCATGGTTATTTTAGAAAGTATTTTAGAAAGTATTTTAGATTTACATGCATAAACAAGGGGGAAGCCATCCACCATTGTTCATTGTTGATGGAAATGCATCCACAGTTAGCATTTTTGCACGTCAATCACTCTCTCTTTTGTATCCTTTTGTTATCAGTATTTTTTTCTGTTACTCTTCATTTTCTTATTTCATTGCTGTTTCCAGAAATTTGTTCTTATCTCAGCCCATGATCTTCACCTTTTGTGCCTTCAATTCTCAGTTCCATCCCACTGCAGCAGGAAGGGGGAGTGAGAGACCAGTGTGTGGTTTGGGAGAGTCTTGGTAGGGGCACTGATTTGGGGCGCACAGTTCCTAGACCACAACACCTGACTGCATAAGCTGATGATAGTTTTATATGTAAGCAACAAAACTTGCAGCTGATGTTATTCTGTGATCAATTTATCATAATATTTGAGTGACTTTGGGATATACCAAAAGCTGAAAGTTGCTATTAATCAATATATTAAAACCAGATCTTTGTAAATACACCTATATTTTCAAAGGCTTTTTGTCATGTCATTAGTCTGTATTAATTACAATCACATGACTAGTGATCGCATCCCAGTTCAACAAATGAATATGATTTAATTTTAATTTGAACCATTCTAACATTTTGTTTTAAATAACAGCTTTTTGATCTCTGAGTACATTCATAGCATGCTAACAAAAAGAAAACTGTTACTCTAGAAAAATGAAATGTGGTTAGCTTTTCTCATATGGATGCAATAAAGACCACTTCTGGTGCCTTGACATTGCACAGCTGAATAGTTTTTGACAGGGCAAATAACTATAGTTTAGTCTGAGCTTTGGCAGTACTACAAGTTATTAAATATTTGCAGTAATCCAGTAAGTGAAACTTTATTATAGGCAGGTTGCTTCAAAGTGTATTATCTCCATAGTTACAGACATTTTCATCATGTTGGCCTTTTTCTATATGGAGGCACTCTTTGATTCTTTATTTTTATATTGTTTCATGGACTGATCAATGGTCTTTTGGAAGCTTTCAGTTTTCCTTATTTCTCCTCTTTTATAAGTAGGTTGAAGTTTTTCTGAAATATTCAGAACGGATCAGTCTGGCAAACAAAAAAACCCAAAGCTCAGAGCTGCTGTTCAAATCAAGCATATTGAAGCTCACTTGTGTTGGTTTTTTTTTCAATATTGAGTTTTATCAAGTTCTTTCATGACTTTATTTCACAAAAATAGTATCACTATGCATATGTTACCTTAGCTGTCCTTTGGGCTTCCACTACCACACATGATAGTTCATCAATCTTAATGCACTTCTCTCCTGCTGCAGTTGGGAATCTGCCTCAAAGTGCAGATATGGAAACTGGGACACCTGTGTGGGAGCACATGGAACCCAGCGCAGACGTGGGGACACCCGAGGGCAGTCCAGACACACGGGAGAGCTCCGGCACTGCCATGGGAATGGCCATATCAGAGCTGTTCTACCACATATAGGATCTCAGGGAACATCCCTGCTGAGGGTTGTATGGTGTCCTGCAGGTGCACCATCTGCTCCAAGTGCTGCTTTGCACTCTAGCTCCATGTTGGTAAACCCTATCTCCTGGCTGACAAGCATAGCCTCTGTTGCATCCCTTCATGACCTGCAAATCACCTGAGCTGAAGGTCACTAAAACACATGAAAGGAACCTTTGGTGTTGACCAATATTTGTTCAGGCCTGATTCAGTAAATCTTACAGGGTGGTCTCGGCTAGGTGAGCTCTACTCTTGCTCCAGGCTCACATCTCAGGATTTGAAACAAATGCCTTCACACTTTGTAGAGGGAAAAATGAAACCTTGTTCTTCGGATTGATTGCACAGATAATGTGAGAAAGGAAAGAGGAAAGGTCTCACATGATGGGACTATCTTGTTAAAGGAGGAGAAATCTGTGAATGAAGGTGAGACAACTGTGATTGATGTACATACATGATAAGACTGACGAAGCATATTAAATGTGAAATGTCCAAATCATGGTGCTAACATATTTTACCAATTTCTTCCCCATATAACCATATGTGTTTCCTAAATAACATTATTATCATTAATGTCTCTTTGTAGTGATGATCAATAGACTAATTCACTTGTAGAAGGATATTTTTTCAATAGACATTTTTTCATTAGTAATTGCAGTTATTTTCTGTCATACATAAATGTAATATGAGGTGTTATTGAAGGTTAAAGAAGGAAAAGGTGAGGAATGATTAACTTAAAATTCCAGCAATGTTAGGTGAAAAGTGGGAAACAGACTAGAGAGTGATGGAACATTTTTCAGAATAATATTATTTTTCAGAAACAGAAAATACGTTCCACCATTAGGTATTTTCCTCATGTTTCATAGAAGCTGATTTATTTTATACTAGAGAGAAGTATCTTCTGTATAAAAAAAGTAATGGAAAAAAAAATTAATAAATTGGACTGTATGCAGTGAAATAACCAATGCTGAAAAAGTTACTGACAGCCACAAAATTACTGTGTCATCTTATAAATATAACGAGTTAAATATGAGAAGTTATGTCATCTTATAAATGGCAAGTTTTATAAGGTAATTCTATATAATATTTTAAAATAATACACAAATAATCCATTCTGTTTCTTATGATAAGAAATTTGTTTCTTGAACCACATTAGTTTTTAGATTTATTCACATTGCCATGGACATGACTGGCATTTTTCACAATTATCTATGAAATAGATAATTTAAAACTTTCTATTTATTAGAATAATTAAATATTTTTCATACAGTGGACTGTTTTGTCTAAGCCCAGTCTAAGTATCCTATTGTAAAAAAGACCATGTAATTTTATGCAATCTACTGGGGCTTTTTAAAATTAGTTATCATGCTTACGATGCAAACTTACTCTTTTTCTTGGTAGTCAAGAGGGGTCAATATTAGCTTTCCAGAGTGGAGCCAAAAGAGTTTTTATTTGGTTGCAATTGTCACAATTTTGCAAAAGTCAATTAGATATTCAGTAGAGGTGCAGAAAATTTTACAACTGTGTCTAAATTTTAAGACAGTTGTTTATGTTTTCTGTTATTTTTAACAAATATTCATAAGAAAAATACTTAATAGTTTTGTAAATCCTTAAAGGATTTGATGAGGGTACTAAGCACTACTCATAATACCACAAATCTAAGGTTTGAGTATTACAAAGGAAGGCACCACAGCAAGTAACACTTCTGTCAGATAGCTGGTAGGTGATAAATTGAGGGACTGGTTAGAAGAGGACAGGGCTAATTTTTATGGCAGTCATGATCGGATTTGAGGGATGCTGATCTCAGTCGTGCAGAGGAGCATGAGGGAGGGAAAGGTGAACCTTTGTACTGAGCTGTGAGCCTGGTGCCAGCTTACAAAGGTCAAACGTTTAATAGCACTCTTTCATTTTACAGCTCTATTCCATGTGTGAAGGCAGGCTAGGAATCCAGCTTTGATAAGGAAAAGGCAGAAACATACTTTGCTGTGCTTTGATTTTGGATGTTTTATGTTTCTTGAGTATAATACTATAGCCTCGAGAAGTGTCATGTTCCTCACTCAACAACCTAACATAGAACTGTGACCTAAACATCCATACTGCAGTGCACTGTGCTGAGGGAAAAAAGGAGGAATCAATTCCAGCTATTACAGTTTCTCTGGACTCCCTGGTGGTGGGCTCAGAGCCATTTTTCTATTCTGATTAGAAAAATTGCTTGAATCTACAGGAATTTCAGTGCTCTGTAGGGACTCTTCCGCACATTCAGGTAATGTTCAGTTATAAAAACATAGCTCTCCATCAAACTTTATTTAACTAATACCATAATTAACTGTATAGGGTTTGGCTGAGGTGGAGTTAATTTTCCCCATATCAGCCCTCACAGTGCTGTGCTTGTAGCTAGTATTTGTACCTAAAAAGACGTTGACAACACACCAGTGTTTTAGCTGTTGTTGAGAAGAGCTCACAGAGCATCAACACGGTCTCTTCAACCTTTTCCCCTCAGCAGTCAGCAGGTAGTAGGCACAATTTTTGGAGGCAACATATCCAGGACAGCTGACCCAAACTGCCCACACGGATATTCCATACCATGTGATGTCAGCTCAGCAGCAGAAGGTAAGGGAAAGGGGGAGAGGGAGGCATTTTTTATTAAGACATTTGTCTTCCAGAGAAATTGCTACATGTACTGAGGCCCTGCTTCCCAGGGAATGGCTGGACATTGCCTGCTGATTGGAAGTAGAAAATAAATCCTTTGGTTTTCTTTGCTTCTGCATGTGCAGTTTTTTCTTTTGCTTTATTAAGCTGCCTTTTATCTTGACCCATAAGTTTTCTTCCATCTTGCTTTCTCCTGCCCTGTCCTAATGAGGAGGGGAGTGACAGAGCAATTTGGTGGGCAGCTGGTGTCCAGTCAAGGTCAACCCAACACACGATCTAAAATTGTGTTACATATGTTTATGAACTTCTACCCACTTCACTCCAGCTAAGACAAAAGCCACCCATAAAAGTTGCATCAAGACTAGAGAAAGGAAGTAAATATTGAAATCTTCAACTTACAGGTGGTAAACAGAATACCATGACAGGCGATGCTTCTTTGAAGGTCAGCCCAAATGATGGAATATATGAGCACAGCATGGAGCAGAAAAAAACCCACACAGAAGTTTTGTCCTTGGAATTGTAGCAAAACCCTGTTGGCTGCAGCAGCACCTACATTTTCTTTTTGAAGCTCCTCAGCAGTAGATTGGTGTTCCTATGGAAGACGTATACCCTGAAATCTGGATGGTCTCACCTTGAAATTAAGAAAAGATGTATGGGCTCTTGTTCTGCATCATCCTGTAGGAGACCTCATCTCCACTCACACAGTGAATCCCGCGAGATTAGCAGCTGACTTCAAGACTTCTACTGATTTTTTTAAAATGGAATTACCATGAAAACCCCAAATGCTGCAGTCACCCTCCATCCCCCCCAGTGGAATTACAATGGTCCCATCATATAAAGATAGATCACATGTTCATATGGGCCACAACCAACAATTCCTTTGTATTTTTTACGTTACCTAGCTCAATGGAGCTCCATGCTAGCTGATACTTCTCCAGATTAATGAAATATAAATATTTAGTCACAAGTAAAATAACTCTAGCATGTTATGATGTTCAATTGCATGTGCTTTTTTATCAGTTTCTCAAAAAAATGACAACTTGTGATCTGTATCATGGGTCACATCTATAAGCAACAGGACATAGCTCTGTGAAAGTATTCAACACTTGTGCAAATAAGAAAAACTGGGAGCCTTTATGTTATATGAATGAATATTACTAACCCATATTTCCAATTAATTTACATTTTTTCCCCATAAGTTTATGAACACGTTATATAACCACAGTTAGTTTTCTACACTGACCTAATCTGTGACAATAGATTTACTCAGAGAAATGAATCCTTGCTCAATCTTACCATAGATCAGCCTGTTTATGGAAAAGAGAGGGAGAAAAGGAGAGAGGAAAGTGCAGCTGTCTTTGTGGCTGAGGACTCCCTTTGCTGTTCTTGAAGTTAGCGCCACGTACTTTTATTTGCTAAAAGCTCTTTGACCTGCAGACTAAAACATGACTGTTAATAAAAGGTCATGAAACACATCTGAAATGGTAATAAAACAAGTGAGAAGAAACTGCAAATAAAACACTTTGTGAGAATCCTTTTTTCCCTCGATAAGAATGGACTGCTCTGGAAAAACTAAAACTGAGAAATATAATCATGTGAAAGAAGCGCATATTTTAATGCAAAAGCTTGTTCACTGACTAAATTTCCATGTCTCAAATCTTGACTAGATTTAAACTTTCTCAGGGGTCTACAGAAACAAGTAATTTTTGTTTATGTAAAGAGGAAGGGATTCTTTGCATAAGCACAGTGGTAATAGCTCTGGTATGTACTTCGAGGTCTGCAAAATTGCTCTTCCTGGGGAAAGCAGTTTATGAAATTTCCATAGCTAAGGCCAATTTGCACAATCCAAGTAAATGTCTTGGGTTATTCTCTGAGGTCTAAAGGGCTGAGTACACCCGACATACCACATTCTACCAGCACCAGTCATGGAGGCCCAGGGTAATGGGTGTCTGCTCTTGCACATCCTCTGAAGTCATCTCACTTCTGAATCCATATTTGTGCCCCATTCTCACAGAATTAGAATTAGTAATAATTATTCTATGTAATAATATAGGATTGCTCAATAACACAAAGGCTAAATGCAGAATGATTTCCAGGGAATCAGATGAAAATCTGCGTAATCTTTAGGGTGGTGGCAAATTCATACACAGTGGGTGTGGACATTTTTTCAGGACTTTGCATTATGTTCCTCACATTCAATACACACAAGGAAAGGATGGGAAGTATACAACTTCCCTCCCCACTATACAGCATTAAAAGACAAATATAGCTTCTTTTTTTTAACTTTGCATTAAGTGTTCAGCTTTCACCTTCCATATCGTCCAACAATCTGCTAAAATTTCCAGCAGCTACGTTTTCCAGTGAAGCCAAGTACAGGATGAGGTTTTCCAAAAGGTGAATGAAACAATTCATTGAAAATGTCAGTCAGAAGCCAGAACATAATTTTATTTGGTTTTTTTGATCCTTGTTCAGAATTCATATGATTAGCATGTGGCGAACTGTAAAATGAAGTGGAACCAAAGTGCCTGAAATAAATTTCACCTTGACCTGATTTCCACTTGACTGAATTTGTTGTAGTAAACTGGTGACACATAGTGGATAAACAGTAACACATGTCTGCACTCGGAAAAGGAGAACAGATGGTAAACACACTGATATAAGGGCTGTTACACAAGAGCTCTGTGTATAATTCAGAAAGGTCAAATCCCCTGAAAGACGAAACAAGTTTGATAAGGGAAAGGGATTCATTGACAGGAAGGAGTCAAGTGGGCACAACTGAAGCAGACAAGGCTTTTGCCTCCTCTGTGGCTTTCACTCAGAAAAGGCATCTGGCCACATCTGTCTTCTTATGTAAAACCACTGTCAGAGGTGTTATTCACTTGCTCTGAAGGCACTTCCTCAGAGGATAGCACTGCCAGTCCACTGGTGGAAATTGTGCCTCTGTCCTAAAACCCATCTCTTCTGAATTAGTAAAAGCCATACTTTTAATGGTTTGGGAATATATTTTGACCTTCCAAAGACATTAATTCCTTAGATCTTGTCTTCTGCAGCATGGGTTATCTGTTCCCACTTGTGACCACAGCTGGCCGTGACTGTTTTGGGTAAAGGAGTCTAAGCTGGGTATGGAAAGGCAACTGTCTTTGAATATCTTCACTAACTGCAAGTCCACTGGTGTGCAAGAAGGGTTACTGTCCTTGTTTCTCATACTGGGAACAAGCGATTTTTCCAGTGGCCGCCTGGGGTTGAGTAGAACAGAGGTCACCCAGATCCTGAGTAAATTCCGTGCGCACTCCACTGCCTAGGTTGCCAGTGAAGGATTTGGTCAAGATGGACTTGCAAATGAACAGAGCTACTCAGCCTCACATACAGCTGAAGTATTCATGGTCAGCAAGAGCAAATAGGAAGACAAAGGAAAGATGAAAACCCAAATAAGAGGTCATTACCCAGTGGTGATGGTGGTGTTCAGCTGCCAGACTGTGCTCCTGCAGCAATTCAAGATATCCAAGTTAAAACATGATGTACATGCAAATATAATTTTGCCAGCACATATTTTATCTTGTATGGTTCTAAAATCAGAATTTTTGATGCTCAGAAAGCACCAAAATATATCTAATAGGGGAGACAGATAATAAGCTATTTAGGAGAAAATAATTATGAAGATATTAGTTTTCAAAAATATTCAGAGGAATTCTATTAAAATGTATTTCATGTTATAATAGTTACTCTAAAGATACTTTCTGCTGTTAAAAATATACCTAGAGAGCATTATTTTTAAACCATATTTTTTCAATCTATTCTTGGCAGGAGACTATAGATTTAACATTGAAATTGTTCTGCTTAAGAACTCACAGAAAACAGAGATGGAGTGAAAAATTAGGTGCTGAAGTCAGGCATGTTGAATGTTCAGCTTGTATCTGTTTTCAAGAGTTAACAATGCCAAAGTCATTTCACTTGTGACTTATTTAACAGCTGTCTGCAATTGAGGATCCAAATTTAGTCTCTTATTGCATCTTTTACTCCAGGGGCTACTTATTCCCTTAAAACAAAAGCAACCCAAGCCAAAAATTTTTACAAACAATACAAGATTTTCTCTTTAGCTATAGCAGGGACCTTGCCGATGTTCCTGCCAAACAAAAACATTTCTTTACTTTTCACTAATGTGTCTGAAATTTCTTTGGTGGTTACAGATCCAAGCCTAAGGGATTGTGGCCTTGAGATTTACACAACATAAGATGAGTAGAGGTGCTGTTCCATTTTCTTCCCCAGCTACTCAAATGTTGGGAAAAGTCCCTTCATCTACCCTACATCTCCATCACTGGCTTCTATTGGGCATATTTCGTGGTGACTTTTACATATGACTTGGAGGATCCAAGAAAAGGCCAAAGTGCCCAGATATGGCACATCTCTGTACTTCCTGGGAAATTTCTGGAGGAAAATTAAAGTATGCCTTTCTGTGCACTTCTCATGCTACAGCCAGCCTGCATTTCCTGTGCACCTGCATCAACTTTTAATTTAGCTTCATTAATAAGCAGTCCAACTCAGGTACTCTGAGCCCAACTTTTGGTCTGTGAACCAAAGAACAAAAAAATACAAAAACTGTATGAGTAATTTTATAAGCGCATTTGTAATCTAAACTAAACTAGATAAGCATTAGCTGTAGCTTTAGTCACAAATTCAACTTTCAAATAATGAATATTAAAGAGATTATTGGCAATTTTTTGACTGAAATATATTTATGCAGAGAGGTCCCAAACAGAAAAGCAAATCAATGCAACTCTAGGTCTGTTTCTGAAGGATTAAAGATACAAGGACTACTGACTTCATGTCATGGTTTAAGCCCAGATGGAAATAAAGCACCACACAGTGTGAGTGTTAAGTACATGAGAAATCAATTCATTGTCATTAGCAGAGCAGCCAGTACATCATAAAAATCAAGAAGTCACTTTCTGATTCACCTGGCAGGTCCAGGTGACTATTCAGACTGTTAATGTAAAACTCATGTAACTCTAATATCAAGCCTACAAGCACTTGCTAAAAACTGGCCATCTGAGAATCAAATCAGCATTTTTATACAAAGAAGAAATTAAGTAACACTTAAACTCTCCAACACAGAAGCAGTTGCTCTGAGTGAGCGTAGAGAAGAGGATGCCTCTAAGAAAATACAGAGTGCCTCTGGAATCAGATATGTATGTAACAATAGCAATATGGTTTAATATTTCTGTAACAGCAAATTAACCTGAACATAGTACTATTGGTAGCTTTATTCTATAAACCTGGAAATATACAGTGATTTTTTTTTTTTTTTGCCTTAAATGACATTTAAGAGAGAGGATCACTGAGGTTACCTGAGTGCTGCTCTTTCAGAACCACTTATTAGTTCTGTCTTTAAAGGTCACCAGTAAAGGGTAAAGTTCCTGCCTTTTGCTTTTAAGAGTATTTTTTCCTTTATTTTTACTTAATGGAGGATATTTCAAGTTTCTGTATGCCAACATAGGGATTTAAAAGAACATGGAAAGGTAAATGGCTGTCATGTTTGCCATATGTTTTGTAGAGAGACCATGTCACCAGTGTATTACATAGATTGTTATCAATTTCCCAAAAAGGACACATTATCAAATGGCATATTTTTTCTGTTCAGCACTGGTATGTTCAATCTGTGCATCATACATCTCTATGGCTAGGTTGAATTAATTGTCATTTCAGGCATAAGCTTATAATAGGGAATATTAATGACTTCCTCTGCGGCCACATGACAATCACATTTACTTTTCAAGTAACTACCTTATGTCTAAAATTTGTTGATTTGTAATAGGAATCCAGTCTGGACAGAGAGAGAAGACAGAGTTCTTAAAACATTGCAATGCATATGCAACCATATCTGATATGCAAAAATAGCAACCCATTTGGGGGGTATCCCAGGCAAAAGGCAGAACAGCCTGAAATGGTTCCAATAGAGATTCCAAAAATTTAGGACAAGGCAATAATCTATGGCTTTGAAAGGAACTGGGGTAATTCTGGAGGTTTATCAAGGGCAGAAACTCTCCATGTCTACACTTCACTCCAGTTCCCATCTGCATGGAATTGCTCCTTCCTGACCAATTTAAGCAGTTGCTTGTGATTCAAAGTTACTTTTTCTAGTACCTAGAGACTGTTAAGGTGACAAAGTACTTTGTTACCTGAGCAGCAATGAGTTGGCCTCTTGGAGACTTGTGAAGGCAAATGGGAGATTTCCAAATTTTCCTTTGAAGTCAAATACAACTGGGATAAATTTTGTCACTGCCACTCTCATATCACCATCACTGCACGTAAATGACACAATCAGAATTTTAAAAATAACGAATAAAATAAATCAAATCATAAAGCACTGATACCTCTGCCAATTCCTTATTTGATCTGTGGAAAATGCTTTTCTGACCATCCAATCTATCAAATAAAGCTGATTGATAAAAGTAATTCAGTTGTTTTCAATTTTGGAGATAGCTCACATCTCAGCGAGGCCCAGTTCAGCAAATGCCTACAGAAAATACAACATATATATGGCTGTCCATGAATGAAGCGAGTAATTAATGAAGCATACAACAAAGGTTCAACAGCTGGTTACTTTTTGGGTGTTTGCTACATCCACACCACAGGACACTAACAGTTATATTGAACATGTTATATTTCAGCAATTTAGACGTACAAAGGTTTAACAGCTTTGCTCTGCAGGGGTCATATCAAGAGGCCATTAAACACCAAACTCGGAATAGTAATGGTTATAACCATATAGCATCCACATATCTTTAAAGATGCATGGAATATATATCACCAACCACATTCACTAAGCTCAGGCACCGAGACTTTCTGAGCTGTGAACATGTAACTTGAAGTCAAATTCTGTGACAAGCTGTTTTTACAGGAGCTTTAAGAGTCTGCTTCTTATCTACTGGTCAAAAATTTGAAATAAAAGGCTAAAAAGGAAATGTATCTGTGGAAAGAAAAACTTGGCTTCATTAGCAAAATATTCAATACATTTATAGAACTAAAAAAAGGCTATATGTTACCATACCTGGAATCTTCAGAATTCTTAAGAAAGGCTATTTTTTCATTAAAAATAAAGGAATAACTTTTGTTTTTCTAATAAATTCCTCAATTTTTCATATTTGTATATTTCAGTCTTATTTATTATGAGAGCTATCACTGGTAAAATAAAAAGAAATGGTCTTTAACCTGCAGAAAATTATATAGATTTACTGTAGACAACAACTTAGCAGAAAATAAAACAAATTTAATATGACTGCAAGATGAACTGTTATTTTGTAACTTCTTTTTATTATATGAAGACATATTTGTCTTCTAGATTGGTGAACTGAGAAATAAATATGTTGCCATTAAGTATTTGACAATGAGATCTACATCAAATCTATTTAAAGAAAGCCTGTGTTGCAGGAAATATGTTACCATTCTAAATGTTTTCCCTTCTTCCCTTTCTCTTTCTTTCTCTTCTACTGGACCTCTGCTTTTAGTAGGGCTGTGTTTCTACGTGAGGCCAGGTAAAACATGTGCCACAATTGAAGAGGAAACCAAACTCATCCAAAAATAAAAGCCAATTAAAACACTGAGGGCCTCAGTGGGCAAGATGAGAAGGCCATAATGGGAAAAAGTTCTGTGTGTAAGAATTGGATATCTTCTCAAATGCGGGAAACATCAAATGCAAAGTATCAGCACTTAAAATCCTCTGCAAGTTTTGTTCCATTCAAAATGGCAGACAAAAAAACCAACAAGGTTTTTCAAGGAACGACATGAGCTGGAGGAGTAATTTTTGCATTGTACAGAATAATGTACACCCTTTTTTTTGATTGTTATATGTAACTCTGATGTTCAGTACTCTGGGACAGTGAGGTAGATGTGCTGACTTTAACTAAAAACATTCCAGGGCTATAGCAGCTGCCTTCTGTAGAGGGATTGAACCAGCTGGGATTCCACCCTGCAGAGCTGAAGGCTGCAGTGGGATATGATAAAAGCTTACGCAGTTGTGAAAAGAGTAGATAAACAAAATGGGGAACTGTTCATCACCAAATTTTACAGTGAAAGGACAATGCACAGTACTACAAAAGGAAGTGGATACCAAAGGAAAAGCAGGGAGAGATTGCAACAATTCTGAATGCTGGAGAGAAACAGAAAGTGTATACCACAGAATGTGCCCTCATTATCAGGTGTCTGAGTCTCCTCTCACCGTGATTTCAGCTCAGTTGGACTGACCATAATGTTTCACAGGAATACAGTCTGGGGGATCCCATGACCACATTATCATCAGATTCACACAGTGAAACTGTGTCGTTGGTTCATGAAACTTCCATATTGTAGCTCTATTTCATTATGGTTTTCCAGGACGAAATAAGCACGTCTAGAACCTCAGCCTTCCCAGCCTTCTAATGCAGTTGTTTAGTATGTAAGCCCTTCTACTTTTCTCATAAATTCAGTACTAATGAGTGCTGTTATGGAGGTCTTCTACATTCTATTGACTGCATTTTACCTTGTGTAACATTCTTCAAAAAATCTCTGTAAAAAGTGATTATCTAGAACAACACATTAAGTTCCTCATTGAGAATTTACCTTGATGCCTATAGAGAACACAAAAAAAGAAAAGGAAGGGAAAAAAACCCCTATGCCTGAAAGTTATTTGGACAGATTTTTGAGAGATTTATTGGAACTCTACATAAAAGCCTGAGAATCATGCCTGCAGGAAATTAGCTATGCATTCCAAGAGACATTTTAAGTGGAATTTTGGAACTAACTCGTCTCTACTGTATGAAAATAAAAGACTAGAGAAACTTCCTGTGTTTCATCCTATGCACCTATATAGAAAAGAAAAAACTTGACAAAGAACATCTTATCTAATCTTCATATGCAGTAAATGTTCCTTCAGGGTCTGTCAAAGGTCTAATCAGCAGTCTGACTGCGTCTCTGAGTCTTTAGGGTACACTTATAAAGACACTTCTTAAAGTGGTGTTACCCACCCATCTTTCTCTATTTCTGAGGCCAATGTGAAGTGCAAAGGCTCCTGTAATGCTCAGCTGGTGTTGTAGTCCTTTGCAATATAATACATACACATGTATCCTGTTTGTGTGTCTATAATGAATGGAAGAGGGGCAAAATGAAGTAAGAATTCACTATGTTTGATGGAATGTCAGCATTGAGAGTGTTGAAAAGGGAAAAATTAAAGGTGCCAGTTCTGCCACAATTGTTCCACCTAGGAACTCACTGATACCATCTCTCCAGGTGCTTCTGAAGAGCCCTGACCTGAGTCCCAACAGCCTGCAATCCTCCAGCCTCCACTGCCCCTAGCCCAGAGCAGTAACAGAATTCACAGTGCTCACCACTTCCAGGCAGACCTCACACACCCCCCCCTGCCTCCCTCACTGGAGGGTTTTCCTTTCCCTGCCCATTCAAGTGCTGAAGAGGACTAGCTCTCTACAGCTGGGATCACTCATGCCTCTGGGTCAGGGAAGGACAGTGTGGGAGGAGGGGGAATTGTCAAAGGGAGGCAATTGTGTCTGCTGTCATGCAGCTTGGAAAAGAAGCATGCAGCAGGGCTGAACAGGTCTGCAAAGGTGATTGCCAGAAAATAGCATTCTATCTGCAGCCTTCTGAAGCATCTTTGCTTCTGAAACATCTCTCCTCTCCAGATTATTTTCCAAAAGATTAAAATTATTGTAACAGATGATGATACTGAGATGCTTTTTTGATAGTCTTGAATCAGAGAAGGCTCATTTGACACTGCACATTAATTTTGTTTACAGACTTAACTTGTCTGCCTTACTATAAAGTCAAATGATAACTCCAAATTATTACTGTGAGGATCAATTGAGGCTCTTACCTTGAGGACGCAGATCTATTTCCCAGAAATTTTTAAGTTGGTAAAATCTTTCTGGATTTTATTTCCCTCTATCTCTGGGTGCAGACGGTATGCATTTTTATATCAAGCCTAGCATCAGAATTCATGGATGTGGGAAGCACTTTACATCTTTGTGTCAGCCCTATACAAGCAATTTAGTTCCTTGGCTTACCCTGAAATCAGGGACAGGCTTGTGGCACCTCAGGTTGTACACAGAAACAGGCATGTAGGAGACAGGATGCCTTTTTTTTTTTCTGTTTTCAAATGTACAAGCTCTAAATACACTTGTCTTGTACTATCTTGCTTTGCTACTATCTAATGGCATTGTGTGAGACTTCTCCTAAGTCCTCATTAACTAATGCACATGAAAGCACAACTTTATTGCAGTTGTTTTTTGAGATCCCTACCAGATAAGAAGAATTTAGGGGTGCCACAAGTAAAGATTGTATCCAGTACATGGTAACCAGACTAACTAGTGGGTTACATTTACGTTCAGTGCAACTGAACTTTTCCTCATTGTATTAATACAAACATTTTATCTGCTTTAATACTTCCTTGGTACCAGTCCCCATTAGTGTAATGGCACTGGAATAACTGAGATCAACATCAATCAAACAGCTTGCAAAGATAGCTCAGACCATTGTCCAGAACCTGTGCTCCTGTAGCAATGCATTGGAAGCAAAAGTCTTTAACAAAGAAAACAGAACCTGTTTGCCACATCTGTATAAATTCAATTTTGTATCCTCCATGAATTGCTGAAGCTGGTTCAGTGTGATTTCAAGCAACTTTTGTCTTCTTTTTGGCTTAATATATGTCTTGTTGAGGCAGACTTTTAATTTGTTGCAGTCCTTGTCACCAGTGTTGAGAAAGGACCACAAAGGAATGAATGTAGGCTCTACAACAATCTTGGCATGACTTATTTGCCAGGGCACATGTGCGGCAGGTTAAAATCAGAAGGTTTATATTTGCTACTGAACAAATTTACAAGTTAGTTACCACTAATGAAGACCATGCCTGTTAACAATGAGATTCCACAGATATGTCCTGAGGCGCTCTGGGTGAACTGAATGGATCCATATCAAGTGATAGTCTGGGACTTTCTCTGCAGAGCTGGCTGTTATATGCTCACAGCACACGTGCAGTGCTGGTATGTTATGAAGCACTAGCAGAGATGGGAAAAGATTGGATCAGAAGGTTTATGATACAAGGCACGATTAAACAGAGCTGGCTTCCCTCCAGCTTTGTGTGTGACTGTCAGGAGCAGGCTAGAATGGCTGAGGAACAGATGGCTGGTACGGATGTCAGAAAGGTTTGTGTTTAGGCACCCCATGCTAAGCCAGCTAATCTACTTCACAGATGTCCTTGCTTTTGCAGCTGTTTTCTTTAGATGTCCTTGAAAAGTCAAAGTCTGATCTAGGGCTACTCCTAGATACACCTGATTTGGTTTGTATTTCATGCTGCTTTCACAGAGTAATAAAGCCAGTACTTCAATTAAGAACGGTCAAGCTGCAGCACGATGATTGTATTTGGCTACGACCTATAACTAGTTCCATCACCTCTGCAATCAGAATTGCATCTAAGATTATCTGACAGAGCACTTATATCATGAAATGGATATTTTTTTCTACATCAATTTAAAGGAAGTGATATAGTTAATTAGACTGTGTGAGGCTAGCAGACTTCTTGGTTCAGGCAATCACCATCAAGTTCAGCATCCCATCAGTATCTCAGGGTTTCTGGGGGAAGTGTGAGTTAAAGTAAGGAATGAGACAAAAGTAGCCAACAGTCAGACAGACTAGCCGACTGTTGTACCTGAGAAGTTGAAAAACCATTACAGAATGGCTCTAAAACATTTGGATATTTCTTAGAAAAATAAAATCTTGCCCCTCAAAAGGAAAGATACGGATTGGGATTAGCTCAGTTAGTTAGAACATGGTGTTGATAACACCAAGGTTGTGGGCTCAATCTGTGAATTCAGCCAAGCGTTGGACCCGATGATTGTTGTGGGTCCCTTCCAACTCAGAATATTCTGTGATATCTATAGTGTTTGAAGCCTACAGGTTCAGCTAGAGCTATAGGTGCAGGGAGGGCAGTGCTTGTGTTGCCAAAGATGGTATGGTTTAGGGGAGGAGGGCCCATATACAGTGCTATTTTAAATTTTATTGCAATATGTAGCTGTCAAAATGCAAAGGTATTTTTGAGAAGGGGCATGCTGGACTGCAGCTACATGCAAATATTGGCTGCTACTTATCCATTCAGATAGCAAAAGGCTACGGAATTGGAGTTGGCACTAGTGAATGAAATCTGCAGAGATTGTCACATCAGTTAAATTTAAGCACAGATCTGAAAACTGTGAGGTTTTATGGATCCTGGATTTTCATGGCTTGCTTGAATAGTGGAAATATTAACCATGATCATAGTTTTTATTGCTTATTAAGTGTATGCTCTATTTTTTCTCAATAGTCTATAGAAAACCGGCCTATATGAACTGTATACATCTGGGCATATGCTAAAAATATCTGTCTCATTTTTCCTTCTGGAAAATCTCTAAAGAAAAAAAAATCCCTAATTTAAGAATCTTGTAGAATATGACATCTTGACATCTTCTTTTTTTTTCTTCTTCTCCATGGAAATTTGGAAATAATGGTGCAGGATTTTCTAGTAAAGAGAGAAAGTGTAACAAAGTAGTGAATGGTAGGGAAACAATACCTTCCAGCTTGTAATTTTTACAGAAACTCTAGTATTTCATCAGGGCTATGTGAGCACAGCCTGCCCTTTGTATCTGAAAGCAAAACTACCATGGGGCTTGGAATAAAGTGATTTGGATAGGAACTGAATTTTTACAAAGTGAAACACTTCCAAAAATGGCTGCATATATATCATTTGGGGTTTTTTCAGCACTGATAACCTGTCAAATTATTTCACTTTCTTTTTGTTTGGATAGATGATTTAGGTGTGTCCCATTCAGGGCTCTTTTAACTAACATGTGATGGATTTATCTTCCATCAGAATTAAGGAATTCTGCCTGGTTTTGAGGTAGCTGAAAGAGAGAGCTAAGGCTATGCTTCCACAAATAAAAATCCAAGCAAAATTCAGATGATCTATGTGGAAAAATGTGGCTTAAAATTGTTTTTCTAAACTGTGTATGCAGAAAAGAAGGTTCTCAGTTGGAGAATAGAGAAGCAGATAAAGAAAGGAGCTTCAGAAAACTTGAAAAGGCCTGTCTTGGAGACAGTGGGCTTTGGGGTGGAGGTGTTGGCTTAAGACTAAGTGTTTGTTTCATTGTATATCCAAGGGAGAAGGATTTTCTACATTTTTGACATATGTGTCAGCCTCAGAACTCGGTAGGAGGCAAGGACTTCTTTTGTTCTTACGACCACATTAGAGGTGCAACACTTCTATTGCATTTGTGCTTTTCACTGCTAGAATTTAGCAGTATTGTTTCTGCTCTAACTAGAGCTCCTTCAAAGACACTAGCACTCCTTCAAGCCTGGCATTATTTTTTCTCTTCATTGGAATATCCCAGGAAAACCAGCTATTTGTTAGGCACTGACTAGAAAAGCTACTGTTTCTAGCTTTATGATAACATTTTTGCATAACATCTTTTACCATGTGCCTAGCAAACTGCACACATCTTAGAAACACTGAGAAAAGTGGCAGTTGTATCAGAGCCTTTGAGTAAACCAGTATAACTGAAGAAAGTAAATTACATTAACTTATTATGAGAAAATTGGATGGAAAAATAAACAAAATTCTAGTTTTCTGAGCCAACCAGAAGTTGGACTTTTTATAAAGTAACTATTTAGCTGCTGGTCAAGATGAAAACTTTAACATTAGCTTAGAAAGAGGTAGTTCAGATAATGGAGTTTTGACAACTGAGACATCCTTTCCTTTCATGGGTTTATATCATCTATGTCACTAAACTCTTTGAAAACTCAGATGTCTTTTCTAGTCTTGCTCCTTGTTGTTGATATGGTCTCTGTAAAGAGAATTTCCTCAAAGATTTCAAGGAGCCTGGAGTATCTTGTGATGACTCAGCTACCAGTAGGTGCAGCAGAGCTGAGCTGTAAATAAGCCAAAGGAACAAATTACACCTCTTATTCTATAGAAAAATGCATAAAATTTCTTAAATCAAGAGTTAACAGAGTGACAGCTTAAAATCTTCTCTGAAAAAAGACAGTAACTGTCAAAGACAAGCTGGAGAGGTACAAAGGAACTCTTAGGGAGGAGTGGTACTCGATAGTCCTCAGAAATGAATTTTGCACATTTTTTTATTCTTTCATATTTCTACCAGAGATTGATAATTCAGGGGAAGTCTTTTCTTCAAAAAGAGAAGAAAGGTCTAGTGTGAAGATGAAAGAAATCTTGTCTTTCATGTTTTGGATCCAGGATCCACATGAATTGCTGTGGCAGAAGAGAAGAATGCAGGTTTCCTAACTGCTGTCTAAGGCCTCCAGCACCAATCCATCTATTCACTCCCACATTTTTCTTGAAACTATGGCCCTGCCAGATGTTGCTTCTTAATGTATGAGCATCACAGGCAGAGGTGGTATGGCTGTTCTCAAGCAGCCTACGTAAACAGCCTGCAGACCAGGGTGGAGTGGGTTTAGCTTAAAAGCTTTGGAATTTTAAGGATACACCAGAGACAGCACAATTAGAACAGCATTACTGGGACTCACTAGCATGATACACTGTTAACCTGCAAGGCTTGAAATCCACTTTCTTGTTGGGAGTTCATAATTCCACAAAATCCACCACAATTTTTGGTTTTGACATCTGAAGGGACTTTGATGTTTACAGCACAGGTTTGCTTATGATCTGCTGTGAAATTTGCCCCCCTGAGATATGTTGCTGGCAGGTATGACCTTTTGGGGAAGCTGGTTTAATGCCTGTTTATTTCTTCTTCAAAGCTAACAAGTAAGTAACACAGAAAACTGTCTGCCTTTTCTGATGTTGGAAAAGATTATTTTGTTCCTTTAGTATGGAGAGTTGATTCATTGCAATTCCCTCAGTATTGCTCTTACCAGCAAAGGTTCCAGAAGGTAGGATGATTTGGTTTTGATTTGGCTTTTTTTTTCCAGTACATGAAAACTATGATATTTACACAGTAATTTTTTACTCAAATTAATTAAGAGTATTGAAGCCAGTCTCCTGATTGTCCCCTCCTACTGTAATTTGGTGAACAATATTTCTAGGACTTCTGAAACAGGACACTTTTTAGTTGAAACTAAATGCAGAGCAGAGCTGATGTGATCCAGCCATCACTGTGCATTCAGTCCACTGAAAAAAACCCTAGAAATAGTCTGAAATAAAAGGTCTCAAAACATCTAATGTGGGCATCAGGTCCGTATCACCAGATGAGGGGATCAGTTACTCAGCAGATCCACTCCTATCAGTCTGTGCTATTTCCCAGTGCTGGCAGCCAGTAAGAGCCTTACAAGACTCTAATGTTACTTGAACTCATGTAGAAAAAACACAAACTCATAATTTTGACAGAAAGAGTGGCTTCCATTTTAGTCAGCTATAAGAGCTCATTTAGGATGCAGAATTCTGGATTTTGCTGAAGCATTTCACATACAAGGAGCACAGATAAATAAATAATGAGTACCAGTACATGATAAAAACTGTATATTAGACAGCTAGGCTATAGCACAGTACAAGGGATTATGCCTATAGTTAAGAATAAAGTGCAGCTTGGATATTTCCATTGTCACTGAGGTACCTTAGGAAAGCTGTTGCTCCATCAAGTAGAAATGGAAACCCACAGAAGACCAACCAGAATTTAAAATAGAGCTTCTCCCTTCCCCTGTGACTGTCATAACATTTCTGGATTAAATTACCCTAAAACATGATAAAATAGCCACACTTTTCTTTATTCAAGACAAAACTACATGTCTGTTAAAGGATTTTACATGCTTCAAACAATAAACTTAATATTTTATTGAATACAGTTTGACACAGACAATAGAGATAGAGAAATACAATGTTGGAAACAATTTTGAATAAAAATTGGGGACTTGTATTTTCATACATTTTAGATAACACAAATGGTTCCTTGTGATCTTAGTACCTACAAAATGTTTTCTATTTTTCCAACAAGTGTGGAGGGCTTGCTATCTCATCTTGTCTGAAATTACAAGGCTAAGATCTGTAAAGAGAAAGCCATACTTACAAAACATACCAAGCTCCTTATCCTGTCTTCAGAAAATGGCAGAACGATAGCTGACATGAACACTACATGTGATGTATTTCTTCAAATAGATGTTATGAAAAGCAAAATCTATTAAAATCTAATTTTCCTTTCTTTACAGAAAAAGGTCCTTTTTATCACCTAAGTTGCGCTTTGTGCAGAGACTTTTCTCCAGGGTGTTGTAATTCCTGGAGTTCCAGTAGAAATCAGGACCTCATGATTAAACAATTCCTGTTTCAGTATCTTCTGTCTAAATTCAGTCATGAAGAAACTCAGAAGAAAGAAATCAGTGGGTTGAAGTGATGTGCACAAGGTTACATAGAAGATTTCTTCAAGCGCCAGCTGGAATCCTGATAGTATTCTGATACACTGCAATCTTTGCTATGCTTGGAGTGACTGTGGGACTATCAAAGACTTTTGGCAGCAGTATGTTTTAAAAAAAGCAAGATGGCATGAAATACTATCTATCTTAGTTTCATTTAAAGGGTGGAGCTTTCACAATGCCCACACTACCTTCTGGAAAAAAAAAAAAAAAAGATAAATCATTGAGTACCACTGCTCAGTTAAGATGTCCACAATCGAATTTCTGAAACTCTTTGAGAACTGTTGCTATTTTTTTAGATCACAAAGTTTTGCTTTGAACCATATGAAAGCTAACAGAATGGAAATGAAAACATTTATCCTAATAAATTTGGATTGACTTGGAAAACTGTTTAATAAACTTTATGTAATTGTCTGCATAGTAGCAGCTGGAATGAAAACAGTAATGATGTCATAACAGTAATCAGCTGAACCCAGTTCAGCATTTTTCTCTCAGACACCACAGCCCTATGACCCATCAACATCTGCCTCAGTTCAATAATCCTTAGATGTAAAAGCTGTATTAAATATTCTTTAGATCTACATTTATACTCTTAGATTTTCTTGTAACATGGCAGAATTCCACTCTTTGTATACAAAGTGAGTATTGTGCTTCTTACAACATGAGATTGCACTATTTGAGTTGTATCAATTGTGTCTGATGTTCCTTGAGGATAAATTATTAATTTGTTATTAATCTTGCCCTCCCAAACTCCTCCAGGTTATGCATCCCTTTTTTTTGCCACCTCAAATAATTTTGCTGCCTCAAAGACCTCATGATCAGACCTGTGTGGTATTTGTATGTATATGCAGTAGATGTTTGTGTGAATTTCTTCTGGGTACTCTGACTTAGCAGTGTCCAATCAGTCAAACCATCAATCATGTACCTATATTTTTGTCAGTGATTCCTAGGTAATTTGGATACTGGTCCTTGACTAGAAATTCATTATGATATCTTGTCAGATACTATCATATTATGGGTAATGACATTTGTGTTTATGTGTTATCCAAGCCTAACCAGCAATATGTGCAAAGCAAGAGATAAGCTTCTAGAGCAGGGAGAACTATTCTTAGCAGACAATTGACTCAGCAAATGTATCTATTTTCTCTTTATGAGTTACCTATTGGTCCCTGCTGGATGGCTCCCCAGCCCACAGAAGTTTTTCTAATGACTACTGCATACCTCTGGCAGGAGAACTTCTGTAAGCACGTAATCATGACAGCTTCTCATCCCAAAAATAACTTTGCAGATAAAATGAACATAAAGTTTTAGAAGAAATGAATGTAAAGTGACTTTCAGTACAAATTAATCCATTTCAGGCTGTATCCAAGCAAACAGCTATTTATTTATGATGTTTCCTACTTACAGAATACTAAAATAGTTATACAAGGATCATCCAAAACTTAATCAATTCTACAAGAGTAAATGGGATGTTACGGAGTTGCAAATGTCCATGTCTGCACGCAGTACTGGAGCGTGTATTGGCTAATGTATTTTGTACTGAAATAATACAATTAAATGTTCTTATTGTGGCTAAATCTTGCAAAGCATATTTTTAAAACAGACTTCAGAGTGGTTCTTTGACTTTTGAAACACAAAATCTTGTGTCAATGACACTGTCTTTATCTTATGAAGTAACACTGGACACAGCGGGCATACTTCAAAGAAGTATCAATCCTTGCCACAGTGGAAAGCTTTTTATTTCTCAATTGAGCTAAATTCCTTACTTTACTCACAGAGTAAAAAAAGAGCAGATCTGTTTTCAGGATATGGCACTAGTTTGGAACTTAAGCTGTGGCATCAGGGTGCCAGGATTTCTGCAATATGATATTGTCTATTTTTTTTTGTCTGTCTGTCTGTCTCTTGCCCTCAATATCCTCTCTCTCTCTCTCCCCACCCTCCTGTCCCCAGAATTTCTCTCTTATGTGGGGGGACAAGGATAATAAAAATAAATGGTAGCAAATGGAAACAGTTCAACTAACCACAAATGTGGCTGATTAGAAAATTAGGGAAAAGTGTCCTACTCTCAGGGGCTTCTGTTCTTGGAAAACAGTGGGGAAGCAGGAGACTGTAGTATGTTTCTTATTCATTGTCTCCATTTATTACATTAAAATAACTATCCCATTTTTGTTTGTGCCTCAAGTCCAAACGGATAGCAGAGTACAGGGAATGAAACATCCAACATACAATTGAATATACAAGCCAAGCTGACCATTAATAGTTCACTCTCCAGCATCTGGATCCTGAATATACAGTTATACAAGTTGAATTAATATGGTTGTTTACTCACATTCTTCCGGAGCTTTTTCAGCCATCAGCCCTTTGCAATAATATTACGCCCAGCCAGGCTAGAGTCTGGTGACTGGTTATTCCTAACCAGATCCCTGAGAAAACTCCTGAATAAAAAGATTAAAATACAGTATTTTTCCTTTTCACTCCTATCTCAAATGTAAGTAATGTAATTTAAAGTCCATTTAACCTTGAGTTATCTGTGTCCTTATTAGGTTATATTAAGTATAGTAAAAAGTTACTGAGCACAGCAATAGTTGGAAGGTATTTTGATATTCCTTCAATTTTTAACCCCATAGACTTTTCTAAATACAGCCTGTGTTTCAAATGTTAATTTCACTTGGAAGCAAAACTGAAGCTTATTCTCCACATGTAGAACTTAATTATTTTTAGTTTTGCTGGATCTTTAGAAAGTACCACCCTTATGGAGGAAATTCAGTCAAGGCAGCTTTGTCCAGCCCAAGGATTATATTTGAAAGGCCTCTACATGAAAATTCAGCCACTTTTAATTTTACTGTCCATTTTTATTCCACATTTGAGAGCTTTCTGCAGGGCTGTGTACAGGCTGCTATTTCACTGGGCTTTCCAGCTACCAGTAAAATTTTAGTTTGGGTATTAGGAAGCCCTTACATTAAAATGTCCCACATTTCCCTGGAAGGCACCTGAAAGGAGCACTACAATTTTTTGCAAACTCAAAAAACTCAAAACTGTGTGATTTTCTTCCCAGTGGAATTCAAATCTGAGATCCTTAGAGAACATCTGAAGACCATCTATTTAGAATATCCAAGTGCCACACTATGTCACATTCTGTGTCATAGTATATGCTTTGATCTATAAAAGGAGATAAGATGTTTCAATCAGCACTGAATAACAGCTGTCTTTAATGGTTTTAAAGATAGAATGGACTATTTCAACTATTATATAGTGTCATCTTTAACATCTGAGGGGTGGTGAGCAGTGATTGTAAGATACATAGTATGGTATGAGGTCAAATTCAAATATTTCTCTCAATACAGAAACAAAAATAGTATTTGAGATGAAGTTTGGAGATTCTGAAAAAATCTTTATTCTGAAACAACCCTTGTGGAAACTTTTTTTTTTTTTTTGTATTTTCTCATGAAGCTTCAATTTTTGAACAAAAATTATGGAAACTTCAAAGTTTCTCACAACATAAAAATCCCAAACTTTGATGTGGTGTGCTGGGAAACATGAAAAATAGACAGCTGCATGTCAACTTCCACTCCAACACTGTAGGTAAGAGAGGAAAAAAGGATATATAAACAAAAGAATCCCAAGTTGCTGTGGTGTTAGTAAGATTAGGACTGTGGTGCTATAGCCTTTGTGTTTATATATCTTAGGAGACAGAGTTGAGAAAAGTGCTTCTTGTGAGGACCATAATCATGGCAATCTATCGATTTAGTTCAAAGCAAAGGTTAACAGTTCATTTAGTTACACACATCTGTGAAATTCGGGTTTTTCACACTAAGGGGATCTCCAGTACAGCTGACGAAAGCTTATCAAGGTCACATGGCTGCAAGGAGATGCCTGAGCAATTCAGAGATAAAGTGAAGAAACTTGTAGCTAAGTCTAGTTATTTCACTGACACGATTTTGTCTTGGTGCAGTCTCAGAAATCTTTAAAAAGAAATTTGGAAATTGTCATGAAAGACATTCTGCACCCTCTTTGTGTACCCTCATACTGCACCCAAAGTACCCTGGGAACTTTGCAGGCACATGGAGAGAAAGCCAAGGACAGCCTTTGCTATCCTGCTAATCCAAAATTGTCGAGGGATTTCAGATCACTCTGGGGATACTGGAGTGATCACAGAAAGAATTTGTTTTCACCGGGGACTCTCCCCTTTTCTACATGTTTTCCCTTGTACTTGAAGAACAAAACACTCCACAAAACACAAACCTTCCTGTTTGCAGCACCTTCTCCAAAGTGAAGATTATGGTGATTTCTTTTTTCTATGAATTATTGCAGCTCTGCACAGTGTAATGCGTTTGCTACCTAGGCCAATTTCCTGAACAGAGACACAGAGCAAGAAATATTTTATGATACAAAGCATCATCCTAATGACATTTCTTCCCAGAGGGAGAGACAGACAGAGGGA
This sequence comes from Corvus cornix cornix, assembly GCF_000738735.6. Classification (NCBI taxonomy): domain Eukaryota; kingdom Metazoa; phylum Chordata; class Aves; order Passeriformes; family Corvidae; genus Corvus; species Corvus cornix. Next base: position 49,622,401 of record NC_046333.1, read on the forward strand.
GAGAGGGAGAATTTTCTGTTTTCCTGCTTCCAGCTTTATCTACTTTGGGATCAACCATTCAATCCAAGCTTAATAAAGTAATTAGGTCAGTGTGAGGCAGTTTCCCAAGGGCAGAGCCTTTTAGAATTTTTTGTTCTTTCTTAAATGCAGAGATGTTATCCAGTATAGCATGGTTCCTACAAATATTGTTATGTAATGTACATTTAATTTGTATATATAATGCAGCACTGCAGCCAGTCATGATTATTCAAACTAAACCTGGCAACATTTCAATGTCAATTTCTCTTTCCCATTTTTCTTTTTTGTCTTATTTTTCAAGACCCAAAGAACTTATTTTTCTTGAAAATATTCTTTTTCTCTGTTGCTACCAGCAACCGATGGAATTTTTCTCAACCCTGAGGAAACTGTATTTGAGCTCAATTAAGTGCTTTGTCACTGTCTAAATGAGTACCTTGTGGCAGCAAGTGACCATCATCTCTACACCACAATGTGCACAAAGTTGTATCTGTATGGGATATGACAAAGAGGTCCATATTTAACTCACAATGCCTTTAATATATTTTCCTGTTATTAAATTATATGCATGTCCCATGACATTCTCTACACTGCATTTTTGTTGTAACTGTACTTTTGTTTTGTTGATATGAGTAACAGTCAACTACTGTCTCTGTATTATTTTATGTACAAACGTGTCCTGCATCAGTTTAGCTATAAAGATTAATTGCTGGAAAGCCATAAAATACTTCTGTGCTAGCTAATCAGTTTAAGTAGCAATAATCTCTCTGAAACTAGAAATTCATTAATTAATCATCCCAACCGTAAATACAGTCTAGGCAGAAAAATCAATAAAAACCCCAACCACTCTTTTAAGGTCAGATGTTATCAGCCAAAACTCTACTGTTTTACTTATGCAAGACTGCACATCTAGTTAGAGATAAGGCAACCACTGCTAAAAAAACTCTGTGTATGTGATTAAGAATTTTCATAAAGACCTGGGAAAAAAAAGCCTTTTCAATTTTACTAATCTTGCTTTTTACCTCATCCTTCTCACACTATTGCCGTTGCATTTTAAGCAGACCACCAGTAACAGAGAATTGAGTAGGATTTTCACTTAGCATAAGGAAAAAGGGCAGTTTTGATCAGTAGTGAATTCGTAGTCTTAATAGTTACTATTCTTTGGAAGGACTTGGGAGATTTTCCTATGTATGCATATAAATTCTACTTGGTGAAAAGTTTTACGTATGTTCTGAAAATTCATGAATTATTGATCAATAAATTATTAACAGTTTTTCATAAGAAAGGATGGGGTGGGAACACTCAGAGATAATTGATGTAAAACCAGCTAAACCCCATTATTTTTCACACATATGATTACAGTGTGGTACTCAGTAAGACAAGATGCACTGTGTACTGAATCCTAAATTGCTACCAGATTTAGCTAAATCATAAAGATTTATCTTACAGAAGAATTTTGAAAGAGAAATCTGTCAAGGACTACTAAGCATATTAAGTGTCTCAAAGACAGACATTTTGCAGATACCTGAGACATATACTCTTACAGTTTTCATGCATCCTTTTCATAAATATCAGCTTCAGACCTTGACAGAGGCAAGCACTTCAGCTGTTAGTCTTTCTTTAACATGAGTGTTTCTTATCTCCTGCCCTAGCTTTTGCATTGTGTCACTCGCTCGTCCATACTTCTTTCAGCAGATGGCATTAGTCAACATGACCCATGAATATAAACCAAACAAAAGGGGGTTGATTGTTTCAGAAAAGGAAGTCTTCATCAGAGTACAATAACGAAGTGATCTGATCTATTTTCATTTTGGAAATTCCAGCCTGAAAGTTAGGAAAAAGAGAATGAAATGGTTCTGAAATATGTGTCCTAATTCATTACATAAGGTAAAGGAGGAAACTAATTTTCCAGGAGAAAAATGTGAATTGAAGTGCATTATTTAACTCAAATATTTCCTAAAAAGTAAATGTAACAAAACCTTTCCAAATTCCATCTCTCAGGTCTGTAATAAAAGATTCTTCTGGTGAAATTATTATGTACTACCAAATAAAATAGTTTATTCCATTAAAAAGGTAATGTTAAAGAATCCAGTTCAGCAAACTAATGAGTAGCTTTGCCAACCCTACACATTTTACAAATGTCTTTCTCTTTGAATACACCAGATGAAATGTATTTGACTACTTCTGATAATGATGTGCGTAGATTTCATTCCTTCTTCAAAAATTCAAAAATCGTTCTAGTTATCAATGAGGAATTACCATGCAAAGTGGGAGAAAATCTTTTGGAGGCTTTTGGGTTTTTTCAGCAATACTGAAAGTGATTTTAAGAATATGTTAATTCCCAGAAAACAGACCACAGCAATGCCCAGAAACACAATGGCAGCTGAGCTGCTTGAAAGAGCATTCAAAGCAGGGCTAAACCTGTGTGGCTCACCTCTGCCTAACCTGGGGAAAACAACTTAGGGACTTTGAAAGAGAGACAAGGAAAACTTAAAACCAACCAAAACCATGCTTGTATAGGTTACTCACCAAGTGAAGTCATCGCTCTGCTTGTGAATCTTTCCCAGACATTCTGATCTCTTCCGAAATGTCAGGAGCCTTCTCAGCAAAGGTGCAAGTCACCTGCAAATTTACAGGCTTTCATAAACTGCTTTTTTTTGAGCACAATATTTTCATAATAGATTTGTTTTCAATCTGTGTTTCACCTTTAGCATTGCCTGCTAGGGATATTTGCAGTTGACATCATGTTGAACACCGTCAGTGATTAAACCATTTCAGACACCTGACAGGTACTACTCCTCATACTCTCCCTTTTCCTCCCCCCGCCTTTTGATAGCTTTCATCCTTCTCCCTTTAACTATGAGCAGAAGAAAACTTCTCAGTTTGCTGAAACACACCTAAGCTGCACACTTAAAATGAGACAATGCAGGTGATGAAAATACTAATTTTTGTGTAACCATCCAGTGTAGAAAAACTGCAGAGCAATCTCTTTGGAAAAATACACCACTAAGAATTGATAAACCTGTCTCATGGTCCGCTGAAAGAGGATTCTTTCATTGTGACTATTTTTCCAAGCAGCATTCTTTTCCTCATAAAAAGACCTCATTGAAAATTTAATAGAAAACCTTCAAAAGAATTTACTTATTTATACGGTATTTCAAATGTTTTCAGAGAATGAGCATGTTCAACAGCATAATGCCTAGAAGTATTATTTTAAAAATTATGGGGAAAAACTTTATGTGACAAATCATTAATATGCATTCATGTTTAAAAGCAGAAAAATTCTCATAAGTTATCTTTACTTCAAGATGGAGTTTTGCAATTACAGATGTTATGCTATTCAGAATGCAATTTACTTTGTTGTTAAAATCTGCTTTGCAGAACTGAATGCATTTAAGACTGCAGCTGGGCAGGATGATTTCAGTGTTCATTTCAACTTTATAAAAATTTTGTAAATTGCATCCTTACTTCAGGAATTTCTTTCTGAAAAGCATTTTTCATTGACTTTGTGTCTAACAATGAAACATAACTTTTGCTAGATTAATATAATGAAAAGAATTGCTGCTCTATTTTTACTTTTCTTGAAAAAAGAGAAATTTATTTAGATGATAATTTTATGTATGTTTTGCTAAAATTGGAAACACATTGAAAGCTTTTATTGCTCCTACTTCTGTGCAGTTTAAGGGAAATGATTTTATAGAAATCTTCCCCATCAAGAAATAACCAAGAAAATTAATTCCATTCAAACATCTGCAGCATTTCTGTGTATTCCTAATTTGGCAGTTCTTGCAGGGGTGATTTTCACAATGTGCTTAGCACCACCCTCAGGAAATCTTTAAGATGTTTCACATAAAACTGGAGAAATACCATATCACTACTTTCTAAGATATTTGCTTATTTCTTTCAGGAAAAGCTAATTATATGTGACATATGAACAAGCATGAGAACTCATGCATATTCCAAGTTAAAATAAACCTATAGCCTAAAAGAAATATTTCCATAATGGGTAAGATGAACAGCAGGTGAGAAAAAGATGTATGGGGGAGAATCACAGATTATAGCTACCCATAGCTAATTGCTGCTTAGATGAAACATGTGCATCTGTTTTCAGCAATTAGTGTGGAGATCAATAGAAAACATATATATTTAATTAGACATATGGTTCATTTTACTATAATTGGAACCCCATGTCACTTCTGGCTCTCCATATGCAGTATGGTCTAAAATGTTTTCTAGGGTGTGTTTGCATCATATGGAAGGTGAAGTGGAGACACAAGCTGATACTCAGATCTCATTGTCTCATGGTGCTGTTAAATGTAGGCATTTATGGTGATTTAACCAGACCAGAAAACAATAAAACTTTGATTTTGAATGTCATTTAACCCTTTCCCTGATGTCTAACCACATTGCATGTCTTGTAATAATCACAACTGTTAATACCACATCTGTTCACCAGTATTTGAGCTTACCAGTATTTTGAATTAAGCCATTTCCCAAATCTCTAAAAATTGAAGCAACTTTTATTTTTATACCTTCTGAGAAACAGATACATTCAGAATAAGGAAGAATGGTTATGAAATAATGAAATTTTACTCACTGAATATCTCTTAATCAGTGATTTCAGTCAAATCACAAAAATTATCAAGCAAATTCTGAATTGACAAACCCACCGCAGCTCCCCAAATGTGTTGATTTATATAATATTTGGTTACTCTATGTCAGTCTCATACATATTAAACTGTAAACGAGGGGAAGCTTCCTCTGCAGATACAAACAGCAATAGAATGCAGGAGGGAATTAGTAAAGCTTGTTCTCAATGCCCATACTGTCTGTATATGTGTGCTATCATAAGATGTGTTCATAAACATTTTAGATGTTTAGCTCCAGTGTCTATCCTAGACTATTTTATATGCTCATTTAAATACTCCAATATTGCTTAGCAGATTATTTTATTAATTTAGCAGATATAAAATTAATTATATCGAAACAATATAGTGAAAATCACAGCTTTAGTATAGTTCTTGCTCAAAATACCTCACATTGTAAACATCTGCCTGGCCCAGGCTAATGGATCTATTTTAAGCAGAACTAGTTAACAGACAGAGCAAGAAAGCTCTGTTAGAGAGGGTAAGGGAAATGGCAGATGGAAAGCTGCATCAACAGTAGTTGACTTTCATGTTAAAGATTCTGTGTTAGGTCTAATAAAGGATGCAGACACCAAAAAATGTGGCAGTGAAAGTACTCTTTGAAAGACAAATGGGTATGCATGACCTGTGAAATGACCCCATAGCTAAAGCATACAAACAGAAACTAAGAGCTGAAGTAAATTAGATCTTTCATCTGGATGAGAGATTTCAAAACCACATATCAGGAGAGCAACTTTGCAACCAGATATGGGATATTCCGGGTGAGGGAACTTCCTGGTTTTACGCTCTGGTAATATCAGGAAAGGATTGATGTTTAATATGGAGAGAAGAACAGAAAAAGCATTAAAGTACTGCATCTTAACTTTGAATCCCATCTATCTGCATTTTCTAAGGTGAGATATTCAATGTGCATAAACCACCTTTGTTTCCAAGATTATGTTTCAGGAATGAGTATCTTTGAACCAAATATTATGAACACTGGAGTCAAAACTGAGTATTTCCTCCCAATGCCCTTCACTAGAATATTTGACCATATACACTGAAAATGTTACTTTTCAGTCTAGCATGAGTATAAACAAATGATGATTTCACTTTTCCCTAATGTATTTGCTTAAAAACTTCTGCAGTTGTTATGCAGGCTTTTTATGAGAGGTAGAAAATACAGATTTAGCATGCCTCAAGCTGAGGAAAAATTTAATCCTTTCCTTCCATTTCTTAGGGAACATTCTAAGCTAGTATTAGGCAACATCACCACAATCTTTTCTGAAGTCTGGTCTTGACAGAGGAGGTCTGGGAAATTATTACTCTCAGGAGCCTTAAATTAAAAAATCTCTCTAATTAATTTGGGGAGAAATTAGACAAAGCACTCTTCAAAACAGAGCAAGGTTGGGTTTCAGGTTCCTGAAGAATGTAAAAATTAGAGTAAAGGATTCATGGATTTAGAGAAAGTTTATCAGGAAGTTTCTAGGTTGCAATCTTGGGTACAGATCCTGAAACTCTGTCCATATCTCCTTTAAAAATTTAAGTCCTTTTCTTCTTATACACATCCCTCTTTAACTACACAAGCTCCCTCTTCCCTGTCTTTATTCACTCCTTATTGTTAGAGACATCCATCGACCCAAGAAGACTTTCATCCTAAGGCAATAGCTGCATAAACACATATTTCCAGCAAACAAATCAGTTGCATTTATTTATTTTGTCAGAAAGTTGTTCTTTATCTTAATTATATAAATGGGCTCAGAACAGAACAGTAAGAGAAAAAGTGTTAGAAAAGCCAAGGAACATAATGTAGTTTCTTTCTCATGCATTGCTTCAAAGATACACTTTGTCCTGCTTAATACTTTTTCCTTCTTGACCCTTAAAAGTGAAACTGTCCAGAACAAAAGTATTACTCTTGGACTGATGCCTATGAATATTGTCAGTAATTGCAGGAATTAATGGGAATTTCTAAGTGTAATTGTGATTGAATAAATTGACATCATTATCTTTGTTTTACAACGGGAAATTTCTTTCATCGGTATCTGAGTTCTTGCTTGCCTCATGCTGCTGCCTTGGATATTGGTGCTGGACAGAGGCCTGGGCATGGAGTGCACTGAAGGCCAAAATACAAAGAAAAACAAAAGAAGCAAAAAACCATCCCTGATCCCTCTAGAAATCCATTGAAATTGAAACAGATTATGAAGTTTTGTTTTTGCAGAGTTGACAGAAGTGCAGCTGGTTCAGCCAGGGAACAGAGGGAGCTGTGCTGAACTCCAGTGTGACGTCTCGTCTGTAAGAGAAGGAAGGGGACAACTTGCATGACAGTAGCAGTCCACTTTGTGAGAGGTACTAACAGTTGATTTCATCCTTCCCAATTTTGCTCAAAATGGTTGCATAACTCAGGATAGTATCAGATATTTTGGCTGACAAGGCCAGGTTTATTGTAAGGGACACTTGAGACACCTTTGCACCAAGAGCATGTCCCTACTCAGGATTTGCTGGGCTTCCCAGCTGCATCTTGGCTGCACAACAGAATGTGTCCCACAAATGGTAGATGTAATAAAAAAGCATAATCAGGCCAATATAAATGAGCAAGAGTGTTTTTCCCAGCTCTCAGGAGGTGACTAGCTCAGTGGTGTTGATGAAAGTACTGCACTACATTGGAGGTTGTTACAACAGCAAGCCCTGTGGCAAGGCAGAAGGGAAGTTTCTGTGTGAGCAACACTGCCGGTGTCTCCCTGTACCTGCCATGAGCCCGGGCCCTCTAACCAGGACTTAAGCACTTAAGACTGATTCAACACTGTGGGAAACACAAAAGGTGGAAAAGATTTCAGATGCGAGAAATAAAAGCAGGTTTCAGAAAATGAAGCAAAAGGACTTAAGGTTCAGCTTTGCCTGTGAAAAGACAGAGGAAGATACAGCTATACAGCAATCAAGGACATTAAAATCAATGGTTAGAGTTTCTAGGCTTGGCCTAGATAGACTTTGAAGTTGCAAAAAATATGCTTAGCAAGATAGATAAGTTTAAGCCTTGTAATAGAATATTGTGTATTGTTAAGGCATAACAAGCCAGCATTGTGTTCAACAGTTGTATGTGCACTATTATGGATTGGGTAAGACAGCTGTCTGTAACTTTTAGAAGCATGCTGATTGGCTGAGAAGCTTTTAAGAATGCTCCGTAACCATGATGTTTTTGGATGATCTTGGCAACGTGAGCTCTGTACCATCTGTGTCTCAACTCGGTATGTGAGACTGATAACGGAATAAAATAATAAAAGGCTCCTGGAGCGCCTGTCCAGGCTCTCCATCCTGTTGCCGAAAACGCCGACATAACACCTTCTGCAGGTTACCACTCACACAGAGGTTATGCCTCTGTTCAGGCTAAAGTGATTAGGTTTTACCCCAGACTCTGCCATGGAGTAGGTGTTGGCAAATAACTGGCTTTTTGTGTCTAGCCCCACTCTTAAGAATCAAAGAGACAATAACTCTAAATAAAAGGTTGTAACACAGTCTTGTGATTTTTCACATTTTATGTGTGAATTATAAACTTTATAAGGAGTGATGAGTTTATCATCTTCTTTAAACTGATTTTAAAGTTCTTTTGTCATCAGGAGGGTAGGTCAAGGCCAGGTAAATGTTTATGGACATAACTGCATTGCCTAGGGAGCAGAGATCGGTGGTAGGAAATGCAAAACCCCTGCTGCCAGCTCAGTGGAAAGCCCACTGCTTGCAGTCATCTCACTAGCAACTTCTGTAAAGACTCAGCTGCTCCAGGGAAATGGGAAAATGTCATCTCCTCCCAGCCCACAGTTATTTAAATGCTCCAGTGTCAACCAATATTATACTGCTTTTATGCTTTCTTCATTAGATCTGCCTTTATGAGAAAGCCACCCTTGAAGTCACTTGACCTCTTGGTGCCTCAGTCAGCACAGATGGAACATTGAATAAAACCAGGATGTTGCTAGAAATCATATGACTCATTTGGACCAGGGAGGGAGGGCATTTTTGGGAATTGTTTTTTTTTCTCCTTGAATAAATAAGTTTGACTAATCTAATTAGATGCAAAGGTACACAGATTCTGTTTCGCAATAATGTGTTTTCACAGTCCAGCAGACATCTTTAAAAGGTCAACAGTTGTATGAGAAAAAACAGCATACATTTTGATTTGAAGCAATGCCCTTACTTCTATTCAGATCACTGGATCACAGGACCACAGCATGGAAAGTATTGGCATATAGATGATATGTGCTTTACGTGTCAAGACTTTAATTTATGTTATAAGTCTATTTAGAACTATAACTGAATTCTTGTTACATGTAAAACAATTCAATAAATGGAAAATAAAATTTTTTTCTCAGAATCAAGATACCACAACCTACAGTGATGACTTTTTTGCTATCATGATCCAGCAGCCTCCCCAAAGAGCTGCCAGCAATTGCCTGGAGGTCATGAGCTTGTTTCCTTCCCTTTTTTTCTGGCCTTCTGCCAAAGCAGACTTGTTCAGACATCAAAACCAGCTCTACTTGCTGCTTCAGTATACCAACAATATCTAATGATCCTGCTCTGCCAAATCATGGAGTGGATTTACTAAATTACCATTGGAAGTAGGACTAAAGATACCATGTTGTAATGAAATTCATTCAAATCAAAATCCCTGGCAACCCAGGTGGAAGCAGTAAAGCTTGAAACCTCAAACCTGAAAAATGCACACATTATCTATTAATCCACCAGATGGACAGATTATAACTATTTTTCTCTTGTCTTTTTTTTGATTTAAATCACTTAGACATTCCATTATAAAGTACCTTACTGCAAAGAAGAGGTATTCAAATATTCAATGTATGTGAAGCTGTCAAATAGTGAGCAATTCCAGGAGTCTGACTCTTGTATTTAGATGTTTGCAATGCAGACTGAGAAATTTTGGAATGAGTATAGCAGGAATTCTAGTACAATCTCAATTTTATGTATCTGGACACATAATATCTCTGCTTGCAAGCAAAGAGCAAAGTGGTTTTGATTGGAATGCAACATCCTACCATTCCTCATTATTGTGGCACACTGCTAAGCAGTGCATAGTCAGAAGATTCCCTTTCATGGTGCCACAAGCTCCTTCTTTAACTTTGGCAAAGGGACCCTTCACCTCATCACTCCTGATATTTTCATTTAGCTTTCACATTTGATTTCAAGATCAGCAAAGGTTGCGTTTAAACCATGACATTTTTACAGCTTCACATGACTTTTGGCACCACCAATGCATTATGAAAGGTTTGTGAGCTTTAACGGGTCAGTCTGTTAACTGACCAAGTTGCACTAGTGTCTGAACAGGAAAAGATTGAATCAGGATGATCTCAGGATACCAAAATGTCTCTGATGCAGTGGCCCTCTTAAAATCCTGACATCCATTTATTGGGAGAAATAAACACTGTAATAATGGTAGTAAACTAAATGTCTGCACACACAGTATGAGAAAATGACATATACTATATGACTTGAAAGTTCATAAAAGCAGCACAGACGAAGCAGATGCATTAGTAGATCAGAAAAAAGGGCAACAGTCAGTTCCAGAGGACAGGATACACAGGCAGTTTAAAGACATGGCTGGAAGCCCAAATTCTAAGAGAAAGCCTTTGTAGAAAGGGTGACATTAGTTAGCATGGCTATTAAGTAGGAGCTGTGTTCAGTCTTAGAGTCTACTGGTTTCTGCTCACAGAAGGTGTTGATAGTGTCACTGAGAAGGGACCAGCCCACTAAGAGGGACAAAGAACAGGCTGCAGCTGGTGCACACTCCAAGTTCACACCACAAGTTCAGGAGTCCTGGGAAGCATTTTAATGTCTCCAAACCCCTTCAGGGAAGGTGTAACTCAAGATGTATCTGTGCCTAAGCACAACAATAGTCTCTGTCTTAACATGACAGATACTCTTTAACTTAAACATACTCACAGCACAAACTGTATGGATAAGGCTGCTTGTTATTTACAGTGTATTTCTCTGAATCCCACCTTCTCTCAGGTAGTGATGTGTCCTGTTAAGTACCCTATACATAAGACAAATAAAGTTATATTGACCACGATCACATGTTTGTTTCATAACCCCTTGCCTATTGTGAAGTGCTGGTAGAACTGTGTAATCCAGAGACCTCCCTCTTGACCTACTTCAGTGATAACTGCTTTTTGTTCCATCCTTTGATAAACATTATTTCACATCTGGAAGACAGTCCCAGATACTTTAATATCTGTAACAGATGTTTTGTATATAATTTAAAAATAGTTCTTAAGTGAAAGTTTAAAGAGCTGCTGCATATTACTTTTATTATTGTTCTTATTTAAAACAAATAACTTGTAAGTTAGCTTCCTCCACCATTACAGCAATAGAAAAGTAAAATGAAATTCATTTAAGTATGATAGAGTTTACCAGACAGCAAAAGTAATTTTAATGAATTTTTTTGAATAGCGCTATTATTAACCATCAATGCAAAATCCTGCTGCAGAGCTGCACCCCACACACGTATTAGAAGGCATTATCTCATACCCAATCTCCTTGTAAGTTATAAAAAGCATTTTTACTCCTCACAATCTGTAGCTAATCAAAAGTTATTGTTTATTTACAAATTTCAGAAGTGGCTTAAACTTTGATGTTAATGCTGTTACAGGGGTATTTTGTGTGCAGATGTGAACTCCCTAGGCATAAAACTTCCAGTAGGTTTCACTGTCCATTCTCTTTCATTGATATTGTCTCTCACTAACTTTTAAACCTCTGTTTTTGTGATTTCGCTCCAATTCCTATCCAGGTATAACAGAAATGCAGCAGATGATGCCAGTAGGCCTTTCTGTTTGAAATCTCAAAGATGGGGTAAGTGTGGGAACAGCAGTATTATGGCAGACCTATTTTTCTCTCCACAACCCCCAGCTGAATCACACTAACCAGTGGCTCTGTTGCTTCTGCTCTGGCTTTTAAAAAGATTTTCAATCCTCAGGGTGCTCTAAATGACAGACATTTTGAGTGAATTCTTGAGGAAACTCATTCCCACCCAATAGCGTAAGAGTTAAGAAAAAATCCTCTCTCCATGTTAGAAGTGGCTGAACTTTGTTACCTAAACGCCAAATAGGTTTTTTCCCTTTATCTGCATCTCTGTCTCCACCCAAACGTATGTCTGCAGAAACTTCTGGTTTGTAAAGTTGCTGGACTGTTCACTGAGTTAGCCACAGTGATTCTGAACTTTATTGCTAACGGGACTGAAGTATTCACAATCCAAATATCCACTTCCTCAAAATGAATAAGAAGAAAAGAAAAAAAAAGAAATCTTAATTTTGCCACAATAACAGTATGAATATATACTGGGAAGTTTATTACGCTATAAATCGCTGTTATAAAGGAGTTTTCTTTGGAACAGTTATAAAATTAATGAAAAAAAGATAAACAGAGTGATTCATATATTCATGTGAACTCTGCTAAGCTACTTATGAAGTGAATGAGGATTAGTGGTTTGTAAGAAGTCTCTGCTTTCTTAGCTATGAAATTTTGGTGCTTGATGGAAGAGTCTGATTGAAAATAATGACCTCATCCACTGATTTACAATTGACCATTCTGTTACTAGGGGTATAAAGAGGCTTTCTGCTAATTATAGCTTATTTGGGCTCATTAGGTAGAGACTGACATTTCTCATAAAATAAGAGGGTATGCTGGAGACATGTATGTCTTAGCTATGGTCTGGAATTCCGGTATCATTTGAGGACTGCAATTTTGAAAAATAACTGAAGACCTCACAGGCTGCAAAGAGGAGGAAGCAGACAGTATAAAGGCTGGGCACCGTGCCACTGTAAATACAGAAGTGTTTGTCATCCATCACACCACTGGTCTGGGCAGTACCCAGAGATATGCCTACAGGCCAGACTCAAAATCCGGTTTCGTGGTTCTCAAAAACAATTAACTGAAACAGATATTTGTTTAAAGCTTTATTGCTTATGGATCTTATATGAAGTATGTCCATAGATGACCAAATCACATGTACTGACTCATATTCATGTAAACCTAAGGAAATTACAGTGTAGAAAATGTTCAGATTAGGAGCTGTAGCGTTGAAAAATGTTTCTTCCTACATGTGGGAAGACAGAAAGAGTTAAAAAAGCAGAATTTGATCCTGAAATATCACAAAGATCCTTCTATAACCTATTATCGAAATGGCATGAGCTTTTTTAAAATATTCTGCCTTCATAGGCTTTTTGACACACTTCCAAAAGTTCTGCAAACCCAGTGAAGTCAATGAAGTTTCTCAGTTATAACTGAGATTGAAAATATATCTTATTGAACTTTGTCATGATTTCTCTTTTGAGAGAAAACATAGACAACCATGATTATGAAAAATTCCTGTCAAACCATTTGTATATTCAAATGTTTTTGTAATATTTGCAAACAACTCTGTGAAGTTTTGGGCCTCACTTTCTTCTGATGTTGAGGACTGGTGCGTACATAAGGTACAAATGTATTTCTTCTTGCTTGCTTCTGAGTAAAACAATGATTAACCATAAATTCCTTTTCCTAACTGTGTAGAAAGAATATCTTGGCAGATTTCCCACCTTCAAGCATTTGTATGTCTCAGTGGAGGCATGTGGTCTGAGAGCACCTTTTAATACTAATATAAGCCTTGCCATAGCGACATGAGTGTTGCCACAAAAAGGTCACTGAAATCACTTAGAAAAATAATTTGAATTACTGTGGGGAAAATTACAGATTAAGACCAGCTTCCCAAGACTGTTGTAACACACTATTGTTGCAGTATCACACTCTGGCTCAGTTTTGCATTCTCTGTCCATTTGCAAGGAAACATGGCTAGATTTTTCATTAGGTATAAATAGCAAGAAGTAAGAATACATGGGACTCCAGCTTTAATGGTCAGTAATTTGCAGCATTTACAAGTGATTTATACTGAGCACAGATAGTCAACAAGGTTTGTAGGCCCAGACCCGCAGAAGATGTTCTTTCCCTTCATGGCAGCGCTCAGGAAAATGTCTGTAAGGGTGGTAAACCTCCTCCAAGTGTTCAGGGCTTTGGTGAAGGAAGGGATGAAAGAACTCAGCCCTCAGAGTGACATCAGTCAGATGCAGAAACCGACTGGTTGCAATTTTCAGTGCTTTAGGCTGATCCATCTGATACACTGTAGGACACAGAAGGCAGAATTCTTAATAAATGGAAACCAAATTGTGCGCCAACAAATCTACCAGTGCAGAGCTGAGATTTGAGGCAGGCAACAGACCTTAAAACTTCTAAGTGTTCCTGACTTCCTCCTCACAGGAAAACAGGGAACTCGTCTTCTCCTATGTGAGTCTGGCCATTGTTTCCATTACAAGAGCATTAATTATAGTAAAAAAGGATAGGAGAGGTACATAATGAACAGTTAACATATTTCTTCTAATCTTTCCCTTCATTTACTGTCTGTTCCGTAAATCACTGGCACAAGATTTTCCCCAGGAAAAGTTGAGTTAATAAGCAAACCCCTTAACCTGAAGAAAATAACACTGAAATCTTCCAAACCCATCCTAATAAACTCCTACACAATTCTGTGGTTCCTGAGTTCAGGCCAGAAGACAGACAGAAATATAATGAGGAATCATCTCTGGGTAGGCCCCACTGTCGTCCCTTCTTCAGACTACACTGTGACTCCACAAGCTAAAGTAATTTGCAAAGGAACATTCACTATGCTTTTGTCTTAAGTTTGATCATGTATTAAAAACAGGATCAGAGGAGATATAAAAACCCCCAATATCACTCCAGCTGTACTCTTGAGTTCTACTACTCTGAGGAAAAAAGTCATTTCATGCTTTTTTTGAGAGAACTCTAAAGTAGAATGAACAAACTTCTGTTTTTAAATGAGATGTACCATACAACTCAGCTAATCTTTTTTTTAAGCTTTGTAAACCCAAATATCTTCCTTAAGAGATTTCTGAAAAAATTCTAGGCTTTTCAGCGCCTCTCTACTTTGAGTTGGTGCTTAAAGATGTAAAATCTTTTTGCCTTTTGAAGTCATCATTTGTCAAGGAAAGGACTAAGGAAAATTTATAGACTGTATCTGGTACTTTGGGCAAACATGAAAATATACATCAGAAAAGAAAAAAAAAAGAAACCTTACAGTTTACTTTTATCATGCGCTCAAGAATCACCAAAAATATTTCACAAGAATCAAATAGCTGGAATAGGTGTGGCTGATGTGAAGCAGCCTGAAAGGACAAGAAAATTCATCTGTTCTTGGACCTTAAACTGCTGCCTGATAAGTATTTCTCATGATGATGACAATTTCTTTGCTGAAGCTGAGAGACGGTGGCATGAGTGGCAGTTATGAGATGATACCATGTACAGAGAGTAAGTTTAGATTAGTTATTAGGAAAAAATTCTTCACTTTGACTGTGGTGAGGCATGTGAACAGGTTGCCCAGAGAAGTTATGGATGCCTTATCCCTGGAAGTGTTCAAGGCTAGGTTGGATGGGTTTTGACCAACCTGCTCTGGTTGAAAGTGTCTGCTCACAGCGGAGGGGTCGAACTAGATGATTTTCAAGGTTCCCTTCCAAATCAAACAATTCTATGATTCTGTGATATAGAGAATCTGTCCCCATTGCTGTTGTCAGCACCATGGAAGAGCCAATTGTAACAGCATTTTTATCCAAGGGAATATGTGGAGACCCCCCCCTTTGAGGGACCTTGGTGTTGAAAATTGTCTGAAAATGACCCTCAAATAACTAAAAGAAGGCGTCATCCTGAATCTGCTATATTGCATAATCAAAGAATCAAGGAATAAATTAGGTTGGAAAAGACCTCTAAGATCATTGAGCCCAACCTATGACTGAACATCCCCATGTCCACTAGACCATGGCCCTAAGTGCCACATCCAGTCTTTGCTTAAACACCTCTACGGATGGTGACTCCACCACCTCCCTTGGCAGCCGATTCCAGTGTCCAATCACTCTTTCTGTGAAGAAATTCTTTCTAATATCCAACCACAACTTCCTCTGGTGCAACTTAAGGCTACGTCCTCTCATCCTGTTGCTGGTTACCTGAGAGAATAGGTCAACCCTCAGCTGGCTACACCCTCTTTTCAGGCAGTTGTAGAGAGTGGTAAGGTAACTCCTGAGCCTCCTTTTCTCCCAGCTAAACAACCCCAATTCCCTCAGCTGCTCATCATCAGACTTGTGCTCCAGACCCCATCCCCAGCTTCACTGTCCTTGTCTGGACATGCTCCAACGCCTCAATGTCCTTCCTGAGTTGAGAGGCCCAGAACTGGACACAGCACTTGAGGTGTGCCCTCACCAGCGCTGAGTACAGGGGAAGAATGGCTTTCCCAGTCCTGCTGGCCACACTATTCCTGATACAAGTCAGAATGAGATTGGCCTTCTTGGCCACCTGGGTACATGCTGGCTCCTGTTCAGCTGCTCTCTGCCAGCATCCCCAGGTCCTTCTCCACTGAGACACTTTCCTGTTGGGCTGCATGGGGTTATTCTGTCTCAAAGTTTTGCCCTGAAAAGCAAGGAAGCTAGAAAATTACTGTGCTGTGATGAAGTTATTAAGGACGCCAAATGAATCATGCAAAAGAATAATTTAAAACACACACGCCCCCACCACATATATATGGCAATAGGGATTTTACCTAACTAGCTTAATTGCTTCCAAGACCTGCTGACTTGTCAAGTGTACAGGATGGCAATGAAACAGCTCTGCTGAAGTCCAGATCATCCAATACCCTGCCAATTGACACTTAGAGGCACAGAGCCACCTGTGTGCTCCTGCTTCTACTGAGCTGGGAAATATACAGAAGTATCCCACATAGGACGTGTAGTCTTGAGGAGTACAGAAGAAAACAAGGGGAAAAAATCAACTATGTCTTGACAAGTATTTAAACAGTTTAGAGTAAAAATGCTGGGGACCACACATTCAACACACAGAAGAAACTAATTTTTATAAACCTGCTTACCATCCATGCTGAGCATAGGACAGGGCAAGGGTGATCTGGGGTCCTGTCTTAATGCATATGCACAAAAAAGCTGGATTGTTGTCACAAAGATAGCCCCTAAATCTGTTTAAATTAAACACATACAATTAAATACAATTATTAAATACAATTATTAGTCATCCTTCAAAACATAAAAATGTTTTAGGATGGAGTAAATTGTAAGCATGCAATTAACTGAATTATTTTTTGCAGCTGACTTGCTGGTGGGATTTCGTCCGTGCTTATGCTGCACAGGCTTTCATTATTTTGCTTCCTGCTTTATGTTAGCTTTGTGATTTGTAAATATGTCACAAGGAAGACTGTTGCCAAGGGATACATCAAACTAACATTTTCTAATTAATAAATTAAAAATCAATAGCAGGTTACACCTAATCTTTCTGACAATCCAACTTGGAAATTTTAAAGTTGGTAAATGTACAACATCAATGAGCAAAGCTAACAATGATTCATTCTCCTTAAATAAATCCTGTTTCTCTTCCATAGGAAAATGTAAGAACTTTGCTTATATAGTAAGAACTAAGAGAAATTATTTATGAGAAAAAGATTAGTTTTTGATAAAGTACCACACACAAATTAAACAAATGAACTCATAAATGAACATATGTTAAAGAAAATGCAGATAAATCACACACCCCACCCCCGCTTCCCCAAACTATTAAAACTGAGATACTTTGTTCAGGCAAAAATATATTTCAGCCCTATTCTGTAACAGACCTGAAAAGAATTTATCTGGGTAGTGTCAACATTCAGCTTTCAGCTGTTGCACCTGAAATGCAGACAAAATATTTTGCTATTATCTGTACCTGTCTGAACTTGCTATACTTGCTACTCCAGGGCTGCTTTACACACTAGTATCTCTGATGCCTTTGCTTTGAAACAACGTTGTGGGAAATAAAGAGGTCTGTGGCACACCTACTTAATTTTTTTGTTATGCCTGCGTTATCAGAGCAGGAATGTACACATTGCAACCTCTCCTGTTCTATGTTAGTGTAGAGTGACTACAGAATTCTTTCTGGATTACTCTGCAATCTGCAAGAACAAGCAATTACAGTAGGTACAAATTATTACCCTTAGTACAAACACCCTTTACATATCATGTAAGCACAGAAGGCTTACATGGTAGCCATGCCCTGTAACTCAGTTATCTAAAACCCTGTTAAATGTTTTAAAGACCCTTTCACAGAGTTCCCCATCAGTATAAAAAAAGTAAAAAATAGTGTCAGCAGATATGTCACAGCCATGTTTTTAGCACTGAAAAGAATGAAAGATAATGGTCAATGAGACCTAAAATAACTCTTCAATTAGAAGGACAGTGGACATCCTATTTATTCAATCTAACCAAAACAAAAAGGTTTGCTTCATTGAAATAATTAGAAACATCAGAAAAAACAAGCAAGTTGGTAATCTAAAATAAATGTAAGCCATATTTGATTCTCAGTTGGACAGTTCCAGGAGTGCATTTAATTCTTATCTAAATTATACTGGGACAATTCTTTTTTATACACTCTAGTGGTTTTTTTCAGCTTATTAAAACTAGGCTTTAATAATCACTTTCTGCGTTGACTATTTATTCTTGCTTTATAGCTAAATCCTTACTCATGATAGAACTTTACCATTTATGCTGTTGCCCCTTTGTTGAATTAGTATTAACTCATTACCTTAAAAATATTTCTCAGAGGGTGTTTGATTATTTATAGGCTATTCCACGATTTTTCTCAGCCACTGGGGAAAAAGAAATCATTCAGCAATCATATTTTTGTACATATACTGAGATAATTCTGATAAATTTAGCTTAATTTTCCATGTGTTTAAGACACAAAAGAGTAGTGTAACCACAGTGGACAGACATGGGGCATGCATGAGGGATCACAGACTTGTAAAATTACTTTTCAGTAGTCCTAGGAGTTGTCAGAGCCTCTTCTACAACACTTGTAACTCTTTAGAGCTGGAACTAAGTTACATCAGGATTTCTCCACACAGATGTACGTGCTCTGGGACTGGCAGAGGATTGGGCACAGGGAACTGAAAGGTGTTCAGACAGAGAAAAAAAGTGGGGACAGTTTTCACACTGTCAGCAGCTAGTGGAAAGCTTGCCTTTGCCCACGGAGTTCTGTGTCCCCTGTAAAGTGCAGGCATAATACTGAATATAATGAAAAAAATAGATATCTTTTCAATGGTATATGATGCATAAAACATCTATTCTTGAGCCTCCTTTGCAAAAAATCTGAAGCTCAGCATCTCATCTTCATCTCAGATGAGATAACATCTGTCCTTCATTATCTCCACATGCAGGATTCTCTCTGATGTGTTTGTGAATAGCTCTTTTTTTTTTCTCTGATAAACCTGACATTACAGGACTCTAACTTGCATTAGAAAACAAGGGTACTTTTTGTTGAATTACTAGTAGTGAGTCTTTCAGAGTTATGTGTTTAATGAAAGTTTCCATAGATGGTGGATTTTATTTGGATGGCATTACACTTCCATAAAAACAGTAGGTCTTTATTGTTTCCATATATACCTCTTATAGTTGTTTTTTGAGCTAGTCACAGGGAAAGCTGATGTCATGTAAAACTTCTGTGAAGGGACCTTTCCAAAATTTTTTGGATCATTATCACAGAAACAGAATCAAGAACAAAAGTTTCTGAGAGGCCAGAGGAATTCTTACCAACCCACCTTTCTCATACTGAGGTGCAAGGTTCAGCTTAGCTGTTCTTGGCCATCCTTACACTCACACCAACCACAGAAATACCAATGAGTGTGGTGTTTTCTAGCCACGATTAATTTTAGACCTAGGTTTTAATTTCACCTATAGTGTCTGCAGATCTCTACAAATAAAACTTCCAGTCACCCACATATAGTGAGTTCTAGGACAACGTGTAGCACTAGCATACCAGATACCTAAGTCCTATCAGCTTCCTATTCCCTATTCCAGGATGAGTTTTATCTGTAGTTTCAGTTGAGCACTAAGTGTGTATGACCTCAAACTCCATGTATCTGGAGAAGATACCAAAGTGTTTTCCAAAGTTTCTGAAGACACTACAATAGGTCCATGAAATAATTTTGATGTTATTAGGCAAGGATAAAAATTGTCACAACAAGGTGAAATAAGTGACATGAATGAGGCAAGAAGAAATGCTAAGTATACCTTTTCCCTATCCTTGAGATGATGTTATATACATATATAAATATATGTATATTTCAGCAGGAATGTTCATGGTACTTTGCAGACATAAGAGAGCTCCTAGAGAATTTACCATTTAAGGTTATTTGTCATTGCTTTACATGAAACTACTAAACTTGGCAGGATCCATATTCTTTTCTAATATTATGAGGGATAAAATAAGCAGCCAGGGATCCCATAGACTGAGTAATGCTAAAAGAAGGTGTTTTATACTGTAAATCTGGCACCATCCACTTCTGTATCTGGATGCATCTGGTCTCAAGATGGCCTGGAGTGGAAGTGGACATCACGGTCATGTAAAAAATTCCTCTATCTCAGCTTGAGAACTTGGCTGCTCCCGAGCTGCAGGTGGTCCTCTGCTGGGGACACTGTCTCTTGCCAAGAGCCCTTAGCTGAGGTGGGAGAAAGGAAAGCTCCAGAGTTTCCTGTTTTTTTGAACTGAAGTGTCAATGACCATTATTTATTAACTGACAAAGGGGCCTTTTTCCCCTCTCTTTTAATTAGAATCTACAACAACTTGCTTTTCAAAGCTGAAAATACTTGAAATGATCCCAAGTAATATTCCAAAACCACTAGCCTAAAGCTGGCAGTTAGAAACCTAATGAAATCTGATCGACTGGCTGAGCCCTCCTTTTCCTACACACAAACTCACATGCACACACACTCCCCTTGCCCCAAATACACAAAAAAAGACCCCAGACAAGGCGAGCGCATTCCCTTTTAACAGCCATCTAAATTTGTCACATTTAGTGGACATTTTGGGATCTATACATGAGAGATTACACTTACTGCTTTGAGAGGCAAAATCTCCTTCATGAAACCTCCCAGAGCAGAGTAAGAAAAGTACATTCATTTCACAGGCTATATTTAATTGCATTCCAGGCTCATCACAGGGCTTTATAATCCTCTTCTGTGTGGAATATCTTCATGGTTTGAACTCCTCTTTAGCAGGGTAGATTTAGCATTTGCTGTGGGAGGGGGGAAAATCTAAATGAAGCTGTGCTGAGTTGCAGCAGCTGCTCCATCACAGGCTCTCTCCTTCCCCATTTAGCATGATCTTTATTCCAGCTCAGGCCTCTGCAGCACACACACACAAACACGCACACCGGCTCACAAGATGTGAGGGTTTTGTCTTTTAATGGCAGAGCTTGACAGGCAGCTTGCTGCTGAGGTTCAGCCAGATACAGCTGGTCAAAGCAGTGCTGCTCATTTACATCTGCCTCCCATGCACTGAATTCTGTCAGGGTTTATTTTTCATGGATGGACTTAATTGTGAGATGCTCAAAACCGAGAGAATATGGAAGATACAACATAAAACAAGCATCTGTTCTGTGACAAAACTCAAATGCTGACACAAAGAAGGGCTAAAGCTCAAGCAGTTTAAATGGCTGCATAGGTCTCATGTGTTTGAGTGCTCCAGGATTATTTAGTTTGTCTCATTCAGTCCTCCTCCTAGTAAGTTCTTCTGTCATAGCCTGCCCAAGGAAACAGCTGTTGTGCCTGTATTTGCAGTGTTTTGTATCTCAAGAGGTGCTTGAAGATTGTGATTGCACAGAAATAATTAAGACTATGTCACAGGTGTAAAAACAGCAACCAGTATAGAGATGGTGTATGACTGAAATGGTCTGAGGAAGGGGGACTTGGGATACGGAGTGGGCAGAAATTGGGGAGGTGGGAGATGCATCAGTAGTGCAGATGTGAAGTAGGAGCTTCTTAAATTTGGCTTGAAACATGCCCACATCACCTCGAGCCTATCTGGTATTGCGGGCCTATGCTTCTTTTGCAGAGGAATGCCTGTCTGCAACATGCTTATTTAAACTCATCAAACCATCTGTGTGTTGTCCACCTGTTCCTCTTCAGCAGCAGCAGGATCACTGTTAGCTGGTCACAGAGCCATCATGATATATTTGCCACCAAGTGGAAACTAATTTTTAAGACTTTTCTGAAGACATTATGGTGCCCAAAAGTTTTCACAGGGAAAATATTTCACCTCTCTGAAAACATGGAAAAAACCTCTTCTCTATAGATCTTCAGTCAATGACTGCCTCAAGGAAATGAAGGTTTGTAGGAATATAAAACTGGCATGTGGCGCTTTTCACGCAATATCGAGACTTTTTCAAAAGCACAGATATTTATGAGAAATCATGTTTCGTTTCCATTTGCACAAAGTTTTATCATGTGTTCTCATAGCTGTGTTTGATTACATATTTGGTGTCTCTTTCCATGAAAGCAAATCTCAAAAAAGAAACTTCTTTTGGATAACCCTACTTGGTATAATTGGGATATACTTTTTCCTATGCTAGCCTTTTTATAGGCACAGGAACATCAATGTTTTCAAAATATTCCCCACACATAATGCATATGCAAAGAGATACACTCAAATCTTACTGATTCAAGTGTGACTTCAGCATTGTAAGTTAAACACACACTGAAACTCTTTGCAAAATGGTGCCTCAAACACTTGTTGAAACCTCCCTCCTTCATACCAAAGGGTCATAATAATTTGGAGTTAGTGCTGCCACTCTGAGTACTTTGATCTATGCAACAAACTCTTCCTTGTTGTCTGCTGCCCATCTGTTCATCTCCTCTCCCCATGAGAGCCTCTGGGCTTTCTGAAGTCTTATTTAGGTGGGATGCAGCAGAAATTCATCCCTGATCTATGAGAAAGGCTAAAATGTTGACACTTTTGAGTCAGGGGTTAGAAACTGTATCAAATGTGAGGAGGAACAAATTGCCGCAAATTGCAGAAAACTGCTAGCAATCCGTGGAAGGAGGCAGAACTCAAACAAGAAATCCCACAAATTTCAGGAACCTCAGAATTCTTCTTGGCCATGGTGCCTTTACAGTCTTTCTCTAAACTCATCCTATCAGTGGCAAGTTAGCTACCCTTTGCTCCTTTTGTGTGTATCATTCTTTGCCTTTATTTTTTTTACAATCCCTTTCCCATCCTCCTCCTTACCTCCAAAAATATATGAGTAGATAAACAAGCAGTGACTGTGACCTCTCCCTGACTTTGCTCTGCTTCCAATAGAAACATGGTGCAGGTTGATGCTTGAGCAGAATTCATGATCATTTTAATCCTTTTGAAACAAATGTTTCTATGTTTTTGTCATCTGGAGCCTTAGGATAAACTTAGGAATAAGAATATTCTGTCTATATTTGTTTGCATAATTTTCAAGATCTTTATTTGTTTTTTATTTGTATACAGTATGGTGTTGCTGCCTGCTCCGAGCTTCCCCTCCCCCTCCCCAAGCTGAACCCCTTTGTTCTAAGCGTGGGCAAAACCAAATGTAACTCAAACTCTTTAGCAGTGTCTGACTGGCCAGTCACCCTGGGTCCGCCCCCAGTCCGCCCCTTTCCCCTTCTCCAAATAAAAGAGAGGACCAAGGGGAGGCCCGCCCTCTTTGGCTTTGCAGCTCTTTCTGCGAACATCTGTGTGCTTCTGTTTCTTTTGAAAGCTTCTAATTATTAAAATTAAGCAAGCTAAGAGCTATATTTCTCCCTCTTTGCTTCTGCTGGTGGCATTAGATTTGCAGCTACCATTTTGCCGCTTTTAGAGCTACTGAAATGCCAGATTGCCCGTGCTATCTCTCTAGGCTGCTCGAGGCTTTCTAAGGCATTGAACTACGAGCCTAGCCAGTAAAAAGCTGTAAGTATACCCCTCAGTATGGTGCTCACTACCAAATAGAGAGAGTGGAGCCTCTGTGGAGTCATAGCTGTCTGTGGAAAACCATTCAGAAATTTGGAACTCTCTTTCATGTTCAAGGAGTCAAACCCCTTCAGCAGATCAGCGCCACCCTCTTCTAGGCCATGAAAAGCAATATTAAACTCGTCATGATCACTAACTGGTTTGTCCTTTTTCTTTGAAATGTCATCATATGGAAGTCTGTACAAAGAGTAGGTTTTTTTTTCTTAATTCCCCCATTTCTTTCTGTCAGCTATTCTCCATCCTTTATGTTTATACTGTTTCTCTTACATAAGCAGTTCCAGAATGAGAAAAACTGCCTTGTCTGTCAAAGATACAAGAAATTTTGCTTTTTCACATCGATCAAGCACTTGACATGTGGTAGGTAGACAATGCAAAAGGTGCCACACCAAAACCCTGTGACTGAGCAAAAGACAACAAATATTTCCATGCCACCGCATTCACAACTCCATTCCAAATGCAATTGGTAACTAGTTTTGGGCAATTTGCAGTGTGTCTTCCAAAGGAACTTATGGGTTTGCCTGGAAGAAATGAACTGGATTGCCAGACTGCGTCAATTAATACTTTCTGAAATCGTGCATTGGGCTCCACATTGTGAGTGTATTCTCACAGGTTCGACTGTAAAATAAAGGAAGGCTAGGTCTCATCTTGTCCAGCTGGCAAATGTCAATATTTACACTTTTTTGTCTGCATTAAGAATTCATAACATCTTAATTTAGAGAACTTTAATGTAGGAACCCAATGTGTACTGATCTCTTTGGGCCCATAAAAACCATTTATTGTTTTTAAGAAAACAGAAGGATTAAATAAATACAAATGTATAAATGTGTTTGAATTTTCCCATGCTTTAATAGTTGAAGAAAGAGCTTCAAATGTGTGGTTATTTCTAGGACTTGCAATACCAAGTCTGAGATCAAGCAATTTTAAAAAATATAAATTTTATTGGAACCATGTTTTGCTTGCTCTTAAAAACCAACATTTTGGCTTTTAAACTCAGATAATTTTTGCGGGGAATTAATGCTTGCTGCTAATAACTGGATACCATTTCTAAGAAATCCAGGAACAGTCTTCTGATTAACAATTAAAGATCTCTTGTGAATTTATCACATGGCCCAGATTTAAATTTAATCAGGTTCTCCAGTGTCTTCATTTGCATTATTGAGAGCTAATTCCAGAATTAAGTGGCTTAGTTAGTTGCAAATTTTTGAAGGACAGTGATGATGTTGATTATTGCATGAAGCAAGCCTTGGATTTTTTAAGAATTTAGGGGAATTAAAGACCCAGCTTGCAGTGGAATGTAGACACCTAAAGCTCCTAAAGCTTATTTATATTATGACTAAAAGATGTTTTGTTACAGAGTTACCTCCTTAGACATTGCAGTGCTAACTATTAGTTAAGTTTTGACCTGAGACCTCTGTTGTAGGCAAGAACATGAGAAGTGCATGACCTGCATGCAGCACTGCCTTTCTGAATTTCCAGCCACCATCCATTAACAAAAAATTCCAGGCATGGCAGTGTGAAGAAATATCCTGTGTCAGGGAAAATCTAGTTTCACATCATGCTGTCTTAATAAATCATGGATATGAGCAGAACTAGGACAGCAAAGAAGACGAAACCTCAAGGTAATGGTCAGTGGGTGAATATGTCAGCTTCTGCCACCTCAGTAGTGGTGTAATAGTGTTGGTTCTTAGAATATGTTACTGATATTTCTCCCATTCACCAAGAACTGCCTCAGCAAAACCTCGGGATGAGATGGAAAGGAGAAACATAGTAGTTTAACCCTGAGGGAGAGCATAATAGAAAGGCCTTTAATTTTCCTTTTTCATTTTCCATGCCCTTGTGAATCCTCAAGCTTCCCCTTGAAGTGTTGCTGTCAGCTGAAAACATGGCACTGTGCAATCTTGTATCTTGGGTATTTAAAAAAAAGAAAGTGTTTCTTAATATCAATTTTAGCCAGTTTTAGAAAATCAATCTGTGGCATTTCTATCTGGAATGTTACTGCAACAGCCTTCTACACACCAGTTTGTGGTACGATTCAAAGCACTAAAACACTGTTCTCCTAAACTATGCTGGCCAGGGCAGTGGGAGATGCAAGGTCTGGAACTTCATGATTGCTAGCAATGCACATGGATGAACAAGACTAAAAGGACAAAGTAGCCCTTCCAATTGTTCCTCTGAATCCTGGGTAGCCAAGAAGAGCCACTGCTTCGGAAATTTCAAGGTCAGGAAACATTTCAGTTAAATTTGGGGATCTGAAGGAGAGGGGGAAAATTACTTCCATGGGAGAGTAAATTTGGTGGTTGGAGGCAGGAGTGTGAGATGAGTCTTCCCACTGCCATTTAGTATAAAAATTTTTGAGATGGACGAGCTGTGCAATGCATTGCTTGCTGCATTAAATTCAGTGGTTATGTTCACTAGGATGTCATATGTAAACTTATGGTGTTATTCAGCCCACACGCTCCCATAAAAAGGGAGTTTTTTAGCTGTAACTAATAATTATAGAGCATTAACTTGGAGCTCTGGTCCAGATGAAAAGAATCTGCTAGCAGTAGCACCTTATGATCTGGTCTGGTCTGTGTTACTGATTGAAAGCATGAAAAGGCACAACCAGTGTTTTAGACACATATTTAGATCATGCTTGGCAACTCCCAGAATGGTTAACATACACACTCTCACTTCAGATTATGTTTCAAATTGAACTGACACCTCTCTCTTTCCCTTTACTTTCAAAACAAGTAATAAATCTTTGACACGCCTCAAATGAGAAACTGGCTAGCCCTATTATTTTTCTTGAGATGAAAAAACCCCACAAAACAAAACCTAATAGCAAAACCAGAACTAGTTTAGTTGCAATACAATGGACTAAGTTTTTGGCTGTAAACCCTACTTGTGGTGCACTGCAGTGCACCAATAATTATTCTTGGATAAGACAAAAACATATATGGTTGTTCTAAAGTATATACACACAGAGGAAAAGTCCCAAACCTTATTCTTTTTGGCTGTATTTGTGCTTATCTAACCGTAAACCATGGTTAAAACTATTTTGGCAGTGTAACAGTGCATTATATAGTTTATTGCTTTTTGTTTTGGAAAATGAAAACTGCTAAGATATTGTGGTTTGGAAGCTGCTTGCAGAGTGTATACAGTGTTTCTCACAGGCACACACTTTCACTGTATTTTTGTTTTGTCAATGGATTACAGACGTCTAATACAGTTAGGCTTTTATGTACCTTTTTAAAGACCCTTAAAAAGTGTAGGTGGACTCTCTGCACAGTTTAATTTGAGTCACTCCAATGGTATCAGAAGAGTTATGTGTTTTACCGTAGTAAATATAATAAAAATGTATTACACCACCCCAGAACTTATTGGTTTTTATGGATTATTGTAACAGGGTTTGATTTCTTACTTGCTAACTAAATCTTTATTCATTTTAGCTTTCCTTAAAGAAGGTTTCCTACCCATAAAAATATTTCCCTTTCTGAAAATTACAGAATAAATAGAAGAGAATGGAATTCACAGTGTTTTTTTTTTTCTATTGTGTGTACTGTCTGATGCCAAGATACGCACAGAAGGAGTAAATGGAGATATAGGTGAATAAAGAAAAGGAATTAGAGGGCAAATCATGTAAGGGGTGTGTGATGGGTGCTGATTCTGTGGGATTGCAACAGTAACAACTGAACTAGGTTTTATAATGAGAAGGATTACACTATTCATGGCTTAGGTTATTTTTTGAGGACACTGAATAGATAGAGAGATATGAGGCGTAGTATCAGGATAGAGGTGGTGCTTAACATTTAATTGGAATTGAGAAGTCTGTTGAGCAGACTAGGAGCTTTTCACATAGGGACACTGGGGCCATCAGAGTTGTACCAGAGCCCTGCTTCACCTGGAGACTTGAAAGGTGGCCTGAGACTACCTGGACTGTTGATGGATTGTTTACAGTGTTCTCACCAGTACTTTCAGCTCTTACAGTTGTGTCGTAATTACCTCTCAACTTCAAATCAGGATGGTTCCTGCACCACTGTGCTGGGTGGTGATGGGGAGACTCCTTGTCTGTTTTGCTGAAAATTAAACAAAGTGTGGTGAGATTTCAAAGATTATTAGGGTAAAAATAAAATGTTTCTGTCCAAAAGTTACAGCACAGATGCAAACTCTGTCAGGTGTCCATGGGCCAGATCTCTTAATTTCCCAGCATGGTCCCGGAGGTAATTCCTCACTTGGGATAGATAATTTATTTTGAGGAAAGTTTCACAGAGATTTCTGTGTTTCCTCCTTTTTATGAATAAAATGGTGAACTGCTGTTTAAGTCCATTTCAGTCTCTTTTTCACCCTTTTTACTTCCCACTCGTATATCACTATCAGGGGAAGAGTAGCTTGAGCATAATTAACAGCTTCTAAAAAGGGGTAAAAATTCCTTTCTTTGTTCACTTTTATCTCAGGACAGAAAGGCTGGTAGACGTACAAGGAAATAAATGACTAACTTATTAAAGTGCTTGTCAAAGAGAAGAGGTTCCATTTTGCACAGTCCAGTATGTGAGTTGAGAGGAAGTAGGGAAATATTTTTCTAGTGGAAAAATACAATCTCCAGGATAGTCATGACAGTGAGAAGAAGCTGAGTGGTGCCCAGGTGCCAGCCTCCTCCCACCACAGCCATGTCTCCCAAGCAGCTTGCCTGGCTATGCCTGGCACTGTTCAACACCAAACATGCTGTGACAGGCACCCCAGATTATGGGCTCCAGCTATGCCAGGGGCCGCATCTGCAGGCACATGGAGAGGAGTCTGGCCATGAAGAAAAGTCTGATCCAAGTGAAGTGGAGACACGTGCAGAAATTCAGAGCTGGAGGAATCAACCCGAGGACACAGGTTTTTAAAGACCACAACACATGGTGAAATACAGACTACATTTATATGTGGTGAAGTAAAGCACGTACTTTATAATATAATCCAGCAGCTATCACAGTGATTGTACACACAGTGGTTCTCACATTATTCCTTTGTTATTGCCTTCTCTTACTTGTAGCCATGCATTGACGTGTAACAAAGATATGTGGGTGTAATAAATATTAGGATGCTCTCATTTATGGCATGACACTGAAGAGAGTAAAATCAATATAGAAGAGATAAAAAAGCAAATTAGTCTTAAAGGCTGAAGCTATAAATCAATACTGTGCAAAGTGCCAGTCAGATTTATTGGGTGCTTTTACTGCAAAAATACACAGCAGTAGGAACTGGCTTGCATGGAACAGAATAGCAGGTAGGGCACACAGCCACACCTTTACCTTTGCTGCCAAGGTCTGCCCCTGCCAACACGACTATGCTCTGACTTACTAAAGGTCTCCTTTTTTATGTTAATCTATCTGCACTCCGGTGGGGGGCCCTGACTGTGCTTGGGGGCCAGCAGAACCCTGGCAGACTGCAGAGATGACCTCGCAGCAGTGCTTCCAGGCCATGCTGCTAGGCTGGTTCACCCTCTATTTCACAAGAGCATCCTCCTCCGTGTCTCCACCGTGGTGTAGATGTCCAGAGTCCTCCAGATCTGTACCACATACTGGTCCAGGTGAGGTCCACTTACTGCTGCAAACAGTGGGGCCCACATACTCCTACACACTGGATGCAAACTTATTTCCAACTCCTCTTCCAGGAAACATAGTTTTCCTGCTGGTCTGACTAGGAAAGAAAAGTGTAGGTCTAGGCTGGGTTCCGAGATCCTGAAGACAACTGCTGGGGAAACAGAGGTGCTTTTCTGCAGCTGGGGTAAGTGCTTTAATCCCATCAGTGAGCAAGAGAGTGCTGCCAAGGGGCCCCTCGGCTGTGGCAATGTTTAAAGGGATGTGTCAGTCGCGAGCGTGTTCAGCGTGCTTTGCAAATGCCTCTCCGACCATGGCCCGTCGGGGATTTAGGAAGAGGAATGCCTGTATCCCCAGCTCCCAGCTGCTCAGCCATGTCAGAAATGGGCCCGTTCTGGTGATGTGCTGAGATGTGAACCCTGGCCCCAGGGAACTGTGGCGAAAGGGGAAAACATCTCTGGTGTTTATGTGCCTGCAGGCTTCTGCAGCAGCTGTGAGCTCATATTTGGTGCCTCAGTGCTGCACTCACCACCCAAATTGTGCTTGAGACCCCCAGTGCGAATCCAGGGTCTGGATCCACTCCACTTGGAGTGCATTAACGGGCACACAGAGTAATCCCTACTCTTTCTAAAATGGCTCTTTGCTTCTCTGTCTGTTTATCTTTCTTTATTTCACCTCTTGTTGAGTTCATCCCTTCATCTGGCCCCTAAACTGGACCTCTTCTTCTGACTTGCAGGCCTGGTCCCATCCTGACACATCGCAGTCCTTCCTGCGAGCACCTTGTCCAAACCCAGTCTTTTCTCTCAGTCTCCCTCTCCAGGGTCTTTCCCGGCTCTGGCCAGGCACCACACCTGTGGCTCGTCAGCCTCAGAATATTCCCCAAACATCTCCCAGTTTTCTTTAAGGCTACAGTCAGAATCCTTCCGTGATCTTCCAGTCCCAGTGACAACAGCTGCTCTTCACCAAAACTGTGGAGCAAGTATTAGATGCCAGAAGTAAAGGAAGATTTTATGTGTGAACTGCTGATTTTTTTAAAATTTTTTTCTTTGTTACTTCCTTCCTGAAAGTCTTCTCTGTGAAGGGGCCCAGAGGTAACACATGACAGTGCATTGCATAACCTGCTGCAATTATTTGTTTGCTCTGGTAAACAAACAGGGTGCAGAATCCAGCCAGTTCCCAGATTTCATACTTTCCCCAAATGTTTTCACAGGAAAGAATTCAGATTTCACTTCCTCTGTTGTTGCAAAGGTTCAAAGCATTCATACTTGGCATATGGTTTTATTTTATTTAGAGCTTTATTTATCCTTGTTTTCCCTGAATATAGAAGGCACCATAACGAAACTGTTCTGTAATTCAAATACATATATAACTACACAGTGAAAAAATGAAAAGGAATTTTAAACAAAAAGTAAGTGAACTTGTCACTAAACCACAGCATATTTCCAAATGAAACCCCACAGAATCATTACATTGTCTCTGTGGTGGGATAAAATGAAAATAATCTCCATGAACTTTTTTCGGCAAAGTGATAGCTGAGATGATATAAATATATGTATATGTTGGGGTCCCTCCCCCTGCCGTGGAGCCCTGGGAGATGGGCCCTGGGGAGGAGACACGGGGTTTCCCTGCCCCTGGTCACCTTTGTTGCCCATTGGTTGGTTTGTGTTCCCCGGGGTGGCCAAGGACACTCGGGTCCCGTGACTGCGGAGTTCCTGAGCTGAGCCCCGGCCATGCAGCTGGAGAAATAAACATCTCTGAAACATCTACCACGAATCTGTCCATATATACTTCCTTTCCATGGGACTCCTGGTTTGAAATATGCTTGTTGCAGTAATCCCCGCTGCAACATGTATAGATGTATAGATAGATATATATGTATAACATAAAATTTGCTAGTATCACTTCAACTTTATTCCTCTCTAGAATATCCTTGTTTACACAATGATTACCCTTGATTTATATCAATCCAAGTGAGAAAAGGCATGCCTACCACTTGCAAACAATCGGACCATCATAGTCTCAAATGTAACCACTGTAACAAGCATGTTTTCCATTAATATTTTACTTCATATATTGAGAACTTTACTTTGTTTTCACCTCTGTTTTGATATTTTTCTTTCAAAAATTTTTCTTATGTGGGATGGATGACCAAACTAATTTAAACAGCTGTAGAAATTTTCAAAAGTAGAAAAAATATTATGTAGTATAGCTTTGAACTAAACAGATAATTATGCCCAAAAGTCATATTTCTGAAATTTTTGGGAAAAAACTGCACATGACACAAAAAAACCTCTCCAAACAAGATCAAAAGAGATAACCCCACATTTTACTTTAGATTTTAAAATTAAGAAAAAAGGCAAAATCTTTCTGTGAAGTGAACTCCATATATCAGAAAGAGAATACTTTTCTGGCTAAAATAATA
Organism: Corvus cornix cornix; assembly: GCF_000738735.6. Lineage (NCBI taxonomy): Eukaryota > Metazoa > Chordata > Aves > Passeriformes > Corvidae > Corvus > Corvus cornix. The sequence continues at coordinate 49,653,912 of NC_046333.1, forward strand.
TTAGCTATGGGATTTATTAGTGCAGGCAGATATCAGTAACTTACCCTAGTTGTTATTACTCCTTTGTAGCTAAATGCTCAATGTAGATGAATAGAATTCTTAGCAGTCACAGAAAACACCACTTTCCAACTGGAGAAGAAAATGTCGACAAAATATGGGAGGATCATAATTAATCTCATAACACTGAAATCTTCACTAAAAAAAAAGGGAATATCTGCAATGCAATAATTGTATATCTCCCATTTAAAATGAAATAATAATCAAACAATTCACTGTGCAGATGCATTCTCATTGCATTAATTGTGGCAGGGTGAACATGTTCTAACAATATGGTGATTAAAACCATATTGTTAATGTAATTGTCAATCCAGAGCTGGAAGGTTTCAGTAGATAAATACTGCAAGACAGCATCCTTCATTGTTTTGTTACTGGCTGGAGGCAGCCCAGATCAGTAGTAACCAAAAGGTTTTATTGTCCTGAACAAAGATCTACTGGTCTGTTTTCTTGGTGAAATGAAGCAGTATTTTCAGTTCCATGTACCAGTACAGCTTCCACTGTCATCAGGGGCTTTGTGGGCTGTCTCAGCACACTAGCAGGAATTTGGAATCCGGACTGTGCATTTACATCTCACCCCTAGGAATATACCTGAAGGATAGGTTGGGAGAGCTTGCTGTGGGAATGTCTGAAGGACAGATAGTATTTAGGTCACCCAGGCTAAATTAACATGTGAAATATACTAATTGTTTCAAAAACTTGTACTTTTTTATTCGACATGTTGACACCTGCTACAGACCTGCTACAGACCTGCTGAGCATCTTTAAAGGCTGCAGGAAATGTGTTTACTCTAAGTCACATGCTGCATGATCTTAACATCAAACTGCAAAGCGTAGGAAGATTCTGCTTTCTCTGCACCTTCTGCACTCTTTTTGTTGGTTGGTCTTTTGTATGAGTTATATTAACACTCAGTGACAACCTTATACTGCTTGTGTCTGAATTCGAACCAGTCAGGAAAAAGTCTGCACTATATTTAGAGAGAAAGTCTTGCTTGCTTTCTTTATTAGCATAAATTATTTTGCTCTGAGTCAATACCAATCTCAGAGCTGCCAGACTTACAGGAAATGATAAATAGGCCTCTGCTTTACATGCAGGAGAAAAAGGCAGGAGGGAAAACCCCTCTAATTTGTTTGTATGAATGATAGTATATCTCTTCTGCACTGTGCTTGAGGTAGTTTCATTGAGGAGTTGATGTTTCAGTTTTGGAAATGACACCCTGTCATGAATCTAAGCAGATCTACAAAGCTGGTGGCAAAGAGAGGCATGGCTGATGGAGGGCAGGAGCAGTGCACATCCATGTGCAAACAGGCACAGGACTCCTGCCTCAGTAAAATATAGTCTTCAACATGGTGGACTGACTAAAACAAATTTTTAACCTGGTCTTGAATCATCCAGGCCTATGTAGATGCTATTCCTCCTACTGAGAGCTTCTCTGTGGGACTGCTCAGGCAATAGCTGAGTTAATGAGCTAAATCTGTGAAACTGAAGCATATAGTTAATGCCACAGACAGTGTACAGGTCAGACTCATCCTGCCTCTTTGAGTAGTCTAGACAAAGAGATATATAAAATCAACTTGGAGTGAGAGGGAATTATTTTCTAATTGTTCTGGAACTACTCAGTTAAATGTGTCAGACCGCATGTCTGACACACATTTATTCTCTTCTAGCTTCAGCTTCTGTAAATATCTTCCCAAACAAAATAAGCCTGTGTTCCCACAGATCTCAGGATGCTTTCAAAGAATTACTGAAAACATCAATTGAGGAAAGGACTGTTTATGACTCTCTGCCCTCCAACTTCAGTCTGACTATGACCCTGCAGGATTTTCCCATGTGCTGAGAAAATCAGAATGTTCTAGAGCAGACTGCAACTTGCCCTCTTGCTTTTGTCTGTCACAGCATGTGCCCTGATGACCAGAAGGAGAGGAGCCTTGGAAGTTAACTCTGTAAACAATATATATCTTACAAGTATCACATCTGTCTCTAAGGTAGAAGCCTTAGAGACAGATTTTCTCTTTTGCCCTTGAACAATGGTAAAAGAATATTTTGGATAAGAGGATCTACTTGACTACTTTCAACATTCAAAATGTGCTTTTGGAGAGTCGGGAAAAAACAATAATAACTCCAGATTTAATATTTTGGAATATGAGCAAAGCCCCGAAAGTCTTGAGAAACAAAGAGGTGTAAGAAAATATGCCAAAGTGATACAGAAACATTTTTTTAAAGTTGCTTCTTGTGCTATCAAGAAAGATAAGACAATCAAAGAGTCACTTTGCACACAGGACAATGTCACTTTCTAGCCAAAAACTACAACTTGATGGAGACTTTTCACTCTGAAGACAGGAGTCTGAAGATGCTTTTTTATTGTGCCCACAATAAGCTTAGCCTTGGGCAAGCATGAATTTGATTATAAGAAAGCTGACTAGAAGCCAATCAGAAAAATTCAAAGGACAAATTAGAACTGTTCTTGCTGCAAATGAACCACATTTTGAACCCTAATGGATCTTGGTTTGTCCATAGTGTTGTGCGCAAGCTTGAATTGTAATGTTTTATGTACATGTAATTGTAGGTTAAAGTTACATGTTTATTAAAAGAAAATCTACAAGGCTTAGCCAATATATGATCGTCCTAGATAAAAGCTGATTCACTTTGGCCCAAGGGCAGAATCACTGGGATAAGTCCTACTAAGCGCTAAAATCAGAAAGAATCAAAGCTACAAATCTGGCATGCAAGAGCTTTAATCTAGAAGCACTATATACATTGTATTATAGTTTTGATTTTAATGTACTCATTGCTTGAGGAAAACCCATCTGCTTTACATTATGCCTGTGGTGCAGAGTACATAGATTTCATCACATCTCTGTACAGAATAACAATAAATGGACTGTGAACCATTCTTCAAATAACTTCTTTAAGGATATAGCAACTGGTATAATATTTCAAGGTATGAAAAGACACAGAGAATGAAACAGAATAACTGCAAAAATGCACTTTGAAAGAATGTGTCAGAATCGTCTTGGTCATGTTCCATTTATTTTGTTGTCCATCTTGACTGTTGGCCATCTTCAGCTGTCACTGAAGAAATTGATTCAAAACTTTCACTTTGTTCCTGCTTTAGAGATACTAAAATACTAAATGAGGTATTATATTTAGAAGAGATATTTATCTTCTGAAACATGAAAAGTGCTGGACATGTTTTGTGCTTTTTTTTCTCATAAGAAAGTTATTAGTTAAAACACTAAGGAAAAAATTTACAGAACTTGGGATTTTCAAGAATAGATTAAGACAGAAAACTCTTCTAGGCTTTACAAATAGCTGGGTTTTAGAAAAAATTGTCAGGTTTCTTCTGGAATGGGACTTCCATAACAAAATTTAAAAATCCTAAACAAACAAAAAAGTGTGGTGCTCACAAGTGTTTTCCAAAAGAAGTCAGTAACCTGTTTTCACACAGAAGTAAATCTGTCTGGAACTGTCAGAAAAGCAGCATAGATGTGATGATGATGATCATAATGTTACACAAACTATACCTTTGTGCAAACATTATCTACAGCGTAAAGTGACATGCATGGTTATTATGGTCACAAGCCAGCACAAAGAAAGTTCAAAGGCTGAAGCAATGAGGTGAAGGTAAATACAGTCAACAGTGCAGTTTTCCACTGCTTTGATGGAGAGTGTATGCTTGCTCCATGCAGTGCAAGGCAATAGTACTACAGCAGGAACTCATCCAGAACAAATGTCAGGTCAGAGCCTGAAACATCAGTAGCAGCCAAATCAGAACAGATCTGGGATTATGGGACTACGTGATGTGAGGAGAAGGCCCTTAGGTCCTGTTGTTCCATCACTGCATGATCTAGATTCCCCTGCTTTGAAGGATAAATGATCATTGACCAGCCAGAGTTAGGCCAGTAAATCGGAAAATTTTTCCTGACTATCAGAAAAATTCAGTGGTGCTTGATAACTCTGTGTGTGGGATGATATGACCATATTCCTTTACCACCAAAAGTCTAGTGCTGGTGTCCTGGAAGTCCTTCTCAACTGATATTGGACAGCCTTGCTGTTTCCACTAGACCAGACTCCAGTGTATCACTCTCCAGACTTCACTTGACTGTAGGTTGAGATCTTTGCTGATAATAATAATTGAAGTACAGACATCAGGCTCACATGTAGATTCTAAAATTAGGCTGGTGCTGACTCCACACCTTTCACTCTGCTGTTGTTTCTGTTGCACTTTTTCAATTGTATGAGTCAAGACAGAACTAAATAATGGTCATGCAGACTAGCTGGCACAGATCATTCTGATTCATCCATGAATCTGTAAATCAAAAGAAGTTTCAAATGCTCAATAAAATAGTCTCATATGCTGAGGTCTGCATGCATAGAATATGAAAACGTTTTTTTAACTCAACTTTAATTAAATGAAAGGGATGCATATTTAAGCAGGGAATCTAGAGAGGAGTTAAATTTTATCAATGGGGTGATCTCCCCTGCTTTGGGTCAACCCCATTACCTGACTCAGGGCTTCACAAGTGAGCAACCAGGAGTGCAGGTTCTCCATTTCCATCAAGATCTAGTCATAATTATGGGAGGAGGTGAATGGATCACTTTGAAACAAAATCTGCCACTGCAAAGGCAATATAAGAAAATAAGTAACCTTTTCCATGGGAGGCCACTCATTCTGCATGCTCAGATCAGAAGAGTCCATCTCTAGCAGGTTCTATGACTGCGTCTGACTGTGTCAGGAGAGAAAGAACTGGAGCTCTTCTGTGAGTACATCGAAGAAGTTGCACTTCTTAGAATCTATTTTGGCATATTTGTGAAGACAGAAAAAACAGGAAATGTATATCAAAAAATGAAATATAGGTAAAGGGACCCCAAACTAGTTTACATTTCCATTTACTACTTTACATTTTATTTTTAGCCTGGGACTGAAAATTGTTTGGATGCAGAAGATCATAGAATCACAGAGTATCTCAAGCTGGAAGGGGCCCATAAGGATCATGTTATACCCTAAGCCTTCATTTTTCCTGTTTGTGAACAAAGCACGCTTCTTCCACTGCAGTAAGCAGAGGAAGTGACCACACATTCTAGTTCCCTTTTTGGTACCTAAAAGAAGACTATGAAACTAAATGAAATCATCCTAGCACTTTGTCTGATGTGACATTGTGTATATTCTTTTCTTCCTCAGTGTAATTCAGTGGCTCTCAGCATACAGCAGAATCCAATTAATGTAATAAATCATGATAAACATAGATTCAAGTAGGAAAGGGGGCTTTCACAAAACTAATCAAAGCAATGAGGAAAGACTGCTAAATGGGTCAAGGGAATAAAGCAAAATATTATGCTATAATTACACTAAACACAAAGAAGGAGTCTGAAGACCTGACCATACCTGGCATCTGTTGGGACCCAGATGTCAGAACATATCTACAATGTTCTACAAAGTTTAGAGTCTGGCACAAGTGGTCAGTGGCTCTATGACTTTAAATGACAGTCATCCTGAAGCAAAGTATGTTGTACAAAAAACAACCCTGAAGTAAATGACTTTTCTGGCAAAGATCGTGTTGGTATTTCAGGTAAATCAGACAGTGTTTATAAAAAAAATGCAGTAAAACCTTAATGAATGCCTCTGAATTTGGCAAAAAGCCAAAGCAAAATGCTGTAGCACTGCTTTTCAGAGAAAGTGAAGTTATTATTCACTTCATGGGTGTGGGATAATTGTTATGCGCTTCTTTGAAGCCAAACTTTTTCAAAGGCAATTTAAAACATCAAGTAAATTGCATGTGTTTCAAAAATAAAATACCTCTTTTATTGACAATACAGACATTTGGCCAGGAGGAAATCTATAAAAGGAGTAGGTTTACTGGAAGAAATGATAGGAGGATTTTCTAAAGATTGGAACTCTGTAAAATACAATTTTTTGGTTTTTGGTGATTTTTACTGCATCCATTCTAAAAAGATGATTTCAGTGGGAATTTGGTTCCTACATATCTATCTATCTATCTATCTATCTATCTATCTATCTATCTATCTAAAACTACCTGATTCCCCTGTGACCCAGACCTTGGTAAGAGATAGTTCTCAGCCTTATTCACTTCATAAGGGAGATGCAGATTCTCAGTACACTCTTTGAAACCTCTCTACCCATATTTTAGCTTTATTGAAAGTCTTCTCTTGGATAGATATCCTGAATTATTTAATCACTTGCAACAGCTAATATAAGAGTTTACATTCTGCACATGTCCCAGGTGAGTCTTTCACACAGTTCTTGGAATTTTTTTGAGTCATAGATCAGTCAGTTTGTAAAGCTGCGAAGAATTGTCCACAGAATTTTTGGCCTGGTCAGCAAGCTTGTCTTTAGCCAATTACCTCATCTGCAAACAGAAAGTCTCTTCAGAATGAGAAATAGGAGATAAGAGGGGAACAGTTATGGCAGAGCTTCTATTGGAGAAGTGGATTCATCATCTATGAAAGATATCCAGCACTGTCCCGGCTAGCTGATGCTACCCAGAAACACACAAGGCAAACTCTTAAGGGATCACAATCAACTTTAAAACACTTTGCTTGAAAAATACCTCTTGAAAAATGTTCTTCCTCCTCACCAGGCCAGAGATCTGAAGCAAAAAGAGCAAGCCTAGAAAACTAAGCTGAGTGCCAGCAGTTCTAGCAGAGCTCGAGTGCTGGGATCACTGTATCTGGCTTTCGTGCCTGCCTAAGGCAGCCTGCACTGACTGCTGTAACACCCACTGGTACTGGCAGACAGCTGGCATCCCTGCCACTGTAAAAGCTTTCTGGTCGACTTTCATGTCCCCTGTTACAGAGAGGGCAACAGGCAAGATGCCACAGGCAGCAACAAATGGATGATTCCCAAGGACTTCTGCTGACAGAATACTTAGAAGCAGGATACAACCTAGCTGAATGTGTTGGATAATTGATCAAATGAGTTTATATTGAAGGCTGAGCACCAGAGAACAGATGCGCTGTCATGGGATCACATTTGGACATAAGTTCTGTGTTTTCTTTAGTGAGAGGAGATTGGCAGTTTCTTGTACATAAAAATATAAATTGATTCTGCATTCCAGATGCTGTGGTGATACAATGAAGTCTTTCCAGTTTTAAGAAGTTTTATTGCAACAACATTGACCGATTATGGGCACAAAAGGACTGTGACCAGGGGGTGGATTAGAAAGATAAGAAATTACTAAATTCAGTTTTCCCCTCTTGATTTCCATGTCTGTGAGAGGGTATGCAAATCAAACTGATTGCCTATTAACATGTTAAACAAATCCACATGCTGATCATGTCAGAATGTAAAAGGAATGTAATTATTTATTAATTTTTTCTTCCTAAGTGCTTCTCAACAACATGCAGATGCCCCAGTGTGACGGTGATTCCTATATCTGGAATAGGCAGCAGTCTCTCCTGGCCTCCCAGCTGCTTCTGTAAAAGTTGTGAAATTGCTTATGTAGATATTTTGGATAGCCTATAGCTAAAATGGCACTATATGTCTGTGTTTAGGTCCTTGAATATCTTCCAGTGTGTCATTCATCGACGTGCGTAGGAGATTGAATTTAAGAGTCCAGAATTTCAAGATTTATTTGTGTAACCACTAGCTATGTATACCCTGAGTAATTAAATGGCTGATCTTGATCTTATACCTTAGTCATGCTTTTGATATTCTGTAAAATACAGAATAAAGCTACATCTAGTATTACATCTGGTAACAGATCTGTTCCATTTCCAACAGTGAAGTATTTCAAATAGTCACTTTTCATTACTCTGACTAAAGAGCAGAATGGATGATGACATTATCGCTGAGCAAGGAGGAAAAGATGCATACCAGTAAGACTGTGTCAGTAGATTGCTAATTGCTGTGTCAGTAGATTGCAAAGGTTTCAATTTCTCAGTGAAGAGCAGGGATTATATTCTTTGAAACTACGCAGATGCTGAGGAGAGGCTGAATGGTTGAGGAAAAAATAAAATAGAAAGGAGGAAAAACATAAAAGTTGATTTCTCCACCTGCAGAAAAGATAATCTTCCAAAGGTGTTTAGAAAATAAAGCACTTTTTTTGTTCTATTGCCTCAACCTCTTCAAATAGTATATCGTCATTTATGAAAAACATCTGCCAGTTAGTGGCAGGACTGAAATGTGGAAAGATCTGTGGTTTTGTTCTACTGTCATTATTTTCTATCTTCCCTTCTTTGATGCCAGAATGGCTGTAGCAGAGATCAGAAAACTAAGGTTAAAAAATCCCACAGTCAGTGTTTTCGAGGCTATATATTCATTTCTAAAGTAGGCATAAGAGCTTTTCTCTGTTTTGCATGTATGACAATCATCTCCAGCTTCAGAGGCAGTAACCATTCCTGCTGGGATGGGAGCAAAATTAGGAGACCCAGAGGTGACATTCAGAGCCAGAGACTGCCAGAATTGTTTTAGGTGTATGTGGACAGCACAGTTATTTTTGCAAATATGTTCTGTATTTTTCTACATGAACAGGCAAAAGTGATCTCTATCCTGAGGCACAGAGTTCCTAAGTAAGGTAGGCCACTTCTAAACTCACCTGTCAGCTTTAAACAAGGTAATTTTCTTACCTTGCAGACTGAACTAAATCCACTGTGACTGGGCCTGCAGGTGAGGAATAACAGTCAGGGTATAGACACTGACGGGGATAGAGGAGAAGACAGAAAGTGAGTGGGTAAATCTATACTTATCTTTTTGTTTGTTTTGCCTATAGGCCAAAAGGATTCCACAAAACATTGACAGAAATATTTAGAAGTGGCAAATATAGGATTTCCTTGCAATTTTGGCAAAGAAGCTGAGGTAACTTATGCTGCAGTTTGACAAGTTCCATAAGGTAAAAGAATATCATGCGCAAAGAAATATATATGTTCAGCTGCTATGAGAACATCTTGATGATAGCTGAGAACACCTGCTGCAGGCTGAGATATGACACACAAAGGCTGTGAGCTAGGGAGTAAACACCTTCCTTTTTCAATTCCTCTGGATGGATTTTGAAATGTTTGTGTGAGTCATTTCCAAAGGTTTTGTATGAATTTCAAAAAACACATGAAACCAAAAAGAAAAAGCGATTTGGCAGGCAGCTATGAGCCCTTTAAAAGCACACAGACAAGCATCCACTCTTGGGCTGTGCACACATGTTTTTCTCATAGAATGAAAGGCCCCAGTCATGGACCAAGCAGAGTAACGAATAAAAGATAGGAGAAATCCATTAAACCATATAAATTGTTTTCAGAGTACAAGCTAGCTCACTCTAGGTCTGAGTGTCCTACACAACGGCACCTCTAACTAACCCCCAAGGGACCATTGCTGGATGTTCTATTATTCCTCAGGCTTCCTTAATATTTTGGTCTTTCTTGCACAGTTTTATCTAACAGCTCCCTGCTGCATGCTCTTCAGTCAGATCTCCCTTACCTTTTTGTCTCAATTGTTTGGGAAATGCAGACTGTCAACTCTTTCAAAGGATGAAGAAAACAAGAAATTCTTACTGGTGGAGAAAGAGATGCTGGATAGGCATTTGACATGAGTTTTCAACATAATGTTCTGCAAAACCAAACCAATACAAATCTGGCATGCATAAGGAATTTCCTCATATAAAGAAGGAGGCAAGAGATTTTCCCATATATATATGTCTCTAATATGATGAACAATCAATTCAACTAATGTCTCTTTGTCCAGCACTGACATAATGGACTACATTCACTTTGAGAAAAAAAAAACCAAAACAACCCCAAACCCCTTAAAAACCCAGCATGCTGAAAGAAAAGTATTTTCAAAACACAATAAAAACAATGGGCTTGTATTACAAGGGGAGGTTTTTATTGAAGAATTATTGTGTCAAGAAAAAAATAATAGCTCCTCACCTGCCACTTCTGCTGGATCATTCTATTACTTTTTACTTGTCTGTTCATACCAATTATTTTATAGCATGGTGTATGGAAATACCAATCCCTGAATACATACTGTTCAAATTGACTAAGGGTGATCGTCAAGATCTATTTTGTTGTGTGCCTGGCTGGAAGGCAGTTTCTTGAGATAGCTACATAGAGACTAGAAGGAAGAAATGAAGAGGAGGAAAATATAGGATAAATGAAGGGAAATCTTTCTCAGAGGGAGAGACCTACTGGGCTCTTGCATGACTTGGAGGTACCACAGTTGCCCTAGTGAGACAGATGAAGCTTTTATACAACCATGAGGAATCCTGTTCCATCAGTGAGAGGAGAGAGATGATGTAAGAGATCTTTGCATCATTCTGTGATTGTAATGTTTCTGTTTGCTGTTGCAGTTGATTGAAGTTAATCGGATGATGTACTTCTACTACAGGCTCTGCAGTGAAGTAGCCATTTTGAAGGTTCCTGACTGATAAGTAGAGATTAAACAATTTGACCACAAGCTATAGAAAACTATAGGTCATAGTTGTTTATGCAGCTCCCCAGGAAACACCCAGCAGAATGATGACAAGACTTTTCACAAGCAGGGTAAAGAGCACAATATAGCTGTAATTCACAGCACTTGACTATTTTTAGTTTCTAGTGCTTAAAAAGCAGGCTTTGAGACATTAAGAATCTGAAAAATCAGAACAGGATGCAATTTATCCTGCAAGGCCAAAAATGTTAGCCTAAAGATCTCTTTAATGTGATCTTAATGGCACTGTACTGACATTTATCTGATGTGAATGATTTTATTTAGGCAGACTAACAAAAAAGATCTTGAAAGCCACAGAGCCTGCACTGTGGTTACAAATGAGTATGATCCCAGAAGCAGATAAGTAGCTGATTTGCTCCCAAATGTGCAGGATCTCAAAATACATTAATGGTGTGTGAGACTTTTTTAATCTTCAGCCAAGAGTTACTATTTTTTCTCCTTCTGCTACTAGGCAAAATGTGCCTGGACATTTTACAGTGTGTCATAAATTAAAGAACACCAAAGGGGCCTTTCCTCTTTATTATAGCAATCTACACCAAAGCCACAGTCTGATTTTATATTGTAAATAGAACAACATATCTGGTTTCTAATTCCAGCAAGCTGAGCAGCTAGTTGTTAATGTGGCCCTGAGAAAGCATTTCATGCATGATTTAAGAAGCTGAGTGTAGATAATTGTGTCTGAAATTATACCACTAAAAATACAGTATGGTAAATGAAAGGTCAAATACTAGTTCTTGAGGGATGGAAGAAGGGTCCTCCATCATTTATTGCATGTAGTTTTTAAAGAAGTGTTTCTCAAGTTTTAGGTTACAACTAGGAGGTTATAAAAGGCTCCAAAGACATAATGGGTGGAAGAAGTATGTAGAAGTTCTATTCCTCTAATGTGGGGAGTGACAAGGGAACATGAGTGGGCTGTAGTACGTCACTGGGTATGTTTATCTTAGCCAGAGAATTGCTACCTACCTCTCACTGCTGGCAGTGGCTTCATTTCTGCTGGGCAGGAGAACTGACTCAGGGTTGCATGAAGATTGACAGCCCAAAATGTTGAGAAAGATTGCTTTGAGGGAACACATGACTCAGAAGCAACTGGAAAAGAGAGAGCAGAGCTATTGCCATGTTCTCAGGATGCAGGGGGCAGAGAAGGAAGATTGATGACAAGGGACTTGCCAAGTGTGCTGTAAGACTGATAGTCAAGGCCTAAAAAAAAAAAAAAATCCTCTCCTCTAAAGTTGAATAAAGGACTGATATGCAACAATTCCCTCTATGCTGCAAAGCAGGAAAGGCTATTTAAGCTAACACACGTAAACATGTATGTTAGTTATCTGTGTTATTTTCAGCGCTCTGAGCTGCTGTAGCAGGAACCACTCACCAATATGCCATGGGTAAAGAGAGCAGCTGCCAGAGCAAGGAACAGAGAGCAGTGAGAAGTTGCAAAGAATGGTAGCAAAGAAGTTTGGAAAAGCTACAAGCAGATAAGCAGCTTACCTTACTGTTCAAATTGGGTTGTGTTACCCAACAGATTTTTTCGATTAAGGGCTGCTGCTGAAGTGATATCTCAAAGTGGACAAGAGTGTACCTAACAGTTGCCACATCAGAGGAAAACAGATTCTAAAATATTTGGTATTTGCTTTAGGCATTAGGTGTTATAAATCATCCTGTTTAACCAACTTGTTGGAATTTTCCTGCTCACTCCCCCTCCCCCTTCCCACCCAAATAACAACTGCTAGGTGATCTGTGTCTGCAAGCATGGGAGTCAGCTCATTTGGAACATTGAATAATTCAGATCAGTTATTCCAAGTTCCTGGGTGGAAGTTCAGCTGGTGTATTTGTTGTGAGGATCCACATTTGAATGCAGTCCTTCCTGCTGCCAGTTGAGCCCGGGCAGAAGGCTCGTCCTAGAACCACAAGGCTGTTGCATAAGACGGAGTCACCAGTCAGACAAGTCTGGTCTAGGAGCTTACAGTTGGCTCTGGGCCCTGTGGTGTGAGCAGCACTTAGCACTGTGGATCTCCCTGCAGTACCTGTAATGAGTACAGGTACTCCCTGCAGTACCTGCAATGAATCCTTGGCAGCAATGCTGAGCCATATTTGTCCTTTGTATATCCTATTAGTGACTTCAGCTACTGTGCAGTGCTGCTGCAGGAGTCTGCCTACCTTGCCCTGATGAAACAGGCAACTGCTCCAGCCATGAAGCAGCTGTTCTTGCTCTACAGACTCTGATAGGCTAAACTCTTCATCTACCTTTGCTGTCTGTCAAAGGGATTTCAAGACACTCTCACAGTATACTTTGGCCCTTTCTGCAGAAGCTGCACAGTTGTCTTCAATTCAGAAGCAGCAGAAGCTAAAAACTTCATTGGTAATATCTAAACAGTAAGCCCAAATTGGTCTCATTCTACTGGTATCTATTGGAGTAGGTTCTGTAAGATTTATATGACCCCTGAGAGTGGGTAGGGGTGTCCACTAATATACAAATACTCTAGATCTAAAAATAAATAAAAGCAATGAAAAATATTCAGTGCTACACCTACTCAGATCTGGATCTTCTGCCACATATTTCACTTTTGTCCAGATTATAGCTTAGAGAGCAATGGGCATGCTGAATTCAAAGCACTTTGAGCTTCCACAAGTTTTGAAGTCACAGCTGAGTCAGAAAATCTGTATCTTTCTCATCTGTAGCAAGAAGCATTTTAAATTATGGTTTTAGGTGTCTGCAAAAAAAGGAAGGAATGTAACAAACTTGATAAATGTGACTTCACATAGTTATATTTGAGGGAAAATGTAATAGCTTAGAAGATTTTGATGAGGTTTATCTACATTCTTTAAACTGATCATTTCCACATTTTTGCTGCTTAATAATAATATTCTTGGTCTGAAGCTCTTATGATTGTTATTTCACTTTGCAATATTAAAATTGAAACATAAAGTTAGCAAAACTTTTCTTTGCCTGAGAACTTCCTTTTATTTATTTTATTAAGAACTATTGAGGGACTGAAAGTAGATTTGAGCCATAAAGCTAAGTACATAAAAGTTTATGTACTGATTATAAGTCTAGGTCTGAAGTTTAATGCAGATCCTTCCTTATACTGAATGAGGTGTCACAGGCTCTTATTAGCCTTTCAAGGTTTGATTAAATGCCAGTATAATTAAAACATTCTTTGGCACACAATCATGTGCCTTCATGATCACAGGCTGCTCTGCCTACGTGCATGTGCACGTTACACAGCACTGCTATCACCACCCACCAGGACACACAAAAGCTACACCATTTTGTTTAGTAATTTTAGGTACTTCTGCAAACAAAGGACTACTCTATTTTTTATCATGATTGGCAGTACTGTGAAGTCCTGACCAGCTCTTGGCATTGTATTTGAAGCTCCACTGGGAAAAAGTCATTCTGCACTTACTTTACAGTTCCATTTATAACTTGGAAGAGCAACTTGCATCTTCTGTAGAAAAAGATCTGAGAGACAGTTATGTTTACAATATTGATGAGAACTTGCAATATACATGCCTCAAAAAACATACATGTGAGTATGGGCAGCTAAAATGAAAGAGAATAAACTCTCCAACGAGGCCATTTGTAGCATATTTCAGCTGCAGAGATCCTTCATCTACTGCAGATGTGAAACCAAGTATGAAGGGTTTTTATTTTGTTTGAGGGCTTTTACATTTAAACCTCCATCCAAACTGATAACATTTCTCCCCTCAAGAGAATGAAAAAGATGCTGATGAAGAGGTGAATGAATGTCCTAATTGCTGGGCCACAGACTATCCTGGGAACCCAGCACCTCCTCCTGAAGAATCCAATTGTCTTAAGTTCATGTCCTAGATCCTACACCAAAGGATATATCCCTTGCTCTCTCACGCTCTCTGTTATTCATGAACTACTTGTTCCAAGTGGAACAACTTAAAAGGAGAGACTTTTTCATTTCAGCATATCCTATGAACCACTATGGAGACCATTTCATTCACATCCCAAAGCCAAACAAGGCAGAGGATGGAGCTAACTTCTTTTGCTTGCCAATTAGTTCTTTTTGACAGACTTTCTGTCTGCTTTCTGTTGGATAAATTCTCTCATTATGTTTTGAAACCCCTTACTGGTTTGGGCCCCGCAGAGATGCAGGAAACACCTGATATGCAACTTTGAGGGCTTGGTAGCCAAGTAGCTCGGTGTTGCCAGGATCTGAGTGGCTATGGCCTAATCAAGGCAGCCAAGTAAGGACTCTGAAGATTTAAATTTTGGTCTTTAAAAAATGAAGGATTATGGCTTAGAAACTAGAAAATAATACAAATACCTTCAAACACCTTTGAAGTCCAGTGAGTGTGAAACCATCCTTTCTCTTCCTGCACCTCCTCCTCAAAATTTTACTGACAAGTGTCACAAATAAATTTCATAGTTTCTTCTAATTTGCTCTTACTTTTATTAACAAGGAGTTGAGTTCCTCTGGTTTATATCATGTACCAACAGATGCCCACTACTCTGTGTTGTGGGAAGTCTGCCTGTCCAAAACCAGCAAAAAGGAGAAAATTTGATCAAAAATTTTCATTCTGTAAGTATAGGAGGGACTTTAATATTTATTATTATTATTGTTATTACCATTATTATTATTATTATTATGCAGCATGACGGATTCCAATTAGTCCCAACATTCCTCAGGCTTCCTCTACGGTTTTTATAATTTATTTTTTCAATAATGAAACTTCTCAAACTTAGTTGTATAGGTGATGATTATGATCATATAGAGTCTTCAAAACATGTTAAAAAAGCCGTTGAAGTCATTAATTTTGAAATTAAGTAAGTTAGTAATTACTAAAAGTTATAAGCAGTGTTGCTTATACTTTTACTTGCATCCAGGGAAGATTAAAGAGAAGATAAGAGCCTGTTGGCTTCAGCATAAATCATAAAAATGTTTAAGGTTGAGGAACCTCTCCTTTTCTCAAAGACTACCTTCTTTGGAAACTAAGTGTATATAGCTTTATTTAATACTAATACTATAACATTGTATGTTGGACATTGAATAGAAAAGTCAGGTTATTAAGAAGAAAACTCATCATCTCATAAGACTGATAACATCTTTGATTTCACATATTTGGTTGAATCTTTGAAATTTTTTTACTTAGATACTGATGCCTTAATATAGTTCTTCTTTACTTGTCAGGAAGACAAACTTCAAGAGATAAGAGGAATTATAGAATGGGGGTTCACCAGAAGAATCAATGCACCAGAACTTGCTAGAGTGAAAGAATGGACGTCTCTCTCTAGAGCTGGCTCAGATTCATTGATAAGTAATCAAAGTGAGAATTGCTTCCTGGAGGGAACGGAAATGAAATGGGGGAAAGTGAACAGTGCCCCATGCTGGAAATCATGACGTGTTTTTAGACAGCACAAAGTATACAGTGGGGGGGAATTTCAATATTAGTTTTAAGTGTCAACTTGTATTTTAGATGTCTAAAGCTGTTTTGCTCTTGTATTACTTATTTAGAACTACAACTGTCAGCTAGTAGGGAAGGATGCCTAGGCAGAGAGGGAAGAAGGCAGGAAGATAATTTGCCAAATTAATCAATGACAGAATAAAAATATTAGAAGTAGAATCAGGCTCCTACTCTAAACAGTAGAAGTAACTCTAATTAAAAAGCCAGTTCTCAGATGAACAAAATCATCCGAGAATAAAACAGCTCTCAATTTAAGTGTGTGAGTGGAAGACATGGTTCCTCACTTGGAAGATCTCCAACATAGCTATTTGGAAAAGCTTCCCTCTGACAGAGCCTTGTGTACTATCAAAAAATTGCCTGAGCTTTTGATGCAGTGCCCTACGGCTGGTTTGGTGTCACCATGGTTTTTAACTTTCATGCTGAATTAGAGCAAAGAAGAAAAAAACTTCATAAATCATAAAGAAAATGGCTTTCCCCAGAAGAAAGTATCTCCTTCCTTCAAACAAAACTGGACAGTAAGGTCGTATACTTCTGGGAACTGGCTGATATGTGGCTTGAAGGTGCACATTTAACAAATGCAACAGACTACAAAGAAAAGGATGACCAGTGTTGCTTATATTACTGCTTGATTATTTCCAGATGTTACCTTATAGATTTGCAGTCTTGTTGAATTATTCTTGTACCTTAGCATGTCTTTTTGTGCAGTGAAAGAAGAGTAAACAATAGGACTGACATACAGAGTTCACAGCCTAGTATTGATTCTGAATAAGACATTTGTCTTAATAAATTTTACAAGACAGTGGTGTAGTTCAAGCCAATTAAATTCTTGTCCATCATGTCACTAAACTGAAGAACCACTGTAAATTTGGTAAACTGCATAGGGAATTACAGTGAAACATTTGATTTAGCATTACAAATGATTTAAAAGATTATAATGCAAAGCCAACATACCACACAGGAAACAGTAATATTAGCAAATATTATTAGAAATAAACAAATTGTTTTCTTAACCTAATGTCACTACTTATAAACTAGCAATAAACAGTAAATGCCAATGTAATTTAAGTACCAATGGCCAGCTACAGATCACAAAAGAGAACATACTTCTTTTCAGCAGCATCAATGCAGAAATCTGTTCCTGCCTCAGTACTGTTCAGCTGTGAATTTACTGTGAGTAAGCAATGAATATAGGAGCCTTCCAACTACTAATTGTGGCTTGCTATTTACAAACTTTATTTATAAACTCATTTTCATGCAAGTATAAAATACTAATTCCATGGACAAATACACATTTGTTCACCACTCTAAATTATATACATTGTATTTGCATCTAGTATTCAGAGAAGTGCAAAGTCCACAGTGACGTAAATAACAAGTTTTGTAAACTATTTTAGATGACGAGCTCTCAAAAGATATTAGTAACCATATGATAATGTATTTTTTGTATACTGCTGAAATCAAACATTTTTGTAGTAAAAGAACATACATTTCAGCTACATTCAAGTGAATATTTTATTACAATGTATTATGTCTTACAAACTTTAGTGGAGATGAGCAAGAGCGCTACAGAACCATACCTTAACGCAAGAGGTGTATTGCATGGTATGTGCAGGCATAGCAAAGGAGAGAGAAGAACTGGGAAGTAAAACAAGGTAAGAAAACTTGTACAAAAGCGGAGAGTAATACTGACTAACACTGGGTTATAATCTTACTTATAACAGACCTGAAGGGCTAATAGAGATCCAATTCAAAACCACCTGTGCACTGTAGGTACAGTTTGGTGCAGATCAAGAGTGCGCTAATACAGTCAACGTTGTACACGTAAGATAATGCACAAAATGTGCTGATATGCATATAAACAACTAACTTGTTTACATTAAGTAGGGCAGCACAGTTGTAGTACTGCATCCTTGGCACTTAGTGATAGGACAACAGGTATTTGGTTTAACTAAATTCATAAACAGGATATATAATGGTTTGTAAGATGGAACACATACATTATCCCTTTCAACCTTCCGGTTTTACAGCATTTTTCTAATTTTCAAGTTCAAATGCAGACATGATACACTAGCTAGATATGGAAGACGCTTCAGATATTGGCTTAAAACAAGACCTTCAATAAAAAAAATAGACAGAATGAAGGATTAAGTCAAATGATATTATGTGAATTTGTTACAATTATCTTGTGCTGAAAACAAAATCTGAAACATTATAAAAAAAAAAAAGCCTTATAATAAAACCCACAACATCTTTATGGGCTTTTCCTGAATAGTTACTGCTTCCTTAATGTCCCTTTCATATATGCTAATTTCACTTAAAAGAACTGCTGAATTTATTAATCTGAAAAGTTGTAACTAACAGTTAGAAGTTTGGCCTAATGTATCACATCACACAAAATGGAAGAAAATAAGTTCTTCAGAGAAAGCATGTTTCAGCTATGAAAGGATTCCAATTTCAAGTGACTGTCCTTTATTAAACAATATTAACAACTATCTGGAGGGAGCCAATTTACTTTTGCCTGTTTCAAACAAACTAGCTAAATTGCCATTTTACATTATATATAACAAATGTAATAAAATTGTTCTTAACATATAACGATGTAACACTTTAAAATTAACTGTTTAAAATATTTTACAAAGACATTTTATTATATATATGAACTATACAACACACAAGAGTATGAAATATTTTGAACATATACACATTTCTGTATTTTTCAAGGAGATTATTATTTTGCACCAAACATTGGTGTCTGAAATTTGAACAGTCCTCAGAAAAAGCAAAACAAAACCCCAGAATGTTTAGTGGATATGTTTAGTTTGGCTTTTTTCCTGAAAATAAAACCTATTACAAGGAGAATTTCTCCAATTACTTTTTTCTTTCCCCAATTTCATATTTTGCACAAAGCTTTACAAATGGATCAACATACACAAGAAGAATAACCTCTCTGTTCTTTGCAGTGCAATTTGCCAGGGATAAAACTGAAACCAAACTGACCCTTATCCCACTATTAACATTGAAAATTGCAGTCAAAATAATGTCAATACCAATCACTATTGAGACTTCTTTACCCCTTTTATTGAAAATGCAATCCTTTTCAATATCCATTTTAATGAAAATATTTGCATAGAACAGCCTTGTATTATTTCTAAAGAACATTATGAGCATTTTAACACAAGATAAGGCACATGTTTTTCAGCATTAATAATCTAAAACTAATCCTGAGGATCTGCTCCTCCCCCTCAGCAAAATCTGCTTTTTAATATACCCTGTATTGCCTGAAGAAAGCAGAAAAGCGGTATAGAATAAACTCAAATTCTTTAGCTGAACTAAATTCAGAACATTAGCAACTCCTGATAATAGTGTAACAAATCCACAGATGAATTAAGTCACTCTCTAAACAAATAAGGAAAGGAAAAAAGACACGGCCAGTAGCACTGTAGATGTTAGCTAAAAGTTCACAATCTAGAGATGACATTTATAGTGAGTTTTGCTAAAATAAGCTCCCATCAGAAACAAGGTAGCTAAATTGTGAGGCACTTAAGGTTGACATGAAAAGGAGGAATGCAAGGGGTCTGTTTCATAGAAAACCTGAAGTTGCATATCATATCCTTGTATTAAGCCTTCTATTAAAGTGCTAGAAATGGAGACTTAAAACAAAAGGGTTTAAATATAAAATAAGTGATTAAAGAGCTTAGTATGCATTAAAATTAAGTGCTTTTGATTCTCATTAATTTAGAGCTTTTTAATAGTTTTTGAAAAATAAAGTCTGGAAATAATTCATGTGTGAAATCACCTTCCTTGTGCCATCAATGCTATTTGTAAAGTGCCCAATTATTTTCTAAAGAACAAAACCATTTGCCTTATCTTATGTTGTATAGCATGACATAGTCTGTAGTATGTATGTAATCCATACTTCACGGACACAGTCAACCTGATGCAAAACAGCACATGCATACTTTTAATCGGAAGATTCAATTTCACCTGTCATTCTCAAAAGCCAGGTCTTAAATTACATATCCACCCGTATATAGTGCAATCAACCTCATATTCTCAAAATGCAATTTAGCTGTTAAAGTCTGATGCTCAAAGAGAGACTTATCAGAGCAACCTGACGCCCAGACAAAATCACAGATGGAGCTCTAGATCTGAATCAGATAAATCCACTAGATGCCAAATCTGAGAAGGATATGGGTTCTTTTGGATGATGAAGAGGCTGAAGATGTGTGGCAGTCTGTGCATTACTGATCACATCTAACTGAGAGGGATATGATTCGCTTACATTTCCTCCATTGAAACCATTTTGGAACTGGCAGGAAAAAAAGAGAATATAAATGGTTAGCATAGGAAACCAACTTATTTATAAGTATTTAATAATCCTCCTAAAGACACATTGGATGAGATAATCTTAAAATACATTGCTAGGTTTAATTGCTTTTTTAATGATGAATAATGAGAAGTTAATTTGCATTAAAGTAGGGACTGAATCATCAGTGAATCTTACCCATGTTGAAGTCAATGGGAGCCATATTTCTGGCTAAGTAAAGAAACAATTCTCTTATCTAAAGTGCAATATAGTTTCTATTTTTAGAAAGTACAGTCTGACTGAGAACTCCTAATTGTCACATCCAGCTGTTACATTTTAAAAGCAACCTATTTACATCTTTCCATGCCTGCAGTGGGATCCAGACATTACAGCTCTTCCAGGAATGCACATGCAGTCCTATCCATAACCTGAAGCATACTGTGTGCAATCCACAGGCTGAAATGTTGCAGGGTGGGCTTTTTGACAGTCTTCATACTGACAATGCCAAGTAAGAGCACTGAATGGCTTTCATCAGTCTTAAAAAAATTGTTCCTAGGATTATTTTAATCACCTAATGTAATGCTTCCTGTCATGCCACGGACTTTATCTACAAAATACTCAATTCGGTCATGCAAAGAAAATACAACAAAGTATTTTAAACATTTCCATCATCTCTTTAGGAGCAGCTTATATCATAAGTACTCATTCATTCAAGATTTGTCTTTAAGAACATGTCTCATACATTCATTCATCCATCTATCAAATTATGCTGGGTATTAGTTCTTTTTTTTCCTTCTATGCAAACATTGAAATTTGACTAACTGTGCCCAATTCTTCTAACCTTTCAAAAACAATTATGTTTTTAATCAAAGCTGACACACTTTTAAGAGCATACACTAGGATTATTTCTGACAGAAACAGGTTATTTTAATATTCTTCATTAATAAGATGGCCATGCTCATTAAATTTTTTAAGAATGCTCTCAGCACAGAATCAAGTACTTAGGAAGGTTTCTCCTACTTAATAAAGGAATACTGATCCTAAACAAGCAGCCAAACTATCACAGGCATTTCTGTCCTTCTCCATCTCTGAAAGTGATTTTAGACTACATTGGCTATGTTCCCACCACAATTAAAAGATAGGCAGAAGGTCAAGGCACAATAAACCCTTCTGGATTTCTAATCCCATAGTCTTTTCATGTAGAAATCGATGGGAGTTAGAAGTCTGAAAAGATACCAATCATGGCTTGGATAGCAACATCTGTCCTCTCTCTGAACTCTAACCACTGACAGGGATGTCAGCGTGCTAAACCCAGCCACCAAGACTGCCCTACTTTGGTTTGGCTGTGTGAATGTGGGCTCAGACAGCAGTATCCTATCTGCTTATTCACAAGAGGCTTCTGCTTATGCAGTGCTACCCAGCCCTACAGCATGGGAATACCCTAACAAGAGGGGCTGAATTTACCTCTGAACAAATTAAGTAAGGACAATTTTTCACAAAGTGGCTCTTGTTCATTTTTTTACAACAACAAACTGAATGTCCTATTATTATTGCAGCACAGCATTCTATTAAATATGAAGCAATAGACATAATTTTTTCAGAGCTGCTGTCTCAGTCATTAAACGTTTTATAGACAGATGTGAAGAAAATGCAAGGAAGAAAATAAAAAAATAGGGGTCATAACAAAAATGATTAAGGCAGTGTAACAACAAAATAATCTGCAACATAAATGCAATTGAAACCAACCATTAAAAATAAAGAAATGGAATTAAAAATGCAATGGCTGTTCAAAACTGATACATCACACTAGTACAGCTTTTGTGAAAAGAGTAATTCTTTGTTATTATAAAAACAAACTTGGATGGCCCTGGAACTTCCCTGCAACACTATTAAGAAGCATTAAAAAAGACTGAACACCGAGCACAGCCAGGCAACGCACAGCGAAGCAGTGCTCAAGCTTGTGCACTGCAGTTTCTCAAAGTCACTTCATGCAATTTCAACCCTGGAAACTCAGAGAGAAGCCATTCATATTGCTGAGCTGTCCTGTATTTTAGGTAAATTTCTGCAATTCTGCAGTTGCATTCTTTTCAGCAGTGAAGCAGTTTTAAAAAAGGGAATGTTTTGTACTTGTATTAAGCATGTAAAAAAATGGATATGTTCTAAATTGCATTCCTCACCTTTGTCTTGCATAGGTTAAATACCAATTAATACTTTAATTCTGCAAATGCTTATGCATGTGCATAAGCATTTGCAGGATCAGTACTTCAGAACATTAACTCATTGAGGTAAAACAAACAAAAAAAAAGAATTATGGCTCTGTACTTTAGCAGCATTAACAGAAATAAATGGTACAAGAGAAAGCACTTCAACAAAGGTTATTCAGAAGCAGGAATTAGTAATTGAATTTTATTTCTAAGTTAATTTTACCAATGAAGAACCATGTTTACAACTGTGCCTGTGCTACAGCCAGGATCCTCTCTTCCATGACTTTTATTGTGCCTTCTCCTTGGTGAAAAAGAACCATCTTATCTCACTGTGAATATAACTTTTTCAAACTCTGTTTTCTTCAGCAGATAATTTAGACAGCAGCATGAGGAAGAAGCTGACTTTCACTTATAGCAATATATAAAAAAATTTTTGGAGTAAAATTGTGTATAGAAATGAAATAGTTCATATTTAAGGCCATTTTTATGATATTATAATCTAATACTTTCACTAATCCTAAAATCATTGAAGGATCTGAGTAGCTAGACAATACTAACACTTTTTTTTTGATCCTTACAACATATTTAATGAATATTAGTGTGCCAAGGAAACTCAACTCCTTTCAAAAAGATCTATTAGCAAATTCCAAGACTTTAAAAATTCTTCTTTTGCTCCTATCAGGAAAATTACTGGTAGGTCCACAGACTAGTTCATTCACTCTTGATTAATACTGCCAAAGAGAGCTATCAGACTGCAGGGACATGTATATATAAACTTGACCAAATGCAACTCTCTTCACTCTAATGAACAAATAAAGCAAAGACATCCACACACTACTAACCCATCCATTTCAAACTCAGCAATACAGTCACAACAAACTCTGTCCCCCAGCAGCCAGCCAAAACTATATAAACTCAATTCAAAATGCAAGCAATGCAGCAATACTGTTTACCATACCTTGTTCCCCAAGGTTTGTTGTTGTTGATTTGTCATCACAGGATCATACTGCATTTGATCCACGCAGCTGGGCTGTGCCTCCTGCGTGCATGGGTACATAGAAACAGCGCCTGCATAGCATGTTTCAGGAGTGAGCATAACTGACTCAGAATTTATCCCACACTCAAGGTTTTCAGGGACTTGCGGCAAACAACTGAGAAAATCCTCAAAGTTGGAAGAAGCAGAATAGGTTGTTCCACCAAAACCTGCTGCAGGAAAATCCATTTGAGCAAAATTAGAAAGCTGTGGCATCATCGCTGTGGGTTGCTTGTAGGGAACAAAGTCTTGCCTACACTCATAAGGGGAAGTGTTTACTTCTGATTTGTAAGAGAACTCAGATGTAGTGGCATGCATGCCAGGGAACACGTATTGCTGGGGCTGCTGCTGTGGGCAGCTAAGAGGCATGCTGATGCCAGAGCTCCAATTTGTGAACATCCCATTGACTTGCATATGTTTCATCTTTTGACAGAGCTGCTGTTGCTGCTGCTGTTGTTGCTGTTCCACAAGCTGTTTCTGGTGCTGATGAAGTTGATGTGCATCTAAGTCTTGCTGTACCATGCAACCTTCATTCTGGATCAAGGGCTGCTGCTGGTTACAGTCTGCATATAAGAAGTCAGATTTATTTAAGGAATCCTGAACGTAAGTCAGGATTTCGTCAGTTATGTTGATGTCCCCAATATCATCCACATCAGATAATTCAGTTTTAAAAAACTCCTCATCCTGCTGAATACACTTTAGATCTTCAAAGTCAATACCCAGACTTTTCATGATGCTGTACAAATCACTGGTTTTGTTATCCTGAAAGAGTGCTGCACTGTCTTCCGGAAGTGGAACAGTACTGTCCTGGGAACACTCCATCAGCTCCCGTTTGAGAATGTTGTGGTTTCCAGCAGGTAGGAGATTGTCTGTCCAGCCACTGCTAACAACACCACCCAGTTCATCCCTACTGTCTGCAAAGAAGTTCCGCTCAAAAGAAAGTTTATGTGATGCTGGAGGACAGAGATAAACAGACTCATCTTGCCTTAACATGACACCTAGGAGGGAGTTTGGATCCACAGAATCATTCTGCAGCATTGCTTTGGCTCCTTTTCCCACTGTGCTTTTACTCTTCGGTTGAGAGGGGTCCATAAGGCTTGACATAGGGAAAGAGACCTCATATAACACAGCCTCACCAGTGGCAAACATGAAGGGCAACTTCATGTTACGCTTCCGTAGATGTTCTGCCCCTTCTTCATCTCTGAAAATAAATCAGATATATAGCATGGTACTGTAGTACTAAATAGTTACTCTAATGTTTTTGTCCCCTGGAATTAACATAAAAAATGAACTATTCTATTTGTAGGCATTTTTTGAATTCCTACCTCAACTCAACTTGGCTGAGTTAAACCAAGAGGAAGATTATGAAATAAGGAGCTTATGACTGTAATACCACATTTACATATTACATTTATAATTAAATTTAGATAGCATACACCATTTTCTGTGCATTAGGGGCTGAAATGAAAATAAGTAGGCTTTGTGCCATGCATTAAGCTTTTCTTGGTGTAGCAAGTAAATCAATACTTGAAGTATCTCTTTTCCTTCATTTTACAGACTCTTTTGCAAAAATTATTTAATCTATTTAACAAGGCTGAATTCCATATCATGCAGAACATAGTTCTGCACTGAAATTTAGGACTGAATTTCTTTGTTATTTGTTGTTCCTCCTACACAACTGCAGTTAGATTTCTCAGTTTTTGTTCACTGGGATTGAATATGGTGGATGGAATAACTTCATGCTTCTGCTGCTGATCTTGCTCTTTATAAGAAATCAATCTGTCTAAAGTTTTATGCAAAAGGACTATGCCACAAGTTCTGAAATGTTTGTTAGCAAACTGAAAGAATTTTGGGAATTTGGAATATAAGGGGTATTAATTTAAAAACAAAAATTCCTTTGTGAAATAAACAACCTCCAGTTTTCAGTTTTTGAAGCCTACTACTTTATGCAATGATGACTTACGTAAGAGGTCTTTGCGTGGCAATGATGTAATCTGGTCTTCCATTTTTGTAGACAAGACGTGCATTTGCCTGTACCCAGGCCCATCGATTTTCTTTGGTTAAAAGCCTAAATACAGTCATTCCACTCTCACCTGTCTTCATCACTAAAGAGTAAGCATACCGTTTACTGTCCAGCAAACAAAATCACAAAAACCTGTATGTCATGAAAGGAAATCCATCTGCAGAGCAATTCTACAAATCTCATGTCCTCAATCGCCCAATTCCGTGTGGCACTAACACATTCCCAGTGAAACGGGATGACTGATCACTTCAAGATGTCTAATTTACTGGTAAAATAAAAGTCAAAACTGCAAGATTTCTGCTACAGATTGGCAGCATTCTATATGGGGCTTTGTCCACTATTTCTTCAATAACAGAAATTAATAAATACTAGAACATGCAAATGACAAAAGCATAAGTCTCTCTTACCTTCAAAAAAGTGACAATTACTTAAACAATTAGAAAACACTTAGTTCTGAATCCAATTCTTTCACATACTGAGTGGTTAATGCAGAGGTACTTAAAAATCTTACGTTACATTCCCACTACCACTAACGATGCTTGATAAACATAGTACATTTTCACGGTACATTTCTGTATTGGGTTTGTGTGGCCAGGTTTTGGTAGCAACAGGGGTGGCTATAGGGGTAGTTTCTGTGAGAAGCTGCTAGAAGCTTCCTCCATTTCCAGCAGAGCAGATCCCTGGCAGCTCCAAGGTGGACATGCTGCTGGGCAAGGTGGAGCCAATTAGAAATTGTAGTAATGACTCTGTGATAACATTTAAGAAAAAAAAAAGTTATTGTGCAGATATAATTGTGGCCAGAGAAGAGTGGGTTGAGAGTATGTGGGAGGGACAGTTCTGCAGACACCAAGGTCAGTGCAGAAGGAGGAGCAGGAGGTGCTCCAGGTGCCAGAGCTGAGATTGCCCTGCAGCCCATGGTGCAGCCCATGGTGAAGCAGCTGTGCCCCTGCAGCCCATGGAGGATCACGGGGATGCAGAGATCCACCCACAGCCCATGCAGGAGCCCCACGCTGGAGCAGGTGGATGCCTTAGGGGAGGCTGTGAACCTGTGGGAGGCCTGTGCTGGAACAGGCTCCTGGCAGAGACTTGCAGACCCATGGAGAGAGGAACCCATTCTGGAGCAGATTTCCTGGTGGAAGGTGTTTTTAAGGTCTTATTTCACTTCTCATTATCCTGCTCTGTTTTTGTTAGTAATAAATTCAGTTAATATCCCAGATGAAGTCTGTTTTGCCTGTGACAGTATTTGGTGAGTGATCTCTCCTGGTCCTTATCTCAACCCATGAACCCCTCATTATATTTTCTCTCCCTTCTCCAGTTGCAGAGGGCAGTGATAGAAAGGCTTTGGTGGGTGCCTGGCATGCAGCCAGGGTCAACCCACTACAGTCTTTTTGTTGCTGAAACCCAGGATCATGAGGATTTTGAGATAAGGAGAGTAATTGGGAGAGGTAACAGGCAAAACGAGTACCGAGCAATGTCAGAGAGTAGAATTATCATGGGGAAGTTTTGTTGTAATTGTGGTGAAGGGACAAAAGGTGGATTTTGTGCAAAATGTCCAGTTTTGTTCTGTGTTGTGATGAACTTATCTTGGTTTTTGTGTGGGGAGCTTCAGCTTATTTTGGCTGCTTTTGTTGTTCTAAGGAAAGGTTGTGTGATGAATGTGGATTTTAAAGATAATTCTTAAATATGTGATTCACAGAGGTGAGGGGTGGAAGTAATACAATTGCTCAAAACCCCTGCATTTCTAGACAGAAAAATTAAATAAAATGTATAAGGAAAGTCTAAGAATCTAACCAAAAATCTTAGCTAGAAAACTTTTCTTTATTTTAGTCTTAGCATCAAAAATGTAGCAAAACCAGTTCTTTAAGACAAAATTTCAAACCATTCAAGTTTCATACCCTTCTACTCTGGAACAATTTCTTTGTTATTCTTTATGAAAGAAGCAAAACCACCGATGCGCAACAGTGACTGAGCTATACCTGAAACAGAAAACGTGCCTAAATAGGTTGAGAACAACCTGCTGAGGGGCAATATCTAATTGTCTATGAGGGGATAAAAGAAAAAAAAATGAACTTTTCAAGTGAAGTCAGTAGAAAATAAGAAGTACCATAATATTCTGAAGATGATTCTGTAAATTCAGAAGATAACTTTGTTATAACTAACAACAAAAGTAAAAAGCTGAGTCCCCTAATAGTTGTATATCAGATAGCTGATGCTTATTTCCTTAACACTATACTTCTCTCCATAACTGTTACTTAAACCAACTCAAAAGGTCAAGAATTAAATTCAGAAATGTTTGGACACTAGCATGTTAAATCAGAGATTAATTTCTGGTAAAAATCTTACACCAATATCAAAAGAAAATGCTTTATTTAACTTGCTAACAGGAAAGCTATCTTTGGTAGTCCCCTTGCCCAAAGAAAGTTGCTCAAATAGCAGAAGTTGGGTTGAGCAGAAAAGGAAGTGAGAAGAGCAAGATGTGACAGAGACTGGAATATATATCCTAAAAGGGTCTAGATATGAATATAAAACATTTCTTCAGCTAGGGTAGGTTTTTAGATGGAGAGAAAAAACACATGAAATGAACAGTGTTCTTTTTGTTAACAACCTTTTTTTTTATACTGTACTTCATATTGCATTCATACTGAAAAAATACTCCATGCTTTGATTTTTCAGCTATTCTTAGGGAATGAAACTTACTTCGGATGTGATTTTCAGCACAATAAAGCATATCAGCTGCATGAATAAACTGGTATCCTGTTCCTCTCATACACAGCTCTGCTTCGGTGTATCCCAGGACAATCTTTCCTCTGGAAGGTAAAACCAAAAAATTGCAACACAGCTGATGAACCAACTCACAGAATGAATGTGAAGCAAATTAATTATGGCTAGAACATTTCAGATGCAAGTGCTAACTACACTTTGTTCCTATATCAATTGTATGCGGAAGCAGAACAGCTCCAATAAAAAATACAGTCCACAAATAATAAAATTTTAACTAGTCTGCCAAGTTGCCTTCAGTGACTAGGGCTGGGTGCACAAAACCATTAGATCATAAAAAAAACCAGTGGATGCCTACAGCTGGGCTCTCAATTCCATACTATTGAATATATTCACTCCTAGCAGGCAGCTCCCATTGGTTCCAAAGAAAGAAACTATTTTCTTAGCCCTGTTTCTTATAATTTACCTATAGGTGCTTGTGTGTAGAATTAAGTAGGGGTTTAACTTTAGTTATCCAAAACTTCTTGCCTAAATTAGAATTTTTAGTAGCTTAAAGTTCAAACCCAGGTGCATTTCAGAATTACATCCCGTTTGCTATCGAGTGGTTTGGGACCCCTGTGTTTGCATTTAAACAAGATATGACTCAGAGGACTACTAGTGATAGTCATGTTTGACCCTGGCAGCTAAAATTAGAGTACTTTACTAGAGGCTGGGGAGATGAAACACTTAACAGAATTCATGTGATCTCTGTGCAATACATGATAAAAAGACATAGTCAAAAAGAGACTTAAAGGTGATTTGGAACAAAGAAATGGAGATTCAAAGACAGAAAGGTAAAAAAAGGGGGAAAGTAGGGATGGGGAACAGTATACATAAAAGTGTAAAATGGGACAAAAATTGGAAGTTTCAAGTGAATGAAAGTATCAGAGGAAAGAAACACTTGTGTTAACATTTTGTTAACTTTTACTTGTATCAGCTTAGAGAAATAAAACATTTTGGTGTCTCAGTAGACAGAATACTGAGCAATTTAACTGTATCCTATAAGTAGGCATGGAAACCCATATGTGAGACTCCACTGCAAATGAAAGCATTGTCAGTCAAAAATAGGAGGGAGAGGAGAAGGAAGGAAGCCAGAGGCTTTTATTTTAATAAAAAAGCATCCTAATGGGCTTCTTGCCATATTGATGCATAGTAATATTATTTTCATCTAGTAATGCAGTAGTGTTTCCAAATTTTACATAGGGAAAAAAATGGTTTGGAAATAGGTAAAAGTCATACTATAAAAAAAGTACTTAATTAATTTATTTTGAAGAAAAAAACATTTCCATTGTATTTTACACCTATTTGAACTGAAGGAGAAAATATGCATGTAAAATGAAATGAAACACTTGTTCTGTCAGTTCTAAAACCAAATTTCAAACCAGATTTAACATGAAACTTTTTTGTTTCCTAATTAAATAGTATGCTGTCTTTTGGGTTTTTTATTTTGGGTTGGTTTTGTGGGTTTTTGCTTTGTTTTTCTAACAGTGGAGAGTCAGAGAGCACTATGCCATTTCCAGGAAATAGACTATGGCAAACCCATTTCTCTTTCCTTGTTAGCAGGGCTGAAGAGAAAAACCTTAATAGTTTATAAACAACCATCACTGAAACAGTTTATATACTGAAAGAGTAGCCTGCTTTATATTTCAAATACATACTTGAAACCTATCTCACTGGCAGATTACTAGACTGTTACCAGAATAATTTATACCTACTTTGCATCACAGCCAGTAGGTGTGAAATCCAGTTTGTGTTTAGTTCTGAAGATGAAGTTTTTGGTTCGTATCTCAAGGATAGATGGTGGCTGCAGGGGAGTAGCTACTGCAAACAGAGCAAGCTGAGGAGACAAAGTAGCACCATCCTTCCCTTTCTTGTTTTGTCCATGGAGAAACTTTAATCGTCCTTGAAAATTCATAGCCTTAGGATGAGGAAAAAAGTAATTGTTATATGCTGGAGATACTTAAGAGCAAGATATTTCTGTTTTGATGGAAAACATGTATTTTTCATTTTTTTAAGACCCATCAGATTCAAGCTTTATAGGATGGCATACATAAAAGTTAGCTAACAAGTACAGAATACTGCTGTTATACCCCTGAGTGTGTCACTTCAAGATCTACTAATAAACTTACTGGAAAATTAATTAATGGGAAGATTATTCTGTAAAAAAATCCAAAAAAAAAACCACCCCTGAACATGTAGTAAGTAATAAATATCAACTGGGCCTTCTAATATTCTAATGAACATACATACATGTAACTATATCATTATTTCTCTTGCAAATATGTATGTTCAATTTTGCAGTTGTAAACAATTCTATTTGTGACAGAGGGTGATAAACCCATACTTGCTTTAAAATCTAAATAATTGACTAACAAAAAAATACATTAAAAAGAGCAAGGACAAACTTTCCCAAATAAGGAAGAACTATGGTCCTGTTAATTATTATAGCTTATTACATCTCAAGATAGTCAACTTGATACAAGAAAATACTCTTGCAATGCCTTTTGATCTGCAAATCACACAGCACTTTACAAAAGCAGTTGCTTATTTGCATTTTACTGAGGAAACTGGGCCACGAGAAATGAGAGAACTTGCACCTGGTTATGACAACATGTTAAAGGGGAGACATTCACTGTCACTAACTGAAACATTGTGGTTCAAGCAGCTCAGGTATCTTTGGAGACTTAACAAATAAAGTAAATTGCTGCACCTCTTGTTACTTTAATGCAGATTTCCAACTTTTAAGCATACGTGGAAGTTTTTATGTAACTCCATACTCACCAGGAATCCAGATGAATTATCCAGAAGGCATCGTAACCTGCAGATGAAATTCCTTTCCATAAAGGAAGAATTCTCTGGAGGAAGTTGGTCTGGGTTATAATAGGTTGCTGGCTGTGAAAACCCATTATCTCCTGCAGGAGAGGATTATTTATAGGGATTATTTTTAGAAGAACACCTAGTGAAGGCTATCTATGACAAACGATCTTCCGTCTCATAAACAAAACGTTAGGTCACGACCTGAGCAAGAACAATGTAAGCTGGAAACATCCTCAGAACCTGTAACGATTGTAACACTGAGGTTAAGCATCAGTTCTTCTGATGGGATTATGTTTTACAGGCTATGGTATTTGAAAACTGAATGTAATTTATTTTTAAGTGGTTTTTTTCTTTGGGGTTTCTGTTTGTTTGGGTTTTTAATTTATTCATTATGTTTGTCAACAGCCTAGATTCTGGATCAGTTGCAGAGAGCAGAGTCCTCAGCAGAGAACACATCCATGTTCCTACAACAACAGGGTCTATAAAAAGGCACAGCACCTACGGGAACTGAGTATTCAAAAACTCAGTAATGGTATCAAAATGTGAAACTTTCCAGACAGCCAGGTGAAAGCAGTAGCAGCAAATAAAAATCAGCAACTTTAGGAAATTGCCACAAAAACCCAATATTTTTCTCTAGTGAAAGCAGAATCACCCTACTAAATAATGAAAATATTTTTGGGCTCTGCTGATCAAAACACCATAGTTACCTCTCCAGGTACATCTGGAGTACTTGTGTTTTAGGGGTTGTTTGTTTTAAAAAATACTCAAAGCCATGATTGTTAACTAGGATAACAACATGGTATCCTTCTACCTTGTCAGAACAAGCATTTGCTGCTAAGTGGTATTTAGAAAACAGACTTAAACATTTGGAATATAAAGTAAAAACAGAAGGTAAATCAATAAACTTCTGACAGAATACATATGTTCTACATGAGGCTACATATACAGAGAACCTACCAGGGCATGACTATCACAGCAAATTTAGCAAAGTGACCTTACTTGCAATACATATGAAAAACACCGGTTGTTCCCTAGGAATTCATACATCCAGGAAATTGAGAAAAAAGAGCATGTACTCTCAGAGAACCAATTATCAAGTACGAACAAAATAATAATACAGATTTTAAGAACCCATGTTGACCTTCCAGACATGGAGACGAGGTCAGGGAAAGCACGTCACTTAATAACACACCACATTATATCTTCTGGAATACAATTTTGTTTCTTGAACAGCTGGAAAAACTTACAGATAGGCTCAGAGGTTAGGACAATGGCAAAACAAACCCAAAGTTAAACAAATCATTACCAAAAGCCATTTCAGTTTAACCTCCTATGAATTCAAGGGACTGAACTGGAGCCAAATGAGATTGCTGATGTCTTACCAATAGGCCTTGCAACCTAAGGCCATCTAAATCCAACAAGAATGCTGAGTTATCCGGCTTTTCACATAAAATCAGGAGCTCCTTTTTTTTTCTTAAAAGAACTGCTATGCAAGGTCAAATTTTGCTGAATAAACTTCAAGCTGAGGAGACAAAGTAACACCATCCTTCCCTTTCTTGTTTTGTCCATGGAGAAACTTTAATCGTCCTTGAAAAAATCAGAATTTTGCAAACTTCTCCGGGAACAAGACAGGACTGGTATGGAGAAAAATAAACCTTTTTCCGCCCTACCTGGTAGTGTGTATGAAAAGGGATCATCTGAAATTACAGCCATCTGAAGAACTGTATTGGCCAGTCACCATTATGAGCAGATCCCACAGGCACAGAAACTCAGGTATTTGTAGTCCAAGATAGTTACCAGCTAACTTTGAAATCGGAAAATAACAAATTCCCACACTCGTCATATGGATGGTTCTCAACAGACAAAGAAAACTTCCTTACTTCCTAGTGCTGCAGATTTTTTTTATTATTATTATTAATTGCCTAATTGCTGGTGAGAATTTCCAAAACTTCTGAGACAGTGCTTCTCCAAGAAGCTCTCTGAAGAAGCAATGATTATGAAGAAGGAGCATCAAAGAAACAGCTTGCAAATCCAAACTTATATTTCAAAACTGCCAAATCTGACCGGGTGCAGATCTAGTACCCAAAAAGCAGTGCCAGGGTTTCTGCTGGCATCCTTGGCACTGGTAGGTGTGCCCTTCAGCATTACTGCCACACAAGAAACTCAATGTTATTCTTTTTGTAAAATACAGAGCTGAAATTTGAAGGTTCAGCAAGTCCAGCTGGGTCCTGTGGATTTTGTCAACTTCCATAGTAAAATGCACAGTTTCCAAGAGTGAGCAAAGCTGTGGTGGAAGAAGTGGCTCTTGAGAGGAGGGGAACACAATTCAAAACAGCAGGCAATGGGCTTCAAAACTGAGCCTCCTACACTTGTGAAAGCACTACTGCTGCACTTTTGAAGGCAGACAGAAGGCAGGGAGGTTTTATTGCCAAGATCTTGAAGAAGTGACTCACTGTAAGAAGGCAAAGAATCTTACAGAGCATCTACAATCCTGAGAGCAAAACTACCAGTTAACATGCAGGGGTTAGAACCGATATCCCTCACAAATCTCACACTGGATCTTATCAATACCATGGAGCAATGTGCAGAACTTGCAGTCTATTAGTGCTTGTCTTTAAACTCAAGACAATATGGTTGCGCAACATGTGAAGTTCAAAAGATAGTCCAGACTTAATGCCCCAAAGCGGATATTTGGGACTGAAAAATCAGAATTTTGCAAACTTCTCCGGGAACAAGACAGGACTGGTAGGAATGTCTGGGAAGCACAGTAACAGCTGAGGAAACCAGTGGTCTAGCAGCATACCAGCGTCTTGAGTGAGAAATAACCAGTCCAGGCTAACTGAAGCAGAATTAGTTCCCAGACTCAGGATGGAATCTGTGCTGAAGCCAGAGTGCAATTATATCTATAAATATCTACATAATGCTACTTGAATGTATTAAAACAGAAATGGATTAAATTATGAAAAATGGAAGGGATCCTTATAGTCATAGCATTATCCTTTGCTATAAATCTGAATTCAGTTTAAAAATCCTCAACATCCAAACATTTTATGCTTCTTGAGACTCAAAAGTCATCATAGAATCATAGAATGGTTTAGGGTAGAAGCAACCTTGGAGATCACCTAATTCCAAGCCCCTGGCCATGGACAGGGACACATTTCACTGGACCAGGTTGCCCAAAGCCCCATGCACCCTGGCCTTTCAGGAATGAGCACAACTAGCAGCTTTTAGCAAGCTAGAAACACAAAATACAAAACAAAGAATTGTTTGTAATTCTGCTCAGCACTTCTTGTCGTTCAGTCAAATCTGAGGCCAATTCAGCCTGGTGTCATAGTTTTCAGACAACCTTTTGTAAATTCATATGCACTTAAGGTCCATAGAACACCATTTCACCCTAAAGCAAACAGGAAGTCACCACATGAAAATCTGGTTTCTGAGCACCTTACTGTTTGCTGTCCTGAACTCTACTATTAACTAGCTGTGCAGCAGGCCTGTGGAGATTGATCCAGAGATGATATAACAATGTTGACCACTAAGTGAAAAACTGAAATATACTGAGGTGTGTTACAGCACAATAACTTTTCTCTATCAAATCATGGCATTTCCATATTCTAAATTTTCTTAGATTGAGTTACTTTAAGAATGACAGGTTTATTAAAGAAATTGGACTTTTTTATGGATTAAAAGAACCCCTATAATCAAGTCACTGTAACAGAAGATTTTACTTACATATTTAAACAACTGTTGTGCAAGGAGCATTAAAATGGAGCAGTTGTCTCAATGGCTTTGTTGTCATTATGATGCAGGCACATGCTTCCTGTATTACACATAACTACCTGCACCTACACATCATTGCTCTGATACACAGGCAGTGTGATTCTCCTTAGCTGTTTCTCAATATAGCAGCTCACTTAAGCATCAGCCAGTAACGTGACAACCCTATGCTCTAGCATGCACATTAGTTGATCTTAAAGGCTCCTCTATTTCATCTTTTATTTCTCTTCCCCTTTTATCTCTAAGAGAAGTGCTCATCTATGTGGCAATGAATGCACTATTCCCTATATTAAGACTGTAATTAGCACATTCTTAGACTGATCAGTCTAAGAAACCTTGTCACTTACACTCCAAATTAAACTCCTCCAATTCAAAGTATAATTAGTATTTTAATGGTGCTCTACTGTGAATAACAGTGCTTATTTGAAGTGCAAAAATAGTAATTCTCACTGTTGGCTAAATATGTCCATAAAAGTCAAATAAATTTGAAAGATGCTATTTCTTCCTTTCTTCATATAAAATTATCTAAACTTGTTTACATAGACAAATTAAAAAAGCCCAAAAAACAAACAATTAATCAGACAGGAAAACACATTAATTGGTTTTGTTCTCACCTTGTACACTTGGTCCAGAATCTCCTGACTGGGCAGGATTTAATGCCCAATGTAGCTGTCGTTGAAACTCAGGTCTGTCCTCTGTGTGAATCAATTCAAATACACTCTGGTGTATGATATCCGACTATGAACAAAAGGAAAAAGGTGTGAAAGAATGAGAAAAAAAAAATTATATGACCATATGATACAAGTTGTCTGATTGACAATGCTGTTATGAATACAGCAAAATCCATTTTGCTCAGCAGTAAATACATACAATCACATGCATGTGGCAAAGCTTCATGAAACAATTTTTAGCAGCACAGAGAACAGCTCAGTTACACCCATGACTGTAAATGTGGGAAACAGTAATAAAAATATTGCCTTAGAAAAAGAAAGTTACATTATGTCAACTATTTCTTTACCTGCTTTTACCTAAGAAGGCCTGGAAATGCTATGCTTAGGTACTGTTTAAATTATTTAATTTTACACAGTGGTAAATAAAGTAAATGCCAGCTAGTACTTGACTTGACCCACTATAGATGCTACAGGAACACAAAAGAAGCAAAAGACCCTGATCCAAACAACTGCCAAAACTAAGCCAAGCAGATTATAAACAGTGGATTTGTTTGCCTGAAAGCTTTGTCACTTCTTAAGGATGTGTTAAAGCATGTAATTACTAAGATCTTATACCACTACCAATTGTGTGGTTAGGAATGTGATCTAAATGGCAAAGGCACTAAAGCAAGGATCAGTGCTTAAAGGAACTTAACAGGGAAAAAAACCACCCAAAATATTCAAGAAAAGACTCAGTTGACTGAGAAGAGTTAGGATCCCCATTTTTGGCATGTTTCAAAAACCCAACCATTATATAAACAGAAAATACTAAAATAAAACATAGATCTAAAGTAATTTAAATGAACTGGCAAAAGCAGAAGCCTAAGTCAAATTTTGCTATGATGAATTTAATAAAACAACCAGTATTTTCCAGAATAATTGCCAGAAATGCTAATTTTTGTAACTTTAAGACTTCACTTCTATATTATGCACTTAATTTGCTGGCATTACTTCAAAAATGTTATGCCCAAATTTTTTTCCAAGCTTTTTTCTTTTTTCATTCCCCAACACTGAAGGAATATGTAACCCCAGGAATAACAATGGGGTTTTTTTGACATATTTTCTTTTACACAAACTTTCCCCAATCTCTTACCAGTTATCTAAAATTGCAGACCAACCAAGGTTTCTCCCTATTTTTAGACAGCAGCTGAATGTCTATATGCAGTATCCACGGATATACATTGAGAACTATAACTATCATCTTCACATAAAGTAATCCCAGGAGCTTTCTAACACAGGCAGAATTTTCCTGCTATGCCTTGGTCTTTAGAACTTTGGCACCTGGCTTGCAAGCCCAATGAAGTTAGCCATATGTGACCTGCACCATAAATAGCAAAAAGAAATGCTTGTTTTGAAATTAATAATTAAATAAATAAACATGAGCAAGAGAACAAATTCTAAAAATACCAAAATCACCCACTGGATATTTAAAATCTCAAGGCATATGGAAATAATTTTGCATGAAAGGTTTCTATTAAAATAATTACCTTCCCACTGAATTATGTCTCACTCAGCATCATAAACTGGGTAACACCACAGCATAAATTTCAAACAGTTGTTCTAGTAAAGAATAATTAAGTGCGAAAATTTCCTATCTTGCCTAACTCAACTTTGGCAATTATATCCCTGTTGTGCTTGGCCTGACATACTGGCTATGTAAAGCTGATAGAAAAGTAATATGGTTTCAAAGTAATTCAACCTAAAGTACCTAAGTGAAATTTTTAGTATAAAAAATATTTTAAAACCCTAAATATGAACACTGATCTTCTCTGAAATTAAGCAAAATCTCTGAAAAAAAATAGAAGAAGAAATAAACTTACTTGTTGGAACCCCAAGTAGTCTTGGATAGTAGAAGAGACGTAAAAAACCAGAGCATCTGCTGTAACAACTAACACAAATCCATTTAATGCCTGGGGAAGAAACACACCAATCTGTCAGTTCCAGAGACAAAATTCCAGATAATTATTGTGGCTCTACCTATACTGTAGACCCCCAATAAAATGTGAAGCATGCAAAAGCATATCATTTTCTAACAGCATAAACAGAAGGATCCCTCATTGCATCTCTCTACAGTATACATGTTAAAATGAAGAAAACTGGATCCAACCAAAAAAGTAACGAATTTTTTTTAAATTCAGTGGAGAAAACAAAACCATGTTGAAGACTTTTAAATACTCTTGATTGTATGAGACAAGGGTCAGCAGTATGAACTATAAGTTTATCTAATATCAACCACAGTTCACAATGTTTGTGTGGTTTAAGCCTTGGATACCCCCAGCTGTCCACAGCACAAACAAGAGCCATGTCACAAACCCAGTCCCCAAATCCATTCTATTCATAGTGCAGATAGGCCACTGTGGAGAGGAAATCAAGCTATCACAATCCCCTACATAGCCCAAGAAAACATTTTATAGCTTACTTAAAATAGAAGACCTCGGCACAAGCGGACTGTTGCAAGTAAACAATGTTTTTCAAGAGATTTCCCCCTCCATGGAGCAGCAGACCAGGCGGCTCCACACTCAAAGTCACGCAAAGGGCATTTATCTGAACTCCCAATCAATACAGTCCATGGCAATTGTTGTGATAGCAAACAGTACATTTGTGACTTGGCAGCTCATCTGAAAGGTGCCGATTTACTTCCACGGATTTCAGTCAAGATTTAACGAAAGGCAGTCTCTAGAGGCCAGACTGAGTATATTGTGCCACTTAATTTCCTCAGCCGCATTCAAAGGCAAATTTGGCCAGCATACTCAAAACACTTTTTTAAAAAAACCTCTTTATTTATGCAGAATTATTGTACATAGAAAATGTGAAGTAAGGGAAGGATATCCTATATCTTACTGCAAAAAAGTAGTAATATATAAATGAAATATTTGATTAAGTGCCTGGTCTTTAAATGCTGTGAACCACCCCAATTTAATGTATAGATATTATTTAATTTACTCTCATAAACCATTGTTAGCTCTAAAAAACTCCTTATACATTTAGTAAATTTTACATGAATAAAGAATGAGCTGAAAAAAAATCAATAGGAATCTGAAATTAAACAGCATAGCCAATCCAAGAAATCTTGAGTGGTTACACAAAATCCTTGGTTTTGAAGACGCTTGCAGTAATTTCATGGGAGCAGAATGCCGCAATGGCAGGTGCTCGTGTCCTCTGCTGACCTGTTCTGCAGGGCCTTTCACCTCAGCTGTTTGACATAAAAAATCTGCAAGCTGCACAGCATCTAACTTTGTCTCAAATGTTAAAATTGGTTCTTCTGGTCCCTTTCATACAGAGCTATGTACACTTTCTGTACCTGGAATTCAATCAAATTTTGCAGTAGCCCTGGTATGCAGTTCATCTTGAACCAGGATTGTTACTGAGATAGCCATACACATTCTTTAAGCAAAATATCCTGTAAAATGCATATATCTGGATATACCAATAAATGGGAGATGAGTGCTGATGGAGGTTTTTGCAAAATGCAATCCAAAAATAATTATCTTAAAAGCCATAATGAAGTTTCTCAGTGAGTTTATTATTCTGGAGAACTGAAGATATTTCTGCCTCTAAAAATACTCTCAATGCTCCTAATAAAAAGGTAATTACAAAATTGTTCATTCCTGGTGAGAATTAAGTTTTAAAAATTTCTTAGGGGTCATCATTTGTCTTGCACTTTTTATCATAAACTTGCTTAGGCTGTAATATATTTTGTATTTAAAATAAGAATTTAAAATAAGTTAAATATTTTACAGGAAATTTAGCTTGATTTTTAAGGAAGGCACATTTATGTATTTGATCTTTACTTCCACAATCTATTGGGTTGGCAAGAGAGTTTCTATGTTGGAAATAAAAGACAATTTTCTGTTTGTTAGGAATCTGATGAACAAATAAAAGCAAATACAAACAATAGGGTGTTTATTCATAACACCCTGGCAAAACCAAAAAAAGTAGGGACATAATAAAAGGGAAATGTTCATCATCAGTTATAATTTATTGACACCTGTGTAACACAAAAGACTTCTGAGCATAAGTGGAAGGGAAGGATTTGATCAATATTTACAACTTACTGATTCCCACTACCTTCTAGAAAATTCCCAATTTCATCACACTTATGACTTGTTACATAACCTAAGAAAACTCTATCTTCATATTCATTTTCATAATTTTTTTCACATACATAAAATATTTACAAAACAAATTCATTTAAGAAAGTCGGTAATTTACTTACTTCCCAAGAGGGGCAGAATTTACAGTAATAACGATATCACCCATTTAATTTTCATACTGGAAAAGAGTTCCCTCATATAACTTCCACTCAGAAGTCATAAAAAACCCCCCTATATTTCAGATTTGTTTAAAGCTGTTCTCCAGCAGTGACTCTGTAACAGTTCATTGTCATACTTTATTAAGGTTAGAAAATGAAATACATGTCCTAGTTTTTTTAGTTGGTTAGAAAACAATTTTCAATTAGCATCAATTTAAAATAATTGTTTGGTGGGAGTCTTAGAACCTGTTTTCATTCCTAGTCTTTGAACACTGAAATTAATTTTGTTTTAAGCAAACAATTGGCCCTGACTGAACAATTTGCCACTTTTGATAGATACATCAGTGTGAAACCTGTGTAGAAGACAGACTACCAACATATTTCAAATAGAGCTGCAGGTCTCCATAAAATCTATTTTGTGAAACTAGTTAGAACATTGTAATACCTATATTTGTAATTTCTTGAGTTTAATCTGGACTTGGTAGTATATAATTATCCATATGCTTTGACACTCTAGGACATTAAAACAGGCTATATAATTTTTTTAAATCCACACTTTTACAATTAATATTTTCCATTGGTTCATATAAAAGTTATTCCAAGTATTTTAAAATTTGTCCTGGATCTATGTATGTTGAGTTCTTTCAAACCACTGAAAAAGCAAGATGTTTCACCAAGCCCAAGGTCTTTTGAGGAGAAATTGTTTCTTTCAGACAATTAATCACCAAATTTACAGTAAATTAGTAACTTATCTGGCCCTTATAAAAACTGTTCCTTTATATTATCATCTTTATTAACAACAGATGCAAAGAAATGGGGGACCTCCCCCCTCAACAAATGACCTAGAAACATTGAAAAGGAGCCCATATTCTAACATCCACTCCAAAGTCACTACTACCAAAGAAAATGCAAGAGCTGTTTAATATTACCCTTAAGAAAATGAGGAAAGAATTTGACAATAAAAAAACTTACTTTTTCTATCTCATCAGTGAGCATCTGGTATGCTAAATAATGGTGTTTGTTTTTTTTTTTTTTAAATTTAAATCTTCATACAATATGTCTATTGCAAAACATACCTGCAATAGGAGTTCTCCTTCCAGGATCTGCATCCCTTCTCCACATTTTCCTGTTCTAGAGGTTTCCTGAATGCCATTTCTTTCTGGTCTGGTAGAGTTAGAAGATTTTAATGCAACTAGAACAAAGAAAAGAAAAAAAAAAAACAAACCTGATCAATCTTTGAAAGGCTTACTAGAAATTTAGGTAATGATGTGCTATTCTGTGTAAGAAAAAAATGTATTTAAATATATATATTATAAATTCAATCTAATGAAAAAATTGTTTCATGTCAAAATTTTTCCTTACCTTTAGAGTGAACCCCCCAATTTTGTCATTGCTCTCTTTTCTATATTATAATACTTTCACAACAAAATCAGTATTATTGCAATCAACGCAAATCTCATTATTTTATACCTTTTTTTCCTTCTTCTCCTTCTCTTTACTGTAAGACTCACTTCTAGTTTGTCACTCTTGTGACAAACAAAGGGCCCTTTTGTTTTCATAGGCCAACCTCCTACAATCTGATAACAACTCTGTGTTAAGATATGCAAACACTTGCACTTACTCTTATCCCACCTAATTTCAGACATCAAACTCTGGTTCATCAGACAGGTAAGCCTGCTCTAGACCTAAAGCTCCCTTCAGGGAAAGGAAGGAAAGAAATATGAGCCCTAAATTCATGCTACATATTAAAAAAAACCCAACAAAACAAAGAATGGTATTTCAAACAAAAAGGTGTGGTTATTTTCTTTCTTAGTTAAATTTTAACCTTTTAAACAACTAGGCACTTTTTCCAACTTCAGATAAAATACTATAACAATGAATCATCATTATTCAGATCACAAAGATATCCAATTGAAAGAGAAAATTACTCAGTGACTAAGAGAGGAAAAATCAGACCATATTGCTATGAAGTTCCTGAAAGATATTCCCATCTCTGCATCCTTCTAATAAACAAGATGCTGTCAAATAAAACTACATACTCAAAGATCATTCATAAGTCAGAATTTACCTACTTTTCACCATTCCAAAACAGGGGAGCGGGGGTGGGGAAGAAGTCTTCAAATCTGAAATTAGTCTGAGTAGGTCTGTAGTGTCTAAACAGCTTAAAATTACTTGAGCAATTGTATCTTAAACCTTTACCATAAA
Source organism: Corvus cornix cornix (assembly GCF_000738735.6). Lineage (NCBI taxonomy): Eukaryota > Metazoa > Chordata > Aves > Passeriformes > Corvidae > Corvus > Corvus cornix. The sequence continues at coordinate 49,695,918 of NC_046333.1, forward strand.
ACTAAAGGCCACCACCTCCCAACCCAAAATTTCTATGCTGAAAAGCAAGGGAAAGATATAATAGAATAAAACTACAAAAACAACTCCAGTAAAATACAACAGCTTCTCATAACAATGGGATATTCACTCTAAATTTCAAATTACTTTTCAACCTGCTGAAAACCTTCATTTTTCCACTGATCAGAACTTTAGTTAAGAATCCTGGAGAATTTCTGTTCACTCACTTTTAAAGTACATTAAATGATATTTTACACTACATATATTAACTGAAAGATAGATTATGCCTTTCCTGTTTTTTTAAGCTATCATGGCAGCTAAGAACTTTCAAGCCAGACAGTTTTCATTAAAATATACCTCAAAGGCACCACAGGGAAAAATGTGTTCTACGGAGACATTAACTGATTAATCAGATCAGAATGTATCTAAGGGTTTGCTTTGAAATTAAAACCCTGATGCTGTTCTTCCTACAAGGTAGTAAAAAGTCCTGCAACAGGCCACACAGAGTTGCAGTTGCACATTTGTGTGAATAGGTTATGTAGCCAACTTTTTTCTGAGCATTATTTCAAAAGGATATATAGAATATTCACTAAACACCCCTGAAGCCAACAGGCAGTAGAGGAAAACTTTTTTTAAATTTATATTGTATGATTATTGAAAAAGTCCACATTCAGCTGTGAAAGCTTCAAGTAAAGATGCCTAATCACGCTTGCCATTCTGCAAAATACTATATGTCATTATATACAGGTGGGATTTTTCTTTTGTAATGTCTGATAGAATAAAATACTGTCTGATAGATAACATTTATCAATTAACAGAGCTCCTGAGCTCAAACGTAGCCAATACATTGGTGGCTATATTCCTCCTGACTTTCAAGGTGCATAAGAGGTATGTGTGAAGTTAAACATTTTCCTGAATTGGAACCTACACCTTTTGCAGAAATCAGAAGGTGGAGGGAATCAAGCTGTTTACAACTAAGGCACGTGGAAAATTGCCAACCATCTGGATTAGTAAAAATGGAAGATAACAGTGGAAATTAGAGCTGTATATCCATCATTGGTTAACAACTCCTGAAAAAAAAGAAACAAATCCAAATTTACCTTGTTCTGACAGATAAATCACAGGTCTGTTAGTGCCTGCTACAAGCCACCCAAGTCCCTGGCACTGAACAACCTCAGATACTAGGATGCACACTTGAAATGTGTGGTTCTATACAGTCAAATTGAAGGCTACCAGCAACAAGAAACTTTACAGCACAGGAGGACCACCTTGCCAAGCGGCAATTATGAACAGACTTAGTCACAACACACAATGACGTGGCTTCAGAAATACCAGCTAGAGATATAATAATAGGTAATGGAAAGGAGAAGTAAATCTTAAAAAGCATAACTCAACCAAAAGTAATATTACAGTCAACACCACCTAGCTTAAAATCAGCCATGTGTGTTCAGCTAGTCCTCACAGTCTATCTTACTCATGGTATCAGACAAAATAATCTCAATAGTTCATTACTTGATAATCTTTGAATATCTGAATTAAATAGAATTCATTTCAGGCTATCCCCTCATAATTTTATTACACAGGAAATTAAAACACGGAAACTCCCCCAGAGTAAATAGGAAAAATCTGGACACATATTCTAGAATATATTCACTACCAAATTACTTCTCAGAATTTCCCATTAATAATTTTAAAGCATAAAAAATAAAGCAAATTTGTTTATACTTGTAAAAAAGTGAAAAAACCAAACCCACAAACAAACAAAGAAACCCCAAACCAAAAAGATCTGTTACACAATTTTAGCAGGAGGGCTGGATTGTAAGCACCTGCTTTCCAAGTAGGTTAATGACTTCGTTTAATCCTATGTCCAGCAATAAGCATCATTTCCATTGCCTAGAATTCCCTGATTTGAAGTAGAGGCTGAATCCCAAAGACAACTAGATAGTGACATTTAATAGATTTTTCTAGACATAAAAAAAATTTATATATTCTGATACATTTGTTCTATGATTGTGAAATGCTTTAGCACCCAAACCAGCAAATGTAAAAGACAGCTGCTTTTACATTATATCTTCAAAGATAAATTAAATAACAATGGTTACATCAGTGTTTACCAGCTTCTTATCTCTGGTTTTAACCATTACATTCAGATGATATGTGCCTTACATGGAGAGGTAGTGTACTTTATCAGACTAACTCTATGGCGTGGAGGAAAAAAAATGTTTGACATACAACTACTTCTTCAGGTCTGAAATTGAATTCTAACTACTGCCAAAAGCCATCTTTCATTTTAAAACCATGTAAATGTTCATTAAAAAATTATTTTCAATACCTAAAGACAACAGGTATTAGGTGATCTTCCTTCTTTCCAGGGACCAACAGTCAGTATAAGAAACTGCATGAGTTATAAGCAGCTTGCTGAATCAACTAACAGTTCATGACAGATTAATTTCATTAATTATCTGCTGAGATATTCAGAAGGTAATCTAACATGAGGAAAATTATTGATTAAATTATTGAAAAAATAAGTCTCATTTAATCTCTGTGCTGTCCTCCAAGTGAAACTCTATTTCAAGATGAAAAAGGCCTTTTTCACCTTCAAACACTTGATGTCTAGGGTTTATACTTGATCAGTATGCTCCCCTCAAGCTTTAACCCACAACCAGTGTCCTCTTCCTTCCAGGCTGTCACTCCTGTTCTCAATAAGAACCTTTGCCATGACTTCCTCACTTGACAGGCAGCTGCTCTGAAGTCCCAGCTCCACTGTTTCGTCCACTTCAGCTTGCAAAAATCAAAGATGAAGCCATCTGTAGCTACCAGAGCACCTTTAACAGGAATCTTGTAAATGATGATTCCTTACTCTCTTTATCAGAAGTTACAACAGCAGACAATCACAAAATTGTCACAGAGCAGGTGCAAAGACACTCTACTGATGTACTTGAGAGGGCCCTACCTGTACTAATTGTTGCAAAGTTAATAAAATAACTGGAGAGGCAGAGAATTCAGCATAAGGTATATATGTTAGCAACTATCTAGCCAAGTTTCTGATGAGCATTCATGCAGAAACCTGATTTAACACATAAATACTTGAATTGTCAAATTTACTATTACTTTAAGAAAAAATATAAATAGTTAAATTACTTAAAGTAAGACAAAGGCATTCAAAAACGGTTCCACTTCCCCTTTTCATGAAAGAAGTGACACACCCACAACACTTATACAAATATATATTCAAAAGAAATATCAGTAACAATGAAATCTAATAAAAATGCCTTTAACCTGAATGTGACTAATATCTTATGTAATAATCAGTTTTCTGACCATAGAACAAGAGAGTAGCATCTACCAGTGGTTATCAGGACACCATCAATACTCAACTCAGCCAAACAAAGATTATTATACTGTTTTCCTCAAATCTAAAAACTACTAAATTTGGAAAAAAGGAACATATTCTCTCAAGTAATCAGAACAAAGCAAACAAGAGAAAACCAAATAAAAGTATTTTTTTCTGTGTTGAGTGAATAAAGACGCTTTTTTGACATAAATGCACACTTGCTGGTGCTCAGCTGTGAAGTCTGCAGAGATTTTTCCCCATTGAAACCTGAGCATTCCCACACCAAATGTCTCTTATTATCAAAGGAGTGAAAAAATGTATCCTTAAACTTTCCATCCCAAAATTCCTGTAATCCAGCCACGTATTATTAGAGTGCTGAATACAAACCATTTCAGCAACTGCTGGCTGTAAGCTTCATGGAAACCATATCAAGGTACAATGCCTTTAGAACCTTTTCTTTTTCCTACCTGTTCTTCCCCAAAGAAAAAAACATAGCAAATTGTTTTAGAGGAGTCAGGGTAGCTCACTACAGAGAGCTCTAGAGAACAGAATATCAAGATGCCATATGTTAAACAGACCCTTTAAAATCATATTGAGATGCAACAAATTTCTTTGAGTCAGACTCGAGATAATTTTTATTTTTAGGTGAATGATCTGTTCAAGCCTAAAACTGTATTGAAGCAACACTTGTCTAATATCACAAGTATTATCACTAGCACATCAGTCATGCAGTCCTGAATTTAATCTTAAAGAGCTTCCCAGAACTGCTTTAAATCAAATCTTGGCACAATTTCCAAGATTCAGCCAAACAGGTCAAAGTTTGCAGTCAAAGCCAATTGAGACTGTTTCATAACCTTTTCAGTAGATTTATAAATTCTACTTGTCTGTTCTAGATTACTGTACAAAAACAGTTCTCTTGAGGGGGGTGGTCTTGCTTCAGCAACAAAAGCTAAGCTTCAACACGAAGGTCACCAGCTAACACAAGAAAAGGAGGGCAGTACTGAGAAAACAGTAGTTTAATATTAAACTCTTGCCTAGATCATTAACATAAGATAAACTGTTTATACTGGTGAAAGATCTATTTTAAGAGGGAGAAAGTATTATATATACACACCCATGTATCTACATGCAACCATATCTATTTCCATTACTTAAGATTATATAAAACATTTTGCACCTGCAATCTCTGACACTGTCAAGGCAAAAATGTTTATGAAAGTTAAGTAACACAAAGAAAAAATGCAATTAATTCTTTTTCTAAGAAGATAAAAGATACATTGGCTTCATATTTTGTAAATAGCTACATTTCTAGATAGCAAAAACTGTACATTTTTGTAACAAACCTTGTGAAGAATTGCTCTGTATTTAGAGATACAAGAGAAAATAAATAAAATTCAGAATTATCATAACTAGTTCTAAAGTCTTAGTTATGTTACACGAGGCAAGATTGACTTCTATGTAGGTTGCATTTACAAGCAAAACACATTACATATAGGGGGAAAAAAATTTTCACTGTGTTTTGCATACTTAAATTTTCCATTTCCTACCTTTTCATTTATGATTCTGAATAATTGTCAAGATAGATTTACATTGGGTCTTCTTCCTTACGTGTCTGAAGATGAAATAATTTAAGAGCAGTCTTCCTGGTAAACTGTATTACAAATTACAGTACAGCTTCTAAATTATAGTAAACTGTAGATGGATGGATGGATGGATGGATAATACAACATGTATTCTCCATTACTACTGAAACTCCAAAAGATAAATGCATTAATAAAAATGTAAAAAATACATTACTTTTCTGACAGAGTCCAGAGCAATATCAGAAGAAAACACTTTACAAAAGTAGTCATGGTAGTTGAATAACTGAATTTTGTAAATATAAGAAAAGGAGGATGAAATGGTACATTTGGTAGTAACCACTAACAAAGGATACCTTTTTCCCCCTTAAGCATCAATGAATGCACCTAATTATGACAGTACTGGAACTGCTTTCAAATGATATATTTTAAAGCAGAAAAATTACCAATAAAACATATGCAGAGCTGCCTTTACTTTCCACTAAAATGCCAAATATAGTTTAAAAAACTAGTAACAACCATCCTTTGGCCTCAGAACACATGGTACATTGATTCATAAGCATATTTTCAGCTAATGTGGAAACATATAAATATGTCTACATATTTAGGAAAAGCTACTGAAAGAACCAACATGCCACAGAAGAAAGGTATTTCTTGATTTGGCCTCAAAGAAATTATTCATGGTTCAAGAGAGAGAAAATGCCATGAAGTATCACAAGAGGATAAATCATACAACCATGAATACTTTCAAAGAAATATTAGTAGGTTATGGTTGGTGAGGGAAGAAAAAAAAGAGACTAAGGGGGAATAAAACTTTTACAAGAGTAAGTTTTAACAAGAGGGAGGAGGAAAAAAAAAAACAACAAACACAAAAACTTATTTCCCCTACTTAAAAAAAGGAGAACAGAACAAGGGTAAGTGGCCAGGTTCTGGGCATTTCCTGGGCTTTTGAGAGTCAACAACTGCTGTGCAGATATAGATTGCTTAGTGACGTTACAAATCTCTAGAAATCAAATATTTCCAGGTGTGGATATTTTTGTGACTCAAACCACGGCCCAGCAGCGCCATAGACCCGCACTGGACACGCTACAAGTTCTGTGCATGTGCACTCCTCCATTTCCAGTCACCCAGTACTTTCTTTTTAACCCAAATTCAAACCAAGTAAAATGCATACTCATCAGCTCTATGATCAGACACAGCAGAAAGAGCACAAGTCTACCCATCTGTGAGGACGTTTAAGTATAAAATAAACTTTCTTTAAGGGAGGAAGAAATGTAGGACTTGCCCAAAAATGCTTAGGCTAAAAACAGGAAAAGGAAATTTTCTTCTCCAAAGCAGGTGATTCCAAAGGTTCAAAGTGCCAAAATGTTTCAATAGGAACTGTTGGGAACCTTTGGTGGCTGCCACTAAAGCAACCACTACAATATAGCTGTATGTATTTGCTAGGCTGTGGGGAAATATTTATACTTTCGGCATAATCAAGATAAAGAAATTTCAATATTAAGGTTCTATTAAGAATCCTACTTGAACATTTCAGAGACCATGGATAAAAGCAAACCTATAAACCAGTAAATATTCTGTCAGCATTGGGCTGAAATTATTCAAGGTACGGCTCCAGAACTTCCCAAGGGCCCCACTGTACTTACACTTCAGACATGTTTTCATACATATTTTACACCCAACAAGAGAAAAGAGCAGAAGTGGTACACATTACTTGAACTGCTGCAGGAGTCTAAAATAGCCTCTTCACTGCAATCAATATATAACGAATATAGATGAGGAATAAAAGCAGCACACAACATTTTTCTCAATACCAAGTACCATGGTTTTTGAAGGCGTGATATTTCAGATTCACCTAACAAAACCCATCTAATTTTAAAATGACCTTGTGTTTCCCCTACTATACAAAAAGTCCAAAGTGAAAAATACTATTTTTCATTTATCTGTGATCAAATAAGGGGCTTAAATAACTTAGCATGAAAGCTATTTTTGGCATAAGGAAGTCTGTTGCTTGCCCTTTCAAAATTGACACGTCTGTGAGTTCAGATCAGTTCTACTTAGTTTCCAGGTCTATGGCAAGGATAAGTTTCCAATGCTCAGTTATAAATCATAAAACTGACAAAAACTTGGCAGGAGGATCACCTTTTTATTCTACCTAAACTTCAATCAAATTTCATTGGCCAAGACTCAAAGGGAGCCACAAATTTCCCAGAAATTACATTTCTGAATCACAAGATTACTTATAAGATAGTAAATGAGTACATTCATTTATTCTACTGAGGGAAAAAAAGAAATGTTTTTTCTCAATCTAATTTTGCTGCTTAGTAAAATTTACCAACATTAACAACAAACAAAAGCAGAAAAAACCCTTTAAAAAAGTTTCTAAACCCTGTCCTACAGCTTTTGTTGATAAACCACCCTAGAAATACTATAGCATAGTATTTTAATTCCCCTTCCTATATGATATTTTATACTTGAACATATTTGAATATGTATCTTCTAAAGGACAAGATTTTCATTTAAATTTGCAATTTTTGTCATTTAAATAATTATTAAACTACATACATAGAAAAAAATACAAACCTGTATCAGCTACTTTTCAAAATATCTTGAAGGTACAAAAGGTGAACCAGCAAGTTGGTAACTTATTTGCTGTTTTGCAAGTTGTGTGTTTATTGAACCACAATTTAAATCCTAAAATGCATTTATAATAAAACAAGGATATATATTTTAATAGTTGGTTGTACTGAAAAGTCATTGTAAATACTAAATAGGAGGAAGAAAACCTTAAACTCTTTCTTTCTAGCACCTGAAACATGGGAAGGCCTGTATGAAACATCTCTAACTCTTCCTGGCATTATTTCTATACTAGCAAAAAGCTTCTTAGAAGAAATGAATCCTAACCTCAGTCTCCTATTGAAAGCTGAATAGGTAACAGCAGGTAACCAGGACAGGAATTAGATCTTACCTAATGAGTTTAGCATGGGCTAAATGTATAGCAACTTCCTGAGACAGAATTTGGACAAGACACTGGGTTTCCACTGTTATTTTGGAGAAATATCCAAAACCTCATGGGTAAATATCCTAAAAAACCAATGCTTTAACTGCAACAGCCTGCAAAAGTGGCAGCTGTCTTTCCCCACAGCTTCAGTCATGGCAGCATTTTAAGACAGCAGAGCTCTGCATCCAAAAATGAGGAAGGCCATAAACAGCGCAGAATCTGTGGCTTAGGTATATTTTTCACACAGTAACAAACATTATTATACTTTTCAAGTAAATGTAGGATTTTAAGATACACTACAGCATATACATGGGGCAAACTGGATGGTAGGCAGGCAAGAAGAAGACTGAGAGGCTGAAGACAGTAAGGAAGTTATCAAAAACATGCCCAAAAGTTGAGAGGATGAAGGGTTTTGTGGTTCTGACATCATCTTCCCGTGCGTTGTGGTGGAAATCATACAGGCGCTGTACACTCCATTTCCTTAACCATGAAACCAGAACAGGAGCACTCAGTTCCACCAGCACTGCACGGATAAGTGCAGTAAAGATCTGGAAGTTCAGATTCTCTAATAGGGAGACATTTCAGAGCCCCACGTGAAAATCATATTAGATTACACAAAGCTTAAAGCTTACAATTGCACAGTATTTCAATATCATCTTTCTGGACAATTTTGGTTTGCTATGCTGATCTGTAAAGTTTATGAATTAAAGACCTACGAATGGTTATAGTCTCCACATAAGAAAAATTTCAATGGCTTTCTATATAGAAAGAAGAAAAAGGGAAAAAAGGTCACACTGGATTTTATCTCAGGTACTTGTACTGAAGACTGTGCTTAGGAGGCTGCACAGGACAGAGGTCTGTATTTCTGATCTAGCATCAGAAAACAGAAATAGCAACAGCGAGCATTATATAACTTATGTTGCTAAGGGTTAGACGGTGACGCAAAGGAAAACTATATTTTATTCATTACAACCCCAAGGAGGAGGGAAAGAGAAAGGCAAGGAATGCTGCAAAGAAGGGGAACTGGAGCACACAGACAAAACTCTGGAAGAAGAGGACTTGGTGGTAATAGGAACCTCTGCCTCTGTCATCTGCTCTCCCCCGCAGGGATTCATTTCCCAGAGGGTCTGTTCTAGTCCATCCATAAGTGAAGCTGATAGAAGTGGTCTGATAAAACCACAGACAAATCATGGGTGTAAGTTTGCAAAGCTTATTCCAGTAATTCTAACATTAGAGGATTTTATATTAATAAATATTTTAAATATTTAAAACTTTAAATATTAAAACACACCCTAGAGACTACACGTATTAGCAAAAGCTTACTACTAGAACAACTCATTTGCTTGTCTTTCAGAAATAACTGCTCAATTGAATCAGATGTGTATGAAGAGTAAAACTAAAGCAAAACGATATTTTCATTAATATGTTACCAGGTATGTCTACCAGTTCTCATAGAGAGGACCTTTTCTTCAATGCCATAAAATATTTTAACATATTTTATGCTTTTAAGATTCTAAAATTAATACATAAAATTTTAGTTATTATTTAAAAAAATCACTCCAGTTAAGGTTCTATTCCCAATAATTCTAAATACAGAAATGATACACCCCTTTCATAGCATAAGCTTTTCAGTAAACCAAAAGGTACACAAAATTTTCTCAATATTTTTAATGCTTCCATTCTACTTTTAATAAACCACTTCAAAAAGCAAGACAGATACTTAAATGCTATTCATTAAACATCACCACTTACATTGACCCACAGATATACATAAACCCAGAAAGCTCCTGCCTTGATGAGATTGCCCTGGAGGGCAACCACACACACAAAAGAAAGATGAGTAATGGTATCACGATTTCAGTTTCTTGTTGCAGTTTCATGCTTTAAAGAACTATGTGGCTTGTGTGGACTGGCAGAACTTTTTTGGTTGGGAAGGGGAGGGGTTGGGGTGTCAACGCTTTGGGGGCTTTTGTTTGTGCTGTGGGGAAATTTTGTTTGTTTTGAAATTGTCTATAAATACAAAGATTGTTCTGAGAATCTGACAGCAAAAGGGACCTCTCTGGAGCTGTGACACCATCTGGCCATAGAGCTCATAGGTAGCCGTGTTGCAGTATCTTGTATCTCTGAAGTTGACAATACTACAGCAGAATTTAAAAGGGATTTCCACCTGCTTCCACTTATCTTGGTCCCACAGTTTTACTGTAAACATGAGACTTTTCCAGACGCACAGAAGGAACGGCCCCTTTCACTGACTCTTCGTTTCACACACATTCCTTTCTTGTTTGGGAATTCCATATATTCTTACTTCTAAAGAAAGTAGGACATATAATAGGCTGTACATAAGTAATTACCATTTCCCCTCAAAATGCTTTTTGAAGCACATCCAACTTTCCCGGCACCTGAAATGCCATTAAAAGGCTAAGCTGGAAGATGCAATGTCTTAAAGGGGACAAAGCAACATTTTCAGAAAATAACTGATGATGCAGTTGAGAGGGACCACACCACCACAGTAAATATTTAGTTAAATCTCAAGAATACTTAGTTCTTCCTCTTTTTTTTTTTTCTTTTTTCTTTCTCCCCTCACTGACATTCACTGACTTATTTTGCTTATTTTACTGGAAATCTTCAAATCTCCAGCAACCATTTTATCGTGTCCAGCTTACGTCCTTCTGTGATAACGCTGCCTATTAACTTCAACAGCTCTTCTCCCTTTTTGGTATTACCCTCCCTGGTATATGCACAGACAGCAATCATAACCCCTAGCCTGCATTCTGCCATGCTAAACATGACAAATGCAGTCATGTCCTGTAGTATGTACTATTCTCTAGGGCTTCTTTGTTCTTGTTCCTACAATATCTGTAAGACCCTAACTTGATTTGACAAACTAAATGACATCCCTCAGATCTTCTGGAGAATCTCAGTTGTTTTAAACTCAGTTTGATAAATGGAGTAACCCTGCTTTACAGGAATGTCCCCTTCAATACTATCTCCAAGACTGCTTCAAGAGAATCTACCAAAATCTTCAGAAAGGAGAAACAAAAGACAGCTAAGCCCAGCTTAATAAAAAGTCTTCCACATCACTTGTTTTAGTCCCACCAGAAAAGCTGAAATGAGAACAACTACAAGTTTACAAAAATACCTATCAGTATTTATTAACTGTAGCTACTGAAGTGAAAAACATTCTTAACATTTTAGTTTAGCCAGTTATTGTCTGGCTCCCAGACTCCTGAAAACAGTTACGTAACAGGAAACACTGTTTTAACATGGACAATTGCAATAGAGATGGATATGGCTATAGGCCAGAGTGCTGTACTGGCCAAAAGGCCAGAGCCATATAAAGGACCTGATACATCCAATTTGTGGTTCTATACACAATATACTATTTAGAAAACTCCCAATCTAAATACCATCCGTACTTCAGTTTCCTAAGTTTCACTGTAAGCCCCACCATGCATAGCTGCCTTGCCTCCTGCTGGATGGGTAAGAATGGTTTGGCACACACTTGACCCTGACCCTAAGCATGGTGCAGAAACTGGGTTTCTACTGACTCTTCCCCCATACGGCATAAATCCAGGTTCTTCTGACAGCTGCTAGCGGCTGATTCTTTTACAGATCTGAAGAAAATTACATACCTCTTCTTTGCAGTATCAGGATACAAACTCAGGTTTTATTCACTCCGCTGCTGCGGGTGGTTCCCACTCCTTTCTTTTCCACTGCAGAAGAGGTCTTAAAGCTGGGAGTACAGGTAATACCTACTCTTCCTGTTGAAAATTACCTACCATACAGAAAACAGTAAAAAAAGAGTTTCTCAAGTCTGAAAGATCAAATCAAAAGGATGTTCCATCTGGGACAGTGACCAAAAAAGACCCCTGACCCAGTCCCCACTGAAAGGGCCATTCCACTCTGTTATGGGATGAGTGTTTCATGGGAAACACATAATCTAGTCCAGAAAATTCAGTTTTCAAAAGACTGTAGATGTAGGAAGGCAATAAAGAAAAATCAGAAGTCACATAAAACAGAGCATACTGAATTAATCTTGACAGCACATTTCTTATGTTGTAAAAAGAATTTTTTATAGGTAAGGCTACAACATCAGTAAGGATATCTGCCCACCAAGTGGACACTGCAATAGAGAATTGGCAATCACTGATATTGGGCTCCACATAGAAAAGAGAAACAGAAACAAGCTTAGAGCCAAAATTTGATTGCACTTTTATTTATAATAAAAGGAATAATGTGCATATATTTGCTTTGAACACCTGCATGATATTAAATTTGTTTTTACAGTTACACAGATTGTTCTTGTTCTTACCAAGATAAATGTACTTTGCTTCAAAATTTCAGTTAGAAGTTTGTGCCATGCCTTTATCAAGCATATTCAGATTCATATTAGAGTAAGCACAAATCAACTCTTATTTTAATGGTGCTGTCTGTCATTTTTTTTTTGTATTCGCTGCCAAAGCAGCAAAAGATCAAATGAAATAAAATCTAAACATGAGGTTTCATTTACCCTGCCACAAGAAATAATTTTCAAGGTGGCAAAGACAGATCTGTTTGATAATTACATATTTTCTGCTAAATTCTTCCATATGCTTAGAATATTTGGGATTTCGCCAAGAAGAAAAGCAAAATCACTGCTTGTAGTTGAGAAGTTCCTCCCCAAAATACACATCAAGTTATCTTTCTGCAGTTGATTCTTACGTAACAAGATTTACATTAACTATTTCTTTCACTATGTTCATCAGAAAAAAACACAACACACAGTTACAGAAATATAATCATTTAGCTTAATAAATTAAAATGTAAGCTAAAATAGTGCAAAAATACTTTTAAATACTCTGTTGACAATTTCACTCAATTCACACCATCTGCTTTACTAAGCCATTTGAATTAATAATAACAACATTTATATATATGTTCCTTTGACAGCTGTCATTAATTGCAAGATACATTTTTATATTAAATATAACCTGTTGCAACTCTTCACCATATTTGTTTAATCTTTTAATAGAAACTAAGTTTTGCTTCCATATTTAAGACATTTGCTTTAGTTCTAAAATTAATCAATCAAATTAAAGATTAGCTTTGGCAAACCAGAATGAGAATCTATTATTAGTTTTAAAATGTTAGTGAGGGAGATGCATATAGGACAGATGAAAAGATGACACGGAGCTCTCTGCGGAGTTCAGATGGTTACTGTTAGTGAGAGGAACTCCACTTCCTTCCTGCATCCCAGCCCTTTGTGGAGGAGGGTGCGGAACTCACCAAGAGTGTTTTAATTAGAGTTTCTAAATTACGGCATATTCTGATAATAACTTTTTTTTTTTCAAATATACTGTTGCTATGAATAGTTTTGTAGAAGTAAGTCCAGATTGGTTCCAGGCACAACTTCATAATAATTGCCCTTACCTTACAGTAGAAAAGAAGAAAGAGCAACATGAGAGTTTTTGGCAAAAGTTATACACGTTTCCCTTACTGCCTTGCACATCACCATTTTTGTAACACTACTGCAAATAGTAATTTAAGGATTTAATTTTACCATTACAATTACTACATCACATAAATTTGTAAAAGGACATAGAATTATGTTTCCATTTCAAAGCAGTTTTTATCTGTGTTGGAGAAGAGGTTGCATACATACAAACACAATCTGGATACAGTTTATTAATTCTGCAGTTTAGCTTCAGCTACCTGCATTCCAAATGAACATAAAGTTGAATGATCCTCATTCTTGCAGCAAAACACAAGTAGTAAGATGGCAAGAAATTCAATGGTTTGAAGAACAGATTTTGATTTAGAAAGGTGAGACAGCCCTCAAACACTTGCACAAGGCTGTGCAAGGCTATTGGAAAAGTTCATGGTTTTATTTATTTTACCAGTTTAGGAAAGGTGAAATGAGTCTATACTGTTTAGCTTTGTGGTACATATGTATAAACTACTCAGAAAAATAAAATAAAAATAAATAAAATGCACCCTGCTAAAAACATAACTGGTCTCTCAGGTATGTTTAATAGAAACATAACAGAAAAATTCAAGTGCAAAAGGAAATTAAAAAGGTGTATTACTAGTGATAACTACACTAATGTACGAGCAGAGGAAGGTACACGGGATAGACATGGTCTGTTTTGTACACAGGATATACACAACTTCTGAGATTTAACCGATCTTGTTCAGTCTCAAAAAAAGACAGACACAAAATTGCCAGGAATTCCTTCTTCAGAACAGCTTGGCTTTGCAGGGAAGATAAAAAGTTAATATTTCTATGAGCTTTCCTAGTCTACTTCTAGCTTCAGCAACAAAAGAAGTTATTAAAAAAGTAGTGTCTAATGTATCAGATTCATTTTCCTTCTCTTCATGCAGGCTGTGAAAACTATTGATACTTGTCTCCTCAATTTTAACTGGCATAATTTAGGGGTGAATTATAAATAAACTATAGGGAATTCAATTATGTATTCCTCATGAGAGGAACTATGTGTGTTTAGTCTAATTAGTACTGTAGTAACTTACAGCTTTCTCCTTTTATATACCAAATGGCATTTCCATCCTTAGATCCTAGTGCCAAAAAAACCTACTATTTCATTCCAAACATTTAGCAGTATTGCAGTATGCATGCATAAATATATAGCTGCCAGCCTTGCAGAATAAATTCAAGTGACAAATATTTTACATCCAACCTGGAATCAACTTGCTCTGCAAGCAAAACAGCAAAAGCTTCTGCTATAAGCAATTCATCATGTTCATAAAATAAACAGAAGAATCAGAACTGATTTCAACTTACATTGTTGCATGGCATAAAAATAAAATAAAAAAATCAGCTTTTATAAAATAATTTATTACTTGTATCTCATATTTCCTTTTGTCTTATGCATGTAACTTTCTCACACAGAATCTTTCAATTCACTTTGAATCACATGTAGTCCATTATCACATTCAGAAAGTAGACATTTATTTTCAGAGATGTACATAGAAAAGGTGATGCTGCAGCAGTGTTATATTTGAACTTACTGTATCAGCTAACAATTTACCAGGCTGAGATTAATTTTGAGTTACTAGAAATTACGCAATTATCATTTAAGTGTAAACTGCTTAAGGCTACTATTAATGTTTTAAGAAGAAGATAGTTCAGTTTGTCACCTTAATATAATCTAAATGAAGTAGATATCCCATTATATGGATTTTTTTTTTTAATCCTAGGTTGTTTTTTTGACAAAAGAAAGTGGCATTTTGTGAAACTTGTTAGTGCTTTGGCTCCTACTGATTACAATGATCAATATCAGAAGCCAAAACATAAAGCTATTGAGATACAGCACTGATTCCCTACACATCTCACAGATGCTGCCACATGAGCTACATCCTGTTAAGCATTAAGTTTCTAATTAGGGGAGATTAAATCATCCAGTGTTATATCTTGGAAGGTGATAATCTTGACTTCATATCTTCCAGAGAACCTTCCACATACCTACAAGTCTGAAGTGTACCTACGCACATTAAATAGTATGTTTCGCATTTTAAAAGTTCCTTGAATGAGGAGTTCAAATTTTTGATGTGAAGAAGGTTCTTAATAGCACCTACTTGGTTCTTCCATCAGAGAAAGCAAACAGAAAGGAGAGAATTTGGTCATGACAAAGTCAGTAAACATCTCTGTAAAGGCAGGAATTCCCATCAAGGAGTTCTAGAAGGCTCCATGTAAGAATGATAGCTGTGCAGACAGTGCCATCATGAAACCCCAAGTTAGAACATCTGAAAGTATCTGAAATGTAAGTGTATTCTCACTGCTGTACCTTCTTAAAAACAAAAAAAAAAAACCTAGAGAAATTGAAACAATTTCTCCAAAAGTCTCTTCCATTTAACACGTCTCTACTTTAACATTTACTTTCAGATGGCTATAGAGTGGGGCTAGCTAATGCAAGCAAAGAATCTTCAGAATACTTGAAAGATACCTCAAGTATGAAAACATTTATATACTGTGTAAAATTCCTGTGTTTTATTTTCATCTTGAATGAAAACATGACCCACTTTATGAACACAAGCAACTGTAGGCTTGGGGGCCATTACCAAACCCAAAGGGAGACAGATCTTGTCTTGTATGATTTCACCCAGATAAGAGTTTCAAGCAGCACATGGCTTTGAACAGCACTGAAAGTCTGCACAAGTCATTTTCTCCCAGATGGGTTTAGAGCAGAAGTTATAACCATCTGAACAGTTATAACCATTTAATGTGTATCATTTGGATCTGCCCCCTTCCACTTGATACTGCCTTCCCTCCCCATTCATTTCTATTCCTTAATCAGACAAATACTCTCCAAGATATTATAAAGTAATTTACATATGGTTTTCCTCGGAGAGAAGAGGAAAAATGAACATGGCTATACTCTTTTCTAGGATGCTTAGGAGCTTAAACTGAGAAAATAGGGTGAAGGACAGGCTCAGCTCTTTAGGTTAGTCTGACCAGCTTAGTCACTCACTAACAGTCAGGTATCCTCAGTTAGAGGAAGGCACAAAAAGACAGCAGATAGTTTTCTGTCTCTTAATGGAGAGAGACACTATTTGAAGTGCAAGAGTGGGAGCCCTTCCAAAAACGTGTCTTTGTACGTAGATGTAGTGACTCACTTGAGCCACAGGATTCCAGAGAGAAATGCATTTCACAGCGTCAGCTGCCCCTCAGCACTGCTACTTGATCTGCTGAATGGGAATGTAACTAAATATTTGCACAAGAAACACATCTCCTTTGCATTACAAACACAGACTGGCATGGATGTTACAGGTGGCATAAAATGATGGCAAAGTTATTTGAATTTGCAAGGCATGGAATGAAAACACTTGCTAAGGTTCCTCTCAAACACAGACATGTTTCTTGATTTTGTGCAAGTTTTTTGTTGCATTCTTCTGTTATGGTCTAATTCAGACGGATTTAAATCCTTCAAGAAACAAGCTTCTAAGACTCAACCAGCATTATTGCCCACAACAGGTAGAACCTAATATCATGTTGTTTTCAGTTTGCCTGCCTAGCCACTTCCTCTTCTGTCATCAGTATCTCTAATGCTTTCTTCTCTTTAGTAACAAGAGGCACTGTAAGACTTGTTAATTTTTCTACGTTGTTAGTAATCCAATCCTTTGCTTGAATTATTTTTCATATATAGCTTATAACTGTTATTACAATATTCCACCATTCCATCTTTTTCCAGGCTTCCTTATTGCTTAATGTAAAATGTTCTTCTTTGTTATTTTAACTACGTTTTTAAATTCCTCATTTGTGCACACCAATTTTGTAGCTTTCTCTCTCTTTCATGAGGTGTCTGTCTTCTTTAATTCTCTGATATGCATCCTAATGATCTTGTAAGTGTTCTCTACTTTCATCCAGTCTTGCATGCAATTCCATTTTTTTTACACTCTATATTTCATTGGGAAAACAATTTAGGAAGAGGTCAAAAATACAACAACTGATCCATATCATGCATTCATGACTTCAAAGTTTGCCCCAACTTTTGATTTCTAACATATCCTAAATCACCCATTATGATGGGTAGGCAGCTCAGAACCATTTGTCAGAGAGTTATCTGCTTGCACACACAGGCCCACTCAGAATTGTTTTGGTTTTTTTGTTTGGTTGGTTTGGGGTTTTTTTTGTTCTGTTTTTTTTACAATCAAGCCTTTTTATTGTTTTCAAAAGTTAGCCTAATTACTTGGCCTGCCCAGAAAAAACAGATTTTTTTTTTTTAAGCCTATTCTCATTACAACAAGCACTTTTAACTAAGTAAGCAGAAGTTTCTGAGAAAGAAACCACCTAGCACAACATAATACTCAAAAGTCCAGGCAATTAACCTTTTTTCAAACATTTTCTCGATCCATATTTCTTTCTGTATCATTAATGCAAAAATATCAAATCAGCAACAGAAACACCCTACCTTATCTTGAACTGAAACTGCCTAGCAAACTTTTCTTCCGATACAGTTTCAGAGAAGCAAATGTCTTTTTGCTCTTGAATTCTGAAGTGAGTTAAATATGTAAGTGGTGGTTTTAAAATGTTTTCAAAATAGACAAATCAGACTAAATGCAACTGTAAAGCTCATTGACAGTGTTCTGCTAAACTATTTCTAATTCAGCTCAAACATACAAGTCTCGTAACATCAGCAGTTTATTCTCAAAATTCTTGACTTTTGAGGTACTACAAATGTCATGTCTGAAAAAATCCCATTCTAGTGCTAGACCCACTAAAATGGAAAGCTAGCATGAACATCAGTAGTTTAATACCGGAGTTCTTAATGTTCTTTTTTCCTCCCACAGAGACAAACATATACAATGTTGGCTAAATCTCACTCCTCAAGTCACGGCCCCTACTTTCTATAAAATTTACTACTACCAAACAGTAAATTTGCATTAGCAACTACAGAAAAATTATGAATAAAAGTAACGAATACAAAAATGCCTGCTGCATGCTTAGAGCAAAATGCTTTGCAAAATATTAGTTGTACAGTAATTGAACTCTCTTCCCTAAAATATCACACCCATGTGGAACATATTTCTTTTAAAAGCATTAACAGTAGCTATGACATTCTTAAATTTGGCTGAAGTAATAACATTGAAGCAGTACACTTACAGGTTTTAGAAACATTTTACAGAATGAAGACAACAGATTTTACTAGATTTGCCTAACATATATACCATACTCTGTTTTAAAACATTCACCTAACCCAAGAACTTGAAGTTAAACCAGGTTGTTTATTGGACAATTTTCCTCAACTTTCACAGTATACTTTCTTATGAGCCATTCCCAAAACTTAGCTCAGCAAGCCCTGAACTGCTTGTTGAAGTAGATTGGTGCTTCTCCCAAGATCATCAGAAGATTAAAATAAATAAAATATCTGCTGTTAAAGATCTGAAAAACCATTACACAGCACTGAGTTGCTCACAACACTGATTAAAACCAACCCAAGCTCTGCTACACAAGTCAGTTGAACTCAGGTTTTTATAAGTTTTTAGCCTTTTTAATGTTGCTTTTTCAAGAAAGAGTTAATAGCATTATTAAGTGTGGAATGTTAAGTGTTTATGCAGTAGTCTCCCTTAAATGGGGGACATATCCTCAGTTGCCACAAATGGTACTTAACACAATGCTATGTTATCTTAAGTAGAAAGTAAAACCAACAACCAAGTTGTGTATTTTTTTTTCCTTGAGTGACTGAGTGATACTGAACTTATTTCACAGTGTGATAATTAATCAGTCCAGAAACACCACGCTAAGTCAACATGCGCTAGCCTACAAAAATGAGAGTTAAGTCACTGCAAAAAAGACTCAAGTCTTTGCTCACATAAACAGTTGCCCTTCCTAAAGCAGATGCCCCCAAACTGTGCTGTGCTTTAGGAACCACTGCTCCTGATATGGGGGTGAGAATGAAGATGAAAAAAAAAAGAACAGAAAAATAAAAAAAGGATCATAAGCAGTGGTGACCACTATGCAATAAATGCTCATTCCCTTAAAGCCTAAAAGCATGTGTGCGCATGTTGCTGAGAATACCCCCATCAGGCTCCCAGATTCAGAGGATGTAAAAGGAAGGCAAAATCACATTTACATGCGAGCTGAAAGGCAGCTAGCCCTTTTTAAGAGCAAGAAGTGGGCAGAAGGTTACAGAACCTTGTAAGAGTAGGATCAGGAATAAACTATCATGCCTTGGTCAGAGAGGGTCAAAGGCGGGTGGGAATTTCTGAGCTTCTAATGCAGCAGTGGTAGTTCTCCTCAACTCAAAGCAGAGTTGCGAAAAACAAGCCTCAAGAATGCTTGTATATGACATACATATGACGCAGCAGAACAGCAATTCGTGTGCAGTGCTTTTACAGTTAGCCAACTGTACCTAGTCGCCTGATTAAATTTTAGTTCGGATCCTTTTTTTTGAAACACACGTAAGGAATAAAAACTTTGCTTTTGTCTTGTACTTAAAAACAGAAAAGTAAATCTCAGGAAACATACAGTTGTTCAAATTTGTAATCTCTCACTTGGGCTTTGAAGCTTAACAACCACATACCAAACTGTATACTGCTTGTGGTTTCAAGACTTAGAGGCAATGAACTCTTGCTCCCTATCACAGAGGTGACAGTCACCTGCTGAATCACCAAAACCATATCCTGGCACACACACATTTCTTCTGAGCTATTTCCCATTCAGTTGCTTGTCTTGGTACATCTTCCTTGCTTCTTCAGAAAAAAAGGTCAGCAAGAGGTGCATGCTGGTAAATTGTAGCTTATCATCAGACCTATTAATATGAGACTGCTTTAGCCACAAAAAGGGGAGGAAATAAGTCTTCCTAATATTTTTGAGGTGAGGCATGAAAAATCAAAGAAGAAAGTGAAGTAATTTAATTCCTTGTGGAATGAGATATGTGAGAAGTTGAACCTAGATTAACAGTATCCTACTTCTGAGCCTTTGGTTCCTAAAACCAGAGTTTTCTCTTCCTATTACAATTTTTCAATATGTTAGAACAAAGCAAAAGCTAATCAGATATTATATATTGTTTAAAAATCAGCCATTTGTTAGGCTTTTGATTTGTAGAAAAGATTAATACCAACTAGAAAAGGACAGCCAATACCATAGATTATTTCAAAAATAAATCACTAATTCTGAAATGGTTAAACTCTTCACTTAAGAAAAAAATCATATTGAAATAACTGTTCTTTTTATACATCAGTGTTAATTTTTATTATAAAGCCTAGGAATCTAAAGCAGTTTTTAAATTCCCTTTACAGTTCCCAGTTATTTTCTTATCCATCAGTTTCATTGGGGAACTTGGCTCACGCAAACTTGGACCTGGTACTCAAATATTAAATCCTTTTTTTTTTTTCTCCCTACTGAAACAATGCCTTAAATTTACATTCACTGAACTGATGGCTCAAGGGCAACTTCATAGAATTTGTGCCTGGAGAATTTCTCTACAATTTTAACTGAAAAAACAGAAACTGTCAATTATATTCCATACATTAAAGAGGACAGTTAATTCTACAAGTAAAAGGCAATGTTGAATTTTGCAACTACTGCATTAAAAGGGAATGGAAGTGGGTTTGGAAGGTTTCTTTACAAGACCATTCAATTCCAACCCTTGCTATATAAAAATATTAATGAATAAGCACTTTCTAACAGAAATATCTCTTACTTGAATTGAATGAGGAAAACATGCATTCCACCAAAAGAGATGAAGTTGCATTTTTGCACCAATTGATAATTTTTCCGCAATTTGGCAGAAGGCTTTCTGCAATGACTGAATTATAGCAAGGGAATCAAGTGAGCTTTTGGAGGATTGCTTTCTTTCCAGACCAAGACTGTCTTTTCTCTACTTGGGATATGGGAGTTACTCTCAGCTTATTTCACTGCCAGAGCCCATGGACTTATCTTGTTAAAAGCCACACGCATGTCCTCGGACTGAAAGATGATTCCTTCCTTGTCCTTTGCAGAAACCTCTAGTCACCCCCAGAACTTGACAGGCTGCCATTGATATTGACAGCAAGACCTCAGTTGTACTACACAGGGGGAAGAGGAATGGATCGCTTAGGACAGAACTGGAGAGATTCTCTGGAGAGACGCTAACTCACCAGCTTGGTGATACAAAAACAACATTGAAGACCCCGTTAACAATATTAACCACTCTCCTGCTGTCCACAAACCCAGGCACCCTTCATAAAAGGGCTGTTTGTCTATTTGTCAGGCATGATTTGCGCCTAGCCTCCAGAGGAGACAAGTATTCTCACCAGATAAAGCTGAGGAAGAACTTCTTCACTTAACTAAGGCAGTAGCTTTTTCACAGCAGTGCTGCCATGTTACAAGAAGCACTGATGGATTCAGTGCAGTTGATGTTCCTAATGCTGAAAGTAATTAATTGCAATTAATTACACAGGGCTTGCAGTCACCCAATATGAATCAAGACAAAGGGAAGGGGGACACTTGAGAAATGCATAGGCTAATACATTCCTAAAAGCTCTTGGTTATGGGGCTCAAACCCTTCCTGCAGAAGATCATTAAGTCTTGAGCTTTAACTTCAAGTGATGATGGAGTGCACGAAGAGGGGGAATTTTTTTCCCCCCTCTACATCACTAGGTATAACATTAGCATTTATGCCACCTGATAACATACTGACCAGGAATTCATATTTGCATTGCTATCCTTCTGAAGGATCAGCTACAAACCACACAATTATGTAACTTAACATCAGACCTACTAATAGGCTTCGCCTGTCTACAAAGTTTCCCATTAACTAGGTCAAGAAAGCATATTAAAAAAAGCCCTCAGTATCAATGTGCTGTATGACACCAGATGCATTTCAACATCCTTTAATGTGATCAAATCGACAGCCTGGTCTCTGGTAAGATATTACACATGGCACCATACAGAGCATGACAGTATCAAAGCAAAATTCAGAGCAGCTGTGAGGATAAGCCAGAAAGACTCTTTGTTCTGTTCTAGGCACATCTCTTATCGTTGTCTGGTAAAAGTAAACCAAAAAATAAATGATATAAGCAAGGACGAAACTGGGGTCTATCCTTATTTTTTTCCTCCAAATAAGTAAAATATGGCATATTAAAAAATGTGGCATAAAGAAAAGCATCAATAAAGGAAAGACATCATCCTTCAGTTTGTAGCTCAGATGGAGACATCAAGAGGAAAAAGAGAATTCACTCACAAATCTAGTTATCTTCTGGTGGCCCACAGGAATTGTACTGTTCAAGATGTGACAATGGAATTTGATGGGGAAGTCAGAATATTTGACCAGTCAGGCTGTGGACATATTCCAGTAATTCCTACTTTCTGCAATCAGTTATAATTTGTCTAGAGGGGCCAAGTATGTATATCTTTCAGCTTATTAGATGTTATACAATGCCACGCATAAAGTGTGCAGTAATGTGCAATTCAAAATGCACATGTGTTAAATTTCAAGAGGCAATTATTCAGTGGAAAACAACGAGCATCTCTTTGTTCAATTAAAAACAGAGTTTAGCATGCATCACTAAGGGTGACTAATTCCTATTTGCAGGTCCCCTTTAATGTTCACAGCTGGCAGGCAGCAAACCTACATTTTCTTAAAGCAGTTTCAGATAACTATTCATTCTAGTTCTTATAGTTTAGTTCATTTAAGTCTCTGGAATAACTATGGTAAGTTTTATCATTTACATAGTACCTTGTTAAAACATCCAGATTGGACACTGCACTGATGAGTAGGAGCTCCCAAGAGACTTTTACCAGGAAATATTTATCAATACATTACCTGAAACTTTGAAGAGCACTTTTGAAATTCATTATTTTTACCTCTTTAAAAAGAGGTAACTAATAAATTCAACAATTACAATGACCAAGCTCTGGTAAACAGAATTAGCTTCTATTTATCTAGCTGGATTTCCAAGACAATTCACAGGGCAGTCATTCTTTAAGCAGTTTATCAAAGCATGTACAGAACAGAAACTGTTTTAGCAAAGGTGAAGTTTTTGTTTACTCAGGAAAAATAAACAGTGTTATAACTGGCTAGAACTGTAAACATGTACAGAGCTCAATCATACAAGCACGTCTTATTTCCTGTTTGACTTTGTCTGTATTCTGATAAGGAAAAACTAGGGCATTTCTTCCACTGGCAAGCACACACAGGAGGAAAACTGCTGAGTCATAAAGGCACAGAGAGCAGTAAAAACTATTCCAGTATTAATAGATTATTTGTACACATTTTTAATGTGTATTCATACTGAAGCCTTAAATAACTAGGACATATTTCTAAGGCCATACTCAAGCAAACCATACTTCTTCAAATTCGGATGGATGAAACATGAAGCCCATGGAAGACAGATGTTGAGAGCCCAGTGCTACTTCTAATTCTCCACTCAAACTTTCATTGGACGAGGGAGCAACAGTTGTGGTGATTTGTACAACAGAACCAAAAAGCTCCAAATCGCATTATCTTTAGGTGCTACAGTACAGCAATAACATTAGCAAAGGTTACAAGACTTGGAATACACAAGGCCAGAGAAGTGGGGGTACTTCCTGAGGCTAGGCTTTTTATCTTGCTACCTGTTCTCGGTTTGACTGTCATACAACAGTGTCAATCTCCAGAACACTGATGTTGTTAGAACAGGATGAATTATATTTTTGGCTCTGATCTTGTAAACAAGAGCCAGGAATCAGAGCAAAGCCCAGAACAGTATGCTTAGAACTGATCTCTCTATTAACAAGGGCTACAGAGAAAAAATAAATGCTCTGCATACTGGGACAGGGTTTTCAAGAAATTTTACAACATCTCTGTGGAACATAAGAGGCTCCTACAATGACTTTTCATATGCCTTTGATTAAATAATACACATAGGGCAGAGAAGAAGAGATAACCTTTCATTTCTCTTCCTTGCAAACAGAGTTCTAACAATCATTAACAACAATCACTGAAATACCAGAATGTAACAGGAAAAGAAAATCCAAAGAACACATTAACCTGCTAGCATTTGTACTGGTTTCTCCTCTTATCCTACAAATACAATGACATTTTAAGCTCTTACTTTGTGATATAAACAGAATTTTCAATTTTATGTGTTCAGTTTGGGTTATATTGAATTGCATCAGCCCATGGGGGTATAGAGCTGCCCAGCTGCATCAGATGCCTAGTGACACAGCACTCCCAAAAACAAAAGCTAAGATTGTGAAAACATACACATTTTGTGATTTAGGGTGACATCACAGCTACATGGCTCTCATCATCATTTTTGAAGATTGGAATTTAGGACTTCAAAGCTTAAATCCCTACTTACCGTCTGTTACGTAAAATACAGGCTAAAATAGTCTGTAGCAGACAGTCCCAAATGCTCAGTGTGAATCTCAGGGGATTGGGGGCAAGGGGGGAGGTTTGGAGAAAAAAAAAAGAAAAAAAGAGACAGTGAAAGAACAAGCATGGATTAGGAAATAATTTGAATGGTATGATAGTCTGATACTGAAATAACTATACAATTCCAAGGTTCACATTTTGTAATAACTTTGGATTTGGGCCAGGGGGGAAGAGAGTATAAAAGGAAACAGTTGGTTTGTTTGGGTTGGGGTTTTTTTTCCTGATTATTTTTTTCTCTCCAACTCTCAGATGAGATTCAAAGAAGCTCATTCAAAACTGTGAAAATTAATTTGTGTGCATGGTATAAAATACCAGATACAGAAAACCTAGTTAGAGAACAACCAAACTATGGTGTATTTTCTACCTTAGGTGTAAAAAAATAGCTTAAGACAGAGTCCTGAAACAAATAATAGTAGCCAAGCCCACTAGAAGCTGCTGGCAAGAGTAAATTCCTATGCAACATCCACATAAACACTCAAAAGCAGTAAGTGTAGCCTAACTCCACTGCCCTACAGGGCTTTAGCTTTTCCTAGTGTGGAGGTCAAGCATCTATGTATGCAGCAGCAGGAGCAGGGAAAGGAGGTAACATGAAAGGGAAGGAACACTTTCAAAAAATACATGAGGAAAACTGCATTAGACAGACATGGCAGGTAAAGATGGTAACTGTCTAAAATAAAAGCAAGTCAGGACAGATCTACTGTATTATCCTGGTCTTACTGGGTTGTGTTTAAACAATTTTTGTACTTTCAGGTTTCTGTTCCAGGCCGCCACCTGACACTTGGCAGAAAGGCTATGTATATCTGCTAGACTGGAAATATGTTGCTGCCCTTCTCAGCGCAACAGAATAAATACATTGTCTCCCACTCTGCCTGTCTTTCCCATGTGTATATCCTAGCCATACTCTCCAGAACAGGAACCCCATGCAGTCTGTTCTCTCCAGCACATATGATAGAAAAGTGGGCATGACAGGAAAAATACATTATCAAAAAATATATTTTATATGATGACAGTGGCTGCACTGCAAATTTAAGCTATACTGTGCCAAGGAATGTGTGTTAATTATATTACAAAGCAAAAAAAAAAAGGCAATGCAAACTTACTGGAAAAAAAAAAATCTTAATTAGTTTGTTATTGCTGTGCTTGCCAGAATCACTAGCATCCCACATAAGAAACCAATTCTAAACTAATTTTGAGCGGAAACTTTATTCTATAAATGCAGATTACTGCCCAATAAGCAAGAGGGGAAAAAAACCCCACATACTTTAAACCACAGGAATTCTTAGTGAAATGGATGAAAGGACAATTAATAAGCAACATGTTGAATTTTGTTTCTAATGTATCGATAGGCACACATAGCACAGCTACTTCATTTTAGATTCTGCAAGCCTCTCCTTTATCTCAGCACACCTTTAAAATGAAAAATTCTCCCCCTAACATTAAAAAAGTGATCAGTCATACAAACTCTACTTTTAACCTTTTAATCTGTTTCACCAAAATCCCAAGAAGAATAATTATGAAAGTTTTTCCTCACTGCAGTAAAGTATTTAAGTGATTATCAATTCATCATATAAGGACCAAACCTGGAGGCAAAAGGGCTTTTTCCTTTAGTATGCATGGGAAACACAGGCTATGCTAAATGATTGCCCAGTGGTGCTCCAGCTGCTGAGCTCACACTAACCTGCGTCCACACAAAGAACTGTTGTCCCATGTTCTACTTTATATTTTTCACTGCTGACTGCACACATGCATGGGCACTTAACATCAAAGTGAACTGAAATAATACCAGGACAACACACAAAGTCTTTTCTGATTGTCAGCAGACACCTGCCTGATTCATCCTAGTCTCTTATAAATAAAAAGCTTGCCTTAAGCCACTTTCAGAAAGTATCTTACATGCACAAAATAAACACTCCAGTGGTGATTTAAGCTAACCTGCTTGACTTTGAGGACTGCTAATCCACTTCAGTACAGCAGGTAGAACTGCACAGCTGAGAAGAGACACCACCCTAAAACACTTTTTAGCTTTGACTTGCCACACAAGACTTTATAAAGAAACAGACTTGAGACTCACTATTTTAATCCACTACTGCAATTTCCTTCTTGAGTCAAGGTCAAATTTGTGCATATAAAAGCATGCCAGAGTGCCTGACATGGGGATAGAGAAAGCCTTCTGACATAATGTGGTCTTGAGACTAACCTGACCACACTAAACCAGTGTATCTACAGGGTCACTTAGCAGGACAATAATTTCACCAACAGAGAAAAACAATCAAAAGCAACTGCTTAACAGAATACAATCACCAACACAAGAAAGTAAGATCTTTTGAGGTTGTGGAAGAGAAAAATGCATATACCTCTTTCCTACAACCTGAAATACAGCAAGCATGCAGAGGTCTACAATATTTCAGTAGACTCTACAGAAAAACTCACCTGTCTCTAGCTCCAGAGAACATTCTGTACCACTGTACCATCGTAATGACTACAGTCAAGGGAAGGTGTCCTTTGGTGGTGCTTTTTTATTTTTTATATATACACACACATATATAAACACACACAGAGCTTTTAAAAAAGCCTTGTAGACATTTAAGTGAGGCACATTTATCCAAATTGATGTAATTTTCTGAGATGTCTTTCACAAAAGAGTTCTTTTTCTCCCCCCAGACTTCCGCCTTCAGAAAACAGACATTCACTCTAGATTATTTAAACTTGGAAAAATGCAAGTGTTTTCTTTGAAAAAAAATCTATTGTTACAGCAAAAACTTGGGTTTCCTTTCAAGCAAGATCATATGATTAAGCGTTTATATTTTACTTTCCGCAGGAATTTACACACCCCCCATTTGCATCCTGTTATTCATTTAGTGTTTCCCTTTACTTCAGCATGCTGTGTTAATAAAGTGGAGCTTTGGCTCGGTCTAGGCACTCAAGGTGACAATCAGAGCTCACTCTTGCATTTGCCAGATTTATTCTACAGCGTTTTCCGTATATATTCAACCACACAACACACTCTTTCAAAAAAGCCCGTCTGAGAAGCACTGCATAGACAGATCATGAAAATCAAGCCTAGGGGTTTTCAGAAGTTTTTTGCTAATTCTGTTCTTCAAAGCACTAATTTTTCTTTTGGAGGGTGAATTTCACTGAAATAGATTCCATGTTATTTAAGACAACTAAAACAGTAGAAAGACCTAATTTTCACTATTGTGTCTGTCAGTCATAAATTGGTTACTTTTGTTTATCTTCACTTAAGTCATCAATGTTAGTCTTTAAATACCTTCAGATGGAGACTGATGACTAACCTGATTTGTAGTCCTATAATACAAAGGCCTGAAAAGAAGTAGCAAAAAGACTTTTTCTGGTAATAAAACCCATTAAGACAACTTCTACTGGAGCTATTCTATCTGATGGTATATTTTTTTTTTTTTTCCGTGTAGAGAAATCATAGCCTTAAACTCTATTCCAGGACCTTCAAGTGCAAATTGGGTGGAAGAGGCAGCAAGAATAAAAATCAAGCAGTTCCATTGCACAAGAAACTGAGATGAAAAATTAAGATTTGCTATTATCACTTGCAGTCTTGGATTTATTTCAGAAAACATAATTAAAACAAATACAACAAAGCTCAGTTCATTGAGACTGGAATTTCTTCAATTCACCAAGAGAACATAGGCAAGCAAAATAATTTCTGTTACAGCAGTCTACCTCAGATAACATCTTACAAAGATTTTCATGAAACTGAGGTGCCAAGAGAACTCTCATTTGATGTAAGAAAACATTTTCATCTGAAAAAAAAAACCTGCTAGAAATATTTGGCCATATCTAGCCTTACAGCTTAGACTTCATACTAAGAACTGTCCTGAACAAGCACAGAAATCAGGACACTTGGATATATTCTTCAAGCAATAAAACTGAATATAAATTTATAAGCATTGATAAACTGAAGCCAGTTGACACAATAAATGAAAATAAACATTCTTTAGTCCTGCAGGAAAAAGTGGAACTATCTTAGACAGGTTTCTTGAGACCTTTCATCCATGTTTTGGAGGCTGAGACAAACTGATGAGGACAGAGGTTATTTTAATGTCCAAAAAAGTTTAAAAACAACTTGAAGTTTAATATCAACTCCATTGCAATCAAGATTCTTCAGCTACAGCTGATCAATAAAATTTCAGTATAATAATTGTAAAATCTCAGTGACTGCTAAAAGAAAAGGACAATTAATACAAGCTCCTTGCTTTATTCCTGCAATGAAAAGGATCAGACTATGTCTGCCTTTGAAGACACTGGCGTGAAGCCAACCAGCGCATCTCACCCTACAGAGCAGCTCAGGTAGTGAAGGGGAGAGAGGGACACGACTCCTTGGCCAGCTCTGAGGTGACCAAGGACACTCACTTCTGACCCCATGACTACTCTGAGTGTTGCTGTATTACCCTTGCCAGGACTGGGGTCACTGCACACCTGCCCACATAACTGGAGAACCTTAGCTGTCATTTTAATGCCTCATGTCCTGCATCAATCAGGACTTGGACACAGGAGAGATTTTGTCTCTATTCTTTACAAGTCACCTTTGCAATAAACTGTAGGAAGGGGCACTATCAATTACTTTACATCAAAGCAAAATCATTTTTGATGCATCATTAAGCAAAATACAACTGGATGGGAACTCATATGACATTTTGAAACTGTAACAGTTGTACAAAGGCAATTTTCAGAGGGGGAAAAGAGAAATCTCTTGGGTATCTTTGACAGTCTGATGAAGAGAACTGGAGGACTAATTAAGGGCAATATTACTTCCAAATGCAGGGCATTGAAAGGCTGGTGACCTAAGTGAAATGAAAGTAGTTACATTTGGTTTCAAGAAAGTGGAAAGCTTACTTTACAAAGTTACATTGTATATATTCAAGAAACTGGAGTTTCCATTAAAATACAGATAAATTTAACAGTTTTAAGTACTTAAACAGCTGAAATCAACATACAGTATAAAATGAATTTTACGAGCAGTTCAAACCCAAATAAATTCCCAGTGCTTACCGT
Organism: Corvus cornix cornix; assembly: GCF_000738735.6. NCBI lineage: Eukaryota > Metazoa > Chordata > Aves > Passeriformes > Corvidae > Corvus > Corvus cornix. The sequence continues at coordinate 49,725,690 of NC_046333.1, forward strand.
CAAAAAAACTCTTAGCTCTCAGGTAACTGACGCTAAGCCTAAGCACAGACAGCTTATCCAATTTGGCGATAACATCTTGAGGGAAAGGCAGCAGGCTCGCCAAGCGGTCCAGCTCCGCATTCAAGCGGTCCCTGTGTCTCTTGGATGGATTGGACTTGACTCCTTCAGCTGGGGATGGCTTTACACTGTGGCAAAAAAACAAACACAATATGAATGCCAGGTCTGTTCCAAAATGAAGGCAAATATTTGCCAAGCCTAAAGTTACAAATTGTAACATTCTCAAACTGTAACAACTAAAATATTTTCCCAAGTGACTTTGTTTCCCATTGGAAAAAAAAAAATTAACCTAAAATGGCTTAATCTCCCTTCTAACACACACACACACTGGTTAAATGAACCAGTTTGAGCTACAACATCTATTTGAACTTGCAATGAACATTTGAAACCTTTGAGATTCAGCATTTTTTATAAAAAGCTTCCTATATTTTCAGTCAAATTTCACTTGAATTCTTCCTAATGATAGTATTCCAAATACATCAATAACTTTTAGTAATATTTGTGTACAAATAAATTTGACAGTACACTTTTTCACTTCAATAACAATTTCTCACAGATGTCCTCAATTTTTATCAGTCTGTAACAGGCTATTATTAATTGAACACAACAAAATTTTAGTAAGTTGCTAGGCATCCAAAACTATACAGAAAACCATGAGATACAGCTCAGCCAGCATATAAAATCTTTGTAGGAGCTCATCCTTTAAGTCACCTCTCAGCTGAAGCCATTTCATTTGAGTACAGCATGACAAAAGCATGCCTTTGTACCTCACAAAGAACAATTGTGAAAGCTTTGTTTTATGAATTACATAATGAAGGTTTTGTAAACTTGCTATTATCCATTCATATCCACCCTGAGCTCCAATTCCAGATACTTCTTCCCACATACACAGAAGTCTGGGAACAGGTTTAAACCCCTACTCATTTGAATTGCAATTAGTCATTACAAGCCAATACTGAAACCAAGTAATTTATATGCATAAGCCATAGTACATTTTATCTTCTTTATTAAATAGTTTACTAATTAAAGAGTGACTCACTTTGCTTTTCCAGTACTGCAGTTCTACATGAGATCTACAGCAGTTATCAATTTGTGCTTCTCTTACAGAAATGTTGGTTCTGCAAGATGCATCACTCAAAAATACTGAGCATTAAGACATTGAGCAGCTAATTTCTTCAGTAGTTCATTTAATCTGCTCCCAACTGTCATCCTTATATCAATTTTATGATAAGCAATTGCAGAAGTGCCAGTAGTTATTTTTGCCACTGCTTAAACCATATAGAAAAGTAATTTCATCTTGTGTTTTCAGTCAAATGAGTACTGATAGAGAGACATTCTTATTTTTAGCTTGTTTTTACTTTATGTTTCAATTACACTTCTTGTTAGTTTAAATTCAAGCCCTTCTTTTTACAGCCATTGCTTATTCAATTGTCACTTGTCAAAAACTTGCACTTAAGCCTGGCTGCCTGCTCCCCAGCACTACAACTGCCCTTTTCCACATTAAAGGAGCCTTATGCGGAGCCTGGAAATGTGAAGATGCCAAAATACAAAATGTCGTTAACAGACAGAAATATAATATATCAGCAGAAATTACTTCCCAGATGGATAAAGTTAAACTTGCTGCAGAGTAAATATTGTAAATTAGTAGTGCTTTATCCTGAAAAACATTTGAAAAGTGGGCAAAACAGTTGAATCAAGAATTGTGAAAATTCTTTCTCTTGAAAAAAAAAATAGGCTCATCATCAGTGGCAATGGATGACAAACTAAACTACTTGGTTAGATGTGTGCTTCAGTCACAAATCACAACTTTGACACCAGCAGTTTACCACATTCCCAAGTGAACATTAAATAATTTAGCAGGGTTTTCTTCATATTCTCTACTGCTGGCAGAATATTAACTTGTACAAGCCATATGATTAACAAAACTTAAGTATAGCCCTAAAAAAATCAAGTTCAAAATCATCAAGTATTAGCAGCAACATTAAAGGATATTTCTTAAATGGTTTTTTTTATGTATTAGACAGTTTCTAAATGTAGAAATAAAATCATGGATTTCAAACATTAAGCATGTAACAGTTGTATAACAACCAGTGAACAGCTAAGTACTATCAAATCAAAGTGATCTGCTTCTGAAAAGCAGAGGACCCCATAGAAACCATTCAACACATGCAAACTTTATGAAATAAATCAGCACTAAGTAACAGGCTTTTTTATCTTAACAACTGTCCCCTGCTTTGCTTTAAACATGAAAATTGACAAAGTAGTTGAAACTACGTGCAATTGTGCAGTCATCTCATCAGATAGTCAGTTAGATGTGATTGTTTTTCTACTTTAAGTTTACTTTCTAAAGATTTCTCTTACTTTTAACTAGCTCAAAGCATTTCCAAATACTAAGTTACCAGTATTTGCAGCATAAATATTGCCATATTCTCTCCCCCCAAATCAAACATTGATTATCCCTAATTTTTCCCCTTGTCACCCAACTAAAATTCATTATATAAAAATAGATCCTTCGGTGATGAAGGGAATAAGGGCGGAAGTGCTGGGGGCATAAGCAGCAAGCTAAACCATTTTCCATCCACTTACATAAACCCTCGATGCTAAAGACAGCCAAGCTTCAACGCAGAAAATGATCTTCAAGGCAAATTATGTGCAATGGCAAGATTAAATCCATGCATGTGCTTTATTTAAAAGAAAAAAAAAAAAAAAAAGACTAAAAGAAGGAATGTATTTAAGCTGATCTCTCCATTCTTAATCTTCTACCTTTCATAGGAAATCTGAATTCCCTAAGCAAAGACCAGAGATGTCTGTACACTCAGTGCCTCTAACTGATCTACAAATTATTGCCCAACAGCTGCAAGACAAGCAAGAACACTTAATTTTTGACTTAACAATTTTAAAGGATTTGCCATCACAACACCAGCTGACTGCTGTTTTCACAGGTCTGCTCAGAATATTTAATCAGAAGTTTTCACTACATGTGCTCATCATGCAAACCGGCACAGACATTAACACTAAATTATTAAAAAGTGCACAATTACCTGATTCTTAATTATTATCAAAAGGTCAAATTAAGTTTCAATATTTACATGCTCATTTGTATTATTTTAAAGTGAAATTGCAGCAGTTTCTGAGAAAATGCCAAAAGAGTACAAGTTTATTTTGTTCACGACAACATAAAACGCTGGGGAAAAAAGTAGAAAACCAAACAACCAAGCACTGAAAAGCATGATTCCTTAGTAACAAGACTGAAGTGTGAAATGAAATCAGAGAATAAAAGAATGTGCAAGAAGAACACTAGAGATACAGAGCCATGTTTTAAAAAAAAAAATAATTTGTTAAAAACCCCTAATTATTAGTTCATCAGAACTGTGTTATTGCTTAGGAAAGAAGGACATAAAGAACAAACAAGTCACCCAACTAATGGATTTAATCTTCTCAGCTTTGAAAATTTTTCATCTCACATTTAATAGTACATGCAAAAACATATGTTCTTCTTATGCATAGAATTTCACAGAGTGGAGGACAGGTATATGAAATCAGTTATCACTAAGCAAGTAATACAATCCTAAAAAATTTCTCTATTTACTTTAGCAACCGAAAAATACTTCTAAGCATTTACTCTTATTTCCCGCACTGAATTTACAGTTACTGAAAATTCCGCTGATGATTTATTTGGAAACAACGGATAAGACACAGACTATCGACTTCTTAGATTTAAAGCTGTTGTCAACCAATCTTGCAGGGGCAGAGACTCTTTGCAGTGGCTCTTTCAGCAGAGACTGAAACCAGTCCAGATTCAAACTGCTGAAGGGATAAAGTTGTTTTACCAAAAAACCCTCAAGCACTGACATGCTACTCATCTGATTTTGGGCTATTGTTTGTCCTCCAGTAGTAAATAGTTTTAGTTTGTTCAGGTTGGTTTGGCGCATGAAGGATTCAACCAGAGTGATAAAAACATCCAGAGCACTAATCAAGAATGAAAGTTTGACACTCAGTTTTAACATACCTCAATACTTTTTAAGATAACAAGCCAGGATTTCTTGGAAAAAAGAAACAAAAAATTAGGTTCCTGTCTACTGACCATGTTACCTATATATGTACACCTCCATTTGCTGCAGATTCTCTTTATAAAAAGCATACTTTTGCAAGAAACATTAACCAAAACCAACCAATCAAAAAAACCCAACAAACCTTAAAACAAGTGACTTTTAAGTAGCAGTCTACATGTAACATACAGCTACCCCAAGACTGACATATATATATAAGAAGTTTATTCTCCATATGACAAGAGTCTTAATTGCCTCCATTTCAAATAAGAGGTGCAAACTGCTTTGTAGCAGATACTGCTTTACACAAAGGAATATTTCAAAGATTATTTTTCTTTTCTGATGATCTTCCTTTTTGAAAGCTTATTCTGGCACTTCTTGTTTGTTTGCCTTGCAAGAACACATAAACAGTTTCAATTTTTTAAATTAAAATTTCTCTGCTCTGCTTTCTAACATTACTAGGACTACTCATCATTAAGGATCAACCAGTCAAACTTCTGGACCACTAATATCATAAATCTATTTAAGATAACACAGAAGAAAACACTATCGTAATTTTTAAATTTAGTCTACTAAATAAACAAATCATTATTCTTTTTGCCTCTGCATAGTATGAAACATTTAGAACTCCCCACCCCATTCCTTGTCTATTATATTTATCCAGTTATACAAAAGAATTCCTATCCAAACACTGAAAAAAAAAAAAACAACCAAACCAAATCAGAGCTAGCAGGCAGAGAGACATAAAAACTGCAAGTTGGAGCTGTACTTATATAATACCTTTCATCTCACGTTAGAATCTATCTGCAGTAAACCCCACTTCCATAAAACTTGCATTTTTTTCCCCTCCAACTACAATATTAGTATATTAGTTCACTTAATAATCACTAGCCAAAGAAATTCAAGGTTTGGAAAAAAAGACAAAAACCGAAAGCAGGGGCCACGCCATTGCTCCCCAAGCCTCAGTGGGGAGTGAAAAATCCCCCCAGCCTCGTTGCCACCAGGGGGACTCACAGGGTTCAAACCTTAAGGAGGGAGGAAATTGAAAGACTCCAAGGCATTGAGAAAGTGATTTCTGTAGCATACTACAAGCAATTGGAGTGCACATGTTCTGCATCTTTTTTTCTCTTCCCTCACATGACAAGATAATAAGATGAATTGCAGGAACAGTTGACTGTTATGTTCCCCCGCAATTGCTTTTCTTTTTCAGCTGCAATACTGTAATTCCCGACTGAATCAAAAAAGCACATTTCAACACTTGGCACTGTTAGACAACAGCCTGTGATTCCCTCTCAAATTCTGTTCTCTACAGGGCACACAGTAAAAACTGGGAGTTGTAGGGAGGAAGTTTCTTAAATTGTTACAGAGTTATGACCATGGTTTTCATGAGTTATTTGTACCTGAAACAAGAAGTACTTCCCCTATTTCATTCTTTTCCTATGGCAACTATAGCACTATACGTACACCTCCTTTCATTTATATAAGCTGTCTCCACAGATTTCTAATTATTATGCTCTACTGAGAGTTACATATATGGCAAACAAAACATTAGAAATATCAACAGATACAATCTCTTCTATAAAATATAAACTATACTAGTCTCGAAAATGTATCACCTCTTTTTTTTGTTTTTTTGTTTTTGAATAACCGAATTCTGCTGAGAGAAGGAAAAATCAACTTCAAACAGATTAAAATGACAGCATCAAACCTTTATTAGCCAGTACCAAGTACATCTTTCCTCTCTCCCGCAATCATTTAAAAAAAGATTATTGCCTGTCTCACTTTTTTTTGGCCTAAAGGTATGGTCTGATAAGTAACTTTGTGAGAAATCAGAGCCTAGCAATTTCTCCAAGGCTGGCCCAACAGAAGCAGCAACCAAAGAGCATAACACATTTTGAGAAGGAAAAAGGATGAACAGGATAAATGTGTTAAAAGCAAGATAAATGGCTTACATAAAAATAATTTCCAGTAATCCAAGCAAGGTGGGTTAATAATCAGCCTCCAATTACAGGTGAACAAACTGTTTCAATATGAATACTTTTATTTCGAGAAGAGACTTTTCCCTCTGATCCTAAGGCAAAGTCCCTTGATAGAAAAATAGTTCCCATTAGTAATGAAGCTTCAACTTCAACTAATCACAGCAGTTCAGCCAACTTACATAACAAGAAGATACAGGGGAAAGGATTACTTACACAGACACTACAGTAAGGTTAAACAAGAAGGTTTCACATCCTCTAGCTAAGGCTAACCAAAATTTAATAACAAGCCAGACATTAAGCGATCTCACCAGCAAGGCAGAATACCTCACCCTTTCACAATCAGAACCATTTGCCTTTAGCTATTAGTAGGCTACAAATGTCACCAATACATTTCACTTCCTCATGAACAAACACTGATTTCATTCTTAAAGATCCAAATCTGAAGTGTGAATTTAATTAGGTACCTCTACCTTTTTATTTGGAAATGAACGGTCAAAAAAGCAGACATTGGTCTCTTCATAATTAATGCATTTTCTAGCAGGGGAATTAAAAAAAAAAAATACATTTTTAGACCTTTTTTCCTAATCTGTGGGGTAAAAAAACCCCAAACTATATACATGCATTCATTCTAACAACTCCAAACTTAAAGAAGCAAGCACTCAAGCTAATTCCCTTTGCCCCAAGACAGTTGTCTGCTGTGAATCTAAAAACATATCATTCACAATATAATTTCATCAAATATTTTTTCATTTTTTGCTTTAATGCTTTTCTAGTCCTTGGAGTTATTTTACATCTACAGAAGTAACCCACAGAAATGCACAGGGATTTTTTGAGCTTGGCTTGTTTTTCTTGCAACTCAGTAGTTTACCTTTGCTACTTTTTATGACCTATAGATTCTTGACTTTCAGTTGAAAGTGCAAGTTAAGCATCTCCGCTAGCCTAAAAATTCCCCTCATGAGAGCAACGTTTTAGTGAAGGATATAAAACCTAGGATGCAAACCTAAAGCAGGTGCATCATACAAAATTACTCCGGCACTAAGCTGTTCCCACAGTTTCAAAAATATACATTAATTAACAAAAAGCCACCATATAGCCAAGCTTTTTTATTTTCCCCCTCTTTCGACTGGTCTACTGCACATGGGTTTCTTTGCCTCTACACAAATAAACGCATCACATTTCAGTCCTCGTAGGCAGGCCCTAAACGGTGGGAACCGGCCAAGCCTTTCCCGGCTCCGACCCCGCGCTCTCCGCAGAGACACCTGAGCGGGCCGGCGGCCGCGCGGTGCGGAGCGCTGCGGATGCGCAGCGGGGAGCGCGGCACCCGCCCCGGCGGGGCGAGCGCAGCCACCGCGCGGAGCCATCACCTCAGATGCCTCCCAATCTAGGTCAGCCGGCTGCGCCGCGCTGCCGGCACCGCTCCCCCCTTCCACCGCCGCGACCCTCCGCACCCCGACGCTCCCTTCTTCTTCTTTTTTCGGGGTGGAGGAGAAAAACCCTAAAAGCAGTAACAATCCTGCCGGCACCCCGAGGCACCAGCACCCCCGGGCGCCCTGCGCCGCACCGCCCCACGGCCGCCCCCGCCGGGCCCCCGCGGCGCGGTGCACCGCAGGACGGCGCGTCTCCGGGAAGCCCGTCGCTCGCTCTCCCCACCTCGCCTGGCCTCCCGCCCGTCCGCGGGGCCGCTTACATTTTTTGCACAGGTTTCCGCCGCTTGCGGCTGGCGTAGGTAACATTGGGGTTCATCCTGCCGCGGCTCTAGCGCCCCGCGCCGGGGGCGCCGCCGGCCGGGGGCCGCCGCCCCTCCTGCCCGCCTCGCCCCGGCTGCTGGGAGCGGGAGAGCCCCACCGGCGCCGCAGCCCTCGCTTTGCTCCGCCCGCGGGCCCCGCTCCTGCTGCCCGCGGCCGCCCGGAGCTCGCTCGCTCGCAGTGGCGGTGGCACCTTCCCCGGGCGGGCGAGGACGGGAGGCGGAGGCGCTGCGGGGCGGGATCCCAGGTGATCGGCGGCGGCTACACCCACTCACCGCCCCTGGAGGGGCACAGGTATGGGGGCGGTCGGGGCTTTCCAGCGCCGTTCGCGCCGCGTCTCCCCGCCGAGGCGACGCCGTCTCCCTGTCGGCTCCTCCGCGGCGGTGGGAGGGTGCGCGGCGGGCTCTGCACCCCGGCGCGGCCGCCGTCTGCTGGCCGAGCGCCTGTCAGAGTGCGCGGCGCCGGGACCGCCCCGCACCGCCCGGCCCGGCCCCGCGCCCGCTCCCGGCCGGGTCCCGCCCCGCCCGGCTGACAGCCGCCACCGCCCCCTCGCCGGGGAGGCCCCTCGCGGCGGCGGCGGGGCGGAGGGGGCAGGGGCGGCCGCGCCGCCATGTTGGGAAGGTCACGCGAGGAGAGGGAGGACCCGCGCGGCGGCGGGGGGAGCGCGGCGGGAGCGCTCCGGGATGGGGGTGGGGTGGGGATGGGATGGGGAGATGGAAAAACCCCGAGCCACTGGTGGCCGGGGAGCGATGCGAGGGGGGTCCCGCGGCCAGTGAGAAGGAAGGTCAGCTCCGAGCGCTCATGTAGCCCCAATAACAGAAAATAGTCGTGGGGGGGAAAAAAATCACAGCGTTCAGGTTGAAAGACAAATGACACCAGCTCAGTGTCACAGTGAGGCCCGTGTCTGTCACTACCCCGCCCCCTTCACCCCCCCCTCCCGCTTCCAGTCTCCGCTGCGCTGACCCCGTCACAGCCGCAAGTCGCCCCAGCAGAGAAACCCAAAATAATACGCGACCGCCCAAAATAGGGGGTTAGTGGGGGAGAAGCGCAAAGGCACCGCGCTCCACCGAGGACAAGGACAGCAGGACACCTGGGGACAGAACGGGAATCACTGAGGGCAAGGTTGTCGCTCGCCGAGCGACTGGGAGAAACGGCGGGTCTCAGTGACCGAGGACGCGGCTCATTAGGTGATGAATCTCTGAGTTATTACACTGACATTTTAGGCTAAACACTTGTTTCAAAGGAAAGGAGCTGCATGGGAAAGTTACTGCCAGATTGCTGACTAGTAAAACCGTCCGAGAAAGCCCCGGTGCCGCTCTGACCCGCCGTCGCTCCCCCGCCCGTTCTCTCCCTCCGGTCCCTTTCGCCGCCACTGCAGCAAGCATCAGAGCTCTTCTCTCCCCTGGAATAACCGCAATAAATTTTCTCTCAGCGCTAAACCTGAGAGCCCGGGAATCGCCCTGTGTAAACACAGGTTGCTCGCGGTCACGGCTGAGAGGAGAGTCGGGAAGAGCACCCTTTTCTCCTCCCTTGCCGACGCACCTGCGCCCCATGGGGACGGCCCTGCCCCGCCGCCGGAGCGCGACCGCAGCTGCGGGCTCGACCCCGGCCCCGCGGTGCGGTTCCCCCCGCAGCCACCCGCGCCCAGCGGGCGGGAGGCCGAGGCAGTGTCCGTGGTGCTGCTCTGGCTGCCCCGTCCGCAGGGGCTGGCCGAGCTGTCAGCATCGCACCAGCGGCGGGAGGCTCGCCCCTTGCTTCGCTGCTGCTGGAGCCCCGGTTCCACGGGCGTTTCGGCTCCGCTCTGCCGACGGAAGAGATAGCGGTGGCCCCGGTGCTATCGTACGGCAAAAAGCTGGGGCTGAGCGCGGCGCCCGTCCCGCGGCACAGCGGCTTCCCCGGAGCGGCGGCCGCGGGGTCCCTTTGGGCGGGCCGTGCCCCGCTGGGTCCGGCACTAGGCAGCATAGGGCGCCCTCGGTTATCAGCTGAATTGCTCGGGTTTAGTTCCCTGCCATCCTATGCCAGGGGCAAAGTACACTGAAGCCACAACAGGCAGATAACATTAGTTTGACTAAACCTCAACGATGCTAATGGGCTTGTCAGATGCCAGGGATTTGTCAAATGATGTTTTGCAGAAATAGGTCTTCAGAATACAACATATTTGGGAAAATATAGTAAGAGGACCTTATGCCTTATGAGGTCAATGTCTTGCAGTCACAGTCCTGCCAACTTTCTGACCAAACATTTTTGCAGAGGACACCAACTTTTTGGTAGCTTCTTTCCTCTGTCCCTTTCCTCTTCACTCTCATCTCTCTTCACAAGATCACACCAGCATCCTAGAAAAAACAAGCAGGTAATACTGTACATGTCTTCCTTCTCTTTTCCAGCCCCTTTCTTCTTTTGATTTTAGGGCTGAAACTGGAAATTCACACACTTTCTTCACTCCATACACATCCATCTATGGAAGCACTCAGTTTCTTCCAGCCTAAATTTCCCAGTCCCTTTCAGTGCTCTTTTCATCCCCAACCTCTTCGTATTCATTGGTTTCTTTCTCTGTCAACACAAGTGGGCTGTGATCAATCCATACAACATAAATTGCTGATCTGCTTTCATTCTTCTCTTCATTTACATTATCTTTGTGTTGAAAGCTTACAATCATTGTTCATGGCTCCTCTTCTAATTTTTAATTTAATTGCTTCCAGTCTTTTATTCATTCACTGTGAGATTGAACAAAGACTTCTTATTTTCCACTGGCTTCATATCACAATTGTTTCTTGATCTGTTGTGCTACCTAGGTAGCAGAGAGACACCCGTACTTACACTCTTATTTGCTGGCTCCAAATCTGCTGAGGGTTACATGAACAAGGAAGTAGCCTCCCACGAGGGACTTCATCTCCCAATTCCCTTCTGTGGCCATGGGAATTGCATGGCACCAGCAAGGTACTGTGGTTACTGTTAGCTCCCTAATTTGGAAATAGTAAGGTAAATTCATGCTGCTAGGCAGAAGCGGCATCTTCTGTACATCTGCAATCCAATCCACAGCCTGTTGTTAGAAATCCACTCCAATGGGGCAGCCACCTATTTAACAGCAAGTATGACATTTCAGATGTTCAGCACACAGAGAATTGCAGAATGCATGGAAAATGTCCATTTTAGGCAGTTAACTAAAAAATTCTAAAAATTACCCACAACTTTTGCGAATCTGTTCTCCTCTGACATTCTTACTGTCTCTTTGCCTAATGCACTGTCTCAGTATTTTCTTTTCTATTTGATAATTTGGGTACAGTAGAGATCTTGCCTCATATTGAGTGTAAAACAAGAAAAACTATACAACCATGATTCAGCAATCTTAAAACCTCCTTTACAGTGTATGTTTTTGTTGGACTTTTTATTATTTTTCTTTTTTGAACTAGTATTTTGTCATGTTTTACATGTTTGGTCTTGCAAAGGATGACTGTGGTTAATGTCATAATGTGGACAATTAAAAAAGGTTTAATTCCTATGGAGATCACTTTCATGCATATAGTGCTCTCATCTCTTCTCATTTTATCTTTAGGCTACTACCCAGGTGTTTTACTAGGTCTAAACCAAAGAACACATCTTCCTGTAATAAATTCTCTCAAACCACTAGCAATCACTTTTCTCCTCATACTCAAATCCAGCATTTTTTTGCCCTTGTAGATATGAATTGTGGTGCCAATCGATGAGATTTTTAAGAAAAATATGTTTGTGCATCTAATGAGCTGTGCCTTTCCCCATCCCCAGCGTGTGTGAGGTCCAGTACCCAGTATGCCTTGCAGTTGTTATCCTCTGAAACTTCCAGAGCTCTCACTTGTCAGCAGTCACACCTGCTGCCCTAGCTCCAAAATGAGCTGTATAGTTTTTTTCCACACAATTCCACGTTCTGCCCCATTTCTGCATCTCCTACCCTGAACAGTTCCCTCCTAATTTCTGTCTCCTGGCCCTTCAATCATTTCCTATGGTAGGGGCTATTTGGAAGAGGGGACTTTTACTAAACAGACAGAAATTCCTGAGTGGGCTGGAGTTTCACAGGGTCACCATGAGACCAACAAAAATCTTGTCATTTGGGAGGAATTTATAAGAATTATAAACATTGCTTGCTATCTTAGGGTCATCTCTGACTCATTTCTAGCTTTTATCCTACTCTTTCTATCCATGGCCAAAATTTTCCTTCCCTCAGCTTAATTCTATGTGCTGACTTGTTCTAGCTGTTTGCAGTGCAAATAACACAGAAGAAATCTAGTCTGGTTATCTGTGATTTCTTTCCTCCTTCCCTGGAGACATGGAAAGAAGATTGTGATTTTAAACCATGATTTATGCATCTCAGGTTTTATGGATATACAGAACTACTGCTGATTTAGCTGTTATTTTCTGTGTTCTGCTATGAAAGAATATCTATGGCAACTCAGATGAGTCTCTTCCTACTCATTTCAGGGAAGTAATCATCTGTGGAAGTTGAATGAGAGTCAGCAAATTACATGTATACGGATTCTTTGGTGACTGGGAAGGTCATACAAATACATCACAGTGAGAAACAAGGATTGTTGAAGGAGATTCTACCCCACTTTTTAAAACTTAAACAGAAGTAATTATATAGAGAAAAAAGAAAATCAGTAATGAGACTAATATTAGAGAAGCCTCATTTGCTGGTACTAATTGAACTGTCTACAGTTTTAATGGGAAAATGGGATTGACAAGAAACTTCCCCCTCCCCCACCCTTCTATTTATATTTTTGTCAGCATAGGACAGAACCACCACATTCTTTTTCTCTTCTCCCATTCAGACACCTGCCTCCCCACTCCCCTTGCAGGTGCTGCTGATGTGTTAGTGTTTAAAATCACGCCCAGCTTCTATTGAGTATTTAACTTAGGGAGCATTTCCAGAAGTTGAAGAGCCATATAAAGGATGAAAAATATGAAATATAATTAGTATTTGGGCAAGTAGAATATAATCCTCACATAGTGGTTCCTGCTGATAGGTCTTGGTTAATAATGGTGTTTTAATTATTTTAAATTCATTGACTTGCACTAATCCGATGTAATCTATAGTCTGAATTGTTCCAACAGAGCCCCAAAAAAATTCTTGAGTAGATGAAAACCACATTTAAAGACTGTGTTCAAGATTTTTCGACTTGGAAAAAGTTTGGGCAATTAGTAAGAATCATCTGTAAGGCAGGATCATGATTCTGCTCAAATCTTATGATATATAAAATAAAAAGCATATTGCACCTCTAAGTACAGGGATAAAGGAACAATATTATTATAAAGTGTAAAAGTCAGTACATTGATTAGTATTCTGAGGTTTTTTTCTCATATGCAGAAACAAGTAGAAGAACACAAATTTATACAGAAACTGCCTCTTTGTTCAAGAGAACTCTTTTTTCAAACCAAAAAGTTCCGAAGAGCTATACAGCTATAGCAAGCAACTTGAATGAAAATTGCCTGCCTAAAACATTCATCAATCCTCTTTTATCCAGAAGCATTCAAAGCAAATTTTATTATATAGCTAAAATAGTCTTCCATTATTATGCCCAAGGACCTTTGTTTTTGTCCTGAAAAGTAAAGAACCGCTCATTATTTTAATCCAGCATAATCCACTCCCAGTCAAGTACTGGAAGGCATAAATCAATCAGTGATAACAAGTCATCTCTTCCCAAGGGCAAGTCAGGATGACCCAAGAGATCCTCTTAACCAAGACCCCAGCAGTTAGACACCTGTATGACTGACAGCCACTCCTTCTTCCTCCTCTCCTTCCTTCTTGATGGAGTGAGCTTATGTTTGTCACATGAATACACAAAGAGTTACATCTGCAACTACAAACCTATTAAAAGAAAATTACTGGTTTTGCATGTACTGCATGATGTTTCTTACAGTCAAACCACCAGGATCAACAAATACATTATGTTCCCAGCACCCTTCCCTGCCGCTGAGGCCCACTGGCACATGAGGAATCAGATCCACACTACAATATTTTCTTAGTTTCCAAACTAAGGTGATTGCCTGCAAACTGCAAACAGCCACTGCCCTGGGCTAGACCCTGAACTGCCCCTGGGAATCATGTGGGAACATGCTGAAGCTGTCTAAAGGATGATTCTAACAATTTAAATCTACCAATGGTTATTTTAACAACCATAGCACTTGTTAAATTTACTAATACAGATTTAACCTCAGAAAACATTTGCGATGCTTTTGGCCATACATGTGCCAAATCGCGTACAATCACTCGTATGCAGAAGCAGGGAAGTTTTGGTCACAACAATAAATCACCATGACAATCAGCAAATGTGGGCAGCATATGATCCAGCGGCACCACAAACACAACGTTGTTGTGGTGTTCTCTTATACACATAACAAATACATAAAGAGCTGATCATTTTACTTCTGCTTTAAAAACACTACTGCACTCTATTTATTAACAGGGCTTTGTTGCTCTATTGGCTTATAATTTTAACAAAACCTGTGGTTTGAGAGATCCTGAAACAAGCTTACAATTATGATGGCTGACTCAGTAGGCTGCAAATTTTCTTTCTGCTCTCATTAAGAGGAAAGGGCATACACAAAGTAAGACTAATGAATAAAAAAAATGATATAAATTAGACATGACAATGCTGTTTCCATGCCAGAGTTTAATTTCTGTGAAAAGAAACCTGAGCTAATTTTGATAAACAAAATTAGGTGTCATGTATTTTAATTTAACCTTACAAAACCTTACCATGACTAAGACAGGCTACAGGTATTGTATCAATGGCAATTGTGTTATTTCTCATTTTAGTGGGACTTCCTACCAAATCTAGTGGGTATACAAAGAGAAGAATATAACAAAAATAGCAAATAGATGCACAGATATCTAAAGGCCAAAGACCAAGGCTAAAACCCATATGAGATCTACATAATTACACAGAGAGGTTTCCACAAACATATATATAATTAATATATAGTTACATATACATATATATAAAAATATAATTAATAATAGAAAAGAACAAACAAACAAGAAAGCCCAACACAGTGATTTTAATACCTGCTCAGGAAATAGCCTGCTTGAGAATAAAATTGTGGTCTGTGTTAGTTTCATTCAAGTTATTTTCATTGACATGATACAAAATGCAGCTATTCATTCAGCCCATAGTTCTCTAAAGCATAGTGAGCTGAATCTGTGTCATCCCTGACAGCTAATTGCCCTACCCATCATTTGCAGCCTTCTGTCACAAGGAGACTGCAGCCTCCCCAGGTAACCTGCTCAGGGCTTACTCCTAGAGACTGTTTCTCATTGAGCAATTGTATTTTTATAGGCTTTTTAATTTAGACCTTTAACATATTTTCCCATTCAGAGTGACTACAATTTTCTGTCATTCCAACAATAATTTTTTTTTTATTTCATCTCTGATTGAGACACCTGAGGAAGTGAAGAGAGGAAACAGTGTGTCTGTCAGCGCAGGAAAGTAGGGAAACAACTGCCTTTGAAGAATTAAAGCCAGCATGCATCCAGACAGCTGCCACATTACATAGAACAAACAGTAACACTGGAGAAGGGGTAACAGGAGCAGGTATCTTTTCAGTGGGAAAAACTTGAATGCTTTCATTCTGCAAATAGTAGTCATGGCTTGTTATTTCTTAACATTAACAGAGAACATGCATGTACTGAAAACTGCCCACAAACCATCTGATGTATTGTTTGCTTTATCCTTTCTATTTTTTTCCACATTTATCCTGTTAAGTGTCCTAACCAGACTGTGTTTACATGTGTCCCTAAGCAAGCCACAACTGTTGCTAGCTACATATCATCTTTATAGTCTCATTATCTCTGGTTCTCTGAATTCTGTCTGGCTCACAAACTAACTTTTGTATTTAACACTTGCTTGTAATGAGCCTTCTGAAAGCCTTCTGATCAGTGTGCCCTGCATGCAAGATAGATGTTTAGCTCCTCAGTTATAGTGACTTGCATGTTAATCTTCACAACTAGTTATCTAGCATCAGCTTCAGTGTAGAGCCTTGGGTGTTGTCTGAAAAGTAAGATTTTAACAATCGCAGATATGCAGAAGCTGTCTCTTAAATTTTTTTTTCTGTTATACATGAACAAAAGAACCACAGACCAATGTCTAGTGTGTTCTTTTGCAGTTCAGAATTTCCTTTAAATACTTTTCTGTTTACAATAATAAAGATACTGAATAATGAAGATACTGAATTAGAAAACTATCCGTCCAGTGGGGAAAAATGCTGTTCTGTTTCTTCTAAGGAATGCTGCCTCATTTATAATTTATATTTTGGACTGTATATATATAACATTGTAAATTAATGACAAATAAAATACTGGAGTGGATAAGAGCTATCATGGGCATTCTTTGCAATAAAAGAACTTTTTCTTTTAGAAAGAAGTGCTTGTTTTTAGTGCATGATTTTAATCTTCTAGAAACACTAGATTAAACCAGCTTTGAAACCTGCACATTGCCAGTTTTTCAAGTCAGTGTTCTTAGCAATTCTGGTAATGTCAGCACAATAGTGTCAGAACTGTTTCTTCAGTGTTTTGCACAAATACTCTTATCATCCTGACACTTCAATAGATTGCATCATCAAGGTACCACGAAGCTTTAGAAGTTTACCATTTTCCCTAAATAGTCCGTGGATCTGTTATCTAAACTATCTGCCAGAGATTAAAAGTTGCTCATTTCAGAGGTATAAAATACTGCTTGTTATTTCTGAGGGTGTATATCAGAGCCAGTTCATGGCTTCTTTCATAAGGAAGACTTACCAAAAGGGATGGCCTAGAGGCAGCGAAACTCCCGCCAACATTGATTTTTCATCCAGGATTCCTTTTATAAGAATTCCCTGAGTCCACACTTGGTAAATTTGAATCTGGGCTCTTTCAGTTTACAGAGTTAAGGGTGGGGGTTTCCCTAGTAATGTGCAGCATGATACATGATCCTTCAAAAGTAGTTGATAGTCCTTTCGAGGAACATATGACAGTATTTTGAAGTAGAGTAGGCTTTGAAAAGAAACCAAACCGTAAGCACAGAAATTGGGTGAGAAGATCTCATCTATGTTAAGAAAGACAAGCAGCTGCACGTTGGTCTATCTGAACCTTTCAGCTGGCCTTCAGGCTTGCCTTAAGGTGGCCTGTGGTCTGCATAATGTCCCAAGGCCAGTGTAATATGTTTTAAGGGAATTTCCAAAGATGAAAAAAGTAATTCCTGTGTTTGTTTCTACCTCGAGCCTAAAATAATCAGGAGTTGCAGCTGAAGGTTACTTCAGTTATTGAAGTTATCTTATTGAATGGAATACAACAACTCTGTCAAATTTTCTATTTTCTTTTTCTTTTTGTTCTTTTCCTGGTAAACATTCCTACTATACCTACTAAAAATACAAATAGTTGTAATAATATGAAGTGAATTGAGTCTACGTTGCATTTGGGTCCCTAATTCCATCAGATCAGGATATCTGGCATAG
Source organism: Corvus cornix cornix (assembly GCF_000738735.6). Taxonomy (NCBI): domain Eukaryota; kingdom Metazoa; phylum Chordata; class Aves; order Passeriformes; family Corvidae; genus Corvus; species Corvus cornix. The sequence continues at coordinate 49,742,982 of NC_046333.1, forward strand.
TGTTTTATGTGCTAAATAATAAGACAATGCTGTGTTGTTTTTAGTGCATTTATTCACTCCTTAAGTGATAGAAGTTATTAAGCTTCTCTATACAATCTTTAGATGTTTAATAACAAAAAAGTCTTGTGACAGTTTATCCGAGTCACAGAAATGTTTAAGTCTTACTTTCTAAAAGTGGGATTCCTGCAATACTTTCCTAGAAATACAATCAGAATAATACAGGAAGATAAAACTGTTGAAAAGCAAGGAGAATAAGCACAGCAAATAAGGAAATCCAGAAACAACAATAATCCAATAGTTAAAAGAGATGGTTACGGAAGAGAAAACTAGCTATGGATATGGAGAAATTTGGGACCAAAAAGAAGACATTAAAAAAATCTGAAAAAAGAGACAAAAAAGAAAATTATTGATTTCCACTAGTAGCTCATACAAGCATGGAAGCTATTATCCTGTAATAGTTAATTTAGAAAGGTCACTGTAAGATCTAGTGATCAATATGTTGTTACATTATAAAGAAATTTCTTAAAGCTTTTCATGCCAGTAATTACAGTGGCAGTGAGCCATTCAAGGGATTCTACAAATTTAACAGTGTATGTATGTCTGAGCTGCAGTATCTGGGTCATTGCCAACATCTAAACTCTACTTAATTTCCTAGATAGATGCTGCCTTTCACACTCATGTTCTAGAATTAGCCAGTCCAAAAACTGGACAGAGAAAGGGAATGATATGGGAATAATCTTCAGCTTGTCCCCACAGAATCTTCTTGTGTCTTTTGGCTCCACAGAGCATATTGTGAATTTACAATAATTATTCCTCAGTGAAGCCCTCAGTAAAAGGCACCCACAGGGAAACCTCCACCTCTCCCATCACACGATCCTTCTACAATAAATTGAAAAAAGAAAGCCTTTCTAAAAGGAGACTTGAAAACAAATTTACTTTGGGATATTAGTCTTCTTGTCAGAACTTCTCCCCAGTAACAATTCTTTCAGCAATCCATGTGCCAGAATGTTATGGCTAGATAATATTTGTTAAAGACGTATTGCTACCCTTGTATGAAATATTTATGTTATTCCCATAACATTCTCAATAAGTAGCAAATACATATTTTGTGGTCTCCATTGTTTCAGGACAAAATTTGAACCAAAGTCATGACAACATTTATAATGGACACAATGAGGCAATCATCGTGATCAGGGCAGGACCTTGTAGATACCTGTGTGTTTTCCTTCCCTTTGTAGCTATACAGATGGAAGAAACAGCTCAGTGGGTTTTTCTGCCCTTCATCTCAAATTTTTCTACTGTAGACAGAGCAGAATAAAGAAAACTGCCAGTTTAGGATTTTAAGCCTAAAATAGTACCGTTCCTGATGGTTGGAAGTATGGTTACCTTAAAATCATGGCTGCAGGTCACCTGAACTGCTTTTATAAAATGAAAATAACAAGAATTTCAGATACGTTTGTGCCATTTTACTCCTGTTATAGTTATTGATGCTCTGACTTTGCTGAGTTTGTTCCTTGAACATCTACATGCATTCTATCCATAAGCAGACAAATAGTCTCTATCCTGACATAATTCACACAGGATGATGAGTGGCATTAAATGTGGAGATGATGCTCTAGGTCCTTTAGACTTGTAGTGGCTAGAACAACCTCCTGTGACCCTCTCCAAGCTTACTAAGGCTGCATTATACATATGTATATATACACACACACATATATATGGATCAAACTATCATACAGTGATTTATATTGCTGATCATTCAGTCAGATAAAACAGTAATTTCCTACACCAAGCTGTATGCAAACCCAGAGCAGAACTTTCCATAAATAAATAAGCGCTTCTGGTTTAAGCCACAGTGTGTCATGGGGGAGGGAAAGGAAATAATATTATATCCTTTTTGCTGTTGAGTTACTATTATTAAAACTAGGCTTTTTATGTAGTTTCTCGGTATTCACATGGTGTAAGAACACCTACTATTGGTAGTATTTGATATATTGCATTCATTTATTTGAGGTTCTTTCACACTGATAATATATTTGCCTGTATCCAAACAGCAGACATAATATATGTTTTCTGAAATACTTGATAAGGATGACATAACTTAAAGAATAAGCTTTGAACAGTACTCCCTATTCTAAGTCATCTGTGTTTTCTTTATGGAAAAAAACATTATTTTTGAGTAGCTAGGTAATTTCCATGTTTAAAAAGCACAGAAATCAGTGTTTCATCTAATAGTATTTCTCAGTCCCTTCAATCTATTTAGTTTAACAGATGTACAGAGGCACACAGATGGAAACAACTCAATCTTTTTCAAGCTTGATGCTCAAGAAAATAATCAGGACAGCAAGCTGGTGACACTATGCCTCTTCTTCTTTGTAACTGAAACTATTGCAATGGTGATATGGGAAGAAAATGAGTATTTTTTTTTAGAAAACTATGGGTTTCATGTTGGTTATCTAATATCCAACCTATGTCATTCCCAGAAATCACTCCAGTTCAAGAGAAGAAGTGGCTGTCCTACTTAACAGAGCATCATGCTGCTTCTGCTGAAATTAATGGTTCATCCAAACTGCAGGTGCTGTTAGACCCTGAGCCTGGGTGCAGATGGAGGCTTGCATTCTGTTGTGGAATAAGGTGAGCTGCAACTCAATATAATTTTCTCTCTTCTTCTATATTTATTTCCTATACTCCAGTTTACACTGGAAGAAGAAACATCAGTAGGCAGGAAAGTCAGCGTGTGCTGTGCATCAGGGTAGCTGACCTGCAGGATCAGTTACAAACTGCTCGAGGCTGGTAGTCCAAATGAGGTCCAGGAGGAGATAGTAATGAATATAAAGTCAATAGAAGATAATCAATGATAATCAATGTTATTTCTGCAATTTCACCATACTTTTGTAAGGAGTGATAGGGTTCAAAATAAATCTCCGATGGTGCTCCTTGGTTTGATGAGCAGCCACCTGTACTGCCAGATGTACAGATCCTCAGGCTTTTCTACCTTTCAAGTCAGTATTCTGCAATCCAGTCACTCCGACCAGCAGTCAGGTAGCAAAGATTCAGCATGGCTCACTCAGGAATTTCAGCTGGGATTTGGACCCTACAGGACTTTCCTTGGGGGAACTTGTCACAGCGTGTTTGTGCTGACACAGGGCTTTAGAAACAAAGTAATTTATATTACTTTTGCAAGGTGAAAAGCCTTTAGGAAAAGTAATAAGTAAATAAATCCTCTTTGTGAGCAAATCCCACCATTGAAAAGAAAGCAAACAAAAAATCATCCTGTTGTTTTGAACTGATATCAATGGCACATTTTTGATAACTTCTTTCTTTTCAAGCCTCCAGCTAGTTGCAGGATTTTTGATGTTTGTGATTTCCCCGATCTGAGGATTACTCACTTATCTATGTTGTGTTCCTGCCAAGCACCCTTATCCCAATCAACCCAATATTCAATATAGCTTTGAAGAGGTAATTTGTACCAGTACCGGTATCATTATTGTACCTTTCTATCTCACATTTTAAAGTCTTCCTTTATTGCTTTCTTTTATCTAATGCCTTGCTGTTGAGCAGACAGGCAACAAAACAAAGCCAAACACATTAGTCATTGAAAGTACCTCCCTCACCCCTCATCAGAATCTGTTTTGTTTCTTCTGCAGCTGTATATTACACAAAGACACATTCATGAAATCACACACAACTTTGGTTATTTTGAAGGCACGGGGAAAACAAGCAACAGGAGAAAAACAAGTAGAAAATCCAGAAGTAGAAATATTGTCTTTAATTGATTTCATACTGAAATAAAATTATATTCTTCAAGAAAATGCCCAGGATGTCTAAATTGAATAATTGGGAAGTGATATGAGATGCAATGGAAACAAGTACTTTTTGTTTTAATAATTCTTATGAAAATGCTTACATGCAGTTTAACCTACTGTGACACTTACTGTGTTAGTAGACAAACACACTGTTGAAATTAGTAGATATAAATCATTGTGACTTGTAAACACAATGGAAAATTGCAGTTTTAGTGTGTAAGTTGGGACATGTTCTTAAATATAGACTCTTATTTTTCTAGAGGTGAAAAAGAAAGGTGGCAGAGAATAAGAAAAATTATTTATTTGGTTTGAACGGAAACAGTAATAATTCAGACTTGCTAGAAAAAATTAACATTTCCACATCTTTAAGTTTATTCTACAGAAGAAAATCCCTTCATTTGAGCATGGCTTAACGTTTCTAGTCTTTGGAGTAAACTCTTTAAAAAGCATTGCAATATTTTCTTTCTTTTTTCAATGTCAACTGAAACAAAGTCAGGATTAGTGCTCTGTGGATTTTCTGAAATAAGTGAATCTCATATATAAATAAAAGTTTTGGATCCAGTTCTACTCAAAATGGATATAAATTTGTTTTTTGCCCGGGGTTTATGTAGTACCATGCACAATGACTACAACAAAATTCAGGCTCAGATTTTGAATGGAATCTCAGGCACATGTCCCTTGTGTTAATTATTCCAATTGAAGCTATCCAGATTAAATAAATAGACATCATTTTATATTCTGCATAATAATTAATACACAGATTTGAATTATCCTAAGAATCTGGGCCTTGAAAAGTCAGAATTAAATTGAACATCCTGCCTAAAATCTAACAGTTATGGAATACCTTACATTCCTTAGTGTACCATATTACAAATACAAACACAATTAGCAACAATACAGGTATTAACAAGATCACAACCCAGTAGCAATATATTGATACTCCATTATCATATTTCTTCTGAAGAACTGAGGAAGAAAGACTTGTTACTGTCTGGAAAAACAACACAAAACATAAGAGCTCCCAGGAAAGCGTTGTTAAGGAATCATTGCTCTTACGCGGTTATGTCGCAAGCGAGCACACAGATAACAACAGCACTAATTAAAAAAACTATTGAGCAGGTCTCAAAGCATAAGCATGCTGCATAAACCCTGGTTAGGCAAAATCCCAAGTCACACCTGTTTTCTTTCGTTCCATATTTTCATCCTGGATGGAAACAAAATCAGTGCTCCCTCTCAGTTCTCCTGATAGGACCTCCAGGAATCAGGTATTCCAAGCTCAACAGAGGCAATGAGAAAGCATGAGGGTCTAGGATTGTTGTAAGCAACTTCAGAGGGCAACCACAACAGGAAGTTCACATCTATCTTTTCAAGCATCATAGGAATAATTTTAAAACTTCTCTAACAGTAAGCTAAGATTCACAAGTCTGTATCGCTTTAGTCTTAGGGGAAGTTCCAATGGCTTGGGTTCTGCAAGCAGCACTGTTATTAACAGCTGCTTGTTCTCCTCATTTTGTGAAGAAAGCTAGAGATCACTATTAATACCCTTGTGAATTTGTTTTAAGTATAGTACAACTAACTAGTTACAAAATAAAAAGTTACAAAAATGAAGAGAGAGAAAAACCCTAAAATATAGTGTCTGGGTAATGTTATTCTCATGGAATCAGGCTATATGGTGGGAATGGGCCTATAAATACTAATAGAAAGAAATAAAACAATAGATAAATAAATATAATGTGTAAATAAGTATAGTATATGTCAATAAATTGGAAAGAGTAGCTTGGAAACAGCACACAAACTGTTTCCAAAATCAAGGAGAACTGATCTAAAGCTTGGAGGCAATGAAGTCGAAGAGAGGTTAATCTGATCATGCAGCAATCCTTATGACCTCTTTATGTTGATAGGATCATTCCTCTTAAGGGGAATTAAAACTTATGAAGGAATAAATATGCTAAATTGTGCTGAGATGAAAATGCTTATCAAATTATATATTGCTGAGAATAGCTGTGCTGCGAAGGCTGCCCATGAGACAGCACTTGCCATCACTGCATCACTACCTGTTTCTGAAGGCAAGGTGCTGATTTTGAATAACCTGTTTCTGCAGGAATCTATTGATTTGCCCAGTGTTGCTTCATTACTTCAGCAGTCTTCTCTCTTCTCCAACATTTAGCAGAACACCACAAGGAACCTATGTTTTACATTTGCTTCAACTAAAAATAATGCTAATGAAATATCAACCAGCTTCCATTCATGACTAATGAAGGGTCTAATTTTGGCAGACTGAAATGAGTAAGTGCTATTATCTTTTTTGAATCACAGTTCATTCAGAGACCTGGGTGTTTCAAGAAAAAATTGAGCAAAGATGTCTATCATTTAACATTTTGAAAGAAATCAAACAAACCCAGAATTTCTGACACAGATTGTAAACACAATATTGTGTGTAGTGTGTATAAACACTGAAATAAGGTTAAAAAGCGCAATCAGCTTTCATACTTTGAATCATCTGGAAGTCAAAAGACATTTTTACAAGGACAGCAAATGGACTGAATAAAAGGGAAAATAGATTTAATAAAAATTCCTAAGAAAATATTTTTCTTTAATTACAAAGCATTACTGTTAACAACATTCACTTCAAGCTTTTACCTCATTGCAATTTTGTCTTCCTTTGGACACAAGTAATCAAATTGCCTCAGCATAATTTAATTCTTTTGGGCGTAATAAGCTTAATGCTTTACATAGCAGTGCTAAACCTAACAACTGTACAGAGTCCTGTAAATGCAAAGAGCAATTCGTCATTGCATAAACCACTGTGCTCAATTACCCCAGTTTAGACAGAGCCATAAACTACTTCAAGCAAGATTTCAGAGGTGTCAGCACCTGGCACAACACAAAACTATTTGTGCAAGAGAACTTTCCAGCCACTAAAGATGTATTTACAAGGCATGGATGCATTTTTTTTTTTTCATTTTGCAAGACTCCACATTGGAGCACAGTATGCACTGCACTCTACGCACACTAAATGCACAGATACAGTTTCAGAAATATTTTAATTAAAATGAGTTATCAATTACTTGAAAATAATTGCCCTCAAATATTTCCTTACTCTCTTCCCAGCTGTGAAAATTGCTGAGTAAAAATGTTTTCTGGGAGCGAGATGGGGGAAGGAAGACACCTCGTAGACTCTTTTTATTGTAATGCTGAAAGCTATGTCTGTAGTTGGTATGTGATATATAATAAGACAAAGTATCAGTAGGTCTGATTATCTTTTTTTTTAAAACCTGAGGTGACTTCTGAGTATATAGACAAATCTCCTATGGAAAAGCAGCCAACCTTCTATTTATAATATAGAAAAATATTTAATATAAAATATATTTTTAAAGTCTTGTTTAACCATAAGCATCAATATTTGCATTGATATAATATAATTAGCTATTTCTTTTGGAGTATAGCTACTATTATTAAGATACATTCACAATATCTTTTATATCCAAACTCGTTTTCCTAAATGGTTTTCCTAAATTTCCTCAAATTGAGAGTCCCCTCTTGTCTCCTACTTTAAAAGATCAGTTATGGCAGAACTATTTAAAATATCAATTGAAAAAAAACTTGCTTCTTATGCTGGCTGTAGACATAGTATTTGGATTATTTGAAACAAAGGTAAAATATGTATTCCAGTTCACCTTCTGTGGTATTTGCTGTTGGATTTTGTTTTTTAATTAAAAAATGCCTTCAAAACCAAACCAAAACAAACAAAAAAACCCCAAAACAAACAAACAAAAAAAGCTCTCTTTCTTTGTTTTATGCAAGAGAAAATACCAGAGTTCTGAACAGACCTCAGCATTTCAAGACTTGGTACCATGATGTATTCACATAATTTTGTGTGTGTGAATTATTATGCAGAAATGTGAAACTCATTTGTATGTTTTTCATAGTTATGCAACTTGCTGAACTGACATTTGAAAAATACATGTGGCTCATATTGTCTTCAGTTTTGGGGAAAACTTCTGGATTCCCACAACTCACAAAAGAAGAAACCTTTTGATTTGGCTAGGTAGTATGACCACCTTCAACCACTTGCCATCTCCAAGCAAGACACCAGTTGTGTCTCCTCTGTTGCTTTTACAATAATTGGGCACTAAATTTAACATACACAGGAAATATTAAGCTTCAAGGTGCTTCCAGGGAGAGAAACAGAAATGGATCCCTCTTTTTATACACTTGGGGAGATACTGAATGAAGGCATCATCCAAAATATAGTCCTAGGAATGCTGTAAGGGTGTAAGGATAATGTCACACATAAGGGTGTCAGCTTTCTTGAGGATTAAGGCAAAAGAAGCAAAGGCTTGTACCATAATGAAAAATTGCCTCTTCTTCAGAGAGACACTGTCCCACTTTAGTAGTCATGATAACACTTCTGTGTTTCATGTACATGGTTCTTTATGTCAAGCAAGTGCTTCTTGTTATTCTAGGACTTCAGTTTTCTTAACTGCTTTACTTAGAAAGAAGAGTGAAAAATTTTTTGTTAAAAATGGGACTATAAATAATAATTCCTGTATTCAGCTTGGTACATATGCTCATTCTATCATTTTTACCAAAACAAGGGAAACCAAACAAAGATTTGGTGAAAAAAATGAAAAGAGGAAGAATAGTGAGGTAAAGTGTTTCCTGGACTTCATCAGACTTCTTTATTCTCAGAATTTCTATGTCTTTTTCACACAGAATCTATAGCGCAGAAACACACTGACAGTGCTGACAAGTCAACTCTGTTCAGGTTTACTTCCCTTTTCCCTTTAACATAATAAAAATGGTAACAAGAGCAGCAAAGATGTTGCAGTCTTCTATCTTCACAAGAAATTGAACCAGTATTTGGTGTGTAAAAAATAAAAAGTTGACAGTGCACTTTTAAATTATAGTAGTAGTTTTTGCTTAAAACTGACTTTGAAAAGACCTGTACTATTTCTTCACAAGTGGTTCATGAAGGCCTTTTTTTGTTTGTTTTAATTTTTTTGGTGCAGCACGATGAAAAGGCTATTTAGAAAAATGGGCAAAGATGGAAAATTAAGATCCAAACCTGAGATTCAAACACTCTCAGGATTTGCACACGTTCAAATCCAGACATGAAAACATCTGTATGTCTACTGCCTCTGACCTAAAAACTCACACCAAAAAACCTGGTGGGCCTTTTTGCTAAGGCCTGTCTGTATTTAATAATCTTTATTATAGGTTTGAGAATCTAAATTATTAACCTCTTTTCTTTGCAGGAGATCTTTCTGAAGTTGTGAATGTAAACAGTACCTCCATTCAGGAATACTGATCATATACACACTTACCTCTGAGAAAAAAAAGAAACATAATAAAAAAACCCAACACCCCCACGTGGACTTACACTCTTAGATGGGGATGGATTTCAAAATACTCTCAGGAGTTTCTCCAGCAGATGAAATGCCTCAGTGAGTGTGTCATTTAGCTTGTCCATCATGCCTGGGAATATGTAAAACAGAAAATATTATTTCTTTAGCCACTACCCAGGAACATTCTGTATTTTCGGTAGAAATAAGAAGAGCAGGTAAATTCTCTCTTCTCATCTGTGTCTAAAACACATGGATGTAGTTGCCCTGCAGGGCTGGGAGGGAAAAGATTTGACAGCTGTAACCATCCCATTAACACTGAGGAAGCTGGACCCTAAAGCAGAAGAGTCAGCATATAAACTAAAGGAATTTTATTTGATCATTTTATTTAGAAACAGAAAGGGCTGATTATAGATTAGATTATCCAACTCTTTGTTAATGCATTGCATCAGATAAAAAATAAGATATCTATAATAACTCTAAATACATTTACAACAGGAAGAGTCTCCTGTAAAATTAATTGAAATGCAGATGAAAATGAACAATAGTAGTTTTGGCAACCTCTACCCTTATCCTTATTTTAGGGATTATTCAATGATTTACCCAACACAGGTGTGTATGTACATAACATATAGGATTTCTGTATGGGCTTTTCACTAAATGAATACTGTCAAATATGATATTCAGGCCTTTATTCCATCCTTCTGTGTTGTTCCTGTGATTGGAACAATGGGAGGGATGGCCAGCTCCCCAACATCTTGCTGTAATCATCACTTCTCAAGAGAAAGCAGCTCCCTGCAATTCAGAAGTATTCACTCCTCAGGTGCTTTCCCACAAAATCCTTCAGATGGGAGGCTTAAAGTAAGCCCTTAAAGGGATCAGATTGTCCTCCTGGGGAGTAGTTGCTTTTGTGTTCTCTTCTTTTTCTGAGAAAAGGATCAGCAAAACATCTGCTGTAGGATATGAAGTAGTTAGAAAAAGAGGCTTTTGAAAGGCCTAAAGAAGAATGAGGGAGAAGATGAATCCCAGAAAATTGATAAGCAGTATTAATATCCTACTTGATTGTAGTTTTGTAAACTACAAAATATACTTCTGTCATATCTACCATTATTACATACAAAAATATAATCAATTGTAGCTTACTGCAAAGGAGATAGTAAAAATTCTAGCACTTACAGTTGTTTGAGAAACCTTGAGCCCTCTTTCTTCTGTAATTCTGGAGAGATCAGAATAAACATAGAGTGCTATGGAATAAGATTGCCCATGATCATGTGATTGAGAGCAGTATTGTAATAGGTATATATATACAAATGCAGCAAAACACTACTGATATCTTCTCCTGCACTATAGAGTTTGTCCTCTAGACTCAGTAGTGCATAGTATTTTTCACTAAGCAGTCCTATCTTCATATTTTTCAGTTCTATGACTTATAATGTGTAGGACAGCCCTCAAGATGTCAGCTGTAAGACACCTTGGCTATGGAAATTGGAATTTGAAACTGTGCTGTAGCTTTATGCATTTTTCATCTCCTGAGATAAAACGTCGAAGGGCCAAGAAAGTAATTTCCATGAACTACACCTACACTATCATATGGGTTTAAGTAATATCTGGGAAAAAAAAAAAAACAATAAAGGAACCTTGTTTAGGGTGTAAAAGCAGTAGTTGAAATGTAGGTCTCATAGATTATGGAAGCAACACTGTGGCTCTGCAGCAAATTCTCAGTTCCACAGTTGCCTACTCCTAGTAAGGTTTGGTCGTTCAGCCTTAGAAATTCCAGGAAAAATACATGAGAACGGGATTGAGAATTTTTTGAAAGTTTTGTGACAGTAGTCACTGGTGCCTTGAGTGTTTCCAGTAACAACTGCCCTGAGGTAACAGCACAATCAGCAGCTATGAAGTCCAAAAATTAGAAATTAGTTTGGCATAGAAATCAATAATTTTGAGGAAAGGAGCCAGCTGAAGAGTACTTCATGCATCTGGCATCTGGTGAATAGCTGCTCTGTACAGCATGGAAGGATATTGTAGGAAAATATTTGAAACAAACTGGAAACAAGTAGCTTAAAACAAGCCTCTGGGGACTGGGAAAGATTTCGTGTTGATAACAATATGGAAAAGATAAAACATGAACCTCCTGGGAAGAGGGTGAACCACAAAATAGGCATGACTTGTCATGTGACTGAAGTATATATGACTGAATATACACCCTAAGTATCATTTTCCAAAACCTTAGTTTACAGAGAAGATAAAGGCATTTTTCTTAGAAATGAAAACAACTGAGATTATTAATATATAATTTATTATATGATGAATTAAAAAAAAATTCTTTTTAATTTTCTAGAAATACTAATATTAATCTGTCAGTTCTTAAAATAGGCCATTTTCAGTGTGAGTGAGAAACATAGAACTGGGATCTACAATATTAAAGCAGCTCTGAATAATGATTTAATACAGGGCTTAGTCTAGTGTTAGATGAAAGAAGGCTGTGAATAAACTAATGTTCTTTAAACCCTAGTGGGATTAAGGCAGCAACATGATGCAATTTGATTATTCTTTCCAATAAGAAGCTGAAAGCATTTGGTTTCCACTGCCATAAAGAATCACTCTTTTCTAAGCATTTTTTATTTTGATGGGATATCCAATATAACATTATGTGGATCAGCTTAAAGGCAGTTATGTTTGATTATTTTCCTCTCTTTGTTTATTATGTTCCTACTGTTATTTTAAATAAAAGGATCTCTGCAATTCTGAGGCAAACAGATTCAAAAGCTATAATTAACAAACTCTAGACATGGGCGACTCTGAATGTATACAAATACAAAAGAAGTCTTGGGCCAAATCTGAGCATGATGAGTAAATTATTCTAAGAACCATCACTGAAGTGTCATCAGCAATGCCAGGAGCAAATTATAAATTGGAAACATGACTTTGTATCTTCCCAACTGCAGGCACTGAAAATTTGCCCAGCCTGACTTTTAATTGTGAGCTCTTAAATCTCTGTTAGAGAACCTTTGACCTCAGCCACAAGACTAGGCCCATAATTCCCTTTTGTAAGTCCTGTGGCCATACTGGGTTTGGGTTGCTTCTGCCACCACACGGTAAGAGGTGCAGCATCTGCTAAATGAGTCTGCAAGGCTTCTTTGACCTCTAGCAGGAGCAAGTTCTCTACCCTCCTTCATTCCAGCTCTTTCTTCAGCTCAGCCTCTGATTTTAATGTTAGTCTTTTAACCAAATGGTCACCCATTTTCTTGAGCTCATCGTGAAAATGTCTGCTTCATTCATCAGTGGGCTGTGAGCATTAGCACATCAACATTGCCCTGGATAGGTGCTAGTATTCATCTTGGAAGTCCACCTATCTGCCCAAAAGAGAATGTGTTTTTGCCAGATTACAAATCAGTGGTTTCACATAGACAAGAACCAAAAAAAATCAAAACAGAACGACGGTGTGGGAGGTAGTCTTATTCAGACATTCCCCAAATCCACAGCTTCTGTAAAGGCTGAAGGAAATCCAAGGTCTCCCTGAAGTGCAAACTTTTTCTAGTGGCGAAGAAATAAGGAATTTTGCCTTGGGACATTGCAGTATAAAGGGCCAGGTCAAAAGATTCAGAGACCAGAGCTTTTTGCTACTTTCAAGTTGTCAGGTTTAGTTTGTGCTAAAAGGCACTGTGGTCCCTGCTGAAAGGTAAGAAGCTGTTTAGACTTCACAGAGAAAAGAAAACACCCTTCACTGAGGTTTATGAGATATTTCCTGCAGTTCGAATCCTTCACAGTCCAGAAACCTCGTTTACTTGCCCTAGCTCCCAGGCAAGCTCCTTGTGCTGGGAACTCCATTGGCTTCCTGAGGGGGAAAGTGAGACCTCTCCCTTCATGTTCTGGAAGCCTACCTAAGTGTTGAGGGAATTCTTCCTTCACCTCTCCAATTACTCACAGTTTTTCCAGACTTGGTAAGTAAGAGCAGCATTTATCTCTAAAATTTCCTTCTTTAAAACAGTGTTTACAAAAACAATTTTGGGGGGAAGTGTGGTTATTATTGTTACTTTAAAATTTATATTTGAGTGGATGTATAGTGAGCAGAAAATTAGTTTTTAAGGCAGATTTGCATTCAGTGACACCATATTGACACTGAGGTCTGCTATATTGTAGCAAAACACTTTTGTTTTGGTGTTAACATTTCAATTTTACATTCTTGGTAGGCTCTAAAATGTCTCTAAAAGGGTGGCTGACACCACCACCCCTCCTTTCCTTTTTATGCACCCCTGCCACTGCACAGTGTGTGTTTGGCTGGATATATTTCAGACCAAAGCAACCTAGTAATGCTTTAAGTGTTACTATTGTGTTCTGCTCATCCCTCTAATTTACACAGGGGTTGTTTCCTTGCCATTTTTGACAGTTAAATACTTAGGCACTTAGCCCAGAAGTGAAAATTTCTTAGCATTTATACCACAGAGAAATTAAACCACTTGTTAGACAAGACCTTTCTGTATTTGTTAATCAGATAAAACAATGGAAATCCAACCACAACTGAAGAGCCACGTTTTTATTCTAGTACCGGGTATTCACTGATATAACCAAATAGTGAAATATAGAACTGAAACTACATCAATTGCTTCTGAAGGTGACAAAATCTTCAGTGTAATTTCTCCTCCCACTATATTTTTCTGTAGTCCTCTGTTTTAAGAGGTTTTTGTCTCCACACAGAGACACTAATGAATCATTTTCCTTCACAGCCAGCCCCATAAAAAAAAAAGGGGGGGGAAATATTTTAAAATTGAATAACTGGAGTGTTAGCCTTCATGTTGCCATGGTTTAACCCCAGCCAGCAACTGACTACCGTGCAGCTGTTTGCTCAGCAGCCCCCACCCATCGTGGGATGGGAAGGAGAATCAGAAAAAGGTAATACCAGTGGTTTGACATAAGAACAGTTTAATAATTGAAATAAAATAAAATATAATAAGAATACAATAATAGTAATAGTAATAATAGTAATGGAAAGGGAGACAACAATTAGAGAGAAATAAAACCCAAGGTAGAAAAGAGATGCACAATACAATTTCTCATCGCTTGCTGACCAATGCCCAGCTCATCCCTGAGCAGCTATCAGCCCCTCTCAGTCAACTCCCCGCAGTTTATATACTGGGAATGGTGTTCTACGGTATGGAACATCCCTTTGACTGGTTCGAGCCAGCTGTCCTGGCTATGGTCCCTCCCAGCTTCTTGTGCACCTGCTTAACACAGAGCATGACACTGAAAGGCCTTGACTAAGGGCAAGCACTACTTAGCAACAACTAAATATGAGTGTGTTATCAGTTTTATCCTCATCCCTAATGAAAAAAGTACAACACAGTAGTACCAGTTACTTGGAAGAAAATTAACTCTATCCCAGCTGAAACCAGGACTAGTTTGTACAAACAAGGAAACATGACTTCTTGAAATGTCACCAGTGACAAAAGTTCTATAAAGGGCTTTGAATCAGGTCACAGTTACATACAGACACAGTGTACGTTGTGCTGATCAGACTGTCAGTTCCCTATCCAAGGGAGCCTCCCTCTAAAGAGCATCTGATCACTTCCATGCAAGAGCAATCCCATTGAGGTAAGTGGAATATATGATTGTCAAGCTTAGCTCAGTTTATTAAAATGTCAGAGAGCAGGGTAACACCCACTTTCACTCCATGACTGCTTTCTTCAAGCATCTCAAATCAAAAGCAAGCTTTTAGTGCTGGCTAATATCAAGAAAACATATAGGATACGCCTATAAACTGTGCAAAGTTGAGCTCCATTTCTAACTGTGAAAAGAGAAAGAAGTCCAAAGAATAGTAGTTAGAGAAAATCATGGAACACCACCACTGAGGAAAGTTATAACCCATGATTAAATACTATTTCTTAGAGTCACAGCTGAATACTTCAGTCTTTGAATACCATGCAGCTTATCAAACATAATGCATATTTCTGCTTTTCATAGTAGGAAGTAGCCAAAGGAAAAAATCAGTCTAGAAGGAGATAAAACATCTGTTACATTAACTACTTCGCTGTGGGAATATATTTTCACATGTTTTAAAGAACCAGCCAAGGTATAAGGAGCACATATTTAATATACCATATTCTCTACGATCTAGAATGCATTTTAATTTTAATAATTAAGAAGTGAATTTGAGCTCTTCTATGGACAAGTGAGCATACTATATGTAACATTGATTTTAAAAACTTCTATAAATGAGTAAAGGACTCTTTTCAGACACTCTATTTTTCTCTCTCTTCTTGTTAAAGAAGTGTAACTTTTTCCCATGTTGCAGAACATCATCATGATATTGGGGAAAATTTATTTTCAATTGTGTTTTCTATGATATATTTAGCATGGAGAGCATGTACACCTGAGGCATTCGGGATGGGAGGGATTGTGAAGATCTGTGAAATTTCTGTTAAGTGTGTAAGGGTGAAGAAACAGCATGAGGGGATGAGTACTTATTTATTTGGTGTGATGTATGAGGCAAATATTGCAGTATTATCCCTCTGGTCTTGATAATTGCAGTGGAGTTGCTTGGGGTACCTAACAAAGCAGATGAAATGCTGGCCTTAGGGTTTGCTGATCAATAGTTATACACAGAAAAGTTTATAATATGCTAGGAACAAGCGCACTACTTATTTTTTTTTTGAGAATTCACACAGGCTTGGTCACACAAAGAGCTTGAAGGGGGCCACTTAAATACGAGGATGGATTTCATAGAGATCTGCTTTTGTACCTTTTAAGGTTAGAAAAGGTACAGACACAGCAGAAGAGTGGATTTATACACGACTGACTATTACTGGCTGAGACTATCACAATCTGCTGTAGGCCTATTGCTGTTGTCTCTATTCAGGGCCGCAGAGAAGTATTTTACCCTTAGAGATGGCTAGGAAATGGTTAAGCATCTTCTGGTGTGGTTTTTTTGGCAGGAAGATAAAGGTCTTAAAAAAAATTTAAGTTTTTCCTGTCTTTCTTTTCAGTTTCACTATGCAAGAAGATTTTTATACGCCTTTTGATTAAATAAAATTTGGTTAAAATAAATAGCTCAACAGCTCTTTAACACTTTAAATATCTACAGTGAATAAAGAATTCCAGAAAATTTAGACCGATTTTCTTAGACTATAACCACTTCAGAGAAGCAAATCTCTTCCTCTCCTCATTACCAGCCTGGTTATATCTGGTGCTTTCCCTACTGCAGTTTAACATATCATCAAAGCCAAAACACTCAGGTTTCATTGGAACAAATTATAATCTGAAAGCAACTTATTATGCTTTCTACCCTCCCACGTGATACCCATTTATATCTGTGACATTAAAATAAAGTATCAATCATTTAGAGGAAGCAATGGATGTCCCTAAGGACTGTATGTGTATGTAGAACCATAGAATACCAGGTTGGAAGGTGACCTCACAGGTCATCTAGTCCAGCCTTTCCCAGCAATAAGAAACCTGTGGGTAAGAAGTGGTATAGTCACACTGGCATTCTGTAATGGCTTTCTGGTGTCCACTGTGCTGCAGTAAAAACCCTCTGCAGCACTACTGCAGTCAGGATTTCCAGCAGGGTTAGTGTACTCCAGCAGTACCTCTTGACTGCGATGAGAGCTGGAGGCTCATCGTTATCTATAAAACCGGTGTTACAGAGGAGAGTGGTACACACTCCTATACAGGGTTTGCACATCTTGTGGATGAATGCAGAGCTCATTCTTTCCTGTTCATCCACATTTGCCAGCTAAAAAAAACCACAGAAAGGGTTTTTTTTCTGTGGGTCTGTCACTGTTGTGCTGTACTGTTTACGCACTGAAAACAGAAGTGAAATATAACCTGTTTCTTACTTTATAGCAATTTTTAGACAATTTTTTTCTGGCAACTCAAAATTAGTACTGAAATAGAGAATAAAAACATTCTGGAGTTATTTCTGTTTCATCCAAAACTCTGGCAAAGCCCTTAACTGAAAAAATAACAAAAGATTTTTGAGCAGCTGATGAAATCAAATATTGTAACACAAGAAAGAAAGCCGTAAGTATTGTCTTTTTAAAATTCTTCCTCACATAATTGCTAAAAATGCTTGACAACAGAGTATTAATGATTTCATTACATATGTTTCCCCTAAATGCAAACATTTGAAGTTGCTGAAGATATACAAATACACAATGATCCCATTAAGGCAACCAGAACTTCAAAAACCTCGGGTTTCCTGCCGATCACAAAATATTAGCTTTTATTAGATACACAGCTTACTGGTGGACTTGGTGGTGCTGGGTTAACAGTTGGACATAATGATCTTAAAGATCTTTTTCAACCTAAATGATTCTCTGTTTAAATGAAAATTCTCACAGCAAAATTTTGTAGAATTCCAGTTTCCTTCCATATTCCAATACACAATGACAACATTGTCTTGGCCACAGAGGGACCCCAGGAAGCCCATCCATATGCACCACTCTGTAGTGTGAACATAGTGCCATTCTCCAGAAAGGTAATATTGAACCATAGTACCAATTGTAACTGTTTGCAAAGGAATGGTTGAGTTTTCTGTATGCAGAAGAGCATAAACAGAGCAAGGAAGAGCTGCTTCTCTATCTCTCCAGGTGACTTGGGTGCACTTCTGGGCAATCTGCAAGTGGTGCAGACCTGGGCTGCTTTGAGACAGAAAATATGAGGTACATCTCCAATTTGGTGAGAAAGATGTATTTTTTTGTGTGTAAGAGAATTGCCTAAGCCATCAAGTATTGAGGATGGTAAGGTGGCTACGTGACAGACATCATGGACTTTTAACAAAAAGGGTGGAGGTCTTCTGCTCCTTCTGGGAGTTGTCCCCAGTTGAGAAAGGGAGCAGAGAAGCACAGAGATACAGAAGTGTGAATTTCTGATGTAGATATATGAGGCCTATTTGGAATCTTGAGAGGTACCACCAGCAGGAGGGAGTTCCTGTCAATGAGTACTCATACTGTAACATGATAGACAGTTCCCACTGCAGCCCGATAAGCTGAAACTGGATAAGAAAACCTCTCTGCTCTTAGGGCTTAAAACTGGATTTCCAGTTGAACAAGTGTTTCTTGGTATTGTAAGGAGGCTTTGCTCTATGTAATAGAAATTATTATATTTTATGCAATATTAATTGTGATTATAAAATGTTAAATTACAGAAATAGTCTTCCCTGCAATGAAAGTAATGTATGTATTTACAACCTGGAAATGATGCAAATGACATACATGTAAATATCCCATGAGACCTTTCTTTCTACATAGAAAAAATATTTGGTCATACTATTGGGGGTAATGTGCCAAGAAAACAACTGTGAGAATAGTGTTGTTACTTGTCTTGAGAAGAGCCTGTTCTTACTGTGGGAGGTTGCAAAGGATACATATTTCATCCACATACCACAAACTATCTACATTTCAGCAGATGTTTTCTCACAGCAGAAATTTTGGAAAAAAAGAGTCAGCCTTCCTAACCACAAGATATGAATCACACTACTGTAGCATGGAAACCAAGATGATGCACATTCAGAAATAACAAATAAAATCAAAGATAGCAGTCTTTTGTGATAGCTTCAATTCTTAAGAATTTCTAGTGGAAATTTGTTTGCTTTATGAACAAATTAAATTCTGTAGTTTACTTATGAAAGAGATTAAATTCTTCCATCTCTGTATACTTTTAGTGTATGTTTAGTCTCTTATTTTAAATTATGTCTCACTGACATGAGAGGCTACTTGCACTTAAATTTTACTAGAATTAAAAGTAGAATTGATTTTCATGTCTTAAATCCTTCCATCATGTTTTTTTTTGCCATGCTCTAGATTCTCATTCTTTCCTTCTTGTAGAGCTACAGTTTCATCATTCTGAGGAGGACTGAGAAGTCAAGACCTGCTTCTATTCGGACTATCAGGTACCTGAGAATGAAAAAAGAACAATTAAAATATCTAAGTTTCTGGGCATCTTTACTTTTACACGAGGTTTGTTGCATCCCAGCTGCTACTTCTGCAAATGGATGTAACCTTGCAGGGAGATGTCAGACCCAGGTCTGTGTCTACTCTGCACTATGACACAAACAGCAAAGGCAGCACCAGTATCAGTGCAGTGTGGTTTGCTGGAGAGATGCTGGATCAGCCTTTGCTGGGCTCTGACATGTGGCTTTCCCAGCAGGTGTAGAGCTGGCTCCAGTACAGGGCTCAGCTGGGGGCACTGTACCTCACTCTAATAGTTCTCCACTTCCTTTGTTCTTGCGCTGTGTTCAAAACTTCTCTTTCTTCCCCTTCACTGATACACTTATCCTGCTGTCCTTGAACACACAGTACTTTTTCTCAATACCCCTAGTAGTTACTCAATATTAGCATTGTTTTAATTTCATCATACAATCTGTGTTGTAGCTGTGGTGCAGATGGGTGAGGAGAGAGGAGAGAGACAGGGCACTTAAGGGAGATGAGTCCCAAACTTAGCGTAAGTGTGGTGTGCCTTGTCTTCATGAAGGAGTTGTAAACCTGACCTACTTGAAGTTATCATCTTACCTCCCACAGGCAGCTAAATTCTAACACGTTTGAATGTCCTACAGACATTTGTATAAGGCTGGAAAAAACAGATCAGCCTGTCACAGAAAGTAAATATATAGATGCAAAAACCCCCCAAACATATGCATTTTGTTAGCAGTCAGACAAGATTCATGCAAATAAAATTCATTCACCCTATCAGAATTATTAGAAAAAGCTCTGCTCTGGATCTGTAGTTTGATCTCATCATGAATTTTGAGATTTTGGTGGGTGAAATACAGGGCGTATTGGCAGAATGAAGAATACATTTACCCCCCTTCTCCCAGCTCTTCTTAAGCAACTCTGAATTATCTTGCTTTTAAAGACTCTGAATGACATAATAAGCATGTATGTATTTAACAAAATCCTAACTGAATTTTTAAAAATTAAATTAATACTAATATCTTTTATTGTTCTTCCATATTGCGGGGCAGAAACCAAGCAAATAAATAAAACTGAATGCAACAGAACTCTGCCTTCAGCTAAAATTGAGATTATTAATGCATGCAGACAGGTCAAATACTGTTGTGGTTTCACATCAGTTTCTTCTGTTTTACTTCCAGATTTTTGAGAGCTTCCCTTAGGTAAGGAAGACATCTGTTTATGTCTGAAAACAATAGATATGCTCAAGCTGGAATGTGGAGGAGGTTTCTCTTCACAAAACAAGCACAGCACTCTCCTGGCAGGCTTGCCAGAGGGCACAACATAACTAAGAATATGAACTGCTCCACTTACCATCTCTATACAAACACAAGATTTTTCTCCAAACATGCCCTTGGTGATACCAGAGAATGTATCTGACGCTAACACTGGAATATTCCCATTTATTTCCTGACAACATGATAAACCTATCCATCCAAGTCACAAAAGTGGGTTACTTCCAGTATAGTCTCATTCAGATTATTACAGTGCAAAAAGCCAATAATAATAAAGAGGCAATGTGCCGTATCAGCAATAAACTTATGCATGAACAGAGCAAAATACTGGCCAACCTACAGTAGAGGAGCTTCTGTCCTCATTTTTCATGAAATTAATGTTTAGCCTTAAATGTCTACAATTATTCATGCAATTAAAGATGTAGTCTATAGAAATGAAATCAGGTCTACATTAACATGTTTTAAAAAATTTGGCTAAATTTTAAAGAATCAATCATAAAAAAGTTACATGTATACTACTATTATGAGATCAGTTAGAGATAATGCCTTGGCAATGATATTTCCTTCAAGCTATGGTGAGAATACAAAAACACTTTTCAAGTGCATTCATTAAGTTAACATATTCTATAATTAATAAAGAATGATGAGTCACTTTCTGGGAACAACATTAAAGGAACTTCAGGACATAGTATTTGAAGAAAGATAATTTGGGAAGTCCTGTGATAGTATGGAACTGCATTTCTTAATCATCCAGAAAAGTAATTTTAAGGGGAGGGAATTGGTGATTTCTTTTAGTAAAAATGAATCACAGAACTAAGTGCTGAAATCTGACAATCAGAATGAAACCTCACCAAATTATACAAGTAGCTAACAATATAGTTCTGAGACATAAGGAAACCATGGGTTTCTGGCAACTGTTTTCTCAAGAAAACTTGGAGCAGTTAGAGAAGATATAAAGCACAGAGCAATTAGATTGTTTCCTCTTTTTTACCATTGAAGACAACAGTTTATCAGATGATTCTGGTAAAAAAATTACTACTTTTCTATTCATGCATGTTTCAATGCATATTTACATACATTTACACACATTTACACACACCTTTCTTTAAGATTTAAAATAAAGCAGATTTTGAGAAATCAACAGTGAATAGAACTAATTTTAATTCATATGCTTATTTCAGAAGCAGCTTCAGCAAAAGGTTGATGTAGTGGTCCCTGCTTCCAGAAATGGTTCTAATTGTTTTCAATGATGATCTAATACAAATGTGTACATGGCATTTTAGCTGTGTCCATTAGCAGCTGTATTGGTTCTGGCTGGGGTGGAGTGAATTTTCCCATAGCAGCCCTCACAGTGCTGTGGTCTGCACTGACAGCTGGAAAGGTGTTGATTACACACCAGTGTTTGCACTACTGCTGAGCAGAGCTCGCACAGCATCAGCCCTGTCTTTCCAACATTCCTCCCTCACCAGCAGGTTAGTGGTGGGCAAGATCTTGGGAGACAATATGGCCAGGAGAGATGACCCAAACTGACCAAAGGGATACTCCATAAAATTCCATACCATGTATCTTCTCAGCAATAGAACCTAAAGGAAAGAGGAGAGGGATGGGAGATTGGGGCCAGGGGTGATTTGTTATTTATGTAATTTTTCTTCTGGAGCAACTCCCATTTATACTGAAGCCCTACTTCCTGGGAAGTGGCAAGACATGAACTTCTGATGGGAAGCAGAGAATAAAATATTTTTGTTCCCTGTGCTTCTGCATGCATGACCTTTGCTTTTGCTTTATTAGATTCCGCTTGTCTTGACCCATGAGTTTTTTCCAACTTATTTTCTCCCTGCCCTGTCCAAATGAGGAGGGGAGTGATAAAGCAGCTTGGTGGGCAGCTGGCATCCAACCAAGGTCAACCCAACACAACAGGGTACTCCAACCCCCCGACTAGGTTTTTTTTTGCCTGTTTTCCTTTCCACCCCATGACACCTCTTTTCTCAGCAGCACAGATGCATCAGCTTCAACTGCCAGAGCAGCATCCCACTCAGGCTTCTACTCAGACCTGTGGTTAGGACAGATACTGGAGACCCCAGGTTCAATTCTCTCCAGTTTGAAGAGTCCAGTACTACCCACTTCCTCTGGCAGTATCAACCTCCATCAGACTTAACTTCCTATCATACTTCTCAGATTTTCCTGCAAGACTTTGATAAAGCAGCTCTCCAGGACAAGCACTGTGAGCTATTGTTCTCAAATACTGAAATGCTGGTCAGAAGGGGGAACATCTGACAGTTCTGAAATTTTTACTCTAAGAATGTCATATTCAAAGTCTGGCAGTCCCTGAAATGGATGAAGTAAAATTAAGGTTATCAGATCTTCTTTTCACCATCATTCAGACAGATTCTGCTCTACTTTATTATGAAATGATAACAAGGCTAGTCCTGCTTTTATTGAGGAAGAGGAACCAGATCCTATGCCATAATTTCACACTTCTCTAATTTGTTTCAAAAGAAAGGAAAAGCAGTTTAATATATTCCCTTCCTTCTTCTCCAGCTAAATTACAATTATTCCCTGAGACTTGTTCATCTACCAGAATGTTAATAGTAACAATAGTACTTTTAATAAATAGTACTTTTTATTAATAAAAGCTAAAGAATTTTATAAAATAGAAACTTTAAAGGTAAATGTAAAAGAAGGCATAACTTATCTATTCATCTTCCTTTTCCATTCTGCTTTTTTAAAAGTCTTTCTTCCTGAAATTGTTATTTGTCTCTGTCTCACATTCCAATTCTATTACACAAAAACTCTTACTAAGCTTTTTTTTCCTCTACTAATCTTTCTTCCACCATCTAGCAGAAAGATGAAAGGCAGGTAATTTGGCTGCAGGGTCTCCAGACTGATGAGAAGCAAGAGACTCTGTGCACAGAGGAAGTTCTAACATGACCAAAGAAAACATCCCAGAAATGTGTTTCTCAGTGACACAACTATTATTTGGAACAAGTCATTGATCAGGACATGCATTTTATTGCAATGAGAAAGTAACAGTCTGTATTTTACATCAAAGAAGAATTTTTCCACTGAAGGCAAAAAAAAAAAAAAATTATTTTGCTTGGGAATAAGAACCAAGAAATTATATCACATCTTTACAATCTTCCAGAGTAGTAGTACTCGTCTTTAAGAGGAAGTTTATGAGTGTGTTTTGTTTTCATTAGCTATTTTGTAATTATATTCTTCTTACTATTTGAAACATTTGTTCTTAAAGAGATAAAAATTTGCATTCTGAAAGCTAAACACATCCACACAGTGCTTTGTTGAGCCTCTTACAAAGTTTGAGATGCAAGTTGCAATAGACACATCTGTGCTTTTGTCTTTTGATAGAGTTTCAGCCCAAAGTGTGAAAATAACTGAAGTCAGATTGCTCCTGCAAGGTAAAGTAAATAGGTCCTGACATGACCAACAGACACAGACAACCCAAATTACTTTCAAGAATAATGCCTTTTATCTAAAGTGAGTAGTCCACCTGCTTCTTTTTTTCCTGTTGTTTTAAGCCTGACTCTTCATTTGAAGAGAAGTTTTCTTTCCTGAAGGGGAAATATAAAGAATGGGAACTGATATCAAAAGACAACAAGCTTTACAAATGTATCTAAGATACACAAGCACACAGTGTCTTGAGGGGGAATGAAAAAAAAAAAAAGAAAAATAGGATTAAGTTATTTACACGTTTCTAAATTTTCATCAATGACAATCTCTCCATAAGAGTTGACATTAATGACCCCCATGACAAATCCCCAAAACCCTCAAACTTAAGAAAAATTCTTTCCAGTTCCTCTGTTTTCTTTTGTATCTCAGAAGGGAGGCTGAGGTATAACACAACAGGTAGTTAAAGAGAAAACTAGTAGAAACTAAAGTTTATCATTTCACTATGCAAACCAGTCTCAGACTCTCAGTGAAGCTCCTGGCAATGCCTGGGATGCTTCCACTGGCAGCTGAGAGCAGGCATTGGCTGGAACCAGCTACTGACACCATTTTTTTGCCTCTGTGCTCTCAGTGACAAACAATCAGTGCAGGTAATTCTTTTCACACTAAACCCTTTTCTCAGATTAATTCATGCACTAAATAACTCTGCTTATTCTGCTTCATATGATTGCAGGAAATGTCATTCCTCCTCTTTTTTTCCTCCGTAATTTTTTTTAATTTTTGCATTCCAGGCAACATAACATCTGCACAGTATAATCAACAGGTGACTTCTTGGGGATCCCATCCATGACTTACCACAGCTCTCCTTCCAGCCAAATCTCCTTCTCCAGTCTCTATTCTTTCCCTCTAACCTCCTACTGCTGCCAGCATGCCCTACAGTTTTTCAAAGGTGCAGTGCAGTATTATGGTAAGTGTAGTCCAGGGGCCGCATTTACCACACAGTACTGATGTTTATTAGCTATAAATCCCATGGCAGGTATATGAAATATGGTAGTGTCAGACACCACAACTTTTCAAAATGTAAGCATTCTTCAAAAAGTATGGGCTAAACTTATTTTCTCCATTCTTCCCTCAGTTAAGAGTAAAAAGATGAAGATAAGGCAGATGACCTATTCTTTGCTCTATTACGAGTGATGTGAAACAGCCTTTGCCCCCCAAAATGTACTACCATCAAGCATTTAAAAGATGAGAGTAAATGGTCACAAGTGCAATATAGCACTGACAGAATTCCACCAGGTTGCTTTCCTTTTGCATGTCACAGTCTAAAGGCTCTCCTGAAAATCTTGGTATTGCCATTGCTGCCTTGCAGTACTTTATCAATGCTGGTCAAATGCCCTGTGTGTCTCTCTCTCATTTGGTCATTAACTGTACTAATTAATGCAGCATCAAAATGAGTATTTAAGGGTCGTTCTG
Source organism: Corvus cornix cornix (assembly GCF_000738735.6). NCBI lineage: Eukaryota > Metazoa > Chordata > Aves > Passeriformes > Corvidae > Corvus > Corvus cornix. Next base: position 49,768,187 of record NC_046333.1, read on the forward strand.
TGAAGTATGTAACTCCATGGTTTCAGATGAAGACTCTTAGTTTAAAAGTTTGCACATCAATCTTGAAGGAAAGTAAAAAGAATAAGAAGGAAGAAACTCTTCTGCAGGTGAGATTCTCTATCATCTTGTCATAGTATTTCTCAAGCCAGAAGGACTCTCTGAATATACTACTTCAGTAAGACATAGATAATGCACAGAAAACAAGCTAACACCCTGTATAGAGTTTTGTGAAATTTCATGCACTGAGATGATCACATGCATTATAACATGTTGCTGACTCATTGCAAGTACAGGAGAAAATGGTTTGCCCTCAGGGAAAATAATAGCTTATCTGTTATCTCTAATTTGCAAAGAGAAAGAATAATAACCATGAAGTCATAGCAAATGATCTCCACCTGTAACACTGATGAAATTCTGGGGTGGAGCTGGCCAGGTGAAACTGTAGAGGTTGAAACTGTAAAATAAAAACATGTCTGGAAAATGTTGTGTATTGAGACATGAGACTTTTTTTTGAAGATAAACAAAATAACAATGTTCCATTATGATTCCTGTAGAGAAACATAACAAGTCAAATAACCACGGTGTATTTTGTATCTGGGGAGGAGGATGGAGGTGTATGTGGGGAGGGGGGAAGACAAAAAAAGAAACATCTTTTGTCTGAGTCTGGCATCTATGAGAAAAAAGAAGTTCCTTTCCTGAATAAGTTTCTCTTCTTAATAACTTCCTAAACTCCCAAGGTATACTTTTTATTTTTCTCCTTAGTTAAGGAAGTGGAAGCCAAAAAATTGAGAAAAATAATTGCACAACATCACAAAGGAGAGACTATGTCTGGTTTAGAGAGGGGTCAGATTAGTCTGTGAAAGCAGAAACTTCGTACTTGTGAAATTTAAATTTCAGTATCAGCACTTACTGTATTTGAAAACCTGTAGACACTGGATACATATGTTTGGATATGTTTATCAAAATAACAGAATTTTTCTCACCACTGATCTGGAGTCAGTGCAACTTTATTTCAGTGTGGATTGGGGCAACCATGGGCTCCCCAGCTGTATGTAAATGGACTACAAGCATGGTGGGATAGAGGGTGCCAATCACTGCCACTAACTGTGTGCAGTTTCACCAATTATCTTTGTGAGGAATCACTCTTCTAACTCAAAGCCTAAGTTTAGTGCTGTCTTGTTACAGTTTTACTTACCTGTGGTAAATTTATCTGTGGTGGAGGGGACTCAACCACCCCAGGTCCTTAATTTCCTCTGCAGTCACCAGACAGAGGGAGAAATATTTGGGGACCAGTAGAGGAGAATTCAGTCCATTTACCATCGATGGTTTCCATCTCTTTGGATGTGCAGGCAATTTATAAAATCGTCTGCCATTAATTTTGGATAGAAATCTATCTCTCTTACTGATAGTATAGGGGACTGAAAAAATGTTAGAAAAATCAATCTTTTCGTGGGTCAACTGACCTAGCTTTCTTTTGACAAGCCTAGATCTACCTTCTAATATGACTCAGTAAATGTGAGATAGTTCTTAGACCTGAGATACTTTGGATCATCTGGGGTACTGCTACTGATAGAAATAAAGACAGAGGCTACAGCATAAACGGGTGTTAATTTTTTTACCAGGTTTCTGCTCTGTGAAGATTTAGTGGGTGACTGTAGCACATGGAAGAATTACCTGCATTTGGTAGAACTAAACTCATCAGTCCATGAAAAGCATCCAGTGAAGCTGCACTAATGTAATCTCTAGAGCGGCTGGAACCTATGAGAAATGTAAAGCTATGCTGAATAGTCGATGGTATATATTAGGAACCAAGGAAAATATAGTCAGTTGACCATAGCCTTTCTTACTCAACCTTTGAGTCAACACAACTGCATTTACATCAGTAATTTCAAGCACAGAGATGCCAGACCCTTTACCAATAATTATGGGCTTCAGTTTTCCAAATGGTTATGGAGGTTTTATTCTGAAGTCTGATACTACAAAGTGGACAAGAACCTTGTAGCAAGTCAAGGTTAGAGTCAGTCTTGGTCTAACTGGGCCACTAGTTTCTCATATTCTTATGTTAAAATTTCCTAATTGTTACTGATGACACCATGGACTGGCATGATGTCGATTACATTGTGCTTTTGACCGTACAATCTCAACATTCAAGTACATATTTACAAGTGGGAAAAAAGTTTTGCAAGATTTGGGTTTCAATTTTCCCCTCTGCAGAGACCACTATTCAATGTAGTAGGTACAGAAGAAGCTCCATTAAAGCTCCATTAAGGACATAAGAACTTCAATTTACTTAAAAACATTGATTTCCAAGTTGGCAGGATGTATGTAGAATTGCATGAGACAGGAAGAGAATAATAGTTAAGAACATTGTGTCCTTGCTTTGAAAGCTTTTGCTGGAAGCAAAGTTTTATGATTTAAGTAAACTTAGAAAGAAGAGGGTATGGAGTGACCCAACAAGATCTTTCACAGTTGAATGTGCTTCTATAACTTAAAACATGCACTGGAAAACACAAAAATAAAAAAAAAAGTAGTGGTGGTGTTGTTCCCAAGATAATAGTCTACATATTAACTTAAACCCACTCTTTATTCTACCCTGGTGATGGTCAGAACCAGTTTTGAATTTGTTAATTTTCTTTTAACAAGAGACAAACATTTCACAAAGCATTTATTAGTGCATAGATGATAAAAAAAAAAAAAAATGGATCAGTCCAACACACAGCACAGTGCTTCTCTTCTGAGGAAATTTCTCTCAGTAGAAATGCAAACAATACAGAACATAAAATATTCTAATCTCATATAATAATCTCTAAAGCCACCCTTCTTTTTCATCATAGCAATTAAAGTCACTTTGCCATAGTCCTACACAATCCTAATGGCTTTTTCCTTCGGCATTTGCTTATTGTACCTCCACTGGACTGTAAGCCCAGGAGTGTTGAAATGTATGCAACAATCGTCACAGAGACCTGTCTAGATTATAACACTAGACCATTGCTAATTCAATGCAATTGTTTAATAGCAGAAATCAAACCTACAGCCGATACAATTGTCAATAAATATACAAACATTGCTGTACATATTTGCATCTAGAAATGCCCAGATGGCAAACCTGCAGGATAAGTTTCTTCACTTGCTTTACCAAAACTTGCCCAGGCTCTCCCTGGTCCTGCCTGCTCAATGAGTGCAGTTTGTCATATAGAACAGAATAAACAAAGCAAGTGGAGAGTAAAGCTTCTGACAGTGGTGACCTGGTCTCTGTCTGATTCCATCTGGTGTGACAAGGTACCAGAGCCTGGACCTAGTCCTATTCACTGAACTCCTACAGGAATTCAGAATGAATGCAGAATAAACTTCATGTGTACCTTTACAGTAAGTATTTCAATCCATGTAATTCTGTCCATTCAAAACTGACAATCTGAACTCTGACAATGCTTTTGAAACTTCTGTTTAAAAAATTTCAGTGCTAATACTGATGATAATGAACCCATGTATGTATACATACACATACACTAACTAGACAATTTTCTTGTTCCCTTTAAGAGCCTGATATTTCTTACTTTCAATTGTGGCATCATGTCTTAAATTTGAGGGAGCTCCCAGTTGCTCAGATTAGCGTATCTTACCACTTTATTTTTATTGGCTATCAAAATGTGTATATTTATTCACAGTAAAACTAATGTAGTTCATTTTCCAGCACAATATGTAGTAGAGTGTGTGCTAAAAGAGCGTGAGTTCTTGTAAACTTTGTGAGAGGAATCCAGAACTCCCTGAACTCTGCTGAACTTAGTGGTTTTGCTGCTGGCCATGAAGAGGTCGTCCTTCTACCCTCATCCTGTCTTGTTCTACAAAGAACCTGGACACTTGTTAACTCTGACATTAGCCAAAAGAAACAAAGAATACTGGTTGTTAAAATTTCCTGTTTTCATGGCGTTAGGAAGTTTAATGGCAATCTAACTCTTACCACACAGTTGTGAATGCTGTGAAGTGTTCACCTTCATCCATCATTTTAAAACTGTCATAATTTTAGAGTCTGGAAGTAAAAGCCAAAAATCCAGAAGCAGAACTCTATTAGTGATTCATTGGTGATTCAGAGTGTCTTATTTATTCCCTATTTCTCACCAAGGGAACTTGACACCCACTTCCTATCACATCGTTACAACCATGAGTGTCAAGCCACAATATTGTTTTGTTGCTGCTTATGATTGCTAAATGCCAGCTTCTTCTAAAAAAAATAACTGCGTAAATAGGTTTTCTTAATATCTTCATTAGGTTCTATGGCTTAGAGCTATCAGTGGCCAGCTAGAAATCACACTGGATGAGAAAGATAAGATCTGCAGATATGCAGCTTCCAGTCTGTCTTCTGTGAAATTTTTAAATTGGTTCAGCTAAGTCATTTGAACCTTACTACACTCTGAATCTTGAATTGTGTAAGGAGGTTGATAGGTTTTTACTGAAATATTTTCTTGACTTCTGAAACCATCTCAGCAAGAAATAAGCTAAAATTGGAGATACTTGAAAGTGTTTTTCTGGTTTGTAAAAAATGTTCTTGGTTTGGTTTAGTTGGTTTGTTTTTTGATTCTCTGTGGTTTTGGTTTTTTGTTTTTTTTTTTTTCCCTTTGTATTTTTAATGTGTTTTAAATTCAAAATAGATTAAATCGATCTTTTCCAAAATTTTTAATGAACAGCAAACTTCCCTTATCCTATTCACTGCCAGTGAGACTGGCATTCTTGTCACCAGATATGCCTGCTCTGAGGATAGGGAAATGAAGTGACATCCAATACATTTTAACTGAAATTTTTCAGGCTTGAGCAATAGACCTCCAAAGAAAACAACTTGCAGAAGATTTTATGTCCTGATATGCTAAAGATAATTTGTACTTGTCCTATATTTTCTGAATTTAAATCAGTTTATCTGAAATTGTTTCCAAATGCTTTACAAAGTCCCACATATACTTTAGACCCACCTGTGAAATCACTCAGTGATCTCCTTTTCCTTCTTCAGACAGCTCTCTATCACTGTAAACAAAGAAAAAAGGCTGAAGAAAATCAGTTTGTTAATAAACAATAAAATAATGATATTAAATAATAAAATGAACAACAAAAATTTAAAAATAAAATAATTTTAAGTATCATAGTATTTAACTTATGATAGTATTGCAAGGTTTCATTGGAAGTTTGTCTATCAGAATTCCTATTCTCACTGAGGCCTAAGCTTTACAAATTGCTGGATAGATCTGCACTGAGATTATTTCCATGTCTCACACAGAAAATTCATCTCTTTTGGTATCAACATAGAATGAATCCAAGAAAAGCATGGAAGTGGAGAAAGCTCCACACCCTACTAGGAAGGGTACTTATTTCAAACTAAGAGTTTAGAAATTCTACACTGAAAGCCCATATTTTTGTAATTCAGAATGACCTGAGACCAAATATTTGTTTCAAGCCTATGAGAAAACTAATCAAAACCTGCATTTTCGAGCAACAGAGTAAAACCTACTCCCCAGGCTAATCTATGCCCTGTGGCATACTTCTACTAGAAATTCATCTTCTTCTCAATAACTTTTTAAATTTCTCTTTGCCAAACCAAAAGTTTTTGGTTTTTACCATGCTGTGTTTTGGCAGAAGGAAGTCTTGGCAAACCTGTTTTAGTGTTAAGCATGGTGGCCTTGGTCCAGAAAAGCACTTACATTCTTAACTCTAAACAAAGACTTAAATCTTATTCTTTCAGCGACTTGAAGTTTTCTAGTGTTCCTTTAACATCAGGGATGTAATAAGATAGGAATATAATAAGAATATATTCTAAGGCAAACATCCTGCTATGATTCAAAATAACCATGTTCTAGGAACTCATTAAGGTTACTGTGATTTTGTTTAATTCATCAAAAACAATTAGAAAACAATTGGTTTTGGGTTTTTTTTTTAACTTTCTGTTTATAGCTTGTCTAATTTTTTAAGAAATGAAAGTTAAAACTTCCTTAAATTACTGTGAAATCCTAGGACCATTGGAAAGAATAACTCTGTAGTACAAAAGTATGGAGATGGAATATAACTCCATGTTATATGTTTTCTTTTTAATACCATATTGTACAGTATTGTATCTTTTTGCAATATGAAAACTAAATATATGTAACCCTACTGATATTTTTAAAACTTATTTACATTTTAATAAGAAGCTGTATGCATTTGTAACTGTTAGATATAAGAAAATAAAAATATGAGGGCCATGTGAAGACCAGAAGTGTTCATTTCTGTCTTACCAAAGTTGTGCAAATAAAAGTTATTTGTAATTATATACATATCTTTATACACTTCTATACACAGAAGTAGAAGAGATTTCAACAAAATGTTTCAAGGCTACTTTAGCTTCCAGTGTTTCTCACCTGAGAAAGTAAGTATCTCCTAACTTTTTTGGTGTTTAAGTACACTTGAGATAAAAAGCCAAATAATCATGAGTAATAAAGTCATAGGTAAGCAGATAATAAGACACTAACCAAGAGCAGAGAGATAACAAACAAGAAAATTCCTCGTAAACCTAGCATTTGTTGTTAGATGCTCTGCAATGTGAGAAAAAATTAGATGATCAGGTTATACTCTTCAGGGAGGGCACAATATTTCTGAGGCCAGAAGATATTTTTTACTGACTTTTTCATGCAATACATATCTGGCTAGGGCCTGTGACTAAATCTGGAGTCCACTTCCAAGGTGTTAATGCAGAACACCTCACTCCCCACAACTCGTATTTCCATGGCCTACTGCACACACCAGGATATTCCTTTAACTTGTCAGGAAGCTGGGGCAAAGAGAGGTGATTTGCCCATCCCCAGAGTAGACTAAAGAAGCTGTGACAAGAGTGCAGAGCCAGTGGCTCTCAGCCAGCTTTTGGCTGCCACATCCAGGGCCCTGGGACCTCAGTTGGATGGATGCTGACAACCAGAGTGTGTGGCACATTGGCAATGGCTTGGTGTGAGAGACCGCGCTGAAGAAGAGTCATGAGTCTATACTGACTTGGACAGAAATGCAGGAAGGAAATACAGACTTCAAAGGCCCATTATACCATTTTATTGCCAAACAAGCTAAAAGGAACCTAATTATAACTGTGAATGTGGCCAGCAGGGTCAATGGTCCAGCTGGAAGTCAAGCTCTGTTTGCTTCATGCTAAAGGTCCCTTGAAGTTCTTGTTGTGTCAAATGTCAAGCCTATTTCTTAGCAAAATTTTAACTAGTTCACGTGAAATCAACAATAAAAACCTTATTGACTTCAGTGAGACCAGAATCTGACTGTAATCCACGATGAGAACATTTCTTATGTTAGGTAAGTATTCCATTTGATATCAGGTTACTTGCAAACTTTTCTCATTGATGTCTTCTGAAAGAAGGTGTTTGTACCCACAAAAAATAAAGGATAATACTGAGTCTAGTACTTTTGAGACAATAGACTGCACTCTTTTGAGTCTTCTCAATAATATTTTCATGCCCCGAAGGCAGGCTGAACAGCACATCCCTGTTGTGAAACTTTCCTTCAGTTACCACTAGAAAGAATGCCTTGGGGTTTTTTCCACTTTCAAAGCATCAGGTTTTGCAAGCTTAATTTAAAACCATCAAAGAATGTATTTCTTTTAGGCTGACTAAGAAAAAAATTTTCTGAGTTAGGAAGGATTTGTAGATACAATGTTACAATGTGAAATTTGTTTCAAAGCTGTAAGATGATCATATGTTTAAGAGATTTTAACCGTGTGATTATCATGTGTCCTCATTATACTGTAATATCCTTCTCCATACCTAAGTTTTTGCAGAGTCAGGGTGGGTAAAAAGTATTAAAATTTTGGTCACTTTTCTGTTCTATAGAAATACCTGGTGGCTGCAGTGAAACATAGCAGTCCTTCATCTGACTTTTTTCCTGAAAGAAGAGGTCTATCTTTGGTCCCTTGGCATCTTCTCAAATCCTCATTTTCAGGAACACTTTCTTTTTAGATTCTTCTTACGCAGACCTATCAATTCAACACCAATGTGCACCACCCCTGAAAACAGAAGGGCTGATGCTTTCTCCATGCCAGCTGTAGCCTTCAGATGGCTGGGACCAGGCAGGGATTTGGTCTGCCTGGAAAGTGGTCTGGTGAAAGCAAAGATGAAACAAATCCAGGAGTCTGCACTGTGGCTGGGTGAAAGCAGCTGCGCAGCTGCAATCGTAGCAGAGCTGGTGTTCACTGAAATGTAGGGTGGCTTTGGAACTTTCATAGTATATTCTGAGGTCCAGGCACCCAGCCAGATAACACCTCTGACTTCAGCAGGGGCCTAAATGAAAGAGTTTGTCTGGATTCCTGGGTAGACAGCCATTATCTCAGCATGGAACCAAATAATATTGTTGTTGAAGGCATTCATGTTTCTACCTGCTACAGATCTCCACTTTTACACATATCAGAAATGTTTGCTAACTTTGAAATGTTTCAGAAAATGGTGAATAACATCATTCTATTTCCCTGAACTATTTTCTCCCCAAACAGAAAAGAAAAACAAAACAGCAGTCAGGTATTTTCAGGGTTTTCCAGGTAAAATTATGTTATGTTGTTCATTGTTATGTAATCACAGTTGAAATTATTTTTTTCCTTGGGTTACTGAATCCATGCTTTGAACTCCAAGTGTTGGTATGCATTTAAGTCAGAAAAATATCAAAAGTTCAGTGCTTGAAGGCATATCTCCCTTTTTAGGCAGTGCTCAGGTCTTGAACTTTGGAAAAAAAAAAATCTCTGTTTTTCTAATACTGCTGTGACTACATCTGCAGCTGTCAGGAGATCTATATCCAATAGCCCAAAAGGCACTTTGAGATGAGTAAGGTTCAATTTTTAATGTGCAATAAATAGCTTAGTGTGCTTTATTAATTCCATTTAACCTCCAAACACTTTCCCCTTTTCTCTTACTCTACCAAAAGAATGTCAGCACCAACTACGCCATTTCTGACACAACATATCACCTCTTGTTATAGAACTTTCTGTGGAACATATTTTCTCTTTACTTCTGTACTGTCTTATGCCAGAGCTCACTAAAATGATTAAAATACACTCACTAAGGCTACAAATTAAGGGAACAAAGAGATATTTATGGGCTTCTTTACTCAATGCTAGATTATAGAGAAATGTAAAAAAACTTAATATTTATAAAGTGCTTAATGTTTTGATCCAAGCATTATTTTCTTCTGGATGTGGCTGAAATCAGTGCTTTTGTAAAACGTATCATGTGTTCTACACATAACAACATCTACTTTTTTCTGTATACTACACCTACTCATTCTAGAAGACAGCCATAAGTAGCCACTGCCCTGCTTTCAAATCATGCTTTTCTCTATTTTTTCTGACTTTTTAATAAAAAGGTGTGTTATCAAGGATTCTTCAGTTATCACAAGGGCTGAGTACATGAGTTTTATACCTTATCTGAAAAAGGAATAAAAATTCTCAGCATTATAATAGTAAGGGAGTGGTTTAAATCATTCTGGGATTAAAGTGCTGTTAACAGAGGGTCTCTGTCAAACATTTTTCAGTCATTTATTTTTTCCTGATGTCACCCTTCTTTATGGTAAACTAATAAAATGCTTATTTGGTGGTGATACATTATCTCAGTGTAATGTAGCTGCATACAGACCAGCTGCTTTGATTGCTAACAGAATTGTGCAAATGTGGCTTGGCCACATTCAGTCGCTGTTGAATGATTGGATAGTCTGATAGTGTTGGATCTGATGGATTCTTTTTAACTGAAACCTTTAGTTGGAAAAATAAGGATTTGTCAGTAGAAATTTCTCACCAGTAAGATTACTATCTTTCCAGAAATATTTAGATTTTTTAATTTCATGTTATATTTTGATATATTTTTAAGTCCAATATAAACTTATATTCATCTTTTAAAAATATGTGAAACTATACATTAAGCTACTTTTTACATTTCAATTATCTTTGCAAAACCCAAAAATTGTTCTAACAGAAATAAAACACAGAAGTGAAATGCATGTATAATCTTTATTTCTTAAAGGTCTCAAAGAAATATTTTGTTTGGGTTGTGCAAACTAGAAGTAGAGATACAGTCCACCTTGAGTTGCAGCAAAAAACGAAAGGGAATTTTATCACCAGCTAACACAAAAGAGTCACGGCTTTTCTTAAATTAATGGATCTGTATTGAATCACAAGATCAAGAGAATAGGAAAGGTTGTTAAGGCCTGGTGGCCTTTAGCCTAGTTAAGGCTAAAGGGCTTCAAGAAAAAGTACCATCAAATAAAGCTTTAAGCTGTCCCTTGTAAAAGAACACTTAACTTATTTCAGCTAACTCTGTAGTCAAAATAAATTTTCAAACTAATAGGTCAGAGCTTTAAAGAAACCTCACTGAAGTGTGCAGAAATATCCTTTTGACCATTGGTGCTGGTTATGACCATGGCTATTGGAGTTAGCTTGAATAGCACTAGTCAGAGAATGACTTTGCCCTCTCCATCCTAAAGCTGCACCCACCAGGCAGCAAATCACAGCCTACTGAAGATTTCTAATGCCTTCTTTCAAGAACAAGTTGAAGGTATGTAACTGCAATTGTAGAGAAATCTTCTTTAGTGCACACTGGGATAGTCCCTTCCCACATGGCAAACCATTTTCACTCTTGTATCCATATTACAAATGCATTCTTTTTTGTTCTTAAAAAACTGGTTTCCCTAAAAAAAGGTAAATGAGCAAATTGTTCTGCAATGGCTGACCTACATCAGGCAATATAAATAAGATCTTTTAACTTCAAAGACCTAAAGTATTCTTTAAATTGCTATGCTAAAGAAATTAGATTTATATGTATCTCATGTTCCTCAATCTTCTAACTGAATTAGTATTGAGAACAATCTTCCCATTTCACTCAAATGAAACTATCTTGGGTAACACTGCCCTAGTGTATAGCTGTATTTAGGTTAGGTAGTGGCTGAATATTTTTTCATGGTAACTAAATCCCTATAGCCAGCAGACATTACTGTGGGATTTAAGAAAGATTAAACTTCTAGGATCCTGCCAAAAACAATAATTAAAGTAACTAGGATCTGCTTATGTAAACAACTGTCATTTTATTTTAACTGGTACTTTTGCCTTTTTGTAGTGTCAAACAGAATAATCTTCCAGGGGACTTGACTTGCAAGATGTTCCCTTTGGTAACTGTACCTTTTATGAAATAAAAGATATCTTGTTAGTACAACACATCATTTGCATACTCTACCTAAGAGAAAAGCATAAACTCTTGAGAATTAATTACCGGATTAATGAGAAATCAAGTTTTGAACAAAAAAAATCCTGAATTTGCCATGAAGTAAAATATTTTTGATGCAATGAAAACATCAGAAACATAAGAAGTAAAAGGAACAGTTATAATGACAAAGAAAATAGCAAGCTGGGGAAGAGCAAGAAAAAGCAGTGAGTCTAACCTGTGCTGCAACTGTCTGGGTCCTGAGCGCACAGGGCACCAAAACTCCTGCCCTGTAAGATGTTGTAAGTCAGCCAGTCACAGCTGCTCATAACCTTCAGAGACAAATGCTCATTTCTCCAGGATGAGGCCTGGGCAGGGCAGGTTCCTGGGCAGCAGAAGGTTTAGTCTGTGCTAGGAGAGGAGAATGGGATAATGGACTCCTGGGAAGCGCTTGCTCCTCCCTCCCCTCCTCTCGCCTTGATCTCCCAGCCATGCTACCTGTACAAACACAGCCTGGGACTGCCCCAAGCCAGCCCTGAGAGCAACATGGGCAGCTGGGGACACGGTCCCCAACTTCCCTCAGAATATAGGCATGGCAACAAGGCTCCCAAAACTCAGTGTGTCCCCGCATCAGGGAATCCTCAGCTACTACATGGTGACAACAGACAAGACTCAAATCTCTTTCTGGCTTCTGCAGAGACATATATTATGGGTTTGCTGATGGTGGGCCCCTTGTTTTTTCTCCAGTTTGGAGCCCCAGATCCTGTCTATGTCTTCCTGAAGGTTGCAATGACCTCCTATCCAACTGCACCATGGCCAGGGCTCCCAGTTTTATGAAATTATTGGGTACTAATAGGAATTTTAGGATGTGGCCCATGACCTGTTACTTTTAACATGTGTTTCATTTCTGTCTCTACTTTTTATTGCATTATTTTGGCAGAAAAAGAAGGAAAATTTTGTGTCAGGCTGCTGAAAATCCATTCTTAGCCACTGGCAAACCCAGCACTTATTTTTCATTCTCCTCCAAGTCCCATTTGAAGGACAATGGTTTTAACTCTATTTTCCTATCCTTTAAGTAAATTAAAAACATTGTATTAAAAACAATGCCAGCAATGTTTCCCCTAATAGACAGATAGACCTACAGAGTTTATTGGTATAATTAAAGGCAGACTGGTCTTTAAAAGCTAACAGTTTCCACAGAGTCTGAGAGTCTCTCATTGAATTAGGACAAAGAAGTAGATGCATTTCATGCCCTTTTTACTGAGGACCTGCCTTTAAAACTCAGTGCCAAGTTTCTAGGTAAGCCTAAAAGAGTCTTAAAAGTCCCTCCAATTCTCAGGATGCACATTATTCAAGCCACTCTAAATCTGATTGATTTAGTTAAAATTCTGGCTGCTGAAAATCACACTCTGAGGAACTAGAAGAGAAAGGTGTACAGGAAGAACTACCAGCAGAAGAGTGTAAGAAATTTAAAATTAAATTTTAAACTACTTTTACACAGATTATGTTCTGGCATCTTGCTAGGGAAATTAGAAACCTTTTAGACACCACATCACAAATGCTTTTACAGCCTTAGAGACATTTACAAAGGCATCTACCAAAAACCATGCAGAACAAGGAATTTAAGATACTCTCTTGTATATCTTTTTATAGAGTTGATTGCCCTTATTTTTTTACAATCGATTATCCATAGAATAATGGCTGATTATTGACCCCAGATATAGTGGTCATGAGTATTTTCTCACCTCTTGAAACTTGTGTCCAATCTGACACAAGCATATCCCCCTGTCAGAAACAGAGACTTGAAGGCTGATCTCTCAACGGAGAGGATATGAGGATTGGGCTATACTTGGAGTTTTGTTGATTCTGGCATGCAGTGACCACATCTGTCTGTCACTCATTCTCGCAGCTCTACAAGTATACAGAATTGGGCAGAGCAGATAAGTTTATTTGAGAAGTGTAAGCATTTCTGTGTGTTGGGCTGACAGCTCTGCAGTGATGATGTAGTGTAGCATTAACGGTGCTTTCGTCTCCTTTCAGTACTTATCTGTGCCTAGAGCATCTGATTCTGCTGTTCCCACTCTTATTTGTCTAAGCTTCAAACACTTTGTATCACTAAACTCAATGTTTAATTTTTATTTTCCATGTACAGCATTCCAGACAGCTTGTGCACAGTTAACTTGGGTTATGTCTTACTCAAGCCAATTTTCTAAAAATAAGGCAGCTAGGGAAAAAGAGTCATCAAACACAGGGTGTAGCTAACCAGGACCACTACACTGAATAATTTGTGACAGCCAAAACTCTGAGAAGTTTTCTGAAGACAAGTCGGGGTAGGGGATCCATTATCAGCTGTTAAGTTCTTTCTACCATATTTGTTACTGGCATAGGAGAAAGAGGATTATAAACAAGGAAGAATTTTCTAGGTTACAGACAGAGCTGTTACTGTAACAGAGAATTTTGTTGTTCCCTGGAGCATGTTTAGATTCTCTTAGGACAAAGGAGAAACAGTGCATTTCTATAGCTCATTGCCCCATCTTCTTTTGAAAATGAAAAAAATTTTAAATATGTGGACACTGACTGCCTCTTAGGACTGCCTTTACACACTTAAAGACAACTGAAGGCCCACCCTCCTTGCAAGCACAAGCAGATACTTTCAGAAATATGCTTTTAGTAAAGGGATTGCAGCACACAATAGTGTTCATTTAGGTCTCACTAGATAGCAAATCTTGGGTAAAGATAATTTCTTCAGAGCCCAGATGTTCTGGGGCAGTCAACCCACATGACTGTGGTTGCACTGCTTCTGTAACATAGGCATACAGTAATACTGGCGCTGTGATCTCATTAAATAACTTCTTATAGAGCCGTGCTGTACAGATAGAGGCCAAGTGCCAGGAGCAGATCCTTGCAGACAAGTAGAAATGACCACAGTTCTATTCAGAATCTTGCTTAGCAAAACTAGAAAAAACCCACAATAGCATGAAGCGTTGGGTACTGGCAATCATGTCAGTATAGGAATGTTAAAGGAATTTATACAGACCAGCAAAATATCACAACTTCAGGATGTAACAAATACTCTGGGATCAAGAATCATCAAGCCAGTGGTCTGCTGATCTGAGAATTATGTTGCCATCATCCCAGCAGACTGACTGCAGGAGAATATAGACAAAATTCTAGCGATTCAGCCTAAGCAGGTGAACATTTATTCATGTATTCCCTGAAGCTGGAGGAGTTACATTCCCAAGGGACATTCATAGTTTGATTTATGAAAATACCAGGTATTGTATAAAGACAAGACTGTAGCCATACAGATAGCAGTGCTGCTAGTTTGCACAGTTCTCACCCTCCCTTGCAGGGATCACACAGATTAACAGCTGCAGTAATTTCTCAGAAAATGTCCAAGCTGAGCAGGACTGTGAACTAAAATCATCAGAGGATTCAAAACACAGGCGAAGCCCAGTGAGTGAGCCAAAGGAGGGGCAGGTTAAAATTACAGAAAGCACCAGAGGGACATATTTCCATTTCACGTTGAACAGTCTTTATATCGGACACTTGTGGTAATTCTTTATCCAGAAGATTTATAACCATGGAAACTGTCAGCCTAGTTTAGTGTAGGCTTCTCTTTGCTTGATGTTATTCGTACTAACTTCTTGCAGAATATGTGGAGCACCTTGTGGTGTGATGGATCGCTCTCTACAGCATGTTTGAGCTGTAGAATTCTTGAAGTGCATGTAGACTATTACCAGTAAAAAGTAATGTGGAAGTCACCTAACTTGCCTACCTCGAGTTACACTTTAATAAAGCTGGCTGGGAACCATCTTGCCCATCTCATCAACAACCTCTTCTGTTTCATCGATTTCTGAAAGAGAACATAAACTGAAAGTGCTGAAATGGCCCATGGAAAAAGAAACCAAAGCACAAAAAACCCACATAACATTAGGATATTCGATTTTTAAAAGAAATAAATTAAGGCCCATGCTCTAGTTCTGAACCTTTCAAGTTCTTCCAGTTTTAGTATTAAAAAATGGGGTTTTGAGTTTTGTTAGTTATAATAATAATGGAAAATAGGGATAATTCCATTAAGGTGTCAAAGAAGCTTTTTTTAATATACTACTAAAAAAATCTATTTTTTCATTTTCAGATTACCCAACTTACCTTTTTTTTAAGCAAACTTCATTTTCATTCAGATCACTTTTCCAGCCTTTTAATTTTCCTTGATTTAAGCAGCACTTCTCCTTAAACCATACTATACTTGCAGAAGGCAAAGGGGAAAGTGTATATATATAAATCCTACACAAAGATTGGAAAGTTTACATCTAAGAGCCCTTCAGTCTTTCATGTAATCACCACATTCTGGGTTAACATGTCTAGAGGAACTGACATCATCTAAACTTGAAATAAATTCAAAATCATTACAGTAATTTAATCACTTAAGAAGTATACCTTATTTATCAGCACCATTTAGAACTTGACAAAATTATGGGAAGTGAATGAATGCTGACCCCACTCACTTTCTTATGATCAAAGTAATAAAAATAAATTCCAGTAAGAGAAAACAGAGGACTTGTTGAGTGACAGAGAGCCTTTGTTGGCCACTACAGGCTATAGCTGTCTATATGATAGCACCATGAGGGAAAACAAAAGCTTTCTAAAGTAAAATTGCAAGTTATTTTGCAACCTGGAGCTGTTTCATACTTGCATTTGATGATGAAGTCCTGGGTATGTAAATATGCCCCAATTTATTTTAATGTTAAAGTACAGTAATACTTTTATATTTTCAATGTAAGGAGTATATTTTAGGATTAGGAACTTTATTTTTGCAGCAGTTTCAGAGCACCTTTAATAATTTGGAAGAATATTTCTAATGCTAGCTATGTCTGGCACCATGGTACTGCCAGGTCTCATATTTCAAGTATTTCGCGGTTGCCAAACACATGTACAAGCTAAGGATGCCAGCAATGGATCTAATGTTAATTTCTTCTTTTTTCACATTCATGGGATTTTTTTCCCCTCCACCTAATCCCCAGGATCCAAACATCATCGTCTTTAATTTTTATTTTTTTATATGTTTGCATTGAGTTGGAATACGTAACAGTTTTGAATGCTCAACCAGGAGTTTGCATAAATGTCATGAAAATTGAATCTTGTTTTGCAAATACGTAATGCAAGCACTGTTTATATTGTACTGAAGGTGCTCTGGAAAGTAACACAATCATCATATTTGAACCAATGTGGGGAGGGGAGAAAGGAGTGCTAACAGAGCATTTGCAGAAAGATTTTCATCAGGAGCAATTTGTTTAGCAAAACGAGTAGTAGCAAGATATTCACAGAGAGCCAAGCCCAGGATTCCTTTCCTTGTCTTGGCTGGGGGAACTGATATAGAGGTCAAGGGTGCTTTTAGCTTTCCTAAATGTGTGACAGCTGCCACAAAAAGAAGTTTGAATGATAACAGGCCACCAAATATTGGCTGCACCAGTTTCGGTGGAAGTTCCACCAAGATTTAAGCTTGTAAGAACACTCCAGTTTGGGCTCTGAAGAAAGACATGTAGTGGGAAAAAAAATTAAGGAAATTTAAACAAGCGTAAGCTCAGTATCCTGGCCTGGAAGTAATATTTAATGAAGAGGTGAAGTATGAAGATTATGAGGCGTAGAAGAAAAAATTATGCCATTAACCTCAGGGATACACTAGCTATTAAATGAAGATGAACAACTCTACATCTGTGCTGGACTTGAAACAAACTAAGGTTTATAGGAATCTGTTTAAAACTTCATGTTTAACTGCTGATCCACAGCTTGCCCCACAACACAGATGCCTAATGAGCAGATAGCTATGTTGGAAAACTGTATAACTGAACATGTTTAAATCATTTGCTAAGAAAAATAAAATTTTATGAAAGAGGTGCAGAGACAGCTGAAGGGCCAAATGTTCTTAGCTACGTGTATGTAATTTCAAATTCATGTACTTGCATGTCAACTGAGAGCAGATGCAAGGAGAAAAACAGATTTGCTCAGAATTTGATCAGTCTACCTCAGCAGACTGTTGGATTTCTAAAATCTGGTTTTGTGTTTCTTTCATTGAGTGAGATCCACCTGCACCTTTAATGTATTATGTAGCAAACATGAATGTTATTAATTAATTTTAGTTTCATTAAATACTACCTTTAATGCTGAATAATTCTGGAACAAATGAAGAGGGATTAAAGGATCTTTAAATCACAGTGTGTGAATTGCTGCTGTGATCTGGACTAGCAGAAACAAATTTATTTCTCCATAAGTGCACAGTGTATAACATATTGTTACAAACTGTGGGTCAAATAAGCAACATGTTGGCCCTTTATTAAGAGATTCTGAGTAACACTTTCAATCTCAAGTGACACCAATAGAATATTTCAATACCTAGTTAGAGAAAAAAAGTGAGGATTTTACCCTGACATATCTTCATCAAGCTTGGTACTAAACATTTTGGGTAAGTGCTTCCCATTATCTTTGATAAAGTTTACAGTATTCTCATCTTTGATAGCACTGGGAGCTCAACAATTTTGTGGGTGCTGCATTGTGCAGTTTATAGCTCAAGGGTAAATGATACTTTCCATGTATAAGAAAGGAAACCCCCTTTGGATGATATAAAGTCTCATCCATGTGCATTGGTCCTTAAAGGAGAAGCAATCCACTTAGTTAAAGAACTTTCTGTATTAGAGTGAAAGGATGGATCCCTAGACTATCAATGCTGTTGTGTTTGCTTTCGCCTACAGGATTCTGTAACCATAATGTTTATGAATGCTCACATCAAAATTAATTTTGCAAGGAATTATTTTGCTTCCTTGTATGTAGAGGAAGTTTAGTTTATCCTTGGAAGCATCACGTCTTATGTTGTTTGCTCAAAAAAGCTGACATATTTTACAACCTAGATTATTATTTCTTCATGTAAATCAAGAATAAAATTTATGCACTTCATGCCTGCCTTTATTCTAAGCAACTGGGGTATATCTTCAAAAAGTACATGGTAGCTGTGGAAGGGAATGTTCTCTTTTCTTAGTTTTAAATGATTTTGGCCTGAGTCAGATGCTTTAAAATATATATAGAAGAGAAAAACACATGGAATGATGTATCTTTGATAAGATTATATCATGCCTGACTGTTCATTATCTTCTCCTTTCTCAATATTATGACCAGGCTAACAGTTCTTCAGTGAGAAACAAAATTATCCATATATTAGAAAAGGATGCTGGAAATTCAAAGGTCTGAGTTCAGTTTTCAGTGGATTAGCATTCCTGTGGCAGGTTTAAAAATAATTAAGGAGGGAAAAAAAGCCACTAAATGTATACCTAAACTTATGACCCAAATCTAGGTCAGACATACTTTTTCGTGGGTATGCGGGTCTGGCATGCCACACTGAGATTCTTTCTCTTTCAACCTCTGCTGAAGACACCACATGTTCCTACATGATCTGGATTAGAAAGCTTTTTGCAGAGATTAAGTCATTCACTTTTGCCTATCACAATACAGGACAATGCCCACCACGTCTTTGAATCTGAGGCTTTTCCCTTTCATACTCTCCTGAGTAATGTCATTTGCTATTGATCACAACCAGAAAGAGCATGTTGAGCTGCAAAAGCCTTGGATCTGACCTCCCATGGTTGTTCTCATGTTCTAATACAACATTCATCAATATTGCCATGAACTATTTTTAAAGGTAGAGTAACGGCACTTAACAGGCTTGTAGAAATACTTCAACTTGCAGATATTAATTAATTTATCGTCCTATTATCCTCAGACACCAAAGAATTGTCCCTCCAAGAGACCATTTTTTGGGACTCTTTGTTCCATGGGAGTGCTTACCACAGGGTAAATACCTCGGTAACAGAGAATAAACACCCAAAAGCATCCTCGGTATTAACAAGTTGCCAGTAAAAGACAGAAACAATTATGCAGGGGGTTATGATTCAGAGCCACTGACTCCATTGTAGTCCCATGCCAAGAAAAATTGCCAAAAACAATCAGAAAAATATCCAAGCAGGCATTAGGAGCAACAGCATTAAAGCACATTCAGAGGGTGTGTAATGCTCACTCGCACCCATTTGCTGTGTTGTATGGGACTCAGCGACCTTTTTTAGGACATTTCAAGTCCTCCTGGCTGGGCTGAGCCTCTTTGCTGGAGTTTAGTATCTTGTAGTTCTGACCAGTTATGTTTGTTTTGGGAGAAAAAAGCATTTACTCCAATAGATGTCTGTGTGATATAAGCAGTACTGTTTCTTCCTGTACTTACCAAGATTCTGAGCATGAATTTGACATTTTTGGTCATTGTGACAACCTCAGAGCAGTGATGTGCTCAGAAGCCACAATCTCACAACAGTGTAGGACTTTGGCAGTGAATAGCTGCAGACAAAATGAAAGTGCAATCATGTGAAAAATGAAGAGCTCTTTCAGCAGGGTACGTGTCTTCAGAAGAAGGAATTACTTTTTTCTGCGTCCTTTTCAGCTCCTAGGCAGAGTTTCTTGCAGAACTCACTGTATCCCCACCATTAAGAAGATATGCATGCTATTTACTGTAATTAGTCATGAGGTTTCCTCCTTATCTGCCTTCTCCATTGAATGTAATTAGCCAGTAATAATTTCTGAATAATAACTGCTTACTAATATAATAAGAAATACCAGGGATGGAATTTTCAAAGGAGAGTAAGGAAGTCAACTCCCATTGAGGGTTGTGTTTTTAAAGGAAAGAGTTCGCACACAATTGCTTTTATGGAGTATTACTCACTAATTAGCAGCAAACTGCATAGCAGATCCCACAATTTATGGAACTGGCTGGTAGCTGAAGCACAATTTTCATCAGGGTAATAGATTATTGATCTTAAGGGAGAAAATTACTTCCTTTTCTCCTTTTTCATTAACAAAGAATTAGATGATTGGAAAATATTGATTTCTAACTACAGTTGTAGTTTGTATTCTGCTCTACTTGAAACTTAAGCTGAGCAGGGGAATTGTTAGACTCTCCCTGGTTAATTCCTTCCATGGGGTTTTAAAAGTGGGCTTTCAAAATATTAAACATTGATGCAAAGACTGAGTTCTCTGTTTCACAGACCTGGTAGGATCAGACATCAAAGCTCATTCACATCCTCCTACTAGTCCTAGATCCCCAAACACATCAAGGCTTCAAGTCCTTAAACATAGGCATAGGGCATCATTTTAGACATCCCTGAGTGCCTAATACATCAACCCAGGGCTTACAATATGACAAAGGACCACCTGGGAGACCTTCCAGCCTTCAGAAAAAAATGGGATAGACAATATTTTCAGATGGCATCAGGCACTTACAATTAAGCCCACTAATCTCATCTGAAAAAATAGCAAGAGAAAATAGCTTCTCACTTTCGTGAAAGTTAAAAGGTAGACTTTGCTTAGGATGCTGAAACCTCAACTCAGAAAACAAAAGTAGTTTGCTGGCCTGTGCTACTTTTGGTTTAGTCACCTCTGTATATTTTCTGAAGGTGCTTGAATATTATGTCTTCCCAAAAAGTTCAAAATGGCTGTGTAAGTTTCATTGGAGTAATCAAATTATTCAAGTGAAATTCTCCTCAGTTCCTCTTATGTTTGATCTAAAATAGCTTGCAAGGACTCAGACACCTTCAAATCAGTGGATTTCTGATTTCAGTTGAAGTAAAATCCGCACCACTTTGAATTCTATTCTGCTCATAGGTTTCAGATAGCATATGAGAAATGGAAAATGGCCGTGTCACCTCCTTGTCCATCTCAGCCATTCCATTTCATCTGGCAAAAATGTATATTCATGTCTTTTCAAACATTGGTGCTTCCAAAGATGATCTTTTCTGTGTTTCCATAAAGTTATTTATTACACAAATTGACGATCAAGCTATTTAGCTTCATTTTTAAGAAAAAAATAAAATGCTTTCTATAAGATAGCCACCCTAATTACTCCATATATCTTCAGTCTACTAATATAGACTGAAAAATAAATGACTACAGCTGTGGCCAAAGAAGTGTGGAAAATGAGCCTCAATTCTCACATCTTGAGAATTCCCTTCAGAACAACTCAAATGTTGGGAGCTGGGCCTCCCAACTAAGGTTGTTTAAAAAAGCACAAGCAGTTTTTGCAATGAGTCAATAATTATACAAATAATAGGAAAACCCTTTTGTTTTTCATCCAAGCAGCAAACAAATGCCTTGAAAAGGTGGTAGTGGGTACATTGTAGAAGGTTCTATCCAAAAATCTTACCTCCCTCCAAAGAGACAGGCTTTTGCAAGAAACCTCTGCTATGAATTTTCTGTGCCTAAATTGTGGACTGCTAACTGAAATCCTTGATTCTTCTCTTCTGCCAACAGCAAAGTCCTTGGACCTAGATAATTGCTGTATTTCATGAGCTACAGTTGTGCTTACACACCTGCACACCTTTGTATGAGCAGTTCTTTTAGGACATGACTTAAAAGTACTTCCATGGCAACAGAACGTCTGCATTTGTTTACTGGCTGGTTGTTCTCTCCGTCATTCGAAGTTTCCCAACAAGCCTAGACTAAAAGGGACTTTATTCCAGAGGGAAGAGTGGGAAGAAGTTAATGATGAATAACTACATTGTTTAGAATCTGATATTCCCAAACAAATAAAGTCTTCAGGAAAAGAAGCAGCAAATGCTGAAGTTTTCAGTGTCTTTACAACATCATTGCAGTGATATGTAGTATCAAAAAAATTGCTTTCGGTAAATTGGCAGTAGTGAAACTTATATAACTGACTGGGTTCAAAGAATACTTGTTTGAATGCCAGTGCTTTCCCAGATTGTGTCAGACACTCCTTTCATAACTGTAAAAAAAAACCCAGAGCCTTTCCCATCAACTGAAAATAAGCTGATATTCTTAATCTTTTCATTAATGCTAGATAGCAGGGAGCTACAGAGCTGAACTTAGTGTTATCTGTTGAAAGAGTCTGCTGTTCCAGTTCCAGAGCTTAACAAGATCACAAAGTAGAATCTGAAACAAGGAGGAGCCCAGCATGTCAAGAGTCATCTATGATACAATTAATTTCATGCAACCCTTTCAACAGCTATGCTGCTAAAGACAGGCCAGCCATGTTGCATTTTAAAAGGACTATTTTTGTAGAACAATGTTGCCCAAAGCATTTCCTGTTCTTATCACTCCTACAGCAATGTCTGGAGTTCATTACCAGTAGCTCCTACTTTCAATAGTCAATCTTTTGAAAAAGATGCTCATTCATGTTTTCTCCCTTTCCCCACCAATTTGCCTTTGGAATTATATGATAATATATCACTGTTGCACTGATTCACTTAGGAAACAAAGACCTATTCACATCTCAAGAAAAACTGTTGAACAAAAGGCAAATTCTTAGACCACCCACTCACCAAAATCTTCTGCACCTTGTATGCCTATAAAAATCCAAAATCTTGAAAGAATTCATTTGCATTTTATTATTCAATGTTTGTCAAGTAAGTAATTAAGTGGTCATGTTGCGAAGTCAGACTATTCATGTTTTTTGTTTCTCGTTTATTGAAAAGTATGTACTAAGAACATTTGGTAACAATTTTGTGCGCATTTATTCTATGCTGATGGTCTTTACGTGATGGTTGTTATGAGCCTGTGGAATTTTCTTACTTAAATATAGTATCAAAAGAATAAAACAATCAAAGTGTAACACATTTTGGAAGCTTCAAGGATAAAACTAAATTTATAGAAAATGCCTTGAATGTGTAGATGAGGATAAACAAATGAAAGGGACTCTATGATGTGGTAGGAGAAGGGAGTTTATAAACCAGGATGTCTCTTTCAGGACCAAATTCTTAGAGTCCTTTTGATGGGAGATGGTAAACTGAAGTCCTGAAGTGGTTATGGGAAACCTAGAGCAAAAAATGGGGGAAAAAAAAAATGTTCAGGAAGCAATGCAAGCACATGCCTATCTTTAAGCACAAAACAAGTCCTTTAGAGAGAAATCCTACCTTCACTGAAGTTACATTTCACACTTCTCAGAGATTCACCAAGGCTCAAATTTCTACTCTTGTCCATTAACTTCAGGAACCGTCATAAACTGCACCCATGTCTCAGACAGCAGACTTTGCCAGCAAGATTTTTCAAGGACAGCTTTCACAGAGGAGTTCTGCAGACTGGTGGGAATTACACGCCTGCTTCCCTACTCCTCCGGTGACGTAGATGTTAGACACAAGGAAGTGGTATTCACACAGATTCTATGAGGCATACAACCTTCATGCCAAAACCAAGGAAGAGGGACAGTTTTCTTAGTTGCTTGATCAAAATTAACAGCTATGGGAGAATCTGTATTGGCTTTACAGGCTTCTGGTTCATCCAGTGACCCTGATAGCTCCACCTCCACTGGCTGGCCACCACACATCCACCCCATGCCAGCACCTGGAGGAGCCATTGCACCAGAGCCTGTGCCACACCATTCCAGCAAGCTAAAACAGGAGCAAGCAAATCACATTTTTTTCTTTTCTTTTGGCAGTGGAGATTTCTGATGGTGTAATGGGATTCAACTTATTGGAGTGCAAAGGCTGGTAGGGACAAGCAGAAATGTCTTGATCAAGGTAGAGTAGCACCACAGCAACCATCATTGGCCTGGTAATGTAATTCAAGACCTGAGTTAATGACTTAGATGTTAAAAAAAAAAAAAAGAATGCAGCATATAATTCAAGTCTGATATGTGGAAACTTGGTCTAAGATTTTGTAGGAAAAATCACAACACAGTGTAAAAATTATGACTTGTAAGACCTCAGTGCCACAAAGACTTACACACAGGCTTATGTGTCTCTTTGTATTGTAAGTGAAACTCCCAGGGGTGTATTGCACGATAAGAGAAATCCTGCCTTAAAAGCCAGATATATCACATAAGAACATGTGAGTTTGTAGAATATATTTCTAAGTGATGACCAAAGAGTGGGTAAAAATAGCTCATTATCTAATTTTGAGGATTTAGATTTTACAGTGAAAGACTTTCTAAATGTTGACAATAATTAAAAACAAAGGGAAAGCTCATAAATGAATGGAAGTCATGTACACACCAACTGCACAGTGTTCAGAAGCGAGTGGTCTTGTGTGTATCAGTTACTGCAGGGCTAAGAACATGGTAATTACTTCCTAAAATAATTTAGCTAAGTGCATGTTTTTTCAGTAATAGGCAGGCTGTTACTGGAAGTAGGCATAAGTGTACCACTATTTGTATGCGTTATAAAATCTGGAGAAGTGTTACATTCAGGAATTCCCCAACACTGGCTCTGCAATCTGAACCTCTGAGTCAGATTTTGACTTCTTTTGTATTCATTCATCACTTGATTAAACCTAGTCAACTGAACAGAAGGACATGATTTTTACTGTGCAGGATTGCAGGGAGGCTTTATTATTTTCAAGGTAGCGAGGTCAGTGTACTGTAAACCAGAAGACTGACACACAGCCCAGTAGCTGCTTCTCACAGCTACTTCAGCTTCACAGTGACTATCTGAAAGCTGAGTGGCCTGCCACACCTTCAGCACACATGGACAGGAGCTTGGGAGAAACAAAAAGGAAGACAAGATGCCCAAGTTAAGATGTTTTCACAAGACTGTCTGTATTATCAAAGGGTAGGGCCTAAGGGCAGAGCCCTCCCCTTCTCTCCTCATACATCATAGCCTAACACTCACTGTGCCAGCTGAAAATAAATGAACCTCCCTCCTCCGTGCCAGTTCAGTTTCAGCCTGCTCCTGGATCTACTTTAGCATGTGGCCATACACATGATGATGTGGACACAAGGCGGGGAGAGGTGTGGAGGAGCAGGAGGGCAGGATTGCCTTTTCCAGGGGCATTTTATTGTACGTCCAAGTTTTAATCACACTGATTTTCCTGTGTGAACAAGTCTTGGCCCAGAATTTCCTCTCCTCCTGGCTATTGTAATTGAACAACCCAGTCACACAGGTGATAAAAGGATTAGGTGTACCTAGTCTGTGTCCACTCAAAGCAGTGCAAAATATCCATAATAATTTTTATTATTAGATAATTATGAATATTTATACTGCTGTAGACTAATGTAGTTAAACCACAATACAAAAGTCCTATTTTTCATGCCAACACATTAGCATATGTCACACGTGCACCCAAGTTAGGATATGACAAGAAATTGGGGGGTGTGCTATTTTTACCTCAAACCAGTGGTTGCCAAATATCCTACAAGTAAAATTATTTCTTAGCAAAAGGAGTTTGACATTTTTTCAGAACTTATTCCAAAACAAATTCTTAACACTGAGACCACTGAAAGACTGAAAAAAAGCTAAAATACCTGGACTTAGACACTTCAAAGTAACCTAGACTTAAATTGCAATAGCCTGAAACAACTCTGCTGCTCTCAATGTGACAAGAATTATGTCCTGCATATTCAGACATGTTGCAGGACGTACACATTATGAGACACTGCTTTGTATTCTTAAGGATGCGTGATCTAAAATATATGATGTAACTTTTGCCCAGATCACTGGGGTTTTTACACAATTTCTATCCCATACCATTAAAGAAGTAAGGATCATGAAATCTTCCAGGTTTCGAACCCCAGCAAACTTTTTCATGAATGAGGCAGAAGTTACAGGTTTGTCACAGAAGCCCAAACAGGGAAAATTTGGGCCTTCTTTCTCTCCACAATTTTTGATCCCTCTTTGGTTGAAAACTTATTTTCAGTCAATCTCCCATTTCTACTTGCTTGTCACTTTCTCTGGATTATTGATACATAGTCATGAACCCGCATACTGGGCTCATCATATTGGTGATCTTTTGAATGCCATTTTGTTTTGAAAACCTTGAAAAAAAACTAGTCTGCTATCAAATTTAGGCATGAATTAATCTTTTACTGCATTTTATAATTTCAATTTGCAACATTGTGAGAATTACTGAGAGGATGTGTTACATAGTGTATAGAAATTTCTTCTATTTAATTAGTTCCTACTGAATACATTTTTCCTCTATTAGCCATTCCATTAGTTCATTTAAAGCCCAGGCTACTGACCATGTGAGGTGACTAATACAAAAGGCAAACTTGTGTTTAAGTAAAGCAACATACTAAGAAAGTACAGAGGAAAAATATCTACTGGCAGAGGTCTCATATTTGGAAGCTGATTTTCCCATTTCTGTTTGGAACAGCATTGGAAAAGAGCTTCAAAGTAGCAAGACAAAATGTTGAAAAGCATTAGTTTATACAGTAATTCTAACTGGGCTTTGCCCTTCAGTCGTGCCTCTGAGAAAACAAATTGAATTTCCTGATTTCAAATGGCAAACTCTGCTATTACATACTTTGTGATTTCAAAGAGCATCTGTCATCACACAAAGACAAATACATTTCTTAGAGAAACATCTGGTGCTTTTTTAAACAAGCCTCAGGCCAGGTCTGCGCAATGAATGAAATATGTACTATAGATAGAGTGTTATTTAGTGTTGCTTTTCATTTAATCAACTGTGTGTGGAATGTTTGTATTGTCTTAACTATCTCTAAAATATTGGCTCTCCTACCACTTTAGGCAACCGTTGCCTTTTAAGAACCAAATGCAAAATTATGCTTTGAGTCTAACAACAAAGAGGAATAAATCTGCTCCACTTGATTTCCTGGTTCCTTGCAGGATGTCTGTGGGAAAAGCAGTAGATGTTCACACACCTCTAAGAAGGCAAGTGTTTAGTCTTTGTACTTTGGGGAAAAAAACAAAACAAAACTCTATTATTTTGGCTGTCTGTATTCACAATATAGAAATTATTATGCATTCAACCCCACCCCTCAACTGAGCTAATATCAAAAATTATGTAGTGTAGGTCAGCAAAGAACACAGAACAGCTAATCAGCATAGCAGTACCCTTGAAGCCCCGTTTCTCAGATCTTGATTGCTTTCTTGGACATTTTTTGCTGTGATGGCGTTAAATCAACTAGTAGCAGGTTCCTTGTCTGCTGATGAGGTATCACAAACTCATTTGTAACATTGCTCTTATGCAGAAATTCAGAGCAGTGATGGCTGTGCAGAGTTCCTTGATTTCTCTCTGTGGTTAGGTTTTGTCCTGTCTCATGACTGACCATGTCTTTCACAGTTAATGTACAAGTGGAGGGAATGGTTGGGGACAATGCCATACATATAAGAAGGCTGATGGGAAACTGATCTTAAGATGAAAGCCAAAAAGAGAGAAGAGAAGCACAAGGATGGGAAGGAGGTGAAGTAATTAATCCAGATCATGCAGAATGACTATAATTGTTTCTCACTTTTCTTGAAAGGGAGGGGCTGTGCTCTGATTTTGATTCACTATATTGCCCTGCCTGTTGTGTTATTCAACATTGGTTCAAACACTTTTAAAGACTAGTTTCTAAACGTGATGCACACCTTCTTGCTGTGTGTCTCTTTGGACTCACACTGCTCTGGAATGGCACATGTTCATGAGCAGATTTGGCCAATCCTTTTACCTTGCCTTTCTTTCACTGTAGGGAAAAGGATAGCATTTCATCTGTGTCCTCTACATTCACATTCTGCTTTTAGGTGAATGGTTCAGCAGTCAAAAATGCAACCAGTACACTAATGTAAATATACTGCATACACTTGGAGGACAAGGAACCAAAATAGCAAGTATGCATAAATAGATAAGTCATAAAGCACTAAAAAAACACTGAATGGCAGAATGAAGCTTAGTGTATGTCTACATTCAAAACAAAACAAAACAAAAAGGACAAACAAGACCTCAGAATGCATAAACAAATAATTGGAACTCAGCTACAAAGATCTACTGCTAAGCAATGTAACATCCTTCCCATTGAAGTGTCTTTTGCAATACTGTCTGCCAATTAAATTTAAGCCAATCCTTGTTCTCATTAAGGATGAGTGTCAACTAAAAAAGTAATTTTGGAGTGTATGAGAACTATCATGCTTAAAGGCATAAGATATTCTCAGACTAATAGCAGTCAGTAAGAAATTTACATGGATGGAAAATTATTCCATACAAGCTCCTGTACAATTTTTTCCATATTCTTCTGAAGCAAGAGAAAAGTGTCACTGTTGGGCTAAAGATAGGATGTAAAGAACAGTTATCTGATTTGTGAAGCTTAAGAACTTTTTTTGTCCTCTACAGGTGGGAAAAAAAATGTAGCACTCATCATATATTCCTTTTGAGCTAAATTCTTCATGTTACTGTTGCATTTTTGAAAGAAAAATAATCCTTTAGAAGGATGATGGCAGCCTGGCTAGCGGTATTGCATAGCACACACATCCAACAGGCAGCTCAAATTACAAAGGGCTTTTCCATTGTCTAAGCCAATGATCACAAAGTGTTTGTACCGGTGCCAAGTTTTGCACTGACAAATTTCGGTGGGCATTACTGGCAGTGAGCTACAGTGCTTTTTAAATAAAATTTGGCAACAGATGCTGAATAGGTTTGACATCACTGATCCAAGGTACTCAATTTCAAATCTAATGGCCATTAGTACAGGAAGGTGTTCTAACATGTCTAATATGAAACAGTAATTTTTGCTTTCTAAAACCAAGTAAATATTTGAAGATCATAGAATCAGAAAATCATTTAGGCTGGAAAGGACCTCTAAGATCATTGAGTCCAACTACTAACCCAAACAAAACAAAACTACTAACCCAGCACTGCCAGTGTGCCACATCTACACAGCTTTAAATATCTCCAGATGGCGATGCCCATCCACTTCCCTTGGGCAGTCTGTTCCAGTGCCTGATAACCCTTCCTGTGAAGAAATTTTTCCTAATACCCAATCTAAACCACCCCTGGTGCAACTTGAGACCACTTGCTCTTGTCTTGTCACTTCTTACCTGGAAGAGATGGAAGAGTTTGCACCTCTCTGCAACCTCCTTTCAGGCAGTTGTGGAAAGTGATCAGGTCTCCCCGGAGCCTAAGCTGCTTCCTGTCAGACTTGTGCTCCAGAACCTTCATCAGCTTCATTGTCTTTCTCCGGACATGATGCAGGACCTCAAAGAGCCATAAAATAAAAAGTCATGGAAACTTGCATCTGCTGCCCAGAGGATGGTGGGTGAAGTAGAACAGGACAGCAGCAGAGTCAATCACACAGACAGCTGGCTGAGAGGAAGCGCTAGATACTGCTTGCTCAGAGGGATGAGGATCATTTTACCCAGTGGTCTTGGTACAATACTAACATATAACAAAAAATAGTCTGCCTAACACTAAATCCACAAGCATAAATTAGTCCTCCCTACTCCAGTTTGGATTCTGGTTCAGACATAGTACAGACAAATTCAATTATAAAAATTACTTAATTTCCTTGATGTTGAAGTTGTAGAACTGAAACAAAAGGTTAAATAGGCTGAATTATCAGCCAGAATTGTGATGGCTACATCATATGAATGCAAACAAAAGTGATGGGGAAGGGTATAAAATACACAGAACCACAATTATTTTTCATTTAACTAATGTAAAGGTGAGAAATATCAGAAAGCAGAGAGAATAACTGATCTTGTTGTGAAGTAAATGTATGAAATATCGCACAAGTGTATAGTCCTAGGCACAAAAAGTGCATGTGTATATTTGTATATATGTATATAGTCCTTTGAACACAGAACATTGTCTGACTTCTCTACTATTTCCACACATATCAGATTACACTGTGAGACAGAACATCCTAAGGTAGGCAGGGATGTACTTTTATGTAATGAGGGAGATTGCATCAGTCTGAACAAGACTTTCCATTTGTAACAGATTCATACTGATTTAAAACCGATTAAACCCCATTCTTCTCAGCTTCCTTTTGTGGTATGTTCCCCTGTGTCAGAAATGAAGTACAGCTACTGCACGCTGATGGCCATGAAGCCCCTGATTGTAGGAGCCAGCAGCTTCTCTTGGGTGGTTCAGTCTGTGGGGTTTGTGCCGGGGCACTGTGCTGTGTCTCAGGGGATGATGCCAGAGGCTGAGAGCAGGGCTTTAGGAGGGCATCATTGCCCCTCCCACCCTCTGCAGTGTTCAGGCTTGCTGTGCTCCTGTCTGCAAACAGCCTGGGGCAATTTATTAATGCTGAATTGTTTATTAATACTTTATTTGCTCTGGCTTACCCTTGGCAGGTTACAATATTTTGTTCCCAGTAGAAGAAAGATGACAAAAGATGAGAAAGTAGGAAATCAAGGCAACTAGACCCTTCCTAAAGCCAAATAAGCTGGGAAAGGAGCTTCATATGGTAAAAGCAGGTAATGCAATGAGGTGGTCCTCAGAGGCAGAGAGATGTAGTGCCAAAGCAGCTGGAGAGTAAGGAAACTTGTGGTGTGATTTTCAGCAAAGAAGGGAGATGTGGGGAGATTATAGGAATCAAATTAAGACGTGAATGTTTTCTTATACAAAGGTTTGGGAATTTTCTTTGAATTTAATTTCCTCATTCTTTACTACCGTCAGAGCATGGGCTTGCACAGTTTTATGCAGCTCAATGACTAATATGTGGTAGGTGCGTTGAAAGATATTTCTTTTGTCATTTTAACTGGAAATTGACCTCGTGAGAGTATTCCCCACAATGCCTATCCGTAAAAATGAGAAGTTACGGACATGTTGCAACAAAATATGATGGATACTGAAAAAAATTATTAATGTGAGAAATTAAAAAAATATGCTCATAGACATTTTAAGCTTAGTTATAACTCCAACAACTTAAATAAATTAAAAATTATCAACCATACTTTCCTTCAGGTCCAAGTCTCTATTTTGAAAAAACTGTTTTATTATTTAAATCAGTCAGGTTACTGCTTGACCTTGAGAATATTTCCCATAAGACCATTTTATCCCATAAAATGTATTTCCACCAGGTCTTACAGAAAACTTAATATTTTTGTCAGAAAGTATTTCTGGTAAAAAAATAATTTTTCATCAAGTCTTAGTGTTCAATGAAAGGAAAATCTATGATTAAAAAAAAGATTAACCTCTCTCAGTTTATAAGCACATGAATATTCAAAGAAACTATCAGTCCTTTTCTAAAAGACATGTATTAAGAAGTCACTTGTAGAGAATGATTTACTAATTGAAATAAAACCTAAGACTAAACAAGGGTGACAAAACACCTCAACCTGAAATTTACATTAAATAAATCCACTTTTGAAATCTGCTGTTTGACTGTTTATATTAACTTATTTTAGCTTGATAAGATCAACAATTTAAAATTAATTAATATAATTATGGAAAGAGACATACAGCACACAGAGATGATGTAATAAAGCAAGTTAACTCTAAAAAAGCAAGTTACTTTATTGCTTCTTTCATGAACATATAGTTCCAGATGGAAAAACAAATGTTTTTTTGAAAGCAGGACAAAGCAAATTAAGGAACATACCTGAAGCACATTAATGAGGGTTGTATAAATAAGTTATTAATATAAGCTTTAGTTCTATCATTAGTCAAAAAGTAGAAAATAAAGGGTGTATGATAAAATCCTCTAATGTTCTTGCAAACTAGGCAGAAACCACACATAAAATACAAAGCCAAATTCCTCCTTGTGGGCCTTTTGCTGTGTACTGTGGCAGAGACACTCAACAAGTACCATTTCTGTCCCTTTATTTATGCTGCTATGCAAACATCATTATCCTCACTGTAAACCTGGAGAAATGAAGCACAGTGTGGTGGGGATGGGAAGACCAGTGAGCCAAATTTTCCTTTCTTCAGACTGCAGCTTTGGAGCTCTTTTCCTGCTGGGTTAGACTCTGACTCCCTGTGAGCTGGAGCCAGCCCCTGTGCTGTCAGAGGGACTGCACAGTAACCGAGGTACCAAGCTCCATGCTGTTATCACTCATTTGGTTAACTGTGCTCCTGAGCATCTGCTGTCCTCCTAGAAGCTCAGTTTCAAATCAGAGTGCATGACTTTGTTTACATCTCTCTTTTTTCTCCATCCCACATAAACTTCCTTTGATCTCAAAAGGTCTAACCGTCAAAGGTGTCTTCTGCAATATAAGCATGTAGTTTGATTCTCCTTTTAGTCCATCAGTTTTTATTCTTGCAAAGATTTAAATCCTTTTATCCTCTGAAAATGTCTGACTTGTCTGACTTAGTCAGTTTGTGACCCTTTGATCTAGTCATAAATTTTCCATTCTTCTTATTTTTTTCCTTTTTTAATTTTTTTTTTTAATATATGTATGTGTTTGGAGGAATCCTTTATCCCAGCTTTATTTTGCTAACCATGCATGACTGGGGCTTCCTCTTGCTTTAGCAGATATCTTGCAGAGTCCTGATCAGCTCACAGATACCTCTTAGCATACTGAAAAAGTTCACAATTTTATCATGAAATCTTTCACGAAGAAACACCCATGAAATCTCAATGAAGAAAACAGAAATAATTTACAACATATATACTTTTATTTAATATCTACTACTGCCATTAGTTATTATGGAAAGTAATTGTTCCCAGCATATAAGTATTATTAAGTAGTGCATCAGATACCATATTTATAGGTAATATATATCATGGAACCAAAGGAAAAAAAATTCGCTTTTAGATGACAGTTTGGAAACTTGTAAATTCTTGTGTAAAAGATTAAAGCCTGTTTTTTTTCTTTGTTATATCAGGTAAATGTGATTTTCCATACTTGGTTCTCTTAACACAAACAGGTTAAAGACATCAAACCATATAAGAAATCTCAGTTCCTTTTATTTAAGTTCAGTTTTAGCACAAAGCTGTGCCTGCAAAACCTCTGGTTATTTTATTATTCAAAATTTGTCTATGTATTTCATTAATAAACAAAAAAAAAAAAGTAAATCAGACTTCAGAACACTTTAGAATTGTAAAATACATCAGGTACTTTTTAAGCAATAGTGTTTATATAGTACCAACCTGTTTGTAAAATTGAAGTGTACTACAGTTATCTGGTCATCTAGTTCAAGAATAACAGAGAAAACACACTTACTTAGCAGAATTGTTTTCTCCTTTGTATTCTACCCAAAAAACCCCTTCTCATCAGGCCAGACTATGTTATCATGATCATAAAGCCTTATGTCTTCCACAGCCCTGTTGCCACATTTTAGTTTTGCTCCTTCAAGAAGCCCAAAACTACTGGTCAGAACTACTTAGAAAGATGCAGGTTACAGAGTTTATTCCAAAGATCTGTATCGTAGAATCATAGAATCAGAGAATGGTTTGCATTTAAAGTGGACCTTGAAGATCATCCACTGCCAAGCCCCCTGGCATGGGCAGGGACACCTTCAGTAGACCAGGTTGCTCAGAGCCCCATCCAAGCTGGCCTAGAGCACTACCAGGGATGGGATATCCATTGCTTCTCTGGGCAACCTGTTCCAGTGGCTCACCACCCTCGCAATAAAGAATTTTTTCTTAATATTAATCTAAACCTTCTGTCAGTTTGAAGCCATTCCCCCTTTTCCTGTCACTACCTGCCCTTGTAGATAAACAACCTTATGCCATCTTTACTGTAAGTTCATTTCAGGTAACTTTGACAATTAGGTCACCCCAAAGTCTTCTCTTTCCCAGCCTGAACAATCCCAATTCTCTCAGCCTTTCCCTATAGGAGAGATGCTCCATGCCTCTCAACTTTGTGTCCCTCCTCTGGACTCACTCTAGCAGATCATTGTCCTTCTTGTGCTGGGGGCCCCAGAGCTGGATTCAGTGTTCCAGGTGTGGTCTCACCAGAGCAGAGGGGTGGAATCCCCTCCCTTGCCCTGCTGCCCATGCTGATTTTGGTGCAGCCCAGGACACATTTGGCCCTCTGGGCTGCCAGTGCACATAGCTGGATCAAGTCTAGCCTCTCATCCAACAGCACCCCCAAGTCTTTCTCATCAGGGCTGCTCTTCATCCATTCATCCCCCAGCCTGTGTTAGTACCAGAGGTTGCCCCAACCCAGGTGGGGCACGCATTTGATCTTGTTAAACCACATAAGACTCCCATGTGCTCACTTCTCAAGCCTGTCTAGGTCCTTCTGGATGGCATCCCATCCTTCAGGTGTGTCAGCAGCACCACTCAGCTTGGTGTCCCCTGCAAATTTGCTGAGGATGCACTCGATCCTAGTCTGTGTCATTATTGAAGATAACACTTGTCCAAATACAGACCCTTGAGGGACGCTACTCATCACTGACGCCCACTGACACCACGCCTTTGATCACTACTCTCTGGATGTGACCATCCAACAAATTCCTGAACCACCTCATGTATATAAACAAGCTTGAGAAGAAGGCAGAATGCAGATATTAATTTAAAAATGTGAATAACTAATAATTACCACATCTGCTGTCTTCTTTGTGAAGCTGGACTCCAGAGGCTCTGCCGATCTAAAGAGGAGGAACAGCAAAGAGCAAACCAAGTCTGTAAACAAAGGGGTCATCAGCTGGTCATTGATGATAAGATCACATGGCAGAAGAAATCTAGCAAAACGTCCTGTGACTAAATGAAAAATGAAGTTTCTGTAACAGCAGATGAAGTTTTGGCAGGATATCAAATAAATAATTCTGTACAAAATCATGTGCGTTTAAGGTATTTCAACCAGCGGATTTATAGAAAGATGAAGTTCCAAGCCACACAGAGCATGACACAGAGACAATCTTGACAAAATCAGTATGTTAACACTTTTATCAGCTGCTACTGCTACTGCTGTGCACGTTATCCTGCTATTCTATCCCATAGGTACAGGCAAGAATTCTAGTCTCCAAAACAATAAAGTCTGTGTAGTAGCACTTCGTTTTTAAGCAGACGACGCCATAGGCATGAGGATGATGAGAGATTTTGATGCTGCTATCCATTTGTTTTTGTTGGTATCTGCATTAAAGAATGGTGCATATTGCAATAACAGCTCTGTCAAAGATGTCCACTAAACAGCTTCCCCATATAGAGGTATTCACATACATTCCCCCTCATATACCTTCTTAGTTTACATAAAATTCAACCTATGTAACCAAGTATGTTTTTGATTAGGAAGATATAGATGCCTGAATCTCTATCATTATGTTCTTTGCTGGCTTAATCTAATAAAGATATAGTTCATTTTAGTGAGAAATTGAGGAGGGCTTGTTCCTCTGCCTTTTCCAGGTCCTGAATGCCAGTACGCTCTGTAGAAATATGTATTACTACTTTCAGTTCTAATGATTATTGCCAAAATGATCAGTCTTCCTAAAAGGCATAATTAAGCTGTAAAATATCAGTCACAGAGCTGACATATGTCAAACGGCTCAGTCCTAAAACATTCTGAAAGCTGCACCTCAGTGCTCAAAACTTCAGTTAAAAACCCAGAGTGTATATCCCATGCAATTTCATCATCTTTCTTGATTTTGAATGTTAACTTAGTTCAATTTTGGCTCATGCAGTCAGAAATAAAGAACAGTTTCTGCTCTTAAATATGTGTGTGCATGTATATATATTAAACATATATATATGTAAAAATATATCTATTTAAAAATATATGTGCTGTGAGTGGGCAATAATACCTTATTTCTGTTTTCTATAACATTTCAGATGTAAGGATAGGAAATGTTTTCATATGAGGTCTGTACATAAAAATAGAATTGGCAAAATTCAGTTTTTATAAAATGTCATAGGAGTTTTAGTCACAGAACTGTGTTGAGGAGGAATCACCCATATCCATTGGATGTTCCAAGACTGAAGATTGATATCAGAATCCTACCAAGATAAACACCAAAGAAAGAAGCAGGTTTCTTTTAACTTTTTCTCAGAATGAAGATCTAAATTTTCTCAGAGTCTGGATTTGATGTGCTCATACTAATATTTAGCAAGATAAGTATATGGGAAGTATGATTTTCTATGGAGTGGTACATCCTGAACAAACAAGGAAGTCTGATAAACAAGAATATCAGTATGCTAAAACCAAATACATGGCAACGACATATTTTATCAGCACAGTTTGAGGTTTAATGACTTAGAAGCTTCATGTTTTGTTTTAAGTTTAGAACCAATGTCACTACAAACTGAAAAAAAATAGCTTTTTCTAATCTCTTCAGAGAACCCATTTGAGTCCCTAAATGTAATGAATTAATCAACTTAAAAAGCGGTTTAAGTCAAACTACTGAGAGGTAGAGATTTAAGTATCACCAGATATGCTGTCCAGCTACTCCTGCACGTTGCAATGATATTGCATGCAGCCACTGACTTTTTCCAAGCCATGACCCCCTGATCCTGTCCATAAGTTATGGCAGTCACAGGGATTTTACACAGTAACTCTCTGTCCAAAGGACTGGAAAATACAAAGGAAAAGAAAGGACAGAAATTTCAGGAGAAGTTCACATTCCTTGTTACAATTAGCATTGAATATAAAAGATAATGTCAATGTGCAGGACTTCAGAAATACCATGCAGGATATGCCTCATGTTCTGTAACATAGGCTAGACTAATGCCACAGGACAAAACTGATAAGGTCTTATGAAATGTCACTTCACACTGAATTTTATTTACTGTTGTTGACAATTATGCACGTAAAAATAAGCTATTTAGACAATAAGGATTTCTAAAGATGTGTCATATGTTCATGGTTAAATATGCTAAATGTCACATTAAAGCTGACATGGTTATGGCTCAAGGCAAAAACACTGTCAAGTTGCCTATGATCCAGCTGTGGTATATGTCATCAAACCAATTGTTTCTGTTTGACTGTGGTTTATAGTGCTTATCAAATGTCCTGCAAAAGTGCTGTTTGCCATGAGAGAATTTTTCATCTCTTTTTGGTATTCAGCTGTAGTTAACTCTTGTTACAGTTGTTGACAGACGTTGCAATGCGTTTCAGTTAGTGCTAGCTCCTCTTTCATTCAGCGTGTATAGATATGTACATATATTTATATGGCTGTGTGAGAAAGCTATAAGTAAATAAATCAGAATAAAATTAAATTCCTGAGGAGGCATACTCCTAGTAGGAAATTACAGCTCTACGCTGTTTAACCTTGCTAGAGTAGGCATACCTATGAATGTGTGGGAAAGCTAAAATATCTCCATTGAAGTCATATTAGACTGTTTATGGATCACCTGCAAGTGCTCTTTTGATAACATTTTCACCCCAGGTATTGGCTTTGTCCTTTTATTAGGAGAGAAAATCAGTGCCTTTAAGTAATAAGTTTAAAGGAGCTTCAGTAGTAGTTGACTCAGAAGGCTACCTCTGGAGAAAACAATTTTGAGTGGTAATTTGTAATATTTTAATGATCTTTGATATATGGATTTTTAACACAGCTGGACACATATTGCAGTTGTACTGATAATCAGTACTTGCTGGCAGATAGCATATTTTTTTTTGCCAGACAGATTTCTATCATCACTCATAACTTTTTTTTCCATTAAGTGGGATATTTATAAACACTGTTTCAAGCATGAGCTTGCAGCATAAGTTATCACCAATTAAACCCTCCAGGAGTCATTCCAGTTCATCCTGAAAATAAGCATCTTTCATATTTTTATTGTAGCTCTCAAAATTAATGATAAAAATAGAAAAATCCTTGATTTGGACTAGAGAGAGCCTTTGACTAATGATTGGTGTTACTTCCAGAGAAAACTGATGAAGTATTTTTAATATTATGTCATAAAATGTTTTTCTGGTTTCCACAGAAGGAAGTTGATATGATTTTTTACTAGATTCAGAACACTTATTTTCCTGTTTCAGGTCATTTCTAGTTATGGTACTTCAAAGAGAGAACGGAACCAGGTGTCTGCCTCTTTTTCTCCAAATGGGGAGGCCTTTTCACTCATTTGGGTGAAGAGCAGAGGGTTTACTCTCTTTTCTGTTACTGCTGTAATGACTCTGAAGGAGCTTTATGGGGATTTTGTACCCTTTCATTGTTGTGTTAGACTGAGCCACAGTTTATTCCATCCTGCCTAGGGCAAAAACAAGACTACCAAGTGACATAACCAGCGCTCTTTGAGAAGGCTTTGATGGAGACATTTGGCAAAAGAGAACTGCTTCCTCTTATCATGACCACTCCAACCATAATTTCTTTCACAAAAACAGTCCTGACAATTTGTCAAAATGAATGCTCTACAGTTACAAAACGAAATGCTTGACATTAAACACCTTTCTGCCTAAGTAGGAGGTAGAGGTAATTACCCATATTGCGCATTGTAATGGAAGCAATCTTTTATTTACTGGCTTACCTTACCTCCATCCCATCAGGAATTTCAAATTTTGGAGCATCTGTTCCAAACTGTAACCAAAAAAAAAAGTTGAAATCCAATGGCCTTTCATAAAACAGACTTTTCATCCTCAATACATTAAGTGTTCTGCAGGGAAATGGAAGCAATATCTTAGTTCGGGTTTCTCTCTTCAGCTGGCGAAGTGGAAAGAGGAAGAACAAGCTCTGTTTAGTCCCCTAGGGAGTGTATTTAGAGCTCAGATACTGCCATGACAGCCTGTGAAGAGAGGAGAAGGAGATGGCTATCAGCTTGAGGCATTCTCAGAGCTGGTGTCACAAGCCTCACAGCTTGTGGTGCTGGGTAATCATTAAGACCAGTAGAGTGACTAATCTCTCCATATAGATATGAGGGAATGGAGATAATGTGTATTTTTGTGCCACTAGGATCAGAGTTTGACAGCCTGTAGAAAAGAAGTGCGTTTATTCATGTCTTGGATACTTTTGACACAAATAATTTCTCATCGAAGAATAAACTAAAAAAAGAATAACTGCTCAAGTTAGTATCTGGATGTTGCTTGCAACTTTATGGCCAAAACCTGCAAATCTCCAGCATATTCCCTGCCAGATCTGTAATGAGTAACGCATTTGTTCCATACAGTTTAGTCCCCTAAGCAGATACATATCCCTGAAGAACTGTAAAGTAGGTGGGAAGAAGCTTCTCCACTTCTGACCCCAT
Organism: Corvus cornix cornix; assembly: GCF_000738735.6. NCBI lineage: Eukaryota > Metazoa > Chordata > Aves > Passeriformes > Corvidae > Corvus > Corvus cornix. The sequence goes on from NC_046333.1 coordinate 49,807,136, forward strand.
CCTACCATTAGCACCCCCCAAACATATACAGAGACTGACATATACCCCCCCCAAACATATACCCCCCAAGCTAAGGCCAGCTGTGCTCCCAAACATATACAGAGACCGACAAAAGACGCGCACTCCCACACATCTTTAGCACATTACCAAGTTTGACTACACAGAGCATCCAAGCCCAAACTTGCTAAACACATGTTTTATAATTGCCTGTGAAGAAGTGTCTTATACTTTCTTCACGATCTTTTTATGTTTTTGGAGACAGTGAAAGATACAGAGTCATTCTTGTATTATGTTTCTTTTTTGAAGTGCAACCTGCAACAAATCTCATGGCGTTGGAAGGAATTGAAATAAAGCAACTGTGTAAATCGTAAGTCCGGAAACTGGTTTTCTTACAAAATGAGCAGGGCTTTAAAGTTAGGCTATTACTATTGACTTCATGTGAATTATGTGGTTCTAGATGAGGTTAGGAATTGGCACTTCTGGCACTGAAATTCGTGAGTAAAGCTAACAGAGGATTGTGTAATAAAAACGAAATGCTATTATTTACTTTTGTACAGTTTCTCCAAATCTGCAAAATTGGCTCAGCTGCCATCATTGTAGGATTTTTTGCATTGTGCAAAAATTACAGAAAAAGTTAGCTGGTTTTGATAAAATAGAACCTGCCTCCTAGGGGGAAATTCAATTATACTTGACAGCTAAGAAGTATTCACATGACAAAAAAAACAAGAATCAAAGCAAGTTGTAGGATTCCAGATCTCTTCCGACAGCATTTTTGTCTGATTCATACCGAGCAGAAGTTGAAATCTTAGCTTTTTTCTGAACAGCTATTATAACCCATCTCCACATAGACTGTTTCAATCCGTGGTGCCCCTTCTCTCTTGATCCAAGCATCTGGACCTGTTCTCATGCCAACAGGCAGATTCTTTATCTCCTTTTGATCTCTGAGCATGATCAAGCTAAGGCCAGCTGTGTCAGTTCAGTCCTTCATGGGTCCTTGTTTCTCGTGACTTGGTGCTCCTTGTCACTTTTCCTGACATAAATAAAATCAATGTCTTCACAAGTCTCTGTCAGATTTTAATCACAAAGTCAACAGTATTTACTGTGATGATAACTGTCTTAGAAGACAGAAGAGGAGGTTGAGCATTGGCACAGAATCAAACTAATGGTGGACTACAAGTGAGGGGCAAGGAGCAGCAAATGTATACAATGAAGTTCCATCCTTAGAGTGTCTGCCCAGATAGAGCATTACCAAGACATACATATATTTCTTATTTGTTGCTAGTGATGAAATCTGGGTTACTGAGTTAAGTGCTGCACAAATGGAATAACAAAGTTCGCATTAAAAAAAGATCATTCTGTAGACAGAAAAGAGTAAAACAAGAAACAGAGAAACCAAGGGACAAAGCTGAAGAGATGTGCTTAAAGGAAAACATCAATATGAAAGCTGATGGAAACCAAAGGGGATTTTTCTGTCTATTGTTTTTTTTACGGAATGAAACTGTTCAGTTCTGCAGATCTAATCTGAAATGCGATGATATCAGTTGAATTATACCCATTAGGTTTGGCCTTGGAAAGAGACATTTTGATATCAGTTCTTCTGAAAAGATCATTTCTTCTTCCATTTTCACAGACTGTGTTGTGTTTAAAACAAAGCTGGCTGAGAGGTCTTCTATAATGTTCTTGCTAGAAAATGCCATTTCTTCTAAATCAGCTCTTTTTATGAGAATGAACAAGCTTCAACTTGACACTAGGCTCTTGGCTATACTATTCTTGAAGGCATTTCATATTTTATTAATAGTAATTCATACAGACTGGGGAGAGAACAGTGATTGGAGCAATTGCCTTATATTCACCTCCCTGATCTGCTGCTGTCAGTGCTGAGGTGAACACTCTGACAGGCGATACCAGGAAGGGCTCCCTCCAAATCTGCCACGAAATAAACATCGTCTCACTATTTTTCTAAAAAATCTTTGAAAAGTCTTGTTGGTAGCCCAAAGTTTGTATGCCTCTCATTCTAGTTACAGTCTCTCTCAGATGAAAACCAAAATATCTTTCCATGTTGTCCCTTGCTGGCAGACTGCTGTCTATGGCACATTGTGCAAGATTTGCTTCTATCCCTTCAAGTTCCATTGCTTTCAATAACCGGTTGTGAGCTTGCCACATTTTTATGCTTTTGAAAATCACTGAGTGAGGCTTCAGTTCCAAATCCAGCTCCTGATATACATTTTCAGATGAGTTATTTTACATACTAATAAACAACAGTACATAAAACATGCCTAATAATCTGAACCAGCAATTAAATATGTATTTTCTGTCTTTCAGTCACTCTCATGCTAATGTAATATTCTGGCTGACCAATTGGATTTTGCCACCATACCCAGAAAAATTTAAGCATAAATAGCGAGCTTACTATGGGATGGAAATTCAAAAGGTTTCTCCTTAAGCCTTATGTATAATAAAACTAAAAAAAAAAAATTTAAAAATTAAAATTAAATTTAAAAATGAAATTAATACACCACATTAAGTTTACAAAATTTAATATATTCAAGCTGAAATTCTCATGGCACATCTTCAGTTGTTTTCTTAAACATGCCCAAGATTCTGCACCTGTTGAATGGCTTCCAGTATGAAGTATAAACCAGGAAAAATAATTACAGGTTTTAACAAGAACCCTCTGCACTCTCTTCCTCTTGCTGCTAAACAAGGGTCTCAGCTTCCTCTGAGTGCAGCTGGCATGTATTGTAAAAAAACTGGCTCTTGTCAGTTCAATTTCTATTCAGTTTTTATTCAGTCTTTTTTTGCCATCAAAAGATATAGGCAGGGTATTTGAACACAAGTATCCTCTTCTGATAGCACCAGGTCATCTGTCTGGGTCGCATCAATGCTTTTGGATTTTATGTAGATATTTTCACCCATTTATTCTGTCTGTAATACTACAAAGACTAGATGGTGTTTTATGGTTTGGAGCATAACACCACAGTAGCTCATTTTTTTGACTGTATGATTTTTTTCACACTTTTTGAACTAGCTGTAAGAGCAAGAAATTATAGAGTTCAGGAATAATGGCTTTAAAAAACTTTAACAAAATAGCTCTTGCTTTACTCTAGTATTTCCTCTCCATTCATGCATTTATGTCCTCTTAATTTTACAGACTCTCAAGAAAGTGTTTTTTGTGAAAAGATTTCTTATCAGCGACTGCAAAACGAGTGGGCTACAAAACAAGAGCCTATTTTGAACTGTCTTGAGGGGGAAAGAGTAAGAGAAGCATATGTAATTTTGCATAATTACACAAAATAAAATCAAGTAATTTGAAGGTAGGCCAATGAGGATTTTGACTCTTTGATTGTTACATATATAAAAATAGGTCTTTATATTTTTTGCTGGCTGCTAAATATAATCTAAATGCACAGGTGTTTTTCTTTTTCTCTTTTTTTTTTTTTCATTCTTGAGAGAAATGAAGCGATCAAAACCACAAAAAAAAACTCTACAAAACCCTGGTAGGAAGGCCAGTTCTTCAGAAACAACAGTTATTGCAGAGCAGATAGCAAAATATGCAGCTAATTCTGGAAATTTCAGCCACTCACCCACCTACGGGACCCTTCCAGGAGGAATCAGCAGCCTTTCAAAATCTAGACAAGGCTTTGCTCCTCACATAATAGCAGGAGTTCTTTTCTTCTTATTGACCTTGGTGAACGACCTCATCATCCCCTGTTTCCTTATTCAGGATTTCTTCCTTTTTTCGAAAGTACATGATAGATATCAGGTTGTACAACACAACAGCTTCAAGCAAGTGCTGCTTTTAAATGAGAAATGTAACAAATACTAATGAAATGTTGGTTCTGCAGTCAGTTTTTGGTAAGCAATTCAGAAGTCTTCTGCATGAAAGAAAGCCAGGATATTCTTCTCCTCTTCCCCAACTTTTGTTCTAGCCTCAGAAGATTCTTAGAGGTCAAGTGGCACCCAGATTCTGACCCAGGCAGCCAGAATCTAGAGGCTGCAAAGTTACTGTGAGACTCAGCTGGGATAGAGAGCTTCCAGAAAATTTTTGGATTAGATATGGGGAGAGGAATTTCACTTATCAGTTCTGGAGGTAGAAATAAAGCTGAAATTGAATACCAGAGGAATGGGAGACATCCAACACAATGGAGGGTGGTGTCACCATCTTTAGCCTGGAAGCCAGGCCAGCAGGCTAAGATGTAAATGTTACTGTATCCTCCATCAGCGATAGTTTTCCTAGGGATGAGCAGTAAATTGCCAGGTTTATGGCATAGAAGCCTGTATGTCATTTACTGGTAAAGGGAAAGAAATATTCTCTGTGCAACTACAGGTTGCAATGTGACCTTTAGAACAGCTCTGCCAATGTCTTATCAAGTTGGTGGCTATTGTGAATAACAGGAGGTGCAAATGATGAGTGTGTGAAACACCAGCCTTTGGGAAACCTTGCCACAGATCCCCTGTGTGAAGAACTGAGATTCCAACTCATGGTTCCAGATCATTGTTGTCTGTTCATCAACATGAGCAACTGCCACCAGTTTCAACAGCATTTGCATGCATTTAACTGCAGGAAAGGCTGTCCACTCCTCATTGTGCTATAGCCCTAGGCTCTTCAGGAGACGCAGTTATAAGGAAAGGCTGCCTAACTTTAGGACTGGTATTAAAACTAGCATCCATCTTTGGTAAGAAATAGCTATCCAGCCATTTTTATTGAGAAATCAGCCAGTGAAGCAATCTGTCTGATCCTGAAAGATGTGTATTGACCCCACCTCCTTCCTCCTATCTATTCTTTATTCTTCTCATAGCCACTGTCATGTTATATTTTCCAGGTACCTGTCCCAGATTACAGGTATGCTTCAGTGACTCTGGACTAGCCTACAAGAACTGGCAGTGCTGTGTACAACCAGTTTCCCCCTGGCTACTCATGAGCTCTCTGCAGCCTCTCTGATTGCCAGCCAGTGGCCTCGTGATATTTGGCCAAGCGGCCAGGCTAAGCCAAAGGCGTGCTCCATATTCCTACCCGTCGAAAACTTTAAGCTTGGCTGTAGGCATCCACAATTGTAGGAAGACTTCCTCTGTCATAATATTTAGACAACAGTAAAAACAACAAAATAGGGACCCATCAGACACCAGGCAGCGTGTACCTGCTCTGACAACTGCAGATCAAGGTCACTGCTAAATGAAGCATGGTCTGTGTTTCGAACACGGTGCAGAGCCAGCCAAGGAGGCAGAAAAGCCACAGAGAGAAAACAAAGCCTTGTTGAATGAACTTGAAACAACACAGAAAGCCAGACTATGAGGTCTGTGTCTTTCTCATTACTCCCTAATATACAACATCATAATGGATAGAAAGGAAATACCAGATTGACTATATTAAGAGAAGAGAAGACTAAATTGTAAAATGGTCACTGCATGGCCTATTCAAAGCAAGGAGGTCATGCTTCTTACGTCCTCTAAAGTATGCACAATTCCAAGCAGCTGAATTGAGCTAAGCTGGCTCAAAGCAGAGTGGAAAACAGGTTCTAGTTTTAGGTTTTAGTTGCCTTTTTCCTGATCATATGACTTCATTTTCTCTCTGTATTTTTTTCTGTTGTGTTTATCGGTTGGAAAGTGGAAATTGACAGGTAAAAAAGCTGTGGAGTCTTTCTGTTTTAATTTTATAAAGTTTCCAATACAAACAAACCCGAGAACGTTATTTCAGGAAAGACATTTGCTGTGAATTTCCATAATTTAATTTTATACTGTTATATACTTTTGTGTGTCTCATTTTTCTATAGAAAAAACCCAAACAAAATAAGGGTTTGGGTCCCTGAGTCAATTCCAAGGGAAAGGCTTGCATTTATCTGCTACATACTATATTGATGAATGGTTTTCAAAATAGCTCCATCTTCTCAATTCCATTGAAAACTCCAACTTATGATTTTTTTCCATTTTGAAATAAAAAAATGTAACTTTTTTTACTGCTTATTGTTGGTTTGCACTGGACTATTATTGGTTTAGCTGGATCTTATAAGTCAACACAACAGGAACTAAGCAGACTGAGCAGAGTTGACATTTTTTCCCTCTCCATTTTCTATAGGTATGAGGTTGTCAAGACATCACAATGTTAATGACTCATTTTCCCAACACTCTATGGAGTAGAAGTGTTTCTTTAAATTGCAAAATAGGAAACTGAGTTTTAAATATGTCACATGAATTTTGGAGAAAAAATTAACACACAATATGAGGTTTTAAATTACTGATAAAGGTTGTTTGGGTTAGTGAGCAGCACTTACAATCTATTCTATGTTGTTTCAAGGGAGTCTTCAAAATTGATACACGTATTTAAAAGCTGAGCCCATTTGGGCTACAATCTGAAAGTACTTTGGCCTGTCTGTCAGACTTGTGCTATAACTAATATCTTCACTTGTTTTTTTATTTAAAATGCATATTTCTAACAGACAGTAACCAGACACCTCACACCAAAACAGTGTAACAAATACTGACCTAATTTTACTTACAAACATTAATTCTGTGTGACAGCAGCACAGAAAAGAGACAATCCTGAAGAAGCTACAGTTGCTTAACTATGGCTGCTTCAGCTCTTTTTTTTCTCCCTAATTCACTCTTCCCTCTTTAAAGTTGGAAAGAAGGCTGTATGAACACAGTAGAAGTACATGGAAAACTGATTTCTGGAAGAGAGTGATTATAGTGTTAATAGAAAGACACTTCAAGAGTTTCTAAGCTTTGATTTCTCTTTTTTTTTTTCTTTTAGATTTTTGTCCAAAGCCTATATGCTCAGAGTAGCCCAGCTGGCCTTTCAGCCTGAAGAATGGTAGGGAAGGTTCGGATGCCTATGTAACATCAGCTCTTTAGTACTTCTGAAGTCTCTAACACAGAATATCATTCCTCAGATTGTCCCCTGCCTGGCTCAGTGGATCCAAATGATGGCATGTGAGTATCCAATGCAAAATTCACAAGCTACAGCAGCAGCAGGCTGGGCAGCCCTTGGCATCATCGTCCTGCTCCTGGGAAATACAATGTATGTGTATCTCTTTGACTTCTGAACAGACCCAGGGCAAAAAACAAGCCTCTCCAGAATCAGTGTTTGCTCTAGACATGTCTGAGTGTCCAGGTTTGGCCCAAGGTGGGAGCCTGCACTGGGAGATCCATGAACCAGGGGTTTACACTTGGAGAGCCTCAGATAGATAAATACCAAAGAAGCGCTTGCTCACAGCAAGTCAGGATCATGCCAAACCTCTCACCCTGCCTGTGCAGACTACACAGTGCGTGGCATCCTCAGGAGGTGTCTGGCAGAGCATTTTGCACTGTGCTCATCCTGTCATGGCAGCCGGCAGCAGCTCCAGCTCTGCGGACGGCCTGCGCTGCAGGAGCCACCGGAAAAAAGGTGAAGAGATAACAAGAGGAACACAGCCAGATGTCTGGAGAGAGAGAGGGGAGAGTAGTTCAGGTCAGTAGCAAGATGCATTTACGTCTATGAAATGCTACATGAATTGAGAGAGTTAAGATACAGCTGGAATAAAATGACTGTGTTTTAGCATTCTTGGATTGACCTATTACAGTGGTGATAATGATAATAACAATTTAACGTAATTACTAGAGTTTTGCTTTTTGTTTACATTTTATTAAAGGCCCAAAACATTCAAATACACAAATTACTTCGAAGAAAAGTAATATACTAATTCAGGACAATGCCACCAAAAGTAGACCAAATGTGTTCCTCCAACACAAAAAACTACACCTGCTAATCCAAATCTCCCTTCTTGCTCCCTCTTTCTATTTTGACCTGCTGCACTCTGAAGCCCTGTGAGGCAGCCATGTCCTGAAGATAAATGCCTCAGCACATGCACAGTTGGTTTAGAGTCTCTAAGTCTTTTCTTGTTCTGCAGCTCTGCGGATTACTATCTATGGCTTTACATCTGGATGATGTGTAAACCCTTCAGAAACATTCTCCATCTGAGCTGAAAACTAAGTGGAGTATGGACACTCCTCTTCTGCCTAATAAAATCCTTGAAGTGTTGAGTACTTTCTTTGCAACTATTTATTTGGACCTACCATGTCTAACTTCCCAAAGTAAAAGTTTCATTATCTATTAAGATCTGAACTGCTGAACAGTCCAACATGGGTGATTGCTGTGTTTGCTGCACCATTCAAAGAAATAAAATATTCAAATATATTTATTCTGGTAAGGATCATTATTAATGATCTCCTCAAAATGACAAGAGAGGAGGGATGCGATTTGTCCCAAAGTTTGATGACAAATATGAGATGAAATATTTTTTAAACTAGTGACAGATATGAAAGGACAGCATATTCCAGGTGAATGAGGAGCAGGCAAAATGTCTTCTCCTTTCAGATATGTTTCTACAAGTTCTTTTTCTTTTTTTAATTCATGCCTACAAGCATACACTGAACCTAGCAGATAAATATTTTACTCCGATTTTATGCTGTCACTGACATGTTTGCACAGCAAGAATCAAGTCTGCTCCTCATTTTCAGGGGCATGCCAAAGCAAGTGCCAACCTACACAGCTCTGCTCTACAGAGGGCAGAATTCTCTCTGATGGCTATCCCTGAAGCAGGGCAGAGCTTCAGCAAATAACTAACGACATCAATTCTGTTGTCCAACAAGTCAAATGCATGCAGTACAAAGAGGCAGCTTCCTATATGATAGCGACATTTTTGGTCTTCAACAGTGGGAAAATGGCTTTGGCTACAGGAACTGGGTAAGTAGGATCTTCCTGCTCAGAGCCGTTCCTGTGTTAGCAAGGCTGAGAACAGTCAGCATTGGCTCTGGTTCACAGGATTTTTACCAATCCTGTTATTAATCATTTTACCAGGACGGAAAGAGGATTTGCATTACTTATCACTCAATGCTGAATCATGTTCTGAAATCGATTAGAAATTTCAAGGCTTTATATAGCAGTTGCTAGTTACTGAGTAACATTGTAAAACACATACTAGGCTGCTATTCAGATGAGATTTTATAGCTACTTGATTTAGAAATGTAATACTGCAAGTTTAATACCAAACATAGAAATAGGAGGCTATGCTGCAGGAACTCCTCAGTTATGTAAAGTTACTCTTTCCCATTTTAGTATTGTAAGATATAAACTGGTAACCTGCAGTGATTTTTATTCAGATGACTAGCTAGTTCAACAACACTAGAAAAACACACTTCATAAGCACTACTGGGCATTGCTGCCAGCAGAACTTTTGTGCTTTTCTCTTTAGGATAGCAGCACCTTCACCTGTTAGTGCCAGGTACTTTTTATCCTCTTATTTGCTGTTCTCTCTTCCCCTCATCTTCTTTCACACCCTCTTGAAAACTGAACACGAGAAGTGCAGTGCCCAAGAGACCAGTGGCACGATAACAATGAGCTCTTTGGTAAAATGAAACAAAGCTAGAAGATGTAGTCAGTTACCGGCTCTGAGCTGTTAGTACAAGGCACTGCTAAACCATGTCTGCTTAATCCAGGGAGCTTCCAGTCAAACAAAAAGCAGGTTCATAAGCTGATGATGCAGAGAGAGATGAATCACAAACTTTGCTGCCAAGATTTCCTTTATCTTGGCATGGCCCAAGAAATGTCCAAATTGTGAAATAATTGGAAGCTAATTTTCTTTGAAGAAAAGAAAATAACCAGGGAAGCTGTTGTGCTGGAGAATGGAAAGACATACGGTGCCGTGCTTCAGGTGTTACGTGCAGTCAGTGCTGCACCTTCCTTGGAGCCCTGGAGAAGACAAACTGACCACACAACCATGAGCAAGGCAGCAGTGTCTGGCGTGCTGAGTGGATGGGAACAGTGCAAAGGCTGATTGCTCCACTGCAGTGAGGAACACTGCAGTAATGACAGGAATCCCCTGCCCAGTCTATCGATACTCCACTGTTAGCTTACCGAGACACCAAGCCCTACACAGGATTAGCATATGCAGTATTAACCAGCTTTGCAAATGCACAGATAAATATGCCTATAGCTGAACTGCCTTGCAATGGTAATGCACTTTTTTTCTACTGCCAATGGTCATCTTCCTCAAATTTGTTTTGATTCTAGCTTGACATTTGGATCTTTCAAACCATTTGTTAGACCCTTGGTATGGGAGGCTTTTTCAAAGGATTTTGGATTTAAAGCTTTAAATCAATGGGAAACAAATGTGATGCCACCCAGACTCAAATTCAAATACTTCAATATAGTGCTACAAATTCCAAAGAGCAGCTGCATTTTGTCAAAGCATTTTGAGGGGCTTTTTAAAAACGATTTTGAAGAATAAAAAAACTCTGCCATTTATTTTAAGTGTCACTTTCAACATCTATACATTTGTTGATGTTTTCCATGAAGAAATATTTTGGGTTTTTTTTGAGTGACACAAACTGCCAGCTAAGCATCATACAGTTGTATGCATCTCTAACATTGACATTTAATTGTTATGTGTATGCACTTATATGTAAATTTACATGCATGTGAGCAACGAGCTACATTAAAATGGCAGTCACAAGCAGAACTGTAGACACTTTGGCAATGTTTATGAGTCATTCTGGCATATTGAGGAAATTGCTCAAAATAAGTGGATATAGCCTAAGAAGGCAAGGGACTCATTCTTTCTTGATCAATATGTGTACAAATATCTAATGTGATTTTTTCTGGTCTGTGTTTTCATCACACATCTTTACCCTCCTCTTCAGAATTATCATTTTTCCAATTCAGGATCCTAAGCAGCTCTCCCTAAGCAGCAAAAATCATTCCTAAAACAGAATTTGACTTACCTTACTTGCTCAGTTTATACAACAGCTTCTGCAAAATTTCAAGGAACATATTTACCTGTGAATTGCTCAGTAAACTGTGTCCACACACAAAATCTTTCCTTTGATTCCTTTCATTGTGCATCTGTATCAAACACAATTATAACAGGAGCTATGGAGGATACAATGAACTGATGTTTCGGGGAGCTCAGGAAGATGTAGTGGTAATAGGTGAAGTAAATAAATAAAAAGGCAACCTTTGGTGAGATTTCCAATCCATTCATTCTGATTGCTGCCAAGAGAGCAGGAGCTGTGTTTCTTTTTTAGAATTGTTTCTTGCCTTGTTTGGCCAGGGAGAGACCATTCCCAACTGATAGAGGCTCCTAAAGCTCCCTTCTTCTCACGTCAGTAAGCCCCGGGAGGCTGTCATGATGCAGCTCTAGTAAACTTAGCTCTAGAAAGTACTCATATGTAAAGACCTCACTCATGTGCCAATTTTTAGTTAAAATGCTTAACAAAAGTAGCACTTTTCGGATATCAGTATTTCATTCCGCAAAATTATGTGAGTCAAATAAACCTTTAATAACTCCAAATAAAGCTAAATTCTGGAGCTGACAATATGTTTCCAGTAAGCCTGCATTTTCATGTTAGCTGTTGATTTGAAGGCACGAGGAGAAACATGCTATGCAGAGAAACATTTCAGATGTGGTTTTCTTCCTCGTTGTTTTAGACTTAGACAGAACACGCATCTCTTTGCTGCAGAACTTAATTCCTTCCCACAATGCAGAGACTTTCAGGAACTCTTTATGAGATCAGGTTGGAGATAAGAGCATGTCAATACCACAGCGCCCAGGGCTCTGCACGGGTGCAGTCTACTCTTTCACTGTCATTCTCACCTACGCCTAGCAGGTGATGAGGAGATATGGAGAAAGAGATTCAAGCTTTCAGAGGTACCTAGATTGTTCTTACATCAAGGTCTCAGTAATGCAGGATGGAGTGAAGACTATAAGTTAATTCAGGACCCTTAGTCTCTGAACATGGCATGGATGCAGATCTCAATGCAGATAATTTTCCTTCATGGTTGTATTCCAGCTATTTTTGTTACTGTTACACTGTTATAATAGCCGCATTGGCCATAGAGTCACAGTGATCCCTGGCCAGTCACAATTCTTTCCCTTGACCTCTGAAGAAAATCTTGAAGGTCCAACCTCTCTGCTCCCAAATTTTATTTGCACCAACACTTTGCTCATTGGTAGTTCAGTGTCTGTACTAAGAACTCCAGCCAACCTCCAAAGACCAGCACCATCAGAGACCCACTAGAACCACACACTACAGAAAACATTGCTTAGTCCTTTTTTAGTGGTTCCACTCCCTCCACATACCAAAGGAATGTCAAAAAAAGACATTGTCATACAGTTCTGTCACAGCAGGAGATTAAAAGCTAGTTCTTCCACCCTCACTGAAAATAAAGTTCAGCAATCTGAACAAAAATCCACTAAACAGTCAAAAAGACAAATACAAAAAAACCAAAATTCTGAATTCCAAGACAAGTGTCCTGTGTGATAAAGCTTAAACGACTGTTTCAACATATTTCAGACATTGCTGAGTTTCTGAAGAGGTGACCCTCATGGTACAGTATGGTACAGTACTATATTATTCCATCCCTCATCTCTCTGTCTTAACCAGTCTTGCAAGAAAAGACTGCTTTTTTTTCATGAGATTGTCTATGCCAGCTACTAGTGACAGCTGGACTCTCCCCAGGGCAATTAGGATTTCTTTATTATATCACATGTAGCAGTAGGGCATAGAGGTATAACTCAGCACAGGACTCAGACCCTGATCCAGACAGGTATTCAATATTAAAGTAACCTTTTAACTTCTATCAGGGATGTTAAACAAGTACTGGCTTTCAGAGAGTGAAAATTCCTCCACTAGTCTTTATCAAAAACACACTAGCTTCAGCACATCAAAAATGGAAACATTTCTGCCTTATCAATTGTGCCAAGATGTTTCAAACCAGCTGTGCAGAAAACTGCCACAACAACAACAGGAAACAAAAGCCTGCTGCCTACCCTTCACTGAATTCTTAAGACTCCAATATATCTGTGATGAAGCAAACTGGTCACTCAGTCCTCTTTGCCAGACACCCCAAACACACAGCATTTTCAAATACACAGTTTAGTTTATTAGCACAAGAACTGTGAGATAATCTAATGTGGGACCTCAAACTACCATCATGAAACAAGTTGTAAAAAAGCGTGATTCAAAACACCATGAATCTAGCCCAGAATATAATTGAAACAGCAGCTTTGGTAGTTTTCAGTGAAGCTGTGCAGACTGTGTATTCCTTTTTTTTGTTATCCTGTAATGCAAGCTGCCATAGCATTGCACCTTTGATTTTCCTTCTTCTTCTGTTGCTAGCAGTGCTATGCACAATAGATTGCCAGGTTGTGATGCATCAGCCTTGGAGATGACTGGTAAACCCACTCAATCCAATATCTCTCAAATCAGACCTTTAATGAACAAACACAGCAGAGACATGGCTTAGAAGCCTGAAACAATTGTATAAAATATACCACAGAAGCACTTCTTTTTGTCTTTCTTTTCTTTTGCTTGGGCAGAGGCTGATATGAATGCCAGAGGCCCCTTTCTGTGCAGAAGCCCCCAAGACAATCTGGCTGCAAGCTAACAAGCTGATCGCAAGGGAAAGTTCTAGATTCCTCTTTTGACTAAATGGAAAGGCAGCACACATTTTTTGCCATGGTTTGTTTATGGTGTAAATGATGACTTAAACATTGCTCTTCATTGAAAATAGTCCAGCTGCCCATAATCTGGCATTGATTTTCAGTTCATATTTTGCAGCTTTAAAATACATTCTTGGCAGGAAAGTTAGAAGTTTTGGCCTCTGATATTAAAATCTGCAACTGGACTTGAGTGTGGAAACATTTTTCCACATCTTCAGTCTGCTCCATTTTATGAAGGTCCATTTTGGTCTTGGATGCATGAGAATGTTGCATTTCAGCCAGCATCATGTGTAAAGTGCATGTGGATTCAGCAGCATCATTCTTCTGAAGCCATCTTGGAATGTCAGGAGAGCCTGTGGTTTGCACTGGCAATGTGCATCTTTGCGATTGCTCTCCCAGTTTATAAGCAAATTATCACATCATGCAGTTTGGAATTCTGTATGATTCCTTGTTAACACACTATAAATATTTTCAATTCTTAAAATACCTGAACCTCAATTTCATGATTCAGTGCAATTTCTTCATACTTTTGCCTAATCAATAAAATTAAAACACAAACGCAAAAAGAAAATTACTTCTCTTGTGCTAATGATGACAAAAGTTGTTAATACTCTGAATGTAAGAGTACAATTTAGAATCTTTTGAAACACAACCATTAAGATTTTAAGTGGCAGATTTATCTCCTCACTGATGTTGAAGTTAATATGAATTTCAGACGTTCAGTGTAAATTATTACTTTTTTAAACAGTATTTTTCATTTATAGCTGTGAACAATAAAGTTCCAGACACACACACATCACTACCCCAAATTACACTGCTGTGAGGAAAATAGACTAAAAATATATCTGGAAATCATTGTGCTATAAAACCATCCCATTTCCCTCCCTCAAGACACTTAAAACGCCAGGCTGAATTGGAGTAAAATGAATTTGTTTACATAAAGTTTGGACATAATATAGTTCAAAGATCCAGCAACATTGTCCTGAAAAGTCTTGGAGAAGATATTATATTTCTGGTTCAAACACAATGGTGGTATGATATGTCAGTCTTCTCATAAAATACTCTATTTGTGTATATCTTATTGAAAAGCCAGTAAACTGCCACACCTAAGAGTATCTATTAAAACTGGAGCCTTTATGAGTGTTGTATGGCAGTTATGATGGAAACAACCATTAATATCTGGCCCAATATGTGTACTATTATTACACTTTCTAAGCACCAAATAAAGTAGTTGCTAAAGGCAGCCTGCCCTGACAGCAGTGAAAGGGGAAGAGGCAAAGTTTACCCATCACTACATCATTATTTTGGATTTTTCTTGAGTCTGTAAATGAACAGATAGTTTTCTGGTATCTGAAAACTATTTTTTCAGGTAGTTTTCTGATCCAGAGTTGATTGATGCTTACTGAGATTTCCGTTGGCTTCATTAATCTCTACGCATAGCCGTTAAGACGGAGCAAGTTTTGCCAGAAGTTGAGAATCTTGCTGGGCTTTTTGTCTCCTCTCTCTTGCTCACTCTCCAAGGCCAGCTCCGCAGCAGCTGACTGAAATAGACTGAAAGCCTGAGTTCGGTTTCTAGTTGATGCAATTTTTGATTCGCGTGGATTTCCACCAGCAGAGGACTTTGTCCCACTACCCTGTTCAACAACAGCTTTGAAACAGTATTGCCTCCTTCAATCTCACAAAGTACAAATGACTTCATTCAATAAACGTAAACAGGGTAAAGAACAAATGTCTATACTGACTGGCATCAAACCAGAGCAGGGCTCAGACTCAGGTTGTCTGGTCATGAGCACTACCTGCGTGTTAACTCACCCACTGGAATGGACTGGGAGTGCAGCAGCTGCCTTGTGAAGCAACACGCTCAGACCAGGGAAAACTCAGGAGCCCACACTCCTCTCCTGCTCTCTACCGACACTGAGGAGGCCTGTACAGCCTGGCCATGGGGTTTTTTTCCCCATGCTTGGGCACTGTTGCCAAAAGCAGTGTTTTTCCATGCAAAGGACTAAAATTTGTGCTGGGTGGGTGATACTGACAAGGCAGGCTTCTCCATCACAGACTGATGTCAAGAAACACCTCACCCTTAAGCAGAGACGACCTCAAATGATTGTAGCTTGATTTTACTTCCATCATGAGATGGACTGGAAATTTAGTTTATGAAATGTTCAAGATATAAAATAAGGTTTCAGTCTGGGTTAGCCACATAACTAGTGGAAAAAAAGGATAATTTAGCATTTACAAAAAAGCTTGTCAAGATTTGTTTCCTTCTACCAACATCAGCCAGGGAGGTTTGACTCTTGCTTGCACACAGAGTCTGGAGAGAAAGTAGGATGGAAAGGTTCCACATTTGGCCAGTCTTTCTCACCACACAGAAAATCAGTAAAGGATCATTGAACTTGCTTCTCTTTGAAAGCATTGTACTCTGTCAGGCAGATATACTATACTAGTGTAAGCACCAAGAAATGCAATAAGAACCCTATGGGATACTATATATTCCATGATCTTTATGGATGCCTTCCCATAGATACCAGATAGACAGTTGAATTCTATGCTGATTGTGTGCATTGATTTTAACTTACTCCCTGCTACTTCACTCCATTCTTGTCCTGCTCCTGTTACTCTCTAAAGTCTGTCTGACGACTTCTGTTCCACCTCTGTTTTTCTTCTCCACACTTTTTGTGCATAATTGGATTACTGTTTTTTCAAGCATTTGAATATTTTTCCTGCTCTCTTTTCTCATCCTGTTATAATTCCCTAGATTTGGTTTCATTCTCATAGTCTCAGCATTTAATTTCTTAGTTGGCATTTTTCCTTGCATCTCTCTCTGTTTCTTCTCATCATCCCACTTATTCAATACTACACACTCCTCCAAAGGCTAATTCCTCATTCTGGGGTTTAGTCCAATATCTTTCTCCTACATCACCCCCCTATCACAGTGTGTGAGACACTCAGAAGTTTTAAAGAGGTACCTTTCCTTTAAAATTACATCAAATCTGTATTTAAAATTCCACAGAGTATCACCTACTCTAATAACAAAGAAAAGAAAAAAAGGATGAAAGTTTATTTTAAGTGGAAATTATACTATTTTAACTGCACCAAATTCCTTGGAAAGTATAACCAGCTAATATTTGTGAAATACTTCCAGCATTAAGAAAGCATGCCAAAAGTGAAAAGCGTGGGTTGAACATGAACATATTTGGAGATGCCTTATAATAATTATAAATGCTGAATGCTGACCTGCTTATTGGAATAGTTGCTGTAAAATAGATTTGTTTTATTTATTAGTTGGAAGAAACAGCTAGGACAGGAGAAAATAGGGACAGATAAGTCTCTTTTCTCTTGAAAAGGGAAGATAGCGTGATAAGAAAAAGCCTTGGTAGCAAGGGAGAGTAGAGGTTTTAACAGCAGCAGGCTCTCAAATAAGAGAACTATCCCATGAAACAGAGTGAGGGAAAGGAACGCTTCCTTTGGTTTTCTGAAGAAGACAAGCCTGGACTGCCAGTCTGGTTCTGGTCAAGACCCCACTGTAGTTACTGTAAGTAACTGTAGTTACTCAGAGCTAAAACTTTAATCAAGCTGTAGCCATTGAGTCAAAGCTAGGAGCACGTGTCTCACAGGACCAGAGGGTTATTTTGCATAGACATTTACAGTTTTCATCTGAGGCAATTCAAGAGCAAAATCTCGTAACATTAGTTGACCTATTCCTCTGAATATTTCAAATATTCCAAAGTTCCCTAAAGTGGTTTTAACATTTCTTTAAGCTTTCTTATTAGTGTAGAGCGGCCAGTGTCTTTCCCACATGAATTTTCTCTTAAACTCAGGCAAAAGTTTCTGTGTTCATGCCCATGTTCCCTCTCCATGGACAGAGCATTAAGAAAAAACCAAAAAGAAATCAGCCTTTGGAAAAAAGACCTCCTGAAAAATTGCTAAAGAATAGTTAACAGAGTACAGAAAAGTCATGTGAGCATATTCCAGCCAGAGTTATGCATATTTTACAGATTTATAATGCCTTCTCTGATGAACCTTAAAAATCTTGGTTCTCCATTAGTATCCAGCCTTTGAGTCAGCAATCAAGAGGGAATAATTCAGAACTGACATCACAGGCAACTTCACAGTTTAATGTCAACGGATGACAGGGAAAGGAGAGGCTTGCATCAGGTTTTCATCAAACTGTGTTTAGAAATTATCATGGATTTCTAAACATAGGTCTGACCAGTCTCACATTTGGCACCAAGTGCAGCCTTTCACAATCTGGTCTGGAAAGGATTTTTGTGACTTTATTTCTTCCTTGTCAGATGCTGTAACCATTTTTAGGTAACTAATGAATATTTTTATCTGACCTTCTAATCTCCAAGTGCGTTAAAAAAATGCCAAAAAATAATAAGATGGGAGAGAGTATGTTGCAAAACAGATGATTTCACTGAAAATCAGAATCCCTTGCTGAATTTCACTGTAGATTAAGTTCTGCAATATGCCAGAAAGATCAGGTAGACAGGCACCAGTATGATTAATTTCACCACTATTGTCTTTTCTCCAACAAATGAACCACTGAGGCTACTAAACCAGCATGTGTAAGCACACACTTTGTGTGTATTAACTGAAGTGTTTGTCAACAAATCACATTCCTTTCTCCAATAGTTTGGTCAGCCATCTTGAGCTATTCTACAAAAATTACTATCAGAGGAATTATTTGCTTTTGTATCTCCATCCATACCAAGCTGAAATGGGTCAAGAAGACTCACAATAGGAAGGGAGTTTTGTTTACCAGATCTAGTGTACAGATTTTAGTTCATTGGATCAAAACTCCCTTGAGTATATCTTGGATCCAGAACTGTTTTGAGTACTTCTAGGTTTCGGATCTATTTTCATCTAGGATCTTACCTGTAGCTTATGACTAACAAGAGGCGTTCATACCCAGTACCTGCCCTCTGGTATACGGACATGAATGTCACTGGTGCCAGCAGAAGTTTCATCCACGTTTCAAAGAAAAGTGTAAGCTCTGTCCATTGAAATCCCTTGGCGATTTTAAGTAACGACATTAAACTGGTAGACAGCTCAGCTCCAGAATAAAGGTTTGAAGCACGTATGAACTGCTTTTTATTCCACAGTACAAAGAACATATTTTTTTTCCAGAGCAGTAAGTATAATCCTATCTTATATTTCAAGCATGCAGTTTATTATCCCACTTTTTCACTTACATTTTTCTATAAGGTCTCTTAATCCATTTCACTGAAAAGGGGATTTAGCAAGTGTAGCACATATCAGATTCCCTGATAGACAGATGGATTTCCTGGTTTTTTCTTTCATTAGTGAATGCAAAGCTATTTCTTTTTGAAACCTTTCATAAGCAGAAGCCGAATGATTTTCTTTTTTTTTTTTCAACTACTGTACAAGAACCCTGTGTCTACAAGTGTATTGGAGAAAGATCAGAGAAATATTCATGTAGTGTCATGCATATGTACAAAATTTCTAATTGATTAATCACACATTATGCAAACCTGTCAAACATCATGTTAAAATGTATCCCAGAGTTTCAAAAATGACGAATTATTATTAATCCTTCTGAGATTCCCAAACCAGGTAAAAGATGACTGAATTAATCTTCATGATGATTATATAAAACAGGCTGTATCTCACTTTGAAAGACAAGAATCATTGTTTTTTTTCAAGGACTTCTCAGTTAGAATCTTCAGTTATAAACTTCCTAGTATGGAGTTTTAAGAGGTATCAAGAAGCTGGATTTCAATATGTCAGATAGAGCTGTACACGTTGTCCCCTGGCAAGGAAAGAAACAGCCTTTGTGACTGCCTGAACAGGCATGCAAAAAAACCTGACAGAATTGAAGTATTGACCTAGGTGGGTTTTCCAACATCAGGCAAGGACCCTGACACAGTTCAGCTGAGAGGTCTGGCCATCCAACTCCACAACTCAAGCGTGAAAACATCATTTAGACTATCCTACACTACATTCTAGGGCTCACAAACCTCCATATTGGTCACACCTCCCTTGCAATAGTTCCTCCAAACATTACATAGTGTTTTATTGCAAACTACTATTGTTTACCATATGCCTGCATTCTCCTCCTTCTTTACACATGATCTTCTTGATTCTTAAAATATTTGCACTGTAACTTCATTACCTGGTTGCTCACAGAAAACTTTTCAGATCCATACGCTAAGAGACATGGGCCTGAAACTTGCTTCTCCTTGGCCTCAAGGTGCTGCCTCTGCACATGTGGAAGTAGGGAATGGAAAAAGCAGTCTCCAGAGGAATGTTGCCAATCTAATTTTGCCCCCCTTTGGCAGTTTCAGCTGTCAGGTTACTAAGGTAGAGGGTTAGAGAAAAGAAGGTGGACGAATTTATTTCAACTCTCCTTGAAAATTTCCTGTGATTCAGGGAAGTTGTCTCAGCTACAAATCTAGAATTCATAAATCCTCAGCCACACTTGCAAGTGACTTCTGTAATTCTGACCACTTTAGAATCATAAACAAACAGCAGCATGTCTGACAGCTTTGGTAGGAGAAACCAATCCTTCAGTCTTCTCACAAAGTAATTTCAGTCAGTGAGACTAGACCCAATTCTGTACAGAACCACAGCAAATCTCCCATTTGGCCACACTTGGGAAGCATCTGCATAGGAGATTTCTAACACCAGGATAGTCTCCTGTCCCAGGGCTGCAACTCGTAACAAAAATATTCACAAGGCTGAAAGGCCCAGGAGGCATACTGCATATCTTAAAAAGCTCAAAATGGGGGAACTCTGGGGGAAATTAATTGGCAAGGAGGGAGAATGGTTCTCCAGGTGTTCTCCACAGCTCACCGAGCAAATGTCTGTATCCCAGCACAGTCAGGGAACTGTGTTTCAAATGCCTTAAGCTTCCTTCCTCACCACAGCCCTGCTTCCAGAAACACAAGATAATTCCCATGAGGAACTGCTGAGGAACAGCCTGAATACAACACAAGTTTCAAAAGCTGTAATTTAGCTACATGTGCTCTTGTAGGCCCTGCACATAAAGGGGGTTCTGGTGATACAAATGGAATGACAGAGTGCAAATGATTTTTTTGTTTCTTCATCAGGAGCTGTCACATCCTACCCCCTAGATGACCCAAGCAGGGGGTCCTCCCCACAACCAGCTCAAGTTTTGCAACATCTTCTAGGAGAAGGGCTGCTGCACCTCAGGGTGTGGGCAGCTCCCCTGTGCGCTTCTCACCAGAGGAGTATTTCCACTTTCAGCTCTAGTCAGCACAGCAGCTGAGCTGGAACAGAGCCACACACCTACAGATGTGCAGGGAAAATATTCAAAAAGCAAAAGAAAAGCCAAAAGCAACCTATAATTCTGATAATATTGTGCTTGTGGCGTGTCTGATTAATGACCTTAGAAGTTCCAGAGCAGACAGAGTTCAGGACAAGCTTAATTTTAATGTAGTTCACAGTTCAACATAATTAGTAGTAAATAATGAAAAGACTCCTGGTCTGAAATTCAGGGACTTGGACTGCTTTTGCATCACTTCACTGAATCACCTGTTTGTAATTTGAAGTCTAACAACCTGATGACATTTTGATGTCTCTGTAGTTATTTGGGGACTTTTTATAGCTCTCAGGAATTCTGCCTAACCTTTTTCTCTAGCTTTCTTTTAGCTTTGCTAGCTTTCTCTAGCAGAAAGATGGTCTGCTAGAGTATATTCTTGAGCCTCTCCTTCAAAAAAAGCTTTAACACCTGCTTTGAAACAAGTCAATACTGAAAGGCTTTGCCATGCAACTTGCACATGGTCTTTAGTTGAGCACCAAAACTAATTTTCAGATGAATTTTCAGATTACTTCAGATGATACACATTGTCCGGTTTTAGTTTACACTAAAAATGTCTAAGCATTTTTTTCTGGAAGAGAATTTCTGGTTGAGAAGAAGAGTTTGGGGTTGTTGAGCCTATTTCTTTCTTTCTTTTTTTTTTAATTTTTACTCTTTGATGACTTGGAAAGCTGCAAACTGGAATTTTTTCCATAGCTTTTGGGGAAGGAAGTAGGAAGAAACTTGCACTGGATTGGAGCCTATATTAGTCAGTTTTAAGTTTCAGCATGCAGCATTTGCATTAGCAAATTAAAAAACCCATAAAGCATAGCTCAAGACTGCCATGGCAGACTCAAATTTAACAGAATAGGGCAAAGGGATTGGCTATATAAAAACCTCTGAAATAAAGCTCTATGGGAAACTGGGCTGCACAAAGACTGCTTACACAGTTTGTTAGTTTTAATTCTAAGGTTACTAACCTAACTTTGGCTTCTAAATAATTAAAACATATTGCAATTATCCTTATTTACTATACCCTCTAATTTAAAAAATGTCCAGTTTCAAAGATGCTGATATAATGAGGGTACAGTGTGATGGACATGTGCTACTTTGCTTCCAGGTACCCTGAAGGAATTAATATGTGTTTACACTCATTTTTGACCTGTTTGTTTCTCATTCCACTTCCTCTGTGGTTGACTTGCTCTGTGCCTGTGATGACAATCAATGATAAAGAAAGACTACGCACAATTCAGCTGGAGACTTAGAGAGTAAAAAACAGTAGGAATGCACACCATAAAACCGGTTTCTGGGAAGGGTGTTCATGTAACCCCATCCCTGTCTTTTTCTCCTCTCCTCATTTCTCTGGGGAACAATTACCCTTAAGAATAATCCCCTGTCTTAGCATATTTGATCAAGGAAAATTAAATTAGCTGCTTCCCTGGCTACAGTTTCTAACATTACTGTGAAATTCTTAATTAAGTCTCTTCAGAATCCCTTCACACATCTTGTTAACTAAAAGTCCATGGTTTATAACTGCTAACCACAAGAGCCAAGAAGTGCCAATTAGCAAAAATGCTTTATCCAGGGAATATACACAACTGAAATATTAGACACAGATAATTACTACAGTGGCTTATGTTAAGATGGAGGCTTCCTATATTGCAGACATACACATGGGGTGGTATTTCTTCTCATGGCTTTTTTTCTTGGCACAACTCTAGTTTATGAGGGAATGGGATGGGTGGACAGAGGCTTACAAAAGGCCCTAGCAATTAAGCCAGTGGTCTGGACAGAAGAGAATAATGTGATGAAATAGCCTTTCGAGAGTCCTGATCCCTACTATGCAAAAAGAGACCTCAGGCAAAAAAAAAAAAAAATCCCCTAATATTTTAATAAAATGTAGTTTGTGCAAATTTAACATCAGAAAGGGAAGAACAATGAAGAACAAATATAGAAATCCTGTAGGCTAGAAAAAAATTTGCAGTGTTTGTAGGGCTGCTAGGCTGCATGCCAGCATTAAGCCAGACCATGTCATAAGTAGAACAAGAAATGGGGACAGACCCAAAGCTCACTAAAGTAATGGTCAATATTTTGCTGATTTTAAGGTAAAAGGACTAATGTAAAAGTGCCCTCCTTAATTAAATTTTAGTTTTGCTAGCACACCAGCCTTTTGCCACCAATTTATCCACCTATATAAATTTTTTTCAGAAACATAAATAAAAATAAATATATTGTCAAATATTGCATGTTGACAAATACTAAATATATATAAATATGAATATAAAATAGAAATATTTCAGTCTGTTTGGTCTGAAGGCATCATAATATGTCTAAAAAGAATGGCTTGTTGTTTCTTTTCCCCCAAGATAGCAGAAATATGTTATACATGGCACCAATTTTGGTACCTGTACAACACTAGAAAACAAGGACCTATAATATAATATTGCCCACTGGAAGGTCAAGCACAGCAACCTGGCTCCAAACTCTGAGTCACATCAAGTAGTGCCTGTGGTCTGGTGTTGGAGTAGTTTAGGAGTGCTCAAGGGTTTCTCTATGCCATAGATGCAGCCCGTTGCTTAAGGGGCTTAAGCATTACCTTAAGTATTTTAGTATCCAAAATGAACAGGGAAAAAAAGCATAATCAAGGACTTTATTTTGATTCTAATTGTTTATATATGCATGCTGATCTCATTTGATTCACCAGTAATTAGATATAAGAAATGTCAAGGTAAGCTAAACAAAAGTAAAATACTATCTGTACTATTCTATCTATATTCACAGACTTAGCTGAAAATCACCTAAATAAACACATCTGCTAAGCTTACATTTTCCAGTGATAGCAGTTTTTATGTTGTGAAATGTGTTTGATGTATTCACGTTACATAGACCAGTTTCCAATTTTTTTTAATGTGTAAACTGACCTTTTTCCTGTTGGCTCTGTGCTGGCCAAGATATATTTCATTTAATATTGGCTAAAGCTAGAGGCAAAATGGTAAAATTCTCTAGCGGTTTTATATGTACATTGGAAAGAAAATATTGTGAGTGTTGCATGAAGAAAGGGACCAAAAAGTTTAGCCCCATTATATATGTTCTCTAGAAGTCCCATACATTGCTATCGGTCACTTTGGTCAATAGCTAGGTAGGAAAGACCATGCTGTTTCAGACAAATACAGCTGGCCTTTTAGAGCTCCAAGGGAAGGTTATCAGTTACATGAGGTGATAATAAAGACTCAGGGCCAGAGTCAGCACCGGCACATAATGCAAATCTATCTGTAAGCACATCTGTAAGCATTTGTGCCTCTATGAATCCTCCACGTAGAGGAATCAAAATATCCAAACATATTCCCTTTGAAATTGATTCCAGACAGTCTTACTTACCTTCAAGGTACAATATCAGGTTCCTCACGATGATAACAGAAACATGGCTGGTAGGGTGACAAGTGATGTTTAGCTGGACAAGGGGTGACTAGAGAAAGGGGAAGGTACTTGAACTTCAACCCCTCTCTTGCAGTGGCTTTTTTCTGTTGCTTTTCTGAGTGTTGTTTTTCTGTTCCCATTCGTAGCCACCCAGCCATGAACAGCCCATCATCTCCAACATTTTACTCTTCCCTCCCAGATTTGGTGTCCAGGAGCTGGGATTGAATTTCAGAATTGAAACCTCAGCAAAAGAGCTGAGAAGGAAGACATAGATTATTTGTACCTCTGCCAAGCACAGAGAGGCTGGCTTGGCAAAGGTCAAACATCCCTTCACAGGTGAATAAGTGAAGAAATAGTCTTTCATTTTTATTTTTGTTGAGAATACACCACCTGTATTACTTGTGTGAATGAAGAGACTTAAATTATTAGATATCCTCCGTCCAATCATCATTCCAGTAACTTCCTTCTAGTCAGAAACTAGATTGAATGTGTAATTGGTATCTTTGCTGAAGAATTGCACTTTATGTACTATTTGTTTATAGTTGTGACAGCTTATTCTTCCCCTTAACATCTCAAAATCTGACAAGGTTGAAAAGCTTATACTTGACAGGTTGCTATAAATCATCAATATTTAATTAAGTCAAAAAGAGGGCATATGATTAGTGATGTGCTGTCATTAAGTACCTAGAATGATCTCATAAATTCACCATTCCAGCCATATTAAGATCAGTAATAAAATACACTTATTAGATCACAAAGGATACACAACAGCCTGAGATTAAAGTGCTTTAATCCTCTTGGAGAACAGCAACAGCAGCACTTAAGTTTAAGGTCATCTGCTTTTATGAGGCTTGATATAATATTTGTACAAGTAAATACATCAGAGAGTACTGTTAGTACTAATTATACAGAGTATTCAGTGGAAGTTTCCCTGAGAAATGCTGAAACAAAGATATATTCACTTATTCTTGGAACACATGGGACACATGGACTTGTCCAAAATCCAGCAGAATTCAGCAGGCAGATCACAGAAGTGACTGTGGAGTACTGTTAGACAGTGATGCCAACAACATAGGGGTTAAACTCTAGCAAAGTGTATCAGGATGTCAGATCAGTACAAACTTTAATTGACAGCTGTTCTTCATCTCTGTCCCCCACCTCCCACAAATAATGCCTTGATAAATACTGGAGAGACACCTTGGTTCTGACACTGGCAGCACTAATAGTGATGTTGTATTTCTCTTAACAAAGCCCAGAAATCAGGATGCAGGACACATCCTGAGGGGCTTCACCTTGTTTCAACTGCCTTTCAGGTCCCCCAGCTGAAATGTTGAGGACTAGAGCAACAGAGATTCTGATGAGAAAGGGCACAAGAAAAGCAGGAAAATTGAGAGCTGCAAGTCTTCATCAGAGAGCAAGTAGGAATGGTGATTGTAGGTCAAAGACAGCTAAAATGACAAATGTGCAAGGGCTGAGACCAAAACAACAAGAACACAGGAAATAGTAAAGGCAGCAAATATATCAGATGAGGCAAAAGCTGGCCACAGAAAAAGGAACAGGGTGTGAGTCACAAACTGGTTCTCTGAGACCAAAAACTAGATAGGAGGAAGGAGGTAGACAAGTGGTGAGAAAACAATTCCAAAAACAAAGAAGGAAGAAATAAAAGGAAATTACACATTTTAGATGTGTAATTTGAAAAACATTCAGATTCTTAAGAAAACAGTTAATTGACTGTTACAAGTAAAATTTCTCCACTGCAAATGTCAGAAGTAGAGATACTTCGTAAAAGTGGAAAAAAAACTTCATGATTTTGCCAGTTTGGTAAATTATGTGACTTAAACATGCTAGACATGAGGGAAATGGGCAACAAAATCTTCCCCAAAAGTCAAAATATTCCATTTCAATAGTTTTATGAGATAAATACTTTTTCTAATGTTCAAAATAGCTTTTTAAAATGTCCCTCTGTTTTTCTTAGTTGACCAGGAGTTATTTTTAACCTTGTTTCCTTGAGAAAATTGAGGACTTCTATTTTGGATAATCCTTCACGGGACGGATTTCACCAACTGTAAAAATAGCTCACAATTTCTCCTGCCTATGCAGCCAGAGAGTAGCATAAACCTGCATGAAACTACTTTTCTTTCTTCTTTTAACTGCTGGTGAACTAAATGGAGTAAAAAATTTATCATTCATTCAGTTCTAATTCAGCAAATTTCCAACTGATGCTTTCTCAAAAACCCTTTTGGGCTCCTGGTGATGTTCTGATTGCGTTTGCTCAGCTCTGGTGAAGGCCCACAGATTATAAACTCTTTCTGACAAGGACTCTCATTTATTTTCTGCTGCCTGGAGTTGCCTTAGGGCTGTAGCACGTGGTATGGGAGGCCTGAAAGATTGCTAAAGCTCCCTTTCCCAGAATTGTCTCTATTTTGTTACATAATTTAACATAAACATAGATTCCGTAACTTCTGAATGTTTGGGGGAATATTTTTCTTTGTTCAGAGTACTAAAAAGACCTCTTTTTTGAGTTCTTGAAAACATTTCAGTAGCATAAACTGAGACATTATGAATGTTCCACTTCAAAATTCATCTTTATGATGTTTTTTACTGATGATTAAAATAATAAGCAATTACTTTGTACTGTTGATGGCTGCTTCCAGCTTCTTGCTCCAGGAATAAAACCATGCTCTACTGAACTGGGAGCCCCAGGTTCAAATCCAGAAGCAAGAACTGTGAGAACTTCTTTAATAGCTCACCTCACAAAACATTAGAGCAGGAGATTTACCAAGACTGGATTCCTACATTTGGCTTGAATAACTTGACAGATTGCAGTCTTGAATCACATTAGAGAAAAAGTAATAATTCACAAAAAAAGAGGATGAAAGGTTTTTATTCCCCCCATCTCTCAGGGGATATACTATTTGGATTGGGACATTTTTCTTAGGGACCTCTGCACTCTGTTCTAAAGCATAAAATTGATAAAATGTCTCGGACTCTGCTTAGCAGCAAGTAGCAATTATGAATGTGAGAAGAAAAGCATAAAACAGAGACAATTGCACTAAGATTCTATGAAATAAAAATTGGCCATCACTTACTTAATGAGATGATTTCATTATGATTGATAGAGCTACAGAGACTTTAATTACAAGAGAAAAATCTTATTTTCCTATTTTCTGTGAAAAATTTCTCTTCCAAAAACACTGAATTTGAAAAGGACCATTCTGAAAACCATATATTGAAAATAGGTGGTTTTTTAAAGAAAAAAGGGAGTGGTTAGGCAGATACAATAGGCTGTTATTTAGTGTTCATAAACTAGTGAACACCCTTCTGGGAAAGCTGTTGCTGCTGAAAGGCATGGCAGCAATATAGGGGGTCTTCCAACATTTTTAGTTGTCATCAAACATTGTAAAGAAAGTACTGTGAAACAAAATATGCTAAATATTAGACAGAAATAGTAGTTAAATGAAGTTTTACAGGTAATAGCTCAGAGCCATTGTAGCTCACACTGTAGTAAAAAGTGCCATGTCTCAGGAAAACTCAAAATGAAAGCAGATACTCAGAAGCCATTCGTGACATATTTTTTCAGGCTAGTCAGGCTTCCAAATTATGTATATGTATTCATGCATATATATATATATATATATATATATATATATATATATATTTGTATAAAGATAATTTTACAAGAAGGAAATATTGTGCATTGAATTTTTTTGTCATATTTAACAATCTGTATCTGTGATTGCACACACTTCTGACTCAGAACTTGGAGCAACAGAGATTTGTTCCCAATCATGGCATCACTGTTTAATTTTCTGTTCCCTATTCAGAACGATGAATTCCAATCCATTACTCATATTTTTACATTTTTTAATTCCTGTACCCAGCAGTATGCTTAAGTGTACTGTTCTCAGTATCTTGCCAAACCTTTCTTTCACTTTTGTCTCTAAGCTTCTTTCATATCATGTTTTCTTTTAGGTTTTCTGTCTGTCCTTTCCTCTGAAAGACTAACAGTCTTCACTCCATTCCTTCTTAACACATATATTTTCTGGGAATGTCAACACTAATCTGTTGGAAACAGAGATCATTTAGTATAATAAATCTGCACAACCTGAGAGATTAGACCCTCATCTGATCATTCCCCACATTTTATTTGTGTGCCTCACTAGCAATGTTTATCTCACTGAAAATGTGTAATCTAATGGAGTGGCCCTTAACGTTCAAAAAGGACACAGTCAGTAAAAATACTCTATAAAATACAATTATGGTCTACATTTTAAAAAACAGTTTGGGATTTTGAGTCCAACTGGATGACAGTTTTCAGAACAGGTGGTCCAGCCAGCTCCAGACCAACATGGATGCTTACAATAAGATAATAAAAAGTTGTTAGGCATTGAAATTTGGGTCAGTATAATCATATGGACTTCCATTCACCACATTGGGAATACAAAAGGAAAAAATACCTCTCTTGAAAAACATGAATAATTTCTCCACAGTATACTGAAAGGCATATTTTAGCTGTAATTGCTGAAGAGTAAAAATACCAAATAAGAAGAAAATTAATAAAAAGAAAGAATATAATCTCACAGCATGTGTAGCTACTGCATTTTGTTGTATCTTATACTTGGACTCATATTCAAATTAAAACATTTTGGGGGTTTGGGTTGGTTGGGGGTTTTTTGCTAACATTTTGACTCCAAGATTTAACCCTGTATTTTATGCTGAGGAATAATTGGGCTAGTGCTAATTAAAGAGGCTAAAGGAAAAGCTTGCTATTTTATATGCCTGTATGTCAGGGATATGCACATAAGAATAATACATTTTTCTGCCACAGGCCAATTAGAAACTATTTTTTTTTCTTTATTACTTTCTAAATAAGTTATCTCCAGTTTATGGAGAGGTAAAAGTGACTTGCCCACGCAAGAGATTTCATTGGATACTCTAAAAGCATCCATTTCCTCAAATAATTTTTTTCCAGCTTCACAATAATTTTCCTGTTAAAATCATGGCCAGACATAAGACATTGGGAAGCACTATCAAGTATAACTACTGCAAAGTCAGTGGAATAGTTGGTATTTGCCTCAATAAATGCAGATAAAAAGCACTCCCCAGTTCTTTGCCACTGCTAATTCTGCTGAAACTGTTGTGCCACACATCCTTTTACTGTCCATGTAGAAAGCTCATCCAGCAGAGCTGGATGATTTACACGCTCAGACATGGCACTCCAAAATAATAAGCTACAAAAGTAATTTGTTTAGCACTGTGACAATTCTGTCTGTGAAACTTAAAAAAAATTATTAATGGTGGTAGTTATTTATAGATCATCTCTAATCCACAGAAGATAAAAGCATTCACCCCTTTTTCCAAATTGATGTATAGATTGCATGTCAGAGGGATAATATCACTTAGCAGTGAAACGTCTGGAACAGCATTTCATAGAAGAAAGTGCAGAACAGAGTTTAAGGAAGAAATAATACACCCATGTAACAGTGGTGTCAGTACATGCTGTGCCAACTGGCATTTGCCCAGGACTCCAGAGTTAACCTCTAACCTTGTGAGAGTACTAGAGTACCACAAAAAATGATGCCTGATATTTCACCCAAAAGATGAGAAAAAGACTAAAAGTGGAGATTTTTGATCACCATCAAAGACTTCCTAAAATTCCTTTTCTTTCTTACCTAGCCAAGTTCCCGTTATATCAGAACACTTTCTCTGTGTACACGCTCTCACACTGCCCCCCATCACTCTACCTCAAGGTGGAAGTAGGTTTGTTTACCAGATTGGGATGGGAGTATTTCAGCAAGTACTAATTAATACCTCTTGAATAATATTTTATTATCAGTAAAATGTCTATCACTTCTCTCTTGACTTCTGAATCAATACAGTTATAGAAATAAAAATCATATTTTTCAGGAGATACACAAAAATCCTAAATTACTTAGTAACTTGGAAATAGAATATGTAATAGCTATTCATTTAATTCATTAAGCTAAGGAACCAAGAAAAATTTGCTGTCTTTCTTGTTTGTAAAAATACTCTCTTATATTCTAATTTTAAAAATATAGGAACAAAACACCCAATTTTTCATGGAGAAATGACTACACAGCTAGATTCTGGCTCCGTGTGTTTCACTTTTTTATGTAAGAAAGTCATCACCTGAAGAGATCTGTAAGGTGCTCAACCCTAGAATAAACACTTTCTAGCAGACAAATATTATATTTCTCCCATAGCATTAAGGGAAGTACAGGGACTAAGCTGAAAACATCTGTGTTGCTCCTTGTATGTGGAAAGTATAACAGCCTATGTGCAGTGCCAATAACAATATACTGCTTCTTATTTGCCAAGTAATGCTGGCTATCATCAAAACCACACCTTTAATGGAGTAGCTGAAAGGCACAGACCAACAACAGTATTCAAGAAAGAATGGGGTAAGGAAGCGATTGTGCCTCAATCTGTTCCTCATCACTTTATGTCCCAGATGAGGTGAAACACAGAAATACTGTACCTCATTCCCAGCTCTTTTTGACTGGGGACATGCACTGGTTTACCTCTGGTTCCAGGGCCAGATCTGTCAAAGTCAATGCTAATGAAATATGATCTCTTTCCCTTTTCTTGCCTACACAGCTGTTTGATTAGAAGACTGAGGAAATAGATCACAAAGGCCAAGTGTGCTCATCTCTTTATGGGTGCCATTAACAATATGCTTCAAGGCAGGCTCCAGGGATTTCTTATTGGTGGCAAAGAAACCTACATAAAGTAGATTAAGCAAACAAGCTCTTTTTCATCTACTGGCTAGTACCAACAGCATAAACAAATATTCAGCAATTCAAGTTCTCCACTGATAAAGTTCTTGTCACAGTGATCACTAAAAGTGTTCAATCACCCAGCATCCAGGTGCTGCATACTGATAACTTTGCCTTTAAATTCTCCCCAGAAGGAACAAAACATTAGTTAACTCCATGAGTTTCAGAGCTCATTCTTCATTTAACACCAGGAAGGATGTAACACAGCAAAGCTGGGACCAGCCTGACTTTCCTCAAAGCCGGATCCCCACTAGTAGCTGTGGTTTTTCCACCCCTCAGGGCTGACACTATCCTGCTAAGGTCTGTACCTGCAATACCCAAACCAACTCATTTAAAAATGACAGGATGTGCACTGGCAGAATAAATTACCTGGTGAGGGTGGAGGCCAGCAAGCAATGTTTTATCAACTCGACAGTAACACCACTGACTGCACAATGCCATTGTTTAGTACTCACTGCTCATACTAGCCAATCCCACTCATATGCATGAACAAGACATCTTTTGTATGCACCTTTTTTCTTTCCAGGCTTGATCTTCATTTTCACAGAATCACAGGCTATTCTGGCCTTGATGGGACTGAAAAGGAGCATCGGGTCCTTAAGTGAATAGCCCGTACAGGGATCAAATCCATGACCTTGGCATTATTGGCACCATGCTCTAACCAATTAAGGTAATCTCTTTTATCTCAGCCTTAATTATCCTTCCTTTTCCTCTTTTAGCTGGGCTAAGATTTCCCTTCCATCCTGTTTTCCTCCCATCTTGCCTTAGGAAACACCTCGCTGTATTCCCTCCTAATAATTAGTTACAACATTAAACTGAACTTCCAAAACTTGAAACCTTAAAATACACTGTCTAGGATTGGATGTCTTCACAAGCATCCAAACAACAGATCTTCATCAGTAACTTCTGTATTTTAATCTCCTGGGTCTGCAAAACTGTGTTGGAAATTTTGCAACAGTTGTCCTTCAAATTTAAGTTATGGTACTTCCTTTTGTTGTTTTGTTTTTTTTTTTCATTAAGATGGGGAGAACACTTCAGCATAATACTTATTTCAGTGTGTCAGTATTTTACATGTGCTTCTGATCAACACCAGAAAATATGTAAGGGCAGACAAGGATATGTAACGACAGCATAGGTAAGGAAGAGTTCAATCAAATTTTCATGAGCTTCAGAGAAGATCTATTTCACATTCTTAAAACTACTGTTAAAATTGATTTTTTTACCACCAAATCTTCCTCATATATTTGTTTCCAATGTTATTTTTTTGTGTAGGCTGTGTGACTGTCCTCTACCACCAAAGGATTCTTTTGACAAGCACTTGAAAGTAGCATTCAGAGTTAGAGGGTGGACAGTAAGAATAAGAAGCAAAAACCAAGACCAAATCTGGGATAAAACAACTTAGTCACGCCAATAGGTCTCAGAGAGACATAGCCTATGCCCCTTGGAGCAGCATCCAGTTGAGCCTCTGGATAAATCTGTTACACAGAAACACCTGAGTACATGTGCCCCATTGTTTTTTCCTCCATGAATTTTGGAAGATCTTTTTCCTCCTCTATCCCAAGAGAAAAAAATCACAGGCAAATGTTTAGCAGCTGTATCTTCACTAAGCAGTGTAACGTGGGCTCTGTCCTGCACAGTCTGAAACGAACTGTTGTGTCTCACCTATAAGCATCACCTAATGAAATACTGATGGAAAGGCGGTATAGAAAACTCAGGCAGCACTTCTGAGAGTGGTAATCATTTAGCCCACTCATAGGAAATGTTATTTCCATTACTTTTGGGCCTGTAAATCTTACCTTCTCAATGATTACACTGGAAAACCACAAGCAAACCCAGACATAAATTACATGCAATTAAAAGGACCTTCTGCCTTTCTGTTTCAGTAAATGTTTTGGATCAGTAAAGCCAATTAGATAAAACTTTCTGACAGAAATTTGGGAAAAATTCCTTCTTGGAAATGTGGTAATCCCTGTGATAAACAGAGGTATGTTTAGAAAAGGTGTCCCAGCGATTTTTATTGATATGCAATAGGGACATTTGTGTCTTAACAAGAAAAGCAGACACCATGAAATTGCTGGTTTGTTTATTCAGAGCTAAGTGGAAAGAACACATTAAAATAAAGGTGAACAGCATCCAGTGATGACAGAAGCAATTTGCCAAGTGTGATAAATATGCCAATGTTAGTAGACACAATAGCAGCACTCTGCAAAGCCTGATGACAAACAGCTTCTTCAGAATTGGTACAGCAGTTAAGGTTCCCAGACTGACAGGAAAATGGGAGGAAAGGAAATGAAAGCAACTTTCACATTGAGTTTCAGTTAATTATAAGCAGAAATTTGGGAGAGGAAGCAGTCTTACCTTTTGAAATGTCACTTGCCTCTCTTTAGATTATATTATGCCCAAAGCCTGAATAAATATTCTTTTGGCATTTGGAGCCAAATAATGACTCTGCTCCACAAATATTCTCAGTGCCATTATATGTTGAAGAAGTTGAATATATGTGTTTATTTTTTTTTTCTCCAGCATCAGCAATGAAAGTAAAACAAGAACATTAAGCATTTGTGGTCAATTCATTCTGGAGAGAAAAAGAAAAAAAAAGAAAAAAGCAGATCACACTTCTATTCTGCAATTGTAAGATTGCTAGAAGGAGCTGACTGTAAAAAGGAACCTAAAAAATCTGGCAATTATAAAAAGTGACCACTTCCCCTTTAGGGACTGTCATCATATTCTGATTTACTGAGACTACATCAGACTAGAAATAAGCCCTCTGCAATACTTCCTCTTTGTTAGAATCATCAATAATGAAATAGTGATTTTCGGTATCCATTCTAGCAGCTATTCGTACCTCAGCATTTATAAATGCTTCATAAGCCAGAAATTCCAGGAATTGTGTCAGAATCTGTTTGCATTACCCTTTGTATCATACACCATTGTTTCCCCATTTCACTCTCTTAAAAATAACACTGTGTACAGTCCAACAATTTTCTTCTTTCATATGAATGCAAATAAAGACTTTATTAGAATAATAGATTGTGTGTAGTGATTGCTGATTAGTGACTCTTAGGGGATAGCTTGCCTGAAGCATTAAGGTCTTGCCTTGGAGGCCCTGATCTGGGAAAACATTCCTGTGTTGAAACAATTCCCATCATTTTAATGTGTTTTACTTAAGCATTTGCTGTTGGGAATTTTTAGATTTTATTTTATGTTTTCCATCTGCCTAAAAGATTTGCTGTTGATCATCCTCCAGAGCACCTTGGTTTTAAGAGAACCAGTCACTTGAGTCTGCCCTTGTACCCAGCCCTGAGACCAAATGTTCCTCTGAGCACACAAACAGCTGTGGCAAGGGATCAC
Organism: Corvus cornix cornix; assembly: GCF_000738735.6. Taxonomy (NCBI): domain Eukaryota; kingdom Metazoa; phylum Chordata; class Aves; order Passeriformes; family Corvidae; genus Corvus; species Corvus cornix. The sequence continues at coordinate 49,841,458 of NC_046333.1, forward strand.
TCTGGGCTTAGTGAGTGCACGGCCCATGAAGCTGGTATGGATCCTCAAAAAATGTCAGGAAAGCCATCACCTTCTAATAAACACCTCTAGCTAGAGAAGGACTGCTGTGACTCTCTCCTTTTAGCTTAAAGCCCAGTTTCAGCAGTGGGGACAGAGATTATCTTTCTTCTAAAGTAAGGCTTTTCTGGGATGCATAAATGCGTAGCTTAAAACTCCTCCACTAAAAATAATTTACTGAATCCCAGGATTTCCATTTCATCAGGTACCCTAACCATTACTGTACTGCAAATTCATACTGCCTGTACTCACCCCACCCCCAAACGTACTGGAAGAAAAAAGCAAGGCCAGCTGATTCCCTCAAAAGTGACAGCATAGGGGCCTTAGGTTTGATGCAGAAGCTTCAGCTATGAATCACAACTGGAAAAGTCCTTCTCCCTCCAGTCCAGAGTGAGAGGGAGGCAGGCAAGAAAAAAAGGTTCACAGCTCATTCTCCCCTGCATGGTATCTCACTGGCCTCTGCTGTCCATGCCCATGGAGTGCTGGCTGAGCAGGTCTTGTTAATCACTGTGCTAAGGAGGGAACATCCCTGCTCTCCACTTCGGGAGTGTTGACAGCTGCTGCCTCTCATCATCACACAGGGACAAAGATGGTTCTTAACGTTATTTTTCCTTGGGTAACTTTCTTCAGCCTACAAACTCTCTCTTGGCAGGGTGGCTACCACAACTTGGCTCTGCTCCTGGTTGTCCTCAATCACTTCCATAATAAGCATGATATTTTTATTTTTATTTTTATTTTATTAATAACGTGAGAGGAACTGCAAAGTCATTAAAAGGTATAGCTTCCTGGCACAAATTTAATTATCAATTCCATCATCTGAGATCACATCTCCCGTGACTCCAGTGCCACAACAGAAATGCTTCTGCATCTGAGGTCATGCAGAATTTGAAAGACTTTATCTCTCATTTTACTTGTTCTAGTTTCGCAAAATTCAGACCATCCAATCACTGCCTCAAACTTTTTTTTGGTATAACCTTTTTCTGTTATGACCTCTTAACTCTGCTGTCCATCTTGTTTTTATAGCATACATCTTCTCTGACATTTGCTTTTTATTGTTCTTTCTGAATAAGTTCCATACTTACTTGATTTTCAAATTAAAGTTGATCTTCCAGCCCTGAAAATGATTAAATTTGAATTTAAAATGTGGATATTTAGTTACTGTGATTATCTATGTAAGAGGTTTTACATTCAGGTTTATAAAAAAACTTGCAAACAAAGGCATGATTTTTTAACAGTTCTGCAACCTTAGTATCTTCTGATTTTTTCCTTGCTTTATTTTAGTGGCAGAACAGATATTAACTCCCAGCCCAGTGTTATATCATCTCTGGAGACCATAAAAAATAGGAGATGCAGACTTACACACACAGACACACACATTTCATATTCCCATCACAGAACATTTACATATGATCTTTAATCAAAATATTTTACCACTGTGAACAAGTGACAGCAACATCATGAACACATTATTTAATGAGTAAAATGTGGACACAAGCAACACAGGGATCTGTCTTGGAATATAGACAGGGAAGGAGATTAAAAAGTATTATTATTGATGGATGTTTTACTGTAGTGAATTCAAGTTTTACAGAATTAAAATATGATACCCATACTCAATCTGAGCGATTCCTGTTGGGTTAGTTCTGCTCTTGGAAAACCAGAAAGACCCAAGTAATTTACTTCCTCATGATGGACTTACATTCACTAAGCTCAGGTGTTCTTCCCACAGAGATCAGCATGAAGCCATACAGGTAAGCACAGCTGGGAAAACACAAACTACCCTGAGAAAGGTCTGCTCCTCCTGTGCTGCTGGGATCATCAGTGTGAGCCCCAGGATGGGGTCTCAGTAATATTTAGAGCTGGTATTCATCCACAAATAGGGGATGGAGAAAGTGGACCTTGCTCATGTCCTTGGAAGTCAGAGTGTGTTGTGTAAGCAGTCACCACATCTGTGAGAGCAGCAAATTAGGAAAAAAAACAGGGACTGAGAGTTGTGCATGTAAGTTACCTGGAGCAGTAATTGGAAATAAACAGCTCAACTATGGAGTCAGTGATCTCTTGGTAAGAGAGGAGTCACATCTCAGGCACATATCTCAGCTTCCTATCAAGGACACCTGGATCCAACAACAATTTTTTCTCAATTTCTTATTTGCCAATAAAGTGACTTCATGACACATATGTGGCCTTTTTCATCTCTTCCTGTGCTCATGTTCAAGAAAAGCAGTTTGGAGTCTGTCACAACCTGAAAGGAGCTGATTTTTGTCTTTCATGTTGGAAATAAGTACACGCAACATTGACAGTATTTCTGCTCTACTTTGTCTAGATATAAATCTGGCCTTGGAAAAAGCTAGAGCGCTTCAAAAATATCTTGGATCTCTGTGGAGACCAAACAAAAAAAGGAAGAGTGATTTATGCCTCGTTAATTTGTAGAGCACCTTTCACATTTGGCTGAATTTTGAAAACACATGTTTGTGGCTTTTTCCTGAGGTCTGGTGGCACCAGTCTAGTGAGCCTGGCATTTCTTCTGCTAACACAAACCAATAGTGAAGACACATGAGATTACAGGACAGTTTCCACACCTTTACAGTTTCCAATGACTCTTTCCTGACCTCTCTGTCCTATAATGGTCTCACTTAGGGAGTAAGGCAGCAGGTAGTAAGGATGGCCAGAAGGGAATGAGGTTCACTTGAACTCGACTTGTCTGTCTGAAGGACAGGCATCGAGCCAAAGTTCTTACTGTAGATTGCACTATTTTCCTCTCAAGTGTCTCTCTCTCCTGCTCTCTCCAGCTGCAACAGAGGCTTCTCTTGCTGACTTTTCCTCTGCCCACTTCCCTGAGCTCCTATGTTCCAAGTGAGATTGAAAGAGGAAGTGCTGAAACAGCAGCGTGCTTTTCTCACAGTGTTTCTGGATGAAGCGGAAGCCCAGAACACTGGAAATCTGTCCTGTTTTGCACTCTGTAAACAGCTTCTATAGCAACATAGCCAGGACCGGACAAGTTATGCATATGAGCATAAACTTGTAGACATCAAGGACTCCATGATTTATACAAACTGTATTATATTTTACCTCTGTCTCTCAATTTTATAAACCATGTTTGTCTTCTGAATGAAAAATATTAAAAGGGAATAAATCACAATCTACAATCACATCTTTCTTTTTGTTTAAAGTAGGAAGAAGACCTGTCGGTTTTTTCCTACCAAAACACACTTTGACATCCCTGAACTCAGACCTAAAAATTGTGCACCTTTTTTTTAATTTTTTGGTGCAAATAAGCATAGCCAGGTTATTGCCAAGGCACAAAGAGCACGGCACAAAGAATTACAAGCTCCAATCTTTTATTTATATAATGCTCTTACCTCTGAGTTATTTTTTTTTTCCAGAAGTGCCATATTACTGATCCTAGAATCATGCAATCATAGAATATGCTGAGTTGGAAGGGACCCACAAGGATCATTGAAGTCCAACTCCTGGCCCTGTACAGGAAACCCCAAGAATCACACTATGTACCTGAGAGCATTGTCCAAACACCTCTTGAGCTCCATCAGGTTGGTGCTGTGACCACTTCCCTGAGGAGCCTGTTCCAGTGCTCAGCCACTCTCTGGGTGAAGAACCTTTTCCTGATATCCAACCTAAACCTCCCCTGACACAGCTTCAGGCCATTCCCTCAGGTGCTGTGACTGGTCACTAGAAAAGAGATCAGAGTCTGCCCCTCCTCTTCCCCTCACAAGGAAGTTGTAGACTGTAATAAGGTCTCCCGTCAGTCTCTTCTTCTCCAGGCTGAAGAGACCAAGTGACCTCAGCCACTCCTCATACGGCTTCTCCTGAAGGCCCTTCACCATCTTTGTGGCCTTCCTCTCTAATAATTTTATATCTTGCTTACATTGTGGCACCCAAACCTGCCCCCAGCACTCGAGGTGAGGCTGCCCCAGTGCAGAGCAGAGGGGACAATCCCCTCCCTTGCCCAGCTGGTGATGCTGTGCCTGATGCCCCCCAGGACACAGATGGCCCTCCTGGCTGCCAGGGCACTGCTGACTCCTGTGCAACTTGCCATTGACCAGAGCTCCCAGGTCCCTTTCCCTGGCACTGCTCTCCAGCATCTCATTCCCCAGTCTGTCCATATATCCAGGGCTGCCCCATGCTAGGTGCAAAATCCAGCACTTTTTGTTAAACTTCATATGGTTGGTGATTACCAGCCCTCTAATTTGTTGGGTTCTCTCTGCAGGGCCTCTCTGCCTTTGAGGGCGTCACTGGTTCCTCCCAAATTAGTGTCTTTGGCACACTTACCTTCCAGTCCTTCATCAAAGTCCTTCATGAAGACATTGAAGGGCACTGGACCTAAAATGGAGCCCTGTGGAACCCCACTAGCAACCAGTCACCAGTCTGATGTAGCCCCATTTACTGTAACTCTTTGCACCCTACCTGTGAGCCAGTCACTCACCAATTGCATGATGTATTTATCCAACTGCATGCTGGCTAGACATTTTGTCCATGTTTTTCAATTTGCAGTCTCAGATCTTCATTATTTCCTGCTTAACTACCATTTTATGAAAAAAATACTCATATCAGGCCACACTTTCTTTGACCCTGTGTTACGTTGATGTTTCACGAAACATATTTTTGTGACTGATGTTAATACCCATATGTCCTTTATTCACTTAGGAAGATAGTTTCCAGCCTTAGCAGTTCCATAGAGTTGTGCCACGCTTTCTTCATAAGCCATGGCAGCTTTAGTCCTGCAGTCCAGTATTTACAATACAAACTTAATTGTCTTTATTAGCTATTATATTTTTCTTAACAAATTAACATTTGAAAGGCTTGGTAATTTTATTTACAGGGTCTGTTGTGGGAAAAACAACATCCAACAAATAACTGAATTCCTCAAGCTCAATGCAATCATAATTGCTTGATACAAGGTACAGATTGCCTTTGTGTTTTCCTAAATGGGATTAATGCTCAGAGGATTCAGTAACTCCTCATTAGCAGGCAAAATGATTGAGTGCAACTGACTTCCAAATAATGGCTTTGGTCAGATTATGAGTGTGCCAGAGAAACATACACCCTAAATGACTGAAATAGTCCTTTCAGATTGCCCTTATGTGCAGACCACGGATTTGAAGGGATAATAGAGTCTCAGCTAGCATAATTGCAAAGTATTTTCTTACTATCTCTGGCTAAATATCTATGTGGGCTAAGCAGAAAAGCAAAATTTGAATTTCATTTCCTGTCACTGCAGAAGAAATCTGTAATACTGTGGCAATTATCACAAAAGAGAGATCCTAGAGGCAGACATGCTTTTGTGGCCGGAGCAGACCTGTTCACAAGAGCAACAGCTTGTAATGTATTTTAGAATTGCTATGGAAAGGGAAGGAAAAAAAAAAATCATTTTGCACTTAAAAGGATTCATGCTGTTATTTGTTTCTTAGTGCTTTGAGCATTTTATGTCTACATGTTGAAGGAAACCTGAGTTCTATGCTTTGATAAGGCATTATGCACATCCATTATATAAAAATGTGGTGGAGTCAAACAAGGATTTGGCACTGTGTCCCTGATTTCTTTTTTTTTTTTTTTCACCAGTGATTAATGATGTTGCCAGGTGTCTGATGCCAGGATTTTGTTCAGTTTCAAACCTCTGGCCAACTCTCAGACTCAACAGTTTGAAAGCTTCCAGAAAGCTGACTGAAGAGATCTTAGGTGAGCCTCTCAGAGCAAATGACCATGGCATTAAGTGCATGATCCAGCTCCCACTGAAGGCAATGAAAGTCCTATCATGGACAACAAATGAGGCCAGATCAGGCTACTGTAATAGGTTTACTTCCACTTCTTAGCTGTAACAAACATACAGAGATCTCTAAAACCAAAATCTTAACAGCAAGAAAAATTCACCTATTCCAAATTATAACTAGAATATAAATGTAAAACAATTTCTTCAGTGTAATAGTGTTGATCTTATTAAACTAAAGGCCATTATTTACCTTAGAAATGTGCTGCCGAATTTTGCTTTCTTTGCTCAAGATGCCATTATTCTAAAAAATAAAGAGGGGGATAGGCCTGTGGGGGTGGGTATATCCTCTGCACACCACACTGTGTATCTAACCAACCCACTCTGAGAGAGTCCTATGACCTCAACTGCACCAAGGATATGCAGGAAATACATTTCTTGCTCACACAGGTCTATATTTTAAGTACTGCTACACTGTAATTGAAGTGCTTGTTTTTTATGCTCTGGTGGTTTCCAGCTGCAGAATGGAAATAAGTCAGGCACTTCAAGGGGGTGAAATTATTTACTCAGCATCTTCTAACTTATTGATATAGCTCAAAAGATAAGTGATGATAATAAGCAAAGATATTGCATAAACAGCTTTAAAGCATTTCTTCTGAATGCACTGTGTGGTTAGACTAGATAACGTATCTAGTTGCAGGCAGCTATGTACTCCAAGAAATTTTAATAGGTCAAAAATTAAAGGGCAAAAATAGAAAGCTATAAAATTAAGCCTAAGCAAGAACACTTCCTATTTGAATAGACACTTCATCAAAAATCTATAAGATTCAGATCAACTGAACCAGCAGAAAAGCAGGGAGCTATGTCTGGAGAAAGGAGAAACTGTCTTAAAAAATCAGAAAAAATATCACCCCCTACCTTCACCTCTGAAAAAGATCTCAGATGGAAAACTGGTTCCTTATGTCTCACATGATTCAAAAATATTCTCTTGATGTCATCCATAGGCACAAAAGTTAACAGAGTGTAAATCTGTTGCACACAACTGATTTGTCTCTCATAACAGAGAGGAAAAGCCCTAAAACATGCAACTATTGGGTGTTAAATTCTTTCTTGTCACATGTGACTTTCAGATTTGTCTAGTTTCTCGTTTTATTCACTGTTGCAAAGTAAAGAGCTAACTGAGGGAGCGGGTAGTATCATCCAGCAGCATTACTACTGAGACAAGTAAAAAGAAACCCATCAAATGAAATTTCTATTTAGTCTTCTCTGCTCTTGGTAGTAGGATGTAGGATTTGTAATTAGCACTCCCATGTGAAGGGTTGGCTTTTCTTCTTCCATGCTGGGGGATACAGGAAAGGTGCATCTCTCCAGAGAGAGCTGCATCAGTGTACCCAGCACATGGAACATGGTCTCCAATGGGAGCTGTTCCTCAGCGAGGTGCAGGGCAGACTTCCTCAGGGTTTATGAGGTTAGGCAAATGAGTTAATACTTTGCCTCTGTTTTGAATGGAGATATATTTTCATTTACCTAGGAATGTCATAACTACCTGTGAATTTTAAAATCTGGTTGACATAGTTTCAAATACTATTTCGATCTAAGTTATTGGGTGGGTTCTTTCAGAAATTTAGAATCAGATAGAAATTTTTCAATTGAATGGAATTTTTTAATCTCCTTTGTAAATTATCTACTTTTCTGGTTTGATTTGAAATGCCAGTTAAACAGAATAATAGTCCAAGTGGAAAGAAGAGAGGGGAAAACAAAAGGAAAAAGGCAAATAATCAGTTCAGTATCAAAGAACACTTATCACTGTGTTGGCAACTTGTGAGACTTTTCATCAAAATAATCCAGTCTGTCACTACACTTTGCCCTGTTTTTCACATGTGCAAAAAATGTCCTTCAAGAGCACTTAAGATGATGAAATTCTCTCTTCTACACTCAATAACTTTCTGGAATAACAGGGGATTTCAGTTAAAGGAAAAACATTTTTTCTTGTTCAATATCTTACTAATATTTTACAGTGACAGAATAGTTTATTAAATCATGACTGGCAACTAAATTTTGACTGGCAATCGTAATACTTTTGTAAATACTTGCTCTTCATTTTTACTCAAAAGCTAAGGAATTTATATCTGAACCACGTATGATGTTATCTGACAAATTTTTCTGGAATATTTTTTAAAGTGTGGGTGGTAATGACGATTAATGCAAAAGACACAAACAGCCTTCTCAAGGTTTTTCTCTCATAGATTTAAGACTTTCATGTCCAAACATGTCCACTGATGGGAAAACAGCAATTTATGCTGGGCTATACCAGAACACAGCTACACAAGTTCTGTAGACTTGTACGTGTTGCCCTAAGCCAGCGACCATGGGGGAATCACTGGGAATACCAGATGTGAAGAGTGGGTATGAATTCCAGTGCCTGCTGCACAAAGCTGCATTAAAGTAGGTTACACTGTGAAGTTGTTCCAGGACTTAGGAAGAACATGTTGGTCACAGGCACAGACAAAGGCAGGGCTGGAAAATACAATTAATATGCCAGTCAGCCGTAAAGTGCCAGAATAAGACTGTAGGGTGAGCAGGCATGGATGGTCATGTCCTTTGGAGTCCCAATCCCTGTTGCCTAGGGCATGATGCCTGGGTCTGGCCACTGTGCCTGGGGTTCTTCCTCAAGGAAACCGAGGTGCAGAGCAGGAAGGCTGGTGCACTCACCCACACCTGCCACTGTGGATTATGTCCAGGTCCCAAACCCCACACACAGCATAAGAAGACACCATATTTTTACAGAACAGAGAAAATTTATTCCCTGTTGTCTTGAGACTAGAGAAGTGAAAAGTGCACTAAAGGTTTACCCATACCTATGAAAAGCATGAGTTTAATGGGAGCTGAAAGCTTTCAACATCTTCCCAGAGGCAAGTATAAAATGCTGGTTTAGAATGCTTGGCAGAATTTGCCCAAATATAAATAAATGTGACAGTGGAGGGAACTCTGTTTACTAGTTAAGATGGCCTTGTGCCTAGACTAGTCAGGCTGAGCCCTGACCTCTGAGCCATCCAGACCATTAACCTCCTGACCCACACTCTGACAGCTCCTTCTCCCACCTCTGTGCCTGCCAACTCCTGTGCAATGCAGAAGCTGAGCTTCCTCCTCAGCAAGGCAGTTTGGGGGCCCACCCAGCACATCCAGCTCCTGCAGTCTGAACAGCACCACGATGGTGAACGCCTCTCACTAAGTGCCAAAGTATTTGAGCACCCTAGGACTGTTCCCACAGGGAAAAAGCATGGCTTGGCCCTTTAATGCAATACAGGGAGAGTACTCACATAACAGGAGCCCAGCAATTATTAGCACTGATTCTAGCTAAGCCCACTGGCTCAGTCATCTGCCCAGCAAAGAGCCAAAGACTCATCAGGACCAGTGTCTGGAGTCAGGATGAACTATAGATGTGTACAGATATGAAAAGGAACTGGGCTTTGTCAAGGATAAACATCTGGGCTATGCGGTGGGTATGCAGCAGATTTACATTTTCTGTTGGTTGGGACTGGTAGGGTGCACTGAATTATACAGAAACAATTCTATTTCCCAGATCCTTTCTCACAGTTCTACCAGCAATATTGTTCGTTATTATTAAAACAACTCACAGGATAGTGGGGATAATGCACTTACTCATCTAATCTGACATACTGTATAATAAGAAATGAATCAAATTTTACATAGTCATTAACCGATGGCCACCTCCCCTCCCAGCTTGAGCAAGACAGTCCTGACTTTGGTGGGAAATATCTTCAGGGCAGAGGCTGAAGGAACAAATATTTAAATGCTGCAAACATGTAAAGCAAGTGATAGTAAGCACCACAGGTACCTTGGCTCTCTACTTAGTGAGACACTACTTTAGAGACAATAGACTGAATTTTGTTCAGGACCTTTATGTTTAAAAAGGCAAAAAAACCCCAAATTTAAAGTCATCATTTCCGATTGAGCAAAGCCAGGCAGAAAGCCACTTGGGATCTTCTGACAAGCATCTGGAGTCACCCCTCTCACAAGTGACTACAGAAAAATTTAGGGAAATAAAACAGTTTCAGTGCAAGTTCATCTTCAAGAATCACTGGCTCTATCCACATATTTGAAATCTCCCAGCAGGAATCCACTGTGAACAGTACTCTCAAGCCATAATTCTAAATCCCTACCCTGTCTTACTGGTATTAGTACTAAATTTTTTTCCAAAAGAGATTATTATCTTCATCATATGAACCACAGACATCTCTCATGGTACAGACTGCTTTCTGTTTCACCCAAAATCTCATTGTCGCTACACCTTATCACACAGTGCCCAGCTGTAATAATGTATTGTCTGTTCTTAATATATATGTCCTTTTTTATATTTTTGGACTGTTTTCTCTCCTTGCTTACTAGACAGACAACTGAAGAGCTCATGTAGCAAGGACCAATCTAATACAGGATTTTTAACACTGTCATGCTAAAATATCTTAGCAATAAAAAAATATTTTTTATTTCTCCCAAATACTGATGGTACAAAAATGTTTAAAAACATATTCTGAAAATGATTTTGTTAGAGAAATACAATTTGCACTGTGTTTTGCATATTGCATGTTGTTCAAGGTGTAGTACTGAGCAGACTAACCTGATTGTTCCAGCTTTTTCTGACCTGTACAATATAGGAACTTGAAACCCTCATAACCCTGAGCTTCAGAAAAATACTATAATATTTAGCAAAACTTCAAATAACAAAATCTTTTGTAACGACTCAATTCATCTGTAATGATCAATAGTGTAAACTTTTAATGTTTTAGTTTAAAGCTGTTAGCCTTTAAATCCCCCCAATTTTTCAGCTGAATAAAGGTTGAGACGAATCATTTGAAATCTGATTGCTTAGCTATACCCTAGGCAGCAAACCAAATTTGTTTAACACTAATTTTATTACAGTCTTGACAATTTTGGTCATCAAAGTTTGCTTCAATAATCATGTTACCTTTATATCAGAACAGATGCTTCTAATTTTAGGACTAAAGTCCTCAGATGAAGTCTTTACTCCAATGAAATCTTTATTCAGACAAAACTCCAATTTGTTCCTTTAAACATGAGCCAGCATACTTTGTGAGAGCTGTGAAGGAGGACTAGAGACTGAGCTAGCATTCTACACTGGAGTTTTTCCTGCTTGCCGATGGATGACATCTGCTATCTAAACAGAAGATTCAGTAGTAGTTTTTAAATATCTGGGGAAAAAAAGGTAACAATTTGAGGGGTGGGATTCATTTTTTACTATAAATTCTCAGAGTAATGTGTTAGCATGGAAAGCCTGAAGAGTACTTTCAACTTCTTCCTTGATTGCCACTTTAGTTGCATATCTCATGGTTGCAGAGAAGACAAGTTAAGATTTGGATGGGGATAATCTAACAGGAAACAATAAAGATGTCATTCTAGCGAGACAGATTCATATTTGCAGAAAGTCAGAAGGAATACCATAAACAGTGCAATCTTCACCAAGTTCTCAAATTTTCCATGAAAATGCACCAACATCAATAATAGTTTTCTCTCAATCACAAGAATCAATTGCTCAGGCTTATACTTTGATATTACAGCTGAGTTATACACAGCTTTATGTTGTATATTAAAAGTTAATTTGGACATAGTTGGAGACTGAGAAAGGATATCTGCTGGAACCCTCTGCCCCCTGGTACATTCACATAGGCATGATCACCTCAAAATATTACAAATATAGCAAAGTCAAGAACTACAAAATATGGAAAAACTACAGATAATCTTAATCTGTATTTGGGGAAACCACTTCATGAACAATAGCATAGAAATCCGACAGCATAAATAATTTGCTCTTCCATAAAAAGTTTGCATACTTTAGAGTGATGAAGGCGGCTTCATGTGCTGAACAGTGAATGAAATGCTAACAGTGGTCTTCCAAGAGAGGTTTTGTGCACGTACCAAGTTGAGAACATTCTCTGGTGAGGTAGAACTCCTGTACGAAGAGCAGTGTATCAGCTAATAGATAAAATAAATCAAAGCAATTTCCCTCTTTCAATGCTGCCTTATCATGAGTTGGATATAATATGATAGTTTCAGAAATTATGTTGACCAGGATTATTGCATAACCCATGTCTGCCTCGAGATGAGTGAATTCTATTGAATCAAGATTATGCTTGGTTTGATTTTATCTCCACAACATATGGTTCTCAATCCAGGTCTGTCTGTATTTTAACTCCTACACCTGATTGCTATGGGATCCACCTACCATGTACCTTTCTTAGATAAAAGTTTTCTGCAGTTAAGCCTTTTTAGTTTTTCCATTCAGGTATGACAGGTCAATACCACAAGATATTGTTTCAAAAAATCACATTAAATGTGAAATCATACAAGAATAATAAGAGAGACCTTTGGGGATATGTGTATATATATATATGGGGCTAAAAAAATTCAGTTTTTGACTTAAAGTGAAAAATAACTAATTTCCTGAAATCTGTGATGTTCTGTTACAGTCTTTATCTCACCACTCTTGTTCATTTCCAAGAACAGATATTAGACATTGTTTGATATGATAAGTCTGATATGAATCATCTTCAAGAAAAGCTGTGGCACCAAACTGACTGCGCCCTTTACATGATCTGGCATACAAATAAGCCTGCTGCCATAAATTTGAATTATATCACAGGAAATACCAAATTTATCCTCTTACCTACTAGTAAAACCAAAAAACTTATCTGGATTATTTGCCCTGAAGTGATTGAGGCATGACAAGTTTTAATTATGTGTTTTATCCTGGACCTGCTCCACCAAGAAAAGCTAGCAGGCAAGAAAAGGCACTTTCTGGGGAGTTACATTCTTAAGAAGCTGTAGTGCAATGCAGTTAGACACACTTTTTGTCTCATGAAGAAGTTAATCAATGCTTGTCCCTGTGTGTGCATCAACTGTCACACTTAGGGTTCAACTGATGGCTGATCAACACCTATTCCTAGGACCAAACAGGCAGTGAAAATTCTGGAAAGCTATTTGAAACAGTGTAGACATCAGAATAGGTGTCAAAGAAAGGTTTCACATTTTATTTGCTAGCAGCAAGTGCCTTCAAAATAGGGAAGAGTCAGAAAGATTCAAAAGGCAGCTTTTTATTACAACACTGTATGTCAAATGAAGTTTTACACAGATTTTTATTAATAAGAGGTTGGTTATGAGATTATACTGCAGCAAGCTGAGTGCTGTACTTCATGTGAGAATGACTTTTAAAAGAAGGTGAGGGAAAAAAAGGCTGATAGGGAGCTTCTGAATCCAGCAGCCAAAGAAAGGCAAGGCTGTCCCTGGCATGTGCCCAGGTCCAGTGAGGACAGTAGGCACACACAGACACTGCACCACATGTATCTACCTAGCCAGACACAGAGATCAGCACAGGCAGGCACCTCAGCATGCACAGCAGCCTCATGCTGTTCACCTCCCTGGCACACCAGGAGGAAGGTCTGTTAACAGAATGTGCGTATGTACAGGGGAAATCCCTGCAGCAGCTGTCCAGCCCAGACACTTGGTCTGCACAGAAGCTGTCCATGGATCCCAGTCACCCCAGGTGCTGGCACAGAGACACAAAAGCCGGGGTTAGAGCCCTCTTGCACATGCCAACACACAGGTCTCAGTCAGCGCCAGACACCACAAGGTCTCCAGCAGTGGCTCTGGACCTCCCGGTCCCCATGTAGCCAACTCCTCTGGCGGTCTCACACACAGTGGCACACATATCTTATGTTTGCTTTGGAATCTGGCTCCTAAGACAGTTATTCAACTTGCTGGCTACTCCAGTTTGATATCTGCTAGCTATCAAACACTGTACACTCTCACTCAGTGTGACTGCTGGCTCCACAGTCATGTGGTTCACTTGACCATGGCCCAGCTTCAGCTACTGTCATGCAGACCTCCCAACACACATGCACACAGCAGGCAGTCCCCTCACAAAGGAAAATAGTTAGAAATTGAGTTAATAATAAGGTAGGACACAATGAGCTGGTCAAGAGCAGGGGATGGCCAGAAAATCTGGATGACCATCAGCTTCGTTACCTACAACCAGCCGTGACTATTTTCCCAGACATTTCTTCCTCCCCAGACTTCCTTTATCCCTCTCCTTAACTCCCCTAAACCTCCCATAGTACATCTTGTGTGATCCCAAAATACTCTTCCCCTGGCTCCTGTAATATATCCCATACTCCTAGGCAGCATCCCCCTCAGTCCAGAGTGGTCTCGGGAGCAGCCATCACCAGTGTTGGGTGTCATCCCTGGCACATGGGGCTGAAGGCACTGCTGAGACAGCCCTGGGAGAGACCATGTTCCTTTCTCTGACTGAGTTCTCCTGCCTGCCATCTTGTCCCTGGGCTCCTTTGTGCCTGTAGAGATGTGATTTTTATCACATAACCTAGAAAAGGAGTTCTATCAGACTTGGTCTATCAGTTGTATCTGATCATGCAGTTTTGCAGCTGAGACACGAGGGGACCCTGTTAATAATTCCTAGGAACTGAGGGCAAACACTCACCTAGCTAGACTATGCCAAGTCCCTGAAGTCAGCCTTTACAAAGCAACTGGAATATTACAGTCAAAAAATTCACCAGTTCAGACTGAATCTTGAAAGGTCCTCTGTCATTGTGAACACCATGAGGAATCAAATATACCACAAGAGACCTGAGGCAAAAATCTCCAAGGCCACGTTCTCAGTACAAGGAGTCCCACAAATTAGAGCAAAAGCAGACAGCAAGATGATGTGATGTTTGAAAATAAGTACAAGAGGCTCCATGGTTTATATCTCTGTGCCTGAGTTTGCACTACCATTCAAGTGTGCAAAACTTGGGTAAATACAAAAGGCATCAGAGTTGCTTGGTCAGGGCAATTATACCTATAATAAACAGCAAGATTGCATCAGGAGACTACCAAACTACTCTTTTGCCTGAAAGCAGAAGAGATTGAATTAGTTTTGGTAAAGATCTGTAGGTCACTGTTGCAAAGACCTGCAAATTTGGATTAGAACACTGGGAATCAAGAATACCTCACTGCTCTAAAGCCTAAATAGCTCAAACACATTAGCCATTGTTGCTGGTTCCCAGAATAACCCCCTGCTGCCTAGGCCACAGAGATGATAATAACTCTCTGCCCTCTGCAGTGAGCATCACATGCAGCAGATATTACATGCCTCCAGCCTCCCACTCCATGCCCTTAATGTGGAGGCAAAAGCAGTAAATAGTTTTGGCTGCTTTGTCTCAGGCCGTTTGCAAATGCAGACGAAGGTATTGCCTGTTGGTGTCCAATGGCCCTTCCACATCTCCTTGCAATGGCATTCACGGACAGTTGTTCCCAGACAGCTCTGCTGGGCCACACTGGTCTGGGTCATAGAGATCTTGTAAGTATTTAAATTCCCTTGTATGGCAACATCCACTGCTAGTTAATAAACCCTTTATATTTTTTGAGAGAAAAGAAGGTGGAGGGAGGAGTACCTTCGGGAGGCTCTGATGCTCGGAGCCATGTGTATGACACACCTGAGTCTTTGCTATACGCTAACATTCAGGCTGTGGAAAATGTGAGGCTACTGCATTTTGCAGTACCTCTCTTCCCCCATATCCCTATCCTCCAACAGGCTCCTCAGTTGCCCAAACAGCATGTGACATGCCTTGGCACCCCCACAGCCTCCGACCCCATGGTTGCACCCCATGGATGACCAGGGACAACTTTCTGGGGCTGGTGCATGCCCAGGTATTGCTGCAGAGTGGGAAGACAGCCAAGGCACATACCTGGGAGGAGCTGAGTCACAGAGAGAGAGACTCCTTGGCTCCAAGGTGCTGCTGAACAACACACGTTGTGACCTTAACCACCTTTCAAAATGGTCCTCGGCCCTTTTACACTATAAACGTAACAGTATTCCATTGGTTTTTCCATGTGTCCACCTACAAATCAGTCACAGTAAAAGCAGTGGGGAAAAGCTCTCAGTTACTTTGGCCAGTGACATATATCAGAAGGAAAATTAATATTCCTTCTGTATCCTCTATTTATGAAGCAACTTTACCATTTGCATAGAGCCTCCTGAGGAAGAAGAGATTCCTCCAAATGGCAATGGATGAAAAAGGAAGGGATAAAACTGGATTTTTTTTTTTCTCCAGGAAATGTGTAATTTCAATAAAATTGTTACACAAAATATTTCAGTATCATTAGTGCTGGGAAAAAAAGAAATCTCTTCTGTTTTCAAAGTAACCCCCAGTTCTGTTATTCTGGGGGGTTTTCATGTAAATTATTGTAAAATACTGCTACTGTTGTGAATTTGTCTTTCTGGCTGCGCTGGGAGATGTCAGCTTGGGGCCACCAGAGTAGCTCCTCTGTTTGGAGTGCATTACTCTCCATCTTGCTAAAGGATTTTCCATTATTGTAAGGTACATTTGTGTTACAGTTAAAGCATTTCTACCCTGAGGTAGTGTCAGAACGTCATTGCCCAGAAATGCAGCCAAGACACAGTGATGGTCTTGTTAAATGCTGAATAAAAGTTGTTAATATGCTAGAGTGCTGCCTAGGGAAGGGGAAAGAGCTGCACCATCTTGTACCCACTGTGCAGTGCACACTGCACTGTCAGCAAACTCTCTCCTTGCTGTACTGCTCAGCTCTGCCTTCAGTAGTGCCTTTGTGTGCCCTGAAAATCTTTTAGCCATGAGGTGTAAAAAGGTTCTGATGATTTAGACTCAGTATGATCTTTTGTTTTAAATGGTCAAACGTTCCAGGAGCATTTTCTGAGAGCATCTGGAAGTATTTTTAAAAGGTAACTCACAGCACAAAATATTTAGGTTCCCCTTTGGTTAAAATACTAGAAAGTACATCCCAAAGTGCTTCCACTCATGAAACACACATGAAAAAAATGTAGTAATAACGCAAGAAACTGTACAAGAAACTTTTCGTGCCTGTATACCTCCTCTTTGAGCAGGGGACATGAAGTGGTCACGAGCTTTACAATTTCACAGGTCCCTCAGATCCACAAAGAAGGGTGTAAGAGTTCCCCAGGAGAGTTTTCTTCCTTGATTGTTGCTTCTTTCTCAAAAATGTATGCCGAGATTTACTAGTGATCAGTAATCACATCTAAGTCACTACAGAAGGTTGTCAACTTCACTCGTACAATTCCAGTCCCTTATGCTGACATCAAAAACAAGAACTTCAGTCACATGATCTATAGAGGCATGGATACTGTGAACCACTGACCAGGGGTAAGGTCTTCTGGATCTGTGAAGTGGAAGAAACAGTGGTGAATAGGAGCACGTGAAAGCCCCAGGGAGAACTGGCACTCTGCTGCTGACACACAGAAAGACACCGCACCTGCCTCGGGGAACCTCTGGCCCCAGAGAGCAGTGGTGCTAAACTTCAGCTGCCAGAAAGCAGAGAGAAAGTAAATGCAAGGTTTAATGTTTGCAAAGCCATTGATAAACACTATCTTTCTGCATAAGAGTAAACCACAGGCAATTTAAAATTCTGTACTGCAAGAGATGCGAGAGGATTTTCACAGCCTCATTCAGCGACTCTCTTCCCGCTCTCCCAGCTCATGAGCTGTATTACAGAAAAACAGTTTCTGTATTTACACTATGATTTATATCCTTGCTAAGTATTCCCTGCTAGCCATCTTAGCTTACAAAGTACTGAATTAAACAGATCTGAGGTTTGATTGACTGTGGCTGTTCTTATGATGCCTTCTCACCCAATTTGTATCACCTGCTCAAAAGACAAGGGTCACCTCTTCCCGGGTCCTGCATTTGACACATTGTCTGCCCTTGCTAAGTAGTATTAACTGGCCTGACAGTATAGCAGAACTTTGGCCCCACGTTTTCACAGAGCAGAACACAAAAAATTAGAGCAAAGCCTTGTGAAATCAAGATGACAGCTCCTATAAAATCCCAGCTCTCAGAAAGCACAGTAGTATTTCCTGACCCTCAGAAACCCATGACAATGGTATTAAACTAAATATTTTAGCACTACCTCTATTTAGTTTGGTTTTCAGTTTTTCTGTTACAGTACCCATGGCGATGCATCCATTTGGTGATGAATTCCCAGCACAAGTTTAGCATGTTTCCAGTAGTTTTAAGATTACTCTGAGCTGGCAAAACACACGGCCAAAAGTACCTTTTGGGGAGATGGACCGAAATGCAGAGGCTCATTTCTTTGTATTCATTCATTTAGAATGACATCTCCCTGCAGACCATCGTACTGACTGCAGCCTTACCTCGCCTGAAGCCTTGCGGGAAAGATACACAAAAATCCCTCCGACGTCCAGATGGTGCATTGAGAGGCTGGAGTGAGGAGAAGCTCCGGAGTTCCCTGCCTGCACGGAAGCAGCCAGAGCCACTTCCAAAAGCTACACAAAAGAGCCTCTGTCTCTGCTGATGAGAGATCCTTTTGAAGCTTAGGAGCCGTGACTGGCAGCATTTCATATCTGGCCATCTTTAGGTTTGGAGCCATGAAGAATGGGAAAGAAGAAAAAGATGGGAAAGGAGAGAGCAGGGCAGAAAAAAGGTAGGATCAGCTCAGAACAACTCTGGCTAAGAGCCTGTCACAGCAACATACATTTTGCATTACCTCATGTATGATATTTTTTGCTTTCAGGCTTTCTTATCAACATGGAAATTTCCAGTTTATTTTTGACCTTTTCAACAGAAAGTGGGCAATTTCTCTCAGCTAAGAAGACATGTTATAGTTCGCTATTAAGAAACACAAAACTTCCTCAATGTAAAGGTACATTGTAAAAAATAATAAGCCTAAACCAAGAGCATGCAGTTTCATTTTAAAGAATGCATGCATTCCTGCTTTCTGTAGGAGATTACAGGGAAGTCTTTACACAAAAAAATTCCACTTACATGCAAATAAACTGATTATGTTTGACTATGAATATTGCCAGGTTTAAAATACTCTAATTCACTTCTTAGCTCCTATTGTGGCATGGTTACAAAATATTTTTGCCTCTCTATGTCTTGCTTTTTCCACTTGTAAACCATACAATTTTCTTGTTGAAAACAAGAAAAATAGTGTAGCCAATTCTTGTACAGCAGTAAGCATTTTTTCCTTAAAGATGAAAAACATTCTAGAAGTTGAACTCCCAATGTTAACAGATCAGTTCTCTTATGATGTTTTTCTTCACAACTCTCAACTTCATTTTTCCCTGACATAGATAACAGAAAAACTTTGTTTATGTCTGATCAACTGTTCTTCTCGGTATTTTTATTATTCTACCTTATTCCATTAAATGCCATTTACTGTGGCTGCAGTGGAACAAAATCACTTAAAAAATAAATTAAGCTTTCATTTTCAGGTCTTTGAATATGAAAATATTCAACAATTCATTAAAATTTTTTATTTTGTTATTTTCTCTTCCTCTCTTTAAAATGCATAACCTAGTTCTTATGAGCAAAGAATCTTAATATTATATATTTCAGAGGGAAAATAAGTGCTAAGGAAAAGACTTTTTTGATTGGTTTTAAAAGGATTCAAGAAAATACTCTCTACAACTAAAATAGGATGGTCTGGGATTCACTCAGGCCAAAGCAAGAACAGTAGAGAAAGAGATAAACCTTAAGAACTTGTAATTCTGTCACAAGTTTTGAAATCTTAATCTTGCTTTTTTGGAAAGCATCAGTTTCTTTGAAGTATGCTTCCCAATGCTCTCAACACCTGCACTTTTGTCATAAACTTGTTGGACCTCAAAATTCTATTCATTACTTTACTATTATAGGCTGTCTTATGAAAAGTTGGGCACAGGGACTGCCTGGCCATCGTATCTGCATGCAACTCAAAGGTGATGTAAATGACCAGCCACCAAGCCCTGCTAGGGGCCTGCAATGCTTAAATACCCAAGCAATGAGCCCATGCAGGGCTCAGCTGCCCTCCACCTCATCCACATCCTGCTGGAGGGGTCCCAGGAGGCCACTGCCACTCTCCTCTGGCTATGAACCACCTTTCTTGGAGCTGCCTGTCCACTCCATCCTCCAAACAGCTGATGCTGGTCTGGCTTTGGAAAAAAAATGGGTGTGAGGAGAGGAACAGTAAGAAAGGTTGGTTATTCCTTGATTAGTGTTTTCATTTCACTCTAACACATGAACACCTCAAAACAAAGGAAAAAAAAAGAGACAAAAATATTTCAGCAATTTCCTCTTCCTCCTCCAGTTCAACACAGCAAAGTGAAATAAAACAACTTAGTGATTAATCTAATGGGTGAGGATATAGGGATTTTTATTTTACACACTTAAGTAGGTAACGATGAATGCTGACATTTTTCTTTAAGGTCTAAAATCTGCCCTTAAATAGCTAGGAGTGGCTGGGTGAAAGTCTGTTGTAGGAGAGGCATAGGAGACTGAATTACCACCCCTCTTAGCCTCAGGGAAAAAAAATAATAAAATATTTAAAGCCTATGAATATAATTTATTTGTGACTTGCCTACAACTATTGTGCTCACTGATTTCACTTAATCTGCGCTGGCAGAGTACGTCAGCCTGACAGAAGTGCTGCTGCATTACAGTGCACTGACTCCATTAAAATACTGCACAGCAGCTAAACTGGCGCAACCCTGCGCTCCTGAAATCCTCAGCTGGCCCCCATGACCCAGGAGAGAAGTCAGCCCCAGCAGAGGGAACGTGTAAGCAGGCTGCCCTCCACTGCACACCTGCGGGAGACTCCGTTTGTCAGAAAGAATCCCCAGCAGTTCCTCCTGCAAGGGGAGGCTCTTACCCTCCTGGGGTTATTGTGCCCCTGGGAGCAGCATCTGCCCCGAGCAGAGCCACTCTGGTTGCACTTTGGGTGTGCTCACACGAACACAACTTCTTGGTTGCGTTACAGTGATGAGACAAGTGAACAGGCAAAACACAGCAGCCATTGAAAGAGGACTTTACAGGGTTCAAACACACCCACTACTTCTCCCACAATTCACTTGATGAGGACAGAGAGCCATGACTGAAATCCAGCTCATCAGCACCAAGTCAAATATTTGCCATCTTTCCAGGTAGATCCCACCTGGCGTCCAGTCTGGCGCCAGCCAGACTTCTTGATGTTAGCTGATGAGACATCATAAAAACACAGAAACAGCAATTATCTCATATGCAAACAGGTAACTTATTAACATCTGCTTATTGCGTGTGACATAGCGTAACACGTCCTGTATTCTTCCTTAAATAAGCACACACAGGCACTGAGAGCTTTTGTTATCATTACAGTTGATAGTCAGGAACATTAGGGCATTCATCACCAGCTGATTGCATCCCACCCGGGAACCTCTGCTGGGAACACAAGGTGGGTGGCTCACCCCTCCTCTTCCTCTGGGACTTTGCTCTTCCTTCTCATGAGTATTTGAAATTCACATCATCATTACAAGGTTTTATTTTGCTTTTTTTTTTTTTCGTTTTTATGAGGAGTATTCTTTTTTATGCCTGGAGTCCTGTGGTACACTTGCCAGACTCTGTTACTCTGGTCAGACAGGAATTTCACCAGGACAGTTACAGCTCCCAGTTTCTGATGAAAATTTGGAAGGCAAAGACAATTCATTTCACTTAAACAGCCCAGGACGTTTCTCTTGGACTTACGACATTCATAAAAGAGGTATTGCTTTCTCTCATCTATCCTGTATCAAAATACAGCCTCGCTTTTATATAGTCATTTCAGTCAGAGCAGTTTACATTGCAGGAATTAATAATCCTTTTTTGAGGTGGGAAGCTCAGGGCAGAAAGGTCAAGGATATACTGACATGGCCAGGATAGCCAAGTTGGTGTGAGACATACAGCAGAGAAACGCAGGTCTACAGCACACAAGAGCTTTGCTCTGCAGCACAGCAGAGCTGCAACAGGGTCCCACTCCTGAAGGGCTCCTTTAGGATATTCCACAGAATAAATAAATACAATTTCCCACTAACACTCCAGGCATTTCCTGCTATTAAGCTGTTCTTCGGCTAGCATAGCAATGTCAAAAGATCAGTTTTAAAAATTTTAGCACCTAGAGCCACAATTAGGCTCAAAAAGATGTTGCTCAGATTCTCAGAGGCAAATAACACTTACAGCTTGCTTTCTCTTGGCTTGCCCAACTCCCTAGATAAAAGTTACATCCTTAGCAGATGTCACCCAAGTCAAAAAAGGTTGTTCTTTACTATAAATTCACATTACTCCTAGCATATGGGATTAAGAGCTGTGATAAAGAGCTTTGTGTCTGGCTGACAGAAGCATATTTTTTCGTCTGATCTGAGCAACATCTGACTTCTCTAGACCTCTCTCTTTTTCATCCAAGCACCTAATTGTCTTGGGAAAAATGACCTGTTATCAACTTAAACAAAACAACTGCTATCCAGAACAGACCGATAAAATAGAATTTATATGAGGAGCTGTGGGTTTATTGGCTATTGGTTTAAGCTGTTTGTCCTATTTTAGGAGAGTATAATTTGTATTAGGTTTTTCCCCCTGTTGAAATGACTACGAGCTCCATTGTCATAAATAAGGAACTGCATTGTTTAATGTGGCCATTAAAGAGGAGGTTTATAGATCACATGATCACAAGGGTTCACTTGGGTTTCATAGCAATTAGTAGACATGGATGTATAGCAGCAGTTCACAACATGCTCTTGTTTGACCTTTTTGCCCTACATTTTCGACCACTTTGAGACTGTTTTATGTAACTTCTCCAAAAACTAACCTTCACTGCCCTCTGCTGGCTGCACCATTTTCTCATTGCACAGCTTGTCACACTGTGCAGAAGACAGGATGTGCCGTGGTTTAACCCCAGCCAGCAGCTGAGCTCCGCGCAGCCACTCACTACCCTCTTCTACTTGGTGGGAAGGGCAGAAGAATCAAAATAAAAGAAGTAAAAACTTGGGGGTTGAGATAAGTCCAGTTTAATGATTGAAACAAAGATAATACAAGAATAAAAACACTGATAATGATATTGATAATAATAATGATAATGATAATGCAAGAGAGGGAGAGAAATGCAACCCGAGAAAGACAAGTACTGCACAAGACAATTGCTCACCACCCACTGACAGATGCACAGCCTGTCCCCAAGCAGCAGTCGGCTCCTCCCAGCCAACTCCTCCCAGTTTATATACTGGGCTTGACATTCCACAGCATGAATATCCCTTTAGCCAGTTCAAGCCAGCAGTCCTGGATATCGTTCTTCCCAACTTCTTGTACATCTGCTCACTGGCAGAGCATGGGAAACATCAAAGTCCTTGGCTGATGGTAAGCACTAATTAGCAACAACTATAACCATAGTGTGTTATCAACATTTTTCTCATACTGAACCCAAAAGAGAGCTGTGCCATCTACTAAGGAGAAAATTAACTCTGTCCCAGCTGAAATCAGGACAGATGTAGCTGGACAAGCTGCAAGGCACCTGAAGAAGGCTTCTAGATGTAGGACCTGTCTCAGGGACTGCCAGCTATGGTCTAGCTTTGCTGTCTACAGCAGCCATGGTACTGAGCTTAATGCATAGTTACCTATACCTATAATACAGCAAGCACACTACCACTTAGGGCAGAGACATTTTCTTAGGAACAACCAGTGAATATTTTTACAACAAAATGAAGTTGCTTAAAAAATCATATTACTTCAAACCTGTATAATAGAGCCTTCTCTGATATCCAGCAAATAGGCAGTCACTGTACTTCACCAATAAATTTTAAAAACCTTTCTTAATGCCTGCATTTAAAAGAACTTTGTTTCAGAATCAGTGTAAAAATAGTCCATTTCTGCAATACTATAACATGTCTATTGGTGTTTCAAAGAAACTGGTCAGGAAACTCTGCAGAATGCTAGCCAGCCCTAGGTTACTCATAGGTATTTTGTCTCACGTCAACATTGAATGGTATTTGTTGGTAGTATGGTGATTTATGTGAAAGATAGCTATGGGGACAATCCAGACTCTCATAGATGCATTTTCATGAATCCAGGGAATTCAATAATTGGGCATTTGGTTGACAGGGAGAGCTGAGGGGCCAGAGCTGTAGTGAGCATTGAAGCAGAGCTCATCTCTGCCTTAGCAGTAAAGCGCATTTTGTGCACTGGAGGAGTAGGAATCTTTACTTCCATTGTGGTTGCCTTTACTACACATATTTCTTGAGTAAGTGCATCTTTGTTGTGCCCCCTTTCATGAGCAGCTAATTCACTAAACACTGAATAAACTCTCCCTTCATACAGTCTCCATGTGCTTAGCAGGTGGTGATCACACATGCTGTAGGAAGCTGGCTTTGAAAGAGTGATGAAAATCCACGTTGTCACAGAGATAATGTAGCTCATGACTCTCTGGCACTTTTATTTTTTTCAGCCATATCCTTTTCTTTGAAAATAGTTCTAAGATGTTTTTACCAAACAAAAGATGGCATATCTGGTAGAGCACCATGTACACATTTTTTCATGAAGCAGGATGATTATATTACAGAAGTGGAACTCTACAGGTGCTTTATGCAGGGAAAAGATTTTAAATGAGGAGAACAGGACATTCTGGGTACCTTGAATTTTCAGCAGTTAAAAGAATATCACAGTCTAGTAGACACAGCCGACTGTGTAACCAATTTTTATTTTTTATATGAGAAACAAAGGATTACCTTAAATAATAAAAACAATAAAGAAAGAAAGAGGGGACAAAAAAGAAAGTTATATGAGTCATGTCTTGGAATGGAGAAGTGGGTACTTCTCTTGTTCTGCCTGAGTTCCCTTTCAAAATTAACAGTGACAGTAACCTGTGTTTTTCTTTGAAATTGTTTGAAGACACACCAGACTGCACCCATTTTCCCATGGTTCATCAGTGGATTTTACCAATGCTGTCTATAAATTTCTAGCTAGATACTGGAAACTCTCAAGACTCTGCTGGATCGGCCAGGTAAGATAAGATTTTCACATGAGTTATGCACAAGAAAGTAAGAAAAGTCCCTCTGTGTAGCTGTCATAGGGTCTTTTAACACTGGATACACAATTTCTTTAAAGGAAAGAGAGACGCAGAGATTACTATTCTATTAAATTCACTTTTCAGTAACAAGTTTATACAGCTCCCTCGTTCCTGTCCCTTATTTATTGTCACTGAGACTTAAGAGTATTCTCAGCCCATTAGAGGGTATTATGCCATATGAAAAAAGATAGGCTTCTCGTTGGAGCAATAGATGAGACATGAATGACAGTTTACAGAGAAGATGCTCAGCCTGCAAGGACCTTCCAGGCTTCAAAAAGTCTCTTCTGGAGACCTTGGGAATAGATTCCTGGAGAATAATGAACATCTCTGTTGGCTTCCCAACGTGTCTCCAGTCAATGAGCTACAAAACGAAGCCACGAGATTAAACCTTTATTCATCTGATTCTCTCTGGTCTAATTTGGCTGTTAAATCTACACATCTTGAAGGAGAAAACAGCTGTACTAAGTCCTGAAAGCTGCATGTACCTAGAAATGTGAAATATTCTCTGCTCTAGTTCAACAGACTCTCAGGTTTATCTGTCTGAGGGTGAGTCACAAGTGAGCAGCACAGTGTGGGTAGAGGAAGTCTCCTCAAAACAAGGTAACACTGAAAGTGGCTACAGTCAAATTCTTCAGTATCATGATGGTTTCGCACCTATGACTCATCTGTCTGTCTTGCCCTAACCACATATCTGCTTCACAGAGTCCCAGAAGGGAACACTTCCCGTCACACACCTCCTGGGTTTGAAAATAAACAGGCAACATGACCTAGTGCTTCATATCCAGGACAACTTAACCTTATGAAATCATATCATTGAAATTATGTTTTCCTGGAGATTGCTATGGAAGGCATGTTAGAAAGCTAAACAGCTCTCCAGTTATCTGACATATTGTCTTTACAGACACAGGATTCTGAACACTGACTGAAGTTAAATGCCAAAATTGAAGTAAGATGCATTAGGGACTTTTTTTAAGAAAACTGGAACATCTTGAAGAGTTGAAAGTAAAGCATTTACACTCCCAGGAGATAAGACAGAGAGACCATAAATTCTTCCTTGTCATTAGAACTGAACATTAGAATATCTGTCCTGTTAAAAAAAACCCCAGAAATGGGAAATGTCATTTATGAATAATTATCCCTTATTCTTGGTTCTTACTCACTTTACCAAGCCATCTGTAAAAACGGCCCCACCCCCATCAGAGCAAAGACAAAAGAAAATTTATTTTTGACAAGATGACAAAATGTCAGGAGGGGTCCTCAGCAGGATCCCAGGAAACTGATTAAAAAGAAGACAGACTTCTTTTTAAAATGGTATGAAATCTGATTTTCTAGTGGTATCCCATGGCTTTTTCCTATTTCCCATTAGTCTGGAATGGAAAATGTTCAAAGGATCTTGCCGTGAATATGCTTCCTATAGAATAATGAAAATCTCTTCTTCCATCTTGAAAGCAACATGAGCCTGCTATACATTAAAACAACAGACAACCAATGAAGTTTCCATGAGAGTTCTGGAAAAGGGAAATGTAAACTCATCTCTCCTTTGTCCCTTTTAATGTCATACATACATTCATGAAAGAAATGCAGAAACAAACTGAGTGGAGGATAACGAGTCTGAGGAAAAGTTTCTGGCTTCTCTTTAACAAACATCAATTCAACAACACATCATTAGTTCATAAGAGACCCCATCCAAAATCAGTGAAATCAGTGGGAAAGCTCCCAGTTGGCTTCAGCAGGCTCTGAGTCAACTAAAGTGCAATTACAAATGCTATTTTTTCTTTTCCAGTGAAATCACTTTTTTAATGAAAAATTGCTTTTTAATGAAAAAATTGCTTTTTAACAACAGTGAAATTCTGTTGGGATCCCTAGTTTTCATTTAAGCACTTTTCATTTTTGCTGGAGCAGGCTAGAAATAAATGTATTTCATCTCACCCACCCCCCAAACTTTTTAATTTCACTTCTTTATTTTTTATTGGAAAACAATACAAGAAATTACAGGAAGCAGAGGTGGATTCAGGAAAGTAATACAGTGGTTAGATCAGAGAGCTTGCCCACCTGGAAAGCTGGGTGTCTACCAGAAATAGGGGACAAATGATCCCAGAGGCAGCAAGCTTACCCAGTTCTCTTACTGTCTTTGTTGTCCCAGCAAGTAACTTCTCTCTTCATTGTTTTTATTGATGTTGCACAGAAGCTAATCGCAGAAATGCAGAAATCATACTACATAGAGTATAAAGAAACTCTGAGAGACAAAATATGCTGGCAGGATTGGTAGATCTCAAACAAATACTATATTTGAGCAGAAGGAGAAAGCATCAGCTGCTTCTTGGTCAGTTACATATATACAAGTACCACACATGGTCAGCACGACAGCCTGAAGAATTCCCCTTCATCATTCTTCCCTTTTCTGTCCATTCAGTTTTGTGAAAAACATTGAAATACTGGAAGATCACCTTGCTGAGCTTCTCCGTAATTTTCTTCTTCAATGGAAGGCACCACATACACAAAACTTGACTCATCTTCAACAAGTAAAACACACTGTAGTGGTTTGGTCCAAAATACTCATTACTGTTTATCTGCTGTGAGATAAGAATTAGGAGAAATGCAAAGCAGGCACCAAACTTGAAAGAATATAAAGAAGTTTATTAACAGACCTAAAAGAAGAAAAAAAATTATACTACCTTCAGAACTCTCCTCCTCCCCCCACCTTCCTCCCTTCTCCCACTGACAATGTGAAAAGACAACCCTTAAGATGTTCAGTCTGTTTACCACTTCCATAATAACCTTGTTCAGTCCATTTAGAAAGAGAAGTCTCTTCTTGCTCATGCTATGAAAACATTATCACAACGAGACAGCCGCCCACTTCCAAATATTGTTCAGTCCATTTAGGAAGAGGAGTCTCTCTGCCTGCGTGTGAGTCCTTTCCCCCGACTTGCAGCTTTTCCCGCAACTGCTTTCGAGGGTCCACTCTTGAAGTTTTTTGGGGTACAATTTTAAGGTTGAGCCGTTCAGAAACAAAAACAGAGGCCCTTCTCCTTCCCTGGGAGCAAAGGGTCTTCATCATCTTCATCGTTAAGACTATCTCTGGGAGCATCTCTAGGGACTGAGGTTTTCTCCTTTCCCATTTGGAGCAAAAGTCCTCATCTGGTCCATCTCTCCCTGTCCAAACTTCTCATGAAATTACAGCTGCGTCAGCATCTGCCTATCTCAACGCAGGTGCTTTTGCTTACGAGTTGAACACTCCACCCCCCATATCTCATGGAATTACAACAGGATACTCTGATATATCATAGCTTCACAACAGAATTTCAGCTTTAAGCATCTCCTCTCTCTCTTCCCTCAGGTTTTCAGCTCTTCACAGCAATAAAAGGGTTAATCTCACCTCAGCCTTGCAGCTTTGCAGCTGGAATGTTGAATTTTTCTTATCGCAGTGGAGAGGGGGGAGAGCCGAGCCGCTCCGGCTGCCCACGGCAAGGCAGTGGGGGGGGTTCCATGGCTGGAACAGGTCCATGGCTTCAGGATGGCCGTGGCCCGGCCCGGCCTGGCCCAAGCAGGGCCTGGCTGGGCCCGCTGGCCCCCACACGGGGCCCGCAGCCACCTGTGCCAGCGCCGGAAATGAGAGAGAGCTTGGAGGGGGAGTTTGCGTATTCTTAAATGTGGATAACAGAGGTGGTCACAACTTTAAGTGGCTTAGAGAATTGTCCATATTCAAACTGGCCAGCTGATAGGTTCTATCAGTTCCCAGAGGAAGCTGTAAGCACCCCTTAGCAAGGACGTCCCTTCCGGGACTATGCTTGCTAACCTATGACACACACCCATAGTAATGTTAAACTCCTGGTTTCCTGAATGTGTTCAGACAGGTACAGTGGTGAAAATCATGTGTGCATTTAGACATGCTCTTATTTAGAAGGAGAGGATTACCAGTTGGGTTGTTTTATTTGGTGTCCACACGGAGCGCCCAATTCCAAAGTTAGTGGATATATTCTGAAGGAACAGCAGCCTGTGGACAGGCCACACAAAAGCTGATTTATCTGAAGGACTACAGCCCACAGAAAGGACCAATGCCAGAGCAATGAGAAAATTGTAAGCAGTAAGGAGCAGCAGAAAGGGGAGCAGCAGAGAGGAACTCTTCTGGACTGTCCACAAACTCCCACTGCCCATCCTCCCTGCTCTGCTTGGGGTGAAGAGGAGGTATAGGAGTTAGAAATGAAGGAGTGAAGTGAGTCTGGGAAAAAAATGGACAAGTAGGGGGGAAAGTATTGCTTTATTTTTTGTTTTTGCTTTTCATTATATAATTATATTCTCATTGGAAAGACATTCATTTTTTCCAAGTAAGGTCTGTTTTGCCCAGGATATTAGCTGTAAGCGATATACCATCTTTATCTCAACCAACAAGTTTTTAAATTCTGTTTTCTCCCCCTGTACTGTTGAGAAGAGGAAATGAGTGAGCAGCAGTGAGTGAGAGGGTGTCTGGCTGCTGGCCATGGTCAACTCACCACAACTGACCATCTTTCTCTTGGTACTGGCTATCAGTTGCACTGCATGGCTGTCCCAAAGCCCCAGCTAAAACATGCGTTCCTTTACTCAAGATGTTTCACACACAAATCTTTCCTCTGTCTTCGCCAGCTATAAAAGGTTAATAAGGTGTAAGATAAAGTACTAAGAAGCCATCTAAAAAATGCATTAATGTCATTAATTTTCACTTCCTTCCTTTCATGATAAAGTGTCACACGTATTTCACACTATCTGGCCATCCCCTAAAGAACAGCCTTCAGCCTTGTGTTTAGCATTACTAAAATCTGGAGTAATAGTGTCTTTCTTTTTTTTTCCTCCCCTCCAAATGTGTTTTAATTAGCAAAGTCTTCAAGCCTTGAGAAGAGATTTACTGCATGTCAGCACATGAATTCATGTTATTTGAGTCCATAACACTTTCTCTGTTATTTCACAGCCATCATTTACTACATTAAAGCATCCTATTTGTTTTGCTAACTACTGATGCACATTGGCCAAACACATTTGCTGAGATCTCTGTTTAATGACAGGGTTCACGAACAGAGCTGAGAGATGGGAAGCTCTCGTGATCTGCAGCATCTGAAGACATTATACCCATAGAAATCAGGACAGGCAGATCCTCAACATTTTTGTCACACTCAAAATGTCTCTCTTCTGAGTTGTGTTTAAAAATAAACTTAGCTGAGTAGTTTTCACTGCACAAGCAAAGACAGGAGTTAAAGCCTCACACCTTGACCACAGAAAACAAAGTTAGAACTGGCTACCTGGCAATCACTTTGGAAGGTCAGAAGTGACTGTACTTAATGCCAGCTGCACTGCCCCCTTACAAAGCTATGACCTGCATGAATTAGTCTATTCCCACTGCACAGGCCCATAGGATTATGCAGACAAGGTGTATGCAGAAGTTCAAATAACTCTCTGTCGCAAAAAACTCACTCTACCCTGTGCTGTTAGACACAATAAACAAATTATTCTGTGGCATTCTTCCTTTTAATAATGAATTGTAAGGACCTATTGCATTCTTCATCTGTTTTATCTCACACTCCTTCCATCTTTCTCCTCTTTTGCACTCCTTCTCTAACAATCCTTTCTTTCATGTGAGGGGAAATAGCTCTCCATCCAAACTGACATGAACTTCCTGACTGGCACAAGGTCTCTGTCACTTTTCAAGGTAAATTAGGTTTCTGAGCTTAAGACACAGATCTTGAGACTGAATGGGTCGTACAGGTAACATCCCAATATATACTGGAAATTTCTACATTTATTCAAAACTGTGGTGGTTTGTTTCCTGAATACAGCCAAATGTCTTTAAAAAGATACAAGATGATTATACTTTCTGTGCATAGAGAAGTATGTGAAAAAATGTTTGTTTTTCATATGCAAGAACTCTACAAACTGTTTTTCTCTAAATGCCTTCAGAGTTCCATGACCACATGTGAAAATGTTTCCTGTCATCCCTTCATGTTTCCTATAAAAATGCAGTATGCTATCATAAATGTCAAGAACGAGGCCACATAGTTTCAATTACTTGTTTCAAGAAGACGCCTTTTCAATCACAACTTCGTACTTAAAGGGCAGCTGCTTGGGTCACATTACACATCAAGAGGCAGACTTCATGATTATTGAAATTTTCTGTATGTGTAAGCCTCAGAAGGCAAGGAAACCAGACTGCCTACATAAAAGAGCATTTCATTGTGAGAATGACTTCAGATACATAGGCTGTCACTGAGAGGATGGAAATCTTGATAAGAATATCCCTGTACTGGACAGTATATTTTCATTCGATGTGTATCACTGTGGCTAGAGTTCCATGAATCTGCAGTTATACCATGCCAATGTTCCCAGCAGAGACAAGGGAGAATTAATAGATGTGATTTCTCCATGGTCAAAGGCAGCACCTTCTAAATTCAGTGAAGTCCCAAGGACAAAGAAGAATTTGGGGTGAGGTTGTTGTTTTCTGTGATTTAGCCAAGAACTTAAACAAAATGTAAGGAGCAGGCCTTGTAGATGGCCATGTACATTTACTTTTACTGTTTCAGTTTCTTCCCTTTCAGTCTAAAAAGCTCATTCTTGGAGTCAGAAGGGTCTGGAAGGCATGCATCACATGAGAAGCCTGAGACAGCAGTGATTTAGAGTCAGGAAATCTTGCTGAGGTACACCATATAAACCAAATCTGCCGGGCAGACATGGATTGGTATTGCTTAACTTCTGCTAGCTCATTAATTGAAATAACCTCCTGAAAACTGGGATAACACAGTCTGGCTCCAGAGCTTGCTGGTGAGGTGGCCAAAAAGGAAGGAAGGCTCCTTTCCCTCCCTATAGTCTCTAACAGAACTGAGGGAGTCTATGAATAAAGGCACTCCTGCTTACTCAGAAGTATATTCTCTGTAGACCCACTGTGGACTTCAATTAGCTAAATAATCCCACAAGCAGAACTCTTTATTGTCTATTTCCAAAAATCTCTTTCTCACCCTGTCTAAATATAAGGTGTTTCTGTGAAGCTGAAATCTGCCCCACAGGAGCAGGTACAGACCTCCTTATGTAGGTTCCCTTAAACTTGCTCATTCTTTCACAAAATGACCTAAACCAAGAGCAGTACCAGGGATCTCCCCCACCTGTGAAAGGATGTGGGAGAACTGACAATAACCAATGGCATTACCAAATCAACTCAAATTTTAAATTCTTTTATTAAGAAATAAAATAATCCTTCCCTCTCTTGTAATATGAATTTTTCTAGAGCCATCAAAAGTGCTGGTTTTGCATCACAATACTGCCATAGTTCTGAAAAGGAAGTTCTGTCTAGACATTTTTAGACATATCTATGCTTGATTCATCATCAAAAAAAAAAAAAAAAAAAATAGGGCACCTTGTGGTAAGTGTAGTTTGGCTGATACAGGTAGTGGTTTGTAAGACTTCTCTTGCACATCCTGTTCTCTGAATCAAAGAAGAATGAAGCAAAGCTAGCTTTAAAAATCTTCAAACAAGTTAACTTTTTGTAGTAGGAAGTGTACTTCTCTCTGGGGTGAGGCAAAACTGACTGCACACGGAACTTCCAGGCAGCACTCTTTTTCAGAGATTTCTGAAAAATACTTTGCCAGTTAATCTCCATCTCATTAACTCAAGAGATTGCTTTTCTCTTTGTCTTCAAATACCATTCTTTACCTGCATTGTATACTAGAAGCTCATCTTTTTATACAGTTTGTATTTAGACAATTGTTTTTATCACAGCTATTGCCACGAAAATACAAGCAATAATTCAGGATGAAGTTTTCACATAATGAGGGACAAATTAAATTAACTAAACATTTCACATGAAAATCTACTCTTACAGTTCATCTGTTACCATAAACAGTAATAGTGAAAATATTACTGTTCGTTTTTTCAACTTTCCAGGAGTTTCCCTGAAACTGAACTACAACATAATGTGCCATAAAAACTCCCATGGAGTTTACGTCTCTGTGTCAGAACTGTTCAGTGAAAGCTCTGATGACCATAACACTGAGTGTGAAACAAAATTATAACTAGAACTGATAGACAGTGTCATCATGACACTCATATTATGAGTGTATTACAATGCATTTCCCAGGGGCATAAACATACCAAAAATATTGTGACCATAACATATAAATGGGTATTTCTAAAATAATTTATGGAAGTAATAGTTCAAAAGCAGTGGAAAATGCAGTTCCTGAGACTCACTACAGAGTCACAGAAAGCCTAGCTCAGGCAAACATGGGGGAAATTATTTAAGCCAATATTACACAACAGAAGATATACCCACAGAAACTATAAAATATTGGTTAGTTGGTAAAATGTGACATGAATATTGAAAGATCTAATCAGTTCCTTGGAAAGCAAAATATCAAAGTCACAAGGACAGAGATTCAAGAAGTAATTCCAGATGTCAAGGATCAGAAGCATGTGGAGAAAATGCTACATATGTTACAACACCATAAAATAAATTAGGCAAGTGAATGAAATAAGGGATTACAAGAAATCTACATAGCCTTTTTGCTTTGCCATTTTTTTTTTTAATTCACAGAAGTTGGTCATAAGTAACCTACCTTAGATCTTCACTTTTAACATAGAAAAGATGAAGCATTATCAAAATGTTCACGCATTTTTAAGATGTTCATCGAGAGGATGCAGGAAAAATTTAATTTTGAAAGTGAAATTTGCAATCATTTCTTCACTGATGCAAATTATCTAAGAAGAGTAAGCAGAGGAGGTAGATATCTTCCTTCGATGGAAATTATCATGGAAGAGGTTCACACGTCTAAGTTCACAGCTATAAAAGCTATTGGTTCATGTAGTAATCCTTTCAGATTGAAAATAAAAGAAAATATTGTCCCTTCTAGTCCTGCCCAGAGACAAAGCAGATGCAGAGCCTGATCTTCGCCTGTTGTGCAATTGACTGCACCACCCGTGTTTCCCTCAACCTTCCGGCTTCTCCTGGTCTGGGTTATTCCTACAGTGTCATGTGATGGTGAACATGCCTGTACTACATACACTTCATCCATCACCACCTCACAGCCCCCTCCACAGCACAGGTGACCTCTCTCGTGCAGGATGAAACTCATACTGAAAGAAAAGAGGACATGGGTAGAGACTGGGGAACAGGAACTTTGTGCTGTGTTTTTGCCTCATGATATTGCAGGCATTTGTGAGTTGGGAGTGTTGTGCATAAAATTATGTGACAGCTGGGAAAGCATAAATGTGGTGATCTCTTTACCCACTTCTTTTCTGATCCCATATTGTTCCCCCCACACTTTTCCCTTGCCCCTAGTCCTGGCCACTCCCTCGGGGTCTCCCTATTGGTTCCTGTACCCCAACTCCGCCCATGTACCGCCCCTGAGCCCCTGAAAACCCCCCTGCATGGGGATCACGAGGTCTCTCTGCCTCTGGGGGTTGCCCAGACAAGATTTCACCATTAAAGGTCCTCTGAAACCCTCAGGGGGGGACTCTTCTCGCCTCCTTCACTGTCACTGTGTTGCAGAGCTGAGAGCTGCCGGAGCAAGAGTGCGGAGCTGTCTGAAATGGACTATGGGAGAGCGACAATGGTCACACTGCCCTAAGCAGCTCCGCTGAGCTCTCAGGGAAAGCTGCAGCTTGCTAAGCTAAACCTAGCACTACAACACATAAAGAACACTTGGAACCTTTTTGCATTCCAGACTTCTCTTGTGTGCATTTTGGGTAGGCCTGGAGAGATGGCTTGAATCACCTGAATCAGGTTAACCTAAGCCATCATTTTTAGAATTAATTACTGCACTTGGGGAAGAAATATTATTAATCATGCCTCCAGAATAAAGAAATTACAGAATCACAGTATAAACTAGGTTAGAAAAGACCTTTGAGATCTTTGAGTCCAGCCTGTGACCTAACATTACCTTATCAAATAAACCATGGCACTGAGTGCCTCATCAAGCCCTTTTTTAAACACCTCCAGGGACAGTGAGTCAACCACTTCCCTGGGCAGCTCATTCCAATGCTGAACCACTCTTTCTGTGACGAATTTTCTTCTAATATCTAGCCTAAACTTCCCCTGGTGCAGCTTTCTGCTGTATCCTCTTGTCCGGTCACTGGTTGCCTGGGAGAAGAGGCCGACGCCTGCCTGGCTCTAGCCTCCTTTCAGGGAGTTGTAGAGAGCAATAAGGTCTCCCTGAGCCTCCTTTTCTCCAGGCTAAGCAGCCCCAGCTCCCTCAGCTGCTCTTCATAGGGCAGTTCTGTTATTTCAACACTGTTTAGCTACCGTGAGTTTGTTTTCTGAATTATTTAGGAGTCTCTGTGACAGTCAGTTTATCAGCAGAGTATTGGCACCCTGGCAGTGAAGCACCACGCAATCTGAAATTTGGCTGGGGTATTTGATATTGTTATTTTCAAGACCTTACACTATTTCTTCTGCTTTTTACCTTATGCAATAGTTTTGCCCAAATTCTCCCATTTATTTTTCCTTTATGTAATTTGTCAGTGGTTTTGAAAATACTCATTATTTGCTGTGTGTAATGATTAAGAAATAGATCAAGTTACATTATTGTCCTTATTTCACAGATAAATAAATAAAATTCAGACTCAAAGATCACCAAAGACATTATGTGCAGTATTTTCATATAAAGCAAAATCTAGAACTGAAGAATAGTGGACTGGATGAAAAAATGCCACGGAAGACCAGTATAGCTGCACAAACAGGCCAACTGCATACTTGGGGTAGTCTGAGATGACTAGTTCTACGTAAAATTCCTTTTTTTTTCTTTATAATACCTACATTTATACATTTGCAATGGCGTTCCTCTCAGCACAGTTAGTTTACTAGTTTCAATCATGCCTGCTGAGGTGATTTTTTCCAGGTTTTTCTGTTCTTTGTCATGTTAAAAATACTTTTGAGATTCACTTCTGGGATAAATTGTGATAGATATATATATAGAGAAAGAGAGATTTATTTATTTATTCACAAACTCCTTTTCCATATGTGAGACATGAGAATATCAAAGGTAATTTTAAGAGTTACTTACAGATTATGCCATGGACAAACAGAAAAACTGTTTGGTTCTTCCCGTACCCAAGAACTTTTCATACCTTTGGGGCATGGTTGTGAAAAGAGAATGTTTATGGATGTAATGTTGCAGACTTGAGCTTTAAATCTTTAATTGTGAACTGCTAAATCAAACTGAGAAGTTGCCTCTAGGTCCTTGCCTGGTTTTAATTGCACAGTTTTTTTCTGTGGTTGTCCTATTCTAACCATGTCTGCTTTTCCACTCTGAGCATTTCTACTGGTTGTTTGAGTGGGGTGAGAAACTAGATATGCTTTGTTCTGAGTCTAATTTAATGTGGTTATATTGCTGGAGTTTCATGAAATTCAAAAACAAAATATGCAAACTCCTGAACCTGGGATGAGCTAACTCACTGCAGTGGTGTAGTCTGGAGGCTGAAAAGCCTTAATAGCAGCTCTGATGAAAAAGACTGGGGTCTTGGTTGACAACATGCTCTACATGAGCCAGCAGAGTGCCCTGGCATGAAAAAAGGCTAACAGCATCCTGTACTGAATTAATAAGAATCCTGCTACTGATTATTCCCCTCTACGTGGCATTTATTACACATGTAATAAATGTAAACCTGTATCCAATTTTGTACCACCAACTACGTGAAAGATGAAGATAAACCTTGTCAAGTGTATGTGGAAAGATGCTGCTGAGAGTCAGGAGCTGGAGCAACTGACCCATAAGGAACACCGAGACGATTTGGGCTTGATTAGCCTGGAGAAGAGATGCGTTAGGAAGGACCTAACAGAAATTATTGAGGGGTTGGAAGAAGGAGACAAGATTTTAATTGGGGGGAAAAAATGTAAACTGGAACAGGGAAGGTCCTATCTGGATTCAAGAACAAAAGAAAAAGAATCTCTGAAGATAATTAAACATTTAATTAGGTTACCAGGAGAAGTCATTGAAACCCTTTCCTGGAAGGTTTTCAAGACCCAGCTGGACAAAGCCCTGAACAATGTGGTCTGAATTCAGTGTTAAGTCTGCCCTGAGCAGCAGATTGGGCTAAAGACCTCCCAAGGCCATTTCCATCTTGGATGTTTCTCTATTTAAACACCATTAACAAATTTGGAGTAAGTTAGGGAACAGGAAACATATTTCTCTTTAAATAATTGAAGAAAACATTGATTTCTCCATTTTAAAAAGCCTGCTTTGGTAAAAGTCAAAATAGCATGACCTGAGAGCCAAGAAAGAGAGTTTTATAAAGATGAGAGGAAGATAAACTAGCAAGAAATTGCTAGGTTTTAGAGCATCATCCTGATACCCAAGTGCAATCTCAGAACTGTAGCTAATGTGGTCCCTCTGAAACGCGTTCAGTGTAATAGAAGCACTCGCTGATTTTTTGCTGTTGCTTTCATGACTTGTGCCTTTGCTGCTTTTTTAATTTGGTGGGTATTGTCAATCTAAGAGACCTCCTTTCAGTAAGAGCCCACAGTCAGCTTTCTGTCCTTGAGGATAGGTTCATTCTGGTAGTTGGCTGCTTCAGAGGCTCCTCCACCCTGCTCTCCCTCTGTCATCCACAACAGAAACATATGGGGTAGATTTCCCTGCACAGCTTTAGTACAGATGTCCACAGTGCACACTTCCATGTCTGAGCTGGTCAACCTCCATGAACGTGCCTCATAATCAGTGGAAATACAAAATCTTGAGATCTATACACACCTATTTTAGACTTCTATGTTAGAAGGCACCTAATCACAGTGCATTTGCCAGAGAGAAAATCCCCATGATATTTGAAATGTGCTCATATTGGAACAGGGGTTTTCAACCCACCTGGAATATAAAAGCATGGTCAGTTGTGCTGTGGCATCCACACAGTACTTTTATGCAATTCATGGCTACTGGCAACCTAAGTTAGAATTAAATCTACATGCAAGAGAAGGGGAAAGTATTTGTGAGCCACCAGCATTCCCTCACAGTTTCCAGGTCCCACTGATGATGGGCCCTGCCCACTACCTCTGCGGCAACACTACACTGCAGACCTCGCTCAGCCTTTGTTCTAGTTCATGCTCTTATGACAAACAATAGACATTCTTTTCAGCAAGTTTCCATTGATCTTTGCTATATAATTTGTGTTGGATTTTCATGACATAATTAAATATTGTAATTATATTCTTTCCATTTTTATTAATTTATTTGAATTTGTCTTCCTTGCAACATGAGCAACTTAACTCAGCCATTGGCAGACACTCCTTTTCATTCCAGTCTCACCACTGAAATCTTAAAAATACAAGTGAAAGCTGGGTAATTCTCCTTTTGTCTTCACCCTCCAAGAAACTCAGCACTGCGTAATTTGTATGCACCTCTCAAATGACAAGCTATGAAAACATTTCTCAGTTTAAAAGTAAAAATGTCCCTCCATATTTCTCCTATGGTCCACCCTGTAAACTTTTTTGGAAAAGATTTTCACTCTTGTCCCTCATGTGTTCTTCCCCTAAAAAAAATAGTCATTGTAAAAAAAATTCTGTTTTACAGAGCGTCAATAATACTCTTAGGCCAGCATTAGTATTATTCTTATATATTATTTTGAGTAACTGCAGATAAAAAAAGGATTTTCCATCACATAGGAAAATCATAACAGAAGAGGAATTTTAATTGTTTTTTTAACCATTAGGAAACTTTAAAAACCTTTAAAAAACTTTTAAACTTTTAAAAACCATTAGGAGACTTTCTGGATTAAAGTACATGCATTCAAAAAATGGGCTTTCAGAAGATATTCAATCACATTTCCAAAAGAAAAAGACTGATGAAGGTGACAGCATGGCAAAAAGGAGAAAGTTATATTTCCTTGCAGTGAAACCTAGATTTAGCTCTTTTTTGTTGGAATGAAAGAAAAGGAGTGAAAGTAGTCCCAAATACTTGGGTAAAAAAGACAAATACAAGACCTCCATGCTTTCTAATGCTCTACATTTCCCCATATATTTAGGGATCACATGTTTTTCCCAAACATATTTGTTGTGTTTAGGCAATGCTCCTTGCAGAATACAGAGGAATTTGCAGTCAGACAGTCCAAGACATCTCACTTTCCAGAAGAGGCCAAACTCCTCAGTATCTGCTATCGGTCTGAGAACAACAGGATCTGCCAAGAGGGTGGCTGAGAACAAGAGTCTGGCCTAGTCTAGCTTAGCCTAGACAGAGTATCTTCCTTCCTAGCCATATAAAGTTAAGAAATGTGACTACCACTTAACCTGAACATGTCGGTCTCTCTGTGAGTTGGCTCCAGTTTGTAGGGTGCAAGCTGAGAGAGAAAGTTCATTAATTTCCTTTTCATCATGGAAAGGCAACATGGTAGAAGCTGAGCAGAACCACAGGGTTGTTGCAACCCACACCCCACCACAAACCACGCTTCCTGACACATTGCACCAAAATCTTTCAGACAAATACCAGTTACAAGATTTTACATGTATATGCAACAATAACATGTTTCTCATTCAATCAAGGAAAAAAGATAAGTCACTGGAACCTCTAACGTCGTTCTCTGTGCAGTGTCACCATCATAAATAACAAAGAACTGTCAGGTTACACATGTCTACTGAGACACCTCACTAACTCAGGCAAAAGGTTATCCTTTATTCTGAAAAAAACCCCCATATGTGGGAATGTACCACAGCTGGGAGCTATTATGTAGACCTTGGAAATGATTGTCAGGAGGCTGTAAGTTAAACAGGTGTATGGTGATGGCTAGGGCATATAATAGATTCATTAAGGTTAGCTTCAGTATCAGAAACAGAATTTAGTGTTTCAGATATCTACTAGATCTTTGGGCTTCAAATCTGTTAAGTTGGGTTTGGGGCTTTTTTTGAGATCTAATATTATCTGTTTTGATGTACATGTTAAAGAAGAATGCAGATATAATGAGATCTTCTAAAGATGTGACTGGAAAGATATCTAAAGAGACTAACATCAGCTGATGGGAGCCAATCTCCTAGGGTGTCTTTATCTGGTACCTCCCATCCGGATCCCATCTGGCTTCTCTAGATGGTTATTTAGAGTAGACTTAATCCATATGTTTGCAGTCATTGCTGTTCCTCTCCAGTGCCTAAAGCAGTGGCTTTAGGAAGACCAACTGCTTTAGGCTAGGCATCGCCTGAGTGAATACTCCTACAGAGGAAAATGCCTGTTCCAGTTTTCCCCACTGGCCTCAAGGCCAGCTCATCCACATCTTATAAAGATTGTACAAGATGGAAAAGGAACTCTTATAGGAAATTCTTTCCACCAAGTCACTAGCAGATACTTCTGCTTGAAGCCTTAGCAATTGGAAAAAGATTCTGGAAGAAAAAAGATGTGGGTGTAATCATCATCAGTCATAGGATAGATCATATTAAGATTGATCATTAGTACCTAGTATATAAAAAAAGAGAGGCAAATTTGACTCAAGGAGAAGTAAGACAACATATTTTTAGAGAGACAGTAGTTGTACAGGCCCATGTGTAGGACCACATCTGTAACATAATGGTACATCTCTGTTCAGGAATTCTGAACTCCTGCTAGAATAGATGCAGAAAAGGGCAACTAGATCTGGCAAATGAAGAAACTCAAAATAATTTCTTTGTTCCTTCCAAAAGAAAAAAGACCAAGCTGAGATATGATTTCCCTGCAGGCGTACTTGAGAGCGAGAGAGACAGAAAGAGAGAGAGAGAGAAGCAGCATTTGGGGCAATGCTGACAAAAGAACACTTGATCAGAAGTTGCCAATTTTAAGTTCAGGCTAGTTAAATCAGAGTTTCTCCAAAGGAGTGAGTTTCAAAGGCAGGCTTGAGAAAGAAGAATGGCAAAATTCCTTAGTAATTTTAATGCATATATAAGCAGGATATTATGATGTGGCTGCCTCCAGGAGAGGAGGACAGCACTTGATGACTCAGTCCTTTGTTTCTGTCTGTCTCCTATTAATCCTTGGCTTTAAAAAAGCAACAGCAAGAAAACACTGTAGCTAGAAGCTAATCTGAAGCTAAATTTTTTTTTTGCATCAATTATGTGGGCTATAAATGTAACAACAAAATAGAAAAAGGTTATGCTTGGTCAGGCTAAAAATATATTCCACACTAAAAGCTAACTGTTACTCACTGTGAGCCATACTGTGATAATTTACCGTTTTTAGTGGCCATGGAGATAAAGAAAAGCAAGACCTGGGATACCTGTCAGCATTTCAAGATACTCCCATGTATTTTTACATGTTTTCCATCTCCACCTTTGCCACTCAAAGTGAAATTGTTTCCAGTTACGTAATGCTAAATTCATCCTGCTTCTCAGATGTGAATTGTAGAAACAGGAGATCATAGCAAGCCATAAAGTTTTTGTTTGCTTTGGGTTTGATAAATACTATTATTCAAGTTTTCCGAATATAATAAATATATGAATTGACACATAATACTGAATAAAATAAATATCTGGAGGGACTGCAGTGAATGAGCTCAGCTTTAGGGGAATGGCTGAACACCACCAAAGGGGTTAGTGCAGGCACCTCAGGCTGCAGCTCTATGAAACACTAAATTGGTGTTTCCGCCCGGTTACAAACCCAACCCACTACAGCTGCTCAGGTGAGCAGTTCTGCATTGTGATGGCCAAAGCTGAAGCCTTTCTGTTGCTAAAGCAGCATGGTGTGCTCAGTGGATGAGGAATTATCTGAGCCCCTTTCTAGCAACTGGCTGCTGGAGATAAACATTACTGCACCATGAAAGAAGTCCACATCAGAAGAGAGGCTTGTCCAGCTTCTTCAGGAGAAGCCTGCCTGGACACTTGCCAGAGACCTCAATCCCATATTCTCTGATCCAGTAGAGACACTCGAGAACATGCCTAACTTTAAGCATATGAGTGGCCCTATGGACATCAATGGGGTTGCTAATGTGCCTAAAGTTAAATATGTATCGAGTGCTGTGCTGGAATGGGACCAAGGACTCAAAAACTTGCAGGATCAAGGTTTGGCTGGAGAACAGAGAGTATAACGGGAGACAAAAGCTGAGAGATACTGAGTTGCTCTCATGCCCTCTCGCGTCAGCCCTCCAAGGAAGCAAGTCCTGGAATAAACCACTTCATATAGCAAAAGTTAAAGGAATACCTGTGCAGAAAGCCAAAACTCTGAAAGATACTGTAAACACTCATTTTGCAGCACACAATATCTTTTGCTTTTTAAATGGCATTACATTCTAAAGCAGATACAGTGATGTCGCTGCAGGAAAACATTGCAAAAACATTGCAGCAACAGGATTTCTTTCAACAGAGGCCTGGTTGACTCACTCTCACAGCTGCAGCAAAGTAGTCCAATGTGTTTCTGGAGAGCATTCTTGCTTGTGAAGTCTTTATTGGGACACTCTGACTGCAGGGAAATGCAGCCGCTTTTCATTTCTTGTGGCAGTCAGAAAGTTTCATTGAATATTTCTGAGCTCTCAGTCTCTTCCAAAACACATGCTGAATTTCCTGGCTCTCTTCCTTAAAATCTGGTCTGGGTTTCTACCCCTGTCACCTCTCAAATTACTTTATGAGCACATATATTAAAAAAAAAAAAAAAAAAAAAGACAACGAAAAAAATCATGCTGACTTTTTCAAAATTAATTTTCATCTGTTTTTTCAAATTTTTTGCATTTTTATGTGCACCCATTTTTATGTTTGAATTATCTGTATTCTGAACTTATCACTGGAATACAGCAAAGTTGAAACAGGAAGATTTGTCCTTTTGCTATTAGTAATGCAACACTGCCAACTAGAGGCACTGTTAATGATCAAATTTTTGTCGTGTGGACCACATGGATAAACTTAAATGGGTTGCATACCTATAAATACTAAAAGATCATATTTGCACTAGAGAAATTCCACCCAAGTCCTTCAACTACAGCCGTACTTACATATAATTTCCTTTAGATTCTGATGCTTCAGTATGTCATTTATTGAATCCAAGCACCACATTGCATCATCCAGGAACTCAAATATAATCAAGTCAGAGTTGGGTTCCTCAAAGAGTTAATGAGCCATTTTAACAGCTGTTGGAAATACACCTCTACGAGACACTGTGAGTATTAAAAAAAATTTTAAAATTATAGCTTTGAGGGCAAAATAAATTCTAGATCTTTTCTCAACTCATGATATCAATAAGACTTCATAATTTATTGGAATAAAGAAATCATAGTCTATTCAGGTGGTCTAAAACACAATTTCTCTATAGGTTTTCAGCTCTGTAAGGTGACATACACTTTGAGGAAGGTGTTTGTTCACAGCTGAACCAGCAAGATTGAAAAGAGAGAAGACATGTCCTTGTCCAGAAAGGCTCAGCTACTGCCTGTCCCATGTGGCTCCCTGAGGTGTCTGTGGTTGTTAATTCACTGCATGAGAGGGGCCAGTGCAGAGCTGTCGGTGTTTGTGCACCATGCACAGAGCAGGGCTGCCTGGGCCCCACGGTGCTGCCCCTGCCCTGTTCCCTGCCATGCCCATGATGGTAAGGCACAGCAGCCCACAGCTGCCCACAATGCAGCAAGAGGGAGCTGGAATGGAGAAGGGCAGGGACCTTCTGCAGGTCCTCATGCCAGCCAAGGTCCAAGGAAAGACCCACAGGCATGGAGTGTGCTGTCCCCTCCTCTGGGCTGGCAGTGTATGTGCCCTGGGGTGCAGCAGCAGCTTGGGAGGCCAGAGGGGCTTCCCAGGCTACCTCTGGCATGGCTAGAACCACACTGTAAGAGAAAGATCCGCTAGTAGAAGGGCAAGTCCTGCCTGCCAGGGCTCTCACAGCATTAAATAAACAGTCCAGAACAGTTTGTACTTTTGGACTG
The DNA here is from genome assembly GCF_000738735.6 of Corvus cornix cornix. NCBI lineage: Eukaryota > Metazoa > Chordata > Aves > Passeriformes > Corvidae > Corvus > Corvus cornix. The sequence goes on from NC_046333.1 coordinate 49,884,956, forward strand.
AAGGAAGGAGCCAACAACATCTAGTGCTGGTTTCCTTTTATTTACCAAAACACATTTATTCTGTAAATCTCAGCAAAATTCATGAAAAATAATAAATTACATTTTTTTCCTTTACAGTCTTCAAAGCTTTGTATCTATAAAAAGTTCTGGGAAATCCAAGAAGCCTAGAGGGCAGGAAAATAATCTTGTTGGGACATGGGAGCCAATAGACAGTAGTGACTCATGGAGGCACAGAACTGCAGAGCAGCTGAGAGAGAGGTTTCAATGAAGCCTGGAACCAAGTTTTCCAGGGGCTATACCACAGGGCAATTTAAGAATGGAGGGGCCAGTTTCCAAAAAATGCAGAGAAAACCTTGGAGTGGTTGGAGGTGACAGTACTGGAATAAGTTGAAGGCTTAAAAGTGAAAGCATGGACATTGGCCTGGGAAGCAGAGAATAATGTTTGCAGCCAGTACAAACCACTGTAAAAACTAATTCAATAAATGCTTTTCCAGTTATATTATTAGGCTTATGTTCCATAACAATGTCTTTATGGGACTACAAGGCTAAAAAAGTGCAATGGTTGAGTGAAAGCAAACAAGTGGCGTACAGGTAACACCGGAGTAATTTGTTCACTTGAGCAGTACCTAGAGCTCAGCTTTTAGGGAAGGGGGTGGGGGGAAAGCACATCTGTTGTGTATCAGCCTGTAATATCAGAAGAACTATTTCCACAATTATGACTATTTTGAAAGACATACACACAGAAACAAACCAACCTGTCATATCTAGATTTCTTTAAATGACTTTATTGAAATGATCCAGAAATTGATTTTTGGCTGTCAGTCAAGACCTAAGCCCAATGGACATTTGCAGGGTTTTTCCACTTATTCCTTTTACTGTTTGGCAGCAAAAGCTAATGCTCAGCAGTCTAAGCACCAAGAGTAGTTCTCTGCTCTGGTACCATGTGCTGCTTAAATGTGCGCTGAGGTCCAGACTCATTCAACACCAAATACCTTTGTTTGCGCCAGAAGTACCTCCCGTCCATGAAAATATGGGTTCTGTGAAGCTTTCTCATACTGTTTAGTGTAAAATTTTTTTGGCATTTGTGGTGGTGCATGTCCCCCCTCCAGGCCACTCTATGACCTCTCTGTGTGATCTCCTAATTAATTTTGTATTGATTTGCAGAAGGACATTGATCACGTGTAAAAGTCTTTGGCAGAATTGCTATTAGAGGTTGCAGGAATGATGCTGAATTGCAGCTGTCACAGGAGCTGTGATCTCAACCCTTGCTCACACGGGTGCTAAGGCAGAGTAGGACAGAGTAAGAACTTCATCAGCAACCTCATTTGTGCAGCATTCTGTAAAGTAAAATTTCAAAGTCTGTTTCACTTTTCATAAATGAGCTACACATATGAATACATACCTAAATCTGCGGCTGCATGACTCACGCAAAAGCAGCAGCTTGAGATTCCAAGTGCCAGTTATTCTGCAACATCTTTCTCTCTCTAGAAGTCTGTCCTCTTCACATACTTTACTGCTGCCTTTTTCTGCCCTATTTTTAGGTAGAAAATTATTATATTTATTATATTTCCTAATTTTGACTTAGATATAACTGTGTATACACAGTTAACCCATAGCTGTATCTCCAAAATTAATCTTTAGAGTGGAGGAGGAAAATGGAAAGACTTTCCACCACCATTACCCTGGAGACTAGGTTGGCCAGGTTCAATGAGTGAGAGCACACTAGTTCAATCTCTGCTCTACACTGCAGAGATTCAATATCTGGCTGGTAAATGCTGCTGCACAGGTCGGTGGTTTCACTGCCAGGCAGCACAGACTGTGTCTGAGATGGAGCTCTGGCTTCACACTCGGTTCATGTGTGGATGCTGAACACATGCAGAAGAAATAAAGGACAGGCAGCTGGTAAGATCCACTTAGCAGACAGTGGCTGAGTAGGAATACTGAAGACATCCAGCTTGGTTTTATAAATCACTACAGTCATTTCCTTTCAGTATTAAACCTCAACAAAGTCTTTTTGACCAGGGCTGCCAATCTCTCTGTGGCAAAACTGACAAAGGCTGAAATTCTGACCTACAAATATAGAGACAAATTGCTGAACATGATCCTGCAAAAGGGAACTCGTGGGTAGCTCAGCACTAATTTTAGTCTGATTGAATGTCTACCCCTTTATGCCTTACAATAATAAACCTGTACCATGAGAAACACAATACCTCAGTGTGGAAGAATAAATATCTCAAAATTACTTCAGTAATTTTGGAAAAAATCTGTTTCTAATTGTAAGAAGTGTAACCATACCATCCATATAAACAAATACATGGGAAAAGAACCAAAAGAGGGTTAGTTCTGATTCCCCTGCAAAATCTATCCAAGGAGGAGGAAAAGGGTGATCCGTTTCATTCCTTCTTTCTGCAAAGGTGATGAATAAAAGACTTTTCTTGTATTTATCAAGTTCAGTAAAATTATATCAAGCATCATGTCCAAAAAACCAGACATTTTTAAACTACAACTCCCAGTAGCAATAATCAGGCAGTTTAAACCATATTCTTTAAATAAATAATTTTATTTCCCTCTCAAAAAAAGAGAGTTTGTTTTATTTTCTAATTACACTTCTCTACACAGAGTAACCCTTGTGTCTTCCTATTAGGTTCATTCCTATCTTCAAGCACCAGTGAACTCTGCCATTCTCTGGGAACAAAAGCACCTACAGTTCCAGCTTTCATTGGTGGTTTCTTTTTTCACTGGACATAAGCCAGACTCACACTGTTTGAGGGGGGAAGTAGCAGACACACATAAGCCACTATTTATTTCCAATGCTCATACAAGACACCTGATACAAGCCAAGATGAAGAGAAATGCAAGGATTCAGTGTATAAGCATGGGAACTCACAAGAGAGACAGATGGAGGCATGGCAGAAAAGGAAGGGGGAGGGTGGAAACACATTAATTTGGTTTGCAGCTCAAAGGTTCCTCTCATTTTTTCCCCAGGTGAATGTGCTGTTGTTGCTACTCAGAGACCTGGGCAGCTCAGGTGTTCTGTGCTTCAATCACTGATTTTTAACTTACGAGTTCCAGGAAAAGGACCTTCAATCAGGAGAACTGGTCGCTGCTGGTGAGCAAGTATTTCTCATTCTTAACTCTCCTTTAGTACAGCAACAAGGTTTGGTTCACAAATACTTTACAAGCCTAGTTATACAAAAAGACAAATGATAGATGCATAGAGGTTAGCTAGCAAATGTTAGTTCTGGCAGGGAATTGAAGGCAATCTATGTGGCGTTGGCTGTCCTTTTTTGCTCTGAATCAATTAAATAACACTGGATCATGTAGCATCAAAAATAAGGAATATTAAATTTAAACTGCCTCCAGCTGCAGTTCCAAAGCCCTCTTGATTTTCAATAGGATGATAATCAATTATTAAGCTTCAGATGATTACACCTGGTGATTTAAAGGGATTAACACTTTGATTTCTTTATGGATACATTGTGAAGGAATACTCACTACAAAATGACAATTTTTTCCCTAACTTTTGCATATTTTAATGTACATTATTTTTCTCCAGCCTCCTGAATAGAATGCATTTCTCTTATTGAGATTACCAGTTATTGGAAATAGAGTTTTAATTTGTTCACAAGAAATTTAACTACTAACAGTGATTCTGTAATGTTAAGATGTTCATTAAAACAGTACTTTTCATGCGTCTCAGTCCCAAAAAGTATGAAGCATTTTCTTTGGCCAGTGCCCAGGGTTGTAATTCCATACTAATACCACTTTTAAATTCAAGTTAGGGATTTTCTTTATCAGTACAGGCACAAATGTCTTGGGGGATTTTTTTTTTTTTTTGGGGGGGGGGGGGTGGATAGAGGGTCATTACTGTTCATTTGGTTTGGGTTTTTTTTATTTAAGTCAAAGTAATTTCTCAGTGGGGCATCCTGGTAGCTCTTAAAACTCAACCTCTGAAAAGTGGAATCTCCAGTGAGAAGACTGAGTGATATCCTGGCCTACATGCATTACATTTTTTAACTCAGTTGAAAACATCCAATATCCACCTGAATATCAGAGCTTTAATGCCTAAAGGTGATTGTACTGGCAGAAATAGACTTAGCAATTAAAAACTATGTGGCTTAATAATGCTTTCTCTCCACTCTTGCTTTTGTTCTCTGACTTCTATCAAAAGTTTTTATCAGAAGTTACTGAATTTCTTATAATGATCTTTGTCAGGAAGAGAATACTGAACCAGCCAGAAACACTGATTAATTGTTTTATTCAGAAGGAGTTGAGCTGAAATTCAGTGTAAAAGATGTAATGAAGAATGCAGAAATTTTTAAAATTCTCATCATGAGAAACAGCTGAAAATTTATTTGGCGTTTATCTCACAGTCTTTAACATCCTGGCTCACAGAGTGGAGACTTAAAAAATTACCACAATGTCAACATTTTGGATGAATTTGACAATTTAAAGATTATTATACTTGGGGGCAAATACTTGCCAATATTCCTACTTTATTAAGAAGGATATTATGAGACATCTTTTGACAAAAAAGCTCCAAAGTAAAAAGAAAGAAAAATTCCATGCTGTTACATTTCACTGAAATTAAAAAACCTGGAGCAGAGTCTTGAAGCTGTTGTGATCCAATATTACAATATTGTACTAGTTCATGAGAATCACATGGGAACAGTACCCTGCAGCCTAATTTTGACAGCTGACAGTAGCATTGCACCTCCTGTCTGCATTTTCCTTACAAAGGCAAGCATTTCTAGAAATAACCAAAAGTGTCTCTGAAGTACAGATTGTTAGTATGCCACTAACATATTGCTCTACACTGCACCAGGTGACAAATCCATGTGACTAAAGCTGTTTCTTTGTTTTCCAGTTTCCTTGTCGCATTGGAAGGGAAATAATGCTCCATTCTACATTGGCCTTGTCCCTCCTGCTAATTGCAGTCACTTCCAACCTTGCAATGGCAATTAAAAAGGAAAAACGTGTTCCTCAGACACTGTCAAGAGGTATTGTATATTCACTGAATGTGAATGAACCTCCTTACCTCATCATGTAGACCAGCAAATATTTTTATATTAAATGTACATTTATAGAATGTATATATATATACACATATATGTATGTATCTATGAAACATACATAGAATGCACATTTATACTTACTGAGGTGTGTTTCTTTAGTGTTAAGTTACACTCTAAGTAATACATATTCTTGTTTCATGTCATTTGACTCTGGCAGTTTATTCCTAAGGATATGACTGAGGGCCTCATATAACCTGCATGATTTATATAAGTCATAGTGACCTACCAGAAGCAAATAACCTAAACTGAGTCTCTCAAATGAAAGTGTACATGTAGGACTATCAATGGAAAAATACTCTTTTATAGACTGTTTTAAATATATTTTATTATTGTAACCTACCATAACTCCAGTTGCTATGGAACAAATTTTCTACAGACGCATTCTTGTACACAGAACAACAGTTGGAACCACTTCTGGGGCTTTCTGCATGTCTTTTTTTTTTTTGCTTTTCATCAGGTATCCACTGCAAAGCATGACTGTGTGTAATTCACTTCCTTGTGGTACATAATTTTCAACCTGGATGTTAAATAAAGACCCCGTTTTAATTTATTTATATCTGATCAATCCTTATAAATACAAGCAGAAAAATACCTTAGTAAGGTCTTTTTCCCTTCCCCATCTGTCTTCTCCTTTTGGGACTATTCAACAAAAAAAATCTCCATCTTCCTTCCTGACCTCTTCTGCAGGCTATGCAAAGCCTGCAGATCCCACACCTCTGAGGTTTCCCTATCCTGGCAAAGTTGCACATGTCTCAGAGGTTCCATCTGAGCCTAATTGCTCTTAGACCACTTGACAAAATCATGCAACACCTGGACTAGCCTAAGAGAAATTTCAAAACACCTTTTGTAAGCAGTATCCCTGGGGAAAGGTTATAATCAGTCTGGGATTGATTGCCTAGCTTGCCTCAATCAGGATTTATTTTTCCCAGCATAAATGGACAAAAAAAGATAACAAAATCTTTTACATTCTGTCAGTTTTGAGGGAAAACAAACAAACAAACTAACAAAAACCCTACAAAGAAGTCACAGAAAACAGATGTAACTTTTCTGATTTCAAGCCTATTGGGATGCCTTGAGCACTTTACCTGTAATTTTCACAGACCAAAGGAGAATGCTTAAACATGCTGCAAAATGCCCCTTGCTGACTCCTCTGTGCAGTTATCTGCATCAGGAGCTCACAGCGGCCAGGGTTGGGAAGACACTGGTCAGCATGCCAGAGTCCCACCATCAGCCAGACAGACCTGTGTACTGAAAGAAAACGTGATCTAGAAGCATCACAAACAATTGTCCTGTGAGAAATCCAACAGCAAATCTGGGCTGGTCCAAGCACTGTCTAGACAGCGCAGAAGAAACAGAGCTGTAACCTGGTCCAGGTCCAGACATTGTTCTACAATTCCCATGAGAGCTGTCCTGAATGGAGCCACGCTGCCTAGAATGCAGGGATCTACTATACAAGGACTGGCATCCTGGGGAGCTGAAGGCATAAAACCAACTGGACAATTTGCTCTTTGAGATCTGTGCATCCCCAGCTATGGTTAAGCTATGGAGCTGATGTTGCTGGATTTTGTTTCAGTGGAGATTTTTATTTAACAGCCATTCCTTTATTGAATTATTTAATTAGATGAAGGGCTTGCAACTTCAGGGATTGAAGTTGCTTTGGAGTTAAGTGTATATTCCAAGACTGTTCTAATGTCATTCATATTAAAGTTGATCTTATTTGAGCTGTCATATTTTATTTTTCTCTCATTATATCCTAGCTTCTCTTTAAGTCCCAGGGTGGATATGAAAATCTGAGATAGAAAGGATTTGGGTGCTGATTTAGGGACCTCTGAGTATTTAGAAAGACAGCTAAAAAGCCTATCAAAGGATTTGAACTGGATACGCAACCGAGATTTTTGGGGGGTTTGGTTGTTTGATTGAGCTTTTTTTAACCTTTCAGTGTCTATATTGGGAATGAAAAATTAGCATATCCATAATGTTAGAGAACCTTCAAGTAAAAACCTCCAATCTTATTCGTGTACAACTGTTGATACACATTAAAAAAAAACCACAAGGAGGAAAAAAAAGGGAATTTGTTATGAGTTACTTGGCTGGCCAGCAGCTAATCCTTTTGTTTTATTTCTAGGGTGGGGAGATGAAATTACGTGGGTACAAACTTATGAAGAAGGGCTTTATCAAGCAAAGAAAAGGTAAGAGATTAAAAAGTAGTATGAAGACAGTGTTGTTACTCCATCTTGCCAGAATATACAATAATGAGACAGAACAAAGAAACACCATGAGAGCTGTTCTGCAGACCACCCAGTTAAATAAAACAGACTCTGTCTATAAATAAAAGGCCTTGTAGGTCTCTTATGACTCTGAAGTAGCATCATGGGCCAATAATGTAATGCTGTCATTTCTTTGGCACAAAAGCAGTGTTGTTATTTGAATTATCATAAATAGAATACCATAATTTTTTAAATTACATCTATTGTGGTTTAATATCATGTACTTCTGATTACTTCCTTGAAATCTGTTACATTTACTCTTGCATGGTGATCTGCTGCCTCTGATATTTCCCCCAACACTTTATTAGTTGGAATGTGTTTGTGGCCCATCATATTCACAGTTTCTCACTATCTTGGTAGAAATGGAAGTTCCAAGCTCCCTCCTCTCTGAGACTTAGCTGCAAATACATTTGTGAATTCATAACAGTACTTATTTAAATATCTTTTACAGTTCATTGTAGATCACAATAGTGTAGCATGAGTTAGTGCTAAATTGAAGGCAAGTTATTTTTAAAACAAAGGACAATTAGTTTCATGTACGCTGTGTGAAAATGGTTAGAAATTAACAACTCCTGACACTGAAAGCAGACCAAGCAATATAGTAACCAACCTGCTGAACAGTAAATATCTTTTTTAAAAGTACAGGAGAAAATGCACAGAATTTATGTTTTGACGTCCAAAATATAAAATTCTAATACTTTACCAAACTATTTACAGAAGATAAATGATATACTGTATATCTGTTCAAGAAAGCTTAAAACACAAGGAACTTTTCATGGGAAGCATTTGATGATAAACCCAGTCTTATAAAATCTATTTTATTCCAATTCATATGTATTTTTTTTATTTTCTTAATCCTGGAAAAATTCACACCTAAGCAACATTAAATACCTATTTAGTCTGATTATTTACTACCTGAGAATCAAATTATGGTGGAACTGTTGTTTCTTTCTTCTAGAATCTCTTGCTATAGACGGCCTATTTAGATGTAGAAACTCCATTCCTCTATTTCCTTCTATTATGAAGTGTTTATGCTCTCTTCCCTTACTCAGAAATTTCTGTAATATTTTACGGAATGTCTATATGGTTTTGTTGTGGGTTAACATAAGATTAAATGCAATTTTCATTTTTCAGTCTGCTAGTAAATCACCCAGTTGAATACATGTCAAATGACCTAACTACATCTTTTATTATTATTAATAAAGTAACAAGCCACTGATGGTAATTCATCATTTGGAAGACTGTCAATACTGCCAAGGTAATTTTGATTTTTTGTGTGTTAAAATTTTGTGAATATTTTTATAAGAAACTGACCCTTTCTATATATTTGCATTGCACTTACTGAAAATTATTCAGAGAAACAGGTAAATGAAAATGTATCTGAAAAGTGAAGAACTTATTACCATTATTTACAAAAACTCCACTATGAAACTACTCAAGAATAATTCTCACTGCTGCTGTACTGCTATCCTGAATGCAGCACTCATCAGTTTAAATTAAGAGGCACAGATTTGCTACTGACTCATTGAACAGATTTAATATTGTTTAGCCCTCCTGAAATGGTAACTAAAGAAGGAGGCAAGGACAGGGCTGCTGAAATTGATCTAACAAGAATTTTCTGAGAATAATGCACTTTTGTCAAGCCAAGACACGGTATCCATTGAGACAACAGGCTTCATAAATAACAGAAGAGAGCTTCCGTTTTCATAGCCAGAGGTTGTACTGCCATAGGCGAAAAAACCCCCAAAAGCATAGAGCCCTTAAGTGTCTCCTCGGGAATGTGAATCAGCAGAGAAAGGAACAATGTGGCCCAGTCTCTGGCCAATGTGGTGCCCAAACACAGGCAGAAAGGCAGAGTTTGAGATGGATTTCAAAGTGATCCTGTCTTTTCTAGCACTGAAGAAAGCTTTCGCAGAAAATGAAGAAATACAGGAAATGGCCCAAAATAACTTCATTATGCTGAATCTCATGGTATGAAGGGTTTGGGATGATGTGACTGTATCTTTTCATGGTCTGTGTTTTCTCTTTCTTTGTCTTGCTTTTTCATGTCATTTTAGCTAATATATCTGACATTCTAGTTATGTAATAGAGGCATTTGTGCATGTGTATTCACACACAAGTAGTACCTATTTGGTTTTGTCTTCTGGTACAAGGTTATTCACAGGTGGTACTACTTCAGCAAAGTTTACAGAAATATTTTAACAACTATCTTTAATTTTTACACCAGCATGAAACCACAGATAAAAACCTGTCACCTGATGGACAATACGTGCCTCGAATCATGTTTGTAGGTATGTGAAATATTTATGTATTGGCAAAGTTGTGGTATCTGCATTATACCACTATCCTCCTTTGGGGGCATCAAAAAGATTCATTTTGCCAAAGAAAACTTCCTCAGATTACAGATATATCCTGGAGGGTACTAATCTGAGCTTGAGAGCAAGATGCTTAAAAGTCTGTTAACATCTGGGCTTTTGTTCTCTACGCTTCTCGCTAGTGTTGTCACACAAAGCTTACTGAAAAAGCAAATATCTGACTGAATGTAGACGTCTATAAAGTGGACATTACCACAGAATAAATCAATGGTCAGTGGCATCTAAGGAACGATTTACCCCATTGTAAAGCTGACTTCTGGAATGGATCAAATTAATTATGCCCCAGAGTGCCTGTTCCTTTTCACTCACTGTACAGGGAGCCTGGAGTGCCTAGCTTTGTGATGGCATTCAAAGTTACACCCACAAACAGACAGAGAGCAGTGTAGTTACAGACATCAATAAATTAACAAAAAACTTGGAAGGGTAACTGAGAGAAGAGATGCCCACAACTTGTTCCCATTCTGGGAACATGAGGAATCAGAAGATTTTCATTCCGAAGGCTCTAGGTAAGTCATGCTATCTATTGCCGTAGATAGGCATGACCCTCACTACAAGTGCATCCGGTCAGATTAGCCTCTTCTGATGTAAACTCAGAACCTGTAAAACAGGATATTTTTCTTTAAATATGAATGAAATGCATGTGTAACCTAGCACTTAAAAGAGCTGTGCAATATAAAAATGAGCATTAGCTTTTGTTTGGGATTTCTCCAAGTAAAGAGCAGTTGGTTGGAACAGAGCGTAACGGCCTCGTAATTGCTGCATTGATGAAATCAGAAACAGGGCTGCCAGAGCAATGCCACACCGTCACCCTCAGCTGTTGTGGGAATGGAAGGCAGTGTTTAATCCAAATACTTTTTCAGACCCATCTCTCACAGTAAGAGCTGATATCACAGGAAGATACTCCAACCGGCTTTACACGTACGAACCACAGGACATGATGTTCCGTAAGTGCCCCTTTGCTGTGCTACTTTGCATTTCACATTGTAAGAAGCCAGATACCCCCCATCCTGATCACTTGTGCTTCAGAATCCATTAGGATCTCAAAGTAAAGAATAAATACTGTGTGAGAGCATTTGCAATAAATTATAATGGTCTAACCTGTTCTAGAAAAACAATCACACCCATTGTCCCATTGAATTTATTGGGCCTACTCAAGTAAGAAAAATTGAAAGATCATGGGTGAGAACCATCAGGATCACGATCTGTGCAGTTTTATGGAGAATGGCGAAAGTCACTATGCTCAAAAGTATCCAGTTGTACAATATAAATAGCCAGTGGTGGGAGGGAATCAGTAAAGAAATGCTGCTGGTTACGTCCATACCCCTAACAGCCATATTTCAGAAAGGAATGTGATTTTTCAGGTTGAGCCTGTTCTTACTCTATGCCATCTATTTGACACCAATGCAGTATCTCAACACAAATACACACATCACATCTGATTACCAGGCTTGCTGTTGAGAAGTGAGGAAGTTGAAAGGAGTCTTGTCAAATCCCTTAAGTTAAACATTTTGATTCATGAATATTTTTACTTTTTGTTTAATATCAATAACAGAATTTTCAAAATAGAAATCTCTAAAATACAATGTGGGACCATAAATCAATTTCAGTGTGAATAATTTACTAAATCAAACTAGGTGGCTTTTTTTTAATTGTACAAGTGTACTTCTAATACATTTTCACAGTTCTTATTTATTTTTCTTTCAGTAATAGAGAACATGAAGAAAGCACTACGCCTCATTCAGACAGAACTGTAACCAGCAACAGTGAAATGACCATAATCTCTACAAGGTGGAGCTGCACCTCTCTGTCTCTACTTGCAAACTGAACTTTTACCAAGCAGATTTGGTATATCAGATTTCATAAGAAATGTATATGTACAACTTGGAGAACAAAGATAGAAAAACTATAGCACCCATTTGGAAAACAAGAGGAGAAATATATTAAACACTTTGAAATTAATTCTCTAAATAACTGAAAATGATGCTTTTAAGTGCAGCAAATTCGAGCTGTATTTTAGCAATCCAATAATGACTCTGTTAGGCCAGCCAGCTATGACTTCTGAAGAGGAGTTATAAACAATCTTTTTGATGTCTATTTGTAATTCATTACATGAGTTAATAGCTGCATCTTGGCTCCCCATTTTAACTTTTATTGCAAGAAGCTTATTAATTCTTAGTGTACCCCTGCTTTATACAGTAACTTCTCATTAAAGGAAACTTTGCTGTCAAATCAGACCAGAAAGTTCATGCTATAAATTTTGGAATAGCTTACATAGGAAAAAAACAAACAAACAAACAAATAAACCAACACTGTTCCAGGCTTAGCTTTCCTCTGTATAATCCTTTAACTTTTATTGTTGTAGCTGAAAACAGAAGAGACTGAGCATGCAGTCTCAGTGAGGTGATAATAATCAAAGGGGAGCTACAGGTTTTGCAACAATAAAGATACAGTGAAGCAAGAGAGATGGAAGGAGATAGACCCAGAACTCCAATCCTGAGGCTAAGTGATGCTGAAGTCTGGCATGGGAAAAATGAGGAGGTTTATCCTAGCTCTTTTCATTTAAATGGCACTTGAGTTATGGGAAGCTCATCCCAAGTTGTTCCCTCCTTTTCTGTAGCATTCCACCATGAAGGTGGCAGCTTATTGAGGGAATCTGGACAAACAAAGTCTTCGCAAAATTTCCAGAGGATCACCGTATGCAAGGGTGGACACCCTGTTTTGAGTAAAAAGCTAAAGTCAGTTGAAATAGTTTATTATCCCAGAAATGTGGTTTTTTGTTAGAGCAAAATAGTCAGCCCTTCACCTGCAGTAGGAGCATATATGTTGTGTTACATGTAAAACATCTGTGTCATTTTTTTGTGCGACCTGCCATCTGCTGTGAAGCTGCCTGGGTACATACAATAGATGAAAGAAGGCTCTCAGCAGGAAAGCTTTGCTAATTCACAATACCTTGTATTAATATGTCATGAGTGAGTTATATTGCACACATCCACATCTTCATAATTATGCAAAATTTGCATATAAGCATATATTCCAACAGAGTGAACATAAATGACCTGTACAGTAAAAGAAAAAAATTTTGTTTCAGTCATTAGCAATGTGTTGTCTTTACAATCAGTATGATGTTTTTAACCTATCGGAAAAATGCTAGAAGTAAAATTAAACTGCAAATCTCATTCCTTTGATTTGTGCTGAGCTCTATTCCTTTATGTCTTTATCTGTTCCAGATTTGGCAAGATTTCCCAGTCTGTGGTCATACCTTCTTTTGAGCATGCCAGAGATATTCTGGAGAACAAAATGCAAGCTAGCTGCCAGAGATCACCCAGGGTGGCCATGACAGCCATTCATCTTCCTTTTCTCCAGGCTAAACAACCCCAACACCCCTAACCCACTCCTCATGAAACTTGTGTTCCAGACCCTTCACCAGATTCATTGCCCTTCTCTGGACACTCATCTGCCTTGTTGGCCTTCCCCCCAGTTCTTACCCATAAACTCTCAACCCTGTCACCACCATCACCAAGCTCTAGGCAATCAAAACTCCCTAACATACGGAGTTACCCCACTGCCTCCCCTTCCTTGCCCGCCCCTTTTGAAGAGTTTGTAGCCATCCACTGCAGCACTCCAGTTGTGCCAGTCATCCCACCATGTTGGCAATCTACACCAGTTCTCCTGCTTCACAGTGGCTTGCAGTTCTTTCTGTTGGTTGCCCATGCTGCGTGCGTTGTGTAGATGCATTTCAGTTGGGCTGTTGATCCCAATATATATAGTGGCAGTTGATCCTGCCACCTTTTTGAGGGGAGAAGCCCTAATTCCTACATGACCATTCCCAGGTACTTCCATGGTTTCTAACATCAATAACTCTTGTGTCTTTGCTGCCACATGGCTCTATCCCCTACCTCCACTGAGAGGGCAGACGAAAGGGCCTCACTAGCATGCTGTCCCTCAAACATTTGTGTGCCACTACCAGACTTAACTCCAGTGAGCCTGGTTTTATCCCCTTCCCTCTTCAAAACCAGTTTAAAGTTCTTTATTCTTTTAGGGGATCCATTCATAAGCACAGAGGTGGCTGTCAAGAATGCACAAAGCTGGAATCCCAAAAGATTAGTGATAAAGTACCACAGTCCAGAGCTTGCTTGGTCTCAGGAAAGCTGAACTCCATAATCTGTCTCACCTCAGTGATGTAAAAGGAAATAAATGGTAGAATTACCACTTATTGGAATTGTGGAAGAAACAAGTAATTCAAGCCCTGGTCCTGGAAGGCTACTGTTGTTCTGCTCATTTTTGGCATTTGATAGTGAGATAGCAGACAGGAAACAAACTGTGTGAATTAAAATAATAACCAAATTTTCAGAACAATACAATGTTCACTGACTTAATCATCAAACAAAAGTTAGCCTTTAGATTTACACTGCAGTGAAGGTTATTTTAACATTTGAAGAAAATCCAGATTCATTTCCAAAGGTATTATTAATAGTGATTGCATCTGTAACTTCGAACAGTATTTGCTACTGTGGAAGTTTGTAACAGTTTTAACGAACCACTCATTCAAGCAGAGAGTAGCCACTTTCCAGAGATACCACAGGCATATGAGTTATGCTGTGTCAGATGAAATCTCTTTGCAAAGTAACTAAAGGGGATTTCACCCTCTTTACATTCTCAAATCCCCATAAGTACCATGCTGAAATCTGTTCCCAGCCATAGCCTTCAGAAATGGGACTAAACCTCTGAGATTCTTAAAGACTCAGATTCAGTCCTTTTGGTGGAGCTAGATATTCAGGTAAAAAAAGGCCTGTATGCACATATTTTTTATTCACAGCTTAGTTCAACAGTCATCCTTAATTTTAGAGCTGCTACTACATTTCTGCCTTCTCTTTGAAGACTGTTTTGCCAGGTAATATTTCTCCTGATGGAACAGAAACTCAGATCTCAGATTAAAGTCACATTGCTCTGAGATAACATAGTAAGTCTGTAAACTGTTCAATAACAGACATAACATGATTCTTTCCCCTCTTTTCCTCTGAAATGAATGGAATGATAGTCTGCTCCTTCTTTTATTTCCTGCTTTTCTGCTTGCACACCACACAAATTTATTCACAATATTAGGGGGCAGATTTTTATTTATACTCTTTACTTTCCACTTTCTTAAGGAAAGAGATGGAAACTGTTCCTTTTGTTTCTTGATTATCTGGAACTGAACCAACTAGGTTAAAGCTGAAGGCAGACAATAAAAGACTGAAAATGTGAATGTGAGAGCAGAAGTTGTTTTACACAGAATAAATTCAGTCATAGTATAAGGACCAATAGATGAGAAAACCTACCTGTGTAGACTGTGTGCTTTTACAGAATTCATAGCCTCTATTTTCTATGATTAGACGTTAATATTCACACGGGCATAATACAGCATCACCTGTGGAAATTCATGTTTTTTACAAAAAAATTTCTGTTTTACCTTTGGTATGACCATAACACATTCTGGGAAGCAAACTTTACTGCCACCTGTTCACAAATCCGTGTCTACTTTACTGTCTGGACTTATCTGGTGTAATCAGACCAAGAGTAGACAAACAAACGTGGACTTAACGTCAGTGAGGTGAGGCTCAGGAATCTGAGAACTGACAGAACAGGGTCCTCCCCTGTGTATCCGTCTCAGCGCAGAAAGGCGTTGCCTTTTCCAGGCAGATGGCTGATCTATTGGTCTGTAGAGCTAAAACATTTTCCCATGTGCAAATATTTGCACTTGACCTGAACAAAAGAAAAGGCACCATACCTTTGTGTACCGTGGAGGTGAGAGACTGGGACACCTCAGCACTTAAAATGCAAAAGTAACTTGATCTTACAGAATAAGACTGATATAATTTGGTTTGTTTCATGTACTACACATGTTCTTGCCAAAGGCTGACACAGAAATTTCCCAATGCTGAGATGTCCTCCACACAACCAAGTCACTGATTTGCTTCCTTTTGTTTGTTCCTTTGTTCAAATGGATGTACAGATCGACAGTACAAGTCAGAAGGAAATAAATAGTCTCCATGGAAATTAAAAAGTCCAAAACCTCCAAATAGAAGGGGAGGAATATTTACTTTTCCACCAGAAAATCTACAGAATTTGCAGTCTATCTATTAATTCCTTTTCCTTGCTGCTCAAGATGCTCATGCAATTCATGACTTGCCATCTTTGGTTGCTGCTGTGCATTGTAAAGTAACTGACCCCTTAGTCACTAAAAGTGGATCTATTTCAGCAGACTGTTTTCTCTTAGGAGGTATCAGATATTTGCTGATCCCTTTTGAATCAGAGAAGACACACAAAAACAGCAGTTTCCCCTATCTTTGTGTAATTAGAAAAATCCCAAATAAGCAGAATCATCTTTTAGTTCACACTGCCATATCAAGAACTGAATTTTGAAATTTCCCAATAAGGCCAACTCCAGCAGACATTCATCAAGTCACCCTCTGTACATGTTACATGGCCTGTGAGAAAGAGGAAAAATACCATACACAATAACTTCTCAAGTTTAGAAGACTCAAAAGACAACACTCCACATGGAGTGTGTTGGTGCTTAGACTGTGTTATTGTTTCAGGAAAGAGCCTAAAACTGCTTCAAAAAGATCTACTGTGTCTTCTGTTACCTTTCTAAGGTATCACTTCTTACTCCTTCTCACACCCTGCATGTCCCCAGGTGATCGTTTGTAAAAGGCTGGCACACAGGAACCCACCCTGCTATTTAGCACCCAGCCAGCTGCAGAGAGAAAAGTTCACAGATGCACAAAAACCACTGGCTTCATTGCTTATGTTCATATACGGGGAAGAGATCAGTGACTGCCTGGAGAGGAAGCTACACCCTACGGTGAGGAATATTGCACAGGGCGGAGAGAAGAGTAGCCTTGCTCTGCTAAAGGGTTTTTTGCTTAAAGCCTACCAGCAGTTGGGGCTGTGATTTTACACAGTACTTGAGCATTTGTATCAGAGCATAAGAGCGGAAGAAGAGCTCACATCTTCCAGACCTGCATTGCTTCACTTGGAAGACAACTCCACAAACAATATTTGTTACTGTCATCAAATATTTTAATATACACATTCCCACTGAGGAGCATTCTTGCCCTAACTGAAAAAAATATTCCCTCATGGCCTCAATGGCTTGATTCTCATTAATTTGTATATTCTCAACCTTGACAAAAAAACCCAAAAAACAAAAAACAAAAAACAAAGGAAAAAAAAGAAAAAGAAAAAAAATTCCTAAATCCCATAATGAATTCAAAGATTCAGAGCAGCAATAATCATCCTGGACCTGGAGACTAAATCTTTCCTTCCTTGGAAAAATGCACTTTCTTATTTACCTACCAAACAAATTAATACACAGGGAGTCACAGTCCAGTAAAACTGTATTATGGGCTGTCCTGCATTCTTGGACTAAAGATATGAGATGTGGAACAACTCCATTAAAGAGAAATAAACCTTTAGTGTTTGTTTCACTGTTTATAAAAGCCAAGACACAGCTTTGTGGATATTTCACAGAGAATTTTAAATTAATAAACATTATTTCACATGCTATTTCTAGAAGGCAACAGTGCAAATTTGAAGTGTTTATGTGGTAGCCATTTTATTAACACCATCAAGTATGACTACTGGGGATACCTTCAGGCTGCTTTCCCTGACCAAATGTGTTGACTGCACAGATGGTGAGCTGAGGTTGTAAAGCCCTAGGTACAGCTATAGGGCATTTCTGAGCACAAGAACCAAACACCTTAAGCACTAGGCAAAGCTGTATCCACAGGCAGGTGTGCTGCCTGAAGGTGTCCTACCATATGGAAGCAGCATTAAAGAGACTGACAGCTCCTTTGGTTATTTACCCTGAAGTGAGTTGCCGGAGCTAAGGATGTTTAGCTTTCCATATTTTTATACAGAAGGAACTAAAACACAGGCAGGCTAAGATCATGCAAAAAGCATGTGGCAGGTCAAGGAAATGAGGGTGCTTTTATCCAGCTAATATTAATGGAAAAAAGCACCAACTAATTAGCACTGCCTCTTTCTGACTGTGAAATCTGTTCTATCAGTCATTTGAATTCCTGAAGTTAAGGGAGAAAAAGCATTGCATTAAGACAAATGAAAGAGAGCATCCACAATTTTGTAACCGACACATAAACCATAAGACCTTTCCTTCCTGCACTAAAACAATCCAAAGCATACATGTCCTTTGAGAGGATGACTCACCAAGAAAGCTAAAGAAAAGTCTTCCTGCTATATAGTTTCATAACATGGTCTACTGAGCCATAAGCCCAGAAGTAACAATGTCTTTGAGGAAGAGTAAATTCCCAACATACTTTTGGTAAACATAACTCCACAGTTCTAGCTACAGTGATAGAGGTTTTTTAGTAGCTACCACAGGTCCAAGTAAAGTTGAAATTCATTTAAAGAAGAAAGTGTGGTTCCAAGTCTGACAATAGCAAGCACTGCCAGTGCCAGTAAATACTTTGGCATTATATATATTTTAGTGATGTTGGCTCAATATGTTTGTGGCAGTATGCTGATAAATGATGAAAATATTCAAACTACATAGGGACTATAGGGGCAAGTTGCTAAAAAGATGTCAGGCTCATAGCCACACTTTGAAACAGCAAAGTTGAAAAACAATCAAAATCTCCCATGAAATTAATTATAATAATTTAAAACGGTGCAGAGGAAGTTAAAATTTTTATCTTTTTCTATGCACAATTTGTGAATGTATTGGCTACACTCACCAAATTGAGAATAACTAATGCACTTCTAAGGGTATTTTATTTATGGAAGTGTAGATTGCTTTGCATGATGATACAGGGGTGGGGGAAGAACAGGTGGCAGGATTATGGCTCCCATCCCTTTTGTGGGTAACCAGCACAACTGGGTGCCTCTCCATACTGCCCGTCCACAGACACACATGGCATGGGGAACAACTGGGAGGAATTAGAGGTCTGTAAGTTGCTGGGCTTACTAGGACTCTAATGGAAGTGTTCAAGGCCAGCTTGGATGGGGCCCTGAGCGACCTGGTCCGGTGGAAGGTGTCCCTAACCATGGAAGGGGATTTGGAACTAGATGACCTTTAAGGTCCCTTCCGACCCAAACAGTTCTGTGATTCCATAGGGTGAGGTCAGAACTCAGCTCCAACAGCAGCATTTATTGCTGATGTGAACACACTTTCCCTTTTGAGCCATTATATTCCTCACATGGTGCTTGAGGTGAGGGATTACTGCACAAGTAAAATGCACTGGTTCTAGTCAACAATACTGGCTCTGCTCTCTTCCCTTGAGGAAGGGAAGATATGGTAGCTGTCATTATTTTTCTCCTTGGTTCATTTTGACACAATTAAACAATAATCATAATCCCTTGATTGTTATGAGCCTATCTGAAGTTTAACAAGTAGCTAAATGCTAGTTGGCCTTGTACAAATTTGGGGGCAGAAGCTTATGTTTCAAGGGCAGAGTATCCACTACAGCCTGAGGCAGGTGGCAGGAGAAATACAGGCCTGGCACTGTATCTACCAAATATGAAGCTAACTTCTTAGAGAAAACTCTCTTAACTGGAGAACAATTGCCTCAGAGCAGAGCCTTGGTCTTCAGTGTGCAACTAGTTATTGAGTCCTGAATTTTCTTCTGGGTTATTTTCTCTAATTTGGGAGTATTACCCCAAAATCAGATTAGCTGTTAGCATGAAGTGCTTTGGTTAGAACAGATGCCTGAATTCCCAATTGGTACCTGAAGGGGAGTGTGCACAAGCTCACGAGGACCTAACACTCCCTGGGATTTAGCTACACATCAAGTGCTTTCATGCAATGCAAGTACCTGTCTGGAGCATGCTGTCTCTCCTGTACTGGGAGGTAGTATTTTTAATGACTGATTTTATTATCTATAAGAAGGATATAAACTTACTGTATGAAACATCAAAAATATTGCCAGTGTGTTTCTGCAGTTAAATTGTGAGAGATTATAATCTCTTGTTATAAAAAGCTTGATATAGAAAGGCTGCCTCCTCCTGGCATATGTTGGTTCTAATCACTTCTTTATGCACCTCTTCAGGCAAAAAAACCATCTCTAATTATCCTCATAGTTACCATGGCAATTACTGTGTGATGATCACAGAAAATTTTCAAATTCATCTCCTATATAAGCTAGACTGTGAAACCAGAGTAGAACAGCAAATAGAGATTAGCTTGTTTAATGGAGAAAGGACAGCTTTTACACACTTGAAGTCACAATGCTAGGCAAGAGTAGATCCTGAATGAAATGCAGATTTCTTCGTTAATTTTAGGTGTAAATCGATGAAGTAAGTGGTAACTTATATAAGCAACTTACATAAGTGTAGCCATTCTACACATTACACTTGAAAAATGTATTCTCTTTCTACAGCTGTGTTTTTTCCTTTTCATGTTGACAAAACCACTTATACCATATAGACCTAATATTCATCTTTATGTTTCAACCAATTATTTGGATAAGACAGCAAGAGAGACTATAGCTGGGCATGATCATTTAGCAACCCATGCTACTAAATCATGAGTTAATTTATTGCAAAACATTGCATACTAAGGAACATAACAGTGATACACTTCTTTAATTTGTTTTTAAAATGTGCACATGCATCTCAATTCACCTGGTCATTGTTACCTTGTCTGCACAAAATGTTTATCCTCCCTTGATTTAAGAGGAAAAACATGAAAGAAAGCAATGTCAAAAGTAAGACTGAATTTGGAAGACAGAAGAGAAAGGAAGGATAAGCTATTCATTGAAAATTTCCTCTGTATATCTTAAATGAGGTTTTCCTGAACTCGAGCCAGAATTAAGCCAGAAACTAAAGCCTTGAGGCTGTCATTCTCTAGGAGAAAAGCGTGAGTCAGCTGTCAGTGGCTGCCTGGGGAAGGGAGGGTCATCACTGACAGGTATTTAAGACAAATATTGTAACATATAGTCTTGTCCTACTCAGTGGAAGATGGAGTGACACAGGCTGTAAAGAACAACAGTGCAAAATGTGCCTTCTTAGATTCTTTTTTCCATGCACTCTATACTCGGGGAGAGAAAAAAAAAGAGGTTTTTACATCAAAGAGATGCTGGTCTGAGTTACTTTAAACTGCCATTTCCCTGCACAGATTTGCTAGGGAAGGAGCTCTGGAATCTGGCCTCCGCATTTACAGTGATTACACATTGTTCTCTCTCTCATATCTCCAGGCCATTCAGCTCCCTTATGTAAGTAGATTGTGCCTATGTCTTGGTCCTTCCTGGGATGAAGAAGGAAAGGAATTGTGGGCATGACCAAAGGAAGACCACCTGGATTAATTGAGCTGGTAAATGTATCAAAGAAGTCAATAATGTAGTTTCTACAGCAAGGGGTATAAATACGGAAATACTTCTCCAGTGAATTTCTCTCATAAATGACTAGAAAATTATTTTATCATCAGGACACATAATCTAATACTCATAAATCAGAGGAGTTTTCACAACCAGAGAAAAACTGCTATAACTAAAACATTTATTTTTAGGTAAAACTATAGGTATGATGGGGGTTTTTTTCACTAAAACAGCACTTTGTGCTTTTCTGAATTATAAATTCAGTTGCAGAATTAAAATAACCCAGAAATGGGCATGTATCCATGACAGCAAGCTTCCAGCCCGTGCATAGAGTTTTGATTGTTGCTCAACATTTCTTTGTCATTGGTTTATTATATTACTGATTCCATTCATCTTCATTTAGAGATCCCTCTTTCTGAAACACCTGGGGGAACAGAAGTGGGCCAAGCCCTTCACAATGCAGCTATTCACTATGGACTCTGCTAAGCAGTTGCTCAGGGTTAGTCATGTCAGGAGTGGTTGCAATTGTTCCTACAGAGTTTGTGGGAGGCTTTGTGGGAGATAACAGCATCCTTTCCTACACTACAGGAAGTTCACACCATAAACATGTGTATCACTGCCCTGACTCTTTATTTCCTCCTCCACCACAAAAGTGCATCCAGGCAGGAAGAACTGTCAGTGACCACCACACCCTCCCTTTTTGGCACAGAAAGCACAGGGCAGATTTCTTCCATTTTCACCACATGATGACTCCTTTGTTTCATTGAGGACCCTGAGCATGGCAGGCAAACCCGTCCAAGCTCCTATCTGCTTTCCCCTTGTCTCCAGCATCCACCCAGCTAAGCAAACAGGGCAAGGCAAAGCTGTGGTCAGCTGCAGCAGCAGCCAGCCTGCACAGAGATGCCACTCCCTCTGCAGAGGCACAGCTTAAGCTTAATTTCCAGAACACATCTATCCTCCCAGGCTGGTTTGCACAAAGCAGTCTGTGTCCCTTAATTCTTTTCCACAGATACAAAACCTTCACTGAATGCACAGCAGGGCCTCAGCCTGAGCTGTGAACTTAACATGACCAACTCAGGGATCAAAGGTCTTACTGCACATTTACAACACAAAAAGAGTTGTCAAACAGTATGACAAGAATGATCAAGCATTCAAGAATCATTCCCTATCACTTTATTTGATAGGATAAGCTGTTTCGTATGCTCCCTCAAGACCAGAATATTACAGAGGGCAAGAAGGCAGAATATTAATCTTCAATAATCAGGCAAGAAGGAAACAAATAGCCTGGATCAGAATTACAGCCATCCCCCAGAGTGGGTATGTTTAAGGGCTTTGTGGAACAGGCTACCATGTGAAAAACCTCCCAATAGTCCTGCCAGTGCAGAAGCTTAGTGCAATTGTTCAGTCTCTCATTTCTGAGCTCCTCACCACAGCAGCACAATTAGAGCCAGCACTGAGGCACTCCTCAGGCCGGGCTGGCAGGGCTGACCTCCTGCCCTCCACCAGAGAAGCAGTGATCTCAGTGAGCACCAACCACATCATTGACATCGTGCCAGGCATTGTAATGAGACAGCGTGCCGTTTGTCAATGGGCAGATTCATCCAACTTGGCGGTCCCCAGTTACAGGCATGACTTACTTGTTCAGAATTAATTCACACAGAGGAGAGCAGGGTTGCCTGTTGACCACAATGGAAAGACCCTCTGATGGACAGTCTTGATGTCCCTCTTCATAAAAAAACCTGAGAAGTCCATGAGGCTTTTCAATTTTGCAACAGTGAGCAGTGGTCTTAATGGCTATCAAATGTCTAAAATTATGACCACCATGAAAGAAGCTGGTTTCCTGTTCCCAAATATTAACTGAAAAAGAGGCCTTCTGAATCACTGCTCTGGCAAGACCCTCCCTTTGTCCTTTCTGGAGTCTGCATGTGTATAGTGATAGATGGATAGATAGATAGATGGATAGATGGATGTATGTTTTTAAAATGTAGATTTAACAATTTCTGGATTGGATTTTAATGATACACGGAGATTTGCATTCATTGAAACAGTAAACAGGAATAAAAGTACACAAGATTTGGGACAGGTTTGAGATTTAGGACAAATTATTTAAGGCTAATCAACGTATAAATAATTACTTAATACTAAAGGAAGTTCTTTGCAACTTAAATTAGCAGGAGCTTGACAAATTGAAACTGTCATGGATAAATATAGCATGGGTATATTTATTCCCTGAAACTGTTCTTGAAAACATCAAGTCAGTCAGGAATAGGCAGGCAGCCACTCACAAGCTGACACGTTTTCTCTCCATCAGTAAAAGTGATTTGAAAGGGATTTGCATTACAAGAATACTCAATAGATTTGCTATTGCTTAGCACAACATGCTGCAAATAGAACATCTGCAGCAGACTTATTATCTGACCTAGGTCATCTCCTGATTAAACATATATAGATTGGAAGAGATTAGTCATTAAACAAAGTAGAAGTACAAGCCAAGCCACTGCTTACATGAAGAAACTATATCCAATTAGCTTTGCAAGTGAGCTAAATGCAGGAATTAAGAGGAAGGTAGTTCCAGGACACTTCCGCCAACACATCCTGTTCAGGATGCTTGAGCACACACCTGCTACACCCCTGCATTATATTGAGTTATATTTCCATATTCTGTGCCACAGGGACAGTATTTCAAAGATTATTAAACATTGACACCACTGTAATTGGGAAAAATTAAGGATGAATTTAAAAACTTGAGTCAGTAACAAAATGTTGCCCAGCCACATTGTTTTCAAACCAAGGGTTATAATGACACACATATGCATTGTCATGCCCCAGGTCATTCAGGGGAAGGGCTGAGATCTCACTCTAAGCTGCCACTTCTGTTCAAAGCCAGACCCCAGGAACTGGACAGGAACCAGGACACAGCTGAGCACTAACACATGACACAAAGTTTGTACCTCAGACAGCTTAACTTTAAAACCATGTCTGGCAGAAGTGAAACTCTTCATATAGACCTGGTGAAAGAAGGGCTACTCAGCACTACAGCAAAGCTGGCCTGAGAAGAAAGGGGAAGTTCTTCAGTGACTGAAAAAGACTGTAGGAATGAAGGCACCTAGCTAAGCAGTTAACTGATTACCCATAATGGGGAGACTGGTGCATTCCATCTGTCATTTTGACAGCATGATCACTCCTCTGTCCCAAATAACCCCAGTGGTGCTTAGGCCAATTTTTGCACAGTATTATATCAGATAAGCTAAGATTTACCACCCAAAAGGAGAAGCTTTTCCAGACATTTGTGTGGCTGTGCTGTGACCTGCCAATTCCTTCACTGCTGTGTGTACTTACAACACTCTGCTCCAGTAGCTCTGGCATAGGGGACTCCATCAACCTCACAAGCACCCTGTGCTCTCACATCTCCATTTATATAATTTCTCTTTTTGTTATTAAAATAGTAATCGTTTGCTGACACCATTTCATTGACACAGTTTTGTAACTGAATTGATGTATATGATTAATTTTAGACCTTTACAGTTGCTTATTTGATTTCATCTTTGGAGGCGTGAATGGTAGAGCCCCAGAGAAAGACTGGATTCAAAGTGTAGATGTCATATTAAGATGCCCCACAAGAACTCTGGAATGACCCAGGTTCATGTCCAAAACAAACTCCTTCAGAATGGTAAAAGCTGTAGTCATTGTGCAGTGCTAAACACCTAAACCATGTTTAACAAAGTGTTTCTAATCAACAAGGACATGAGAGTGACTTAGTAGAAAGTAAATTTAGAAATGGTAGGCACAAAATGCAAATCCGGGTTGTAGATACAAGTGTTGAGTCTGATACTGCTCAGAATTCAGTGGCATTTTGTCCTGAAGTTGCAGGTTGAATGAATAGCAATTTTTAAAAATTGAATCTTTTGTTCTAACATTTTTAAAAGCCTCACTACACTTCAAGGAGCCCTTAAATTCTCCATTTTACTCTGTAAGCCAAAATCTATTATCTGATTTTCTACCAAGAGTGGGAGACTCTATGGAAAATTACAAATTTCATGTGTCATACTATACCTTACCCCACCATCTGATTATGATTTAACCAATTCCATCTAACCAATCTCCCACCAGACTGTTCAACTGGTTAAGTCCTTCCGAAAACATAGACTTTGTAACTGACTCATGCTTTCACTTGGAGAATTCTTCACACTGCCAGTTCTTACTGGATCTCCACAAGCAGAAACAGCACAAGCAATCCTCTGTGACAGTCTCATTTTGGGAAGTGAAGCCAAAAAAATTACTTTTTCTAAACCAATTTTTACTTCAATGAGAAATTTTGCAAAAAATCTTATTTTTCATATCCGAACAGATTTTTTTTTTTTTGCAAAATGACAATTTGACACAGAAAAATCCAAGTCTTTGATCAAGCATGTGTTTTTAAAATTACTTTTTTTGTTTAAAATGTTTGGTTGACAACAAATAACTCTCTGGATCCCCAGCCTCCCCTTCTAAAAAGCTTGCCTAAATCATAGTTTTCATTCTTCTGCAGAAGTCTGAAAAAAAAATATAAAATGAATGAATGAAAAAAAAGTGGCCTGAATCTGACTCCACTGTTATTTTGAAGTTGCATGGTGCAGAACCTACGAATAGGCCCAAAGGCAGGGATAGCTCCACTGAAAAAAGAACTAGTGTTATTACTCCAGCCTCCAAATGTGCATTAATTTTTCCAAAATATCAACCCTGGCACCTGTAGCAAATGGGCAAAGAGATGCTGGTGGGTTTTTCATTAATATCTTTGCTAAGTTTATGACTTAGTGTGAACTGGACAATAACACAATCTTTAAAATATAGAATAGGATAACAAAACCCCCAAAACTTTAGGGTGGAGCTTTTATATGCTTTTAGTTTTAAATCCAATTCATTTCCTGTTAGAAGAATTGCAGCAATATTTTTGGTACAACTTAGCTGCAAGCTACTGTTCAACCAGAAGAGTCAACCCAGCACTAACTTTCATCCATCTCAGATTTGCTGACTGAGAGCTGCGTTCCTGCCTTAGGATGCCCTCTCCAACACATTCAGAATGCAATACCATCTTGCATAGAACACACAGAGAGAAAGTAAAAGGGCATCTCCCTTCATGGATAGAATAAAGCCTTTGCCATTTATCTGCCATAATATTTAAACCTCTTTACTGTTACATGCTACAGGTAGGCTTGCTCGCTCTCTCTCGCTCTCTCTCCCCCTCTTTCCACTTCCCTAGTCAAACTAAAGGTAGTAAGTAGGATATTTTGATTATTAATTAAACAAAGCCACTCCCAAATTGCTATGGTGCCACAGAGCAGAGAACCAACGCCCAGGGCTACTGCTATTAGAGATTCCTGCTCGCCAGGTCTTCGAGTCATCCTGGGTGAGACTCATACACAAGGCAGATTTCAGTGAAACCAAGCAAATTGGAGAGTAGCACTGTTCTGGAACTAGTTAGAAGGCTTTACAGAATTCAGTTCCACCACAATGTACCTTCCACTTGAACCAAAGCATTTTATCAAGCAAGGTTTCTATATAAAGCAGTTTGCAAGGAGAGCTGAATTTATCATACCAGCTGATGCAGTAAAAGCAGAAAAAGCAAAGGGTGTTCAGTCTGAGATTCACTTGAGGCCTGACTTGTACATTAGCATTCCTCTACAAAAACCAAAAAATGGCCTTTTGACAAGTGGCCAAGAGCAGAGCTTGACTTTAAAATTTGTAGAAATAGCAGTAAGACAGATGCATATAGAATTTGGAAGCTGAGGTCTCTCTGCTTAGTGCGAACCAGATCACTGAATGAAGTCACAGAAGGTTTGTTTGCTCACCAAACAAGCAACAGGAAAGAAACATGGCAACATGGTGCACTCTCATGAAGGCAAAACTCTTAAGACTTTCCTGGAGGAGTCTTTGCTAATAGAATCAGGTGCTGCCGAGCAAAAGGAGTCATTCTTTATGTGAGCAATGTTAGTGACAGGAAGAAAACCCTATGATTGTGCAGTAAAAATAATACCCCTGGAACAATTTTTCTTTTCAATTTAAATTGCCTGTAAACAAAAAGCACCAGTTTCATTTTCCCCAGACTTTTGTGAATTTAACACCTCTTCTTTTAAATTAACATCTTTATTCTTCTAACCTCACCATAGAAACATAGAATATGCTGAGTTGGAAGGGACCCACAAAGTTCATCAAAGTTCAACTTCTGGCCCTGAACAGGAGAAGAATAGGAAGAATCGCACCATGTGCCCTTTTAAGCATCTTTAGTCTTGCCAAGTCATGTGTCAATTATCTGAAAAAGATTTGTTAAATTAAACTCTTTTTCCTCATTTCCCAAATCCAAAGGAACTAAAAAGCCTGTGAGTAATGTAGACCCAAGCTCTACTGGACAAATGCACATGCAATGACAAATGGCCCCACTGACTTTGCTGGAGTGCCTCATAATGTTAAGGTATCTCCCAGAATCTCTTACAGCCTGCAACTGAAATAGTTAAAAGGTAGAGCTACTCGTATCAGGACTTTTATATGCCTACATTTTCTGTATTTAACAGGAAAAAATGGGGTGTTTTTATTTCAAAACGAATCTGACTGACTCAAGGAGACAATTGGAAAAATCTTATGATGTGTTCATGCTTAAGTTTCATTGACATAGCAGTGTCAATCAACAAAAGGATGGTCTCAAAGTTCAAGACGCAGCTTGCTACTGCTTACAGTAATTCTTTGGCTTTTATGATGACTCTACTTTAATTAACAAGCTATAAGAATGTTATTTGTTTTTTGGGCTGAGCCAGGACAGTTAAGACAAAAACGTAGGACCGGTTCTGCATAGCAACTACATGAGAAACAAATTCAAGCAAGCTAGATGCTGATCTCTTGCACACATCAACCAGGAAGTTGGCAAGGAAGTACAGGTGTGACAATCTTATTGGTCAATAGAAAGAAGAAATACAAGTATAAGGAACACCCCTCAAAACTATCCTTAGTTGGACCCACTGTCTGAGAGATACCTTTTCTTCTAAAAGAGGAGGAAAAAAGGAAGATTTTATTGGAGATCATGCCAAAGGTCTCAGCTCCTAACCATAGAGGGCAGCTCTGCACAAACACAACGTGACATTTGCAATATCCAAGTGTCCACACAAATCTCATCCAAAACTGCAAATAAGTTTTAGCTTTTTAGGATTTTCAGTTAGAAAGTACAGGGAGCTAGAATAGATAGTGAAGCCTGTAAGCTGTTGACAGTTTATTATTTACTCAGGTGAAAGTAGCACCTACCATATAAACATGTAATGAAAATAATAGCAATACTTACTGGCTCCCATGCCTGTGGTCTTTTGGCATGTGTCACCCACATGAATATAGCCTTGAATAATTGCTTCTCTCCAAATAACTGACATCATCTACATGACTGCTATCCATTACCTTCAGTTTGTTTTTAAACTTTTTGATAAGATATTTGACATTTAAAACTTAGATTCACTGGAGGGATCAGCACTGTGTCCTGAATTAGCAGCTTGGATTCAGCACTGCTAACCAACCCACCGAAGCAGCAAACAGCAGAGCTCCACAATAGTCAAGCAAAGACAGGCATTTCCTCCATTCTTCCTGCGCTGCTGATTTATATCCCCTCCACTCATGCCAGAAAGGAGGTGGGTGCTACCAGCTGGTCCCCAGTTACTTCTGCCCAGCAACACCTGCAAAATGTAGGAGGCTGCTGGTTGCAGGCAGCTCTCCACCAGCTGCCTGTTTGCTCTGCAGCTCCAGCAGCTGCATGATATGAAATAGGAGTGCAGGAACTGAAATCCCAGCCTGCTGGTGTTTGTAATGACTCAACGCATTCAACTCTGAAAACCTAGCTAGCTAAAGCAGTTTGTCTTTCAACAGAAAACAAGAAATTACACCTTATTTTTTATTCTCATTAGGACATGTTAAAAGCAGAAATGACTCCTGACAAATAACTGACACAGGAACTCTAGTATATGCATTTTTACATATGTATGGCTCCTTATGAAGTGGTCAACTTTTAAGTGGTCTGCTTTCAGATCATACTCCCATCTCCATCTTTTTCCACACAATTTTTTGGCATACAGACTACCTTTGACTTGACTATATGGGAATTCCCTGTCTCCTAGGGAATCTTCAAGTGATAGAACTAGATACAGGGAACAGCTGGATGCAAAAAGACCACACTGCTTAAGCTCGCTTCTATTTCAGTCATTGTCAGCTGCTGGAATGACCTTGTGGAGAGGGAGGGCAAATGAGAGATGGCTGCTCTGTCCCAGTTCCTGTGCTATCAGCCTTTTGACCACTATTAACTAAGCATTTCACAAGATTTGGGATAGCACTGTTTATGCCACCTCCAAAAAGAATTTTAAAAAGAGCAATTTAAAATGAGCATTTTGCATTTGAATTCCAAGATAGAGCCACGTTATCATCAAGCCATCAGCTGGAACTGTGCCAGCAGGAGAATGGGAACACCCATCCTCTATCAGCTCCCTGTGACTGATACTGCTTGTTTAGTGTCACCACCTGCGGGAGCTTACCATTTCCAGGCCGTAACTTTTAAACAAAACTTTAAGTACACGTTGCCTTAAGTCACTCTAATTGGCTTGAACAGCCAGGTAGCTATCCTGATAGGGACATTACAACTGTATTTGTACAGTGTATGACCCACAGCATTGTGAAACATGAGCACTTCACGGGTAAAAGTTAATAACCATTCATTACTGTTGAAGCAACAATATTCTAATCTGTGACCATAGTATGGCATTTTTCCATTAATTTACCTTATATTGGGCAACAGATCAGGTGTAGCTGAGAGCAGGATATGTGTGGGTCCAATTATAAGTTCATCTTTGTACTATTTAACCTTTCTTTCATATATACTACATGTGTAGATTCACCAAACAACAGAATTGTTGAATTTGGCAGGCACCTCTGGAGATTGTCTTGTCCAAGTCCCCTGCTGAAAGCAAGGTCACCTATAGCAGGTTGCTCAGGGCTATACCCAGTTGAGTTTCGAATATGTCCAAGGATGGAGACTCCACAACTTTTCTGGACAGCCTGTTCCAGTCTTCAATCATCCTCACATTACAAAAGGAAAAAAATTCTACTTTATATTTGCATGTAATTTCCTGAATTTCCATTGACTCTCATCCTGTCACTCAATGTCAGAGAAGAGTCTGGCTTTTTCTTCTTTACTTAGAATCAAAGAATTATAGAATGGTTTGGGTTGGAAGGAATCTTGAAGACCTTCTAGTTCCAACCCTCCTGACGTGGGCAGGGACACCTTCCACTAGACCAGGCTGTTTAAAGCCCCATCCAACCTGGCCTTGAACACTCCCAGGGATGAGGCATCTATAGCTTCTCTGGGCAACTTGTCCCACAGCTTTACCACCCTCGCAGTAAAGGATTTATTTTTAATATCTAATCTGAACCTACTCTCATTCATTTTAAGGCCATTACCCCTTGTCCTATTCCTACACCCTCTTGAAAAAAGTCCCTCTCCAGCCTTTTTGTAGGCTCCCTTTAGGTATTGGAAGATGCTGTAAGGTCTCCCTTTCTCAAGGCTAAAACCCCAAATCAGTCTGTTGAAGATGTGATCCAGCCTTCTGATCATTTCTGTGGCCTTCCTCTGGACAAGGAGGTCCCCATGATCAGGTATTGATACACATTGATGAGATCCCCCTGAGCCATCTCTTCTGCAGCTGAACAGTCCTAGCTCTCTCAGCCCCTCCTCAAATGACAGATGTTCCATCTTTTCACCACCTTTGAACCCTTTTGCTGGACTTGTTCCAGTATGTGCATATCTCCTGCACGGGGGAGCTCGGAACTGGACCCAGAACTGTGAATGTGCCCTCACTTTCTTTGTCCTGCTGGTAATGCAGTGGTCTGCAACACGTCATTAGCATACTATATAACAAAAGGAATTAAATTAGGTCAATATTTGCAGACAAGGACTGTAGTGAGAAGCTTTCAGAAGTGCGTTCAACATTCTGCATTAGGAAGCACCTCTCAGCATGAAGCAGCTGAACAGGGCGCTGTGTTATTTCAAAGTTCATGTTACAAACAGTCAAAGGTCAGGCTGGATAAAAGTACTCTTTCCAACCCTGTCCCCCTGCATGACCACTGAATAATGGCATTAATAATCAAATTTTGTTGAATAACTCCTTGAAACCTGACAGAAGAGTTATTTCACCACCTCTCTGGGTAAGTTGTGCCAGTGGTACACTATCCTCCTCATAAAGATGAAAAAAATATTCCCCACACTCCCCCCCCCCCACAAAAAAAGAAAAAGTAAGGGGAAAAAAAAGGTAAAATAAGACGGTGAAAACATCAAGGATTTTTATACCTGGTCTAAAGGTGGAGAGTGAGTTTTACAACTTTGTGGCTTAGACACAGATAAAAATACAATATGCAGGATCTGGAAAATCCAGCTCAGAAATGAGGCCGCTAAATCCCAGATTTAAGCTTGACAAGGCAACTAGAACTGTCCAAGCAAAGATCCCTACCCGGTTCAGACTGAAGCAGAGAGAGAAAAATGGTACCATGGCATGGACACAGTGAGGATGTGGTGGAACATCTAAGGCATGGCAGCTGTGAGACCTGCTGCAGAAAGGACTCAGCACTGGAGTCCACTAAAACTGTGCAGTCTGTGTGGCTGACTAAAGCTGCACATTTTGTGATGAATACAGAAACCAAGGCAATGTCAAGAATTTGGGAGAAGATGGAGGGTTCTGTGGAGCACATCATGCAGGCCAGAGAGTATCAACACCACCAGAGTCTTCACAGCTTGGAGAAAAAGACCAACAATACTAGGAGAGAGAGAAAATCAGCAGAATGAATGCATACACTTCATTGCAGAGGTCATGATGATTGGGATATTGGCCCCAAAGCAAAAGAAATGTTTTTTAAAAAAATATATTAGCACATAAGCCACAGTGGGGCTAAGAAAGCAGTTGTGTCAGTGGTTTCAGCTGGAATTTCACTGAGATGTGTTTACTGCTCATTGAAAAAAAAAATTTAAAAGAACAGGATGGAATCCTTTATCTTTATCTTTGCAAACTTTCGGGTAAGTAAGCAAGAATTAAGAGAATAAAGAGAATCCCATCACTTATTACTTAAGGACCATTAATTCTAGAGTCAGATCTGGGACATCACGTCACTGATCCTCTCTAGAAGCCAGAGGTTTCTGATCTTTGAGGCAAAGCACGAGGAGAACTGAGAGGGTCTGGGTTACAGATAAACAAACATAAATTTAAAATAAGAACAAAAAACACAAAGGAGGCCTACAGAAAGACCACAGCAAGGTGGCAGCTCTGGGAGACTTGTTGAATTATGAACATTGGGGCTCAGCTACTTGCCTGTAATAGAGTTTATCATTCAAGGACCAAGCTAGGCCAGAAACAGAAGGCAGCTTAATTAACAGAAAGGGGCTAGTTAAAAATTGCCTGTGTGATACTAAGTACAAAAAGAAGCTATTCAAAACGTAAATATTTTCCCCACTGTTCTCATATATTGAGGTATAACAACATAGGAAAGTGCTGGCTTACAGATTTCAAGCAATACTGAAAATTGAGTATCAGTTGCTCAGACAGGGAAGGAGTCATTTATTTTTGTAGTACAGCGAATTCTCTGGCCTTAGACACAGCTAGTTATTTTAATTTATTAAATTTATTAAAATGCATTTACTTCAGTATAAGAATTTCAGACATGAGGCATTGCTGATCCTAACTGACTCGCCCAGTTAAGAAGACCGGATAAATAGTCTTCTTCACAGGTTGGGGAACACTCCCAGCTTCCCAATCTCTCTCATCACAGAATCCCTCTTCACTCATTTGCTGCCTGCCTGTGGAACTGAAAAAAATATTTCAAAGTTAAACCTAAATGCTACCAGGACCAGGCTTTCTCTTACCAAACACAACTGAGCAATTAAGTTCCACATATGCTGAAATCCTTGAAACTCCTTGGTGTAATAGACCATGACAGTTTCCTTATTGTTGTGAAAAGGGCATTAAACAATACAAGAGCAAATATATTTAATATGGGTCTTCAAATGACTTAGTGATTTTAAAACATGTCATTCAGCAATGCCTTCCAGACATCTCAGTGCATCACAACTCAAAACGGAGTATGGTGTAAGAACTCGCTACATGACAAACCCACATCTTTATCTAAAACTATATAAGGGATGCTCCATGCTTTTCACAACAGCCCGTATCAAATGGTGGTGATTTGTAATATAAACATCCACGTGTAAGTGGAAAAAAATGCCTCCAGACATATCAAAATCCTCATGGATTGCTCTTTTGTTTTGCAAGCAGTAATTAAAGAATCAGATTATCATATTTTAAATCCTTAGAATCTCTTCTGCTAGCCGATTTGAAAAATATTACCAGTAAACTGTAGGTATTGCAAGTTAATTGAGTAATTTATTCAGCTAAAAAGAGGAAAATGTTGGGATATTTTGGAAAACCATCATCCTTCAGGACAAATCATCAGATTCCTAGCAAAAATTTACCTGAGCTACAGTTACCAGCTTTAAATATTCAGCCAAAGAAATCTGCTGAATTTTTGTCTTTCCACCCATGTATTGAAATGTGGCTTTGTAATAATGAAAACAAAGTAGACAAGGGATGGTTGAACCATGGCCTTCCAACTCTCAGGAGAATGTCTGGACCACTTATAAGATACCAGTTTCTCCTTTAGTAGTGCTTTCCATTTGCAAGTGTTAGCAAATATTTCCTGAGCCAGTGTGAGAAAAATCACTTTCTTACCTAACAGATCACAGCTGAGCAGGCCTGGGATCCAGTGCCTGCTCCAGCACAAGTGACTGTTATACAAATAAACAGTCTTGGCCTGTGTGACCGGGGACATCAATCACCACGGCATTTCCCAATCCGGACAGCACCTACCTCTAATACTCATGATAAGGACTTGAACTATTTCAGGGCAAGAAGGAAACAAAATGGGACCTGCATCTCTCATAGCTGTCAAAGGGTGTCTCCGTTCCTAAATTTTGGGGTATAAGGCTTTCCAGAAATTTGAGTCAAATTTCATCCAAAGAGCTTTCAGGTGATAAAAACCTGCATGTGGTTAAAGCACTGACAACAGAAATTTGACCAGTGCTCAAATAAATTTTGTCTGCTTTCAACCACAATGTCTTACAATATACTACTACTTTAAGAGCACTGGAAGATTGATGGTTTCCAGATCTGTCTGTCTCTGGCTTTGACTCAGAGCATTGCTAGTGTGGGTCTGACTACACATCTCTTTCATTACTTCTCATTCCTCCCATGTAAATTTCCAATATTTATTCTAAGCAGTAGATCATAAGACTTGGAAACATGTGTTTATTATGAAATTAGGAGAAATGCCTGAATTCTGAAACTTGTGTATTACAAAAAACAAGGACAAACAAAGCACTTCAGAGAATGCCTTCAGAACAGATGTAACATCAGCCATTTGAAGCTGTGCAAATTTCTGTATAATACAATGAACAAAGGCATCTCAGAGCAGGGGAACCAAAATCATCTTAAAAATCTGATGACTAGTTTTGTAAAGATGTTAAATATTAACAGTAATAGGGTCTACCAGATCTTTATAGCAAAATAAGAAAACGTTCTGGAATAGTCCTATTTTGTTCAAAGCTCTCTGGAGTTCCTGCAGGATTTAGTCACTGAGGCAGAGAAAGTAACCCATTATAAAAGGCCAGAAGAAACTTAGTGGCTGGGTACAGTCTCAGTGTCTCGAGCAGGAGCTGTGGGAAAGACTGAGCTCGCCTTTCTCTTCATTAACAAGGCACAAGGCTGGTTTAGAGACAAGTCAAACTATCTGCATTGGGGTCACTGGGTTTGAGCTGACAGGAAAGCCCCTGTGAGTAGTTGTACTTGAATTATTGAGTTTCCTATAGGAAACAATTCTGTCAGAGCAGAACTAGGCTAAGTGGAAACAGGCTAAGGTAAATGCATCTCCTGAAAACAGGAGAAAGCAAAGGTGCAAATGAAATGGAGATATATCTAAGGCTGGAGCCAGGAGCAGGTAGAGGCGTAGCTTTGAGGATGCATTTTTAGACAAAATCCAATTTTTTTATACGGTGTGTGAGCGAGAACCCACCTACTCATTATCTCTTCACATCACCAGAGAGCAGCTAGAACTTCTTTTACAGGCTTTAAAACTACCAAATGCTCTTAGGTGTGACCTGAGAAGAGAGTCAGCGAAGAGTGCGTTACATTACAATTATGAATTGTAAGCTGAGACCAAAATGGGTAACCCAAGGTTTACTTCTGCATCTAGACTAAAGTGGATTAAGAATGTACCTAAATTGTCCAAAGTGAGTGGTCCCAGGTCAAAATATGGACCTTGGAAACTTTTGGTATATGTTTCGGAACAAAACCTGAGTGGATGTGGTTTGGATAGACAATATAGAAGATAACATTACATCTGTAAATCTTCAGGGACAAGTGCTGGAGAAGAAGAAATGTATATGCAAATTCTCTCAGGAAAACACACTTATTTCATGAAACATACAGAAAGGGCAGCTAAAATGACTGATATGCCTGGGAGCTTTGGTTTCACCCTCCTAATACATTAAGCAGCTAAACAAAGCATGGTAGAACTCAATAATTATTTTTTGCTTGAGTTCACCATCTTGCTTCTGCACTTTGTTTTCCTAATTACTATTCGTGATAAAAAATAAAAACAGAAACCAAAGCAAATCCACACTAAGATCCAAAGCTCTTAATTCTCTCAAGTATATTTGTAACAAAAGGGTGCTTTTAGCAGCCATCAGAGAGCACAGTGAATTTCAAACAGGAAAATCCATATCTGATGGATTTCATCTACCCAGCTGAGTAATGTTAAGTATTCACTGCCCATGAACATGTGATTTTAATCTCACTGAAATATATGAGGCATGCACTAAGGAGAACATGTCGTAGTTTCAACATATATTGCTGAGGACAGGCTTGCACTGACCTCTGCGGAAGGACCGTGTGTGGTCAGTGCAGCAGTGGGAATGACCATCCAGGTTTCATTTTCCTGAGCATTGCACTGTATTAAATGTGTATCTGAAACCTAAGATTGGTGTTCATGTTGTAGGTAAAAATAAATGTCTCCACAACTAATTAATTGTGGAATTTGAATTAAAAATGTTGGCTTAGATCTCTGCTTATGAGCACAGTTTCTTGGTTTAGCTTCCAAACACATTTTTCTGGAGACCTTTACAAAATTTTTTAGGTTTGATTACAATTCTATGTGCTGTTATATGTGCAATTGTGCACACATAGCTGTATAATGTGCATAGTTATTGATTTAATTAACATCCACAGTTCTGAGTCATCAATTTAACTTTTTCTAAGGATTAAAAGAACAGCAACCCATACTGATTTTCCAACCAATCAAAAAAAGACAAATCACTCTTCAGGCAAATCAGGAGTCTTGACTTAAGCTTACCTGGACTTGGATCCTTGCCAGTCTTTTAAAATCACCTTTCAAGAAATATCCCAAAAGCCTACAGAAATGTCTCTGAACTTTAGATACAGCGTCTGACAGGAAATGGTAATGTTATTTAATTACAAAATTAACTCTGAATGTTTCGGTGGGGAAAAACTGGAAAGTTTAGCTCTCCGAAAGTAGTATTCAAATTCAAAGCTTGTGGGTGGAGTTGGGGTGTGAAGGTGCATAAATAGGCAGTAGGAGCAGCAGCATTCACGCTGAAACCAGGAACACCTTCACATCCTGGCAGGCGTCTGGGAGAGTAAACAAGGTAAGGCACTGCACACTCCCTGCTTCAGAAGGGGGAGCCGTGAGCCAGAGCTACCTGGGGATGGGGAATCTGATCAGTGGAAAGAAAAGACTGCAGCAAAGCAGGCACAGTCCAGCACGGCTTGCTATGAAGGAAAACATCTAGAGAAATACTGGCTTTGCAGGTTAAAAAAACAGGAGAAGAGGGGTTATTTTGGAAAGCTTTTCAAAAGTGCACATAGTCTTCCAGAGGCGCAGTTTTTAAGGAGCAGGTTTAATGTTCCTCTGTCTTTGCTTTCTGCATGCTGCCTCCACAACAGCCTAAAATGTGCCTGATCTTCAGTTTCCTGGTTGTCCCATCCCTTTTTATTTTATTTTTTTTCTTTTTAAAGAAGCATTACTTCTGCCATACAACTCTAGCCAAAACAATTCTTGAAGCAACCCTGACAATCCACAGAGTTTAATTGAACTTCATGCAATTTTCTTCTTTGCCAAGGAGACTTTCCTTAGGGCAGAAAAGCAGTCTGCTGCAAAAGTTGTATTTCATACCCTTAAAACAGGGACTCTATGGATGTTTGAGCTCTACTGGACACACCAGTAGCAAAGAGCACTGTATTGCTCATGGAAACTCAGCTAATGTCTCCTCCTGCAGTTCCTATCTGGAAAAACACTTCTGTTTCCCTGGAGTTTAGTTTTCATTGTCTGACCTTTAAAATCAGCCAGACTGCTGTGGTGGGGGGTTTTTTGTAGGCTTGTTTTTCCTTTTTTCTTGGGTTGTTTTTGTTTTGGTCTGGTTTTGGTTCTTTTATGAATCTTTTCAATGTTCTGTACTGATTTTAGAATATCTTAAATTTGCTTTTTGTACCCATTATATTGTTTCTAGGAGGAAACATAATGAGAAAACATAGGGTCATGTTGCTGAAGTGCTTTTCCCCTTCATAGAAACAACTCAGCTGAAATGCTGAGGAGCTTTCCATCAGATGTGTCTGGTCTCCATGCCCTAGTCTGGCTCAGGAAAAGCTCTCTGCTTTGTGCTGCTTCCACCCTCAAACTCCATTTCAGTTCTCGCTCTGTCACACAGCAACTCCTCTCCACTCTTTTTATTATAGATTCTGCTGGGTTTGATGATTAAATGATATTTTTAAGGGAAAAGACAGGATTGGAAGCTTCAACAACACCATTAAGCTGTGTCTATGCTAATGTTCACTGTAAAGCCTAGCTTAACATTCTAACTTCTCATTTGGGTTGCTCCCACAGCAAAATGGGGGAAGAGCTGAGACAAATTAATTTTTCAGCACCTGCTGCTGAGTTACTCTAGCACTGGGAGATCAAGGTAGAACAGTGAACTTATTAGGACTTGCAAGGACTTTTGGAACTACCGTAACTCAAGTTATTTTACTGAGCATATTCAATATATGTAAAAAGAAGAGAGAGAAACTAACAAACATGAACATCCTAAAAGGGCCACAGCACAACGGCACAAACAGGGGAGTGGGAAGCAGCCGGGTCCTTCAGGGCGGTTCGCTAGGCAAACCTCACGCTCCCGTGCCCCCAAGCCCAGGCCCCTGCCTGGAGCTGTTCCTTTCAGCCCTGACTCACCCCGCCGCATATTTGTGACTTGACCTGCTGCTTTACCTACCCTGCCCTTATCTGCTGCGTGCCTCACCGCAGCACCACAATGACGGGGAGTTTCTCTCACCTGTTCCAGGAGCAGCCATGGAGAAGAGTTACGTGTCCATGTTCTTGCTGCTCATTGTCATCTCCTGTGCTCTGGCAAAGGATGCAGGCAAGAAGGATACAAAGGACACTACTGTTAAGCCAAAACTGCCTCAGACACTCTCCAGAGGTAAAAAACAAATAACTGAACCACCTCCCCACCAATTTTTTTTTTAAAGTGCAATATTGTGAATATTTCAGCTACTATGCTGTTTTAAAAAATTCATTTTCTTGCAACTCATTCTGCAAAACCTTTTCTAGTATTTCCTAGCACCCTCTCCTCCTTCATTCCTGATTTAAAGCCCTCTGGCAGCGGGTTTGTTCCAAGCCCCTCCTGGCAGAGGTGGGCAGGGGCAGGGCTCAGACCCGGGGTCCCCGGCCCCGCCTGTAGGGCGCTGTCTGAGGGTGTGTGTGTCCCCTGTCCCTCCCGCAGGATGGGGGACCAGCTCATCTGGACGCAGACCTACGAGGAGGCGCTTTTCCGGGCAAAGCACAGGTACCCGCCCCGCCCCACAGCGCCCACCCTGAGCCCCACAGTGTCCACCCTGAGTCCCCCGTGCCTCCCCCGGTCCTAACGAGGGCTCTTCTTTTCCAGCCAGAAACCCCTGATGATTATCCACCACTTGGAAGACTGCCCACACAGCCAAGGTAATCCTTTTGCACTGGGGAAAAAACCCCCAAATATCTAAAATCAGCCACTGTTCTGATTAAACCTTAGTGAAGTACTAGCCTGCATGAGCATGGGGAGTGTTCTTCAAGTTACTGTACCACGAAGGTGTTTTCCAATGTGTAGGAATAAAATAAAAATGGTAACTCAGTATTGCATGATATAGAATAGATAGAGAAATGAGCACATGTCAGTAGGGTTTGACCTCTGACAGATCAGCAAAACCAACAGCAAGACTAGTAGTGAGAAATAATTTGTTGGAAAGGACATATTCAGCTCTCAATATTATCAGTGATTGAGACTGAATCCAGCCAGGGACTAAATCAACCCAGGCTGAAACTGAGATCTTGCAGGATTTCTGGTAACTGGGACTGCTCTTTTCCCAGGGTCTTTGAATTTATCTGAGGGCCCTCCTTCCTGCAAGTCAATCCACATGGCAAGACCTTTGCATCCATCCATAGCTCCAGTAACTCCAGAAGGGTCTTTGTACAAGCATTTAAACCCTTCCAAACATTTCAGTCTGAAGCCCTACATGCTGTATTATCGAGTGCCTTAAGAACTGGGGCCAGAAACCACAATAGGAGAACAGGAGGTTTGAAGGGTCAGATGCTCAAATTCAAACCTAAGCAAACAAATTTGAGCCAACTGCACTGTCTGAAGGAAGATGGGACATTTTGCACTATTATAATTACTCTTTAATGCAGAATATAAATGAGTGGATCATGTTCCAGTGGAATGAACTGAAAATCTTTGTTTGCTGCAGTTGTAAACTGGAAATTCTCATTTTGTTTCATCAGCTTGTTTCAATTTATTTTTGGAGGACAATATACTTCAGGGGCATCTTTTCAATTTTCTTTCCCATTTATTTCTACTCTAGCCCTCAAGAAGGTCTTTGCTGAACACAAAGATATACAGAAACTGGCTGAAAAGTTCATTCTCCTGAACCTTGTGGTAAGTTCCCCAGTTACACTTAATGAAATGAAAGAGACAAAGTTCTGCTTTTAGTTACGGTTTTTCTAACTTAATAGCTAGGGTTGGCTAGGAAAATGGCCACTGCTGAAGCATAAAAGATTTGATAGTAGGTCTTTTTCATTTGTAGCTATCATAAACTCAAAATGTGAGGGAATGTAAAGTTCGATAATAACATGAATGTTTGTTACCAATTTGCAATTCCAGCTGTTAAAAAACTGCATCCCAGTGAATTTCTTAAACTGCAAGAAGTATTATTTGAGCTGGATTTCATAACCCAAAGTACAGTGAAGGAAAAAACTATTTATGTAACATGCCCTCCTTGACTAGGAACCTTCTCTGTTTTCTTTAAGTATGAAACCACAGACAAGAATCTTGCACCTGATGGCCAGTATGTCCCTCGGGTTTTGTTCATAGGTGAGTACCTCAAGCATCAAAGATGATCTCAGAACAGAGCCCCTGCTGCCATGCCTCTCAAATCCTCAGGCTGATTAACAGGAATTTATTCCACAAGAAATACAAAGGTTCTAGTTGGTTTTGTGAATCAAATATTGAATCAATCCCAGCCACCTTCACAGGTCCAGCATTCCTCTCAATGGCAAGATGCCACAGTCGCTGGAATGGGTAGCTCATCCCGTTCCTAATAAACCCGCAAACACAACACTTAAAACTGAAATGTCAGTAACCCTAGAACAATCTCTTAGTCAGCAGAAGCAGACATGTCTCACAGAAACACTTAGGAAGCAAGCAGGAGTACAGAAAGGTTTATTTCTTTTTATTTCCTTCCGCTTGAAGATTAACCTCTACAAATTTTCTCACCCTTTTTTCCCCAGACCCTTCCCTGACTGTGAGAGCAGATATTACTGGAAGATACTCAAACCGTCTCTATGCATATGAGCCCTCTGACATTTCACTGTGTAAGTAGAGTGTTCTGACACATTCTGAAAATATTCTGAAAGCAGTCACATTTTTCATGTGATAAGGAATAACACCAGGCATTACAGATTCTCACAATCCGTACTTGCTGAAAGACATTTAACCAGGATTAAAATTAAACAAGATGCTAGACTTAAACTCAGTGAGATGAAGAAAATTATGGCAGAGCCCTGGAGCCTTAAGCATCCATCTGTTTTAAAAGCAAGCGTACATCAGTAGGAGCTTGCATAATTCAGCAGTGCTCACTGCAAGCAACGGTGAGAACCCTCACACACGAGTTCTAACAGGCCAGGTCAGGAAACCTTCTGGGAGCAGGGAAAGATGCTTGCTACAGCCCTCCCTCCCTGCTGCACAGCTCCAGTCTCTGCCCATGCGTTTGCATTAATGAAAGTTTTCACCAGTCAAAATTAAACCATGACATTCACAAGTTGCTTGGAAGAGTAAGTGCATCTGAATCCCTATAGCAATAGGCATGTGATTAAAAGCTTTAATAGTAATGACGTTATCTCTGCAGCATTTTTGGTTGCTGGCAGAGGAAGTTGCAGCAAAAATAACATGCATGAATATTTCATTTCTAGTGTATTCAAATATGCAGAAAGCGCTGAAGCTCCTGAAGACTGAACTGTAAGGAGAACTGAAGAAGACTGAACTGAAGAAGAAAGCCCTTAAATATTATGAAGTCTTATCTTCCATCTCTTCTCTACACCTTGATACTGGTGAAGAGACTATTTAGAGTGATATTTAGTGATGTGTAGTGATGGTTTCTATACATAAACACTACAGTTTTACATTAGCACTTTTGTACTGGGCAGCATTTTTAAAAGCTGGAGGCTTTTATTTTAAGGCGTACAGAAGAATACTGTATGATTCAACTGTAAAAATGATTTTTTTTAAAATAAATCCCTTTCAAGTGTTTACATACAAAACACTGCTGTGTTTTCTGTTTTTTTCCTTATCTTCATCTACCATTATTAGAAATAGTAAAATCACTGTGTTGCTTGAGACCACAGCTTGCATTTTACATTCCAGCACTTTGGAAGGAAAAGGGCTGTTGTGGATCAATACCAGCCAGGAGCCCTACTCCACACAGCCACTCACTCCACTCCAGTGGGAGGGGAGAGAGAATCAGAAGAGTGAGAAAACTCATGGGTTCGGACAAAGACAGTTTAATAGGTAAAGCAAAAGCTGTGTGCACAAGCAGAGCGAAACACAGGATTAATTCACTGCTTCCCATAGGCAGGCAGGTGTTCAGCTGCCTCCAGAAGAGCAGGGCCCCATAACATGTAATGGTGACTTGCGAAGATAAACACCATCACTCTAAACGTGTCTCCCAGTTTGCATGGTGAATATGGCCTATCCCCTTACTCAGCTGGAGTCAGCTGTCTCAGCTCTGTCCCCTCGCGACTTCTCCTGCAGCCCAGGTCTACTTGCTGACAGGGCAGTGTAAGGCAGCAGCAGCGACCTCTTCTCTGTGTGTCAGCAATCACAGAAAACAACCTTGTGTTATCAGCACCGTTGTGGCTGTAAATCCAAAGCACAGCACCACACAAAGCTACTGTGAAGAGAATCAACTTCACCCAGCCAAATCCAGTAGAGGAAAGCAGCTTTTTATCTCCACTTTCAGCAGCTAGCTAAGCTATTACTCACCCTACTTTATCTCAAATTATTTTCTAGTTGCACCAGCCTATGTGGAGCTTTCATTATCAGCCCTTTCTTTACAGCTAACAAGAAGTGCAAATCTTTCACAGAAAATACTTAGACTAGAGAATGGGGCTGTTTGCATATGGGGCTTGTTTTTCTTTTGACCTGGCTGCATTCTGAAGTGATTTAAGATGTAACTGCTTCCCTTAAAGGGTCCCTGCTTACACCAGATTTCAGTAAAGCCCTGAGATGATTAATAGAGTGATACCACACTGACTATGTGGCTGGTTTCATGACTGTGTTACAGCTTATAATTATTTACAAGCCCAAAAGGGACAATAGAAGTCAGAACTAAAATAAATGCTGCAGATGAACACCATGAGAGTAGACACTACCTACA
Organism: Corvus cornix cornix; assembly: GCF_000738735.6. Classification (NCBI taxonomy): domain Eukaryota; kingdom Metazoa; phylum Chordata; class Aves; order Passeriformes; family Corvidae; genus Corvus; species Corvus cornix. The sequence goes on from NC_046333.1 coordinate 49,928,052, forward strand.
GACTTACACGAAAAGGAGACTTTCCATCCCCAAGTATCTGCTGTCTCTGAACTCAGCAGCAGCATCAGTGAGACACACTTCGACCAGGACCATGCCTTCATTATTTTCTCAGCTCTTTGGCAATGACAGTGTTCTTACCACTTCTATTACCATTACTGCCACTACCAGTCATGATGAGGACTACAAAAGAGGAAAACACTTGGGAGGGCAGGACAGGCGAGAGAAGCAAGGGTTTCAGCTCAAGGGAATCTCTCAGCAACATCAGAAGGAAGGTACTTGTTAATATATCTTTGGCAAGCTATGTGAACCCTACCTACCAGAAGACCTCAAGAGGTACCTGGAAAGGGTCCCAGACATGCAATTCAGCATTCTTTCAGCACTTCAGTAAGATGTTACTCTCTACTGTAGCATCCAGAAGATAAGAGGAAAAAGAGATGCAGTGGGGGGCAGAAATATTCTCTAGAACCATGTATCGGTTACAAAAAGCAAACAATGTGGTCACATCACTTAGCAGAGGGACAGCACAGAGGGATGCTGGAGCAGCTGGTCATCAGAATCATCTTTATCTACTCAACCCAAAGTACACTTGCTAGAGCTCTGTATGTGACATAAAACAAAGGCTGCCTGTGCCATCATGCTTTACAAAGCTGTTTTTATAACACTATTGAAGTAGCTTCGTTTTCTTAAGCAGATGTACTGATGCTATGTATAACATCCAGTAAATGGATATAAAGTGTAACTACAAGGGTCTACTAATCTACATGCCTAGATGCAAATACCCAAGTTAGTCCAGTCTGCAAGTATCAAGAAATTAGCTTCTGAAACTGAAAAAAACTAATTTTTTTTTGCACTCAAGGCTATGCTTTTCTTGTTTTCACCTTAACTAAATTTTCAAGAATCTTAATACATAAACGGTCAACTTAATCCTGCTCTTTTAATCCTTTCCTCTAAATGAAGATTTTTTCTAGGTTTATGGAGGCACCAAGCCAAGCTGAGATACTAAGAAAGCCTCTTTCGATTTCTTTGGAAAACCTGGGAAATCATTGCTGAACTACATATGATCGTTAGATAACCTGAAGTACACAGGATGGATATGGGGATTTCAAGAATTCCACTAGCATTCAGTCAGTCTTCTAAACAATTAGGTCTAAAAATAATAACGCAAGTTAAGAGCACTAACACATTCCTATTCACTTGTCAGCTATAGCTTTTAAGGTACATTTTTACAGATATCACTTCAAGTCATACATACAAGCTTTCCCTAATAATTACTTTCATGTGAAAGGTGGCAGATACTGTGCAGTAGTATCAGGATCTTAGTCAATATCTGGATTCACTTTCTCACGTTGATGGAGAAAAATTGGATTTTATTGTTTTATACCCAATTATTTTTATATGATAAAAACGTGTATGTGTTTTGAAGAAAGACATCTTTCTACATTTTTGCAGAATAACCAACTTGAAGAAAGCATTTCAACACAACTAAGGCTAAAAGACATCTAATACAAGCAGCAAGAATGCTTCAAGCTAAATCGCTCTGCTACTTTGACACTGTGGTGGTGTAAATAGCTTCTAGAAAATCTGGTTACAATCAAGTCCAAATCTCAAGCAGTCAGGTGAAAATTAAAATGCATCTTTAGAAAACAACAACAAAAAAAACTTTGTGTGGTGAAAACGTTTTTTAAGGAGAAAGCAACAAAGTTCAATGACAAAACCCACCAAGAATAGGTATAACTAACTTTTTAAAGTGCTCTAGTTTGGCATGCCAGAACAGTACAGCATTTCTTGTATACTCACACAAGTCAGACTTTCCGTGAGAGGCAACATTCTTCACCTCCCAAAAACCAAGTCAGTGTTCTATCGTCCCTTTCAGAATCAGGTTTGGAAAGCAAATCCACACCTCTGACTGGGAATTTCAATGTTTGTGTGCGTGGATGGGTTTGTTTAACCACAATCCCCAAGAGACTATGTATTTTTAATATGATAGAAAAACTTTAATCATTCCATACAAGCCACTGATCTGTCTTTTGACTACTAAAACAAATTCACATTATGAGACATGAGAGTTTAGGAAGTGGTAATATTTTCAGTATTTTTGCATTAGTGCACATTTATACTCCAGTATAATCCATCATATTTATGAAACCAGATCCACCCAAAACTAAGCACTACAAAAACAATTCGGAAAAAAGTCAAAATTGAAGTAGCAATGTGGTATTATTTTAAGCTTCAGTAACCCACTCCATATGACAGCTCCTTGGATTTTTTACTGTAATGTACAAAACACAGAGCCTGTCTAAACTAGGAAAATGAACTGTTCCTAAAGGTGGCCATGAGATCACTGTTCTCTTGATATGTATTGGGAATGGCTAGGGAGCAATTGAGGGAAACAGGACAGCAACTGGGAGAAAAAAAGTGCTGCGTCCATTTTATTAGACTTCAGCAGGCCTGAAGGCTCTTAAGGTGTTTCAGCACAGGAGTGAGCTCTCTTACCCCGGATCTCCAGGTACGTGCTCAAGCTAGACACAGCAGCTGGGCAGGTGCAGCAGCAGCTCCCAGAGCAGCTGCAGGAGAAGGTGCTGACCACGGATGCTGAAAACTCAGCTACACCTGGAGAGAAGCAGTTCTATGGCAAGTTCTTGACATCCTGCTGCTTTCAGTTTCTGCTCTTCCCCTTCAAAACCTCAAGATAATTCCTTCTTCAGGAGCACTTGGCTGTGAAAGTCTGAAAGTGCTTTGATGGGCACGTGTTTCAACCTCTTTTTGCCTCCTCTGCAGGAGTAAGGAGGGATCTCCCTACTAAAGAGAGACTGTAAGAGAATCTACTTCTGTCTGCCTCCAGACTTCCTTTCCACCTTGCTCAGGTGCTATATTCCTTGGCAGAGGGCCTTAATCTCTTCCCCTTTTCTTCCTGTAGAGCTGTCTTTCAGGCTACAGCAACTACCTACCCTGCCAGCAGCAGCAACTGAGTGAAGAATGAATGAAGAAAATGTGTAGTGCAGATCTGCAATTCAGTGTGATCAGAAACAAATGGAACATTGTGCACCTTGGGTGTTCAGATGTCTGCTGTTTCAGCTGAGGCACCACTTCTGTTACAGGCAGCAAGAGGGATCATGCTTTCCTTCAGCTCAGACAGTACTTGCTACATGGGTAACTTGAATTTTAAATCGAATTCTTTGTTTTCAGAAAACAAACTACTGGAAACCATTTTATTTTGTTGCTGTTTTTCTTTCTTTTTTTTACATGTCATTCAATCTCTCATGAAATCAAGACTGTTATCTGGATGACAGAGAAATATACACTGCTGACTTATTACAACAATGACTTTACACCATCTAAAAAAGCTGTACAGCAACTTTCCAGACATCAAGTTTCTTACATCAGAGATGACAGACAATGATTGTGCAAATACCAAACTTCATTCACTTGTCAAGGAAAAAAAGTTTCAAGTTAATCAGCTGCAGATTACATTCTCCTGACTTTCTTCACTCATTGTTCTCATAATGACAATATCCATTAACATTGTTTTTATTCTCAACAAAATGCTAAAGCTACCAGAAAACCAAAACAAACAGGGAAGAGGAGGGGTGAAGAACTACAGTAGTCATTAACATACACTTAATGTGCACTATAGAAAATAACATCTTTAGCTTCTACTTTTACCTTAACAGGAAAGTGGGAGACAAAAAAGTTTACTAGAGTACATCCTAAAACCTAAGTAAACCATACCCAACCATCCACCGTAAATTTTTATCATCTTAATGAGAATTCATGTGAATTTTTATAATCAATGAATACAGCAGAAAATACCTCTGGGGTTTTTTTTACACCAGATAACCCAGTAGTGGTATAAAACTCACTGTATAGAGTTCACCATATCAGATTAACAAAGTCTTAACCAGCAGTTCAACTCTGCCCAGCTACTGAATGCACCCATCTACTTTAAGATAGAGATTCTTAGAAGAAAAATAGTGGAAATTAAATATGAAAACTACACATTTCTTATAGAACTTGAGTTTTATTTTGGGAACGTGTAGACTACCTGTTATGGAGAAATACCAAACTATGGAGAATCAGTATTTTTAAGTAGAGGGTGCAGAGAGAAGATTCAGTCCTCTATAAACTTATCAAATAAATGCACTAGGATTTGCACGGGGATCCTTTTGGTTCCTGTATCTGTAAGTCAGCCAGACTCCCAGAATCTGAAAATAAAAACCAAAGACATTATTAAACAGAGGGTCTCCATCCCATCCTCTAGTTTTACAAAATTTGTTTTAAACATTAAATCAGGACAATGAATTTCCAGTATACAAGTTTAGGATATTTGACTGTTGCTAAAATTGTACAACCACACTCCATCTTTCTTAATTAGAAAAAACAATGCACCCTCTCTTCTCTCAGAGAAAAATCATACCTAGCAACAGAGAGAAAAACAAAACAAAAAAGCCAAAACTATAAACAAAAAAAATCCAAACCCATACTCACAATGCAATAAAAAATTTCCCACTGTTATAATGAAAGTTAAATTATTCTTCCCCCCTTCCCAAATGATAACTACCTATAAACCTGCTTTTAGTATAATGATAAAAAAATCCTCCAAATTGTTTCATTTTACCACTTAACTATATGGCTATTCTTGTGCCTTTTCAAATATTGCCATCCCCCCAACTACCTTCCCACATCCCAGCACCTTCACATTTTTAGTAGAGATGGCTGAGGTCAGAGTGATTCTGTTTAAGTTGCCATATCTCTCTTGTTGCTGTCGTATGGACAAGCCTTCTAAAAACTGCACTAAGCAGCAGGAAGAACATTTTCACATGCCCTGTTCTGGGCTTAGAAAAGACGTGCTCTGAGGATTTTTATACTCCAATCAATAAAGCAAGTTATGTATCATCATGGTACTAAAGCAAAGAGTCAAAAGACCTTTTTAATTTTAACCTACTGTTTAAAATACAGTTTACTCCTCATGCAAGCCTACATTTGCACTACAGGTGGCACCAAAAAAAAAAAAAATCCTCAAAGACCTTATGTGTGCTAGAGTAGGGAATAGGTGGGAAGAAGAGGGACCAAGGTAAAGCAACAACACTCTTTTTATTACTGTTGGAGAATGGTACACTTGAACAGCTAACTTTCTGAAAAGCTTAAACTTTACAGCACCACATTTTAATGCTGAGGTTTGTTGTCTAAATAACAAAGTTGCAAGAAAAGCTTTCCCTCTGACAGACTTAAGCAAGCTCGTAGCTTTGAAAAATTTGGCCTAATTAATTATTTGATTCCTGAGATTGGACTAAGGTTTCCTGAAAGAAACCCCCTAAAATTGTGTTTCATAAAACAAAGCTTTAAAAGTGGGGAAAAAGCACTCAACTTTCTAACCACCCACTCACCTCTGTGAAACTGAAGAAGAGCCCAATCCCTCCGACAAATCTCAGCACCATTCCAGAATATTCTTCCATTATCGGTGCACATGGTCTACAGTGGAGAGTTCTAAGACAATCCTGTAGCAGATACAGAGAATTGCTTTCCATTTTCTGATGACACTTTGTTGTTTGAAAGCATCTAGCTTGCTCTAGAAGAGACTGCTACCCATGGACAAAACTCCAGCAGTTTTAAAAGACTCCAAGAGAGCAAGTATATAAATGACAGTGGAGCACAAGCTTTGCAGGGTGCCCTGTAATTGTCTTTCCAGTAAGAGAAGAGCTTAGTATCACTGTAAGAACTACATTACACACTTGTTAAAATGCTGCTTTCTGTAACTATGAAAACAGTTGTACATTTTTGAACAGTGTGAAAAAGTAATGGTTTTTCACGCTTGAAGAACTTACAGCGGCGCAGGTTTCATTCGCATAAAAAACTCTGAATCCACAACAATTCAGATTTCTCTCAATATCTGTTCTTGCGCTGTTGGTGTTACTCCATCCCACCTCTAGAAGTTCACTCTAGAAGCCATAAGTAAATACATATTACATTAATTGAACTGTTTTACACTGCAAACCAATATACAAAATCAACTTGATAATGCCCTAACTAAAGCCTTCAGATCTTGATGCTCAACGGGAGAATATAAATATATTAAAGAATGACTGGAGTGTCCAAACAGGCTGTGTAGCTAATGAAAGAACAGCACCTAACAGCAGGACATTCATGGGTATAATTCATTTTCTTCCTTTGTTTTTGCTAATCCCAACAAGATCCCTAGTAATGGGACATGCAACTAATCTAGCTGGGACTGCCCAGGCTTTACACAAAAAGCATGCTCATATGCAAAAGCTGATTGTTCAGTCACTGCAGCCTTACCCACTTCTTATGCAGTAAGAATTGGTCTCCATACCACATGGAAGATTGTTTTACTTTCACATGTAAATGCCTAACGTAGTTATGACCTCTCCAGTTACACAAGAACAATTCAGTGACTTTATCAAATTTACACCATGATTACTGTGTATTTCATCAGTTTATCTGAAATCGCTGAACACGAGATAGAGCCAAGAAATCGTGCTGCTATACCTGTGACCATAAACCTAGAAAGGAAGCTCAAAACCATATCAATTAAAAAAACCAAAAGACATATGAAAGTCATTTTAGGACCCAAATGTATTTCTTTCTAGCTACCAAAGCCAAGCACTGACCAAAACCTAGTCTTTAATAAATAGCGTAATGCTGATTTTCTTAAAATATGCTCTCCCCATTTTATGGAGGACTATATACAAATACATGTGCCCATGTACATATATATTTATAGTGTTATGCTATAGATTAACTGAGAAGTCAGGAAACTTTTCTTACCTGCTGCTCCTCATTTAGTGCCAAACACGCACATGAGACAGAAAACTGAACAATAAAGACTAGCAGAAGAATAATCATGTACTGGAAACAATAGTTAAGGATATACTCTCAAATTAATTTTGTTTTTATAACATAGCCTCCTAATGGTATTCCTTATTTCACTGGATAACAGTAAGTCCTTTAAAACAAAAGAACTATGGAAGCAAATTCTGACTGACTGTGGAAAAGATGACCTAAATAATGTTCCCAAAATCCAATCACCATATATTATCTCTTTTTGGCTACTACTATACATAGCTAGTATTTCCAGGTTAGGTATTTCTTGCCTAGCAAGAAAACATGAGCAGAGAGGTTAATAAAAGGAGCTTTCAGAGAAAAATCTCCAGCCAATTTCTCCAGTTTTAGGGACTCATGTCATTTCAATATATTTCACTTAAATAAAGTAGTTACAAAAATATTTTTCTGGGTATTGCATATTCAGATTATCTTTTTTCAATGACATAGTCTTGTAATTAATTACAAAAAAATAACTCTAGCAGATTAAAAATAAAAAAAGGTAAGAGTTGCTCTTGGAACACAGCCTCACACACTTTCAGACTAATGCATCTGAAAATGGTATAAAACAAAAACAATAAACTTTGATACTAAAGATCATGTTTTGAAAGTTGGGGAGTACTTTCAAAATTTGTCTGCTGTGTTCAGAGGCAGACACTTCACACAATTAAGCTGTTTGTAAAGTGGAGGTCAGCTCTTATCCACAGACCAAAAAAGTTAAATATTAATAGTTCACCTACTTTAGCTTCGTGTAGGGGTGAGCACACATAAGAGGCACCTGTTACACAGTGAGCCACCATAAAAAGCTCTCAAAGAATTAAAATAGTCTTATTTTTAAAAAGAGATGTGAATACTTCTATCTTCAGAGCAATGGAGACAACAATGGAGAAAAAAAAGGAAACTGAAACAAAGTTAAATGGAAAGGAAGTCTAATTTAGACTGCACTTGACCAAAGTAAGATTGTGAATTTCAGTTCTGTTTCTGAAGTACTTCCCCCAGCAGTCTCAGCTGACAGAGCAGGTTGTTTACATGGCTTCAACAAAGCTGCAATCAATGCAATGCATCAGAAGGATACGAAGAATAGCAATACTTGATGATGTTTCACTGCACCAATCAATCCAACTAAGGCAATAAAGAAGAGGAAGACTCCTACTGCAATTACCACTCCAACGACTCTGAAACTAGAGATGAGGCCGAAGCCAATTCCCCATGCTGCAATTCCGATCAGCAGCAGGCTCACCAGCTGGAGGGAAAAGAAAACACAAAGTTAGACTGCATATCCCACACACAGATAATTTTTTTACATTAAAGTTGTTTTTAGAAAGGTGCAATTTGTCTTTCTGGTGCAAAGAGAAGAAGCACAACCCTAAACAAACCAATCATCCACATCATTGTATAGGTAATTTCAGTTCCAGATGTTTTAAGGCATACATATTCTTCCACACTGTCGACGTGGCACTGTTACAACTCAGTCTACCTATAAGTCAAGCCATGTTGTACTATCTGTGACTGACTAGAGAAACTAAACTGTAGACCATAACGTAATTGACAAATAAGCTAAAAATCATCAGCTTTAATTCAGAGTGGAATAAGGACGAAAATTTTGGATGTTTTGTGAAACTATGGCAGTATATTTAAAAAAAATAGAATATACATCTGCACAGCTCTGAACGTGTAAAAAAGTGCACTTTGCCAAAACTTACTGGAATCAGCTGTATTAATTAATAAGAAAAGTTTCTACATACTTGATGATGTAATGCAACATTTAACACGGTCACACAAAAATACATTTCAGATCTGAATTTCAAGGACTATGCAGTAAAACAATAAAGGCATCCTTTCTCCTCTGCATATTTCTTCAAGAAAATAGCTCTACTATTAAGTCAATCCTATTTCAATACCCAAAACACTTATGGTGTTTCCTTCCTTTTAAACATGGTATTCAGGGAAGGCAGGCAGAATCTGTTCCAGTTAGTTCACAGAGATTTATTGTTTATATGGGCAGGAAGCTTCAGCCTTTCCTGTTTCCATACAAAGAAACCACGACCCCAAGAAAAAACAAATTCCAACATGAAAAGCTGCAGAGAAATCTGTAATGAAATCCAGCAGGAGGGAAGCAGCAGACAAAACCAACCCAGATGTCCAATGCACAAGATGCCCAAGACTCTGGTTTCAAACAGACCTATGTGCAACATATCACTCATTATATTCTCTGTTAAATGACACCAATTCAACATGCAATTTTTAACTTTCCAAAACTCTGATCTCACCAAAAAATACCCAGCTGTATCGCTATTTTAAAAAAACCTGAAACCAACGACATAAAACAGTAAGCACTTAGTCTAGTCCAAATACTCGGCTTCATTTAACAACAGGTGTAGAGCAAGCACTTACACTTGCTCACCAGTTTCCATTCAAACAAGGCCCATTCTCATGACATTTTACTGTTTACCCAGAGGCAGGGAGGACATATTAAAAAAAAAAAGTAATTTCCAACTTACCACTTCAGTATACTTACCCTACAGCTGGGCATTCTTGTTGGTTTTAATGCCAAATACATGTGTATACTTTTTCCATTTAAGTACATTTTAGAGGACTAACCTACATAATGCTGCTTTTGAAACATGGAAATCTAAGGTAACATCAAGAAAGCTAGTAAAACAACTAGAGATGCTCATCAAGATCGAAACACAGCCGGTGGATTTTTTTTTGTGTTCACACAGGAATACATCTTAAAAAACTTTTTACCAAAAGCCAATAATCCACAAAAGAAATTTAAGAGCCTGCAAGAACAAAAGCAGGATATTTGTCATACCTACACGTCTCTCTTAACACACAAAGAGACAAAAAAAGATATAAAATTCAAAGGAATTGTTCAATACCAGCAGAGTTTTAGGATGATTTCACATTTGTCTTTGTTTCCCTTACACAAAAAGCCTAAATTACCACATTTATTTAAAACCAAAACAACAGGCCAAGGTGTCATGAATCAAAATTACAGAGAGGACTGAATAAAAAAATAAAGCAAAATGCCTTGGCTCTAACACAGACAAATTTTCTGAATCCATGCTTTAAAATAATTAAAGCATTAAAAATTAGCCTTGCTAATCAGATTAGACAGTTAAGTGCAAGACCTATCTTTTCTGATCTATGTCCACTCACTTTATTTCACAGTCTCATTCCACTGGAAAGATTTATTTTTCCACGTAAGTATCAGAAGCAAGTAACAAGAAACCCCACAGCCCAATTTCCAATCAAAAAGTGGTGTCTGATATCCCATGCTCTGCATCCGCTTCTAAGCGCTGAACTCACACTGTCACTACATAGGTCTTTAAAAAACAAATCTCACAGGCAACACCAAATTTCAATTTATTTCACAAAGAAGAGCAGATGAAACTTTGCTCCTAATGATTTTTTCACCAATACTCTTCTGTCTGAGGGCAAATCTTGACTTTCACCAATCTGCCTCCAAGATACCAATATGTGTATTTGTTCAGCTCTTTGTTCATTTCATAAGAGGTCCAAAAGCATTAGATGAAATTAGTTTTGTTCTTAAAATATTGAAATCAAAACAAGAGACAAACTCTGTGCCTCTAACACCCAGTCTGTGAGCCGCAGAGTACCAGTTGCTTCTTGCTGGCATTACTGATCTCATCTTACATTAATCTGATTATATATGCATAAAATTAGTTGCATGACATTAGAACTGTCCTGACACCCTGGCACAAAAAACCAGATGTACCTGTTTTCTGGTAGAAACAGCCACATGTTGAATCTAGAACAGCTCTGGTTTTCAATCAAGTGGGGAAAAAAAAGCTTCTCTGGATTTTAATCCCATTAGTGAATTCCAGACATTCAGGAAATAACACAAAATAGTTCAGTTTCACATTCAATCACATTCAAGTTTTAGAGCCATCAATCTCATTTTCAAGTGTTACCTCCATAATACCAAGGCTCTATTTTCTTTCACTTGACCAAGTTGTCCATTGTCCAATTCCTTAAAACATCTGGAAATTCAGTGTGACCACAGATCCATGCTACTGGGCTCTGGCTGACAAACTATGTGAAAATGCTGTATCCAGTCAGGCAGATCCATCACTTGGATCAAAATCATACTGGCTACTCCTATCTTGCCACTTGAAATTGTGGAAAATTGACACTGTTTCGAATGGAGACTATAGATTTATAAACCATTCCAGAAACTGATTTAGTATTAAGTTTCTGTCTCCTCCACATGTTTACAGAAAGAGGAAATTATGGTTATTCCTTCATACTCAGATTTGGCATAGACTATCTGAATGAGAGGAATACTCTCTCTATATAGTTTTTTAGTGCCATAATGCAAAAAACTAAAGTAAAAGCACATGACTACAAAAGGAAAAATAACTTAAGCTGTTTTGAGAAGAGGTTTTACAAGTCTGTAAAACAACTGAATGCAAGGCTCATAGTGTTATGCACTGTTTAGCCACCAGAAATGACTGCTCAACAGTGCTTATTCCAGTGTTTTGAGATGAAAGGATTTAAATGCAGTATTTCTAAAACTGGAGCTGCTATGACTTTATAGTATAATGAAACAAAATTAGTGACCCCAACCACTTCAAATGAGTATCGTACATTCTAAACATACGAGCTTTACCTACATGCAAAAAGGCCATGTATTTCCGTTAAATAAAGGAAGAAGGACTCTCTACGCAGCTTCTGGATGTCGCGTTTTATTTTACTGAGAGACCACATTTCACAGCAGCAGAAGTCTCCCAAAGTAAACAGTATCATCCATGGAAGACGGAATTACCTGTGAAACTTCATTTTACCTATATGAATTTACTTACACAAAGCTAGCTTTGGTTAATAACACTTCAAATATTTGCTTAATGTATCTGCCAGATATATCTGAAATCACAGTCCAGTTTTTAGTGATTAGGGCTAATCCAGTTTCTCATGGGAGGGTTGGAGAAATGGCCTGTGGGACTGAATGGCCCCAGGCCGGACTGCTGAACTTGAAGGGCAGTAACTGATGGCTCAGCATCCAGCTGGTAGAAGGTAAGCACCACCACAAAGGCTGATACTGGAGCCAATATCACACAGTATCTTCATCAACAACCTGAATACAACACAAAATTAATCCCTAGAAAATTTGTGGATGATACCAAACAAGGAAGAGTGGTTGACTGCAAATAGAGATTTAACTCAGATATACCTTCTTAAACTTGAGGCCTAAGCCAACCTTAGGAACCTTGCAAAGTGAAAAATTGTGCTCCTGGGTGTTTGTGGAGCCTGGGATCGGACCAGCTGAACAACAGCGTTACTGAGATAGACAGGGAGATCAAACTGTTCATCAGGTTGAATACAAGCCAGGAGTCAGCTCTCATTGCAAACAGGGAAAGCCAAGCAGAGTGCAATCAGAGGAAACACAATGCTGGTAAGACTGAAGCTCAAATACTGTGTTCTATTTCAAGTGGAAAAGGAATTTGAGAACCCGGTAATGAGTCGGTAAAACAGCCTGGAGCCTTGAGGATGAGAGGTTTGAGAAGAGGTGATGGATCTGGGTTTGTTTAGTATGACAAAGAGGCTGCCTAGGGATAATCACATAGTAACTAAAGCTGAAGGCGTATTACATGAACATGGAGGCGAACTCTTCTGGGTATCACAAGTAACAGCTTGGAAGGTTCAGACCGGACATTAGAAAACACATCTGTAAGGTGGTTTGGTGCCTTACTCAGAGAGGTGATGATCTGTGTTCTCAGGAGTTTACAAGACTCCACAGACTAAGCCACAGATGGCAAGTCACTGATATTCATAATCCTGCTCTGAGCAGGCGCCTGGACTGATGAGCCCCAAAAATGCCTTCCAACCAACACTGCCACACACCACAGCCAGCACTTTCACCATGCCACTCTCTCCACACCAAAAATCAAAGTTTTACCAGGCAGAAAGGAGATGGATTTAGCACTGACCAAGGACTTTTCTGCACCATCTAGCTCACTACACAGTTTCTAAACTATCAACAAAGCACCTTCTTATAAGCAGTAAGAAAGTCTCACAATAAAAGAGCAATAAATGATTCTTCAGAAGTACTTACACGGCTTCAAAAAACACGAGTACAAGTCTTGTTCTCAGAAGCGATTTAAAAGGTCACATTCACTTAAGGCGTGTTCACATAAAAGCCAACAAGCATTAAGAGCAAAGAATCTATAATAACCTCAAACTGGAGTTATTTGTGTACAGAATGATGCTACAAGCACACACTGTCCAAATACCAGAAAAACAATACCAAGCCATGGAAGGTGTATACATGTGGAGGGGTGACAGTATTTTGTATTTAATATCTTCATTTACTATATATTATCTTCTCCATCAATTCAAACCCTAGCCACCTTACTTAAAAGGCACATGCACAAAAGGCACATGCACATGCACAAAAGGCTTAGCATAATTCAATAGATAAACTCATAACTTTGAAATTAAGTAAATACTTTACCAGAACAAACATTTAGGTAGCACAAACCCTAAATGAAGATCAGTGGTTATCCCTATGAGATAAGGGTATTTCTACTTTGGAGTAAAAGAAATGGGAAAAAAAAAAAATCAAGCACATTGTCAGTAGATGAAACATTACTCCAATGTCAGTATCTGTATAGGGACAATTTTAGGTAAGATTTAAATTCAAGATCAGTGGAACAGATCAGACACCAGTTTAGGCACCTTCTCTTTTTTTTATACACACATACACACATCTGAATTTCAGAGATGTTCCAAAAATAACAGTTTCTCTAACAAATCTCTTAATTTGCTCTCTTCTTTAAATCCAAGTTCTCTTGTGCACATAGCTGCTCATTTCCCTCATTCCTGTACTGGAAAAAACATATCTCTCTCCACAAGTACCCCTTCTGTACTTATGTGCAAGCTTATAGTCTACATTACAAAAAAGAAACAAATACTGACAAACTATTTCTCTATACAATGCCACTGAGAAACAGTTCAAATGCTAAAACCACTTCCTCCTTCCTATAACAGCAGGCCACCAGCAAATCTGCTGTCTTGATTAACTGGCAACTTTTTGGTATTTCAACTAGCTTGGACTGCTTACTAGGAAGGAAGTCATATGCAGAAGTTGGTATTCCCGCTGCTTCCTTACCATCTCCGTACAAACAGGAATTGGTAAAAACTACATTTCAGAATTTAAATTTCAAGAACTACCGATTCACCATTCCCAGGTAAAGAGATTATATAGCATTTATACTTGTATCAGCATGGGAAATATTTACAGAAGAGCTGTCAGGGTAGATATGGAACAGGAACTAAAACCAGAGAGATTACACAAATGATGAAATACATCCTCCCTAACCTCTCTCTCTGCATTAAGTTCATATTCTACTACTTTTAAGGGTGCTTTAAAATTTAAATGTCAAATGGCATATATACTGAAGGTAGAGGTTTCCACCACTCTCCCCTTCAACTTGGCCAACCATTTCTGTACAGCCATAGAGAGTCTAGAAGACAATTTTGAGTCCTGGTAATTCATTTAAAAGCACTACATTAAAACAACAGGCAGTACATAGTGGTGCACCTTTAGCAAGTTGAAATGAAACTAAATTGGTTTCTATCACAGCTGTAAGCTACTCAACCTGTAAGCACCTTTATTCCCTTACAGTACTACTTCAGCTTTATGGAGGGCAAAGGAAAGCTCTGGGTACCTCCAAAGCAAAATCTTCCACTCTTACATGACTTACTTAAATGAAGAGTGATCAGTAGTCTGATTATCGAACAGCCTTTGAATGTGGAACAAGCGATTTACGTGAAAGGCAGCATTCCTGCCTCTTACCACAAAAGCCTGTTCTTTCTGTTTCAGGCCTTGTAAAGAGTTATTCATGTTATTGGCCATGTAACAAACTACTTACACACTACATTGTCAGTGAGATTTAACCCCTACTACTCTCTGGTCTTTGCAAATGGAAGCTTTCTGCTGTGCAGCAGGAACAATTATGTTCTAAAATGTTTACTTTTACTTGTGTGTTTGTTCATTGTTTTTTAAGAGGTTGTGAAATGTTTTCACAAAACCTGGTGAGCCCACAGATCCTTCTTCCACACACTGCATCTCCTTCAACACAAAAACAAGAGTACAATAACCCACAACTAATGATGTAAGCTACAAGGCTTCTACAGGGCATTCAAAGGGGTTCTCAGTAATTGTGCTGGTTTTAAAGTGCCCATCTGCACCACCAGGATGGCTGAAAAGATCAGCAGTATCAAAACACACCATGTTCCATACACCCTCCTCCTCTGTGCCGTGTTGTTCTCCTGCTCTTTTCCTAAGGACAAGCTGCCTTCTTAGCTCCAAATGCCACTGTGCACTCTGCACAAGACAGTGAAGAACCAAAACCCACTCCCAGCTGGTCTACGGACCCACCACCACAAACTGCTGTCACTTTGGCTATAAACTGACACACAGTATAGCTGAGGGCCTTCCCAAGCCCTGGCAAAACACCTTCAAATACCTATCTGTACTTTTGCTGTTCTCTTCTGTGTTCTCAAGCATGAGCATAGAAACCTTCCCAAAATGCCAACGAAAACAAAAAAGCCACAAGACTGACATGACCAACATTACCTTCCTTGACTAATACCTGGGAGCTTCTGTTTTACCAGTTTTATTTACATATAAAGACTAGATAGCCCAGCTTATACTGCCATCTTCAAAATGTCCTTGAGAACAACAGAAATGGCTGCAAGGCAACCCGCCCCATTTGCTGAGCATCCAGGTGTGACAGATGAGGTAGACCAGCACAGCACAGGCAGGTGCTGGGGCAAACTCTTCATGCTGCACAGCTTAATGCTGACCAGAGCCTGTCAGACAGGGCAAACAGCAGGTTATTTATATCTTACAGCTGAAACCAAACTTAGGACATACCAAAATGAAGTTGCACTCAGAGATCACAGGCTCACTCATCAATGTGAAAGAAATTGCCACTTGAGGCAAGAACTGTGCTTCTCTAACTCCTGTCTGCTTGTACCTGGCTCTGGGTAGGCACTATGCCAGTCAGGAAATATCACAGAACACAGAAGATACATTCCCTTTCCCTAGGAAAATCCAGATGTTCACCCTGCCCCTAACACCAATCTTCCCCCATGCAGCAAAAAAGTGAAGCAGACAGATTTGCATGGAAGATGCAACATGGTCACTCCTCTTCATCAGCAACTCTGAAACTAAGACAAACATTATTACAAAATAACTTATGAATTAAAAACCCTCTTAAAACCTTCAAGGCTAGGTTGGAGGAGGCTTTAAACAAACTGGTCTAGTGGTAGGTATCCCTGTCCATGCCAGAGGGATTGGACCTACATGATTTTTAAAGTCCCTTCCAAACCAAACCATTCTATTAGCACACATTGTCCAAATCTGAGAATTTCTATACTTATCTTTGCATATTTCCATAGTACAGGGAAAGCAAGTTTGAAAAAAAGGGCATAAAGCACAAATGCACTTTCAGTAACTACAGCACCCAGAGAACAAGAAACAGTGATAGGAAAAATAAAATAAAACAAGCCCAAAAAACTCTTTTCAACACAATGCTTTGAAAATGGATGCAAAAACCAGGGCACTTAATAGGCAACCAAAAAAAAGAGGTTCCGAGAACAAAGTAATATGAAAAGCAAATTATTTTGATAAGGTACTTTCTAGTGTTACAAGTTAATGTGGATGCTTTTATATGGAATAAACTTTGTGCTATTAAAAAATACACACTTCTAATGGAAAAGGTACTTTATGTTTTACTTGAAATCAAATGGCTGCTCTAGGTGTAAGAAAAACAAAGCCTGCTCATCAAAACAAATGTGAGCTATTTACATGCTGCCAATAAACGTTACATGTTTCCTGCTGCAGCAATAATTAAGTAGCTGCTTGGGTAACAAAAACAGCACACACCACCCAAATGAACGGTCAGTATTTTTTATAATTTGAATATTTAATCTTGTGGCTCACCTACCACTTCAGCCTCTCACCACTAGTTAGGAACTTCCCTTTCCTCTCTGAAAATCACATTTGAACCAAAATATTGACTGTTTGCACCTCAACACAATTACTGAAGAATTCCTTGGAAGGAACGCTTAAGTTACAAGCACATCCCTGAATTTTGATTAATTCTGCAGACAGGCACTTTAAACAGTTTGTATGGGTTTGCCATTTGATGGGAAATGTAAATATGACTGACTAAATAAAAACTAAATAGGCCAGATACCCAAAATTAGTATTTTAAAGGTCCTTGTATTCAGTTCTTCCATGTAAGACTTTATTCTGATAATATACGTCATTACATACCCAGAGTCAATAGTCTCAATTTTTTTTTTCTACTCTTCCTCTACCCATAATGAACAATACTGAAGTCAGCAAGACTCAGCATAGATGCCAGAATTACTCATATAAAATAGATTTTAAAACAGAATCACGGCCTAAGGACATTAGTCCAGAAAAGAACCAGAAGTCATCAGCAAAGTAACATCTGAAAAGAACATTAAGTGAGCAATTAGGTTACTGGGTATCTGGTTTTTTGCCTTAAACCAGTAACTGATTTATTACTACCAGGAGATATATTTTTCTTAGTGTACTACTAAAAAGCTAAAAGAAGGCAGTACTAAAAAAAAAAAAAAAAATAAGCTCCAATATAATATTCTATCTTTGAGTGTTTTAAAGAAAGGCAGAATATAAACTGAAACCTCCAATATAGAGTTCTCAGGGTTAATTCATTCCAAGTATGTCACATAGACACATCAATGCTGGTTACAAAACCATCCAAGAAGCGTTACCTATCTCTTCTTACCTCTACTACTCCCTTCTCACCACTTATTAGTGAATCAACACTATTTTGAAAATATAATTATTAGGTTATTGCTCTGATTGTATTCTGTATTTTTTTTTCCAGCTGGGAGAAAATAAGTCCATCATTCACTGTGCTGCTACAACCCTTGTATTTCAGGTTTCTGTCTAACCAAGGAACAGAGAAGCCCACACATTTTACTAGATCAATTCTACCAGGCCAACTAAGCACCTTAAGTGTTATTTTTCCAACTATGAATTTAAAAGCGTTAATTCTTGTAACTTGTCTATAATTAATAAACAATACTAGCAATGACAATTGGATATTCTTGTAACTATCATTTAAAGAAGTTATTCCTTCCCTTCAGCAAAAACATATGTTCTGTATAGGTCAAATGACAGAACACCAAGTGACACCCACAAAGTAAATTCTACTCAAGGAGACATCAGAGCAGAAATTAAGGTCATAAGTACACTGTACAGGTACCACAGACAGAACTACAAAAGTCCAAAAGTTCAGCCCACCCTTGCTGAGGCTAGATATGCCCAAAAGACCTACCAGACTCATTTCACCTGGTTAATATATGGCTATTTGGCTGTAGAAATAAATGATGGAGTCTTTAGAAAAAAAACCACCTGCTGTCCACGTGACATTACAATAAGATCTGTGCACGTATTATCTGAGAAAGATCCAGATTTCTCTCACTCTTCTGTCACTCAAGGAATAATAGCAAAAATAACAAAAGAAGTATTGCATTAACTGAAAAGTGAAATTGGGATGGGATAACGCACCCAAAACCCACCTTCTGGGACAGGAAAATCCCACCAAAAGTTGGCCATGATGATCTTTTGGGGTCCCTTTCAGCCTGAGCTATTTTATGATTCTAACTTAGCTGCATCATGACATTCTACATACACTAAACTTACCTTCAACTACAGACACCAAAGGAGGCAACGCCTATCTGCTCCCCTCTGTTCTGGCTCGGTGCAGCCCAACACTACTAGGCATCACAGAGATCCAGGCTGACTAGGACAGTGGGTAGGCTGGGCTGCCTAGGCATGCTCCAGACTTTTTCAGGGACATATTTCACTCCTCAAGCTCCTCCAGGGAAGGAGACCAAGTAATAGTACAGCCTCTCCTGTAAAAAAGTTTCTCTTCTGCTCTGAGGAAAGTGGGGGGAGGAGGGGGGCGGGTCACCTCGTACACCAAAGAATATAACAACAATCAACTCTGGCTTCAGCACAGGCACTTCCACATCCCTTCGTGCTCCATCCTGGTGAGCACCAGCAGGTCCAGGAACTGCCAGCTACGGGAACTGTTTGTTCTGACGAACAGCGTTAGACCTGCTCGTTCTCCTATCTTGCCTTCAGCCGAGATCGGGCAGTGCTTTCGGAAAAGCACGGATACAACTGCCCACAAGCACTGGCTGACCGCAATTTCAGTCTGCTGAAAGTCATTCCCAAGCACAGTTGTTAACTTGAAACATTAGAGGACATTCTACCTCTCCAGATGTGCTGTGAAAGGAAGCCATTACACTTACTCCCGCTTCTTGCTATTTCTACGCCCTTTAAAAATAGATAGCAAGGAAAAACCCCCATAGCTGCACCACAATTGGAGATTTTATTGTTCTCTGTTGAAAACAAGCCCTCCAACATGCTGGAACAAAATCAAGCACCTGCCTGGAGCTCCCCAGCAAAGTCATCTCTTTCAGCTTAACATCCTACGTTTTTTCCCCCCTCATGTAGGTTCCCACCACCCGAGGCAGCCCTACTTTGTAACGCCCTGGTCCATCCCAGGGAACACCGGCGGTTGCCGGGGGCCTCGTTACTGACTGAACTGCACTTATTTGGGTGCTGATCCCTGGCTGAGAAATAACAAAACAAACCCTTCCCCGCTTCACGCCTGGGTTGGTGCAGCGCCCTTTCCAGACGGAGAGAAAGGGCACCAGCGGGCCAGGCCCTGGGGCCGCTCCTTCCAGGAGATGAGACACTCGCCGCCGCCCCGGGCGGGCAGCGCTCCCGGGCCGCCCTGGATTTTGATCCCGAGGAGCCACGTCCGCGCGGTGACAAAGCTCGGCCTAAGCGCTGTCACCTCCTCACCGCTCCCACCCCATCCTCCCGAGCCGGAAGCCGCGACCGCCCGGCGGCCGCAGCGCGGAGCCCCCCCACGCCCGCAGCCACAGCCCGCCAGGAGAAGCGCAGCGAAGCGCAGCGAACCACGCCACCTCCCCACCCCACCCCACCCCACCCCACCCGGCGGCGGGACCAGCGGGGCGAGGAAGCGGCCGCGGCCGGGCCGAGCGCGGCGGGCACGCACCGTGTAGAGCAGGTTGAGGGCGCACAGGCAGTTCTTGGAG
The DNA here is from genome assembly GCF_000738735.6 of Corvus cornix cornix. Lineage (NCBI taxonomy): Eukaryota > Metazoa > Chordata > Aves > Passeriformes > Corvidae > Corvus > Corvus cornix. The sequence continues at coordinate 49,948,053 of NC_046333.1, forward strand.
CAGGCGAAGCCCCCGCACGCCATCGCTCCGCCACCGCCGCCCCGCGCGGCAGCCGCTCCGCCAGGAGGCCGCGGCCCCGCCCCCGGCCGCGCGCGGTGCGGCCGCAGCAGGTGAGCGGCGCCCGCTGATTGGCCGCCGCGGGGCGCAAAGGTAAATGTATGCAAATGAGGGCGGTGACGTCGGCGCCGGCAGCCGCTATCCGGCGGTTGGCGCCGGGCCGGGCCGCGTTCGGCGGCTCGCGCTGGGCGGGCGGGTCCCGCTCCCCGGCCCCAGTTCCCCATTGCCCGTTCCCCGCTCTTGTGACAAACGAGCTCCCTTCCCCGCTCCCCGTTCCCTGCTGCTGTGACGACACGAGCCCGGGCCTCGCCCCCGCCCGCCGGGACCCGCCGTGAGACCGTTCTGTTCCCCTCACGAGCGGTGCCGCGCCGGTGACGGCGCATCCCTGTAATCCGTAGCCTGTGTAATCCCAAGGAAACATCCAGGGATTTACTTGTACAGAGCGTGAAAGTATTCGGAGTGCTGGTAGTTTTACCGGCGCTTCATAGAATCGTCAAGGTTGGAAGAGACCATCAAGTCCTGCCGTCAACCCAGCACTGCCGCTCTTCTATTTTTAACATTTTTTTTTTCTTTACTAAATCGCATTTCTACTGTGCCTCCTTGCGTATCTGTATATTTCCTTAGTTTCCTGAGGGTTAAATATTTTTAATTACAATTATTTTACTTTACAAAACCCTTCACCTGTATCGATAATTTCCTGCTATTCAGTACCTAGTTTTTATTAAATGTTCATATTTAGCTTGAATGGTGTCCTGGTTCACTAGAACCATCCAAAATCCTGTCTTCACAGTCCCCATGGGCTGCAGTCTGCTGAATGATGCTTTATAATAAATACAACAGATCTAATAACTGCCAGCTATTCCAGTGTGAACATGTGTTGTGGGATTAGTGTCCAAGGTAGTTTCTTATCTTTTTTGCTGGGCTTCACAAAGAGACAAGGACACACTTGTTCCTCCCTCAGGATGTCTGTAAGGGTACATGGCACAGTAGTTTTATTTTATCAGGGTTTGATGCTGGAGAAGTTGTGACGATCAGTTTCTAGTAAGCAAAGGAAGCTGCATCTACTTTCTGATGAATTCACGACAATTCTTAATAGGAACTTGTCATCAAAACAGTTCAGGGAGGAAATTCCGAAAGCATTTTGTTTTCTGTAATTTGGCTGGCCTTCATCTGCTAAGGGAAGCCCCAGCAGGCGAATTCCTTGCCAGCAGTGAGACGTTGAACAGCAGTACGCTTTGTCTTTCCTAGTCTGTCACTCAGATCTTTTCTTTTTAAACATCTTTTTTCCATGCTCTTTGGTATTTTGCTAGACTTCTCCAATTAAATATAATACACATTTTTTTTCTCATGCAATAACAAAAGCTCATTGCTTTTCTACTGATGTATATCTCTATCTTTCAGCTGCTAGACAGGCAACAAATTAAAATTCTCCAATATTTGTGACCACAAATTAAATCTGAATGCTCAACATGTGCTGAAGCTTTATGTTTGTTTGTTTCTAAACTTGACATCCCTGCTGCTGGAGTTTTGAGAAATGACAGGAAGAGTTAAAAATCTATTGAGATTTTTTTCCATGGTAATTAAACTGACGTAATGTTGTGGCTAATTTGGCCTATTGGGAATGCAGATTTACTGACGGGAGCTACTTCCTTTTCTGAGCCATGGTTCTGATCTTTTGGGCCCAGCTCTGGCAGAGCATAAACCCAGTATAAAGTCACTTGGTTCAGTGCAATTTTACTAGCATTTATAATTTTATTGTAAAGACCGGTTTCAGAAATTGTCCACTTGATATGAAAGTGTATTTTGGATGTATGCCCTTTCCTGAACATAAGCAGCCGTCAGCATATCAAATGTTTTTGTTGGATTTTGTTGCAAATGCTAACATCTAAAGTTACTGTGCCGTTGTTGCTTTGGCTATAGTGCTGAATTATTCAATATGATCATCCACTGCCCTTCTTTTTAGAAGATCTCTTTCACTATTAATTATTAAAAGCAGTACCTCCACTTTCTTAATTAATGCTGGTGTTTCTTACTAAAAGACCCAGCTCCTATAGCCTGTTGTGGGTGGGAAGTACCTTTTACATGTTCACTGCTTCATGTTCAGGTAGGCATCTAGCCACGTCTGATGCAACTTGGTTCATACCCAGCCCTGACCATAAACTCTGGGGCAGAGTTCAGCTGATGTAAGCACTCAAAGGCTCCAATTAACTAAATAGATCTATGAGAAATGTAGCAGGGGTCCTTCCCCCATCCCCTTTCCAATTTTGTTCACAAGCTATAGTAGAAACTTGGAATAATATGGTTTGGATTTAAAATGACACTTTTGCTGATACAGCAGTCAGCTGTGCTGACGTCTGTAATTTCTGGTGGTGGTCAAGAGTGTGTCTCCCAGTTCTCATCAGGCTTCAGCACTAAACTGGCTCAATTCTTTTAACTGGTTAATTATAACTTGCTAGTTATGAAAAGACTCTCCTGCAGTTGGAGGGAAATCTGTCCCTCTTTGTAAGGAAAACATAGATAGTGATACTTTAATTTTTTGAAAGATTTCTTAAGTAGCTGGTCCGAGTGAGGATCCTGGGTATTTATCTTCTGAGCCTTTGTCTCTATAGGGGATAAATTCTGCACTTCCATCTGTTACACAGATCCAGAGCTGCCGGACATAACCGAGAGCAGAGTACGCCTTTTGCTTTTCTTTCCTCACTTTTTGTCTTTCTGGTGCTTATTCTCCGCTTCCTTGCACAGTCTTTGTTCTCCTGCCCTTCTGTGGAGTGTTTCAATGGCATTGCTGGCGACAGGAGGAGCTACAGTGTGAATTAGTTTTGCTTTCATGGGAAACTGCCGTGGGGGGAGAGTACACTGGGCACTTGTAATGCTGCTGACGTGCACTTACGAGACAGTACAAAAAAAAGCTTCTGCAAAGGCAGAGGGGAATGGAAGCACAGAGTTACTGGGGCTCAATTCTGGCACACTTCTTACTAGTCTGAAAAGCTTAAAATGAAGCTGTTTGAGTAGTTTACTCTTCATTTCCCAGTAAACTCCATCAGCTGGATTGTTTTCCAGAGGATAACTGCATGAACCCTTTTAGTGTAACAGACTAAATGAAAACTCAGCTTACAGGCAAATCTCTTCTGTTTCTGTAGGCTGTGACCCCACATGGGTACTGCTGGTTTCTGTTTTCTGTGTCTGAAATCTAAAGGTCTGTGTCACTTCTGAGGCACAAATTTGAAAAGTGAAGGCTCAAGTATGCACAAAGTTCTCCTAATATATATAGTATTGTCTTAAAATGAAGACAGTTGATCTTTTTTGTTATTCTCTACTATTATGGTGTCTAAAATGTTGTGAGTAAAACATTGTTTGCAGAAATTGATTTTTATCACTTTATTTTTCCCAGGTTTACAATACATTGTTGACACCACTTAAGGTATTTCATTTCACTCTTTGTCTTGTAAAGTAATTTTTCTTCCCTTCATTTATATAAAGTCTCTCATGCACATCAAAACCAGGGAGGGGGAAAATAGGGTTAAAGATAGCCAGGTGTTTCCAGGAGTAGTATTTATTGTGTACAGTTGACCTATTTAGGTGTTAGTCTTGAGGTGAATAGTGTATATGCACAACAGGACAGGGTTTCAGCTGGCTTTACTTGGAGTAAATAAAGTGCTTATCCTTCCATGGCAGTTGACCATTAAAGCCAAACCGGTACAAGCATGTTCCTGTCCCACTTAAGTATGTCTGAAGTTTGGTGACAACCATAGAATCTGTCAACAAAGTCTGTGAAGTAAAATGCTGTTTATCATCAATCACGTTTCTCCATGGATGTAGAGTTTCCAATGTCCAGTCATTTCTTGTGTCACTGGGTAGGAAAATCTGAGTCATCTCAGTCACCTGAACTGCCTCAGTTATTGAGTCCTGTCAGTTCGTCACCTTAGTTGTCAGTAACCTATGCCTGAACACACAGAGTCAATTAAACATACACTTAAAATGTTATCTGCTGTAACAATCGAGATTTTTTTTCCTCAAATTCAGCACAAATGTCCTGTGGACATACCCCAGTTATTCCCTGACGTGTTAGTAATGAATTGGCTGTGCTGTGATGTTTGCTTACAGTCATGAAATTCTCCCTGCTTCCTGGAACAAAACCAGTTCCCAGCAGTGCTATTGCACTTGTGCCACTCCATCCCCAACCTTAAAGATGCCCTTTCTGGCACCAGGCAGTGAGGAATAGCATGAGTAGGTGTAGCTGTTGCGTGGATCTTTGCTGTCTTACAGGTTGACACACAAGGTGTTGTTGGTGGTGTTTCTTGTCACTGATCATTACGAGCCAGACACGGTGGAGATGCAAGTCTGGCATACAAAATGAACTTGTCTATGGATCGGAGAGTCTTCTCTGCAGAGAAGAAAAAATGTACGAAACTGTTTGGCATTTTTATTTATTTCTTTAGTGAAGTGGAGCATTGTAGATAGAGAAAGGGAAATTAGGACAGGAAAATAGGCCGTTTAAGTACTGTGTCTAGAGCAACCCACAACTAGGTCAGAAATTAGCTCCTGCAAAAGCACAAAGACATAGCTCATGTTCAGTTTAATAAATCTAACAAGTGGTTACAAAGCAAATAACGGTTTGTTCATCTTTCCTTGTGGAGAGACAGATAATGAATGTATTCTTTGACAAACCTTCCGACCAAAAATCCAAATGGCATAAAGCTCTTGGATTGAGCCTAGGAAGTTAAATTTCTATTTGGAAACTACCTAGAAGGGAGACTTACTCAAGCAAAAGCAGCTACAGGCAAGTGCAAAGCTGTTGTCCTGGGTGGAGTGGCTCTATGTCCAGCCTTGCTTTTTGAGCCATTCTTTATGATTCCCACCAGATATACCATGCAGTAGTGGAAAATAACATTGGAGTGTTACAATAGCATGTCCCCTTGTTAACTCAGTTGATGTCCATGTCTTTTGAATTGTCTCACGAATAGTGCTTGCCAGAGAAGATAGGCTTGGTGAAGTTTGTCCCTCTAAAGTTTGTAGACAGGTGAGGGGAAAAAACCCAAAACAACAAAACAAAGAACTAAAATAGCCCCAGGACACAAAATTTAAAAGGAAAGTGCATTTCAGAGGACAGCCTGTTAAAAATAGTAAAAGAGGCAAATACTTCTAAGTTCAAAAGCTATGTCTTGGGATTTCTAAAGATCTTAACTGTAAGAATTGCCTTTCGTCACATTTAAAATCCATTCTGAATTAAGCCTGATAGAGGATTAGGATAAGGAGAGTTTGTTACATCTAATGTATTAAAGAAACAACTGGAAGCTGAAAATAGCAGGGTAATGATATTTTGAATAGTAGTACATGAAAGGCTTGATCAAAAGCCTAGTCTTTCTATTCAGGACCAGGATTCAGAAATGGTCTGAAATTGGGCTGCTTTTAGTTAAGCCTGGAAGAGAAAAAGGGAGAATTCTAGATCCTGGAAGTGAAGTGGTCTAAGGCTTCCTTCAGACAAATCCAAGCTTACTTGTCCTGTTATGTATAAGGCACCTGCGTGTCTCTCTGGAGAGGTGGATAACTAGCAGGAAAGCAGCCTCTTGGAGACTGTGTGTATTATACTTTGTTTCCATGGGAAGGGGATCATGGCAATGTGCTGGTACCTGACCCACTGCCACGTCTGTTCTTCAGTCTGAAATAAACCCAGCAAACTTCAACAGCAAATATAAGTTAATAACTCTGTGATTAATGGGACATGTTAACGCTTGTGGACTAACACTGGGGTGTAAGCAGTGGGAGAGTAAATAGCTTTCAGATTAATTGCAGGTTTTATTGGGTTTATGTTATGTCTGCTGTGGGTTCTCATTACCATCGCATCCCGAAGAGTTTCTATTTATCACATCCAGGTGGAAACCATCACCTCTTGAGGGGAAAATGGATACCATCTGCTGAATGCCCTCCCAGGTGATTCCCTGGGAGAGTTCCAAGAAATTCTAAGAAGCAGAAATCCTAAGTCTTTATAAACACATAGCAGAACAGTAAAGGATGGTTTGACCAAGACCTTGTATGGTGGAAGTGTAAGGGTGGGGAGAAAAGCTGGGCATCACAAAGGAAATTTGCACACAAAGGTTCTGATGTAAGTCGATTTGCTAAGTGATCATCACCAGGTCTATGTGTTGGCTGTGTCACTGTTCCTCCTGTGCTTGTGAGCTGTGTGACGAGCTGTGTTCTGCCTGTCACAGAAACATGGAGGACACAGGCTGGAGGGGACTCCTGGGGGTCATCTGATCCAACCTTCAGCTTGAAAGCCAAAGCAGTTTTCCCAGATAGACATTCCGTCAAATTTTGAATGTCTCTAAGGATGAAGGGCCACACCAACTTGATTCCAGTGCTTGAGTACTCTCACTGGGAAAACCTTTCCATTACCAGAATTAACCTTGTAGCAACTTGTGGTCATTGTCTTGTTCTTTTGCTGTGTCAAATGAGAAGTTTGGCTCTGTCTTCATTCTAACTTCTTTCTGAGAGTGCAAGACTGCAGTCAGATCCACCCCCAGCCTTTTATGTAGACTAAATAAACACAGTTCCATTGTCATTCCTACATCATTTGTCCAGGAGCCAGAACAGTCATTTTTTTCCTTGAGATATCATGAGCTGGTACTTTCCTTTGATATCCTGCTAAAGAACAGGGGAGAGAGAGAGAGGAAGAGATGGAGACATTTCATCCAAATCAGCAATCTCCTGGTGAAACAAATTCACAGGACAAAGAGAAAGACAGAATGCCAAGTTTTGATGTATCTGTTATTTCTTTCTGTGGTTTCTGTAAAGCACAGTCAGTGTTCTCACCCTGCTCTATTAGCGTGGCTCAGCTGTGGTAAAGTTAGCTGCTGTGGTGAAGTAAGAATCTTTCAGAAATAGATGATTTGATTATGAGCAAAACCTTGAAAGCATGAACAGTAAGTGGCTAAAAATTCAGAAGTTAAATTTAAAGAACCTAACTTCTTTCCTAATATAAAATCTTAAACCAGTGTCATAACTTCTTTAGACACCTGACATACATATTGAAGCAGTTGGTTCGGTGATAATGCTATGTGCCTCTAGCAAGTCATCTTTCTTCAAAATATCTCCTTATTAGAATAGCCTAGCTTCTTTTCTTGCAAAGAGAAGACCTACAGCCCTGAGTTGCCAGTAATGTGAATTCAGCACTTCTGCACGTGCATGAGGAATGCATAGAAAAAGCTATGATTCTTTAGCTGGGAAAACAACCTGCTGCTGCCAGCCAGTTCTGCTGCATCACCAGCATCATCTGTGCACAGGGTGGGGACAAGCTGGGAAGCAATTTCATCGTCTGATCTTCTCCCTTGATGGCACTAAATGCATACCAGGCCCTCGCATAAAAATTTAAAGCAACAAGGGTGCTCAGGAGTATGTTCATCTATAGGAACAGCTCTTTATTTTCCAGTAGTCTTCTTGCAAGCAAATGACACTAACAGCAGAATGGGTGTCTAGTAAACTGGAAATAGAAGAAACAAACCTTGTTTGTTACTTGAAGTGTCAGATGATAACCCAGAGTTTGAGGGTGAAGCCCTGAAGTCTCATGCTTAGTCTGAATTTTCTGCTTTGCTCTTGAGCTATATAAATCCAGCTCCAGTACAGTGGCAGATATATCACTGTGAAAATCAGCCCATTTGTATTGGTGTGGAGTGCATTTCTGACTTTATGTAAGCTAAGCAGTATGTAGGCTTACACATTTAAAGTTAGCTTCCTATTTTATCCTACAAAGTAGCTGCTTATGGAGTCTACTGTCAGTGCTTTTTGCTATCAGTGCCCAAACATCTGCATTAGGGACATTGCACAGGCTGACAGTCAGATACTGGTATTTGCAATAAGTAATTAATCCCTTAAGCACACAGGAATTTTCTGTCAGTCGAATTGGCTTGGTACAGTTTCTCTAAAAGAAAGATAAAGCTGATAGATCACAGCTTATCTTTCACCAAAGTTTCTTCTTGGAGTCACAAGATTTGTCTCTTTTTATCATCTGGCTTCCCAGCCTGCAATCTGAATTCAGGGTTTGCCCTTTTGAAATTGTGGGTTTCTGTTGGTGCTGATCAAGACAGCCATCAGTTGAAAATGGTGTTATATTATTGGCCAGGTATTAGCTTTGGTTTGTTCTTTTTTTTTTTATTTGCACCTGTTTTTTACTATACAGTTTACACAAAGAGAAATGTTCTGCCAGTGTGCTAATAGTTTCCTTTTAACTGTGTACTTCACATAGGTCAAGAACCCTTCTGCAAGAGGGTAAGAGAAGCAAACAGTTAGGAATGAGGATAGAGCGGGTTTTATACTGTTCTGTTTTATTTTTTTATTTTAAGAAAGAGAGTAAGTGAAGAATCCTAAAATAGACTATTTGCAGTTACTCTGCTTTACAGAATGTATGCTGAATTCTAAGCAAACATAAAAGTAAATCTAAACTTAATTCTGCAGAGAATTTTAAATGATGGTAGATTTTCAAGTTTAAAATAATTTGTTTACTTCCCAGTATCAGCTGGAAAGTGTTTTTGGCACCATCTTGTGTTTTATTTCCACCTTCTATGTATGAGTGAGAGATGGCAGCTCGGGAAGCTGCCAGCCTGTTGCCACAGGAGTGGCTTTTCTCCTAGAGGTGTATTGAAACTTGATGGCACAGTTTCTCTAGAGCAGCCCAAGTCATAGCAGCTGGCAGTGTGCTTGGTGCTGCTTCCTTGTTGATGCCACAGCGAGAGACACAGCAGCTGACAGAGCAATAATTGCAGTGCTGATGGAGAACAAGGCTGCTTCAGCAGTAGGAAACCATTTTAAATATGAACCAATCTTTTAGAGGATCCAGTCTTAAATATGCATGCTGAATAAAGTGTTCTTGAAGGCTGCTTTTCCCCAGGAAATATTTCTCCACATGATTTAGAGAGAGCAGGCCATAAGTCATGTTAGGAGTGGACAGATCTGGAGCATTGGCAACTGTGGGTGCACTGTGATGCTGCCTTGCACTGTTCAGTGGGATTGCTGGCATGAGGGATAAAAGATTGCTATCAACTATTACAAGTGATGATAGAAGCAGGCTGACAAAGTCAGACAGACTCTCCTGTCCTCTTCTTATCAGCAGCAGGCCAGGGTTTGTTTCTAGTCTCAATTCTGGCTATTGGTGCAAAGAAGTTTTTTGTTAAGAAAGAAAGGAATGGACCTCAGATCTCTTTTACCTGCTTCTCATTGCTATACCTATGTCGGGGCTGAGACAGCACCACTTCACCCTACTAAGTCCCTGCTGTCAGAACTCATCCAGCATATTCAGGCATCTTAATGTCTTCCTTAAGTGTCATCTCTGTTTCTGAGTCAAAGGACAGTAAGGTCATAGGTCTGACAGAACAAAGAAGAAGATCCCTCAAAGGGTTTACTCCAAATGTTGGGTAAATCCTTAAGTACTAAGACAGTTCTTCATTTCATTGTTTTATTTGGCACTCTTGTGTCAAAGGCATGTGCCCTTCACTAAGCAAATGCTGCACTAACGAAGCCACCTCTGCATTTGGGGAGTAGAGCACACTTGATATTTTTATTCAGCAGTCAGGTGTTTTTCACAGTGCTGTATCACTTTATCTGTTTAATATTATTTTCCTGAGCTGGGTGATTTCTCGTTTTTGTTTGCCTCTGAAGAAGAATGTATTTCTGTCCATTACAGACTAGCACAGCAGCAAAAAGTGGTTGGTGAGAGGTGGTTCAGTAACATAATGATACTGTCTCCAAACACCTTCTCCAAACAGGAAGGTGTCTCCAGCTGTGATGAGAGAATCTTGTTCATCTTGGGGGTTTATCTGGATTCTTCCATTTTATGGGATGGACTAAAACCCCTTGGGAATTCAAAATATCTCTGGGTTCCTGATATTTTAAGTGAGTTCTGGTGAGAAAAGTTAACATGAACTGCAGTATGGAAACAAAATTCCAGCTTAAATGTCATCTACAGCATGGTTCAGACCTCCCACTGATGCAGGACTGGCAGGTTGTTGCTTTGTTGTCTGTAGAAGGCCATGCTTTTGTGCTTTTCATCTAGCTTACATTTAGGTTCCCATCTATACTATTAAAATTGTCCCTAGTGGATTCTTCCTTTGATATGGGAAGAAGCTGTCCTTTTGCTTCCTGAGGATTAATATGCCCCAGAAAACCACACTTTTCCTCTGTGCTTTTTTCATGTTAAAACTCCAGGGCTGCTTTGCAGCATCAGCACCACCATGTGTTTCTCTTCAGTCAGTTGCCCATGCAGCTCTCAGACCTCTCCCACACCCTGTTGAAGCCATTTGGAGTTTAGGGTCATGAGAACCAGCTGCTTTAGGACTTCTTCAGTAAATATATCCATGTCTTTGATTTATCCATGCTGATTCTTCTTACCTACATCTGATTCTTGCATTTCATCCATCCTACTCAAGTTTAGTAATGCATAAAGGTGAAGTTGCACACAAGCAGAGCATAAACATGTGTCTGTTTGCTTTTTTAGTGCTTGAAGGGAGGACAGTTTTATTCAGTTTAAATAAATCATCCAGATGCGTGCCTGTATCATCTGAGCTGCATTTTGCCTCAAGAATCCTTCAGTTTAGAAGATCACCATGAGCTGCTGTTTCAAGAAGGTTTCTTTAAAAGAAAAAAAATAGTTGCTGTAACAACCACTAAATTATAACATAAATATGACACAGATGCTACAAAAATCATTAAATTATAGCCAGTTATTATAAAAATACTAAAACTCACCCCCACAAAACTGAAAAACATGTAGAGAACTGTGGATGTGATTATGCACAAAATGCACTTAAAAGCTGAAATAGAAGAAAAAAAATTGAATTAAAGCAGTCTCTGCTCATCAGTAACAGGGATCTGGTGAGACTGTAAGAGGGGCAACACATGAGAGTTACGTAAGTGCAGTTTGGTGCAAGAAGGGACAACACATGACCTTGAATGATCGGGTATTCTGAATTATCTTTCTGTCCTCTTTTTCATGTCCTATATTTCTCTTGGGGTTGCTACTTCTCTCTCTCTCCCTCTGTCTTTGGAGTGTTTGCTGGCATTCCCCTGACAAGCTACTGGCCTATTTGGGATCTCTAGGGACTGCATCCCTACAAATCTGGCTGCTGTGGTTATTTTAGTACTCATCGCACATTTCTCTGAGGAGCAGCGGAATTGTGCCAGATGTGGTTCACGAGCTTTGCTCCCCCGGGCCTGGCAGGGAGGCTGTGTGCCAGCTGGAGGGACACCAAGAGGGGGCTGAAGCAATGGCATTGGTGCCTGCCCCAGCCCTTGGGAAAGCAGGATCCCCTTTCCTTCCTCCAAGCGAGGGGCTGCGGGACATGTGTCTGCACAGGCCCTTCAGCAGTGTGGGAGAGCAGATGGCTCTGATTGCAGGTCCAGAAGTTTAGCCGAGTGTGACAAAATGTTTTCCCAGTCTTTCTGGAAATCTGGGCCAACCTGTGAGGTTGAGGAAGGTGAGAAACCACAATCTGTCTGGGAACAGAAGACATTTCCATGTTGGATTTATTGAATTATGTGTGGTTTGTGATGGGAGAGAGAATTCAGGACTTTCTCAGCTGGGTACAGGACAAGATACCCTTTGATTAGAAATCAGCATTAATGAGTTCTTCTGGAACAGCTTTACAGGTTCAGTTTTCTGGATTCACTGATGCCTTAAAGCAAAATGCAGAAGATCTTGACACCAGAAAAATTTCTGGTTGTGGAAGTAAGAGTGTCATCTCCAGGCTCTTTCAGAAGATGTCTTTGCATTGCTGTCATCCCAAGGGCCTGGATCATAGGGACTGAAAGGAATAGAGTTGATGTAGGGATGGGCAGCAAGCCTCGTGATAAATTCACCTTCTCTAGGTCATCAATAAAAGAGAGAGATTCTGTGACAATTTTTAACCTTTTCTTTCACTGACTGTCCTACTTACTCCACAAACTATAATTATCTGCCTTCTCATTTCCCTTTAGCATCTCCTTCAGTATCACAGATACCATCTGTTTTCTCTTGGGTGGTCTTACTGATACAAATCTAACAAAATTTTAGATCAGTTGTTCTCAGTAGCTTTTTATTTTTTCAAGGCTGCTGCTTCTATTTTGGACCTGGGGAAGGACTGATGTAGTTGAAAGCTTATTGATTTTTTCCAGCTAGACCTAGTGGGTTTAATAATGTAGGTCTGGCTAAAAACCTTATTTTGTTCATATCCTGGGATACATCAACAATACTGTTTTCTTATTTCTTCTGGCATAATTTATGGCTGTCAGTGCTATGCAAATATCCCAGCAATAAGTAGTAATGATATGGAGAGTGTTATGTTAGCCCATTTCATCAGGGAAAAATAAACAGAAAAACCTCAGGCAACTGATGCAACTTTGAGAGACTGCAACACAAATGTATCTTCTTGTTATGAAGTTGTCATGATACAGTATTTTTTTCACTGTGGATTGAATAATTTTTTTTTTATTGTTTGTTCCTAAATCAAAGAAATTCAGTGTTCAGGGTGTGTTTCTCCCTGCTGGTGACATTCCAGAGTGGTTTGCAGTTTCCCTGCAGTCCTGTGGGGTGAAGGGTGCTGAATACCATGGAAGCCAACACTGGAATCTTGTAACACCATCAGTAGAAGAGCTGTGGTGAGTGTAGGATGCAGTGAGCAGTTGTTAACATTGAACTCTTAAATGAGACACTTGGACTGAGGCAATTGAGTTTCTGGCAGCCATGGGAGCAAGAGATCCAAGTACCAAAATGTCACCTGTCCGTCTGCAGCCGTGTCATGTTAGCAGCTCCAGCACTGGCCTCTTCCCTCATGCTGACTGGGAGAAGATGATGGATCTCGGCACATACAGTCCAGCAATGCCTCTCCCATGGGTGGGGGACATGTCCTGTATGTCTGCAAAACAGAGGCATCCATGGGGTGCTGCTTGCTGACAACTGAGACCAACATCCTGCATCCGTGTGGGAGAGGCAGCAGGAAAACAAGCACGTACCCTTCACTCCCCTAATCCGGATCTCCTCCGATGAGTACTAAGGACACTGCTCTCCCAGCATGGCCTCTGGGGCCCCAGGGCAGCAGGGAGCAGTGGTGAGGTGAGACTCTGACCTGCACAGCTCCTACTGAAGTTCCTGAGGTCTTGTAAGCTCAGGACTTCTTTCTCATCAGGGAATAACATTGGTAAACTGGAGAGACCCTGATGGGGTCAAGCACCTGAACCCCTTGCTAGTGTGTGGGGTGATGTGAGCTCCCAGGCCTCCGTGGGAGGAAACTGAGGCTGTCACCATGGTGTTAATCAGATTCCTGCCCAGAAAAAATAGCAAGTGAGCTATTTTGGTCATCCAGGACACCAGTGCAGTGGCCCTGTGACATGGACCAAATAAAGGTTACATGGACAGCCCAGGAGTGCTCGCCTGCCTGAATCGTGTCTTCTGCAGGTGTTGGCATAACTTCCCCTCCTGGAATATGTTTTCGTTTACATGAAGCTATAAAGGCCCATGTGGCTGGTAAGGAGCAAGAATTAACTTTTGCTTAAAATATCATAGCAAAAACAAACCAAAAGCCTGGTGGAAAAGAGGAAGAAGTCAACCCTTGCTTTTTTCCCCCCTTCAAAATCAAAAGATGTGGCTTTTTTTGGAAAATATATACTTATGTAATTTGTCCTAATTTTGGTTCTTAATAACCAGCACAGCTCAGTGAGAGCTGAATGGTTGCTGCAATTAACCCATGTAATGTTATTTGTGGCTCTTTTTGAGAAAGGACTGGTTTGTCTCAGCCCACAAGACTTATTTTAGATAATCACCGTTTTTAAGTGCAAATGTGATTTTAAAGGTAGTTATTCTTGTCCATGAACATGACAGGAGCTTAAAGCAAAGCCTTTGAGATGCCAGAAGGGACCTGTTAGAACTACCAGGCAGTTTACCAGTGCCTCAGTAAGGGCATGCTTGGGAGCAACGGGATTTATACTCCAAATGCTGTTTAGACAGACTTGGCAAGACTGATTCTCCGTGTGCCCTCCACCTGCAACTAGGCTGAACCCACTGGTTCTGGTGGGCCACCTTCTGAGGAAGAGGTTCAAAATAGAAACCAGAGTTCAGCAACCCTACACCCTTACATTAGTGACCATAAGGGATCAGGCCCCCTTTGCTTGCCCTTTACTTCCCTTGAAGTGCTGGCCTGTCATTGCTGAAATGCACAAGCTGCCCTGAAACAAAGCTGTGCTGCTCAAATACAGACACAAAGAAGCTTGTTTCTTTTGCTAATGCAATACCAAAGCTGCTTGTCAGTGCCCTGACCCAGGCACCACCCCTGGAGAGCTGTGCTGGGAGCGGGAGCCCCACGAAGAGCTGCACCAGACACCCTCAGCCCAAGTGTTACCTGGACTGGGGAGGAAGGGCCTGCAACACTCCCCCGTCCATCAGTCCCTCAGTGCTGCTCGCTCAGTTCACGGGTGTTTGTTCTATCAGAGCTCTGCCTCTTAAACTGTGGATTATGGCAGCACCGAAGGAAAACACGACTCCCACACCCACCCATTTATGAGGCATTGTTTAACACTACCTTGTCACTAAACAGACTGGGGAGGGGGAGGGCTTTTAAAGACTTGAGAAAATGGCTCTACATTGCTTCAACAGCCATTTTTGTGGAAAAATCCTAATTGTGCACACACACAAAACCACCTACATATCCCTCCCTCTCCCAGGTGTGGTCATGGAGTGGACCCTGGGATCTCGCAGCAGTCTCACCTGGCAGATGCTGGTTTCTCTGGGTGTTAAATGCCTTCCTTGCTCAGCCAGCCTGCAGCTGCCCTAGGGATGAGGTCCGGGAGTTTTCCATCACTCGTTTTGGCACGGGTCTGGCTGCTGGGTTTGGGATGTGCTGGCCAGGCAGAAAAGGGCGATGCTGGCACAGCAGGTCATCACCTTCTTGGAGATAAATCTCTATCGGCCAAAGCATAGTAAGGGTGAAGCAGGATTGCTGCTGAAAACAGTGCAGGGAGTGTCAGCTCAATGGTGGTTTGTGATCTGTGGGATTACTGACTGCAAAGGGGTGGAAGCCCCCTTTGCATAGGGCTTGACATAGTTAGACAAGCCTCCAATGCAATTAAGTAGTTGGAGCCGGAAGAAATAAGAACTGTGTCAGCCCCTTTCAGATTCACAACCAGCGCTTTAACCAACCTCACTGCAAAACCCCACTGTTGCATCCCAAGGATGATGCAGTCTCTCTCCTGGAGAGCACTTGCACACCAGAGGACTGTTTTAAAGCAACATAATTGGCTTTCTTAGTTAAAACCTCAGCATGATTTCAGAAGGGAGAGGCCAGAATCGAAGAATCACCTTCAAATTTAGGAATCCCCATTTTAAGGTGCACCCTATTTCAATTTATTGTCAAGTAAAAGATGTAAAGTTCTGACATTAAGATTGCAGTTTCAAAATTGAATGCAATATATTATGTGAAGCACATTTTCTATGAAGTATACTTTTATTTCTATTTTTACAAGACAACTGATTCCGTATTTAAAAATATCTATTTGGTGCTGACTGTAGCTTTGATTCTCTAGCAGAGAAACACTAATGCAAGAGTTGTGTTGAAGAAATGCCTTGGGTTAGGAACATTTTTGACTGAAAAGCAGACTCTGTGAAGGCTTCCAGGGAAGGGCACTTTGCCTGAAGGGAGTCACATCAAAAGCTCTGCCCAGCTTCTCATCTACAGGTTTCTTGAAAAACCTTATCATTACATGCTTTTGTACTGATGTTCAGTCTGATGCAAACCAGATCTATCTGTATTTGTGCCCCTATCTAGTTCAGTTACCAGCACATATGTGAAATGCTGGATGAAAAAACACATGTACATTCCCATCTGAACTGGTATCAGAGATTAAGTGGGAAAAATTCCTGAAAACTAGATTCAGAAACTGTTAGTACCTAATAATTTTGCTGGGGAAGGGCAAGCTGAGAGGGGCTCCCAGGAGCTACACATTAGGCATGATATGAACACAAAAGATGTAGGGCTTTGGGCATTGTGTGACTGAAAAGTGAACAACTCCTGTCAGCCTGCGTGCAACTCCTCACCCTGCTCCAAATCACAAGTCTCAACTTGGCCAGCAGCCCTGTGCTAAAAACACCCATTTCTCTCCAACACCATGTCTATAAATGGAGCTGGGACAACTATGTCAGCAATCACAGAACATCTCAACTTGGCAGGGACCTGAAACAATTATTGGGTGCAACTGGGGTGCCTGTATTGGAGGCACCTGAACTTCAGTGCAGTGGTTCCACTCAGCTGTGCTTGTACCTGCAGTATGCTGGGGGCACAGTTGCAGCAGGCACCCCAGATTTGCCACCTGTGGCCTCACAGTGCCTCTTGCAGCCGATGATTTCTGTCTCCAGCAGATGGCCCAGCCAGCTCGCAGCCAGCCGTGCCTGGCTCTCTCTCCCTGGCAGTCTCACTGCAGGGAAGTGGTATTGTGATCTCTGCAAATTACTCGAGATTAGCACCTTTGAAATCAGACTAAGTTTAAGATTATACAGAAAAGTGGGTTTATGTACACCAAACTAAATATTCATTAGTACCTCAGAAAATGGCAATTTTGAATGTAAGATGTTTTTAGCAATAGTGGCTGCATATCAATGACTCAATACTACCACGTCACAGCTGCAGTTTTGTGCATGTGTTCTCATGCCCAGCAAATTTATTTTCTGTAGTAACAAGGACCAAAAAGGAAAGTAGGCAGCTAACGCATCAGTTCCGCTTTTTAATATTACTATCTCTGGTCTTCTCAAAGTTACTGGAAACATCACCATGACGTATTTCCCCTTCTAAAGATCGATACCTGTTAGAAAAATAAATGCTGTACTAGATGGAAAGCTGGCATTCAACAGCACTTGATCTCCACTTGCTAACTGCTGTTTACAGTAAAGCTAGATACATACTGAGACACGACACTTACACTCACATGATCAATGCTTTGTATGAAGTGTTGACTTTCCCTCAGAAAAATCGGTACTATCTGTTAGCTTATTGGTTTCTAATGGCAAAATATACCACTTCATTAGTTGACTATGCCCTGTCATGCTTTTCCCTGCAAGAATACAAGTCTGTCTTTTCTAAACCTGATGTAAATAAATTTCAGATTTCACATGTAATGACTTCTAGTCATGCATGTTTTGAAGCTAATACTTCTAAAATGAGATGGTTTCTCTTTCAAAATCCAGCAATCACTAATAACTGAGTGTAGTTTGAACTGAGCAGAGCACATTAATCTATATATAATTTGCATAAATTGTACCTGAACAATTGGGACTCCACAGATTTGTTCCTGTACATTTTCTTTAAATTAAGCAACAGAATGAATCAACATTTGCTATGGAATATGGGTAATCTGTCCAAAGCTGTATGTAAGGATGGGAATAAAGATTTGACGGTGATCCCTACACCACTTAACTACAAACACTGATTTTTTGGGGAAGAAGTATGAAAATGGTCTGTTGACATTCTTGTGTATTTTTTACTTGAAAAAATCATAAAAACTTTGGCAAGCCAGAAGTTTACATACACACTAATATCACAAAACTAAGATATAAAAGCCATTTATTCAAAAAAATGTGGTGGTGTCAAATCACATACACAAGCCAATATTGAGCTACAAACACAGACCAAACAGTTCTATAAACAGAAATTGGAGTGTTCATATACCATAGTACCTGAAAAAGACCGTTAATAAAAAGGAGTCCATAAGTATTTCATTTCACTTTTTCTATATGGCTCCTTGCTGAATGTCTTTGCCTAAGTTAGTGTACAATGAGCCAGAGGTAGAGTCCCAAGTAAAGCATCTAATGCCTCAGGGCTCCATTAAAAACCTTTATTCTTCTAAACAAAAGGAAAGTCTAGTCTATAGTTTTCTGTATGACACTGAAGTAAAGCCTCTTTGCTTGAACAGTACGGCATTCCCAAGCGCATTTGGCATTAACCTAGATTGAGACTGTGCTTTGTGGAACCACCTCAGTTCTCCTCCCCTTCAGACTCCGACTCTAGAAGAGAAGAAAGTAAAACACTTCATGTAGGTTGCACAAGGACACTGACATGAGTAATTCTTTAAAAATAACAGGATATCCTTCCAAAATGAAAATGAACTTTTCCCCACACCTAGTAGTTCCTAGGAAAGGTTGGCAGATAAAACAGAGCAAACAAGAAGGAAACACACAGCTTCAGGAGATGAAGGTTTGCTCTGCTGTCCTCCATGGTGGAGCTCTTCACTTACACATCTGTCACTAAAATCTTCACCACGTTGCTATGAGTGATTCTGGTCCTCATCTACAGAGCCACACAATGTGTACCTGAGCTGAGTTTAATAAAGGCTCAGCATTAGTTGCTCACTCTTCTAATCTCTAAGAGTAGCCTGTACTGCTCTCATCCAGGAAGCACCCTTAAAACTATTTGCTCTGCAAATATCAATCGACATCACCATCCAGCCTATCTAGAAAGTAGTGTTACCCTACAGGAGGTATGAAACCTGTACAAACCAAATTTTTAAATGATTTTTATAGTGTAAGATAAAGTTCATTTAGTAACAGAAGCAGAAGAAGTAGAAGTAACTTAAAAGCAGGAATACACATGCTGGTTTTGTAACCTAAAGCTACTTTGCATCGTATTGTATTTCTGTGTTCACCTGACAGGAAAGGGCTCACTGCCAACAAATATTACACTGTAGGTCGGATTTCTGAGAGCAAACACGGTCTGCGTTTTCTTACAGAAACATTTTGTCTCTGTTTGTACTGGACATTGTAATTCAGGACACCTGGCAGAGGGGACATGCAGGAAAGGATAAAAATAAAGAGCAGCGGAAGCATACAAGCAGAAAATTAAAAGGGGAAAAAAAAAAGCTTAATTAGACCAAGCTTGCCCACCCAAAATCTCAAGTGTGAAAGCAGCTGCCATTTTTATGCTACTACCTGAACATGTGAATTGCTGCTAAGTTTTATCTGTTCCTTGTCATTACTACATGTTCCCTCCAAGTTTATAAAACTTATTTTATTAAACAGATGCAAAAGAACACTAATAATTTTATCCCTATCTATTACACATAGATTTATCTTCCCAACTGATGAGGAATTCTTTTTCCAGGCAAAAAGAAGATAATTTGCTTATTCAGTACAAGTATTTTCCTATGAAGAACGTGAGGAAAACCAAGTTAGGGACTAAAGAAACTAGTTCCCCTTCTAAATAACCATTTTAAAGCAGCAAATAGAGACCACATAATCTTAGCCTGACCATTCACCTAAACCCAGTTTCAAGAGCAAGGGCACAGGCAAGCTCATGCTATGTGCCATTAAACATGATAATAGCAGAAAAGGCACTGAGACAGAAAACTTTGGCTGCATGTGCTTGCACCAAGGTACTTTACGCTGTCATCAGTGCAGAGTTCCTCCCTGCAGAAGCTAAAAGAGCTTATCTATAGACAAGTGGTACCCAATGAAAAAAAGACTTCACAGGGACACCATAATCACTAAAAAAGCAGCAAGTGTTGTTAGGCTTAGGCATGCCCGGAAACAACGGGGACAGTTATGCCTGCTGTTTTGTATTTCAAGTCCTGAATACTTCATATCCTGGTACAACAGTGGAAAAAAAAAAAATTTTGTTTTGCAAAGAGACTACCATAGCTCTTCAAATGAACCCATACCTTCTTCAGCGTTTTGCAGCCACTCCACAAATTTCTTCATCTGGTCAAGAAAAACACTTTTGCCTTTAGCAACATGTGCTTCTTTATACCACTTGAGGATAGCTTCTTCACTCAGAACATCAGCTGAAATACAGATCAGTGTTTGTAAAAAATAAAATTTACTTTTTAGAGATTAGCAGATTTCGAACATGAGAGGAGAAAGATTTTTAAAAGGCAGCATAAAGTTAATATGATTGTAGTGGAACAAGCTTTGCATGATCTATATTAGGCTACAAATGCAGAATATTCGATACATATAATGGGTTCCAGATGCAATAAAACATGTAATGTATTAGGATTAAAATAAAGTATCAAATATTGTGCTTCCATCAAGAAGAGTTCTCTATTCATCTGTTTTAAATACACCACATAAGATGGCTGGATAAAAAGAAATATAATTATCAGCTTGCACAGCTTGGAAGTTACCACAATAAGAATTGCCATGCTTTTTCTTGCTGTTGTATCACAGAATGCATGGTTCTAGAAATCTAAAGTGACAGATACCTCCTGACTGAACACTTAAGAGACAGCCAGTAGGGATTTTTTGCAATCATTTTCCCCTAAAGGTTTTATATTGTTTTTAACTAGTAAGTTTTAAGGTCACTATTCAGACCACCCGTTTTAAGGGATTGGCTTGCATGGACAGCACAGCTAACATTTTTATGTCAAGCATCAGGAACAAAATAGCTGTCAGTAAGGATGTGAGGCTGAGTGCAATTCAGAATAAAGAAATACTGATAAATAGCAAGGACACTTATTGTTACCAACATACGCAAATTTAGGTCTAGCAACAGACCTCTAGCCCCCGGACAAAGCTCCTGTGATCCAGCCAAGCCAAGTATCTCAGTAATTGATGGCTGTGGAGGCAAAATCTGGAACCCACGATGGCATTTTGGCAGTTACGTAATGCAAGAGGCAAGAACAAACAACAACATCAACAACAAAAAAATCAAACTGTATTTGTTCTATAAAAAGACTAAAGACAGCTTTCTACACCTCATTAAAATTTCTATTCTTTTTGTCTTTAAACAAACTACCCTCCCTGCTCTACAAAATCAACACATTTATGTACTTCACTGCTTCCCTGAGCTTCTTGGTGCTGTCCCACCCACTGGGTATTTGCTTGCCAAAGCACCGACCCCAACCATCACCTTCTGCTTCAGCCTAAAGTTAGAGCAGATGTGGCAGGGAAGGGAAGAAGACAAACTGAAATAAATGACACTAAAACCCCAAGCATCTGATCAAATGAGACAGAGGAGGCACATTTCACATATGCTGTTGAATAATAAACAGATGGAAGCAACCAGGGATACGTTTGAACTTAAAACTATTCCAAGACATTAAACAGTAACTGAATATGAAATCTCCCTGAAAATTAGGAATTTACTAAGTGTGTGTGACTGGAAATTACCTTGTCTCTCAGGCACTTTTCCAAAATAAAACGTCTTCTGCAGTTTTCTGCAGCTGACAGTAATGCTGAGAAAATGCAGGGAAAACAGGACTGAGCTGGCTCTAGGCTTTTTTCTGTAAATACAAATTGTCCTCAGTGAACCTACGAGTGGCACACAAAGCCACAGTCTTCCTGAAATCACAACCTGCCACAATGAACTTTTTCTCCAATGTTACAGAAACACTGGAGACAAGAAAGAGGTTTCAAACACGTTGCATTGAATTCTTGCTGGTAGTCCCTAAGAGCAGCTCAAAGGCATTACAGCACTTAATGAATCTGGATTTCAATTTAGCAAACCTGAAAATATTTCACATGGACTCATGAGCCTGCAGTTTAATGTAGAAGTGCATGTGAAAAGACTACATTCACTTCAGAGTCTCACACTACATCTGCAAAATTACTCAGGGTATGACACACAGAGATCAGCAAAGAAAATCAGGAGAGATTTCAGAAAAAAAAAACAACCAAAAAAACCCAAGTAGAGCAACCCCGTCCCCAGCTCAAGCTCTGGGGCACTGTGGGCATTCACAAGTATGAAGCTGCTGTATAGAAGAAAGTGCTGAAGCCCACTGCTGTATTACAGGTCACATTATGATACTGTACAAGAAAGCACCTCCAGGTAGCCCCATAGCTCAGTTCAAAAGAAATAGGACTTAAGTCTGCTTTTTTGATTTGCAGCCTGTAAGCTCAATGGTTTTGTTGCCAAAGAGGAAAGTGCAATTTCTCCCTCCCTTCCCAAAACCCCAATCTGATAAAAGCAGCATGTAATCTCTCTGTGTCCCTCAAAGATTAAAACATTCACAAGAGTGGAAGATGAAAAATTTGCCTGTATTTAACTCCATGGCAATAAACCTCCTAACCCAACAGAGAAGAACAAAATGCCCTGAACTACAAAAAGGACAACTGCAGCGCTCCTTTCATTTCTAAGAAATTTTATGTGTAATACATTCATGCCTCCAGTGCTCATAAGGGATGACATTCTCCCATCAGCACAAAGATGCTCAATTCAACAATCATGCAGGATAGGGTGTAGTTAGTCATACCTCTAAAGTTGCTTTGAAGCAGTGGGAAGGGAAAATGGAAGGAGGATGAAGAGAATGACTCATTTTGTATATATATAGTTATTCCTCATTAAAGTTGATTACAGATATATTTTAACGGCTGAAGCTGAACACTGTGGTTTGTGGGCGTGTGCACATCATTTCCACTGCACTCCCAGGTGATGTCAGCCCCAGAGAGCTGCTTTTCCTGCAGGTGCAGCCAACTGCCACTCAAACCACCCACAGCCAGAGCCTCCAGGGACGTCCCTCATGAAAGGGAGAAGCTGCAGAGCAGAGAGACTGAACAGCCCAGTCTCTTTTCTTCAGGGTTAACTGGAAAGTTACTTGAAGTTCAGGTCTCAGCTTTGCACTCAATCACCCAGTTCAAATGAATTTCTGCTTTTAACTTAAACCACATAGCCATGGGCAGTAGAGGGAAAAGCACACCCTGGCAGCTGCCAACACAGTCAATCAATCTGAAAAATTCAACTCTATTGCAGCTAACTCAGCTGGGAGAACAGAGCCTTCAGGCAAGGGTTCTTTCAATGCAAGGAATGTCACCCACAGTACAGTTAAGGCCTTTCTGGTTTGTTCTGGGCTTTTCCCAGGAAAATTTTGCATCAAGTACCAAAAAAAAGTACTTGAATAATGAAGAATTGTGATCCATCAAAAAATGAAACCCCTGTATGAAGTGGAACTTGAAGATTCCATTCTTCTAAGTGCAGTATTCCTGCTGAGTTTGAGAACCTCAGTCAGTCTGCATCATTTGGTTACTGTATCTCTGTACTGCAAAAGAGTATCTCTGAAGCCTAATTATACCTCAAACCAGAGCCCTACTTCACGTGTACTTGTGATCAGTTATTCCTTTTTGTATTTTGTAAATGCTGTCCTGAATTCTAATGAAAAAGTACACAGAGGCTTTGTGTTTGCTGTTCAAAGGGTGAAATTCTGATCCTCATGAAAGGAATGATTTTTAATTTCAACGGTGTCAAGATTTCATATTTGAAATTTCAAGGATGGACCCAAAAGAAAGGGGATCAACAGGTGAATATGATATATAGCATGTAATCCAGTACCAATAGTGCTTATTTTACCAACAGTTAAGGGACAGACTGCAATACAGAAGGAACGAACAAACAACATACACCTTACAATGTAAGCAAGGAGACTGGCAAACTAACTGAGTGCCCACTCAGAATTCAGCTGCAACTGACTTTTAGATCTTGGTCAAAATGCAGCTGGCAGATTAACAATTGTACTGGCTTTAAGTGAAAACCAGAGAAGCAACATCATACCCAGGGGTCAGTACAGAACTGGACAGCTTACTTTTCTCTATACTGTCTCAGAAACACAAGAGTAGAGTAATAATAATAAAAATAATAACAATAACAACAACAACAACAATAATAATAATGATGTCAACAAGCTTTAACCAACTACAGAACTGCTTTTGAAAATTACACCTGCAAGGTGGTAAGAAGCTGCTGCTACGTAAGGGAAAATAGGGCTTGGATTTACATTGGGGAAAAAGTGGATGCTCCTTCTTGTTTAGAGACAGAATAATAAATTAAAAAATCAACACCACAGGCTTTCAAGATCTTCTAGGTGCTAATGAGCCCCAGCTGTCAACATGTTTCAGTATTTCCAGGTAATTCACAGGAAAGTAATCCAAGGGCTATTTTATGATGGAAATATGGAAAGCATTTAGATGCAAGATGTTGGACATGCTGATGAGAGTAGTCATAGAACTAAATTAGTCAAAGTGTGACTGGCATTAGGTGCCTATCATCACTGCTGACTATTTTTATGCCCAGGAAGAACTCCCTCACAATGAGTAACAAGCAACAAACTGTCCACATTCATGCTGGTACAAAGCTGCATTTCTGTCTGCCCATTCACAGATACTCAAGATACCTTTATTTGTCACTAGATGAAGTTCATTAGGGACCCTGAAACCTCTCTGGATCTTGTGCATGTTACACTTAAGAACAACAGAAAGGGGAACAAGGGTGTCTGCTGTTCCCTCACCACTGGCACAGCCAGTAACAGCTTTAGGGGGCTTTTTTCCTTGGCTGTGAGGAAACAGAAGATATGCGGTCTTTGACAAGTTATTTAAATAAAGTATACATCTCTAAAAAGACTTGATGGCTCATTTTTAGTGGATAGATATGAACTGGGGGAAGGAGAGGATGAAATCTACCAGCACTGAAGCAAAGAAGAGGCAGGCAGCATGGCACTGCACAAGCCACACCATGAGACACTAAAGCTCAATAGAGTCATGTGGAAGAAACAGGAATTGAAGGCCTAGTGCTCCCACAATCTCCCCTGGTTGACAAAATACCATGTCCTCACCTAATGGACACTGTTTAACTCCAAAGCTGCCAAAACCAGATGGAGCTGATGCTCTCTGTGTCCAGCACCCAGAAGGGCCCTGTGGCAATGGCTGCAAGGTCAGGCGAGCAGTGCCAGCAGGCAGCAGGTCTGTCAAACAGGGCAGATCCAGCTTCAGCCTAAACGGGGCCAGGAAGGGCTGGCAGCTGTGCTGCCGCCTGACTGCATCAGACAGCAGAGAGGCAGGTGCTGCAGCACGCCTGTCCCAGATATTCCAAGCAGGAATACAGGCACAGCACATATTGGACAGGCCATATGGTAGCTCTAAACACTCCTCTAGACATCATGTCAATCCTGAACAGAATTGTGGCACCTGTAGTGCTGAGGCTGAAGTCTTCTCAGACCTCCAAACAAGCCTGCCCAAGTAATCTCCAGAGTCAGAACAACAGCATGTGGGGTGAGCAGAGTAGATGGGAACTGGGTTCTTCTTCAAGCATGTTAATATACAACTCAGTGATTTATTTTCTTTTTAATTTTTAAATGCTTCGGAAAGTCAAGGTTGCTCTTGCAGGCTAATACAGGAATGAATCTACAAAAATTCTGAAGTCAATCCTACACAAGACTATTTCTGGTTTAACCATCACTTACACTCTGAGTGCACAGCAATTACGCCTCTCATTCATCATGTCCGAAGCAAATGTTCTTTTCCAAAGAAAATTGAATCAAGTGATTGCTGCAGCTTGCAGCTTAAAGCTTTTCTACAGTCATTAATAGTATTTACAAATTGTAGAATTTGAGGGCAGAAGGACAAGGTGCATTGCTTTTCATTTATCATTGAGGCCACACTATACTGACAGAAGGATAGAAATAAATCCACAATTCACTTCCTTCTGCCTTCTGAAACCATGAAATTATTTTAACAGCTGGAACTCATTTGCCTTGAACATGTACCTGGACTCAACTGGGTGAACAAAGATCAACATTAGGTTTCTACTCCTGCTGATTTTTCTCCTCTAACTATTTATAGCAAGAACGTCACAACAAACTGTTTCGCACCCACCCATCACATGCAGTGCAAGACCATTAGTCTCTATGACAACCTGATCAGAATAAACTTGTGAAGAAGTCAATTTCACAATAATAAAAATGAAATCCATCAAAACTATAGCACCTGCAAAAAATTGGAAGGTAAAGAAGAATAAGGAAAGCTCCTTCTGGCAGGGAGTGAGTCAAAAAACCCCCAACTCCAAACCCCTCAAAAATCTTCCTGCTAAGAGGGTTTACACTTTCAAGGCTTCTTAAAACCAAGCTCTGATATACTTTTGAAATCTGCCAGAAATTTATAGAAATGCCTCCCTAGAACTGGTTTTCTACAAGGACTAAACTGCACTTGAACTGAATGGACAGTACTTGATCCTGCTCACGCTTCTTGAACATGGGATGAAAGCAACAGAGGGAGAGAAGGGATTGTTTTGGCTTTCTCTGCAGTCACACGCTCCTTTGAACTATCAAAGCACAAAGTTTTCCAGATTTCAATGGCAATACAGCCTTCTCATATGCACTACCTGGTGAAACATCATAGGTGAGTGGCTGGCACTGAGAATCCAAGAACAGAATACAACAGTGGATTATACACATTTACCTTTATAAAAGAGTACCACTATCTTCTGAAAGGCTTTCATGAAGTGGATGTTGTCATAACAGTACTCCTGTACCTTCTGGAGAAGGATCAACTCTGACTGGCCTTGAGTGCTGAACACAGCAAGGAGGGGGGCATATTGCTGAAAGGAAGAGAGGGTAAAAAACAAAATGCATGTCAGTACTCTTAAAATAAAAATAAACTTTTTAGAACAAACATCATGAATTTCATCCCTGAAAATGTTTCACTGAAACCTTAGATTTACTTGCATCCTGCATTTTCTTAAACACATACAATGCATATACACAAATATCCATGATTTTTTGTAGCATGTCCTGCATGCTGTAAACTAAAATTCAGTACCACTTAGTTACTGAATTCTGTAAAATAAATTTATAAAGCCCACAATCCAGCAGTACTGCTGTCATACATTTCACATGGCAGCATTCTGTTCATTCAGGAGTGATACTTTACAGATGTTCATAATGTAAGACATCCCAGGATGAAGTACATGAAAAAAATATCTCTAGCTTCACAGGGGTTTTAGAAGTCCCAGGAAACTGAAATAAAGTAAATTATTCCAAGTTAACTGTGATCAGCTGTCCTTATTTTTTCTCATTACCACGATCAAGAGTACCATGACACCCTTTTCTCTGGTAAACAGCAACATTTTCCAAGCACAGTATTAACTGCTAATGTTACTCAGACAGACAGTAGTGGTACATTTCATTATCTTTTCCTGGAGTTTATTAATATAATAAAAACAAAGCAAAAACTTATTGTTATGCAATTTTCCCCTCCTATTTCAGATCTTGAAACTAAAAATTACACTGAAAGACCGTATCTTTCCTTAAAAGCTAGTGTTTATATCCATATCTCTCAAATTTCCTGTCATCTTAGCCTGTGATGAGTCCAGCTAAGACTGCCATCTTAAATTTAAGCTAATATTAAGAGCATTTTTCAGAGATGAAGTCAAATTACCTTTGATCTTCAGAAACCCTAGCCAAATATACATTGTATGTTACTATTTCATCTGCTCTTACACTAAACAGCTCAGCCTTTCTTCCTAGTTTTCAGTAACCCCCAGTTTGGCATTCTCCAGCTGCATTTGCAATGGCCTGATATCACAGAGTTCTGGTCTGAGTGACCAGGGCTGCTGCTGGTCTTGGTCAGGTGACAAACCACCCATCACCCACAGCACTGAAGGGCATGTTTAAAAGTACATGCACCTCAGCATCTCTCTGCAAGGGGCTAAACCCTGACGGTTTTACCCAATATGATCCATGGAAATAACTACCAAAATACATGAAAATCAACTGAAATTTGAAAGGTTGTCCCAAAACGTGTTTTAGAATAATTATCAGCTATTTCAGAAAAAGAGAGCACAAAACCACAATAGCAACGAGCAGCTCAGCAGGCTGATGCTACTTAGCACTTTTGGAAGAAACTCCCTTAAAATGGCTAGGTATAGCTAACACCAGAGGCCAAGTTTTTCCACTTCTGGCAGGTGTAGCCACATCTTTAGAAACAATGTCAGTGCTTTGGTAAGAGCACTGAAAAACCTGTGCAGGCTGTGAGTAGCTCTTTTTCCTTTTTTAGCCCTTGTAGCATGGAGCTGGTATCTAGGCAAGTTGCAGGGAGGCAGGGCAATATACAGTGCAGTTGGTTTATTTAACAGCCTCAGCAGAACTCACCCCCATCCATATGTTTGTGAAGTGCTGCTGTGCTGCTGTCTACAAACATTAAGTAACTTCTAACAAAAATCCTAGGTTTTCAGTTTGGAAGTAAATTATCTTCATTTTGCCACATCTGACTCTATTCCCTTCACATTCCTCCCTCATTTCTCAACTGGTACAGGCGCACAGTTATGAGTTTCACAAGTGTCTAACTGACTAAGGAACCTTCTTCTGAAAGGTGGCTGAGCAAGTGGCATTATTTTCCATTTGCATCATGTTAGGGAGCAGGGGGTCAGCACCCACACTGCTGTGAAGCTCTCCAGAGCCTTGCCTCCAGTGAGAATTGTCCGGAAGATTCTCCCCACCCATGGAGAACATCTCTTCTCTGCATTGGAGGTGGCCTAGGCACTAAGCCCCAGTGTCACAGTGAGGTTACTGGGACGAGGAGGAGCTTATTCTGTGAGATTCAGGGTTGAACAGCTTGCCCTGTCTCCTCCTGAGGTCACCTCCTGCTGGTCCTGCCATATGGATGGCACACATGACTTTTACTGCACTGCCCGAGTATTCTGGTTCATGGCTGCCTGCCTCATCCTTGTCATTAGGTAGCCACCCATCCTTTTTAAGATCTGTAAACTAGGTCGATACTCTGTATTTTGACACGTCTTTCCAGGGGTGCCTTGTGTACAACTTACTGAAAGAATCTGGTAAGTTAGAGACCGGTACTCAGGTGTCAAAGCTCTGGCAATGTGCTTTGTGAAAGTTACCTGCCAGCTAGAGCCATACAAGAATAAATCCCACCATGTGACACATCACACATCAATTATGTATTTATACACATCCCAATCACACCACCAGGTCAAAGCAACTCCCTGACTGTTTCCTGGCACATTGAGACATAGGAGGGCACAGAACTAAGCTCTCTATCACCCTAACACTGCTAATCCAGTTTCTGGAGTTGGCTCATACACTGAGGTAGCTGAGAGCCCAAAGAGAAGGATCCAAGATCTGTCTCCACCTGTCCAAAGAGGAAGGATGGGAAAAATGCTGTTTCATTTTTGAGCACTGAACTGTAAAGAAGCAGCTATCAAAGTCTAAATTTCTATTTCTATTGCTTCTATTAAAATCTTACCTCTAAGTGCAAATAGTAAATACGCCATACAAATTTGTGCTCTTTTAGAAAGTGTATGTAGCTAGAAAGATGCCTATCTTATATAGGCAAAATGCCTTACCTAATTTCAGTGGGGACACATATATAGCTGATGGCTTGGATCAGTGAGATACATAGGACTAAACATCCAGTCAACAGTATTTGTACAAAGCCAGCTATGTTTCTCTTTTCCCAGTGTTCAAATATTCAATAAAGTGTTTGTTAATTTGCCCTGCAGTACTAGACAATAAATCTAAGTGGATACTTTGTTACAACTCAAAGAGAGATAATCAAATTTTACATCAAAAGAACAAGAAAAACAATGTCTCGCCCCCCTCTGGAAACTATCTTGTCTTTCTACTGCTATTTGAGCCACTTGAGAAAACTTGAAGGCATTCAGTCTTACCATCAAAGACTACACAATATCCCAAACAACTGCATTTCTAGGATTACCGACTGGGAAACGGAATTCAGACAAAAGGACAGCAGCAGTAGGAGCTAAACCAACATGGGAACACCCAACCATGGAGAGACATCCAATATGAAGAAAGATCTATTTTACCATAAAAAATAAAGCCCAGACTGCTTCTGTTCCAAGGCAAACCTTTGAAGCCCTGGCTATGAGTTAGTATTCTTCTAGTCATAAGTTACCTGTTTCAAAGGACTAAGTCTGCTGAAAAGCCTCTGCCTCTGGTCTCAGATCCAGTGTCTTGCACTGCACAATTACTTCAGGAATACCAATGATGGCAGTGATTTGATGCCTCTGCACTGGTTTGGGGTTTCTTTTCTATCCCAAGGTCTTGAGAGTTTTGTACCAACATGCAATGGTGGTACTGCAGTATTGCAGCCTGTCTTTCTATGTATTCAGTTCCCTCATCCTCAAGGACAGTAGCTGGATCAGAGAGTAGCCACACTGTATGTACACACAGTCCCAAGCCAGCTCCTGGCGTATCACTTGACAAGTTGCTGAGTGTGGATGCTAGCAAGGGCTAGCAGAGGAACTTTCCTGTGAAACTTTTCTTTCTCATAAGAAAGCAGGTAGAGAAATCCAGCTTCTCACAGCTTCTCTGTGAAAGCTTTCATTCTCATGAGAACTGTATGGGCAACAGTTTGTAAGAATGCAAACCATTTCTGCACCTGCAGGTTGTTGTGAGACAGTGGAATTGTTTTCAGTCTTGTGAGAATAATATTTGGAAATGGGTGTCTTACTGCTCAACCTATCACCCCGGCAGGTGGTGGGTCAATAGGCCAATCATGTAATTTCTCTGTTGTGAACCATGCTATAAAGGTTATGGGTGATTAAATGAGGTCCCTTTGGCCATACTTTGCAACCTGGACTTGTGTGGTGACTCGCCGCTCTCTGGGGAATAACAGTGACAGCTGAATATCCAGCTCCCACAGCCGACATCGGCAATAACCGATCCACAGATTCTGGCCTCACATCCTGCCTGGATCTAACCAGCTCTCTGCAAAGCCAGCGCAGGTGCCGCCCCACCATGCTCCCAAAATGCCTTTGCTTCTGGCAAAGACATTGCAAAGGCAGTTCCTGCAGGCTTACTAGTCAGATTTACTAGTCAGGTCTGAACAGGCTGAGTCCCAGCAGTTGCTTAGCCCTGTCCCCAGTGCAAGGAGCCTCTCAGGACCCGGCACCCTGGGAAAGCACAAGGGGGAGGTGCTCAGGCTGGGACCACCTTGGCTTGCCCTGGCTCTCTGCACTGTGGGGCTCAGGGCACTCAATGATCTGAACTATCTCAGTTTTGCATCCATTTGCCTGATGTCAGACTATACAAAACACTTAGTATGCTCAGCATCAGCCTTCAAAAATTTAAATATCCTGGATTTAAACAGGTAAAAACTTGACAGCCAAAGAATTTATTCTGTGAATTCACAGCTTCCTATTCCTTTTCACCCATGCACACACCTTTAGATGTTTGAGGGCCTGCTCTGCAACCAGCTCTTCCTTCTTGTTCCATTCCACAGCATTCATGACACAGGTCCACAGGAGACCAATCACTGCTGGCTCTGGCAGCTCATTTCTTTTCATTTCCTCTTTTACATAAAGCACTACCTGGAGAAGGAAAAAAGGGAGATGAGATTTCCAATGAACCAGAAACTATGCTGACTTTCCAAATACTTGTAGTCATTTACAACTAACACCACAGTGTAGAAGTATTAAGAAACAGAATTAGAACAAGAATAATAAAAAGGAAGTATTTGGCATGTTTTTATTTAGAGACATTACTATAACTTGACTACAGGTTTTGTCCCTCCCCTCCAACCTAACATTTTATGCAATTAAAGGAAATACATTCTCAAGCATAAATGAAGGAAACCCCCCCACACCCCACAGACATCTGCACTTGTAAATCCAGATGATATTTGGTTGCTTTAGTCTTAAACACAGAGCAAAAAACAGAAGAAATCTGTTGCTCTCTACCAAATCTTAATTTAAGCCTTTGATTGTGATTATATAAACAAAAAGTTGTAAAAAACCACTTTTACCTCTTTAATTGGGCATTCCTGAGACAGACGTTCTTGTAGTTCTTTTTGAAGTTCTTTACGAGTCCCCAGTGACTGCTGAACTCTGAGGAAATCTGAGAGTTCTTTTAGACCTGCTTCAGTAAAATACTTGGCAAAATGGTCCACATTCTGCCGGTTGGCTGGAAATAGTTCCTAAAAAGACAGGAATGCTCTCTGTTAAATAACCAACTTTGACTCTTGACAGAATGGAAAGAACATTTTTTAAGAATAAACAGTGGGAATAACCTGTCACTTCACTTAAAACACTGCTTGTATCCACACTGGAAAAGTCAACAGTTCATTGATATAGCAGTGTTTCACTGTAGTGGAGGGAAAAAATGATGTCCAGTTATGGAAATAAGCTAGCACCCACTCCATGTGAAGTGCATGTACTTATGAATAGCCATGAGCTGAACACATTGCTCAAAACAGTCCTCACACATTGCTCAAAACACTTTTTCTAGATTCCAAGAGTCTTGTAGGGAAAGTAGAAAGGAATAGATGGCAAAGCCACTACAGGCAAAGCACATTTATCATGCCCTCCCAGCACATGTACACATTTATCTCTTAATAAAAATACATTCAAGAATACATTAAGTGGCCCAGGCACCCTGGCCTACCATTAATGAATCATTTAACAAAAATCACAAAATCCACTATGTACAGTTAACATTAACTCCTGTGGGCATTTCTAATTTAAAGACACTGTCAATTTATGAAAGTCCAGCTACTTAGAAAAGTTAAAATTATTCTTAAAAATTACTATAGCAAATGCCCCATCTTGGAAAGCATTCAATGGCATTTGCTTACCATCCATTCTTGGTGTCTTAACAATGATCTGTGGGATGGACAGCACTTTTTTTTAACAAAGAAGCTAGAGACTCTCCATCTGTTTACTTACTGACTAATGAGATTAAGAAGAAATTTTCATGAAGGCATCTTTGCTAGGCCACATCATCTGATACTTTACAGTTGTTTAATAGAGCAGAGTAATGAGAGCCAACAGCTGAAAGTTTAAGTCAGTCAAGCTTGAAATATAAATAAGATGCAGTTTTCTTCCCCCCCCCCCCCCGCCCCGCCCCCCATAAACAGCCCATTTCCCAGCCTAATGGCAAATTATTTACGACTTGGACACTTAAAATCAAGTACAAATTGAAGAGATGGAGGGGAGTGGGAGGCTGCTTCACTTTTGAAAGATACTTGCTTAATTATATATTATTGAGGTAGAAACAGAAAACACTGCTGAGTCTCCAGGCAGTGTGACACAGGATGTGTATTTGACTGGATTATCACAGCAGCAATCTTTCTGACGACTAGAAAACCCCAAATGATCTTCAGAAAGACACTGGGAAAAAAAGGCACATGAAATTGCTACATATTCATATATTCTCTGAATACCTTGCTACAAATTCAGAACACAGGTTTTGAGTCCTAAGGCTGAAAGCCTTCCTGCACTGCACCTACTACGTCTGCTGTCACCACTGCAGGACCATTTATGCTACCTAGACGGCTACTGCTGCAGAAAGTTGCTTACTACTCATTCACTACACTAAACACTTCAGAAACTTACATTCTAATCATAACTACTTATAGTTTACATATTATTTACAAAAGGAAAACGTTTTAAGAAATAGAACTTCTCATGCCCATTTGCTGGTATGTTTTGTTAGCAGTGGTTAGGAAAAAACCCCATTTACTTAATTCCCAAGCCCCATATATATAGTCTCTCAGAAGGCATCTGACTATAGGAAAAATAAGAGACAGAATGCAAAAACATGTGATTCTTAATATTCCTGAACCTGTATCAATGCTACAGCCATAACAATATTGCTGTGTTTCAAAACATTTTAGAAATGCTAACAGAGTCTGAGGGGGAGTTAACATGCTTACAGCAAACTACCATCTGTATTTCATTTCCTTCTTTTTCCCTGGGAGAGATAAGGATTATTGAAAATATACTGTACTTACTAGTAATCTCTTATCGAGGTTGGCTTTTCTTAAAGCAGAGGTAACGGAATTGGCATCTTTCTCTGCCATCCATGCTTTAAAAAGCTTTACAGCGAAGGAGGCTGCAATCCCTGTTAGAGAAAAGCACAAAACATGTTTCAGCAATTTTCAACATGAATTAGAGTTGACTGTAAGAAGTACAAGGTTACAAAAAAGTTACAAGACTATGGAATGAAAATACATTTATGACAACAGAACCAAACACGTAGAGCCGAAACATGTATTTTTTTCTTTAATGCAAAAGTAGTTTTCTGAATTATGCTAGATTGTTTGAAAATCTTTTCATTTGGTATTGCCCATCTCCATTCAGTTGTTCAAAGATTTTCTTTGCAATTATTTTTCCTACATTCACAATTCACAGACTGAGAACAATGCAAAAGGAAAAATAATGCATTAAATCAACAGGAAACAAAGGCACAAAACAATAAAGGAATCAGGAATCCGGAATAAGAACTAAAAAATGTATCTTCAAATGTTTTTTAGCAAATCCTGGAATAAGGTTAAATAAATCTGCAACTTCAAGGTGACTGACTGTACTATATCCTCCTAAGAGGCATTTAGTAGCCAGTAGTACCAGGCACAAATATTATTTTAAAGTGAAAAAATTCTTTCCTCGAGGCACAACTTAGTATTGTGTGTATTAAATCAAACGAACTCTACCTCCACTAGCTGTGGATTTCCCAGGGGAGTTAATAAACCATTAAACCCACACCTCCTATTTCCTAGAGCTGCACCACCACCACAACTGCTCCAGATTCTCCACTGCAAGCAGCAAGTGCAGGGAGCTGAAGGAAGCTGAAAGGTCTCAGAGCTGCAGCTCACCCTTGAGGAAAGTCGCCTGTTGGTCAGTTATGTTTCTCCATACTACACTCATACCACTTCAGGTATCAGGGCTACTGAAGGCACTGATAATGGTAATGCATATTGAAAAGCACGGTCCTATGCTACAGCTGGCCACTGGAGTGGGCTGTCTCACCCCCAGATAGCCCAGAAGCTCTTAGAGCTAGAGGGAACCTACTGGTGAGAAGGAGCTTCATCACTCCTAGCCACTTTATAGATAGATACTCCTTATTTTTATTTCTAGAATACTTTGACTAAATGAGTCACCAAACAAGAACAGAAGAGACTATTCCCAGACCACTGTAAAGCTCATTGACAGTCTTTACAGATCTTGACTGTTACGGCAGTTTTGGCAAACTTATTTCAGGAGCTTAGTCGTAAGACACAATCCTTAGAGAAGTACTGTATGGAACCAGGGATGTACAATGCTATACCAAGAGAGGCCTGCAAATACTTCTTTGGGCTTGTTTACATGTTGGACATGATGCTGCAATCCTAACTGCTGCAAGCTGACTAATCAAGACTCACAAAGCCAGGTCAACCAGTAGGTGACTTAGGCATAACTTCCGCCTGCAAACACACTTCAGCATATCCATGTGCTTATGTGCTCAAAATTGAATGGAATGGTCACCAAGCATTGTCCCAATACACAGATTCTAAACACTTTTTCTAGTTTTAGCTTAAAACAAGTAAGTTTTATGCCAGTATCAGTATTAGAAGGTGTGCTGGTTTTAGCTGGGGTAGAGTCATTTTTTTTCACAGTGGCTGTATGGGGCTGTATTTTGGATTTATGCTGAACACAGGGTTGATAATACAGATATGTTTTTGTTATTGCTGAGCAGGGCTTACAAAGAACCAAGACCTTTTCTGCTTTTCCGACTGCCATGCTGGCAAGCAAGGTGGGAGGAGACGCAGCCAGGACAGGTGACCCCAACTGACCACAGGGATATTCCAGACCGTATGACATCACACTTAGTATATGAAGTGGGGGGAAAAAGCATGAAGGGGGGAACACTTTAAGTGATGGCTGTTGTCTTCCTAAGTACCCATTATGTGTGATGGGGCCCTGCTCTCCTGGTGATGGCTGAACACCTGTCCATGAACTAATTCCTTGTTTTGCTTTCCTTGTGTGTGCGACTTTTGCTTTCCCCATTAAACTGTCATTATCTCAACCCACGAGTTCTCCAGCTTTTACCCTTCTCATTCTCTCCTTGATCCTGCTGGTGTGGGAGTGAGTGAGTGGCTGTGTGGGGCTTGACTGCTGGCTGGGATTACACCATGACAGAGGGAGGCTGTTCTAGAGCTTCACTACCCACATATTTTCAAACTTCTCATTTAAAGTCCAAATTTATCACTGGCTTGTTCCTATACTCTATGCACATGCTGCCACTCTTTTCCTTTAAATAACTCTTCTCTTTTTGTTTGCTTTGTTTTTTTCCCTCTTATTTGCAGTAAGTAATTTCAGCCATTTATTTTACTGACTAACCCCATTAGGTGCTCTTTGCATTTGCACTACTTTGCCAGCACAGGGGACAAGAAGGGTACACTTAACCCTGACAAGATTCCACCACCACCTAGACCTTTCTCTGCCTCTACTACAAGTATGTCAGCAATCCACGAAAGACAGTTTTGTTTTCCATCTATATATAAAATTCAGAGTAATCTCCTGTCTACACAATCTACCCTCATCTCATTTTCAGCCATTTACTACCCAATGTTACAAGTTCCATGCTGATCGACAACTCCCTCAGCTCACCTAATTGTTTCCCTGTGTATTTTAAACTCACCTGCCTGCAGCATTGTTTTTTTATAAATCAAAGAAAGCTTTGAGTTTATTCGTGTATGATCTACTTGTTTTGCCTTGCTCCATTCCCCATTTCTCAACTATCTTTGCATCTTTAATTATTCTTGCATAAAATATCTACTCCGGGACACTGAACAATCTTTCCTCAAATGCTGTTACGGATGCATTTTTAGTATATATAAACCAAGAACCAAAAGTATATGTAAGCTCTGACAAAGTTTAGGGCTCCTAGAAACATAAGTTCATAATGCAAATAAGAATTGTATTCTTAAAATGCTAAATGTAAGATATAACAATTTACATGATTTTTAAAAATTTGGGTTTTCTGATGCTTCTTGTCTTCCCATAACTAGGAAGACTTTGATTTAAGCACATTGCAGACAATCACCCTAAAAACATGGATTAGTGCTTTTGTTTGAGATTTATCCTTGTTTAATTCTGATTCCAAAAGCTGTGAGTGATGACAGAGCAAAGCTGCAGCTGTGGCTTTTATTTCTGCAGCACTTAAAAAACAAATGTAATGGTTTGCAATGGCTGCAAACGAGAACATGAAGTTAGAATAGCTTTTTTAAAATGAAAATTAGAATACATTTTAGCTAATATATAACTCTTTAATAAAACCAAAAAAAGTCATGAAACTGCTCAACACTACCAGTACATTTGCAATCATGCCAGGATAGTCACGCCAGAACTACCAGAGAAAGAAATAGTTAAGCAAGCAGTTGGAAAATCAGGACTCCAAGGTAAATGGCTACAAATATATAACAAAAATCCTTAAGAAAGTAATCTCAAAAAGGCTTAAGGCTGAAAGAACTAATTTATTCATCATATAATAAACACAGATTCATGAGAAATTGTATCAGTCACTGATCACTACTGGTGTGAAGGCAAAATGAGGGATTAATTTAGTTTTCTTCTGCAGTATCCCATTGGCCTGCATGGGATCTCTGTCCCACTTCTCACCCACGAGGTATTAGCAACACTTGAAGGAATGCCAGCACATATATCTCAGGAATACATATGCATCACACTTTTATAGTGCCACAATAATACATACATTCTACAATTCTGCATACACAAGTATGACTTCCAAAAAACCCTAAATCTTTTGGGGTTTGTTTTTGTTTTGTGGCTTTCTTCTGTCTGACTGGCCTCTTACTAGATTTCACAAAGTATGTTGGGCACTGCTGTCCGTAAATGCTTCTGCTTTAAAATACTGATTTCTGTTGTACAGTCACAAGTTTCCAACTTTCATTTTACTGCAACATATATAATATGTTGCAATAAAATACATCTCCTATGAAAGAGCTAAGATAAGAAAAAAGATATGGAAAATTACCTTCTTTGACTATATTGTCAGTGAAGAGGCTTGTTAAAATTGTAGCAGGAAGAGTCCCATTGGCTAGCAGGATGCCAGAAAGCATTGCCAGTTTTGTCTGCTCCGTCTCAGTAAAGGCTTTAAGAAACAACAGGAGCTGTGGGCCAGACAAGGAAAAAAAATATATTTGAGGCATACGTAGACAACAGGTAGAAATCAATATTAACAGTTTAATTTCTTATTTCTTGAGAAGTCTCACTACAACTTAGAGCAATCACATCAAAATCTATCCAGAAGCATGACAGTGTCATTTCACTGACCCCTTGTAATTTCACTTTCTCTAAGAACACAAGCCAGTACCTGAAGGGAGCCTACAAAAAAGATAGAGACTATTTACAAGAGTAGGTACTGACCGGAAAAGGGCGAATGGCTTCAAACTGAAAGAAAGCAGGTTTAGATTAGGTATTAGAAAGAAATCCTTTATTGTGAGGATGGCAAGGCTTTGGGATAGGCTGCCCAGGGAAGTTGTGGATATCCTACCCCTGGCAGTGTTCAAGGCCAGATTGGATGGAGCTCTGAGCCACCTGGTGTCCCTTCCCATGGCAGGGGGTTTGGAGCTAGATGGTCTTTAAAGTCCCTTCCAACACAAATCATTCTATGATTCTGTGGGGAATATGGCCTTAGATATAAAAGACCTGTCTTCTCCAAATACATGTATGTATATGTAAAGATAAAAGTACTTGCCACAGGCTTGAGACACACAGAAATTACAGGATCGGAGACAGGATCCTGCCTATTCAAATCTTCAGACTTCCAGCTAAGCCACACAGAGTTGCAATTTGATTTCTAGCTTTCAAAGACTACTGCTCATGCAAACAATAAAAGGATGGGAAAGTCTCCTGTTTTTCTTTTAGGGAAGGGAACACATCACAATTACAACAGATTTGTTACTGGCTAAAATAAGAAATATATTTCAAGTTCAGAAGTTCTTGATAAAGCTGACAAAGGATAGACAGGCACACAGGCTGATTTAAGACCTTGCCATTCTCAGTACTAATTACAAGAGAAAACAAATAGCTTGAGAAAAAATTACAAATCTCATCTTGGAAGATCAGAACTACATATACACCTTTTAATTCTAAAAATGGCAATTAAGTCTATTTTTAAAATCTTAATTTCATATATTAAAATTATTGACTTGAGAGCATACTGATGAAGTAAATGATGCCCTTTTTCCTTTACATCAGAAAAAAAAGTCATGCAAAATCAGATTTTGTCAATGGCATTACTGTTAACAATAATGTTTTCTTAATGTGTTGTTAGTGATCACAATATAGGTGATGGGAAAAAGAGGTGAGACAATAAAGGACAGCTTCATTCAATGCAAAAAGCTGCTGATTCCATCAGATGTTTGCTTACAAATCTACCATCACCACAGAAGAAGGGGAAAAAAAAAAGTACTGCAGATACAAATTTCTTGAGTTAAAAAGAATTCTCATATTCTTCTTCACAAGAAAGAAGAAATGGCACCCCTCCAAAAGGGTGTCATGACCTGCTGTAAGGACACCCTTTTTTCTTTTCTAAATAAGCAATAGATGCAATTAAAGCAACACAGCTTGTTTTGATAGAAAATTCTCACCAGGTTTTCACATTAAGGGTGTTTCTTAATTACCAGATTCTACCCATACCAAGGGACAGAATGTTACACATGTCCCTGTCCTTGCTTGTTACCATGGTCAGTGAGAGATCTCTGAGATATCTAAGCAGCTTATCAACAACTGTAAAGCTTTCTGAATGCAGTGATGTTTTAAAAATCCAGGTAACTAATGAAATTATTAAATCTCATGCAGTATTTTATGAATAGTTCTGCTCTGCATCAGTGAACAGAACTGAAAAAAACCTCATTCATACGGTAGTACTTACGTAATAACATTGGCTTTAAATTACAGCTTACACAGGCCTGAATGACTCAGCCACAGACAAATCACTCGGAATTTTTTTCAGTGGGCTTCAGCCAAATACTGCAAGATGCACTTTTAGCTCAAAAGAACAATTATGAAACTACAAAATCTCAAGGTGTAATTTTATTTCAGCAAATTGTGACCCAACCACAAAATGTATGAAAATTTGGGATGCAGAAGAACGGAATTATTATTTCTAAATATATGAATGAGAAACAAATGGTGTGCTTTATTTCCAAATGCAGCAACTAACTGGTGTGTATAATGGTGCAGGTGGAGGAACTCCAGGGTCACATTATATGGAAGACCCAGAACATTCTTACAGAATTTTAATATAACCCTAGGGTAAACTGGAAGCCTGTGGATTTAAAGCTTTCTTTATAAAAGCTTTATCAATAATACTGTACACTAAAATGAGATCTGCACAAGAAAAAAAAAATCAGAATTAGACCTCTTTACTGGAAGTACTGAGACTGATAATAAAGAGGAAACAGCTTCAGATTCCTGTGTACCCCACTTAAGTCTTTTTTCTTTTGCTTCTATATAAGTGATAGATGAGGATTTTGATTAGAAAGTGGTCACACCGACCACTTTAACGTGACAGACCAGGTTCTGACATACTTCTGAGCTGTAACCTCCATTAGGTTTTATCAGTAATGTGTAGATCATGAACAGTTATACATATTCATGTCAAATTTGAGCCAGGAAAGCAAGATAGCTGCAAAGCCGAACTTAAAGCTGCAGTCCAAGATGGAGATGGATTCTATGAGAAGGACACCAAAAAATTTATCAACTCTAATTTTGAGAAATCTGTATTTGTTCAAATGTTTTAGGAGGTCTGAAATCACACGTCTATGGAGTTTGAAGCCTCGTCTTCTTGCCCTTCCTCTGAAACGCTCTCCTTGCAAGTCTCTTAGCATGAATGTGGTTTCTGGTGTTCTTGAACTGCACTTCCCTGCAGCATGTTTTGAACAGAACCCTCATCTTATACATACCCCTCCCTACTTAAAGCACTGTTGATGCTACTAGCCTAATTTTTGTTTTACTAATATTTTTCAAAAGAAGCTCAAACTTGTCCTTTTCTGCTGTTTAAGGATACTATTCTATACTTTCCAGATATTGTGAAATAATATTTAGGGGGAGACTGGGTGATAGGAAAACCCAAAAATCTTTTATAAACCCATTTTAAAAACATGAAAAAGAACAAAAGATTCAGTTCAAAGATGCTGTTTCAGATTTTTACTGCTGATTAATTTAAGCACTCTCCTTTTATCATCACAATTAAAAACCTCAGCAAGGAAGTCACAAAATGTCCAAGACACTTCAGAGTAGTTCCCAACCACCCACGGAACGTTCTCCAAGCTGATACTTCCCTGCTGTTAGCCAAGCACAGACATTACTGCTTTTGTTAGACACAAACTGATTCCAGGAATGAAAAGGGTAGCTCTGGCTCGCAATTTTGTATTTCTATGATATCTATAAGAACTCCCAACTATTTAAACAGAAATTCAGAATACCTAATAAGCACAAGACCAGACCTAATGGGATGTTCCACACTATTTTTGTCGTTAAAGTCTTTTAAGCACAAATTCTGGGCATAGAAGATATACACAAGTACACACATGCATGCAACATTAAAAAGCACACAAGAAAAACAAGGGCTTCTCATCACCTCCTGTGATCTGGAAATCTTGAATGGTGAAAATCAAGGAACTCTACCCACACAGGGAGTGTGGCATCTTTTTATGTCCTCATTATCTGAACTGGTCTGCTGCTGACAGTCTGTCACATCTGCAGACAGCACTGAATTGTCAGCAGTGGGGAAGGCAGCTAACAGAGCAACAGATATCTGCTGAGTCTTGACTTTAAGCTGACTTAAAACATTTCTTCTTACTCCCCATTTGATCTCAGAATGTTATTGTCCTCTTATTTCCTAGTTCCTAGCTTAATTTATGGTTCTTTGATCAGGAAAACAGGAACACAAATAACAGACGTCACAACATCTCCCAGTACTTGAGATGTCCTCTCATGACTCAGTAATATTTACCACTGTTAAGACAAAAAATAAATTTATCTGTATCCCAATTTCGATATTAAA
Source organism: Corvus cornix cornix (assembly GCF_000738735.6). Lineage (NCBI taxonomy): Eukaryota > Metazoa > Chordata > Aves > Passeriformes > Corvidae > Corvus > Corvus cornix. Next base: position 49,989,636 of record NC_046333.1, read on the forward strand.
AAGTTGATATAGAAAATCACTTAAACATGCAAACACACTAAAGAGACAGATAGTAACTGCATTCTTCATCCTCAGAAATACGTATGTAGAGAAAGATGAACACAAGTTTGGAACTTAAAATTTTACTGAAATTATTGCAACATGTCATGGGCCTATGCCAGTACACTGGGCCATGCTCATATGAACTTAAGCTGCCTACACCAAACACAGCAAGTGTGCAGTGCATCTAAACATCTTTGTCTTCTGTTTAAATTGCTTGCACAAAATAATTTAGATGTGAAACTTTAGATATATGGTTTTGCTTACGCCATTAGAAAAATGAGTAACTGGAAATTTTGAGGAGAGAGAGTTAAGAAATAAAACAACTGAAAGCTAGAAGCAGAGAAAAAGGGGAAAGATGGTAGAAAATAATGTCCCAATGACAAAGGTGTGATCTAGATGACAAAAAGCAAATACTTGTGGAAATACTGCTACCTAAGATAATCTCTCTTGAAAGAAAAGTCCCACTGACACCATCTGCTTCTTTAGCATGAAACTGCTGGTATTGCTTTGTTTTTTTTGGCATGCCTTTTTCTGTGAGAAGAGCTGTTTTCCCCCAGGTGCTCTATCTGCCTAATGAGTCTGCCAGAAACATCACTTTCACTGCTGGGACAGTGACCCATGAAAACATCGACGAGTCATTTCTCATACATACCTAACCACTGACTATGGCAGTAACACCTTCTGGAAATACAAATGTATCTATCTTCTGGCCCTCCACGGGCAGCCACTCCTGTATCAGTTACAGCACGCAGGGATTAAAGGATTAAGTAGTTAAAAACCCTGCAGCCTCCTAAGTGAGAAACAGCCACTTTGTGGGTTCACACAAGCAGGGGGAGGGAGAAGGTAAGCAAAAGGCACCTTCAAGTAATCCTCAGGGGTTTTAAGGGCAGTGGCAGTGGAGGTGCAATACACGGTCACAAACACCCTCACAACCACCTTCCTAGTTTCTAAGTCTCTAATAAACTGGATTAACTGAGGAAGAGGATATACCTGGCGTCCCCAGAAGCCACACCAAGATTCATACCAGCACCATGGGTGACAATGGAAGGGCAGATGGAAAGATTTCCCCACGGCCTAGGACCACTGTGCAAACTTCATCTCATGATTTGTCATACAAGATGTAGTCTGACACTGAAAACTATCCAAAAGCATGTACATAAAATTGAGGTTTGCAGTCTGCAAGATGAACAAGCCTGCTCTGATCCCATGTTGGCATGGCTAAGATGTTTCCAATGGCTTTCAATGAGTAGCTTGGCTCTAGTCACACCGCACCTCAAATGACAGCGTTCTCTCAAGCTGGCATGTGGTTAAACTTTGTATCAGAGGCACTTGTTCCTTAACTAAGAGTTAAAATTATTAGGTGTTAACCAGTCTCATCCTGTCACTAAGAGTGCAAAGTGAATTTTTGGAAACTTAAGAGGATGCAAAGCCAAGCACGTTACCGAAATGAGCGGAGGCAGCTTGAATTGACATGGCATTTGCTTAATATGCTGAGCACGCTCTGAAACTTGAATGCTGTGAGTCAGCGCTTCTCATGTCAGTGATTATAGTAATTAACAGCAGGAACATTAGATTTGTGTGGGGATAGAGGTAAATTTAGGTCTTTAGAATGATGTACTGAGTAATCAGCATCAGTTGATAGGCATGCTGGCCACAAGTGTAAAAATAATTTCCTGTATGAGCAAGAATGTATAAATCAGAGCCAAATTAATTCAGCTACAAGAAGCGGTGGTGAGGTATCAAGCTCCAAATGTGCCCTCATTTGACCCTTGCAGCAACCTTTCTAATGTTTAAATAAGAAGGAAACACACTTTTATGTTTAACAAACATGATACTTTAGTCACAGACAGGTTTTACCAGTATCAGCATGCCTGTTAAGTTACAGGACAGTACAGTGTTTATTACTTATTCAGGTCGTTAGAAAAAGATGTTTATATCTGTTACTAGGAACTCAAAATAGACAAAATAAATGTGTATTTTGTTTTTCAAACATTTTTACCCTGGCTTCTCCTGTCTCCTTAGAATTCAGTACCACAAAACAAAACAGTATCCACAAATAGCCACTACAGTCTAACAGGCAAATCCTGAGCACTCTGTCACCGGTGAAGACTTTCTCTTACACATTATCTGTGGCCTCAAATACAAAACCACTTGTGGTTAGGATTCATTCCACAGTGCAGGAGTGATTTAATACTCATACATCAAGAGACATTCTATATAGCAGATTTGCATTTATTTTTTGAAAAAAACCACAGAGAGATGTTCTATTTGCAGGACCGTAATACCACTTCTCATTAAGAGGTATATCCCAAAGCATATCATAGTTCTGCACAAAAAAGTCTGGAATAAGAAGGTGAGTGTGATCAGAGCAACCAAAGGAATCATTAATTCAGAAATACTCTACATCAAGCGCTTCCTGCAGTATTCCCACAGAGCTGAACTTGCAGAATAAAGCTGCCTCCTGTAGATTCTATCCTCTTTTCCAGTAGAGCTAAATAAAATACCTAACAGCACCACATTCATACATGTACAATTATACTAGATACAGAGTAAAAAACATTAGCATTCCAGTAAAGACTGCCATCAACATTACCTTTTTGATTTCATCTTCAAATGCTTTCTCCAGATATTTGTATCTCCTGATAAGTTTATTGAAGACCTAAAGATAAACACAGATTAACTTAAGAAGTATAACAATTGCAGCCATCTTTCTTTACAAAAAAAAAGCAAAGGGAAATAAGCAGCTTCAAGAATGGTATTTTTGTAGTGTTGTCTGCCTCACAGAGAGCACAAAACACCCTTCTCTCAATTTTGTGATTCTTGCTTCATAGAGCAATGCTTGAATTGGAGAATTTATAGCAGTTTGAATCTTTTCATATTTCTCAAATTTTTTTTCCCTACTCTACTTTTCACCCTATCCATAGATAAAAGCAAGGCAGAGGAGGAGGAGGAGGAGTGTAACTCGGCACCCTTCCCCTAATAATGCACCCCTGGAGAAGCTCTCAGCTGTAGGCTGATGCAGTGAGGCAGTCAGCATGCTTCAGTAGATGCAATATCTTGGCAAATCAACGAACAGAAATGTTTACAACAAAACACACTACTGTCAGAGAAAGAGGAAGAACATTTGCCAAAGCTTCTACAACAATTATGATTTTGGAACCACTTGTTCTCCAGTTTTGACCATTTGTTTCCCATCATGCGACCACAGATTATGAAAGCAGAAGCAGCCCAGGTGCAGAGTTCACTCAAGGTGAAGAAGGAAGAGGTAAGAAATAAAATAAACAAATCACCGCTTGCACTGCTGTACAAAGGCACACAGCATATGACTCACTGTCACAGGTAAAAAGGTTTATGTGGGGAACAACTGACATTTTTGCCACACTGGATGGGGGAGGAAGGAAAATTAGGTTTAGAAAGCTTCAATTCACTTTCCAGAATATAAAATACATCCAAACATCCTAACCGCTAGTATTTTGGCTCAGAAAAACTGGAAAAACCAAGTTGTGGCCGTGATGAGAGGTAGAGACACACAGAATCCTAAGAAAAGAAGATGAAAATGTAAGCTTCTTGTTAATTCCAAAAAGAATTCCGTGTATTTTTTTTAAGTCTCTGTAAATTACAGAAGTATGACTTCATATGCAAATAATCTGCTAAAATATCAATACTAACTTCAGTCTTTTCACTTGAAGACTTTTCACTTTTAATTTTTTCTGTGACTAAATCCACAAAAAAACCAGCCACGCTACTGGTTCATTTGGGAGACAGAGTAAGAAATTACCTTCTAGGTATCTTCTAGATAGGAAAAGGTCTAAATACTATTTTAGACTAACGCCACATTTTCATAATACAGTAAGAACTCTATTTTGCATTATGCATGAAAAAAATGACAAGGTCAATAAAAGGACACATCTCTTCAGGCATTAATTACAAAATGTTGATTTATTTTGGTTTGAAGTGCAGAGAATACATTGAAAATTCCACTCCTTCAAATCCTGAAGCGAAGCCTTCCTTTCCATCTTTCAATATGCAATCTTTTACTTTAAATTGCTCCTTGGAGGACTGGCTCTGTCAATTTTTGTTCAAAAGATTATTAAAATATTAAAATTCAAGAAGACAGAATCAATGCCTTTACCAATAACAGAGATCTTCCTGAAGCAGAATACCCTGTTTTTAAGAGATGATAAAGCTGACACACAAGAAGTATTGACCCCCTTTCCAGAAATAAGTATATTTCACTAATTTAGATTATTAAAGATATTTTTTAAAGGAGCTTTCTGCTATTAAGCAAACATTTTTTACCAATGCATATTTTGATGCCAGCACTCTTTAAATCAACTATGCACCTTTCCAGCAACTTATCACCCTAGACACCTTAGCAGGGACAGCAGCTTCTATGCTTTTAGCTGCTGTCTTCAGCACTCTAATAATAAGTAGCGATTTAAAAAGATAAATACATGCTTAATTAACAATACAGTTTTGACATATGGGAGTTGCAAGGGTATTGCATTTTTATGCAATCCTACTGGTATCCAGAATTGCATGGTGGCTTTGAACTTTCCATAGAATTCTTACTGTACTTTCTCATATAATTATTATCTTCCATTAATGAGTTATGCAAAGTTAGCTTCTTTTCAAGAACGTGTTAGGGTTCATGGGTTTTTTGTAATAATTTCACATAGGCCTATTTATGCAAGCCATATTCCTGCAGGAAGAAATTATACATCACATACATAGAAGAAATGAAAGCTCTTGAAATATATGCCCAACTCCTAACTAGTTATGCAACTAAAGGTTGGAGGCGTGAGCTTTATATTTTTTGTCATTCATATACTTCATAGAATTGTTTAGGTTGGAAAATACCTTTAAGACCATAGAGTCCAACTGTTAACCCAGCAGTGCCAAGTGCCACTAAACCATGTCCCTAGGCTACCATATCTACAGATCTCTTAAATATCTCCAAGAATGGTGACTCCACCATTTCCCTAGGCAGTCTACTACAATGTTTGACAACTCTTCCAGTAAATAAATTTTTCCTAATATCCACCTAAACCTCAACAGGCACAACTTGAGGCCATCTCCTCTTATCCTGTCACTTGTTACGTGGGAGAAGAGACCGACTCCTACGTGGCTGCAGCCTCCTGTCAGGCAGCTGTAGAGAGCAATAAGGTACCCCCTGAGCCTCCTTTCCTCCGGGCTAAACACCCCCAGCTCCCATAGCTGCTGCTCACAGGACTTGTGCTCCAGACCTTCTCCAGCTCCACTGCCCTCCTCTGGACACCCTCCAGCACACCTCAGTGTCTTTCTTGTAGTGAGGGCCCCAAAACTGAACACAGGATTCAAGGTGTGGCCTCACTACTGCTGAGTACAGGGAAATGAACACTGTCCTGATCCTGCTGGCCACACCATTGCTTATAAAAGCTGGACTTCTGATACACTTCATGTGTTTCTCAAAATGTGGTCATATTCCAGTCTGCACACAGAAAAGGTCAACAAAAATAAAAAGGGTGGTGTCTAGAAGTAGACTCAACCAACGGCAGACTGTGATAAGCAAGACTGCTTTTTGTAAACAAAGCATTGCCAACTCTGATCAGATTATTTTAGCCATCCTATTTTCTGACCTAAAATGTATAGGTTAGGACAGATTAATGATTAACTGGATTTTCAATTGGTCTGTAGCTAGCCTACTGCAGCCTAGACAGTCTGCAGATGTTCTTCTGTAATCTCTTTTGACACATAAATGGAAAACAGTAATCAGCTATGCTTTTACTGACCTGAGCATAATTTCGGATGGCATCGTGATCTTCATCTGCAAAAAATACACAGTGGTTGGTCATCTTGGTCTTGTCATTGTCATCTATGCGTGTGCCTCCAGGAGCTATAAGAAAGGAGAAAAAAAAAAGGCAAGGAATGATTTCTTACTTTAAAGAATAAATCTAGTAAGTCTTATGTTAATATCACTGAGGCAAAAGGCCAAGGAAAGAGTTAGCAGGGGAGAGGGAGAAACAAGGGAGAGGAGAGAGGGAGAGACAGACCAAGCTTTTCTAATCTGTGGTGGTACCTGACAGAAGGGACACTTGGCTGATATGCTGCACCATAGATCACACAGTCCTCACAGGACTGAGTGATTCAGTTCACCCTAAGGAATCTCAGCTGGTCTTGAGAGCACTGAGAGTGATCAAATAAGTACGGGTTGGAGCACAACCCTTACATACTATTTTAACTCTTACTTTAGCTGTTGTTTCCTGCATTACCTCAAGTCTTACAAAAACATCATTTCTTCTCACCAAAGAGCAGGAAGCAGGAATCAAAGCAACATGACCAGTAAAAGGAGCTAACTTACTCAAAAATGAAGAGGAAAGTGAAAAGCGTGTTTTTGCCAAAAGCTGCCACTGATGCCTTGTAGAACTGTCCCCATGAACATCCACAAAGCACACCTCATTATCCTTCACTTCTCTCAGCTAGCTTTTGTTGCAACATCTACAAAGCAAGATTTGCAGCAGCGCTTAACCTGGAGTCTGTATTATACCTTTTTATGCTAATAAATCCCTCTGTTTCCCCTAGTTAGCATCTCTCTCATTCCCTTTGCTATTGCCATTATATGCTGGTTTAGCTCAGACTGAAGGCTTCTCAGAGCAGTATCCAGCAAGTACCGAGGTGTTACTGCACGACAAACAACAAACAGTGCTATGATATGAGATGCAAGCAGTGAAATTGTAATACAGGTTATAATTTCCACTGTAGAGGATGACAGCATCTTAAAAGAAGCAAGCAAGACTGATCGCCAAAATTCTCTGTCAGATACTCTGCAGGTTACCTAACATGCTGCCAGCTACCAAAATATCAAAGAGTGTGTCAGCATAGCGGCGATAATCAAGTCGTGAGCCTGCTGCATCCAGAAACTTGGCTATAGCCTCCAGGTCACTCCCAGCTTCATTGAGGCCTTGGACAATTGTATCCCTGAAGACTGTGGGTTCAAATTTCTCCTTTTCATCTGAAACAGAGAGAAAGAAGAAGGAGAGAGACAGTGTCAATTTTTAAACTCATTAAAATCCTGTATCAGTCAGCAATTGAAAGGACCGTGGCACCTAATATATTCTTCTCATTCTGGTCAACACATCAAAAGTTTGTTTGGCCTGTATCATTTCTGGAAACTCTGCAGTTCTGCAGAAATTCTGCAAACCAAAACACACACAAACATATGGGAATAAATAAATAGAGGAAAAGCAACTATTGAAATTGTTTTCAAAATTCATACTCTTCTCTTGCTGAAGATACTATCCCATGTGTATAGCACTGTGCACTGCTAAATCTGAGAGCAGAACAAAGGCAATGCCAAGCTATGTGTACATAATGTCATTGTATGAACATTTTGTTTTTCATCTCTTGCTATTTTTCTTCTAGCAAGTATGGTCACATAGCTAAAATGTTTCAAAAAAACAAGCCTTCAGGAAAAAAGGAGATTGAGGTATTAATAAAACTAGTTTTTGAATAAACATTTAAGACAAGGCAATGCAATGTAACAAGAATTTTTCTTTTATATTCACAGACCTAAGCAGCATTAGGAACACAGAAACACAGCACTGACACTGCATTTTCTACAGCTGTCCCTTGCTGAATTCAATTAAGGCACAGCCTGACCCCCAGACAATTTCCCTGTGTCAAGGTCATTAGACACAACAGACATAGTTGCAACCTCCAGATAACTCTTACCTAGGTTTACCCACACCTCCTGCTGCCTTTTTGCACACAAAGTTAACAGCTTACCATGGCCACTTGAAGTTTCTTAAGAAAACAGGCCCTGGCTTTATATAACGGCACAAACGAAATGGCTGTTACTGTTAAAATAACTGAACTTCAGAAACAAAATTGCAAGCTGTTCTGGTCACTCAAAACCCAGGTTTGTTATCACCTGCTGACACAAACATTGATACAAGTTCTTGAAAAACCAAAAATATCATATCCAGAGGAACAATCCAGAGATTTTTATTTATTAAGATAAATGAGGACTGGTTAAATTTCTGTCTAAACATGTGCTAATCCAGTCTGAAACATGCCAGCTGCAACTCTTGCAGGCTTTTTGTGACAAGAGGTTCTGGCCTTTATGCATCCTCTGGCTGCAGGCTTCTGTTCCCTGCTACTCATAGTGCAGCTTTTCATCCCAGGCCTTTAACAAGAGGCCTTGCTTCTTAACAGCCTCTCTTCCCTAATGTCTTCCCTCCTGCCACAGTACTTTAATGGCAATTAAATAACTATTTCACAGAAAATTCCTACTTTTGATAGCTTTTCTAGTTCTCATACAGAAAAGCTTTCTCTCTCCTCTGCTGCATGTACCCAGGGTGCACTCATTCTACTATCTTCAGCACCTCACTTGCACATTCTCCTCCACTTCCAATGCATGCCCTTCCTCCATAGCAATTGCACCTGGAAGGCATAAAGCAGTCCCTTCCACTCAGTGTCCCAGGCCACTGGGAAGCTCAGGTGACTAGTCAACTTGTCCTTCCAAGGAGCCTGGCAGCTGCAGTTCAAGGGCTGTCTCTCAAGCACTAAGCACTGGAAAACGGCAGAATCCCCTTATTTTCCAGAAATCCTCTGCTATGCCTAGCTTTTAGTGACTTATTGTGTCTACTACCCATCTCCACAGGATTGCGTCCCCATCCCCCAAACGTGACCTCCTCAGACCAAAACTGAGACAACTCCACGGACACCCATACATATGCTCAGGAAACTATCTGCTCCCAGCTCTGGATCATCCTGAAGTGATGCACACAACTATAATGACAAACTAGATTCTCCACTACCACGCTTCCACAACCCAATACACTACTCAATATGCCCCTTGTCTGGACTGCAAATGATTTCTTCCCAGGCTTGTACTTCGCACCAGACCTTGGAGACGTTTGGGCTCCCAGCTGTGTTATGCCGACTTCAGCTGTGATGAAAACCCAGAGTCTGTGTTCTGAGGAACCACCCCTCCTATCTGCAGGGCACGGCCATCAGGGACAAACCAGAGGGTTGAAAGGGGGATTGAAGAATGTGCCTTTGCTCTGAGCAAATGCCTATAGAGAAGCACACTACTGGAATCCTATCCAAGCCACCAGACCTGTTACCAAATACTCAGTTGCAGCTCTCCTCAAACTTGACGTACAAAAACCAACCCAAAACAAGGAACAAAACAGCCAACCAATCCACAAACAAGCCAGTCTTTTACTGAAAAAAGTACTTCAGTATGTGTACTTCAGGCAGTTTTATCTGTGCGCAAGAAACACAGTTCCACCCATAGACAAGCATCTGAGTATAATTATTCTCTTTGGGATTGCCAAATAAGTATGCATTATTTGAAGGCTAAAAAAAAAATGCTTGAAGACATCAACCAGCGAGAAGACAGATTTTTGTCTTAAGAGTTAAAAAAAAAATCTGTTTTACTTTTTCAAAGGTATTTTGCCTAAAAATTTAAGATGTTCACATCTAAACTGGAAGGTATTATATGCTTGGTATCATGGGTACACGGTCCTCAGTGCAAACACAAATACCATGATTAATATTTCTTAGCTCTTTTAAATAGATTCTTCCCCTGCCCCAGAAGTCCGCTTCTCATCTGTAGTACCCTACTATTTTCTTGTCTATCACAATCTAAAAATTTACACAGGAACAGGAGGTGAATTCATTGCATGAAAAACGATTTTTAATTTTATTGAAACATTTTCCTACCAAGCTAATTTACTGAAGAGGAATATGCTGATGTAGTACAAGAGGGTGAGTAAGAAGCCATCACCAACAAGGGGTGACACTCTGTTGAGCTGTCAAGTGCAAAATTACTAAACAAGCACAGCTCCAATCCTGGGCTAGCAGAGGCAGGTGTAGCTTGCAGATGTGATGCACACAATATCCACTGCAGCAGTGCTATACACAGCTTTTCATTTTCATCATGTTCCCAAATCCGTATTTCCTATCTTTTGCTTCTAAGAAAATCACAAAGTACATTCATAGCCCTGTCCTTAAGAATTAATTTTATCTCTTCATCAGAAGGCCCACAACTGTAATTCTGTGGAAGAAAAAAGATAACATGAAGTAAGAAGTGGGGCCAAACAAGGTAACGTAAAGGTGTTAATATTGACTTTTTATTAGATAATTTTCTTCCTGCAAGTACTATGCAGCATTTCGCTTAGCTTATTTTGCACCGTTTTTTTAACTTTTATTAACCCTATATTATGTATACCATGGGAATGAACCTAGGTATCAGGTATTGCCTGTCAACTTACTTCAATGTGCATTATTTGATCCTGTTAATGCTTTGGGAAGCTTTTTGTCCTGTAGGTATTTGTCAACTGTCTGGACACATAAATTTGCCTTACTACCTACTGGCATTTTTACTACTCCAATTTTCCCTCTTCCATTTCAGAAGACACAAAGAGATTCCTTTGCATGCATGCATTCAGTCAATGCACTCCACATCCCATGTATCTGCTCCATAAACACAAGTACTGGCCAGACACCAACTACTGCTGACCCTCACTGAAAAAGGAATATTCAAAAGGTACAGAGATCATACCAAAAACTATTTTATTTGCCTAGAATGATAGGAACTATGATATGCTTCCTTCCCTTGGAATGTTCTTCCCTTAACAGCATCATTTTTCTTCCTTCAAATCTTTCTAAAGTGATTTGAATGTCTGCCACTATATATGCTGCAGGCAAGGCTTATTCCTTTCACTTGGTTAATCAATATAACTAGAAAGAGTGAGATTTACCAGCTCCTCCTTCATGGTCCTCTCTCTCAAAGATATTTTAGACATTAAGTGCACTTTCAAACTTTAAATTAAAAAGCACTGTATTATTCTTTTTTGCTCTCTGAAACCTCAGAAGTTGTTCACAACCCATGATTAGTTGCAGCTAGCTGACCAGTGATAAGAGTTCATACAGGCAATTAATTTTATTAGATGCCTGACAGCAGTGCCACACCTCACGGAGACGGCAGAGCTCCAGGGATCTGCAGAAGGGAAAAAGGAGTATCATGGGACACAAATGGGTAAAAACAAGCGGCTCACTGTCCCCAGCAAATGCATGTTTCAGACCCCCTACATGCCTGCCTGTTACCATAGAACAGTCTCTGAAAACTGAAATGTCACAGTCAAACCACAGCTACTGCACTCTGTCCTACCTGGGTGACATTTCAGGACTCCCTCATATACTGAAACTCAGAATAAAAAAACCCTAATAGTATCTTTTAGTCTTAAGGCAAAGACATAACAAACAACCTGTGACACTGCTGTGATACAAAAGTATATGGAAACATAAGGGAATAAACATACTTGGAAGCCATTTCTCTTCCTCAGGCACTCCGCCTCTAGAAAGAAAAGTATCTACAAATTTCTAAGCAGGATATTAAAATATTAAGGCAATCAGGATGACCACGTTTGAAGAAGAGATTTTATGCTTTGAGTACAGAAACGTTTGCATGCTAAAATTTCTATATTAAAGCCACTTAATATCCACAATCCCATTTAAGTAACCTCTCTCAAAAGAAAAATCCCAACCAATCTTTCAGACCACCCTCCATGTCATTTCCTTCTTCCATGTAGTCAATGAGTTATTTAGGGCTACTTCCAATCACTGCAAACAGAAATCCAAGGGATGGACAAGAATTACAAATCAAATATCTTTACTTATTCTAATTATTGCTTGCATTAAATAGGAGTCAAAGACCAAATCTGTATTAGGACAGACTATGCCAAACCCAGTGGAAAACATAACGTGAAAGTCTCTATGAGAGAGACAGAACATTTTCTAAGACAAGTTTATCAAATAACATATATAACCATAACTGACTGACCTAGACTGAAAAATACATGGGATCAATCCAGCAGTGTGCATGTCTGAGTGCTTTTACTGGCTGATCTGACAGACAGATTTCTTTAGGGATTGTTAATTCCACTCCTCTGGCTGTGTTTATATGGTTGTGAGTTAATGCAGTGTATAGCTCCCACTGCACAACGCTCTCAACCGTGCTGATAGAAAGTTAATCCCACTAATTACTGGAGCACCATGACATTTAACTACAAACAATACTGGTTTCTTTTTTAATTAGTTATCCTTACAAACGCTGCATGTGCACCATAGGAAAGACATTTTGCATTGAAGAGACTGTACCAGTGAAACAAATTGAAGGAGTGCTGGGTGCAAGGGAGGAAAGACAAGAGAAAGATGGCACTGCTTTTTAACATGACTGAAAACAAACTATTTTGCAATTCCTATCTAAGCTTCGTGATCATTCTAGATCTCTAGACACTGATCACTCAGCTCTTCAGACTTGTGATAGAATTTGAAATTTTCTGAGAAAGTTTACCAACTCTTTTTGTTTCTCTCATCCACACTAAGAAGATGCTCTTATTTACACTTTCTGTCACAAGACATTTAGACAAGGTGTTAACTTTTGATCAGAAACAGGAAAGTCAAGATGGGAAAAGTCTGTGTCATGACAGATAGGAACCCCACCTGTGCCTGCTGTAAAAATCTACTATTATACCAGCAAAAAATCAGATCCTTCTTTTTACAAACGAGACTTCTGTTTTTGTTTTTTTGGTGGGGGAGCAGGAAGGGAATAAAATAATTAATTACATATATTTTGTCTCTCTGCCTCAAACTGTTGGGCATTCATCCCAACCACCTAAACCACAACAAATGGATTCTTAGTATGAGTGAGCACCTGCTGTGCTAGAATACCTGGCTGGTCAGTACAATCAGCACCACTCAGCTTTCCTTAAAAATTGATGCTGTACTGTACTTAATGAAACAAACTGCTGGTCATGTTTACAGAAAATCAGTATCACAATGAGTACAATATAACTCACATAATTGTTTTACTTTAACAATTAAAAAAAAGACTACACCAACACAGGAGAAATAAATTTTTGTGGAAAAGGGAGTTTCTGACCTCCTTCTGACCCGAAAGCAGGGCCAGCGAGATGATCTGACCATCTCATGGAGAAGGAAGGTGAGAAAATTCCTTTTTTGATATGAAAGGTTCACTTACAGGCATGGCATTGATTTGAGTCAAAGAAATAAAAATGAAAACCAAAACAAAAAAGCCCAGACAATTTTCTTTACACAACTTTTAAATAAAAGCTCATATTTTGCTTTCTTAGTTGAAAAGGACATTTTAAGAAACACCCAAACCAAAAATCTAGCAAGTTTTCTTCATCAGATGTAAATATACTATAAATTCATTTAGCATCTAATCTTTAACTGAAGCTTCCACAAGACTTCATAGCTAATTAAACCTGAATTTTAAATAACGTCCTAGGATATATAGTGAAAATAAAATAATTCATAGAGCTTAGTTAACAGTAACATCTTCAATCTTAACATGGCTGAAAAGAAGGGGAGAAAAACCCTTTAGATGAACTTTCAACTATTCCACCTGCTCTATTTCTAGTCATTTTAACAAAGAGGAAAATAAAGCAAAAAATGTAATGCAACCTACCCCTCTTCCTAGTTTTGAACCGCTGGCCTGTTAGCACCGGCTTCTGATTCTTATTCATAAAATTTCTGGAGAAAGAAAAAAAGGGAAAAATATTTATACTCTAGCATTTACGGACAACAGTTTAATCTAAAGGCAAAATAAAGACTCGGTGTAGCAAAACCCCAACATGTGAAAGGTAAAGAAAGTTCTTAACACATATTCAAAGAGTAATTCATATTATCTTTAAGATGAAGAGCAATGCAATCCAAGGATAACTTCAATGAGATGTGTTTCTCTTAAAACCTGGCTGTTGGCGTCTCTGTAAAAAACAGTGAAGGTTCAAAACCAAATGGCAATGAAGTCGCTGCCCTTACTCCTGGGGCAGAGCCCACACAGCTCATGGGGATGCTGGGGATACAAAAGCCACTAAAGCAGAGGACTGGGAACCATCCTGGTGAGGCTCAGCATGGCACAGGTCTCACCCTCTGGCACGTTCACCAGGCAGACAGATGCCCAGGGTTACATGCTGTCCAGCTCCAGACAAAGCTTTGTGGTCTAACCACAAAGACACTGCTTTAACCATCAAATTCTAATCAAATGTTTCTTACAAGCATCACTGTATCTTAGTAACTTTTTGTTCTGAAAAGCATGTGGGTGTCGTCAAAATAATAGAAGATAAACAAATCCCTTGCCCCATCAACTTTGTGCATAAATACAGAGTGAAGGACCTACCTGGCACATCATACAACAGCAAAAAATACTGGGCTTGTATTACTTTACAGCAAATCTCAACACATGATGGCAAAAAAATTGGGAAGTGATACTATATGAATGCCATTTTATCAAAAAAAACCCCAACTATTTTTAAGCTTTGGATATAATCAGTTGCACCACACAAAATGCAGCTTACCCAAAGAGTAGCTAAACCAAGAGGTGAATGCAAACAGCAGCAAGTAAGAGGAAGCTTTGAAGCATGTAGGAATCACCACAGGTCATCCCCCTCTCCTGCCCACAGCATGTGCCAGCCCTGAGACTTGGAGGCCACCTGCTTCACACCCTGAAGGCCATTAGGTCACTGTTACATATTATTTGCTTGTCCAAAATAAGGCCTTCTCATGCAAGACTTTGAGCATGTTCTGCTAATAACTTTAGTTTTACAAAAATCTGTATTATTTGTATTTCCTCATTGTGGACTCTGCAGGTCTAGTTTAGAAGTACACAGATTTGCCAACATGCTTCCTACCACAAATGAAAATAAATTCAAGCCCCATGGCTGAGAAAGAAGCCATCAACCACACGTTACATCCAAGCAGTGCCTTCTCTACTACTGGAAGTTCACTTAACTCTCCTAACAATGCTCCAGCTATACAATACATTCACATTCACCAGACTTCTAGTGGCAGCATCCCTAGCTGGCCACTTTTGCAACATTTCAAATGTTTTACTTGGCAAACCACTGCTTTCTAGTCTAGGTTTACCACTTATACACAGTCAAAAACTGCGCATGCGGGCACATGAACTGGAAATAGCCAGTAAAGTTCAGAGTCAAGACAGGGTTTGCTTCCTGTAAGTCATAAAAACACAAATATGCAACAAGCAATTCAACTGAGATTCACACTCATCATCAGTGAGATTTAAAGCTGCAGTTGTAACAGACCAAGGAGCTTTTTGAAACAACTGCAACACTAAACAGCCTTCTGGAAAAACTATTCGTTCATCTGCAAAGAGAGTTAAACATGGCAAACCATGGTATCATGGGCTTTTTCAAAGTGCTGTAGGATCCAAAAGTGCCTTCACAGCAAAGCTCCTAAGGCTCTTTCCCCTGATGAGACAGCTTGGTGTTAAAGGAACAGAAGGTGCTTTAAAAGTTAATTAGGCAGATAATCTAGCAGTCTACAGGGATAAGCAACAGCCTAGCCTCTAGCCAGTGACTGGCTAGATTTGACATAGTCATCTGCTTTGTCTTTCTGACCTTCAGTTATTTGTAAAGAGAATGATCTATAACATTCACTCAGGTATTTTTGATTTGTTCTTGTTTTGCCTGGAGACCTTACACCTTGTTTTGAGTCTAAAAATGTTCATTTCAAGAGATTGCAAGAGAAGCCCATGAGGTTTGCAAAGAAAGGGTCAAGTGAACCACACATCAGGTAAGAACTGTAAGAATTAATCTGCTTTCCACAGCTCTTCCAGAGCACAAACAAGCCATCAGGCTGGGGTTGACAGTGCCACTTCCTTAAGGAACACACAAAAGCCTTCAATCCAGCACACTGGTACAGTTTCCCAGTTTCTATAAAAGACAGAAACGCATACACTAATTTTCTCACACCAGACTTCTTTCCTTTGATGCAGTGTACTTTTAAGCTGCAAAAAAGCTTGCATGCACCTGAAGCTCAACTGTGGATTTTAACTGTTCCCTGTGAACATAAAAGATGTCCTTTAAGACAGCTGGGAAAAAAACTTTTTAAAAAAACAGTTAAAGCAGGACTCACAACTTGTAGCAGATTTAATGACTAGAAGTTCAGTTCAACAGAAGAGACTCTTGAATAGTTAATTACTAGGAACACAGGATATGCCTTCTTCTATATTTAGCTTTAAATGTACTGTGCTTTAATCTGCTCGAGTGAGGGTCTGGCTTTATAAGGTACTGCCTCAAGCCGTGCCCAGGATCTTTCATTAAGAAACTATCTTGAGACTGAGTAAAACCAACCCAGTGATCTATACAACAATCCAGAATGGAATCAGCTCCTGAAAATGAGATTTTAAAGTGCTGTTGCTATCACAAGAGGTGCCTGGATAACAGTTTAAAATGTACAAAAGTGAATGCAATGCAAAAACTGGTTTTTTTTATCAAGAAGAAACTAACAACAGCACAAAAGCGGTGGCTGAAGGTTGTAAATTCAGGGTGGCAGCACATAAACTTGCACAGCACATTTGACTGCCTCTCAGGTGTCACGTAGCTGTAAAACTCTGAAATCACACACGACCTTCAACTGTTATATACATTCTCCATTTTGAAAGGTACAGGACCTGGGCAGCTCAAAGCCAATGGCAAATTTCTGGAACAGCTGCTAGAGAAGTCGTAATGTTTTCGGCAGAGTAAGGATCTTAAGACAGGTATGGGTAAGAAGGAAATAGCCTCCAAAAGAAAACCCAAACCACCAGTCAAACTTATACCTTGCAGCCCAGCATCCTCCAGGATTCATGAATTTTCACAGGAAAGCAAGCGAGAGGTATGGAAATGACAGCTCACTCCTTTCACAGACTCCACTCTTCACCAGAAGATGGGAGAGACTCAGCAATGGTATTATTCTCGATTTACTGCTCAATACTCAAGCAGATGTCAGAGCAGTACAGAACCTAGCACCACACTCCACAATGGGTTCATTTTCCATATAAACCACAAAATGTCTAAGCCTGCTAATTACTAACTTGCAACTACAAAATTCATCAGAAAAATTTAAAAAATGCATGACTTTGAAGTTTACCAAATTCCACTCCCAGTCTTGTTAACAGGCTTGTATAAAACAGATCCATACTTTAAAAATTCATAAACCGGTGAGTTGGCATATTCTCCTGAGACTGCTTGAAGTCCTAGAGCTAAGCTTTCTTTAAAGCTGCTCCTCATTTTCTTGCTAAAGACCCTAAACAGTTAAAACTAAGGGACATCTACAGTTGTAGATATCCAGACATATATTATACAGCAGTTCCTCTAATCAACCAATCCTTCTCACACAATTAATAAAAACTGTAAGAATTTTAATTAATAAATCCAGCATTAATTAAGAAAATTAATTTATAAAACCTGCAACAGATGAAGTAAAAGTTACTTCACCGCTTCAGCAAGTATGAACTTGCTTAGTAAGTTACAAAAACGCAGTCTTTTATCCATACCACAGGGAAATTCTTATGATGATTAACTCCTGAATTATTTAAAGCCTTGGTAAGGCTGAAACTTCTACCATTTGTTCTTGAAACCATATTGCTTAAATTGAAAAAAAAATACTGAAAACCTTTATTCAAAGCAACACTATTTTTCTAAGCATCATTTTACACTTTTAACCAAAATAACAGAATCATCTGAGATTCTTCAAACATTAACATGCTCAGATGAATCTGTGAACAGTTGCTTCACAGCAGCGAAACTTCACTGCCCTAGTTACAGAGAGAAGGGAATCAATGCCAGACAACGTAAGAAAAAGAAGGTTTTAATAAAAACTATCAAGATTTTATGGCTGTGTGTGTGCAGGGCACTAAATACAGCCCACAGGGCAGGCAGTGACCCTTTGGGCAGCCCACTGGAGGAGGTGGGGTCGGCAGCACTGCTCCACAGGATGCTGCTGCTGCTGCGGGGACTGGCGCCGACAGCGTTTGACTGACAGGGCGATGGAGAGAGCAGCCAGAATACCACCAACACAGCACCACCAGCTTTCACAGGAACAGATGCTTGGCAGGAATTATTTCCATCTCCTTCTCTTGCTGAGATACCATGTAAGACAGGGGCATTCATCTCAAAGGCAAATAAAACAGAAGCATAGATGGATAGAGTTGCTATGAAGGAAACATCCCAACCCACATATCAAGGGCAATCTTTTTTTTCACCCCAAAGAATATCCAGGACATTAAAAGGCTTTACTGGGTCTTTTTTATCCAGCAATGTTATTGGGTGTTTTTGTTCTCTCACAGTTACAGTTCCAGACTTAGGGTAAAGAGGGTTTTCCACTTCTTTCAGCAGCAAGCCAAGAAGTTATATTAAATGCAAATTACAGAACTTGAGCAGCATAGAGGAAGAGCTGCCCTTGCACTTTTGCCAGAGAGGAAACATGTCAGCATGCAACCAGCAGCTGTCTCAGCTCTCTGGAAAGGCAGCAGACAGCTAAATTATGAACTAACAAAATCTGCAGGTGGAAAACTTACAAATCATTACCAGTAGAGAGGAACAGAGGAATGTAAGGGGAAAAGAAAACAAGAGCAGATGCAATGCAGCCACTGGTTCTCACCAAATCCTCATCAGGCTTCCCATTTTCCACCGAGACACTGCGCCCTTTGTTCCTAAAACATAGGTATTCTTTTAAGAAGTGACTAATAAGCTGGAGGTCTGTAAATTCAACTACGGCACAAATCACCAGGAAGCCCAGTACTGGCAGCCAGGTTTATCTTGCAGACTTGCCCACAGAGGCACCAGCACAGTTACAATGCTTATGAAACCTTTAACCCAAAGGGGCCATTCATTAGGAACAGTAAAGCCAGAGCCAGGCTCTTGACACATTAAAATCCCTTTCCTGATTTTACAGCCTCAAGGGCAACATGCAGGGACAAAACAGTTAACGTAAGGATGTGCAGGGTAAATACAGTCAACATGAGGTTTTAATGTTTACATGAAATACGAATATTGCTGATCCACATGACCTGTCTTTCCCAAAAGAGCCTTCTAGAAGCTCTCAAGGCACTTAAATTTTTTAAATGTTTAATCACAGAACAGTGCTGGTCCACAGTAAAAAATATATCTACTTCAATAAAAGTACTTGTCCTTTATTAGCATGCCTAGTGGGAGAGAGAAAATAAAGAGATGAAACAAGTGGAATTGATTTAATTCTGCAGCAAGTAGAATTGAATACCTGAAGAAAATGAAACTTACCATACATTAAATAAATAATAAAAACCTGTGCTCATGCAAGATTCTCCAGGTATGAATTGGGCATGCAGCCTGTGAAGTTATCCTGGAGAAGAAGGAGGGGGAAGGGAAGCCACCCTTTGAAGCCACCTGAAAGGAGGCCGTAACCAGGTGGGGCTGGTCTCTTCCAAGTAATCAGCAGCAAGACAAGAGGAAATGGCCTCATGTTACATCAGGAGAGGTTTAGACTGGGTAGTAGGAAAATTTTCTTCACTTACAGCATTGTGAAACATTGGAATAGACTGCCCAGGGAAGTAGTAAAGTCACTATCCCTGGAAGTATTTAAATCATTTGTAGATGGACTTGGTAGACATGCAGACGGCACTTAAGGACGTGGTTTAGTGGTGGCCGTGCTGGGTTAATGGTTGGACTCAATAATGTTACAGATTTTCTCCAACAATTCTATGATGCTAAACCCAAAAAAAAAGAGAGGACAGACTCACTGAAGTCTGCACCATAAATCACATCACCTAACAGCTAAACTGGGATGCACAAGAAGATGTTTCTTGAAAAACAGTCAGAAAAACCCACTGCCACCAATGAATGTACAACCACACACTGCATTAGAGATTCACCTCACTGCACTTATTTCAGGAGAGTGGGTATTTCTTAGGTCACTAACCAAGAATTTCTACAGAAGTGGCTCAGATGCGTAACACTACTGAAGCACTTTCAATGCACTTCACAATGTCAAGAGAACTGTAAACTGAAGCACCGAGATAATGGACTTCTCTGTTGTGTCATCAGGAACCATATAAAAAATGCATGAGTCATGGCACAGTCAGTGAAAAAAAGAAAAAAAAAAGAGTAAAAAATTCTTAATAATTGACAGGTAGAAATACAAGTCAAGAAAATTACATCACACACTCAGGTTGACACACACAAAATGTTGTCTTTCAATAACAACATTTGTTCCAGCAACTAAAGAGGAGGAATTAGATGTAATTCTTTAAGAACAAGGTATTAGCAGGAATTTTTCTCACTGTTGAGAGCTCTCTTAGGTGCTGTACTCTTAACTGGAGTAGGCTGAAATAATGGAGATGGTGTGTTGCTACAGATCAATTCATATCCAATTAACATTCATTTTAAGGTAATAGCTAGTCATCCAACTCCAAGCTTGCATACCTTGCCAACAGGAAAACCTCTTAGAAAAAGAAGGGGATAAAAAGGATCAGGCAGAGATCGGGGTCAGGTGAACTGAAAAAACAAGTGGAAGACAGAATTCTTCCAAAGCTAACAAAGTTTTTTCCTTACACAAGACACCACTTTCAATGGACTGTGTAAATGCTAAAACAGGGTTCTTGAATTTGGAGACATTGGATGTCCTGATCATCCTGAAAAACACAACTGTCTTAGCAATTGCCATAGAGATGATTTTGTTACAGGAAAAATGGTGTAGCTGAAATTCTGCAAAAACATGACTGTAAAGGTACTGCAGCAATTTAGCTCAATCCTTCATTATTGTTTGGGGGAGAATTGCTGTAGCCACTCTTTACAGCACATTTGCAAGAAATCATTAATGGAGTTACTTTATAGGGTTCCCTTGAACCAGGTCTCTAATAAACCAATACATACAGGTATTTGGAAAAAAAATGTGTTAAAAAAAATACCAGAGAGTCTTCATTCCCAGGAATGAAGCTTGTAAGACACAAGACAACCCAATAACAGTACAGTAATGAAGGCAGGAAGATCAGCTTTCTCATGTAGAGTACCACTCCCCTGTTGAACTCCACCCTGCTTCTGTTTTTCTTTAAGGTATCAGCCCACTGAAAGTTTTTACAATGTTAACCCTACACATGCAATTTCAGTATCAACAATAAAATCAGAAGATGTGCATCTTCCATTCTTCTTGCTACCTTAAAGCTCTGAGAAGCAGCAAAAGCACTGGACATCACTAGTGTCTCCAGGACAAAGCACGGCAGCACTTGAAAACCAATAAACTAAGGGGCTAAGGTTAAAAATAAATAAATAAAATCTGTGCATTCTCCAGAAAGCAATGCCCCCCAGTTGCTAACAGTTTATTATTTCATGAATTAAATACAGTAATGGGAGAGGGATGTATTAATAGCCAGCACCTCCTACACACCTGCAATCGGTGAAGGCCTTGATTTTAACAGAACAACTGCTTTAAGCATTTTGAAGCAAGTTTCAATTCAGAACTCCCTAATTATTTCTTCAAAGCATGTGCAAGAAGTTCACCAAGATGAACACATGGTTTTTTACCTGAGGGAAGTGAATCAGCTTCCAGACATCTGAATTCTGATCTTTCTGGTACAAAGGGCCAGCAGTGAAAACACAAGGCTTTGCACCAGATCTAGCATTCCAAACATACCAGCTAGCACCGATTCTGCTGTTAGCAGTATTCAGTTGAACAAAAAAAGGAGTCTGCAACTGACTTGTGTCACTCTGCATCCCAAAAGCAGTCCCATATTCCCTGCGGCTCCTTCTTCCTCCTCTGAGCAGGTGAACATTTTGACAGAACATACTAGTTTTGGTAAATAAATTCCTGGAGCGGGGAATAGAAGCAGTCAATGCTTGGACTGCTTCAACATGCACACAGTTATTTTCTAGGCAATGATGGGTACAATTCCTCTCAGATCAAGCTAAGATAATTCTATGGCAATAGATACTGATTCACATCCAAGTTACTTGCTGAGGGGAAAAAAAACCCTAAAGGCCACAAACGGGGTGCCTATACAATCAACTGTTACACTAGGTGAGTCAGAAAATAACTATTACAGACTGAGCAGTCACTTGCTGCTTGGCAGCTCCCATACCAGCACTCTCAGCCTTACTTCAGAACAGCATTTCTTCACCTCTATGTGGAAACCTGAAAGCTCTTAGATTAATTCTTGGAAGAAGAGTCTATCAAGGGCTATTAAACACATGAATGATACAAGCTTCTACACTTGAAAATTGCTGCGAGTTTGACAGGACATAAAAGAAAGAAATATAGCACTCCCTTCTATCTATATTTTTATGCCACCACATTCTCCTCCCTCAACCTTATTTTTTTTCTTCTCTTTGTGTTTCTTTTCTTACATACCAACACTACAAGCCACTTCCAGAGATGAGACTATAGACCTAAGGCAAATTTCTCCCAGTAAACCAAGCTTTGATATGAGAAGGCTGTCTCTTACATCCACAAACACACAAGACAAGCATTACTCACCCATGACAGCACACTCCACTTTAGAGTATTACAACAGCACTGAGAGCTGGGTGACACCTGAGTAAGGTCAGGTTAGGAGGAGAAGTAAACAAAAATCCCAAGAGGACTATCCTGGCTCAACTTGTTGTATTACTAATTTTGCAGGAGGACTTTAGGTTTCTTCTCGTAAGATGAGGGAAAACATTCAAACCAGTTCTCTTCAGTGATGAAAACAAGAAGTCTTTGAGACATATTGTCATTCAAGCTACCTATTTCTTCCCAAAAACTGGGGACTCCCACCGAGAATACTGTCAAGACTGGTAATGGGAATCACATTGGTATTGTGACTGAACTGTGTATTGCAACTGCTTTGTTATGCGTAATTTAAAATGGTATGACATTTTCAGGATAATTTGTACTACTCTGCTAGATGAGAAATCCCATGTAACATCAACTATCTTCAGGTGAGGAAATTAGATACTAAACATCATACCCTCCACATATGGAGTATCTACAAGATGCTGGTCAGAGAGTATTGGACTCCAACACTATTCACACATCAGAACTGCAAGATCAGCTTTGGTTTCGTAACCAAAAGTTCAAATGCCAAGCAATCACGTCTGGCAAAGTTTCCTGTATTTTGGAATATCATACACAGACACAGTCCTGAAAATTCTCAAAGCACTGCATCTTCTCTCAATTTTGACAGTTCAAGTTTGCGTTTCTTAATCTTCTTCCATGCTATATCTAAAGATAAATGACACTAAATCCAAGACTTACCTGAAAATATAAATGTATAAAACCAAGAATATGTCTCTGTTGGTAATCCATATTCAGGAGACTTTGAAATACATCAAACTGAATCCAAATAATTCAGTCTATCTATAATGATAGTGCACTGCAGTGGCTTTATGAATGCTTTTAAAGTTTTGCTTCTCAAAAAGTGGTAATTATATGCAATTTTGATCATAATTGCAATCAGATGAAAACTTGGTTGTCAAAAATACATTTATATATACAGGTGGCCAAAATCTCAGAAGGAAGAAACATTGCCACAAAAGGAAGTCAAATAAAGCAACAATATAAATCACCCAAGGTAGAAAAGAAATGGAGCAACTAGCCTGTTGTGTCACTAATTTGTATCTATTTTCCAGTATTAGCATAATCTCCTAACAGCTTAATCACATTACAAGAAGCTAGTAGAAGTTACTGAGACATCTGTTTCACCCAGATGTAGACCAGAGCAGGTACATAATATTTTACCCCACTCCACCACAGAAGCAGCAGGCAGTGCTGAATACACTGCAGTGCTTTGTGCTCACGCACTGGTAATGGAAGCACAGAGAGCTGTCAGTCAGCTCAGTTCAATGCAAACCCCAGCAATTTAATTGATACTATTGGTTGTGAGGACCATTCCCTGTTTCACTGTCGATCATTTTAGAAGGCAATCAGATAAGCCAAAACCCCTATCGACTTTTCTTGACTAAACAGCCAACTGTCAGAACCCAAAAATTGGGTGTGTTTCACCTGCCTTTAAAAATGAATGATGACACCTAAGTCTGACCCTGCAATTCTTGCCTATTTTCACCATAAGGAGAAACATAAACATTCCCAGAAAATAGCTTATCTAAAGTATCCTGCTTGCCCATCTTAAGAGTGAGGTGGGTGAACAGCTTCACAGCTTCAGATTTAAGGGACTTTTTAGGTATCTGAATCAGATCAAACTTCACACCTGCAGATTGGCCATCTGTGTGAAAGTCTATAGCTGAGTGATATAAACATCTCAGGCAGAGTTAAGAATTTAGTTACCCACCCAAAATTAACAATAAGGCAATTAGGATTTGTATACTATTCAGTTCTATAGATAATTCAGTAGACCTGCTTGTTTATCTTTCTGAAATAATTCACAGAACTTTCATTACTGGCTGAGAAGTTTCAAAATCCAGCGTACCACAAATATGCTGAGAGCATAGTTTCAGCATCAGACCACAGCCATCCACCCACTCCCAACCCAGTTTCTGAAGCCAAGCATTACTGCAGGAGTTATGGATTTCTAACCAGAATATGTTTAGTATCTTTTTTAAAGGGCATAAAGCATCACTATGCCAGATAGCCTTGTTTCCTTCAGAGAAAGCATGCATCCACTCTGTGGTTGTTTGGCCTATATCAGCTTGGCACAATGATATTTGACACTATTAACAGGGAAAACTATTTTCTTGTTTACAGCATCATTATTGATGCACTGGAAAGACCAGTATCAGCAACCTGCTTCTGCAGATAACCTAATAAGGATTCCACGGGATGTGTATCTATAGGTGTCTGCATACATACATATGTACAAGAGAGCGACAACACCAGTAAAAGCTATGTTAGATTTCTACAACTCACTTCCTATGAAGATGCAAACTATGAAGAATTTAAAAGGTTTACTAATGAGACAGCTAAAGGATTTTTTTTCTTTCTGGAAGCCACAATGAAAGGCTTGGCTGGTCCCTCTGAGGCTTCAGAAGGACATGCCAGTTAACCTAGCTAAATCCTAGAATGTAGAGCTGTTCAGTCATGGATACAGCCAAACTCTCCAAGTCAGTGAACTGACTGCTGAAGGCCATGCAAACCAACACATTTGTACCCCACCTCAAATGCTGCTCTGCCTAGAGAATTTGATACACCCTGTAGAGCTGAATAACTAGAAAAGCTAGCATATGTTCTTTGCTAAGGGAGGATAAAAATGCAAAGGTAGGAGAAGTGACAACCTAAATTAATTTTTTTTCAAATCTAAAACAGAAGAGAGCAGATATTCAACATAGCTCTCAACTGGGGGCTTTGCAGTAACTGGTATTTTTTTGCTATTCTTGACAATGGTTCAAAAATAAAGTTGGTATTCCAGATAAGAATATGTTGATATGAGCCTTTATTAACCAATTGTAAGGAGCATGAATTAAAGTACTTTATTCAGTAATTTCGTAGCCTAGTTTTCAACATAAATTAATTTATTGTGGGATTACAAAAAAAAATGTAGCAAGTATGTTGAAAATAATAAATGGGGAACATGGCCTTCAGTCCTTGTCCCCAGTCACCAACACCTTGCTCTCCCTGAGCTTTAAAAGACTTTATGTTGTCTCCTCACACCGTAACACTGCTTTTGCAGTGCTGATACCTACTAAAAAGGTCAACAATTGTTTAAACTGACAGGACAAAGGAAAATGGGGACACAATGAGGCCTTCCTATACTTCAACAAAATACAGCTTAGGGAGGGGACTAAGATACTAAATTAATCCTAGCATCAAACAGGCTATCCACGAAATGCTTTGGTTTGACACATTTGGCTTCAGTGAGCTGGGAATTGCTCACAGATAGAAGTTCAAGAATCCTCACAGGAGAGGCCCGAGAGTCTGAAGCCTTGATGATTTAGCAGTGTAAATCACCAACCAGTCCACTGTCATCATAATCTTGGAATCTTGGAGGCACAACAGCAACGCAAATTGACATACTGAAGGCAGGGCACATTGGGAAAAAGACACTTTTCAGCATACACCAATAAACATTTTAACAGGAATAAAACAATTGACAAAATAAAGTCTTTCTCTTGGCTCTTCTAGAGAATTACAAGCTTCCTTTACTTTTTCTAATTCAAGAAGCCTTTTAACAAGGCCCCACAAAACAAGACAAACAAAGTTAAAACCTGGCAAAAGGCCTCATGCATGAGGCTTCACATGAGTGAAGAAGTAGGTGTTTCCTTGTGCTGGGAAGGGAACTGAGACTGATGGGCAGGATGATAAATTTTAAGGGCAGAGCCAAAGCTTCACATGGCCCTGGGGGAACACTGACTGGGGCCTCTTTTCACACAAAATGTAGGGAAAGAAACCTACGAGCATCTTGGCAGAATATGGTGTTCAACAGCACAACACTGGGCTTCCATAGCACTGGCTGATGGTTTTGGGATCCTCAGGTCTAGTCACAAGAAACCACACATTAAGAAAATAGTCAAAGCAGACCTAAGACAAAAGAGACTTAACAACACAGGCTTCAGAAAGGTGCAGAGACATGGAAAAAAAAAGCAACCAGACTCAAACCAAATTCACATCAATATTGGCGCATACAAAGGTTGTAGATTGAAAAGAAACTCACCATCCCCTCTTCTAAAGGGCTGGCTTCTCCTCAAGCATTTAAAAGAAGTAACATACTTTGTTTTTCTAATTTTCTATTGCTCAAGGCATGAAATGGTAGTGAAAATAAATTACAAGCCCTGTACCTGCTAATGCTCAGTAGTATCTTCCCAAGATTTCACCCGTGTCTCATCAGAAGAAAAAATGACTAATGTATAACTTGAATGCTGAATGTATCTTCTCTCTTAAAAACATTTCTAGACAACTAGAGGATTTTATTTATGGAAACAAAACCTAAAATCAAAGGATCACTTGAGCTTGCAAATTACAAACCACTGAACTGCTTAGACTTCTTTTCTGCATGAAAACACATCTAATGAAAACACATGAGACAGTAGTTATTCCAAGGAAGTACAACCCCAAAGCCATATTTAATTGTTCTGCCTGCAGTAGTTGAAAAAACTGTAGAAGGGTGTAACTCGTTGAGATTCAAGACATCACAGAAGATGCTTCCTTCCAATGTCCCTGGCTAACCTCTGTCCCAGACTGTGTCTAGCATTTCCTTTGCTTGACCTGTCTGTCCTCAGTCCTAATTCTCACTAGATGTAATCCATCGTCTTACAGGCTGAATAAAAGCAGTAATCTTTGTCTGCCACCATGAGTCTGCAAAAACTGTAAGTGATCTCTACACAAAACTTCTCCATCCAACCTAAGAACAGCTCAGATTTTGCAGAGCAAATCCTTATACAGAATGCCAAAATATGCCTATGTATGAAGGACTCTGTGAATTTTAAAATTCACTCTGAAGTTTCTGTAGTAGAAAAAAACCACATTTCTAATTTCAAAAGCTCTTAGACACATAGCAACTAAAAGCTCTCATAGACAAAGTAGGAATTACTACCGATTTACTTCCTGGAAGTATTTTCCTGACTTGCTGGAATTTAAAAACCAAAATATGTAACTCCATATTGGTTATTTGTTTTATATGGCATGTGTGAGGAAGGCTTTTTACTTTATTAAAACCAGCTTAGCAACAAAAACGTATCTAAAGATGGAGTGAGAACAGTCCTGCAATCTGATCTACATGAGCTGCCACTTGCACTTAACCATCCCCATCACAAACAGCAATCCAAGTTGGAAGGTTTACCAGCAAATTGTTACAAACATAGGAGTCCCCTGTATTGTGCTTGCACTATACAACCACATTTTACAGAAGACCAAAGATGTTAAACCCTGAAGTTCAAGTGTTTCATTCTGCTCTCAGCTGTACAGTATGCAAGAATGGTGAAGAGTACTACGGTGCAGTAAATATGGCCACCACACCACTGCACGTGGGTACTGGACTCTATTTTGCTTTTTGTTTTTACTTTTGCAGTCTCTTACAAGATCTACAGCTACATTTAAGAATTATGGTATGGCAAGTTCAAAAGGGTTTTCAGGCATGGCAGGGTATTACTGCACTCCATAGACTTCTCTCTAGGGAGAAAAAATAGGTTTTTTCCGTTTGTCAATTTTCCTCTCACACACCAGCATTACCTCGGAGTGACCCTTGAGTATTTTATTTATCTTTGAACAGATAATTACTATTTTAAATTAACATGTAAGTACTGTTGCAATTGAGGAGAAGATTCATGTTTAATCAGTAGTGGATCCCATGGAAAAAGAAACCATTTCAGAAATCAAATCTAGTCTAATGGGCAACCATGGCAGTTCACAGGTGATTTATTGCTCATGAAATATCAAAATGGAATTACTTCACCAGTACGCGCAGGCAGAGAGACAGATGTGGGTGACAGCCTACTGCCTTATGAGCAACACAGACACAGGAATTCTTGAATTTGCACAGGAGGAATGAGGACAGAAAATAAGCTGGGGAATAAAAGATGATGTCTCCTAAAGCCATCTGAATCTAAGAGCACACATCCATTCAATGCATGATCTAATTCCTCTGTCTTAAGCAATAACCTTAAGCCTACAAACAGGTATATGTATCTGCACATGACTGTAAGCAGAGTTTAAATAATCCTGTCTGGAGGTTAAAAAAATTACTCACTAATTAGATCTAATTAAATGTTTAACCCAAGTGCCTCCACCATTCTTCACCAAAAAAAGGTTTGACTGTCACTCACTAAATGCTGCTAACACTATTTTTCCCAGTATTGCACTCATGAATCTCCAAAAGCAGTACAAATTCTCTATGTGCTGTAGTTTTTCAATCTCCTTCTACACACAGATATATTTCCCCTGCAGCTTTATGTAATTTTATTTGCTTTATACCTCTGAAATTTTGAATTTATTTTAGAAACAGCCATCTGAAAAGCCATTGCAAATCAACTCTTAAGAAAAGCTGTGCTAATGCATTACTGGGGTATTGCTACCACTAGCAAAGCTTAAGTGGGAAAGAGCTTAATCTTGCAAAGGTGCTGAGGCACACCCTGACACACATTGCTCTGCTGTCACTAAACACACCTCAGTCTTTAACAGCAAAAAGCTACTTGCATGCCATCTCTTCCAAATATGGAAGTACCTACCTACATGGAATTCATAGGCATGAAACATTTGTTTAAAGCTTAGATTTCTTTTAATTCAATAAAACCACAGTGACCTAGAGCTTCACACAAAAAAACCTCGAAATATGTATTGTCTGAGCAAGTTGCTCATACTAGAACCATCTAGAACAAACAATTAAGAGAATATGAACTCGACCTCCAAAAGAACAATTTCTTTTTTTCCTGCGCTGGGTATATAAAGGGAGAAAGGGGCGCAGATATCCTATTTTGTTGTGAAAGCAATGCTGACCTTTTCAAAGGAAGCTTTTAATCAGGTAGCACAAATGCACATTCATCTAAGGCACTTACACTGCCCATGATCATCATCACAGTACCTGAACACCTCAAAATTTCTTCTTTTCACTGATATTCCTCGCCCCCCTATGGGAAAATTCTGGTTGCCCTGGCATGAACAGCAGTTAAAGACATAAAAATAAAAGCATATGCTCAAAAATGAGCTTTGCAACCTATACAAATAAACTTGTGATCACTTTTCTTTAAAGAAAATTCTACAGGTGGCTGTTATTCTGTATATATTTTAGGTGCAAAACCACCAAGGCTGGCTCTGCTCAATCAGATCAAGTCTTGGAGCAAACCACCAACACTCAAGTTAAATCAGACTACTAAGCCCAGACAGGAGTACCTTATGGATGTTCAGCTCCCAAACTGGTACTTTCACACTGCTCTGACCTGCATTTCTTGCTGGAGAACACTTTTGGATGAGCTCACCTCAACTGTGCTCATCCAATAGTCTGGATCAGACAATCCTTTGGAGAATACTTTCGTGTCCTGCTGTCCCATATACATAAAATTCCTTCAAGTCAGGATTCAAGAGAAGATGAAGCAGGCGTTAAGCCTCATCTTGCCTGACTTTGGATACAGTTAGAGTCAAGTCCTGGGATTTGCTCCTAAAGTTCAAAGTATAGAGAAAACCTAGCTTTGTGCAAGGTCTCACATTGGTAGTAGGTGGAGATCTCTATCCAGGTTTCAGAGTAGCATCTCAGCTGTAGAGTACCTTGTGTGTAGCTATTGTGGATACACCACTTGTGTTCAAACACGTATCAGTGCTCGCCAGTTTCAGTTATTCTTTTGTGGTCTTATAGTCTACCCTCTGGTACAAAACAGGCTTAGCAATGTTGACAGATCATAACAAAGATCAAGTGGCTGCCCTGAGATCCAGAAACAGATGAAAGTTGAAAAAATGTCTCACTTAAAATAAAATAAAACCACTAAAGAAATCAGTTATACAATGCCAATCAGCTGGGCCGGTGGGGGGGTGGGGGGATGGCGGAAGTAACTTATCCACAGATTACTATTTGTGAGATCCAAGAGGAAAAAACAGAGGATGTTTCTAGCAATAAAAACCCCTTGAACTTGCATGAACTTGAATTGATCTAAATGAATAATCCTATTAGATCCTCTTAACTTTGGCCAGGATATAATTATAAGGATTGGAGACAGCAGGACCAAAACCCAGCGGGGGTCTGTCCGCAAGGCTCAGCTCCACTTGAAGGAGATTTCCTATTGCCCAGGGCATGCAGGAAGACAGAGCTAGTTTACAAAAACACTCTTGGCAACCATATGAAATGGATTTTACATTGGAATGACTCAATACACCTAAGACTTCAGCTTGGCAAAAAGACAATGGCAGGGGACACCACAGGTCTGTTAAGGCATGACTGCATGTCAAGGTTGAACAGGAACCAATTCCTCATTGGCTCCCAAAACTGGGAGCTGGAGATTGAACAAAACCATGAAGTAGCAGGTTTAAAAACAGGAAAAAAGAGGTCCTCTTTCAAGCAGTCAGGAAAGTTATAATCATGGGACGCTGCATACACACAATTTACTTAAATTCAAAAAGCCTACCAGCTACCTTAGGCCTTCAAATATAAAGACAAAGACACCACTTTTTGCTGAAGAAATCCCTAGCTGTGAACCAGTGTTCACATGGGAGCTAGGAAATATGTCATAGAAGTATGAGTACTCGTTTGACCTATTATTTTATTTTCCCCTGGATAAAATGTACTGGGTCAAACAGGTTTCTGACCGTGCCAGGCCAGGCACTGAAAGAGACTACAGAAACTTTGACCTCTGCAGAGTACATGGCCAGAATTCAGGCAACCCTCCAAGACAGAAGTGAAGGCAGGTCATTCGAGAGAAAACAGTGAAACCAGTTCAGCATTTCCTTTCCCTCTCTTCCACGTCCAAAGACTGAGAGTTTCATGGTGCACTCTCCAAGGCATAGAGCAGTCTCTTCTCCCCAAACTTGACCCAAGAAAAAGCTTATTGCTCTGTACATTCTCCCAAAATGAATATTACTTAATTAAAGAAATCCTTGTTATTTTCTTGCATGAATCTTACTCTTGACAATTGCACACAGGCACTTAGGATCACCTATACATTGGTAACAGTAGCTATCACAAATCCCCACAAGCATACCTCCAGGCACTAAAACCAGCAAACTGCTGGGGAAAAATGTCACCACTGGTTCCTGCTTCACAAATTACAAGTATCAGATGTATCACCTGATGAGGAAATAAGGAATTCTTAATATGTACACATATAATTTAAAATCTAAAAAATGTTCTGAATCACAGTCAGGTTAACATTTCCTTCTCCCACTGTAATACCCAAAATGTAAATTATTAATTACCAAGCAGTAATACCCACATCTTAAATATGTGAAACAAACAGATGCAGCAGATAAAAGAAAATGCATTAAGGGGCAAGACACAAAGGCACAGAACATACATTTTCATATTCCAGTTCCCTGCCCTGACACTGACTCCCTACACTGCCTTGAAAAAAAACCACCTGTTGCCTCCATGCTTCAAATTATGTTCGTAAAATGGAGGCAATTACACTTCATCATGATCTCACAAGCATAAACTGAAGATTGTGAAATGTCTGCATATGACAGGATTGAAGGTCATACAGAAGCCAGGTAAGAGCAAGAAGCATGTTTTAACTAGCACTGAAAGTATTTTATTACCCTTGCAGATGGAGCACTCCTGTAGCCTTAGTCACCAAGTAAGATCCAGTGAGGCTGCCAAGGAAAAATTGTGTTTGACTGTTCACTCTGTGATCTAGGGTGCGATGGCAATACTGACATTCTCATATTAAATAAAAGGAATGTAATATGCATACTTTTGTATGCTGAATGCACGACAGGTTTTGGGTGTTTTTTTTCGAATGCAAAAGGAAGCGTGAAGGCTCTCGTTATTTAACAGTGCCACAGAGATTATCGGGGCATTGTAGTATCACAAAATTTGTTCACAGCAGGTAAAATTCACACCCTGCAGTGAACCAACAAAAGACCACTTAAACCCTAATTTCAGCGTTCATGGTTGAGCCAGTGACATACTTCTGTTAGCACTACATGGGGATATTTTTCTGGATCAGAATATTAAAAGCACTTGTGCTTCAACAGTGTTTCCTTCAAGGCATTTTTGGTTTCCCACAAAAGAAGTCAAGGGAATCTGTTATAATCTGAACTCCAAACCACTTATTTACACTTGTTGATGCAAGTAAAACTAAACGGTGGTACGCCCCTGTATTTCCATAATTTTTAAAACCATGGAAACATACACAGTTTGGCTGTTTTGTTAAAACATAATTGTATCATATTTTGGATTTTTTACCCAAATAGTTATGAAGATACACTATATTCAGAGAGCATGCTCTTCTATGAGTGAGACTTCACCATTTCTGAAAGTCAGTCAACAAGTCATCAACAGACATCAAAACAGAGAACAAGAGTAGTACTAGAAAGAGAAATTTCAGTATGTAAAGATTGAGAAGAGCTACAAGTACTAAGGAAAGAAAAAGTTCGGCTTGCTTATAAAGCTATGCCTTCAAAAATTAGTTACAAGGGAAAAATGGGTTCCTTAAAAGAAAGAATAAAAATATACATTGAAGAGTAGGGCAAAGGAGGGTAAAAGCACCAAGTACCAGAGTCCTGCTCTTTTCTCTGGTACAGGCAAAAATCAAGGATATTAAACCTCAGTCTGTCCCTTGGTGGGCATCTGCAGGATCGTCCCTGTGCCTACCGAGCTTCCGCTGGAATAGTGGAAAGTTGGATCTGTAACAAAGACTATTCTTCCACCAACAGTTTAATTTTAGAAAGGCGCCAACAAAAGGCACCGCTCTGAACACCCCGAGCGCGTTACTTCCCCCCCCGATCCATCAACGCCCGCTTCCTCCTGGAGACACGATGCCGTGGCACAACCACGGCTCCATTCGGCCGCTTTAGCCAAATAAACCGCTCTTCCTGCCTGGAAAAAAAAACAAACAACAAAAAGCCCAACCACCAAACCAACCGATGCCATAAAAAGGCAAGAAAGCAAGTGCACAGAAGGAAGGGCCGGCGTGCACAAGAGTCCGCACCGCCGCCCTCCCGCAGCGGACCCAGCGCCGCCGGTGCTCCGCAAACCCGAGAACGGCGGCATTTCCAAAGCCGGGATCCAGCACCGACACCGGGGCTGTGACGCCGCCGCCCGCCCTGCCCCGCCATGGCCGCCGCGCCCGCCCGCCCGCCCGGAGCTGCCCCACGGCAGCCGCGGTCGCCTGGGCAGCGCCGCCGCGGGGCTCCGGCGGGGCTCCGGCACAGCTTCCGCCCGGCGCTCTCCCGTCCCGGCCGCACCTGTCGGGTGGTTGCGCGGTCCGGGGCGGGGAGGGCGAGCGAGCGCGACAGCAACGGCGACGGCGGGAGACAATGGAGGAGTGAAGGACGGACACATTGACACACGGGCTCCTCCGCCCGCCCGCACCACTAGCGGCACCTCCCCGGGGGGGGAGGAAAGAAGGAGCCGCAGAGAAGCCAAAAAGGGGAAACAAAAGAAAAGAGGAACGTATTTCTCAACTTGAAAATACGGACAAGAAGGGACAGGCTCCTTCTGTCCAGCAGCACCGCACAGGAAGCTGGCAAAGGGGGAAAGACCGACACGTAGTGACCCCCATCCCTGGGCAGGAATGGTTCGCCCCTCAGCCGGCCCCGGCAGGGCGGGGCTGCGGGCGGAAGGCGCCGTGAGGAGCGGGGCGGGGGCGGTGCCTCGGGCGGGGGTGCTGCGGGCGCCGTCCCGGGCTGATCCCGGCTTACCGTGCGCGGGGGGCGCGATGACTCCCCCCAGGAAAGGCGACCTGAGCGCGGAGGAGAAGGACTTGCTGGCAGTGATCGCCACAGGTGAGCCCTCCCGGCCCTCGCCGCTCGCGGCCCCGGGCCTCAGCTCCCAGGGGCCCCGCTGGCCGTGTGCAGGGAGGGATTTTGTGTCCCCGCACGTTGGGGGCGGCCGGTGAGGCGCCGTTACCGGTCGGTCGCCGCGGGCTCCCCTCGTCCCCGGCCGCGCTTCTCGGGTCACGGCGCTGAGGGCCGCCTGCCTTCCCGCCCCCCTTCGGACCCGTCACTCTTCTCTCTGCCGGGCAGAGTGGCTGTTCCCTGGGTTTAGGTCCCTCTCAGGCCGGCCCGCGTCACTCAGAGAGTGCAGCGGGGGGCGCGGTGCGCTGCAGTTGGGCTGGGGAAGCTCATCTGGGCGGGTCTAACTCTGCTAAGGAAAGTTTACGTCTTACTAGTAACGTCTGTTGACATTTGCCTAATTATTGGTGTTAATGTTCTCTGCCAAAAAAAAGAAAAAAAAAAAAAAAGAGAAGTTTTCTTGGGGGTAATCCAATCTTCTAACGTGCTGTATGGTTTTCCCCATGTGCTGTTGCCAGCCCAGTACGTCTTTGCAGACACGTTATTCTCTGTTTTGGGGTGTTGTGCACCTCTTATCCCTTACACTGTCATATTTTACTATCCCTCATACTATCTTATACTGTCTTCTTAGAGAGAGGAGAGGGGATCAATGTCTATCTGAAGGAAGCGTGTCAAGATGATGCAGCCAGGCTCTTCCTGGTGGTGCCAAGCAATAGGACACAAGGCAGTGGACAGAAACTGATGCACAGGAAATTCCACCTGTATAAGAGGAAGAACTTCTTTACTGTGCAGGTGACTGAGCACTAGAACAGATTGTCCAGAGAAGTTGTGAAGTCTCCCCTCACTGGAGATATTCAGGAACTGTCTGGATGCAATTCTGTTCTATGTGCTCTAGGATGACACTGCTTGAGCAGGGAGCTTGGACCAGATAACCAGACTACTGTGGTCCCTTCTAACCTGACCCATTCTGTGTTTCTCTGACTTTGCGTTTCATGTAAATATCACCGTTTTATCACACTATGTGGCCCACATGCTTGTTGCTGGGGGAACTTTCTGTCATTAGGGTTTCCTGGTCCAACAACGTGAATTTCATAGCCCCAACTAAATAGTTTTCCTCCAACTGGTATTTTGAAAATCATAAGCAACGTTAATTAGTTGAAGGCAAACTAAAAACACTTCACGTGTTCCATGCATTTCTGTATGTAGTTTTCAGGCAATTTGAACTCATGAAAATTTTACTTGGTGCTTCACTCTCAGTTGTATTAAAATGTTCCTGTGTGTCAGAGACACAAGTGTAGGACAGTCAACAGTGAATTTATTGTGGACCAGAATCAGTTTGATTGACTCAGTTTAATAAGAGTTTCAGACCTTCATCTTGCACCTCTGTCTAACTTAACCTGAGGCTTCTGATTAGGTTCATGGGATAATTCTGATTGGAAGGGGCCTCAGGAGGTCTCTAGGCCAACCTCCTGCTCAAAACACATCAGCTTGAGGTCAAATGTGATTGCTTAGGGCTTTATCCCGTCAGGTCTTGAAAACTTCCAAGGAGAAGGCAGCACAGTGTCTCTGAGCAACCTCTTTGCCTTACTGGGTTCATCGTGAAAATGTTTTTCCTCGTATCAAGTCTAAAGCTTGCTTTTGTTTCAACTTCTGCCTGTTATCTCTTGGCTTCCTACTGTGCACCACTATGAAGAGCCTGGCTCCAGCTTTTAGCTCTGGCCAATTCTAGAAGTCTGACTTCCATCAGTTTAGTGTCTTGTTTGAAAATCCTTCAATGCTTTGTCATGCAGAACTCTAAATTTGTAAATGCAACTTTGCTTGTATTAAAATTTAATTGAAGATCACCTTACTGATGTTTGTTCTTTGGCTGGGATGTTCTTCTGAAAATCAATCCAGTTCTTAAGAAGCTTCTAAAGTTTAGAATACATGTGTGTCTGGGGGAGTAAGTTAGTTGATGGTTCCCTGACTGTCAGTCAGGGGACTTTATCAAGTGTGTGAGATGACTCAGGTGATTGTTGTTTTTTCCCTAAATTAATCAATTAAAAGAAAAATGGTAAAAGCTCCTGTAGTGTAGTGTCGTGGGTTAGCAAGCATAGTCCTGGAAGTGATGTTCTATGACCTGACAGAACCTATCAGCTGCCCAGTTTGAATATGGACAATTTTTTAAGCCACTTAAAATTTTGACCGCCTCTGTGGTGAACATTTAAGAATGGACAAAGCCTGGGGGAGCTCTGTCTCGTTTCCGGCGCTGGGACAGGTGGCTGCAGGGCCCGTACGGGGCCCTCAGGGCCCGGGCCAGGTCCTGCTCAGGCCAGGCCGGGCCACGGCCATCCTGGAGCCGTGCAGCCCTGTTCCACCCGCGGCCCCCCACAGCCCTGCTACGTGCAGACAGCACGGCCCCCCCTCCAGTGCAGCCGAAGATTCAGCTGAAGCTGCACCGCTGCCCAGCAAAGATCATGTGACCAGCAGCGATAAGCGAAATTCCAGCTGCAAGACCCTTTTAGTGCTGTGAAGAGCTGAAAACCTGAGGGAGGAGAAAGAGGAGATGCTTAAAGCTGAAATTCTGTTGTAAAGCTATGGTGGTGATAGACTATGATATATCAGAGTACCCATTGTAATTCCATGAAGGCATGGGGGGTGGAGCGTTCAAACTGTACTTGTGAGCAAAAGCACCTGTGCTGGAATAAGCAAATGTGGAAGCAGCTGTAATTTGATGAGAAGTTTGAACAGGGAGAGATGGAAGTGATGAGGACTCTTGCTCCGAATCAGAAGGAGAAGACCTCAGTTCCTAGAGATGCTCCCAGAGATAGTCCTAGAGATGAAGATGAGGAGGACCCTTTGCTCCCAGGAACAGGGGGAGGGCCTCTGTTCTTAGAGATGAAAATGCTCCCAGAGATGGGTGAAGAGAACTTTTGTTTCTGAACGGCTCAACCTTAAAATGGTACCCCAGTAGCTCAAGATTGGACCCTCAAAAGCAGTTGTGGGAAAAGCTGCAAGTCGGGGGAAGGGACTCCCACATGCGAGCAGAGAACCAACCCGGGCGGCTGGCTCGTTGTGATGCTTGAAGGCATGAGAGAATTTCTTGTGGAGATGCCTCCATAGCGTAAGCAAGAGAGACTCCTCTTCCTAAATGGACTGAGCAAGGTTATTATGGAAGTGGTAAACAGACTGAACATCTCAAGGGTTGTCTTTTACATTGTCAGTGGGACAAGGGAGGAAGGTGGGGGGAGGAGAAGTGTTCTGAAGGTGTGGTATGATTTTATTTTTTTTTTCCCCCTTCTTTTAGGTCTGTTAATAAACTTCTTTATATTCTTTCAAGTTTTGTGCCTGCTTTGCTTTTCTCCTAATTCTTATCTCACAGAAGGTAAACAGTAATGAGTATTTTGGACCAAACCACTACACTAAATTGGTGTTTCCACCCGATTACAAACTGAACCTGCTACATGTAGTTAAGCCAGATCAAAAAGCCTTTTGAAAAGAAATTATTTCTAGTATTTGTAACGGGATTTTTAGCCAAACCTGAAGTTGCAAGAGCTGTTTTGCTGAAAAATTGCTGGATGACCACCTCCTTCTGAAAGTATGAAGATAAATATGAAAATCATTAAAATAAGGAATGCAGCACTTATTTTTGTTAAGCACATCACTGCTGAAAGAACTTTGCTTATGATCAAATCGGTGATTAGAAGTTTCTGTTAATTTGCAATAAATGTTCTCCAAACTCAGACTCTTTGAATGTTCTTGTATTTCTATTTATTTGTGCCTGTAGAAGCTGCACTGGCAATATTTGGGTAGTCCTCCAATGGACTTTGAATCAGGTTCTTAGAACTATGGCTTAGCCAAAAGGATTTTGGTAGGGAATTGAAAAATACAAAGGTGTTGCCTGTTTTTCCTGGCACATTTTTTTTTCAGACTTCAGTCTACTTATGCATTTGGCAATTTCTAGAAATGTCAATGATCAAGCTACCTGAGTCCTTCCTTTCTACCTCTATTGTCTATTACCAAATGCAAACTCATTTAACTTCTGTGAATGTGATATGTTGCAAATTTCAAATTGAAACAGGAAAAATGATGTGAGTAAATGATAAAGCATGTTTCATTCAGACCAAAAAGTCTTTGAAATGAGGTAATTTGCTTTTGTGAGAATGTAGACAGCTCTTCTAGACAAAAGATGCTCCAAAAGAGATAAAGTACAAAATGTGTTATCAGTATCATTATACACATTCAGAACTGTTCATGTGCTGTTTATGATCAGACATATGAGTGTCCCATTCTTGTGTGTGTAGATCAGTTACTTCACAAAAAATGGATATTTACTTGTAGTTCATGCTTTCCAACTACTCTTTGATGTTGTGAGTTCTAGGCTTTTAGCTTCTAGAACATAATACTGTTCATTCCTAAGCCTCTTCTCCAAGTGCAATTGATTTCTTGGTGGTTAAACTACATCTCAAGCAGTTAGCATACAAAGATTTTGATTCTAATGAGAAAGGGAAGTGACCATTTTCCTCCAGATTCTCAGTTTATTCTGTTTCTCACCCCCCTTTTCTCTCTGTGTCTTTTTATATTTAATCAAAGGAAACACCGAGGAGGCTGGAAGGCTACTGGGGAACAAGAATGTCCGTGTCAATTGCCTGGATGAGGTACTGCAAAACTGTACAAGCATTATGCTGAGTTTAATAAGGAAAATATTAGGTCTGAAGGCCTTCATGTTGTTAAATAACATTTCTCTAACAGCAATTGCTATAGCCCTGAAAATCAGAGTTATTCTCAAGCTATTTCCAGCCTGCAGATGAATAGTGAACCTTTGAAGAGTTCTTACTGTTTTTTTAAGGAATTTTAATGTTACTCGAAGTACTACACTGTATTTTCTCTTAAGTTCCAGCATGAGCTTTGTCTCTAAGATAAGATAAACACTGCAGCAAAACACATGGGGATGTTCCCTGACTGCTTGTCACCTTCACAAGCAATAGTCCCTCTCCTTAGTCCCTCTGTGGCAGACACAACACCTGTCCCCATCCTGTGCTTGGGTCTCATTGCCCAAAGCCCTGTCTTTGCCAAACCATAAACATGCTTGGAGGGTGAG
The DNA here is from genome assembly GCF_000738735.6 of Corvus cornix cornix. Taxonomy (NCBI): domain Eukaryota; kingdom Metazoa; phylum Chordata; class Aves; order Passeriformes; family Corvidae; genus Corvus; species Corvus cornix. Next base: position 50,028,886 of record NC_046333.1, read on the forward strand.
TAGCTAGATCAGAAATGGAACCACAGCCTTTTATAGAGGTGGGTATGGTAGACATGTAGAAGATTAAATCCTGAAGTGCTATCTGAAGATGGGAATAAGTTCACAGAGAAAGGAGCCTTGTTTGCTCCATGTTTCCTATTCTTTTTCTTTTTACAATGTTTTCTAAAGCATGCATGTTAAATCCATGTGTAATTTATCAATTTAAATGTTAATTTGTGGGTTTTTTTCACAGCTTTATAATTTCATAGGAATCACTGGGAAATTCTGGGAATGTGTCTAGTTCATCCTCTGGCTCAAAGCAGCTTCAGCTCCAGGGTCAGATGAGATTGCTCTGAGTTTTGACCTGTCTGGCCTTGTAAATCTCTAAGGATGGAGACTGCACAATATTTCTGGGCAACTTCTTCTACTCTCTTACTGTGATTTTGGTGGAAAAGTGTTTCAGTTATGTCTGAACCTCAGCTTAGGCTCAGTGTCTCTTGCCCTCCTGCCACCATAAGTGAAGAGTTTGTCTTCTCAGTGATCTCCCTGTCAGCTCGGGCAGGTTGCTGTTGGGTCCCGCCAAAGCCATCTCTCCTCCAGGCTGAGTAAGCCCGGCTCCTGCAGCCCCTCTTCACTGTGCAAGTGCTCAGGTTCCTACCATGTAGTGGTGGTACTCCATTGATTTTGTTGCAATTTATCCATGTCTTTGTTGCACTGGAAGGCTCAAAATTGGACAGGGTATATTGTAGATGTGGTCTCAGGAATGCTGAATGGAGGAAATTCACCACTTCATGGAATATCATTAGTCTTTTATTTTTCTGCTAACAGATCCATTTTCTGATTGTTCTTAAATAAGTTAAATGCTAAACCTGAATTTCTAGTGTATTGATTTCAACAAGTTTCTGTAAAACTAGTCAAACTAAGCTTTACAGTGAACTTTAAGAACCCAAGGTATAATATGTTTGCAAATGTGCTTTATTGTATGGACATCAAAAGGTTTTCCTTAAGTGTAATTGCTGAAGTTGTGCTGAATGACTGCACCTTTGCTGCAGTATTAGTGCAACATGCAGGATTTAGTGTTGAGAGGATATGGCTTATTCAAAGAAACCATATCTGAGTTATGCCTCAGGCTATTGTTGTAGAAGAAATAGTATTAACAGTATTTGTCTAAGGCTCACATCTGACTAAATACACACAAGGCCCATAAAGCTTAAAAAGTTTATGCAATGAACTTCTTGCTGACTCCTTTTTATCCCCAAGAATGGTGTGTAATCATGCATATTAAACAGCAGAGTGTTCAGATTTGTTTAGGATTCTTAAAGCCATCAGCCATGTCAGCTTTAGAATTTTTCTATTATAACCCATTTTTGCTCCAATGTGTTATTCTAATATCTATACATAAGTAAGAGTGTGTGAAATCCCAGTTAAACATCAGCTTCATCTGTTATTCATTGTTGCCACAACTGGTGACTGCTCTCAATGCATCAGGTCTTATTTTTTTTCTCTGTAGCCTTAGTTGCTTATCCTATTCACATTTATATTATTACTGTTACTTATTTTATTAATGTTAAGAAGTAAAGAAGCCCTGAAGATGGAATGCTTAGGTATTGAAATGGAAGCTCAATTCAGTTAGGAACTAATTTCCATCCTTAAAGACTTTTTTACATGAGACAATCCACAGAATGAGCACAGGCTTAATGCAATTCTCTCTTCTAGCTGTGGTATAGCAAGCGTGCAATCACAATTTGACAATTTCCACAGGCTGAAGAACCTACAGCATTCAGAAGCAGGCTGTTACATAGTACACCTCCTAATTTTAAAAAAATAAACACATAATCTGTTCCTTTCATTTTTGGTTTGACCATATATTCTAACTGCTTGGATCCGCTTTCTTGTAGATTAAAAACTACTGACAATCAGCTGTCCTTTCTCCATGTACCTTTAGACAAGGACTAAGTCACATTTTAATGTCTTCCAGATGCAGTGACCTTTTAAGTATCTTGCCTAAAGTTACGTTTCTGCAGCAAATGAACTGTAATAGTGGCTCTTTTCCAAATGCTTTCCAGTTGTTTCGGCTTCTTTCTTCAAAAATGTAAACGCAAGCTGGATGCAGTATTTCAGCATTGCTTCTGCTGTTGGTACATGTATTTAAAACTAAAAAAGTACTCCTCTAAGTCTGCTTGCTTTTCCTGCCCTTATTCCAGGAGTCTCTCACACCCTTCGCCTCCTTCTGTCTGCAGAGCTCTGCTGGGAGTGTCACCATAGTGTAAGATCCCTTCACTCAAATGAGTCTCCCAGATGCCCGTCTTCCAGAAGGTTGGAGATATCCAGCAGATACAGTCCTGTTTTTTCTCAGCATCCTTTCTGACCAAATAAATTGTTTTGTTGTTGTGTCTTTGTGGATTTAGGTAGATGAAGAAAGGAAGGATATTTAGGCTTAATCACTGTCTTTATGAAAACAAAGAAATGCAATGGCCTTTCTACAAAACTGGTCTTTTAACAGTTTGGCCACTTAAAAACTTCAGGGACATTTAGATTCAGGTGTCCTAAAGCATTAGGACAAATAGATGGGATGTAGAAATGGATGTAAAAGAAATACAAATATATTTCATTTAAATGCACACTGTTTAGTAATTTTTTGTTCCATTATAAATGGAGTGGTTGCTAATTTGGAAACCTAGTATGGGAGAAAGTGTTCAGGACTTTCCTTTCCCCAGAGAGTGCAGAGCTTGTAAATATTGTGACTTCTTGTTGGCAATTTGCCAACTTGAACTCCATCTACAGCATGGGGCTAAAACATTTCAGTTTTTTATAGAAAGGCAGGATCAAGGATGCGCACGGGCTTTCCAACTGTGGAAGTTTCCTCTGATCATGTTGGTAGTTAAGGTTGTGAAGGAGTACTGTAGAACTACAACCCCTATTTTCTGCAGACAAGGCCAACAGACTTGACCTGAAAAGTACATAATTTTTCTGTATTTAAAATAACTGTAAGGTTGTTCATAATCTTCTTACATGAAGAACTATCATCTGGAATTAGCAGCATTACTTTTTTCCTCTAGTTTGGTAATTCAGCTGTTCAGTTCTGTAATACATCCTTTAAAACCAGTCCCCTTCTCTGTGCTGCAGAACCAAAACTTCCTGGGAATTACAGCAGCAGCCTGCTTATTCATAGCTGAGGTGTGTGTAGCTTCACTCATACTGAGTATGTTCAGTGGAGGATTCTTCAGGTAATCTGTCTTTCTATTCTGGTATGAACATCCTATGCTAGCAGAAAATGGCCAGATCCTTGGCCTTTATTGAGGAGGAAGAGTTTTGTCTTTTGATATTTTTTGCACAGTACTTCAAAATACACAAACCAAAGAAAGTTTCACTGCTGTTAAGAATTATCTGGTTTCGATTCAGGTTACTGATTGATGTAGGCTTTAACTTTTCATCACTGCAGATGAACTGAAATATCATCAGAGGAATCTAATGTGTTACATATGTGAAACCAACAGCTGAGTAGGATGACTATAAAGGAGAAGAACTATAGCTGTGATCAACACTTACTGAACAGTATTTCATATTCTAATTAGTCCATACTTAGCTACAGTGAAAACTATTTGTGCATGTAACTGTTGACCTCCTTCCAAATCCTTCTTTAGGAAGTTTAAGATGTGTAAGAGCAATCTTACTCAAAAGCTTGAAGGGTGAAATTTCTAAAGGCTTTCATCCAGTGAAGAGTGAAGTTGTATTTTTAGACTAGCAGCATTCAGTACCAGATAGTTGATTTTGAAGATAAACATCAACAAGTGTTTCTGCCTTGTAGCACCTGCTCTTTTTACGTCATTTTTAGTAATGTCCCAAATACTGTCTCAAATAAAAGCCAAACCTACAGTTGCGTGTTTTGTTTATAATTTTCTGAATTGAATAGAACTGGTATAGTTGCCTGAAGCTAAAGGGTAAAATAAGACACTCTTTCTGTGTTAATGTGGGGCTGGGTTCCTCTTTGGAAAATGAGCTGGGAAAGGGAGAGATGAATGCTTTGATATTGCTGGCATACAAGTGTCTACAGCAGCTTTTCAGCTAGGGTTTTGACAGCCCTTTCCCTTTCCTTTTTATCTACTTTTGCCACTCTATTTAAATAGCTGGTACTCACATGTGCAGTGTCTTAGTGTACCCCAGCACCTGCTGAGGGACTGCTACAGTGTGATCCAGCCTGTATGCCACATCTTAACAAGGTTCTGTGGTTGAGAAGAAGGGTGAAGTGAGCGTGGGAATGTTGGGAGCACTTGGATTGCACTTTTCACTTGAGTAACACAGGTTTATGTGACTACTTCAGTAGTGAATTGTCATTGTGTTATCCACAAAACAAATGTTTTTTTAAAAATACATGTGATGTCTGTGTTCTTACACAGCATGAGTGTTTAAATGCTCACAAAATGGAGAGATTTTGTGCCAAATATGCACATGTGACTGGAGTGGGAGATAGTTTGTGTATTTTTGTTTTGTTTGTTTGTCCCATTTCTTGTTCCCTGGCTATTCTGTGTTTCCCTATTCCTCTGGTTGATGAAGGTTGAGCAAGAGTTTTGTTGGAAACTTCCTTTGTAGTTCCTAGGAGGCAGAAGGTTCTTTTCTAGTTTATTATCTTTATAAATTTGTTTTTATTCATCCTGTTCAAGCATACCTCAGCTGGGTGCTGAAGGGAGATAGACTGACCTGCTTTCTTCTTCCTCTGTGTCTGGTGGTGGAGTCCAGACCCTCCCTGGTTTTAGTACTCATCTGCCTGCCCCTCCCACCTCCCTACACATCCTTTTCTTCCCTTGTTAGCTGCTTCAGCCCACTGACCCCACAGTTCGTTGTTTGGGGTTTTTTCATGAATTGGCTTCCCCACCATGGCAGCATTAGGTTGACATAGCTCTTGGAAGCCCATTCCTCAGTCTGCTTTCGGGTTATTTTCAACATAAGGAACTGGGAAGGATGGTCTGTAATGGCCGGGTTGGCTGTGCCAAGAGCCCTGTTACGCCAGGGAGGCTTTGTTGGTTGGTGAGCTGGAGAGCCCAGTCAAGGGAAGAGCCAGGTAATTTCTAGAGGCACTGCAAACTCTATTCAGCTTGTATGGTGAGACATACAGGGAATACTTACAGCCCTGCACGAGAGAAGAGATGTTACCTTGTAACATCCCTGCAAAACAAACTAGAAACTGGGAAGGATTCATTTTTGTCCTAGAGAATAAGGTTAAAAGGCCCGATTTTTTTGGTCAGAAGAATGTTGCATGGTAACATCTAGAAAATGGATCCTTCATCTGATTTTTCATATTGGAACAAAAATTTGTTTCATCTGTATGCTTAATAAACCATCTGCAAGTTTCGTCTTTTAAGTGTGTTGTATTGACAATTCAAATGTCATCTGTGAGAAAACAGACTGTTGCTGGACCTGTCTTTGACATTCAAGCTGAGAAAAGTATTTGCAGTCAAGCCAGTTTCAGTGTAGGGACATAATACAGGATACCAAACATTTCCAGATAAACTTGTGTGAAACCCTCTTTTGTTTGCTGTGAATGTGAGAAACTGATATTAATGTGACTTTAAATCCAATTTTATAGCAACTGTCCACGTATTTTTCTGCCTGATATGTTTTTTTGATCCACACCACAGCCTGACACTTCCAAAATTTAATCAAAGGATTTTAAAAACAGTTTTCTGGGAGGAGAGGATAAAACAAACCCAGTTCTTTCCTTTGTCATATAACCTTCAGATCTTATTTGAAACAACTGGCTTTCAAGATATAACCAAACTTATACGTCATTGTTTTCTAAAAATTCTTTCTCCCATGGAAAACCGTGCTGTGTTTATATTCTCTTACTGCAGTACCTTTCTGTCCTGCTAAAGAAGACAAATCCCTACTGTGACTCCAGACTGGAATTGGCCTGTAAAATTGCTTTTGACGTAACATAATGAAATGTAATACAATAACACACATTTTATATAGTAGGAAAGAAAGTCTTTATTTCACATTAGTGGCACCCCAAATGAAACCTAGCAAAACCAGTCTGTTTCATATTCATGAAGTGATCTCTTTGGGTATTTTGTTTCTTTAATGGCAGTTTGTAATGCAGTTTACCAAAATATGTGGGTTACTAAAATATAATGCATCAAGTAAGCACTTTTTATTATTTTCAGTTAGGATGGAAAATGATGACAATATAATGCCTTAAAATTATTCTAATTTTAACTTTTCCCATTTCCCTCACCTTTAGAATTTTTTTTAAAATTATGCTGGTAAATTAAACTTACTTGGTTTTCACTCTGTCATAAATTGAAACAAGAAATATATTAGGGCTCAAACTGACAATTACATTATTTCTGGGTATCGCATTACCAGGCATCTACAGAGCTGCAGTAATGGTGTACATGAGTGTACTCAGGCACACAGCCTTGACTGGCAAAGAAAGGAACAGAATGCCATTTTCATTTCCTTCAGGGACAAACTAAAGCACACTCCCTGGTATGCAGTGTTGGAGGGTGTTCTTGGGCAGTTAAAGTGTCTTGGCTGATAACATGAATCCTGACCTGATGTTAAGTGAAAATAAACAGCATATTGGAAGAAGCATACTAAATTCTAAAAATGGAGTGTCATGCAGTTTTCTCAAACAGCAACATGCTTCTCCCTGCCCTTGAAGAGGGAGAGAGCCTGCACTGACAGTTCACCCTAGTTCTGAAAATTTCCTCTGGGGTTTGCCCAGCTTTACATTTATAGCTACACCTCAGTCCTCCCATGCTGAAGCGAATCCTTTTTGTGCTGGGGCAGTTGATCAAACCAGCAGGGCTTGAGGCTGTGACTGTTAAAGTCTAACGAGAGCTGTGTGTCTTTACAAGGGCTTTCAGAGCTCTGGCTGATCATGGACCCAATGCCAAAAGAGTGGAGAAGTGGGAGAGAGGCGGATGGCAAAGTTACCAGTAATGATGACTAAAAATGAGCAAGATGGGTTTCAGAGACTGCAAATCTTTGTAATGTTTAAAACAACAGCCTATTTCTAATTTTGTTGCTTCTTATCATATAAGCTACAGCAGGGGAGAAAAGAATAATGTAGGAAGCTAAGAAGTTTTCAAAATGAAGCTTTTCCAACTAGCAGAAACATTAGTTGTCTTTAACACTAATGTCTTATGGAAAAGGACAATGATAAATTGGCTGTGAATGTTTTTCATACATTGCTCTGTTTTCAAATCGATAGCACAGCATAATCAGAAAAGTGACTTGGAAACAGGAATCTGCTGCATGTTAGTAACCATATTTTTTCACAAGGATTCTGTGAGGTGTTTTGTAAATAAGATACTACATGAGGCTTTGGTAGTTATATTGAATGTGTATGGCCAAGTAAAAATGATCAGTGGTATGAAGATCAAGAGATGTAACATTCTACTTGCTTCTCCTTTCTTCTGGTAGCATGGCATGACCCCTCTGATGCACGCAGCTTACAAGGGGAAGGTGGACATGTGCAGGTTGCTCTTGAGACATGGAGCTGATGTAAACTGCAATGAACATGAGCATGGATACACTGCCTTGATGTTTGCTGGACTTTCAGGTAACTTCCTACTAAATTCAGATCATTGATTTTTATGACATCAATGGGTACAATTTGCCATAAATTAATAATTTAAAAGGAAGTATTGACATGCTTTTATTATTCAGGTTTGCTGGTATTTATATGAACCATGCAACTACATCATGACCAGTAGAATCCTGTGGGCAGTGGAAGAGGAGAGCTACTGTTCAGGCTCATATAAAAATTGATTTTGTTCAGCATTTTCAGGCATACAGTCTACTTGTCCTGTACCTACTTCGTCCTGTTTGTTAGAGATCTCGACATTCACTTTCCTGGGAATGTTTTCTTGTGCAGTGGGGTACATTCTATGTACTCAGACTGTGTTACACTGAAAATTATGCTGCACCAGACTGCCTTTTTAGTACTGCAAATCAGTAGCTTTTAGTAATATTTGAGACTTCTCAATCCAGTACTTTCCAAATTTTGTCTTTCTCCTACACTATTTTCCCAACTATCTTGTGGACTTTAAAAAATGTATTTAGTAATGTTAAAAACATGTTTTCCTACATTAATTTTCACTCTTAATCAGAGTGCTTATAGCTGTATATATCTTCTCCTGTCTCAAGTGGTGGTTTGCAGCTTTCCTCTTGCCATTCTTTTTCCCTGATGGCAGGAGCAGTAATTTCCTTGAGTGAAAAAAAGACACTACATTAAAATAATTGTTCCTTCTGGGGAAAAGATTATATTTGGGAATATTAGGTTATTTTAAGTATCTTCTTTACTAGGCCACTTATGTCTTCCCAAAAAATGAGATTCTAGGGAAGTCAGGTTTCTTAGAAGGTAGAGTTTAAACTGTCTTCTTTCATCATAAGTATATAAAAAAAGGCTTATGTGTGTATATGAACCTCAACTAGAGCATCAGATTGTTTTTCAGGTAAAACTTAGGTAAAAAGATTAGGGAAATTTCAGTATTCTGTGGTATTGAGCAATATCACAGCTGCAGCAGATAGATGATAAACTCTTAGAGGCTTTTAAATGACTGCTGCTTTATGGAAAATGCTGGATTTTTACCATTTTCTCACAGCTGAGCTTTTAACCTGTCATCCTGGGTGTGAATGCTTCTGAATGTTGACTTTAGTGTCTTATCTGTGGGCACAAAAGGTACATGAGCACTACTGATGCAGTGATTTTGTTTTTAAACATTAATTTTCATCCACCATCCCCTTTTTGTATTCACTTTTCTGTACTTAGCATCTGCACAAAAACTGATAAAGTAATAGTACCTTTGAAAGCAGAACCAGCAGGAGTGGTGACAAGTGTCCTTTTTTAGTCTCTGAAGGGCACCAATTAAGTCATCTAATCTTCCCGTCAAATTTTAGCTTCATTTTACTTGGTATGTAGCCCAGTCTGAACACCCAGTTCCCACTGTGGAGAAAGGAACAATCTGTTCTGTTCACTGTGTTCCTGCTACATCATAGTCCTGAACGTGTTTTTCTTAGAATAGCAAATATAGTTGAACTGTCAAACTAGATGAGTAGAATTTCCTTCTATACTGCTGTCCAGAGGGACCAGGCTCTAGTGTAGCTACATGAGTATGACTCCCATAATCTCCATGGGAAGCTGAATGTGCATTACAGAGAGCAGAGTTACATCCTCTGGAACTCAAAATAAACATGTGCCTTTCTCTTAATCCATTCTTAAAATAACAACATTAAGAACATTGATTTTCCTCAGTGTTGTTCCTGGTCTTTGAGAAATTCAGTACATCTTTTTCTGAAACACAGAGAATTACAAGTTCTGATTTGTCCTTGCTCATTCCCCATATCTTTCCTGCAAATTCAGGAAATAAAGAAATTACCTGGATGATGTTAGAGGCTGGAGCAGAAACTGATGTTGTCAACTCTGTGGGAAGGACAGCAGCTCAGATGGCTGCTTTTGTGGGTAAGATGAAAATTATTTCATTTCCTAAACTCCTAAAGAAGTAAAGTTTTAGATTCTGATGCTTTTTGTTGGAGAAACATTATTTAATGACTTGTTCTGAACTGACACGTTGCTGAGCTTTGTTTTCCACATCTCCTCATGTAAGTGTCAATTTGTGTTCTATTCCCATGTTTGATTTCCTAAAACCACAGATGATCTTACCTGTGAGAACAGGTGCTGCTGTTGAAGTGTGTAAGTTTTTGCAATGTCACCACTTTGAAAATAGAGGAAGTTGGTTACATTGGAGGTGTCTGAAGTGCAGCACCAAGTGCTGATTGGAGCTTCCTTTGTGGGAAAGAACAACTGTAGTGCCAGGAGGCAGGAACTCAGCTGAGCTTTGCAGCTGTGTGCTGGCAGTGAGCCACCACCCACCCTTCCCCCCTGCTTTTGGGAGAGGGAGAAGTCTTGGAACCTGTTCTGAGGTAGTCACTACTTACTGACCTGAACTTCACTAGAGTAAGATAGAGATTTGTCATTCCAGCATGTGGAGTTATCCCTGGCAAAACATGCAACAGGCTTTTTTGCTGTTGTTGTGTTTCTTTTTCTTGGCTTTTTTTGTTTGTTTTAATAAGCCCTTTTTAAATTTTTTGCCCACCTTGGCAGTACTAGGTTCCTGGATTAATATTCCACTTTTTCTCTATTTCTAGCAAGGAGAATTGATAAAACATTACGAGGTTAAGTGGAGTCATTTTCAGTGGCACAGCTATTGCTTCCCAAAAACCAAAAATGTGGACCTGTAGTTCCTTTCAAACACAACTCTCTCATGGTGTTTAAATGCCTGAGAACTCCCTTTGAAGTCCTTTAGGTGTTCTGGATTCAAGCCTACCTTGCCATTTAGATTTACTTCCTTGAATAGTGATTTAGTGCTAAGTTTCAATTTCCATTTTATCTCATTCTGCTGTTTTATAGAAGAAAAGGTTGACATTGCTCACTTGAGGTTTGAGCAGCAAAACCTTAACTATTGACTTAATGTATCAGAGAAGTCTATTCCTAATAATTATCCTTTGGATTTGGAGAGTCTTTTCCAATGTGATGCTGTATGGAGTTAAATGAATGGGGAATATTATCTCCAACATAATTTTTGAGAATTCTTGTTTAAAATCTCATCACATCACCAAGGTAGCATAAATATTTTCAGGCATACGGAGATACACTACTCTGTAAAAGTTTGAACATTAGAATCTATTCCTGTTCTTTTTTTATTCTTCATCCAATCAACATTAATTCATCTGCCTGTGTGTGGGAAGTGAGGATACTTCTTCCCTTGTCATTTGTCTTACACTGTGCTCTATTAGCTCAGAACTGTCTCTTCTAAAACAGTGGAGGATTTTAAATGCTGGAATTTGGTTGGCTGTGTCTTCTTCTGATTATAGGATTAGTGCCAAGACAAATCAATCAATTTAAAGAATGTGGTCCTGAACTAGAGAAGATAAGTTTTACTTTCCCTTTAGTCAAGTAATCCATTATATTGTCAGATGTGGAAAACAAGAAGAGGGTGTAACTTTTCTCATCTTGTTACTTTCATCATAGCCCTTTTATTTTTGGTAAACTTTAAGCATGTTCTGTTCTTCTAACTTCTCCCACCTTAGGTCAATATACTAATATCTGCTTCAAGTCTGAAAATTCAGAGTCTCAATGCAAATGTCATTAATTTTAGAAGTACAAAGTGGAAAAATCTCATCTTGAAAAATTGTAACACCAGTATGAGACTACTAGTATAGTATAACTTGGGGGAGAAATAGTTATTCTCTTAGTTGTGGCTTACCAGGGAAAGAGGATGCAGGAAGGGGACAGAATATTCAAAATGAGTTTTCATGAGGGCATTCCCTGCTGGGAGTCAGTAAGTTAATAACACTTACTAAAGATTAAAGCTACACACAAGAGAATGAGTTGCCTGTTTGCAGTGCAAAGTATATCATGCAAAGCTCCTTTGCATGTGGGTAATTCTCACTTGTATTGCCTATATTAGATTTGGGTTTAGGTTTTTTTTTGGTTATTATTTCACTGGTGATTTTTTTCTTCTGTGCCTTTAGGTCAACATGACTGTGTGACTGTCATCAACAACTTCTTTCCACGTGAAAGGCTGGACTACTATACTAAACCACAAGGCTTAGACAAAGAACCAAAACTGCCAGTCAAATTAGCTGGGCCTCTGCATAAAATTATTACTACTACCAACATGCATCCTGTTAAGGTGGAGTAGTATGTAAATTGTATGTGTTTGTTGGCATGGGAGCTGTTTCTTTGTGTCAAGAAGCATTCAGCTCTTCTGCAAGTTCAAGCAAAAATCAAAAGCATTATTTACTAATTCAGCTACTTCTAAAAATGAGGAAGAATCAGGCTCAACATTTAGATGTGATTAAAAAATTAAGTTATTTCAGTGTTTGTATACACCAGAATCTTGAGCTAACACCTTTAAGTGGAGAGATTCTTACTTCTTATATCAGTAACCATAAATAGCTGTCTTTTTGGCTTTATTTCCCAGCCCCTCTTGAAGTGGGAACACAGAACAATTTCCTATCTTAACAAAATCTCATTGTTCTCTCAATGCTTTTCTCAGCATGTATCTTCCTACCTTCATCACTGGTTTGCCACAGTAACATCTAGCACTGCTGCTGTTTCTGAAAGTATGTGCAAGAGAATGTTTATTTTTACTTCCCAAGATATTGCTGACAATAATGTCTTTTATGGTTTGCTCCTCCAGTGTAGTTCAGAGAAATGAATACACCTAAATTCAAATACACATTCCTTGGGCTTGCCAATCAAAGTCCAGAATTTGTCAACAGTTTCCAGCCAGGTATCTGCAGTGTACACAGACAGTAGTGCACCAGTGGCTAATTGAGTGAGTAGAGCATAGAGTTTCCTCTTAGAACATTTCATTTCACAAAGTACTCCAGGATTATGTGAGGTTGATGTGTTCTGTGAAACTGCTTAAATCATACAAGTCCAGTTTATTTTAGGTGTTCAAAAGGAAAGAGATTTTAGGATAGTGTATGGTAGTTTCTATAATTTTCTTTAGAAGTGGTTTTGATTCTTCAGGTTCTTATTCTAAAAAAAACCCAACCAAACAAACTTACTATTTTTAATACCAGTCTTAATTTAAAATATTTTCTTGTATGGGAACTGTGAATTCCAGTATACTGAATAATAATGCTAAATAATGACTAGAAAAAGAAAGGGAAGACTACATAAGAAGGAAGTAGAAGAATATTAGAAACTCCACTGAAATTTAGCTACAATGAGCTATATAAGCTTTAATGCTTATGCAGAAGTCTTAACTGGATTACATTTTCTTCAATCTTTCTCCTAGATCGTGTTGCTGGTGAAAGAGAACCCTCTGTTGGCCGAAGTAGAAGCACTGCAGAAATGTTACAGGGTTCTGGATCTCATTTGTGAGAAATGCATGAAGCAGAAAGACATGAATGAAGTTCTTGCTATGAAAATGCACTATATCAGTTGCATCTTCCAGAAATGCATTACATTTTTAAAAGAGCGAGAGGATAAACTAGATGGGTTTATCAAAAGGTGTGTATTTCTACAGAGAGGTCTGAAAGCACACGTATGCCCTACTGTTACAGGTACCAGGGAAAAGACAACTGCAGGAATAAATTGGATTGCCTTGGATAAAGGCTATGACAAATAAATTGCTAAATAATCCTAGCTGCATTTACTTCAGGGTGGCACTGACTCCCTTTTCTCTGTGTCTGAAGTGACACTGTCCTTTCCTGGGCACAAAGGAAACACTCCTAGAATTTCAGCTCTTTGCTGGAACTGGTTAGAACTTGGCATTCACATATACCCTATGAAGCAGCAGACAGCAGTGTGTGATGGAAAAAAAGGGGAGTGATAGGCTTGAAAAAAGAATTTCTCCATGTCAAAATGGTTCATATGGGAACACTTCTTGTGCCATTTTGCTCTCCAGCAGTCATACAGGTTGAGATTTTTTTTCAAAAACACTTAAGCAAGTGAGAACTGCAAATCCCACAGACTCTGGGTGAGACTTAGACTCTTAAATCTCTTAGACAGGTATTCAGAATCTACTGAGTAACAAACCCAGCTGCCTGATCTTAAATATCAAAGTAAGTACCTGGCTTTTAGAAGGATCACATTCCCTGTAGGCCTGTGGATTTTTACTGAAATCTTCTGTGAGACTGAAAATAAATTATGAAGTCGGCTTTCACATAGTGAAATCAAATAGTTCGTCAGTGATCCATAAAAAAAAATAGCAGCCAAAGAGTATAAGGACTATAACATGTTATTAAACATAATAAAGTGGAATTTGTATATTAAGGTATTGTTCATTTATCAGTGTTTATTGTTACAGTGATAATTTTTAAACAGCACAAAGCATTTTGATATTTTAGTCAGATGTAGACAGTGGATAGTCCACCTATGGATGATTATTTTTCTCTGTGGTAGAATTAGTAAGTCATGGTTTCAGAGCATACATTTATTTATTGTGTATTTCATAATGATTGTGCATTAGAATAAAAATGCTTTCATTTGCATCTTAAACATACCTTGACATACAAAGTTGCCAAATTATTATGAATTCTTCTCTATAGTCTGAAAGAAGACAGAGTACAGCATGCTGTATGTGTTTGTTCTTTAATATTTACTATGTGATTTCTTATTTTACATGTGTTTTAAAAAATTTAGTCTCTTGAAAGGGAGAGATAAAGATGGTTTCCCTGTGTATCAAGAGAAGCTAATTAGAGAAAGTATCCGGAAGTTTCCTTACTGTGAAGCTACATTGCTCCAGCAGCTTGTGAGAAGTATTGCTCCCGTTGAAATAGTAAGTTTTTCCTGTCAAGAAAATCCTTTCTAAGTAACTTGCATAATAAATTCAGATTGAGCCATCTTTCTGTCCTCAGCTTCTGCAGCATATTACATTAAGCAAAGGTTTTTGATGTCCCTGAACTCTGGCTAACTGGAGCTAGATTTTACATACTGCAGGAAAATGCTCTAAAATACTTCAACTAGTATTTTTTTCATGTGCTCATAACAAATGCTTAACCACCTCAGCTTTTAAAGAAAACTGAAGCAGTTTTTTTCTTGTCTCTGAGCTTTCCTTTCCTCTGGGATGTCTGTTCAGTTTTTCTATGCCAGTTCACTTTTTGAAATGGTAGATTCAGACAAAAATGAAGCTTAATTTGCACTGTTTTCACAATGTCTAAATTCAGTTTAAGACTGAATAATTTCCTAGATTTAATGCATTCATTTGTTCTATTGTACACAAAAAGTTGGTGATACATGATGGTAGAAAAAGGAAAAACATTCTATGAGGTTCCTTTTATCACGGAGAGAGAGAGGCAAGATGATGCAGTGTGCAGCAAAATGTATACCTAAATTAGGAAACCAAAATTACAGGTTACAAATCTAACCTCAGTTATCCTCTTATGTCTTTGCTAACACACTCTTCATTTTAGGACTGTTTATTGCTTCATAATAAATTTTTCACGAGAGTTGCTGTTCTTTTTTAAGCATGTTCTCTCTGGTCTCTTAGAGTGAGATGTTGTACGCGCAAACACTGGGGAAGTGGAACAATCTTGTGACGTGTTTGGATTATTCTGAGTCAATTAAAAATAGCCTCTGTCTTAAGTGGCTCCAGGTCTGCTAAAATGCCCTGAGGCTTAGTGCAGCCTCTACTGTTTGTCTAAGCCAGGAAGATAAACACAGTGTGAAAACAAGCCGTTGTGATGCATTACAATTTGCTTTAGAGTAAACATTTTCCTTCCTGTTGCTTTTTTCTTAAGAGAGCTTGCAGTCTTTCCTGCCTTTAAAGAAGTGACAGTTATTCCATTGGATTCCGTCCATTGTGCAGAACTAGAAAGGAGGAGATGCTATGATTTTTATTGATCTGGAAGCCTTTGACCTTTGTCATTGCACAATTATTTGGATTCAGTCTGGGCATCTCAGTGTTGTCGTAGTAGTTATGATTGTATATATTCCATGGTAGTCTAACAGTTTAAGGAATTACTTACATCCAGAACAGCTTGGCATTTTTTTGTTTTACATCATTGCCCAAAAGAATAGTTTTAATGTATGGTTACCTAAACCTTACTGCTTGCATTGCATGGGAATAATGCTGCAAATAACATCTAAATAGTAATATGCAAATAATTGAAAATTTCAAGTTGTGATGATCTGGTCTGTAGCATCTGCATGCACTGAGCACAACAGTGACAAATGAAACATTTTTGTGTATGCCAGCACAGAGACTGAGCTGCAAAAATCTGCTGCATAGGATCTACAGATGTAAAGAACATGGAGTTTAGTAATAACTTACAGAAGAAATTCTACAGAAGCTTAGGACTTAACTTCTTAAACAAAAGTTTATCTAAAGATTTAAATGTTAAGTTGTGCACGTTAGTTGAAGTTCTGTGATTTGGTTTTATGTTCTTGCTGCTACAACAGCTTCAGTGAGGCCGACGCTTGTGTTAATTACTTCTGGTCTTCCCTTGTGTGTCCCTCTCTGCCACAGTGCTGGGTTTTAATCTCATTACCACCTCTTGTCTTTCAGGGCTCTGACCCCACAGCTTTTTCTGTACTTACACAAGCTATTACTGGCCAAGTGGGTTTTGTGGATGCTGAATTCTGTACAACTTGTGGGGGAAAGGGAGCAGACAAAAGATGTTCAGTATGTAAGATGGTAAGAATCAGAAAAATATTGCCACTGAGGTTCTGAGGATTTTGAATGCTTCCCTGTTTACTGTGTAGACTTAGGAGGAATGGCATGCATGCCTGCCCTGAAAACATTTAAGCTGTCTACTTCTGGGAAAGATGCCTGAAATTCACAAGTAGGAGTACTGGGAAATCCAAGTGTGTATGCTTAAGAATGGAGAAGGAGTAAAATTTCTGTATGTTTAGAATTAATAAAAAACTGCTCTTTACAGATTCTTATATAGAATCACTCCATATGACCTTGCAAATTGCTTAAAAGTACCATTAAATGTCTATACATAGACATTTAACTTGGTGCATTAAGAAATGCGAGGAAATGTTCTATTTTTTTAGTACATGAAAATGAATTGATAACTCTGCTAACTTTCAGGTGATGTACTGTGACCAGAACTGCCAGAAAATACACTGGTTTACCCACAAGAAAGTCTGCAAGACCCTGAAGGAAATTCATGAGAAACAAGAACTAGAAGCTGCCAAAGAGAAAAGGAAACAAGAAAAGAAGCAAAAGAAAGGTTAGGATCTGTTTTTCCCTTGCTGAAACTAATGCTGTGTTAACTTCATCACAAGGAGCAATTTAAAAGGTCTTAAAACTGTAACAGCTGAGGTTGGGAGAAAAATCTTTGATGAAATGTAACAGCAAAGCTGCGTTTGTTGGGATTCTGGCCTTTCAATTTAAAAATGCCACACATTTTCCAAACATGGTTTTTAATGCTACAGTTACACACCTTTCTACAATGAAAGCATTCTGATTTACACTGCACTGTTTCAAAATTCAGACCTTTAATCAAGTTCATGCAGAAGTTTCATGCTGCTCTACATTTTGTTGGAGGTGTTCAGACAAGTTGGATAATAAGCAAGCAGCCTGCTCCTTGTAGTTGTAAAGGTTAATGTAGATGTTAAGTGTCCCATAATACTTCCTCTTCATAATCAGAGTATCAAGTTAATTGTGTTGTGTGCTTCGAATGTGAGGAAAGCAAGCAGTAGTCTTTAAACTGCTCATGGTGGTTTTCTCCCTTCAAGAAACAAGTAATTAAAATGTAGTAACAGAAAAAACACTGTATCACCCCTTCCCTTAACTTACTCTAATGCACTGTTTCTCCAAGTGAAATAATGGGAAAGTTGGGGATGAAATCACTTTTTCTCTTTCACAACTTACTGGATTTCCCTTCCTTTGTTTTAAGGATTGTAGAAGTGCACTGCACAAATCATGGTTGCCTTACAAGGGAAATGTTGTTCACTAGAGCTGTACTCAAAATAACAGGATATAAATCAGTAATAAATTAGTAATAATTGAATTTTTAAACAGTTTCCTATGTTGATCCTGTTACAAGAGCTGCTGTTGCATGGGATTAGGATGAGTGTGGAAGTTGAAGGCAAAGATATTAGAAATCCCTGGTATTGCAGACCAGTACAACAAAACTAAAGGAGCTGTGAGCAGTGATGCCTCACACTGATGCCAAACACACACCCTTGCAGGCTGATAATTTACTGAAGGAGTCAGTGGCCAGGTGCTGTGCTTTTCAGAGGGAGAGGCAGAATCCTGGTAGATGACTCTTTTCCCTCCTTATCTAAAAAGGGAAGCTAACATTTTTTGTTACATTTCTACTCCACTATCTACATGTTCATCTTCATTGACTTTTTCAGGTACATGGCCAGCACCCTCTAGACCTTGTAAGATTATGCACTGTTAGCAAGACACTGAAGTCATCTGAGCTTCAGATCACCTTGTGAATGGTGTTGTATCCGAGCATTTCATATCAACAGCAGTTTTGTTTCAGAAAGTTAGTAATACCCCCTGCAAATCCTGTACCTCAGGAAATTAATGGTTAAAAAAAAATAAATGCAACAGCTGCAACTACATGCAAACCCAAAAGTTTAAGCGTTCCCACTGTGCAAGGGTGAGCGTCAAGGAAGTCCACACTTCAGCCTTTGCTGAAGGCTGTTACCTCACAGCCAAGTAGGACCTTGGCAGGGCTTTGGCAGTTGTGGCTAGCTGTGACAATTTTTGGCTGACTGTCAATCACAACAGAGAAAAAGAAACCAAGATTTAACTACTTTTGCTCCCAATTAGGCTTTCCTCTCCTTCTTTTCAGAATTGCTAGCATGCAAGCCCTACTTAGTAGAATCAGGGTAAAAAAGTTGTTAAATAACTTTTCTCAGAAAACATTGCTTGAAGAGTAAAGGTGCAATAGGTGATTCTATTCCAGGCAGTCAAGTTATAAATTTCAGGATGACTCACTTCAACCTAAGTTCATTGTTTTTAAGCATATAATTTCTTCAGTCTGTTTTATGCAGAAATGCTTCCTATGTAGTTGTGTACATGGCTTTTTGATTGAAAACAAACCCCACCTGTACTCTGTGTTTAACTGACCTGCAGCCATTCTCTGAAAAGCTGATGATAAGAACGGTGTCAATAAAGAGTATTTGAATTGAACATTAAAATAACTGTTGTGTCCTACTTTGCTCCTCTCTTTATTTATAAAGAAGTCTGGCAAAATGGAAGATATATTAATGAGAGCTTTGTATAGGATTAGCTCCACAGTAACTTTATACCAACTTAAACAAAGCTTTAGTGTCTTGGGTTTTTTCAATGAAGATTCTCTACATTAATCACTTCTGTAATTGATGCAAAGTATCCTAGTGTTTATTGTTCTTTAGTAATAAAAATGTTTGCTTCCAAATGAGTTCAGTGTTTATTAATTGTGTGATTTTTCTTTTGTTTAGATGAAAAGCAACTAGTAGAGGGTAGTTCTACAAGTGAACAACAGTCAGATCCTGGTCCAGATCCTACAAAAGAAGTGGATCCAAATCATCCTACCGATGGAACAGAAGAATCTGAATTTACCAAAGAGATGGAGGCACTAGCCCTGCAACCTGAAAGTCCACTGGAAAGTGAGACTGCCTTAGATGACGTTGATCTTCAAAAAATTCAAGATTCTGAGGAGTAAGAAGAGGGTAGGAAGGGACTGAGAGTTCTCAAGGGTACTAAAGAATTTTTTATGCTGACCATGTCTGAGTTCTAAAGCATGGCTTATGCAAGACTTCCTTTAGAAGACAGAATGTCTCTGTTCATCAAGAGATAGAATATTGGCTACTTTGTCTATAAATACTCCACGTTTGTTGTAAATTGTCAAGATAGGTATTTATTATCTGCTAAAAACTAGAGTGGCATAGATCCATCTGTATGTATACCAACAATAAGCCTAGTGAAACTCTGAGTATCTGTGGTTAATGAACCACTTAGTGAAAAATGAAGAGCATTGGTTTGGATTATTCATGTTTTCCTAACTTAAAACTTGTTTTAATTGTAATTTAAATACTTTTTTCTGCAAATATATAGACCTGTAGTTAAAAGCACTGGAAGGCCAGCTGTTAAATTGCTTTTTTTTCCAGCACTTTATGAAGCTTTATCTGAAGGAATTCAGTAGCAATTAAGTTTCTGAAGATACTCATCTGAACTCTCAACTTTTCATGACATTACTGTAAATATTTTTCACTAGTGAGAGCACAACAATAGTGTCTAATTTTAGTAAACGAAACTGCTGTTTCAGGTGTCTCAAGCTGATGGTGAAATGTGTATTTCACTATTGGTTTGGTCAGAAATATTCCAAAGTCTAATGAAGGGAAGACCAGAATGACTCAAAATATTTTGACTGACAAGAATAATGCATTCTAAATCATTTTTCAGGTAAAGATGCCTTAGAGCACACTGGGATGTTGCTTATGAATTATTTCATAAACATAAAAATGCTTAGTATTTTTCATGCTGAACTGGTCACAGTGAATTAGATGAGAAAATTCATGTGTGCATTGATACAACTGGGATTTCACTTCAGCTTTCAACTAAATACCAGATCTAGAAAACAGCTTCCCTCAACTTTGCTTTTCACTCAGATTTATTTCTGTGTCTCATGAAATCAGTGGGAATGCCATAACTGACACTATCACTTGCTGCATAAGGATGGCAAAATTGGAGACTGTCTTATTGTTGGCTGAATCACTGGTGTTTTAAACATGGCAGTGTTCTTCTGATTAGAGGAGCAAGGACCATCCTCAAAACAGAGGGAAAATGCTATTAATTTTTTTACTGTTTAATATGTTGAAGGTTTTTGTTTAATATTCTGAAAACTGTAAGAGTGAGGATACATAAATGCACCTGTGCAGGGAATGTACCTGTGTTTTAATTTCAAGGATTAGTAGATTGTGAAGAATAAAGGGAAATTTTTTAAAAGAAAGGAGCCATGTGGCAATTCTGTTTCCTGTGTCTGAAACATGGTGACATTCTCATGTGACATGCAGGGGCCTCCTGTAGCTTGAGTATACAAGTTTAACTTCATGACAGCTGGCAAGCGAGTTGCCTGCTTGGAGCTCAGATGCTGTAGTCACCCTCCACTCTGAGCTCTGGGAATGCAGAAGTGCTGCTGCTTCCCTGTTCCACACATAGCATTTGGGGCTCACAGGGATGTGTTGCTCTTCAAGGGTTCTCTGAAAATGCCAGCCCTTCAGGGCAAAAGAGTCAGGGTTTTGGAAGAGTGCTAAAATCCCCAGCACAAATCCTTCTTTCATCCTCCCAGTGGTGGTGCCTTGCTCATTGGAAATCTGGTTCCCTGACAGGCCACCAGACAACCTCATCTCCAACCTGCTTTCAACAGGAAGGTTGGACTGTACAAGCTCCAGAGATCCTTGCCAATGTAGACTGTCCTGTGGCTCTGTGCTAACTTAGGAGAGAAGGAAGGAACTCAGAAGACAAGCTACAACCTGAAAGAAGGGCTTTGATATGTTTAGAAAGCATCATTGACTTTAGGCCTTTGATGGAATGGAAGGAGAAATACGTGAGGAAATGTATTATAAGAAATAAAAGTATTTATCCTTAGTTTCTTAAAAATCAGTGTGCAGTTTAGTACTTTCTGATAACAAAATTACAGTAAATTGCATTTCAAGCAACTTTTTTTATAACATTGCTACTATTTATCATTTGTTATCTTAATTTCTTCACTCTCTATACTACATATGTAGTATAAAAAATAACAATTTTTTTCTGGAAATTCACTTAATTAGAGGCATGTTGTTGTGTACTTGTTTTATTGAGATGTTAACCTACTTACGGGGTTAACACTAGTGAGAGAAATTGGTTTTTTCTCATCTAAACTGGACTGTCAGCTTCTCAAGGGGCTCTTCTGCTTTGTTTTTAAGCCGTCTTTCTTGACAGGTGGCTACTTTGTTCCAATCCACAGCTGAAAATTCCATTAGAGATCTTGTCGTTGCCCGTGCTAAAACCGCATCTTTGGGGTCCTCAAATGGTACTCTGCAAAAAGAACAAAGCAAGTCCATTACCTGAACATTTCCAAACCACTTCAGGACTAATTTACAACACACACTGTGTAGAAAGTGAAAGTAGCAGTCACGATGACGCTAAGAGGGAGGACTTAAAAATTTTAAATTTACAGAAGGTTTTCTTCTACCAAATTTAAGACAGCAAAACAAAATGAGAATAGGTCAGAGTCATAGGATTCTATTTGAAAAAATAATGCTATAAATTATTTTAAATACATTTATAGTAGACTTAAAAATGTTTTTGTTTTCAGTGTTTTCCCCCACAAAAGTTATAATTGTATACTTTTAATGCTCTAATTCAATGGACATGATTCAAGTGATTTTATACCCATTAATTTAAATGCACATTTATTTCACTGTGGATCTCTTAACTAGCCCTCAGGCAAATATCCGTTCTCCAAGCTCTGAATCCAGATCCCTCTGAGCTTGTGTTCAAGTATCCTGCCACAGCTGCAGTCTGGGAGAGAAAAGCAACAGACTCACAGTGTCAAAGCAGGATTGACAAGGAACCAAAACCTTCCAACTCAGATACAATATTAAAACTATCTTGTAAGAACTCCTTTCTTAAAGACGTCCCTGTAGTGACACACCTCATGTAAGCCACAGGCCTATCTCCACTGAGTATAATGCTCTTTGTCACGAAAAGGCACCTTGCAAAGCCTCAGCATTTCCGTAAGTAAGACTCGAGGCAGCTGCACATCCATTCTATCAATGAGGACAGGTAACTCCACTGAAGGCAGGTAAGAATTAATTTTTCAACAGAAATTAGCTTGATTTTAAAGACCTGTGTTCCGAGTACTGTTAAAGGATATCACATGTAGGGTTTTATTATTTCCTTTAATGCATTTTTCAAATCTTTTCATGTGTAAAGCTAGAAAATAAAGCCAAGCCTGATACCTAAAGTTTGTAGATTTATTAAAAAGTGTGCATCTAAAATGTCACATTAAAATGCAACCTTTCTCCTGTCTCAATCCAGACACAGAAATAAAAGTTTTACATTTATTTCTATGATTTTGAAACTGAACAGAATAAAAATAACATCATGTACAGACTAAAAACGTTTCATTCTACAAGTCATAATGTTTTCCAGAGAGTGTATTTTTGAACAGCCAGTCAGGAGAATGTTTTCTGGGACATAATACAGAACAGCTATTCTGATGCTCTTAATACTTTGAGCATGCTTTTTCTAGTGATCAGTATTTGATCTTACAAATAAATGGCATTTTTATGTACCAATTTCCAAATGTGGAATACCTTTCAATACTAAACTTTAGACATCAAACCTAGTGTAGAGTTGCAGCTATATTAAATACAAAGACCTGAAACTATTTCAAAAGCTCATTTTTACTGGACATTTTCTCTAGTTAGGGTATTTTTTAAGCATGGCAAGAGGAGATTAAATGCTTCAGAGATGTAAAAGGAAGAAGAAAGCCAAAACAGTACTTACTTATTTGTGTTATTTCCAAATTCACAACCTATAACAGAAAGTTCAAATTATGACGTTAATGGCTGTACACCAATTTGAATAGCTGAGGATTGATTACTATCCTGATCTTAAATTGCTTGTTCAAATTAATTGAAAACTAGCACATGATTTGAAATATTTAAGATAATATTTTATTAAATTACTGTGGAAGCAAGTATTTGTTGGGTTTTAAGTGTATGTAGTCTTAAGTTTCTTGTATTTTATTTGCATTAAGTGTTTTTAAGTTTCTTGTGTTTTATTTCCTGTAGACATACACAGCCATGTTTTCTTTCACAGATAATGATGCCACTGTATATGTGCATGATTGCAGGGCAGAGCTAAAGACAGCTGTCAGCCCACTTTGATCATCATCAGCAAAAAAAATTATTAAATATGCTTAAACTATCCTCCTTTTCCCAACCTCTTCAAAATCATTGTTAAATACAGTGCTTTCAGTTTTACTATTGTGATATATACATTTAAAAAAACTGGCAGGTATTTGATTACTTTCCAAACTTCCATCTACGCTATTTAAAATACTACTATTTCAGTCATCTATGCACAATGGTGGTTTTCTTATCTTTAAAATATAAAAAAAGATGACAAGATTGATGGAATTTCAAAGTTTGTTCTAGATTGTGATACAAGTCTCGTGGTTCCAGGTGGTATTCACCTGCTTTCTTGCTTCCAGATCTGAATGTTTTAAGAACTCTAAAAACTGCTTTATATGCTATTATAAGACATCATTAAAATATTCTCAGCTTGGAAAGTATAAAGAGGAATCTGCTTACAAAACCAGGCAAGATACGTAACATTTAAAACACTAGAAGAAAATATTTTCAAGAGATTATCTTGTAAAAGCACTAGAGGGCATCAAAACTCTACGATGCTGAGAGTCAGAAGTGTATTGAGACGTTTTAAATAAAGGTAAAACTAAACACAAGACTCATACTGACAAAAAATTTTGTTTAGCTGTCTTTAAAGACAATAATGTAACTACAGTGTTTGATTAGAAATTATCTGCCACAATACTCTCAAGTGGAAGGATTCATTTGTTGCCTGCTGCTGCTACAACTACTTACTTCATGAAGCAAACTAGCTGAGTTCTTGATGCATTTATATTTTATTACTAAAACCAATAACATTTTATCAGATGAATGAAAAAAATGTTTCTAATTCAAATCACCTAAAAATGTATTCTTTTCCTTCCAGTATTGTAAATACCTGAGGGCATTATTGGTCTTCTGGCTGGTTGAGTGCATCTGCTAGATCTCACCGTAGTCACCAGGGATGTATCTACTCTCTTCCCAAAAGCTATTGACTGCATGACCCAAGCCCTTTTGGGGTTATAGAGATGAAGTGCTGACTCCCTTTCTCTTTGTGTAACTGCTGTTAAAAGGGATATAAAAATTTTAATTTTCTTTTATCAATTGAAAAGGCTGCATACAAAAGGTTATTCATGTATTTTCTGTGCAGTTTTTTAACAATAGTGATGTTAATGACACAATTTCAGAACAATTCAAAATGGGAACATGGAGTGGTATTTTCTAAGGCTTTAGGGTGAAGCCCTGTACAATAAAATATTTTCTTCTGAGCGGAGTTTCTTGCTAGAAAGCAAGACTTTTCGTGCTGCTTAAATGAGACCTACTGCAGAAGTCAGTAAAGATTTTGATTATGAATAGTAAATACAAGTCCTGGTTTAAGGCTAGTTCAATTCCCATTGGTCAATTACAGAGAAAACCCTAGGAGTGCAATCAAAAGAAAAGCTTAAATTCTTCCTGTTCCGCACTTTAAAAGAAATAATTTTAATTTTTAAACAAATAGTTTGAGGCTGTTAAATCAAATTGGGGATAGTAGGTTCAAATATATGAACTCTATACTAATCTAGTACTTCAGCTATGGAACAGAAGTGAGCTAAACTTTTAGAACAAGTAACTGGCAGAAGCATTTTCAGTTCAGGGAAGTTTTGGAGTCATGGTGTCTAGGGGACCAATTAGGAAGGAACTGCAGTAGTCATGCCTGAAGGTAAGAGAACATGAGCACATGTCTTGTGTAAAGGAGACAGCCAGGACTATGTTCTGGTAATGTTCTACAGATGGTGAAGAAGCTTTGTAATGTTTTAGAGAAATAGTTCACTAAATAGAAAGTCCAGGATACAGCTTGACACAAATTACTGCTTCAAGTCTTAATCCAGGACTGACTACAGTAGAACTGTATTTAGGAGATGAAGTCCAGGAAGTTTTATGGAAGTGTTTCTAGACATGTAAATGCAACACGTATTTTTCAGCACATTAAGCTTCAGTCATCATTTCCCAGTCAAAAAGTGATATTCAGTAACACAGCCTGACAGCTGTGTTAAGCACAACTCTTAACACAAGAGCAAATACTCAGGAGAGTGGAGGTACCAGTGCAAAATGACTGTGTGAGCAAATGGGCACCTGGTGAGATCCAGCAACTCCTCATCAAGCCCTGGCACCTGCTGGGGCCCATCCATCAGCTTTCCTTCACGACAGCTGCACAGAGTCCCAGCACCTGCAGATATCCTGCATCTGCCTTGCTCAGTCCCTTTTCAAGAAGGCACTGATTTTTCCTTGCTACTCTCTTATAAGCTAGAGCTGAGTAGGAATCAGCTATTTTCTCAGTGCTCTCCAGTAATTTTCAGTCGTGCCCGTCACACAGTTCTCCAAACACCAGAGACAAAAATCACCAAAGCTGATTTTCTGAGTACATTGTGGCATGTTTATGGCTTCACTGATTTAAAATCTGGCTATTCTTAAGAAAATTTTCTTTTCTGTAGAATTTACAATTTGCAGACAAGCTGTGAAAGATCTCTTGATGACTTGTGAATATTTATTATACTTGAAAGCTTAGTCTGCATTTACCTTACCAAGAAACGCTCATATACATATTTAAATGTACAGAAACACATAGATAGCTCAGGATATTATCCATACCTAAATAAGCACGCTTATAACCCATGTTAATATATACTAGTCTGAATGCACAGAGGTAGGTACATGTTTCTAAGCACAGGCTTTTATCTTTACCCAAATAGACCAAGATACAAGAAAAATCTAAACAATTTAAAAAGAAAAAGAAATCAAAAGCATTTAACAAAGTGTTTATGCTATGCAAACTCTTTTTGCTGGACAAATCTTGCAAAATACGAGTATCTTGTTCATTAGTCATTTTTCTCTATCAACAAATGCATGTAAAAGAACAGCTAAGATAATTTCACCTATTTTTTCAAACTGGTTAAAATCAAAAGCAACGGCCAATGCTTTGTGAGAGAGGAAAGCAACCCTTACCTTTCCTGTCAAGGAGCTGAACTGAAGGAAGGAAGTATATCACATAAAGCCGGTAGTCTGGATCATATGCCAGAGGGTTTTGGAATAAGTCTGCAAAATGTATGCAGAAAAAAACAATGTCACAAAAAACCAAACCCAGTGAAAGAAGCACTTTGCAAGGCAGGAAAATTAAAGGTCACTAGGAGCAAAAGATTTTGTATGAAACATAAAATTCAAATTGTTCTTACTCTGGGTAAACAAAGCAGTCTCATTACTCACCTAAACATGGACTGCAGGAACTGACTTACTGCAGAGTATGGAAAATACCACAGGCAAGAACTGAGTAAAGGTGCCATCATGCACTCCAAACCTTTGAAGTATTTTTTGATTTTTTAAGATCTACAGAAAAAACACTGAAGGGTTTCCCTTTGATTTTCTCACATATTGTTAGGTAGTACCTATTTTAAATAACAATGATCTTTTAGGTGTGACAGCTTAAACGTAAGACACAACATTTGTAGGAGGATGGAGTTATTAATATCAGATGAGCTTTAGGACACCTAAGACTTTATCAGAGCTGATAAAAGGCTGTATCCCACAGACACAATATAAAATGTAAATACAAAGCCTTCTGATGTTTTGACAGATGATGAGTTTGAGAACTCACGAAACTTAAGAGAAAAATGTTTCATAGGGCCTAAATTCCGGACACCCTGTGTCCCACTAGCTTTCCTTGAGGCTTGAGATATCGAGCTTCAAAAGCCCATTAGCAACTTGGCTAAAATGTTCATGTTCAGGTTCACATTACCTGTATAACCAAACCTTTGCAACACAGAGACAGGTATCAGTCCTGTGCTGCTGCTTTGCCAGGTGTGGAACATTAGCCTAGCTCACATGCCCAATCAGTTGGTTCAGTGACAGTGATATCTGAGGCTGATTAAAATAGAAACTGGTTCATTCACAGATCAGCTAATAAACAAACAAGTGTTGTGGGGTGGGGCTTCTTTTCTAAATAAAAAACATAATAATGCTATTTATGTCCTTATACAAATACTGTTCTTCTAAGACAGTAAAAAAAATCAGGAGGCTGTCACCTTGAGATCAGAGTGGGGGAAAAAAATCTTAAATTAATAATTTTTACAACTTCTGCTACAGTCTACAGTAATCTGTTTTTCTGGGGAGAGCCTGTGGCTAGGACTTGCTCTAGGGTAAAAAAATTCTGTTACAATATCATTTTAGCAGTTAGGCAGAGGAAGATGGTATTACTGAATAAGAGACAGTAGAAGAAAAAAGCCTGAAAACACTCCACACAGATTTGTAAACTACAGGATGCAATTTCATGTTGTTCAGGACAAGTATGGCTGCTGAGAGAGCTCAATGCTTGATGGGATTTAGCAGATATTTTGGAGAAGTAACAGGGCTGGAATAAACCTGTCTATGTATTTTCCTACATAGAAAACACCTGTCCCATGTATGCAGAGGAAAACTTTTAATTTTAATTCTTTAATAATTTTTTTTAAATCAATGTACTTAAAATTAGTAAGAAACCCACATGGTGGCAGCAAAAGTTCTATTTTTACTGAACAAAGGAATATATATCTATTTTTTCCTAGAAAGTGTTAATCAGAAAGAATATTACGTATGTATCTGATAAGTCTGTTTTTGAGTCAAGAAAATATACTACAGCATTCCAAAGAGAAAAATGTTTCTGAAAGATCTCTAAGAGCAGCTATGTTTGGTAGTGGAATAGAATAATGATTCAAGGGAGATTTTTCCAAGGCACAAACCAGGTCTGATATTAAACACTTGTGAATCTAGATGCTGCTTGGACTACGTCCCTGCTCAACAACACTGATTTGTAGGTTTGTTTTAGAGAACGTGAATTTTTCTACTACTTATTTTTACAATAAATTCAACCATTGTACAGATCAAGATGGTTTTGTTTTACAAAACATCTGGGATCAATTCCTGGCTGAGCTATCTACTTTCTTGTCAAGGTCATGCAATTTTAGTTCTACAAATTAGGATAATGCTTTCTTCCCCCACAGTTTTGTCTGTTTTCTCTATCTGGAGTGTAGGAAAACAGTGTGCCTCTGCCACATGGGGCAGAAACAGAGTGAACAAGAGAGTTTTCTGAGGTATAGCAGCAGGATGTTATCAGCTGTGGACAATAAATCAGTTGAGGCAATTTACAGAGTACGTAACAAAAATCTTGGATTCCAAAAGGGAGATGTGAGCACAAGGTGAGCCCATAAAGAAACACTCTGAATCTCCCAAAAGGCTGCAGTTGTGAGCAGCATGTGCAGTAAATCTTTTGAAGCTGAGTGTCTTCCCTAGACACCTGATGAAGGATGGTTGTTATGCTACACATCCAGTGCAGGGCAGTGGCTAAAATCATGAGAGAGCCTTCAGGAAGAGAAATTTTGGCAACATTTTGGCAGCTGGATGCTACTCCTGAAGTGAACAATAATAGTGTGTTTTAATAGTTCTATTGTCCCCAAGAGCTACAAAACAATAAAATGCTGTTAAGCATCCAGGAGCTCTGTTGAAGGCTAGCAAGCGGGGTTTTTTTAAAATCAGATTGTTTGGCAATAAAAAAGATCTACCTCATAACAGTGAGAAGTCTCACTGGTTTTGTTTTATAAAAGTGAGTTATGTGCACAGCCCTTTTCAAAGCTACACAGTGCAAATTCTGCACCCATTTATTACTTATTAATATTGCAAGAAGGCAGATAAATTATATAGTAATATGATGTATAGGATACAACTTTTAAAATTTATTTTGGTCATTTACTGATTTAATTTAGTTCAAATATGACAGGGCATTTTATTAAACCAATAGAGACCTGTTAATTTGAGAACTCATTATTATGAAATCCCCTTGGAGCAAACACACTGACAATTTTTTTCATGACTGCAAAGGTCAAGAAAGAATGACTTTAAAATTATGGTTATTAAGGTTGTTAAGCTTCTTCCACGGGTTACTATAGTATTGTACAAATCTTTGAACTAAACAACATTTTTTTTTTTTAATTAGGGTAGATCAGTATATTATATATATTGTTTGATTGTTCTTTCAAACATTTCCTTTTCTATGGTGGTGGCCAGTCCAATTTGCATCCAATTTTCACCGTGCCTTTGTAACTGCCATTCATAATAACTCAGCAGCACTTTAACTATCTGCTAGGTATTTCCCACAGATGGTTGCAACAAGTACAACAAACTTTCTGTGCTTCTTGAAGCTCCTTATTAATTTGTAGAGCTAACATTAAAATCAAGTGACTGCACCATTCATACATAGGATGTCTTTCCAGACTCTGCCTAATCACTTCAAACGACTGAATTCTTATATGGACTAATTTTTCTATCTTGCATATAATGAAAAAAATATCAGTAGTTTGGCTGGCATGTTGTCTTCCTAAACACTAGATTTGTTTTTTTAGTTTTGGCCCAAAGTCAAGCTCAATTAAAAGTTTGCTTTTCCATTCATATTTTCCTTTCCCACAATCAGACATTCAGTTTTCTGAATGCTTAAGGAGGTGTTACGGCCTGGTGACATTCTGACATTCACCTCCTTAACCATGTCACTAAGGCACAAAACTTGTTTCCTGTCTTCTTCTTTGCAAGCATCTGGCATGGCATATGTTGACATTCCTTTAGGAATCATGGAAAAAGACTGCTTATACTTTCACTTTCAATATCTTAATAGCATATATCCTACCTTCCCTGGAGGCTACTTCTTACATTGCAACTTAGTGGTGCCAACAGTGTCTTGTATAACTTCATTTGAAATTTCCATTTCCAGCTAGTGTATGCTCCTTAACAGACATTGTTATGAATAATACCTAAAGTGTATTTATTCTTAGGCTCTAGAAATACAGTCTGCCAAAAAGATGCAGATAGGAAGTTCTATAAGCAAGAGAATTAATGAGGCAGGAATTTGGGTTCTATAACCTATCACTCACACTCCCCACAGCAATAACACCCATTTTTCAACTCCTTTCACCTCTGTGATAATCTCACTGTACTCCTGTATTCCATTACAAAGAGGCAGCTGTAAACTGCTTAGACACCCTCCAAGCTACTCATCCAAGATACTGGCTAGCCAGCAGCCAAAAAGTTCACTTCTGAACTCACTTAGCAGTTTTTCCTCAGTTGAGGTACTCTTTGTGGAATTTTCATGTCTTAGACATCTCTTTATTCTGTCAAATTTGGTTTAAATTGATAATTAGCCTCAAAAGCTATTAGCAAATGAGCGGAAACAGACAAGAAATATCCTGATAAGAAACTAGAAAGCTACTACTTGCTGTTCTGCAAAATAAAAGGAAGATATTACTTAGAGTCTGCAAGCTTATCATTCCTTTCAATTCCTTCACTGTTTTGCCAAGTTTTTTTAACTCGTTGTTGTGAAGAAACAGAATCTGCAATGAACGTGTTTCAGAGCACCTGAAATAAAATGAAAAATAATTAATGATTCTCACCACCTCTGCCTTTACTAGAACATTATTTTGCTATGCTGTACACCAAATTTGATATTTTAGTTATCTATCTATGCCTGTCTTTTGGTAACACATTGCATGAGATATTAATTAAAACAATAAATTAGAGATTTCAATGTCCTTTTCACCTTTCTAGTCACATCCTTTAAACACATGCCTAACTTTTTTTCATTTCAATTCTTTCCATTTGTCCACATCACCCTTGCATCAACAAATCAGCCGCAACTGCAACCTCTCTTCTGCCTCCCTTCCTTCCTCCTATATCCCTATAATATTTGATTAATTCACTTCCTTTTACCTTTGACCTAATATTACCTCTGCCTCACAAACAATAGTATATCCCTAATACCGCCTTTGCCTCACAAATAATAAATAGTGAATTCCTTAGAAAATAGTTCAGTTCCAAGTAATTACTGATGTATTAAAAAGCCATTACAAAATATTGTTGCGACCCAGACTATATGTTCACATCATCACACATCAGGATTAGACATCTCATTTTCCAAATTATATACAGTATTTTATCCACATTTCTCTACTAATGATACCCTTCTCTTTACCCATATTTTATCATCTGTATTGTCTCTTGTATCCATGCTTATGTCTTTCAAAGATAAAGTTAGCTCAAAATTTCACAGAAACTAATCAAGATCATTTCTCATCCCAGCATTTTACAGAGACAGAGAAAAATAAAATGTTAACATTTAAAATGTCTAAAATATTTAGAAATCTATTATGCTTTGGTCTGTTCATTCACAAATTCACAAGTCTGGTAAAGCCATTTCAATCTACAAGGGTAAGCAAAACTGAAACAGAAGTATAAGACAGATGCATTTTTACAATGAACCAAGTTTGGCGGTAACTTTGCAAAATACTTCTGGTTATGAATTCTCAATATTAAACATGGTCATGTAAGATCAAAAATTTTTTCACAATTGCCTGACATAAAGTAAATGACATTTCATCCCTTATACCAGAATAAACATATCACCTTATTGCCACTCAAGTATGCTGGAAAAATTAAATATCTAATAATTAACACACTCTAATTATGCATACATAGGAGCTTTCAACCAATAAGTTACTTGCCTGTCATCCAGTTTTATGAATTTGAATGCCAATACAGAGAAAAGAAAGTATAGGCCTCTGCTCAACAATCTAAAAATGGAAGATTGGTACCTGCTATATCTGTCAGCTCATTATTGTTGAGATAGAGTTCAGTCAAGCAATAGTTTTTGACCAAGAAGGTTAAATCTTGGATCTGAAATCAGAGTTAGGCAAAGTGTTATATGTCAGTCTAAATACAGTGTCAGAGAATTATAAATGTGGCCTCTTGAAAACTGTTTAACCGCAAGTAGTTTCTTATATTTCTGTTTAAGACTCTTGGTTTAAGGATTCTCTTGACAGTTCAACCTTCATTAGAAATACTAATTACACATCAAATGCAAGCAGTACAGCCTTATCTAATTTTTTGAAATACAGATTTAACATTTGTATTTGGAAGGACATTTCTCTGAAATTCCCTGGTCTCCACATTCTCTTTTCCTTCTATCCACATTTGAAATAATTTTTATTGTGAGAAGACCCTTGTAGAGCACAATAATTCTATGTTGGTTTAAAAATATTCCTAAAATATATAATTGGAATAAACCAGGCCTCTTGCTTTTGAATTATTTTTTCACTAGCAGGCTTAAAGAGCACAAATTTGTCCTAATTTTTCAGAAATGTCATCTAATCATATTTAGAGAATCAATTAGAGTTACAGAAAAAAAAGTAAGTATGTGTAGAGGTGTATTCCCAATAAAGAGCTATCTTCAGTCCCTATGGAATCACACCTTCTTGCTTGGAGAAGCTCAATTCCAGTACTGCTTGACTCTAGTGCAAGGTAAAGTGTCTGCAGTGGGATAACAAGCTGACCTTTATAATCGCGGAGAACTGGGACCACTAATGGTGCGGAAGTTTTTATCCCACGGTTTAAATGCAAGAGCAACAAACAGAATGATATTCCTGACTCTTTGAATTCTGTCATGGGAAGTAATTTGTTAGGGAAGGAATTATTTCAGTCCTTGAATTTTGCCACTGACTCCAAAATAAATGTGCTTTGCTCTATGCATTAACAGTATCTGAAAGCTGGAAGGAAGAGCATTAAGACAGAAATTTTCCCACTCCCTGGTACAGTGGTTTTCCCTATCTTTGGCAAGTTTTGTTTTCAGGATCATCTGAAGTTTGCTCTTTTTTTTTTTTTTTTGATAAAATTACTGAGTACAGAAAAATATGCTCCTCCTATTGAGGCATTTAAGTAAGGTTTTCCTATGAAAAGCCACTGAGTGACTTCTCCACACAAGTTACACAGAACAACAAAAGAATGTTCTTTGTTACTGCTTAGGTAGGAAAGTGATCAAAAATCCAATTTATTTAACCTTTTTGATCAGCAAGATCAGTTCTGCTTAGTCATCAGGCCATTTCTTCTTTTTCTTTAATGTCCTTTATCTATACAAGGAAAAGCCTTATTATACCTGTGATTTTAGTTCAATATTTTAATATATCTATACTTTTGCTTTTTTTGAAAATAGTTGGATAAATAGAGATCTTTTGATGAATTGGACATAAGATGCCATATAACTGATGCTAGCCTGGGGCAGCAGATATACATGTGCTCTGAAGTGACATGGAATGTAAATTTATTTTTTCTGCTGCTCACAGATCTACTTACTTACCTGAGCAAGCAATTCTGGTGATTTAAGAATTTGGGTTCACTGTGAAAGTCATGTAAACTACTGTACAGTAAAAAATATTTATGGGGTTTTATTAGTTTTCTTGCTTTTTTATTACCATTGACTAATGGTGAGGGTTTGGATTCAATTCAACCATTTAGTAATGGTTGGCTATGAATATGTAGATTTCTAAATCAGACAATTCTACTGTCTAGTACATGATTTTGTGTCAGACAAAATGTGCTTACAATTGACTGGAAACTGTATTGTCTGGACATTTTGACAGAGCACTGTCTTAAAACCCATAGAGGATATGAAAAACACTAGGATCCAGATTTGCACAGATGGAGAAAGTGAAGCACGTGGTTTGTGTAACTGATTTAGGACCTTACACTGCATGGGAAACAAGAGAAATTAATGTGGCCCAATGTCACACTCTACCCATTTGTCTGGAAATCTCTTAAATACACCGAGTTTAGGTGACACAATGTGTAAGGGCAGCAGATACCCCATCATCCCTAGAACTGCAGTGCTGCTTCCTGTGCACAGGGAGAAGCTCATTTCACAGAGTTTTATGTCACTCTTGTGTGCATGACATCAAAAAGCAACCTCACCTCGACCATCAGCCTGCCAGGAAATAAACTGTGCATGTCTGCAAGGGCAAAGAAGAGCCATGCATTTCCTGCAATCCACTCCTGTCCTACAGTCACATCACCCCTCGGTCTGTTCCAAGAACTGCCCACTCTAGCTACACTGGGAACTGAGGAATTAGCACAGAACCTCTGCTTCTTAAATACACAGAACTGATAAATCTGATGTGAATCTAAAGGAAAATACATTAGTTTATACTCTGTAATTTAAAAAAAACAAGGTTTCTTCAAATCTGTTATATTTGACAGTTAAATTATCCTGGAAATTAAAAGTAATTGATGAGTTTGACAATTACATAATACTGTGTTAGAAAAAAAAAAGTCAGAGAATATAGATGCATTGTTCTGCTCTTTAAAGAAATATTTTATTACCTTATTGTTGTTAATCCACAAATACCTTAATCTGGGAAACTGTGATAGACTTGGGATACTCCTTAGTCCTCTGGTGGAATAAAAAAAAAGAGTAACAAATTTAACATCAGTAGTGCTTAGTAATTTTATAAATATTTTAATTTTTCATAAATAATATTATACAAGAACTAGAAAGGCACACTTCCCTAGAATTTATAGCAGATAAAGACAAAAAGATCAAGATGGCAGAGACAGTGTAAGCACTCTGCACACCTGCAAGCATAACGAGGCAGCAGGTGGTAAAGAAACAGGAGCAAAATAAGTGATACATTAATTGCTTTTCCATAACAGCAGAAGTTATGAGTCTGAGTCACATGTACTTTGCAGTTTGTAGAAATCCTGCTCAGAACACAGGAGGAGAAGTTTGGCACCCTGGGGACATGAAGCTAAAAGGAAAACTGCTTTGAAGGTGCAGTGGGGATTGTCCAGCCAGAGTGCCAGAGAAGCCAACAGAAGACAGACATCAAACATGTCAATGTGCATTTTTTATTATTTTTTATATTAGTGCATATTGTGAAATATTTTGCCCTTTTTCCACTCCTGTCCTGTTCTCATAGAAACTTAGCACATCCACTGCATCCACTGAGGCTGAAATGATCTCCCATGTGCTAGTACGGTTTTATTTTTTTAATTGTGTATCTAGCACTTTGAGTTTGCTAGTGTACTATAAATAAAAAATTACCTACTGACCACAAAATATTAGTGAGGTGCCAAGGAATTTTAACTAATTGCTCTTCTTTATTTTTCATTGCTTTAAATAACTGTTCTTAATTTCCCCTAGAAAAATTATAGATTACCTTTACTTGACAATTTTTAATTGCCATAATAAAAATTTCCTTGTGGATTTTAATGTGTTGCAAGACTAAGGCCAGTGTTTCAGAAAGTAACAGGACTGAAAAAAACTAACCTCATATCATCAGGCTAAAGTCATGTTTGTTTTCCAACTTTGAAACCTGGTCTCTATCTTTCCATGTTGTCATTTTATTTGTTGGGGTTTTTTTTCCCAACACACCCTCCAGGTACAGACAAAGGGAGGGTGGGTGGATGCCTTTTCTCATCTTGCATTTGGAAATGAAAGTCAGTCAAGAGCAAACCCTACAAAGTTGAGGTGCTATACTTTTAGTCCCTTGTATTACTGAAAATCAGATTATCTCTCATGTTGTTACTTTGTTAAATTGTTTATGTGGCTTTCCCAGATAAGCCATAAAAACTAACTTAATGTGTCTATTATCACAACGAACAGAAAAAGACACCACTGCAAGTAGCAGGGACAAGCAGATGGCTGTTGACAGGACACACAGAGCTCCTATCTGATTCTCCTGTGCACCCCTGAGCTACATTTCAGGTAGCAAAGACAAAATTTCTGACATTCTTGGTCACTGCCACTCTACAACTAGTTTACAGATTTACATTTAATTGGCTTTACTCCCTGTCTAGTAACAGCCTCATCTTCACTATCTCCAAGCCTCAATCTGGTTTGTTGTTTGTGGCGCTTTTTTTATATTAAGGCATCTAATTTGCCCCAGGTAGAGCTTAATTTCTCCAACATTTTAAAAGAGCCTGTCCTTTTCTAGATGCCTTCCAGACTTTGTATGTCTTTTATAAACTGATCCTTTTTGGCCTGCAGCACTCTCTTTCTACCTACTGCTAAGTTAATCAGTTTCCCTGGGAGGACAGCTTTCAGTGTCCAAAATACATTGTTTCATGTCCCTTTAATAGTAACTCATTCTCTCTCATTTGATTGACTATAATTATTTGTTTCCATATTCTTATTTCAGCTAGCAGAAAAATATGTCAAACCAACAGTAAAGGAGGCATGATCTGATACTGAGCTTGGATGAGGTTCAAGTTTATATAAACTGATACAGAATAAAAGGAGTTCACTTCTATCCAATCATCAGAGAATCCATCTTGCATCATCTTTATCAAAATGGTTTCATGGGCAGACAGATCACTTCTGTATCTACCATGTGAACATTTCTTTTTATTCTATAGCAAAAAAAATATTTCAAAGCCAGTGAGGGCACACATTCAAGCATTTAAGAACAGAAAATATGCCAATTAAGACTGTATACACAGACTTAATTCTTTACATATGCAGTATAATAATTGTATTGTTTAGAAAGTATGTATATATGCACCTTTTAATTATCTCATTATTTCAACTTCTCCCTTAAATTTTACACATTTTCTTCTTTCTAAAATGCATATCTTAAAAAATTTGACAGTAACTATATGTTTTACGTCACAAATTATCAAATACTTTCTTGGTGTAAATCAGGAGATGGGATAAGAAATTCAAACATACTAGTGAGCACATTTAGATTTTCAAGACCATATGGTTTCCATCAAAAACAGACTAGACAACACTGAAATCCCTTAACACCTTTCTTTTTTTTCACTCATTTGGACCAAGAGACCTTGAAAACCTTGTCCCTGAATTATTAAACTACATTAGTTCTTTCTGTATGCTATCAACCATGTGAGCAGTGGATGCAGTTGTGAGGCTGCAGACAGGTATGCAACACTTGGAATTGTGCCCTGGCCAGAAATTCAAAGCACGCTTTCCCAAAACTTTGAAGTATGTCCTGTCATGTATCCATCCCTCTATGGCAGCCTCTCAGCATGTTCATACTACAGCATACACCTCTATCAACCTAGATCACCCACAGGTTCATGAAAGCTTTGCCTTCCTTCACTTAGCACATCTTCTTCTCCTCATCTGCCCCACATCTCAAGCTGTTTCATAAAACTCTCAGAGGAGATCAGCTCTCTCATCAGCCCAAAATAACCGTTCTTGTGCTTATATTCACTTCATGTTGCCCTGCCCTCCCTTCAGTTCTTAGCAGTAGAGATGCAGGTCATTTCAAAGGTGGTACCACTGAGTTTTGCCATTGCAGTAACAGATTTCTTCAGGGAGGTCAGAAATTTGGCAGTTCTTAGACTGGGCAGGTCCTGTGTTTTTTTGTTTGCCTTCTTGATACTCCTTCCACCCAGCCTTACAAGCCTGTTAGAACAGGCAGAGATCGGCCCATCAAGGCTCACTCCTCTGCTCCCCATGGCAGAAATTCATGTACAACTCTGTGAACTCACAGACCCTCAAGCAACTCTGGGTTGCTGGAGACAGACTGTGTATCTAAGGATGAGGCTGTTAGCTGTGAGCACAGTTCTGCTATGTGTCGGTGTATCCTCACCATTTCTTCATTCACGTGTATGGACTACGTAAGACTATGATTTACTAGCATTTCACATATACATAATGTTCAGAGAGGTCCTGATACATAAAGCACTATGAAAGGTTACTATTTACTGTGTGCTCAACTTTAGTAAAGGTCAAAACAAGAAACATTTTACTTACTGTCTAGCCAGATACAGTGCTACGACATCCATGTTGCTCTTATAGCCACAGATCTTCAGCTGGTTTTCTATTGCCTGACAGTATACAGGACGTTTGTCAGTATAATGTACTACACCACTATGGATTCATTACATTGTAACATAGGTGAACTTAGAGTTTAATGTGCACACCAAAATTAATATATGTATCACAGCACCTTGCAAACTGTTAGCATAGTCTAAGAGAGATAAAGAGGTAAAAAATGCCAGTCTCTATTTAATATTGACAAAAATACTCCAGTGATTAGGCTACACTTACACTATTTTTTTTTTCCTGTGGAGAATCATGGTTGGTAGACATGAAATGAGAAATTAATGTACATTAACTGGACAATGGGCTTCTCACTCAGGTCAGCTAACCCAGTACTCGTGATGAACAAGGCAACTGCTTACTTTGCATTACAGTTGCAACTTTATTTTATGCAGTTTTACTTTAAAACTGTGCACATGACATTTTAAAGCTACGCATCTAGAAAACTCTGCTTGTACATTTAACATTGAAAAATGCAGACAATTTTTATTTTCAGAGTATATTAGTGATGTGTCATAACTTGCAAGACCAACAAAATCCACCAACATAAGAATTATGGATCTCTCTTACTAGTGGCTGATAAAAACTAAAATGTGTGTCAGAAAAAATGGGTTTAACAGATGAGCTATCATTATGATCACTATTGTTTAAAACACAAAATTGATACAACTTTACACGTACAAAATGGCTTGGAAGCACGGACAGGCATGTCAAGAGTGGCCTGTATTGGCTGCACAACCACTCCAGCGTGTTCTGGGTGTACTAAACATACACAAAATAACTTGCAAATGTGTGGGACCTGTGTCACTCTGACCAGAGGCAGCCAGGCACTCACAGGGCTGCTTGTTCCACACAGCGGCTGTGGGACGCTGCCATTTGCCCAGAACTCGGTATGGCCAGCTGTCAAGTGCAGCTGTAGGGGAAAGATTTGGGACAAACGGCCATAGTTGTCTTTCTACGCGTGCAAAATCTGCCCATGGAACACCAAGTGGTCTCTGGAGAAAAGCAGCTGTGAGACACCCCAAGCGTGCCGCTGTAAGGCTCCGGCACTGCGGGACACATCAATGGGGAGTGCGGATGTGACAACGGGGAGCACACACCTACTGCAGAGAGCACCAATCCCGGGTGTCGCGTTCCACACTCAGGAAGGCTGTGCTCAAATACTTGTATTTCGCACCCTCCGTTATGCGGGATCTCATGCTCTCCCCACCCTGGAGCCCCCCTTCCCTGTCAGCCCCGGCTCTCCGCCGCCGCACCGCGCGGCCCCAGCGGGGCCCACGTGTGCTCAGCCGCTGCCTAGGAAAGGCTGCCCCGGCTCTCTCGGAGGATCCAAGCCGCTCGCTGCCGCCCCGGGGCCGTGTGGGGGAGCCGAGCGCCTTCCGCCGCCGCGGGAGGACGGAGCGCGCCGCGCCTCGGGGTGCGGTGGCGCTGCCGAGCCCTCCCTAGCACAGCACAGCACAGCGAGAGGGCGAGGCCGAGGGCGCTGGCGCCGTACGGGTACGAGGAGCCCCGGCGGGGGTGCCGCCGCTCCGAGCGGGGAGCGGCGCGGCCGGGCGGGCCGGGGGGCGAGGCCCGCCCGCTCACCTGCCCGCCGGCGGTGGCGGCCGCCGCCATCTTAGAGACCCGCTGTGGGCGGCCGCGGGGGACGGTAGCGAGGCGCGGGCCGAGCTGTTGGGCCAGGACCTCCAGCGTGCCTCTAGAATCAGGGAATCAGTTTGGGAAAATACCTCTGAGATCGTCAAGTCCAACCTATGACTGTTCACCACCACCTCAACTAGACCATGCCACTGAGTGCCACATCTAGTGTTTCCTTAAACATTTCCAGGGGCAGTGACTCCACCGCTTCCCCGGGCAGGCCATTCCAACGTCTAAACACCCTTTTTGTGAAGAAACTATTTCTTCCTGTGGCACAGCTTGACACTATGTCCTCTGGTGCTGTTGCTGGTTGCGTGGGAGAAGAGACTCACCTGGTACGCCCTCCTGTCAGGCAGTGTAGGGAGCAGTAAGGTCACCCCTGAGCCTCCTTTACTCCAGGCTAAACACCCGCCGCTCCCTCAGCCACTCATTACAGGACTTGGGCTCCAGACCCTTCGCCATCACACTTGCCCTTCTGCGGACATGCTCCAGCACCTCAATGTCCTTCCTGAACTGAGGGTCCCAGACCTGGGTGCAGTAGAAATGGAGTAACACTGAAATGGGAGCCCCAGCCTGGGCGTGAATCGAGACAGGGCTTCATGCTGGGGACGGAGTTTGATGGCGAGCGAGGGGTGCCCACACTGGGAGCCAGGACTCGGGGAGGGGTGCTGGGTGGGCCAGCAGGAGACCCCGGTGGGCAATGGCTAAGGGGAGCTGGGAGAGACCTCTGATGTCTCTGGGATGTCTCCTGGATCATATTCGTTCTCAACACAGAAGAAGTGTGCTTGCTTGCTTTTTTTAAAAAAACTATATTCCTATGGTTTCTTTATTTTTAAGCACAGATCCTATGTCCACATATGTGTATCACAGAATCACCGAATTAATTAGGTTGGAAGAGATTTCTGAGATCACTGAGTCCAATGTATGACCAAAACTCACCATGCCCACTAGACCACGGCACTAAGTGCCGCACCCTGTCTTTCCTTAAAAACCTTCAGAGACTGAGACTCCACCACTTCCCCTAGGCAGTCCATTCCAATGTCTAATCACCCTTTCTGAGAAGAAATTCCTCTGAAATATATGTCATTTATAAAGAAAACACTTGTGCGTTTAATTTACAGCTAATTCACACCGTATGTATTACTCCCTTGCAACTTGCAAATCACCTTGGTGCCTGAGAGCCCCTCTCCCGTGCCGGCTCCTGGAGTGGGCCCACTGCTGCGACAGTGCCTTGGATTGAGTTGGGCTGTAAAGGAACACAAAATGTTTATGACATCCACATGTGCAAGCAACTGTTGCCATGTTGCTATTTTTATAACCATTTTACTGCATAGCACAAGCTAAAGAATAGAAAAAGCCATTTCCAGTGTGTGTGTGTGCACGCACTCATGTGCAAGTAGAACAATAGAAAATGTTTGATCAAGCTACAACAAAAATATGTCTGAAAACTTGGAGCTTTATTTAGAATTTAATTTATGCAGAGTACTCAAGTTAGCAGAAATAGTCGTTGTAAATTATGTGTAACTGATATACAAAGAACAAGAGTTGTGTGTGCAAATATATGAATAAGCTGTCCCTCATGGAATTAATTATGTGCATGCCTTTGCTTGTTCAGACCACTGAAGCTAGATGTAGTGTGTATGATGGAGGAATGGAGCTACAGTACAAAGTATTATATTGCAAATATCTAATTTTCTTGGAAAAAATTATGTGGGTGGCTTCCATTTCAGCTAGGTAGCTTTTAAACAAATAGAAACCTCAAATAAGAAAACTAGACATCTTAAAGGTATGAAACTGACAAGAGACATTCCTTTAATCCCTTATTTAACTTCTAAAAATATCTCTAGGGTATTTAAAATCATGAAAAGATGAACTGTAAT
This sequence comes from Corvus cornix cornix, assembly GCF_000738735.6. NCBI lineage: Eukaryota > Metazoa > Chordata > Aves > Passeriformes > Corvidae > Corvus > Corvus cornix. The sequence continues at coordinate 50,070,356 of NC_046333.1, forward strand.
GGAGAAGAAACTGGTACAGAGATCTGTACATTTTTCATTCTATATTCAAGTTCAGTGTTTTCAATCAAGAAGATAGAGCTACCAGTTTAGAATTATGAAAGGCAAGGTGGTTATTAAAGTCACTTTTAATAATAAAAGTGACTTATCAACTAGTCTAATTAACATGATAGGATAGGAAAATCCAGTAACAAAGTATGGGAAAAGAGTGAGAGAGAGAGAGCGAGCCTCTGGAGGGTATTTTGTTGTATTTCCTCGCAGAGGTGTGATGTATGTGGGATGAGGGGTTTTTTTGATATGTTTTGGGGTTTTGAGGTGCTTGTATCTATCAACAACTGGTAGCTACAGACTTAATCCGGATGACTAAATAGAGACTGTCTAAAATTCAGCAAAGTTAATATCTATTTTTTTATGCATTTGCAAGTTGACTCTTAACATCCCACTAAGTTTAAAGAAACTTGGGCAGAAAATGAGTACTTTTTTATTCAGACTGAACTGTCACCAAATTTTACACTGGGTTCATATTGGGTTTTTTCCAAAATACATAGCCTATCACCTATTTGTTACTATTCCTGGATTGCTGTCCATAAGTGAATGAATGATCATTTGTCTTTGGTTTACTCAGAATAATGACTGACTTGCTACACATATTTTTTCAAAAACTTCTCATATTTATGTAGTAAAAATGCTTAATGTGGTTATGCATGGATAAGCAGTTGCAACAAGACATGACCTTATAGTATGTGATAACAGAACATAGAAATAGGGGAAAGCACAGACAGACCTGCTTTTACTGACAAAGGTGATAGGGCAGAACAGGAGGTTACTAATTTTGTAGATCATCAGGCTACAGATGCCTTGGGAAGTGACAGCTTTTCTTCCCTACTTCAGAGGCCTCCTGGTATGTCCATGCTTCAGCCACATACCAAGGGTATAGGAGATTATCATTGTATTACTTTAGAGACCACATATAGAAACATGGATTTGCTAGGGACAATAAAATTCAGATTAAACCTGATTTAAAATGTAATCTGTCTCTGTTGGATGCTCTCTTGTTCAGTTGCCCACATTCTTCACCCTCTCTGAGAAAAACTCTTCTGTGGAAAAGTTTTATCACAGTCTAGCAACTGACACTTGGACTTGATGTGCTAAATCATTCTGCTACTTTTTACTTCCCAGTGATTTTGACAGGGCTTTATTGAAAAACCAATAGAACAATAGCTCTTTGTAACTTAACCTGTTGTTCAATGGCTGAATGGAAAGCCATTGGAAAGATGAAATATACTAAAACCAATGCCTAGTATGTGATATTTTTAATCACCAAAGTTTATATAATCTTCAGAATTCAGTTATTCTTTGCCTATGATAGTAGAACTGTTCTTTATTTTTCAGGGGTTTTAGTCAATTTCTGGTTTTCAAGTCCCCTATAATTTCTAAAATTATCATTTTGAAGGTCTGCATTTTCTAATATATTATATAAGTAATCTTTTTTTAATGCAATGTCCCAAATATTTTAAGTATGATCTATTTTCATACTGACAGCTTAAACTTACCTGCATATTATTCTCACCTTTGTAGTCTTATTGACCTCAATTTAATGTTGAGTGTTTCAATGCCTCTCCCTAAGAAGACCTGCATTTTTAGAGCACATTTATTCAGTGTAAAAAGAAAAAATATGTAACAGTGAAAAACAAAGCAGTAAGATGGCACTCATCCCCCTTTTTTTTGAGAAATTGATATTATATACACCATATCAGTATGGTGACCGCACAGTTCTTTACTATCTTCTATGATTAAATACTTCTCATCAAAGGCTTTTCCACAAGGGTATTTTTAAAAACATGTTATAGACTCAACTAATTTATGTTGGAAGGGATTTCTGGAGGTCATCTAGTCCAACCCCCCAAGAAAGTAGATCTAACTGCAGAATTATTTTCCATCTCACATCTTTGTGCAGTTCTGCTGCTTACAGAACATCCATCAAAGAACAAAAGTATTATCTGGGACAAATTTTAAATTGCCTGTTTTATACTAATGATACATAAAAATTAGTACAATTAACTTGTTTTCGAGGTTATTAAGTACATTTCACCTGGAAAGTGAAATGCAAAATATTGTAGATAAATGCATATTTCCTTTTTTTCTTCTTGCAACCGGAAATATGTTATCAGTGTTTATCTGGTGAAAGCCAGAAGCCTGAGGAAAGATCAGTGGGATATCCCACCTGCATTCCAGCTATTGCTCCAGAGAAGTACAGTTCTCTCGTAGGTCCAGTAGCTGCAAGCCCTGTGCAGATGTTTCAAATACTCAGCACTGTCTAAAGCATTCAGGAATTTGAATCACTTCTCTCACTCATGCTATTAATCTTGCTGATGGCACCAATGACATCCCAGTGACCCTTTAGCAGGTTCAGGAGCAGAATTTTGGGAGGGTTTTTTTTTTCCAATAAATAATAAAAACTTGAGCCTATATCTAAACAGTTCAGACTGTTTTCAGTTTGAAGGTAGTGATTAACTGGAATGGTTAGGCTGCTGCCTGAAAAACATTATTTAATTTTTCTAGTATTATGTGTAATATAAATTAATATATTATACACAATAAGGAAAGAAGATAAAACAGTCCAGATGCAACCTGTGGCGAAATTCTCCCAGCAGACTGCATCATGTGGATGAACCACCTCGTTTGAATCCAGCTTCACTCTGACTTGATAACTGAATACTACCCTGGAGAATAAAGACCACCACCACTAATGTGACAGGTCTGCTGGCGAGGAGGTCCAACATATTTATTAATACTCTGTCTTATTTTTCTATCAGCACAATTTGGATGTATCTTTCATTTCAACATACCCTCTTAACTTTGTTCCCTGGCCATTTTGCATGCTGGAATGTTCCTGCAGTTTGGCTTCCAAGTCTGATCAACAGCCAGAAAAGAAATTATTGTCTGTTGCAGCTCTTTTATGGGTATGTAAACAACATTCTGTAAACAACATCCTTATGGCAAATGATCCTGTTACTCTAGTCTCAGAAATTTCATCCTAATCTTTCAAAATGTTGTATGTGCACTTCCAAAATGGTTTATAGCTATTCTAAAATATATATATATATACTAACATTGGTGTTTTTCATAAGAACATATTATGCACATTTAAAACTTTAAATATTGCTTCCTAACAAAGTTGACTACCTTCACCTTTAAGAAATAACTGTTTTCTAGAAGAATCTCTGCAAAGCTCTCTACAAGGAGAAGTCAATACTCTTCTTACTGATGACTGATAGCAGTGCCCCTGTTAGTTCAGAGAATTCTTTGTCAGTGAGCTGTTTTGTAACCTGCAGGTATGGAAAAAAAGCCCTTAACTTTTAATTTTCAAATAATATTTAATAGTGACCTCTGCCAATGTAATTTTCAATGTAAACTTCCAGTATTCTGTCTTCTTAAAATGTTGGCAATGAGACCGTGTTTATATGGTGCAAGACTGTGCCACACAGAGATGCACAAAAGCAGTTCTAAACGAATTTCCTTGGGTATTGAAGGGTCTGTGTCCATTGCTGACCCCTAAGCACTCTCTGTGGAGCCAGGAGGGTTCAGAGAATGTGTTCAGAGAGCATAGGCATTCCCAATAACAAGAAGTGTAATAACTTAATTGGTCAGTTAATGCCCTGAAGATTTAACATGGAAAATACATGCCCTGTGCTGAATTCATACTGTAATATTAAATAGATGGAAATGATTATATGCAATACAAAATAAAACTAAAGTCTGAAGAAGAGTTTGAATTTGTCCATGTAAGAACTTGCATGTACATTCATTCAGGGGAAAAGGAGTGCAATCTTAATACCAGAACTCCTGTAATTATTATCCGAATTATTAAAAAAGTCTTTATTTATATAATACTGATCATGCATCTTAATCTAAATATGAGTTACATTATGTCTCTTGGCTACCTGGCACTGAAATTGTTTCTTCACGCCTTCTGCCTTGGGAAAAACTCTGACTCATCTGTCTCACTGATTTGATATTTTGAGATCCTGTAACTGTTGTTTAGTCTCTCAAAGCTCTACTGACCTAAACTGTGTGAATGAATTACTTACACACTATGTTACTACTACTGTTCTCATTCTACAATTCTTGCATATACTCAGTACTGTACCTAGGCTAAAGGTACTAAAAATTAGCTAAACCTAGTAAAAGAGTTAGGGTCAAATGACATCTGGAAACCATAGCACTGCATCAAAGGCAATTAATGGATTAATTCTCAGTTGTCTCTTAAATTTTTGTACATGGCAAAAGTCACCATTGCAGTACTGTCCTGCACAGAAAATAGGATCTAGACTTGGAACAGATCTTCTAGATCAAGTCCACTGTTTTCCTCTTACGTTCATGTAATCACATTCATAAATTTGTTATATTTTTGTCAATTAGCAGCAGAATGAAAATACCATAATTATGTTTCACAACTGTTTCTGATTTTGTTTCTTCTTTCTTGACTTCATGTTGGAGAAGAAGGGAGCAGGTAACATTGAATGGTGAAACACTGGAGGAGATGCTTGAAGAGCAGCTTCATGAACTTCAAGATTTTCACAAACTACATAATTGTTACTCATTCAGAGGTTTTTCTACAGCTAGTAGGCGTGATAATTTCCCTGTCACAGAGGAACAGTTTAATTAATTTAGATTAAAATTTTCTTTTGCCCATATTCTCATTTTTCACAGTGATTTTGTTCAATGATATGTAGGGGTATGGTATGTATACTGATATGTATTGGCATTATTTAGGCCCATGACTAACAAAGATACATGTTCAAGTTCACAAAACTGTACTGGGGAGAAAAATACTTGAGAGTATTTCTGTAAAAGTGGTAAGGAACTTGAGCAAGTAACAGTCTTTGTAGCAGAACACAATTTGAATCCAATATACACTCTTTAGAAATTTGTTAAACATAGAGGAATTGCTGAAAAAACATGAATTATAAAGAACATTTAGACAATTGGAATTCTAAGTACACTGGTACTTTTGAGAATTTTACTTTTTGTCTGTCAGCATGAATGTGATTTCTTTTTAAAAAGACCAGCACAAGTTATAAAATCACATATGGCTAGAGCCCATTTCCACTTCTACAGAAAGATCTACGTTTTTTTAAAAAATGTGCGAGATGTGTTCTGTAAAGTATGCCAGCAGACCTTAAAAGGAATTGTCATCTTAGACAACTGTTCTACTTTCAAATATTTTGGTGTATGAACATGGCTTTAATCCATACTATACCTCCTCTTCTAAGTGTATCTGGTAATTGCTCCAACCCCACGGCAGGCTAACTTTTAGTGAGTTCTAGTGGTTTGTTTTATTAGAAAATGTAGTAGTTCATGATTATGCAATCTCTAAGCACCAGCTGAAGTATTTTTAATCCATTTACTGTATTTATATTTCCACAGGCTCCCTCTAGTTTGATTTCTTCTTAGGTGGCTGTTTACACTAGCTGCAAGTGTCAGAGCTACCTGATTGCCTTGAGGGAACAGAAGATTTGCTGTTAGTTAAAGGTTATTGATACAAGGGAGCTCCTTGTTTTGTGTGGATTGAGGATTAGGAATAATTTTCCATGAAAAAGTATATGTCTCATGCAATAAAAAAAAAATTCTAGTCACACACACACACACAAAGACACAGACACAGCACTGGCTTTTGTTACTTTAGCTCATTCAAGGTGATAAGATTTTTACCTTAAAAAAGCTAACCAAATATACTGTTTTGTTAAAACTGAACATTTTTAGAAAGCCCTAGAGATCCAGGAAACATGTAACTTCAGAATGGAAAGGAGAATTGTAATAGAAGAACTTCCAGATTTCAAAAATGCTCCTTTGAAAAAAAAGCATTTCACATTTTTAAAATACTTTCTTTAACAAGGGCAGGAATAAAATATTGCGAAGTCTGCACTGTGACAGTTTTCTACAAGATTACCTGTGTCTGTCAGTGCATTGTTGGGAATTTGAGTTGGATATATATCTGCAAGCTTTCTATACAGTATCATCTTAACTCTCAGAACAGACTAAACCATATACTATTAGAACATTAATAACTGCCAGTAACACTTAGGCTTTTTAGTGCTAATGTTAGGTCACTAGTAAGCAGTGCTGAGTATTTAACTCCAGACTACTTGGGATTATAGTTAAAGACTGGGTTTTTTCCAAAATAATTACCAGCAAAAAATTCCACCACAAATAAGAACAAGCTGAACTGCCATTCATTGCAACTGACTTTCTGGTTTGGGGTTTTTTGTTGGTTTGGGTTTTTTTCCCCCCTTCTCTATTGCTGTGCTAACCTAACCACATACATAAACAACTCTAGCATACAATGTGCGTGCTAAAATTAGACAGTACATCCTGAACAATTTTCTCTGATCTTCTCCCATACTGCCTAAAAGAACCAAAGGAGTCCCAATTAATGTTTTGGAAACAGTGTCAACAAAGGTAGAAAGCAGTTCTGCAGAATTCTCACAGAACTTCAAAAGTGATATAAATTAATATTTGGAACTGGAACCTGAGAATTTCCACAGTAAAATTCCAAAATGGTGTTCCATAACCTCAAAGCATCCTTGTCCACCTCATCGAGGCAGTCAGACCTCACGGCCCTCGCAGAACAGCCAGCGTGGACAAGTGCTTTTGCAGCCTTCCTGACAGCACCATGGTGTGACACCTCTATCTTCAGTGCTCTGGTGGCCTTCAGAACTTCACTGTTGGGCTTTAAAGTTCCTAATTGTGCAGCTTCTCATTATACCCTGACTCTCAGCAATGCATTTTCATCAGCAATCTATTATCACTTATGTTGTATAGCCCATGCCGTTTTGTATCACAAGGGTATTGGAGAAATGGTAGACAAGAAGAAAGAAAAAAATTAAGTAATAGAGATAAAAGATAAGATCAAACATACCAGAAATAAGTGTCCCTGTCTTAATAATCCCATTATGAAATGTAATCTTTTGAAAATTTTACGCAATACTCACAAGCAGAAGACTTATATAGAAGGGAAACATATGAGTTATAAAACTTAGTATTGCTGTGCCTGACTCCTGAAAACCCTCTAACTTACAGAAATTCATAATTTTGAGTGAACTTGCCATGCTGGAAAAATTAGCTGTCTAGAAGGGAATTAATTGAAATCAGTTTGCTGTGCAGATTGTATGCTAAGCTAGCCAACAGAAAATGCAACTTGCAGCTCTGACATCTGCTAGGTGCCCAAAGCACCCCAGTTCCCTCTTCCTCTGCCTGTAAAGAATGAGGAGAACATTCAGAGGTAAGTTTTGGGCAGAGGCATCAGTATCCAAAGGGACTCCCCTTGTCCCAGAGGCTCTCCAGCATCAGCACAACATGCCAGGTCCATCAGTCCTTCTGTTCTTCCAAGAAGGTCATTTATGCCCCAAGTCCAATGTGTATAGAGCACCTCAGATTGCTCCTCTGTCAGACTTGTGGCAGGAATTTCAGTTCAAGACTTCCATGAGCAAAATGTAGCTGCTTGTTCACTGGATATACTGCAATGGTGAACTTATTCCAAACCTACTCCACTTAGGGTTTTGGTGTGGTTTTAGGTCTCAAGTTTCTTCCAGGCTATCTAGATAACTTAGAGCTTTTTTTGGGAGCCAGCAACCAAAATTAATCTCATTGGTTTCTGTGAATCAATATTTTCATCAATAAATCCCAAAGCTTTATAATAAAGAATTTATTTTTATCAGTGCAAAATTCAAAGCACAAAATAGTAGTGATGAAAACAAAATTAAGATCTACTGACTCTCAACTTGATGCCCAAATAGCAGAGCTCTCTGCAATTAGAAGGGGGGAGGGGGGGAAGAGGGGGAAGGAAGTGGATTGAAGGATATTTTAATAAAATTATTTTAAAAACTTTAGAAATACTTGAATGCATGCAGTGAAGTTTGAACCTGAGAATAATTATTTGAAGTGCCTGAAAGTTGGTATGTTAAAAGCAATTCAGCATTCTTGCTTGACTGGGACACTCACAGGTTATAGTGATTGTTCCCATGTTCCCTCAGAAATGTTTAAATACCTGGAATAAAATAGCTTTGTATTCCAAATTTTGACTGAGAAGCAGGATGTTTTTCAGAGAGAGAACATACCCTTTCCCCAGCTTGTGCTATGGCAAAGTGAATGTGGTCACTCTTCTTGAAATATGTCTCCACACTTGACACTAACTTTTGAGACAGAATTTTAAAATGGGAACATTGTTTTGTTCTCTCAGTCTCGCAAACTGAGAACTCCCTTTATACCTCATTTTGAGAGGGCAGACAGCTTACTATAAGAACATTTAAGAAAAACTGAAAGTTGAATAGTATCCAAGTTCATACTGTGAGAATGTATATTTATATGACAAAGGCACAACTTATACAAATAAGCAATTTTAATTGAAAAATGCTGTCAAAATCCTAACTATTTGGACTGGTTTTGATTTCAGACATAAAAGAATCTTAATTTTATAGAAAAGACGTGATGGGACCATGTATTATTCAAAGTTCTCAATTGTCAAATATTGTGATCTTGTCCAACAGTGAGGGGATTGTATTCATTTTGGCAATATTCAAAATGCAATCAACCATAGATTATGAATGCCTTTAGACACTGTGCAATGGTGCATAAAACCAATCAATTATCTTTTTTGACTATGCTTATCTGGCACTGAGACTGGAAACCTGTCTTATTGTGAATTGTATGCACCTCAAAAATACATAGAAACTATTTTCTTGTTTCTGTTTGCTTAATTAGTATACATGACATTCCTAGTTGATCTGGGCATGGGAATCTTTACCATCCAATTTTCACATGTGTCCTACTTCTATGAAACTTATCCAGGAATTAAATAAACCCAGTTTATCACTCCTTAGAACCTTGTTGTGTGTCTCTTCTTGTCTCAGTCTCATGAAATACCTCACCACATTATTAATCTACATGTGCAGCATGGAACTCACGATTGTGTAGCATACCATGAGATTTTTGCAGCATTTTGAACCCCACAGGAAAGTAAAGAACTAAATGTGTTTGCACTACAGTTTCCTGAATAATTACTTGAATTATTCCACCAGTATAGGTCAGTTTGGATCTTTGCCACCACTGCTATTTGTAATTCAGATCAGAAATAGGCAATTGTGCCAAACTGTGCATCCTGTCAATGTGCTCATATGAAGCTCAGCAGCACCATCAGGGCATTTCCTTGAATGCTATAAAGTGGCCTCCCAACAGAGGAACAAAGGAGCCAGAGAAAGATACTCTTTTCTCCAAGCTTCCTGCACATCCCTCTGCTTTATCCAAAATGCAACCCCCCTCTCTTCTTGGCTAATAACCCATTTGTTTAAGACTTGATTACAATCAGTATTCCAGTTCACCATTATATTAAAAATGGGACTTGCCATTTTATCACAACTGTAAGGCATGGAAGTTTTCTCCACATTCCTTACTATATGTTGCATTTAGAGGATGCTCTCTTCAATCACACTATTACTGCCTTGACAGTTTAGTCATTGTTATTCATGAGGACTTCTTGATGCTTATCTGCAAGTTGTTCAAAGAAGATCACACAGCGATGACCTTGAAATGAGAATGAATGAGGCCTTTGTGTTCTATAAATCACTAACAGCAAGCACAATGCTTGTATTTTACTCCTGGGAGGGAAAAAAGATAACTACCTGTGGCCATAAGCTTCTGTGCTTGTACATAATACCTGTTACTAATGCAAAATTAAATTTCTAGCAGATGAGGTGGAAAAAACACCCCTCAAATGAAAGTGAAAAGTATTCAGTTGAAGTTACTAGAGCAGAAGAAATACTGAGTGTCAGAGAAGGCAACGAATATACATGATTCAGTCTTTGAGCAACACTTTAAAGACATTCCAGGAGAGCCTAACATAATTAAAAGAGCAGTAGATATAGATAAATGCACTAAAGGACTAAGCAAATAGCACACTGGAGGAAAGTGTAAGTATTTAGCTGAAGCACAGCTAAATAGCCTGCAATAGCAAAAATTAGGTACTGTTTAAATATTAGCTTTTAAGTTAATGAAAAGCATTACATACAAAATAGTTGTTGGAAATTAATAAGGAGGAAAGTCAAAGTGTATTCTCCAGAAGTAATTTTTGGGCCTCTCTTCATAAACAATAGGAAAAAGTTACCTGTCTTACTAGAAAAGTGACTATCAGATTGATAATATGAAAAGCTTCAGTTTTCTTTTAACCAGTATAGCAGTTGAATCTCAAAGTTGATGAGAAGCTCTAAAAAAATTAAAAAATGTCTTGGCATTCTGTATCAAACATGTGTTCTAACGGGAACTTAAATGAATATGGAATTCAGCAGCTACCTTATGTGGAGAGACTAAAAAGATTGGGAGTCTTCAGCAGTGAAAGGAAAAGGCGGGGAAGAGAAGTGATGACATAATGAGAATTCTGGATAAGGTAGAAGTAAAATTTCTGTTCATTCTATCCTATAATTTGACAACTTGAAAATTGTAGAATATCAGCCTGAACCAAATTTAAAAAATGCATTTATTTAGATACAAAGTAGTGTACTTCTGGCACTTGCCATCACGGGGGATTTCAGGGCATCGAGAGGTTCCAAAAGGAATTAGACAAATGGATGGAAAATACCACAATAGGGTGAGGATGTAGCGCTGGCTACCCTGACGCAACAGTGGTGTATCATGGCAAAAGAAAGAGGAATGGGCCTCTGAGAAGAGCTGGGTTTGTTAATCACTGAATAGCTTTTCCTATTGCTACTTCTGAAGACAGAAAAGTTGGCTGGATAGACCATTGGTCTGAACCAATAAAACCTTTCTTACATTCTTAAAATTAAATTGAGAGCTTTAGGTAAATGCAAGGAACAATCTGATAGGCATTACTAATCCTAAAAGTGAATGTAAAGCTTGAATAGTGCAGTTTGTTGTTAAAATAACTTAGGACATCCATGTTACTTATCTTGACCTCATAAAAGTAAAAATTGGGCTTGCCTAGTAAAAATAAATTCAGTAAATTATGTCCTCCCTTTACAGGAATACTGCTGCTTTCTGAATTGTAAGAATTTGTGGTTACTTTGTTTTAAATATATAGCTTGTGTATTTTAAGATTCTTTATTGTATCATATAATGGGAAAGTACTACATGGTTGCATGTGCTCACAAATTTACAGCCAAACGTAACCTAAAAACCAGCATACAGAAATGTATTACACCTCTTTAGAAACATAGTGGTGTTGGTAATGTTTCCCAACACTGCTGCAATGTGGAAAAGTCCAAGCTATTTAACTCATTTGTTGGCACAAAAAGGGGGGATTGTGTGAGGTTTTGCTGAGGATGAGCTCACAATAGATCTGCAAATTTTCAGCGCATCAGCTATAATTATACACAGATGAGATTCTGTCTCCATTTTTTTCTTGTATCAAAAAAGACACCCTATCTCTCTCTTTGCATGCTTCATGAGAAATACAAACATAGCAGACAAAATGCATTTTTCAGGCAAATGTATAACATACATTGTCAATAATGCTGTCTTCAAAATTCTTCTTCAAAGTTTTTTTTTTTTGCTGCTGGGAAATTCAGTAGAATACCCTGCTTCTAAGGAAATATCTCAAAACATTCATCCTATTATACCATGGGGGCAAAAAAAAAAGCATATTCTAGAAATTAATTGTTCTGGACTCTGACTAAGGAGAAAAGTTTTGATCCAGGGCCTTTTACTTAGCTACTACATTACATACCTCAGGTACATGCAATGAATCCTCGAGCATAGAAGAGCCTGCCCCAGTTGTGTTTCCATTTTGCAGTTCACTTTGCTGGATGGGCTGAAATTTCCAGTCAGATTCACAAAGCCCATCTAGGTAATCTCTGCTCTGCAGATAGGTTGAGGTGAGCCACGTGAATGATGTCTACTTTAGTAAGTAGTGCAGGCTAATGGGAAAGCATTTATGGCATGAGTCAGTTCTGAGAACTTAACAGCCACATCACACAGGATTTGGGAAGGTGTTTCTGGGATAGTTAGATAGATAGATAGGTAGATAGATAGATAGATAGATAGATAGATAGATAGCCTGGACGTGTGGCTGGAGAACATTAGGTGTGCTTTTGGAGCATATCTTCTAGATCAATCTTGTCTAGAAGCTACCTGGTTTCTATGCTTTGAGATTGTTTTATGATGTGGATAAAAGCATGATAAATACTGCAGAAGCACAGGCCAAAATGTCAGTGGTTAAATGCTGTCGTGGGTATCATAAACATTTGCAATTAGTTACATTTCAATACTTTAAGCACAAAAGTCTTTGATAGTCTGAGGTACTTAGAGGACATACTTGTGAAGGATTTTCATCAGAATACTGCTTCTTACCTTTAGCATGAGACTAAATATGGCTATGAAACTGTAAGATATCTGAGCAAAACCAAATTTTATAGTACAAGATTCTGTATTTTCTTGCAAATATAAACATTTGTTTTAAGTACGTGTGGGCCTTATGGATGGCCCACAACATAGCCCTTAGGACCCACCTGAAGGAATAAGGAACAGTTGTGTGCCTATTTCACAAATACCAACAGCAGATTCTTGAAAATCACAAACATTTTTTGATACTTGAATGCTCAAGGACAAATTTTACAGTTTATCACACTGCCACATCTGGAAAAAAACCCATGGTAAACAGTGCTCTTTATTGCTGCATTACATTTTGCCCATTTTCATCTTTCAACAACCAGTGGAGTCAGGAAGATCTCAAGTGTCCATATTTTATTAGAACTGAAGAAATTCTGCATGGTTTAGAGAATATTGACACTAAGTTAATCAATTCAAGCTGGTTTAGGAAAAGATCAGGCTTATATAAATATAAAATATTTAACAGTCTACTCAATGACAAAATTTTGAAAAAGGAAGGCCACTAAAAAGGAGAAAAATAGATCCTTTTGATTAATGACTCAATAGTGGAAGAATGTTGCCCATACCCATCTGTGTCCCAGACAGAGTGAAGGAGATGGTTTATCTCCTGCCAGGACAAAAGCCAGCACAAAAGAAAGATCTTACAATAGAGCATTCTGGTGAATCTTCACTTATGGTACCCCATGGAGTCTGTAGTAACAATAGGGAAAGGAAATGTGACAGACTGAAAAGATTTCACAGAAAACCACAAGATGAGAATTTAAGGTTTTGTGCTGAATGGGGATGTAGGTGTATGTTTGAGTGCAATCTGGTTGTGTTTATGAAAGAATACCATATCACTTTAAATTCCCTACTAGCAAAACAGTAAGTCAGGAAAAACCAAATAGAAAATAAAAATAGAATCTATGGTTCTTGTAGTGTGTGGTTCATTATGTATATGACACTAAACTAAACTTTTGCCAAAGGCAATTTCTCTGTTGGACAAGTAGATACATAGTCATGATTAAAAAAAAGGTTGACTCCATACCATGTAGATCCCACACTCACAGTTGTGATTGATTTAGTTAACTTTGAAGAGCATCAGTGTTTCTTTTCCTGGTGTACTCTCCAGCTTCTGCTTTGGATGAGGAGGGAGGTAGGTTCTGGAGTTATCATGGCTCAGGAGGTGGATTCACTGTTTCATGGCCTCCCTCTGCTCCTGCCCTGTGCAGTTTTCCCAACAGACATTCCCCCAGCACAGCTCTATGCCTTGGCCTCGTCCATCTTTTAGCCATTTCTCAAGCAGCATGATTTGTGGGGCGTGACCTCCTATGTAGAGAACTGGCCCAGAATGACAAATAAATAATAGTTACATGAAAAGAAAGAAAGAAAAAAAAAGAAGAAAGGCCCAAGAACTCACACTTCTTTTGGATTTAAGTCATAAGATTTCTATGAAATGGTTGAGGTAGAGCTCCTAATTTGGTATAAAGTGATTAGTGTTGATGTGCAGCTACTTGGCACCCTATTTAATAGTATGCTCCATCCTTTTATTCACTATATTCTGTCTCTGATTTTCTAATTAGTTTCCTATCTTTGTGTTAGATCCTTGTTTATTAGTAGAAGGGGTTTTTTTACTTCTCAGTGACTTCTATAGCACTTATGAAACATGAGGAGCAATTATATGTACCCTTACATGGTTTAAAATGTCAGCATTCACTGCCTTTATTCCTTGGTGTGCACCTGGACTGTCACACTCCGCTGGTATGTGGGGCATCAGTATAATTGCTAAGGCCTTCTGCAGATTCATGAGTTTGCCTGATGAAATACAGAAGAAATACCTCTAGGGGATGGAAATTTTGGTCTGAAACCACAGTACTCGCCTGAACATGTAACCTTCCTCCCAATTCACATCAAATGACACCAACCTTCATCCCACAAGTTCTAGGAACACGTTTGTTTTATGTCCACGAAAGCACCAACTTCCCAATTTGTGCACAGCTTTAGAATCGAAGATAATGTCTGTATAACTAATTCTTAAACTAGTACATTTCAGTCTAATGAATCTGGAATTTCTACTGCAAGATGATTCTAGAAAGAATGCATAACTGGACTGTGCAGAGGTACAAATTACCAGCACCCAGTGAAAAATTAGCAACCAGCCTGAAACAGGCCGAGTTCTTGATATATGATCTTTTAAAGAACCCAAAGAGAGGCAAGGGGGGTCCACCTCAACTAATTCATTTTCTAGAGGTACCTATTTGCATAATGAAGCAAAGCTTATAAAAGGTAGAGACAGATGTAACTGTTTTTATCAAGGTATTCTTCACTCTAACACTGCTCAGAATTTGATGGCACTGTTCTTATATTAGGTTTTTGTCATGAATGCCTTGATGTTTTGTACTCTGTGTATAGCAGGCCTCATACCATATTCTTAGAGACAAAAATAACTCCTTTGTGTTCAGCTGAGTAGCTTGGCATTGTTTGAGAGACTGAACAGTGATAAATGAGAGAAATAAAAGAAGACTTAGAGATCGCTGAGATCACTGTAAAGGCACTGCCTGTACCTTTACAAGGGGAAGTTCTAGGTAATATAGCCAGGAATTCTTCGTGGCCAAAAAATGAAATCCCAAACCTTCAGGCTACAGATAAGATATATATTCTTAATAACAAGGGAGAACGTTCAAATTAGCAGAAGGGATGGACTACACACCTCTGAAGGGGTCTTCCTTCACATTTCAGTGTCTTTCTGAAACACATGCTTTAGTCAAATACAGGTAATGAAGTTTGGTACAGAAGAACTTGGATGTATTTTATAAAATCACCTGGCAATCTCCCCTGGCCCTCCAATCTTAAAAAAGCCTTGAGAAATGAAGTAAAATTGGATCTATGCTCTGTTTACACTTCCATTTTAAAAAGAGTAACAAATAACATTTGAATACTTTTCATGTGTAGGCCAAGTATTTTGCCATATCTGAAGCCTTTAGAATTAATAATTCACATATATTTTTGTGGCTTTCATAGTCTCATATTCTTGTACTCTAATGAAAAATAGTGCTTTACTTTAGTGACTGTCTTTTTCAGATAAATGTCCAGCTGATAGAAAAGAAACCATCCTTGAGAACCAATTAAAGTGGACAGCTGATTTCCTTTGGCTCTTTTAAAGACCTAATCCAACATCAATTTTCCTTTTTTTATGTTTCTCCTACAAACACAAACTCAGAAACAAGAAAAGTTTGCATTCCATACACTTTAAAAAAGAGTACTTTTCTTCTGTTTTTCTAAAGAGTTATCCCTGAAAGAAAAGCTATACTGTTAAAGACTTTACAGTTTGTGGCACAGAACAACATACACAGCTTGGCCAGTACACCATGTGTGGAAAGCTAAAAAAAGTTTCAATGAATAATAGGTCCCAAAAAGCAACATCAATTGTAATCATGACTTTCTTTTAAAATGAAGTTGGTCCAATTTTAAGAACATTCTTCCAAAATCTCATTAAAAAAAAAACAAAAAGAAAGAAAGAAAAAAGAAAGTATGTAGATTATAGTTTACAATTTGAAAGGGAAGAAGAAAATGTACGTTTTAAAATGTTTTATATACGTGTTTATCATCTGTACCATGTGTGTTGTGTTTTGTCCATAAGTGTTCTATTGATAATTTACATAAAGTGCTTGGATAAGGACTGGCCCTTTCGCAGGAGTAAGTAGCATGGAGTATATAAACCAAAAATCTGTTTCTTTGGGTGAAATACATTTTTAGTTTCTTGAGACTTTTGCCTCAATACGCAAAAGTGCAGTTTCAATTTGATTTAGCATTTCTAATGCCATTTACTAAATCCTTTACTTTTCTAGTCTTAACTAATGCATTTCAGCATTTCAAGCTACTCTTCAGCAAGCTAGATCCTGCCTTGCTTATGCACAATTGCAGTTGAACTGTGTGAGAGTTCCTGCTTCTAAAGAAGCAGACATTTCAGTCCTGACTTGTGTCAAGCATTTTTCCATCTTCCAACATGCTTGATGCCAAAATACAATGCCACATCTGTAAGTGAACAAAAAGAGCACTCACTGTATCCTTCATTTTAATTCCACTCTCACGAAAAAGCTCCTGATTCTAATATATACATTCACCCAATATTACTTCCTATATCAGTTGCTTGCATGAAGTACTTCTTTTCTTTCTAAGTTTCTGCTATGTCTAGTATTTTTTATTTCTAGCAGAGCATACCAATCTGGCAAATGAATACTAGCAACGTTCAGTTCAGTCTCCTGTAAGAAAGGGCTTTTGCTTGTCTGCAGCCTCACTAAGGCTTTGTACCTGACAACTGTCTCATCTGCAGGCAAAACATTTATATCCAGATATATCTGTCAAGGAAAGCCTAACACTCTAAGCATTAGTTTTAAGACACACAGACTTGTAGTATCCAAATCCCAACCAAATAATTTCACTGCTTCTGCCTTCCCAGGTACTTAGTGGACTGGTAAAGTTTACAATCAACTGAGTATTTTGAAAAATCCAGGGTCCTGGCCATTTCACGTAAATAAAAACTGTATTATTCTTTCAATGGTGGTGGAATTTTAGTCTAGTGTTCATGGCTGAAGCTCCTGTGGTCCAAGGTATGCGTTGTGCCTCCATGTCTAGTTGTTGCTCCCCATGAGCTTTAGTCATATTTAGGTGATTTTGATTGAATGCAGTTTGCAAAGTCTGTTGGGACTTTTTGGGATGAAAAGCACTTTATAAATGTAAAATATTTTATTATTACAGCTGCTTCCAAGAGAGAAGCTGTGTTTAGCTGAACATTCGGAAAGAAAATTTACAGGAATTTATTAGAAACTTTAATTTTATTTCCAAACCACACTCGCTAGAGATTCAAACTATTCGTCTTGAATTGTACCTGCCAAATTTTGATGACATGAAATTCCCCCTCCCCATTTAAAAGAGAGGGATTGACCACAGTCATACTGCAGACATTAAAGTAACCTGCATTATTAGGTTTTCTCCACATTCCAATCTATCTGCCTTAGGGTATTAAACCCTACTTTCATCTCCGTGAGGTTCAGTATTGCCAAATCCGAGCCATAAGGCCATGTCTAGACTACAAACTGAAAAGTGGGTTTGACTGCACATATGGGCACCCTAAGCCACACGTCCCACAATTTTTCCATCTCTACTTTCGTACATAGCCCACTCACAGCTTGGTTTTAAATAATTTACGCTGTTACAAAGAAAACCAACCTCCCCAGTACTAGCTGATGAACCATTACTATGATTGATTTTGCCTGGGCGCAGGCCAGGCAGGCTGCCTGAACAAAAGCCTGGCCCACACAAAGCCACTGAGTATAATCAGTGTTTCTGAGTGTAGTGAGAGTTTTTTCACCTCCTGGCACTCGTCTAAATAACGCCTCGGTATTAGTTTAAGGGTCTGTGGTGTGAATTATGGGAGAGTTAGGTCTTGAGAATATTTCTCAAGATCCACACATGCCTGACAGTAGAGATGCAAATCCTGGACATAAAAAGCATTGTAATGGTCCCAAAATAATGTGATTAGATTAATGAGATATTTTCAAGTACACCGCCATCTTTTGATGCTGGAGCCCAAACCAATTAAGGCTCAAGATACAGTCTGAACTTTTACCATGCAAAGATTATGTGTGCCACAAAGCTGAAGGTAAGATTTGGAGAGCAAACTCAGTGTTCCTGCTCCTCAGATGTTTTGCTGAAGGTAATAAGGCAAACAATGAATGACTTCAATCCTCTGCAACACCTCTAGCCAAAAAGGACCTTAATAACCAAGAGTAATCCTGAAGTATGATTATATTAAGCACCCTCTGTATTCCTGGGCCTGTCTTCTTCCTTTAATCTTTCTGTGTGGGATAATTAAGATATTTTCAAGTTCTTTCAGGTATTGTAGTCTCACAAAGTGTGATAAGTCTTAAATGGTGACGTGGTATTAAGTCACTGCTACATTACCTATTGTATCAAAATAAAGAACAGTTAGTAATACAAAAAGGACCCAAATGGGAATGGGAGGATTCCCAAGCCTCTCTTTCAAGGACAGTCCCAGATTTTTTATAGTGGCATTACTGCATGTGGCATGAGGTTCAAATTGGAGCCTCAGTGTTGAATGTCCATAGGAAGAAATGCAGATTGGGGGGAAGGATATGATACATTCACTAATGACCTCAAAGCAGACTACACTTCTATCAGGAAGAATGAAAAAAATCCTCCCTCAGATGTTTGGAATGAGTGCTTGGGAAGGACTGCCATCACATAATTAGCACAAGTGCGCTGACACTAGTAATAAACATTAAGTAATGGAAACACTGAAAAGATGTAAACTATTTTAACAAGCTGGATAAATCAAAATTTTTATAACCATGCCATTCATAAATATGATGTTTCTTTTTAACATGGAAATGTGAATCTAATGCTATCTAAGCAAAAGCCAGTAAAAAGACCATACTGATTGCTGCCTATAGACAGTTAAAATTCATACTGGCTTTTGAGTCCAAACTGGTTATGTAAGAGCTTTCTGGGCTGGTGGTGACAGGCCATTGCTGTATTTACATTGTAGACTCTGAAATCTCATGTGCCACCTACTGGAAAGATGTTTTGGGTTATTTTAAAGTGCACGCTCGGAACACAGATTATCAGAACTTGGCCAGCTCCTCTCTTGGTGAGTGTTTTACTGCATGGAGGCTCTAAACACAGCTCCCTGTGAGATGATTGAAGGATTTCCATTGACTTCAGCAAGGTTCAGATTGGATCCCTAATGCTGAAGCAAAAAGCATGCGTGGCTCTTCCTTGTGACAGTTTAGAAAACAAATTACCTAACTTAAACAGTTTATTTTTGAAGGTGTTTTCTAGAATGTACAATAAAATTCATTGCCATACATTCCTCTGTCCTTAGTAACCATCATATCCTTTCATTTTTGTTTATACTTGTTGACTGAATTAATAGTAATAAAACATCAACTTTCCTCACTTTAAAACAGAGAAAGTCATTAATGAATAAATTGGCTCCAGCACTTCAGTTTTAGGGTTTCTTTTTTTTAATAGACCTTATACTGATACTATGTTGACAAGAATTATGGATTGGGTTGACCAGAACAAAACACTTTATTCTGCGTAAGAGATCCTCTTTTCTGTTCTCTATATTATTTGTTAGAAGGAACAAAAGAGATCTATTCTATGCACAATTTATAAGAGGCTACATTTGTAAATGTGGAACAGTTCAAGTAAGAAGCAGATGTGAAACTTTGTATCAGCTAGAGTGGGCAAAACTTCACATTTCAGGTAGGCATTTGAGCTATAACATTTACTGACATCCTCTACACCTATAAAATAAAAAAATTATGCTATAACTTCTTAAACATATAGAAGCAATTTTTAACTAGTTTTCCTTTATGTGATTTGCGTAAAGTAAGAAAGCTATCATAGATATGGTGCTTCACTGGTGTGAGGAGCTCTACAGCAAAAGGTACTTTCATGAATCCTAGAAATTTGTAAAATTCTTTTTCACAAATTATTTTGTATAAATGGGTGCAAAATGCATTGCCACCTACTAGTTAAGAGAATCTCCTCAGAATTCCAAATTTATAACATTTGTCCCCAGATTGCCTCCTGGACCTTCCTGATCTACTGGCTCTTTCTTGACATTGTGCAAGTATGCAGCTTTTATAGGTACTTCAAATGCTTTTCCTTCCTTGAAAACTCAATAGTGCAAAAAAATCTCTGGAGAGATATGCTCCCAGTCCTCTGTCTCCTCTCTTGGTTGCCAAATGTGCTTCCCGCACAGAGGAGCCAGGGGGGCAGACACGGGAATTGTTGTTATCACACCTCTCATGATCCAACAGCTTGCCAGAGTTTGCAATAGAAAAAGAAAAGGAGGGAGTCGGCATGGGGCGCGAATTCCATTCAGCTGTGCAAGAGGTGGATGGAAATGAGCATCTGTGATGCAAAACTCTGAAGGGAGGCTGGAAGACAAGATTTCATCATCCTACCCTCCTAAGAGGTAGCAAAGGTAGCATGTAATGAGAAAACAAAAATTAAACAAAATACCGTCTCTTACTGGCTGTTCATACCGAGGTGGCTTGATATATCCAGCTCTACAGAGGAAATAGACATCTCCAAGACTTTCAGGAGGCCAGTCTGGTTACCATCACGGAAGAATCAGGCCAGGGATTTTCACCTGCAGGATTTTCCATTTACAGTAAAAATGGTTTTGTTGTTCTAATCAGGCAGGCATGAATATGTGAGATGAGAGCTACATTTTAGATGAAAACTCCAAGAAGGAAGGACACTACTCTGGTTTTCTTCAGAGTGAAAATTTATTGGAAATATTCCTCCTGAAAAACAAACTCAGATGTTGACAGTTATGAAAGCTTTATTTGTCTAACGTTTCCATGCTAGGATACATTTTAGAAAAGCAACTCTTTGAAAAGCTTTGAAGAATTGCAGAAAGGCCAAGTGAACAAACAGAATGTTCTTTCATTTCCTCTCTTGAATACTGTTTATAAGTCATCTAAACCAGTTTGTCATTCCAAAGACTAAAGACTGAAGTCCCAAAATAAATGTCGCTCACAACAACCATGCTTTGCATTGGAAAAAGAATGTCTTCATTGCCTGAAGGTTACAGGCATAAATAGTGGCAAGGTTTTGAATATTGGGTAACATGCATTTGTTGCTGAGCCTATTTAGTTCCTGGACAGCGATGTGAGGTGCAACAGTGACAAGAGGTACTGTTATGGCCAGTTTTGAGCAGTATGGACAAAGTTTAGTCTTCAGAGAAGTAGTAATTTTAAAATAATCATTGCTGATTATCTCTGCTGACAGCAGCCTCGTTGTTTTGTAACCATATAACTTTAACTACATTTTAATTCAAAGTGCTAATCTGTTGTGATCATATAGATATATAGAGCATTAGATGAAAACTGAAATCCCACTGCACTTCAGGCTAGAAGATTGTTTTGCTTAAAATTCTGTGATTAAGCAAATACAGCTAATCATTACTTATTACCATGAAGGCATACTAAGTAACTTCTAAGCTTAGATAAAATGAGATAAATAATCCTTTAAAACCTAAGGCAGGGATTATCCTACTGCTGTTGAACTGCCACTATTAAAAGTCAAGATTAATCAAAGAAAAAATAAAAATAGTAACATCTGGTTAGATTTTTTTCTTTCTCTGAAGTTTCTTCTGTAAGGAGTTTCAGAATGTGAAGATTTTTTTCTGACTTGGATTGAAGAAAAGATTTTGAAATCTTGACATTTATGGCTGCAAAGAATTGCTGTTCTTGTTCTTCCCTGAAGTGTTTTGATATTAAATTTTACATAGAACCTGGGGAATGGGTGGAATGTACTGAATATTCATTCCCACCTCTCAACTTCATGTCAATAACATTTTTCACACTCTTCACCAAACAGACTGCGCATGTGTTTCTCTGTATTATATTTGTGAGTGACATGACTCAACTGCAACAACAAAATGTTCTCACTGTAAAAATGCCTAAAAACTATTAGGCACTTAGCCTTAGAATTTTGGAAACTTGACTCTCTGTGTGAATTTTGCCACCCTATTAGTTAAGGTTGTATTGTAGTCAGAGTAAGTTTTACTAAGCTTTAGTTCAGTAAAAATGTAATTCTAAAAGAGATTCTAGAGCATTCCACTGAGCTCACAATCAGCTCTTCCTGTTATGTTTTCTTTTTACATGTGAATTCAAGGTAATTAAAATTGCTGGAAAGGAAGTCTGGAATGGGCTGTAGTGTCTGTGTAGTCAGATGATACTTGGTTCTGTGTCTTAATTTCATTTAGACTGATTCATTCCTTTATTGCATGAAACAGTTTGGGACTTAAAAGAGAATTAGATGACTGAAACTAACTTCTGGTAGGAAGGAAATACTCTCCATAGCCGAGAGTAAAAACCAACACATCAAGATAGATCCTTTGAGACAGAGACAGATTTGTTTAAAACTGTGTCTGGGGTGATAATGTGAAAACATTTGCTGGATTATAGGAGATCCCACATGTGCAAATAAGAGCTTCTCAGAACTGTACACATGCATCATAATATTGGACGGATTAATTTTAACAAAATAAGCTCTATACACTTTGATCAATTACATTGTGGTTCATGGGTTAAAAGTGAAGCCCTGATACTGAGTGTGTGGTAAATCTGTGAATTTGTTGTGCAGGATGGGCCATTTCTGTCTCTTGGCAGGGAAAGGATTACACAGTATTACAGTTATTAAAATTCTAATTTGGGGCCAGGTTTTGCCCTCAGGAACTTCCTTAATTTCAGCAGGGAGTTGTGCATGTTTATCTGATTGAAGAATTTGGACACTATCATTCTTGGTGAAGGCAACTTTTTTCTTTAGCAAGAATGTGCACTAGTCAAATCTAAAATCTGAACTAGCAGGGATAAGTTTCCTACCAGGAGACAAATGTCAGTAACTGTTCTGTTTTGATAACGTAAAGTGATTTCCTTGTAAAGGGAGTGGGAGATGGAGCAGAAGGAAGGAAAGAGGGATCTTCTTCCAGATACCTTGTAGGCTTGTTTTTAAATTATGACTTTGGATCTAACAACAGGTTTGGCAAGTGTTTGCCTAGGAAATCCTGACATGGTGCCAGATTTTCTTAGCTGGTTTGTAGTAGTGTGCATTTTTTAAATACACTGTAATCAGTTCAGACCGCATAATTAGAAACACAAAGCAGTTTACTGAAACATAGTGATATATTAAGAGTTCAGTTAATTACACATAAAGAAACAAGTCAGACTTCAAAACCTTTACTCAGTTTCTGTTTTATTTGCAACTGGGGACTGCTGATGGGACTTTGCCTATTTAACATTGAGTAGGAGTTTCAGAATTTTAACCTGAGGGTAAAATTTTCAAAAGCATTTAAGTGACTTGCTCACTGAAAATCAATAGGACTTTCACTCCTTAGGGCAACACTTTACAAAGTATGTAGATACCAAAGTCCAGTTGACTTCAGTGTCTATGTGTAGTTAAAAAAAAAAAATCCATCTTTCCTGCCCTAAATTTCCTTAAAATAGAAGTGTAACATTTCAGTGTCATCTAAGAGTTTCTGAAAATGTTATCACAAATGGACAGGCTGTTATTCTTTTTTTTTTTTTTTCATTTGTAAAATGTTTTGTTACTCTTTCTTCTTCAACGCATGCAGAAATCATAAAATACATTTTGGATGATAAGCCACATTGTCTTCAAACTTGTCTTAAAATCTTACTGCAAATGTTCAAGAAGAGTTCTTCACTCTACTGTAAATTTTCCTAGAACTTAAAAAAACAAAAAAAGATATTTTTCCCTTTTCAGTCTATTTAATGTCTTTTTTGATAAAAGTGATAAATTACCTCCTTTGAAGCCACAGTTTGATCTAAATTATTCCGTCTGTGTTATGTATAAGAGCAAGCAGAAAAAAATAAAACTGTAATATGGCATCTACGGGAGATGAAGAAGACCGAAATCAGAACTAATTAGTCATTCTTATTAATGAGAATATATGTTATGTTTTCCATTGAATCTCTCAAGTGTAATTTGCTAAAAAATGAAAAAGTGCCAGTACATAAAAACCTCAGTATTCAAAAAATCTTTGGTTTTAGAATTTGCAGCATGGGAGGGTATCTTGGTTCTTGAACAAGTTTTCTGTATGAGCTTTAAAACTATGCTAACTTGTTGCACAACAGCTTACAAGTTCTCAACAGTTGCGTTTATTACCATTTTACCTCACTTTCAGACAAGTTCTCTTATCAAGCTCCAAATCACGTTTTATGCACCTTTGAAGTACATTACTAATACACTTATTGCTTAACAGAAAATAGCCTGACAGTCATTTCTGTTTTAAGGTGCAAAGTAATAAATGTCAATTTATTTTTTGCAGTCATTTATCTGAGCCTGTGCTTACTCTCAAAGTATGTGGCTTTGGAACAAGATAGAAGTGCAGTGCTCTAATGGTCTTCTTCTTGGAACTAACAATAAAAATACAAACCCAAATTTTGAACCTTTCTTTCCATGATGCCTTCATTCTACTTGTGGCCTTTTTCTGTCATTATTAAAACAGAGCAGGCCTATGTTTTATGAAAACTTGAGAATTCCTTCTTTTTTTTGTGCATGTTCAGTGATCATGTGGTTCGCAAGGCTCTCTGGAAGTCATTTGTACTTGTCAGTGCATACTCTTCTATTCCCTGTGGCTGTTTTGTGCTGCTAGACAGGTGTGTGCACTCTGCACAAAACTTTGCCCTTTGGACATCATTAGAGTGTCTAAGAAACATGGAGAATGGGATCCTGACAGACTTATAAATGACCACAAAGAAGGGAATTCTCTTTTGGGATCTTTACGGAACGTGTGCCTTATATTATTCCACATCCATTGAGAGAGTGTGGTTTTTCCATCACAGAAAATGGAAAATGCAAGATTTAAGGTGCAGATAACTCTGGATACCATTCTCTCTGAAGAGTGATGGATGGCTTTACCACTGTGTTTAAGGTTCACTCAGAAGCAAGGCTGTTAAGATAGGAGGAGCAGTTAAGTTGAAAAAAGCATGCAGTTATAGGTAGCACTTTATTCCTGGGTACATGTACAAACATTTAAATTAATCTAGTTAATGGGTTTCTGCCCTGTGCCTTCTCCACAGTCACTTTTCAAGCATCTGACTAAACAAGGGCCTTTACACCATGCCAAGAAGCAGAACAAAGCTCTCGTGTATCCTCGGGAGTAGTGAAATCCAGACTCCTGGACCCTTCATACTGAGCATTCAACCTCTCCAGACACTCAGGTACAGTCAGTATGCCCTGGCTGATCTTAAGCATCATAATGGAAGATAAAGGAGAGAGAATTTATTGCCTAGGACTCAAAGCACATAGAGTTTTATAGATCAATAAGAACATCCTGAGTTATGCCCGGAGGCAAAAAGGAAGCCAGTACAGACTTCAAAGACCTTGTGTAATGTATTCCTTATGGCCAATATTACAGATTAAGCAGAGCAATGTTCTACACAAGACATCGAATTTGACTAGAATGAGAACAGACTATACATTGTATAAGTCTGTTTTGGAGGCTACAAGGATTAGAGCCTTCACCTTTGAGAACTTATCACAACATCTAACTAATGATAGCAAAATATAGTTTAAGTCTGGGAACTCATTCTGAGCTAAGCAAGAAACACCTTTTGATTCTGAAGTTCACTGAGAAAGAATAACCAAATTTGTCTGATCAGAATTCCTTCAAGCAACTTCCAATCTCTCTCAGGGAGACTCAGAAAAAGTGAAAGACTGCAATCTCTAGGTTTGATAAAGAAAGTATAAATCAAATTAACTGACAAACTCCTCAGAAGCCTGCTTACCTGTCAAAGCAGGGAGGCTGACAGTACTGACCAAGAAACTGAAATCACAATATTTTCATATAATATTTGTAACAAGTGGAAAATAAAAGTAAAAATAAAATAATGTCTACTC
This sequence comes from Corvus cornix cornix, assembly GCF_000738735.6. NCBI lineage: Eukaryota > Metazoa > Chordata > Aves > Passeriformes > Corvidae > Corvus > Corvus cornix. The sequence goes on from NC_046333.1 coordinate 50,096,195, forward strand.
TGTGTCTAGTGCTCAGAAAAAAACAAATGAGGTAATCTGTATTATCTTTCCTACGGCAAATTCAGGGCCAACCTTTTCCTTTACAAAGGCTGTAAGGAGCTTTTCTTGAGGTCTTCCTTCTCCAAGTGACAAGACCAAGAGATGTACGTGACAAACTTAATGGTTTCGTGTAGACTAAATTTGAAAGGATGATCATGAACTTTCATTGAAACCTGAAAAGGTTGAGGCCTAGCAAGCTCCTTGTAGACCCAGCCCTATAACGACTCCAAAGTCCCATTCATTTTCCCTGTGAGAAGATTATATGCCTTATTTCAAAGAAAATAGCTCACAAGGAAACTTCTGACTTTCTTAAGTCTTGTCTAATGTGGGGAAATCTCTCTACTAGGAAGAGGTCTCCTGACTGGTATACACAGGTACTGTGGATAACTGAAAAATTGGTTCCATGCTTTTAATTACAGTGGCTCAGTTCAGCACAGAGACTATCCTGCAGGGAAGGTGAGATGTGTAAAGATCTGTATGATCTGTGAATATGAGAAAAAATGAAGTAGGACTTGAACATCAACAAGGTTCACTGCTGTTGAAAAAAAAAAAAGCTCAAATATTAATGACCTGTAATGTACATACCTTTTTTGATCATTTGCTTAAGAATTTTTTTTTTTTTTAAGGGAAGGTAAAATGCCTGTCTTTGCTTCTGTGGTTAGATTAGATGTTCCATGAGAGTGGAACCTGGAGCTTTGTAAGGGGCTAGCAGTGATCCCACTCCTCCATACATTACTCCTCTGAAAGATCTCACTCTGCCTTGCAACATTCTTGTTATTCCAGAACTGGGTTGGGCTAGTCATAATAGATGCAGGCAATCAACTCAACTTCCCCACACACAGCTCTGCCAGTAAAACTCACTTCACCTTGCAACACTCCTGTTTTTCCTGCGTCTTTTAAGCAAAAGCTATCAGTGTGGCACTCACTGTGGATCTGTCCTTACTCCTGCTGAAATCCAGGATAACTTTCTTAGTGATCCAAGAGGAAAGTGTTGCTGATATAGACAAATGTCTGCTTGTGACTAGGGTGAAACAAAGTTGTCTTCCCTGAATGAATGAGATTTTGATCCTGGCAGTAGATGTAACTAACCTGTGTTCCACTTCTGATTTTATTACAGCAATAAAATCCAGTGTGACTTTAGATATCAACTCAGTTACAGAGAATGTGAGATTAGAGTCTAACCTTTACATAGTATGGCCTTCTGCAAGGCTGTAATTTTTCTCAGGAAAAAGGTTCGTTTCTAGTTAGAACACTAGAGTCTTCAGTGTTGATTGCTGTTTTATTTATATTGAAAATCTATAGAGCATTCACCATGATGCAGACAAGCATTGGCCTAGTGGTAAATCCCAGTTTACACTGGTGTGTGTATCTGGGCCATGTAATTTTATGTAAAATCAAGTAAGTGTGTGACACAATAAAATAGTATGTCAAAGTAAGGATTATTTTCCTGAAATTTTGAAAAAAGATTTGCACGTGTTCTCTTTGTTTCCTTTATCACATGAAATAATACATTAAAATATAAGAATGCTCTAGGCAATGTACAAAACTAAAAAAGACTACTTTGGTGAATGAACATGGTGAGAGGCTACGAATATGGATATGTTTGTACTAAGGAGCCTAAAGGAGATACTTTTTATGTGTGGTGATACAGAAATACATACTTATAACTCTGCACACCAGGGAGAGAATATTCCCCTAAACCAAGTACTTTCTCTTGCAGTACTCCCTGTTGATCAAAGCTGCATAATTTAAAGCATCTAGAGGCAGATTTAAATTATTCACAATATTTTTTTAAATTATCTTGGCATATTGCAGACAGTATTTGTGTAACTAGCAGTCTTCTGTAAGTTCTATAAATTTTTGCATCCTTATAGATGCATCCTATCAGCTCAGTTTGAGAAGAGGGTACCTAACTTTGCATAGAAGGGGCAGGAGAGACTCGTTCTGACGCCGTGTTAGTCACATCACGCGAAAGTGCCAGGCACGCAGGACCATAGGGAATGGCAGGGTAGAGCCGGCAGTCTCTAGGTCTCAGCCCGAATGCTGCTGCGTGCTGGTGCCTAAGAGTTTTCTGATACCCTCTAAAGCCCCAAATAGGAATCCTGCAATTAGTGCATCTAACTCCTCCTTTACTGCAGGCTTCTCTCCTATTGGTGAAAGGTCTTCGCAGCTCATGTAGGGACCCCACCCCTTTTGTGGGTTTTCATTCTGAAGCTATCCACAACTTTACACCTGAATGAATGCCAAACCTCTCTGAATATATAAAGGAAAGCTTCAAGAGCAATTTCAGTTACACAGAAGAAGCAGAAGGAAAAGATTTCATCCAGCTCTGTCAGACAGAGACTGAACCAGCCATGCTTCTCCCTGCCATTCACTTCTATGGCTTTCTCCTGGCTTGCATCTTCACGAGAAGCTCCTTGGCTTTCAAGAACGATGCCACAGAGATACTTTATTCCCACGTTGTTAAACCCGCTGCGGCGAGCCCAAGCAGCAACAGTACATTGAATCAAGCTAGGAACGGAGGCAGGCACTACACCAGCACTGGATCCGACCGTAACAGTGAGTATCCCACCGGCGGCACTTCCACCGCAGCCCTGGGCGGCAGCCCCGCCTGGCCCGGCCCCGGGAGCGGGAGCGGAGCCCCTCGGAGCTGCGCATCCCGTGGCAGCGCCCCGGCCCCCCCACCCCCCTGCCCGAGCGCGGCGCTCCAGAGAACCGGCGCCTGGGGGAAGCCGGGCCACGGGGAGATGCTGCTGGTTCCCGGCCGGGATCTGCCTCGCCGGGCGGCCCCCGAGCCAGCCGCCCTCCCACCCCCGTGCTGGGAAGTCCTGTAGGACCGGCTCTCTCGGGCAGGTTACTTCCTGAGGGAGGTTCATCCAGGAATGCAGGGTTTATGGGTTATCCGGCAGGGAAGCGAGATAAAGGAAAAGGAGAGAGAGGCATTTCCAGAGCGCTCTCTTTTTTAACTCACCTCCAACTGCGGGCAGGGGAGGTGTCTGGGCTACTTTTCAAGTGCAATAAAAAACTCTGAATTTTGTTCCCGCTGTTTAGTTTTACTTCCTGCTTTAGCACTTACCCGCTTAACACCTCCAGCAAAAGTAAACAAATCAGCTCGTAATTTACCTGTGATCTCTGCTCTAACTTGCCTTTTTTATATCCAGTCTTTCCCTTCTGAGTTTTATGTATATATGTCAGATACGTGCAGATCTGGAAACCTGCTGACTTTATCTGTTCCCTCCCTGCCCCTTCTTAAAATGAAAGAAATCCAAATAGAGAAACACACGCACATCAACCCACAGCAACTTGATAAAAATAGAGTCATCCCTAGAAAGTGAAGGTAACAAGTGACACCGGTACCTTTCAGCTAAGCCAGGTGTGTCAGCTTCTATGAATGCTAAGGGTTTAAATGCACAGGAAACATCTCATCATTATGAGATTACTGGAACAGCCCAGTAGGTATTCATTGTCACTGAGCTGTCACTGGTGAAAAGCTGAGCCAGGGAAGACAGAAAAACAGAAGGAAAGACAAACTTAGAGCTGTGACCAGCTGCTTCCAGGTGCATTCCTGAGTGCAGCTGCCAGAAGGCAGGTTTCAATCTTTTCTGCAAAGCAGGCATTAGAGCAGCCCTGTCAATAGTCCCTAGGATCAGCCTGCAGATTTACAGTCCCTCTGCCTGCCCACCCTGAGACACAGAGGACAGGGTGAAGCAATCTTAACGCAGTGCCTCAGTTCAGAACTTGCTTCCAAAAATCCAAGTAGAAACAGAAGCAGCCTGTAGCTGTGATATGTAGATGTACCTTCAAAGCCTTTTATGATTCACTCTGAAATGTTTCTAGTAATTACTTCTATTTTAAAAGCGTTAGTTAATTGCATTGTGTGTAGAATCTGTGCCGTAATTGTCCTTCGGAAAGAGGGAGAGCACAGCCAAGTAAAGATTGCTTATTAAAATTAAGCACACTGTGGGCGTTTATTTCAAAGTGTAATTACTGAAATAAACAGTTGTGTTTATTGCAGGGTGCAGAGCTGCACATATAGACGGGTACAAACATGCCTGTATGAGAAGCTCTGCATGTTGAGTCTGTCAGCTGCCTGAGAGAATTTGCAGGATCCTCTATGTTACATATAATATACACACTACTACAGTTACAAAGATGGTGTTCTCTTGAGGGCAAAACGACCCCTCTGAAATTGTTACTGCTAATCATTCATAGACAGAACCCCATTCTGTGGTAACTTCAGCTGTTACCACTTCTGCAGTGTCTGCTTGGAGCTGCAGAGTTCATGGGAGACTCAGTCCACTGTAACCATGGAATGAGAAGAAACACACTATTTGAAATTCATTTAAAAACACTTCAACTGTTTCCAAAGCACTGTTTTCCCCCTTGCTAATGATCCAACATGATTGTTATAAATATCACAGAGCAGATTCCCTAGACTAAGAACAAGCAGGAAACATTTCTTCCCTTGGGGCATTTTTTCCTCTTCTAAAAGGTATGTCCCTGAGAAGAAGGATAGAGAATAAAATTGCCTCTTCTACCACAACTGCTGAAGTGCATGTCATTAGGATTTTTTTATGCTGTGGTATTATCCAGAGATACCATCAGCACTTGAGGCCCTTGTGATGGGGGACACAACAGTAAAGAGATGCCCTGTAAAGATTACAGCCTACTTTAACTTCTGCAAAACATACCTGATTAATGTGAAAATGACTGGTTAAGGAAATCACTCCATTCTGAATATCAATGTTTCTTGTTCTGTGCATTCTGCAGATCGCGTTCAAGTTGGTTGTCGAGAACTGAGATCTACCAAGTACATCTCAGATGGCCAGTGCACCAGCATTAATCCCCTGAAGGAACTGGTGTGTGCTGGTGAATGCCTCCCTTTGCCACTGCTCCCCAACTGGATTGGAGGAGGTTACGGAACCAAGTACTGGAGCAGGCGGAGCTCGCAAGAGTGGAGGTGTGTCAATGACAAAACTCGCACTCAGAGGATCCAGCTTCAGTGCCAGGATGGAAGTATAAGAACCTACAAAATAACTGTGGTCACGGCCTGCAAGTGCAAGCGATACACCAGGCAGCACAATGAGTCCAGCCACAACTTCGAGGGAACCTCTCAAGCAAAACCCATCCAGCACCACAAAGAAAGGAAAAGAGCCAGTAAATCCAGCAAGCATAGTACAAGTTAGAAGTCAGACATTCTCTGCTCTCTCATCTCTCTCTCCTTGTGCCAAAATTGAACTCACCTGTAACCATTTGCTTTACCATTCTGACTGCTTAAAGACAAGTCTGCCATTGCTGTGTTCTCAGTTGACACTACATGCTTACTGCTTTGACCAAAATCAAAAGGGGCATTCTCAGCATATGGACCTTTTGGGTGATTTTCCAAATGCTCAAGATGGGGAATAATACAAGCCTTCCAAAACCACACTATAAACTTTTACATTTTCTCCAGCCATGGAAGAAAAGAAAATTTGCCAAGAGTATTCACTGAAGTCAATTTTGTAAAATGATGCTTTGTTGTGTGTTTTCCTGAGAACAGTTATCACATCTATTGCCTTTTATATCATGTTTTATGATCTTCTGACAACAGCTTAAAAATACACCACCTTGTATCTGCTTTCAGATTAATTCTAAAAAAAAGTGCTTTGCATGCTCACCTTTCTCTTATCTCAGTATACCAAAAATTAAAATATGCATGGCAGCAATCAAAAAGTAAAGCTGAACAAACTATTTATTTGTTGTTGTAATTATTTAATGAGCTTTTATGTGTGTTATATCCCTTCAAAATTTCCTTATGTTTATAGCTTTTCATATGTATCAAAGTATTTTCCTATGATTTGGGGCTGGATTAGAACATACATTTTGTAGATAATGTAAAATAGACATTTTAGCATTCTTGGTATATATATTTTAATTTTGAACATTCATAGACTTAGGTGTTATTTTGACATAGCAACATAAAAACTGTATTTTTCATTCTTCACCCTGTATTATTTTTGTTTAAAAAGTGTGCAATCAAAAGACAAATATGACTTCCTTTCAAATTCATTGGTTTCTTTTTTTTTTTTTACAAAAAATAAACACTGCTAAAAAACTGTATTGTCTGGCTCTCTATGAAAATGCACACATTTTAACCAGTCACAATACTTAAAAAAAGGGAGATTATTTGGTTTTAAAAAGTCTATCCATGAAATTTAACATTGAAACAATCTTTCTGGATATAAAAATCTTATATGACCGTTTAACAGATGGTGCTTATTGGTCCAAGCCAGGTTCTTATTTAACAATTCTCAAGCTCTACATTTCAGAAGAAGTGTATGTTTGAGAAGTTTTACAAGCTAGTGAGACATCACCATTTTTTTTTCTTTTCATTAGTGATGATCAAGTCAGAATAATGGTATAAATTACATATGGTTTCATTTTTTCCACAGAACCAATAGAGTCCGGCACATTTATCCACAAATTCTTATAGAATGTATCAGAAAATTAGTAATTAATCTACCTTTCAACACATAGTGCCATGAATCACCTGTTCTTAATCTTTCAAGCTATATTTAAACACTGGGCAAGATTCCACCATGGGATTCTGCTGTTCTTAATTCATTAACTTTTACAATCCATTTGCACCCAAAGTAAAAATTACAGAAGAGGAGAGTAATGAAAAATCTTGCCTGATAAGGTCTCACACAAGCTCTCTTTGACTTTCTTTTTATCTCATCCTATTTTGCATTTTAATTCCAAAAGATTCATCATGAAGTTCTTGGCAGAGATCTTGGTCATTAAGAACTGTTTGAAAATCACTGCTGCTGCCTGACTTGACTTACTGAATCCTAAATTTTATTGACAAAATGCAATGATTTTTCCTCAAAGTTACTTGCAAGAATTCACTTTAAAATTTGCCATATGTAAAAGAGATATATACTTTTAAATTAAATTTTAAGTGATCCACATGATAGCACAGTTAAAAAACCCCATTGCATTAATGACCTAGTTGTTTCAAATTCAGTTTTGTGACTGTGAAAATATTAAAATGATGAGACCAGAGACGATTTATACTTAAATTCTCTGATCTTAAAGGTGCTTCTTTTAAGCATAAAAGGAGAGATGATAAATAAAGGAGTTAGCAGGGAGAGAACTGAAATTACATTGCTTCTAGGCATATCAGTCCAGCAGACTCACAGATTTTTTTTTTTTTTATTTTAACAGACATTATAGTCTCGTTCAATCATTTCATGACAGAAGAATTTTTCCCAAATGCCAAACATCTATCTATTCTTAAATTGTTATCCAGCTACTTATTCAAGATGATAAAGCACAAAAGATTGAGATAACGGACCAAAATTTAACCAATTTCAAGGCCAATAGTCACTAAAAATCAGTAAAGCTGCCCTACCTGTTCTGTGCTTAACTTCCAGAAATAAGAATGGTGAAAAAAACTGCATATCTTGCTCATAACTCTTCTGCAGTCAGTGAAGTTGGACTGTAGGAACAAAATATACATTTGACAGGAGCTTGCATTTAGAAATAGAGATTATAACTTCTATATTGCCTTTTTACACAGAACTACTCAAAGGCGAATAATCTGACACACTTCTGCTAAAATGACTTTGTGAAATTTTGCTGGACATGCTGTAGAAAGACCACGGGGCCCATCTCTACGTCCAGCATATTTGGGGGAACGTGAGGGATGCCAGCAGGAGCTGTGTCCATCAGCAGCAACTTAACTTTGATGTGCTGCCTGAGTTAGCTAAGATCTCTTCTTTGGCCATGAGGGGCCTTTTGTGGGAGAGATCTGCAGGGAAGCAGCACTAGAAATCTGTTCATATAGAATTTTCTGAAGGAATAATGTTACTCTGTGATGCAACTTGTAGCTCTGAATGCTTCAATGTGGCCTAAACAATCTGCTTTCTGTTTCATCCTGTTACATGTGAACTCACAGGGGTCTATCCAAGGATCAAGACAAAAGACATTATACAAGTACATCTAATTAGTTTCTTTTGGAAAATCTTCAACATGTAAAGTTGCAGTGGGCAGGATATGGGCCATTGCTCTTGTGGAGGACAGTGACTCAGTGGAGAGGGGACAGTGACTCTTCTGGAGGACACTAAAGTTTCTCAAAGACTCAGTGAAATAGTACTGCTTAAACTGAAATAATTTTAAATATAATACATTTTAAGTTTGCTTCAGAGTTAAAAAGGAAAGACAAACATGCTAAAATTTTCACCTAAAGTATTGAGTCAAATAGATACAAGAAGTATGTAAAGGTTTTGAAAGAGTACAATGTAGAGACAGATTAGATAATTTTTTTCATAAATCAGACTATAAATAGTCTAGATTTATTACTCCAAAAATATATAGAAGTTGACTCTCTCAGTGATGTTAAATCATATAGGCAGATCAGAATTCTGAGGGCTTCTTATAAAGCATTTCAAACATCTAAAAAAGAAACTAATAATTTTATAATTTCTCATACTTGCTTCTTTAGAAAACTAAAAGTGAATAAATTAGAAATAATCTGTTAATCTGCCATCACTATTTCATTACTTTTGAGTTGATGAAATCTGCTCCCAGCTAAGGGGTAAATTGTTTTATAATGAGTGGAAATCAATTTTCCTCAGACATCACTAGAAACAGACTTAGCCAGATGCTTACTGTTTTGATAGCATGGAGGCACTCAGAGGCACACTTCATAGAGGCAGTAGTAGATAGTATGTGTCATTAAGACATTTATCAACTGTGGAAGTCGTAAGGGCCTGACATTTGCAATCTAGACTAGAAAGGCCCTTGAGAAGTTTATTTATTCAGTTATTTAATAATAGTAACAAATCTATTGCTGTCTCCAGCAGCCTTGGAATCAAAACCACCCAATCCAAGCTCAGTTATTTGTTTGGAAATAAAGCAGACATTTGAATAACACCCTTCAAAATACCTAACAGATTTCTGCTAGTAAATCACTTTAGTCCTTCTAACCTTGACCTTTATATCCTTCCTGAAGAAGTACAACATTAATCAAGAAAGGACTGTTCAATACATTCCACTGTGAGAGTCCTGTTGCTACAGTATTAACCTGGAGGTGTTCAGTTGAAAATTATAAGGAATCCTTAGAGTTGGAAGGTATCCTATTCTCATGATGCATTTCCTTTCCCGTAGGCAAAGGGCTTTGATTTTAAGTTCATTGACATACATATAAACATCGCTCCAGGCTAAACCTGAAAATTCTCTAGAGATTTATGAGTTAAGCAGACATTCTGTCATTGGATTTGTTAATTTTGCCTGAACGTCACCCCCACAACAAAAAGCCTGCCCATGCATCTTTTTGAAAGACATCCAGCCTTTCAGCTCACTCCTTCTATGAGTTATGTGGGCTGACACACTAGAAAAGTGTGATTTACATGAGATATTGCCTACCACTGAGTTAATAATCAAAAATCTACCTTACTCAGTACTTCCATGACAAGAAAATACTCTTCATTTTTAATTAATGCTTATGGAACAACATGCTCTGAAAATAAGTTGTCTCTACTAATTGCTGAGAGAATTCTCTAGAAACACTGGACTGTAACTCCATTTTGGGAGTTTGCGTTTTCTTACCTCCCTTTGGCTTGATATGATGGTGAAAGAGGTAATGTTATATTACCTAAAGTTCAGGCCTTCTTAATCCTTCATTACTACCACAAATTAATAGAAATTAAATAGAAATGAAAATCTGGACAACTTCTTTAATAGGGATGTTTATGAAATATGGTACTTCTTGAATGTAATGGAAAATAAAATTTAAAGAAAGAAGTCAGCTATCAGAAAAGAAGCCTAAATCAAAATCCCCTGAAAGGATAATACAGTTCTGTTTACTAACCTGCAATGATAACTCCTGTCAAAGAGTGATTTTTACTACCATCCGCTTAAGTAAAAAATACTAAACCACTCAAAAATGTTTTGAACACTTTGTCTATTTCTTGTCCCCTGCTCTATTCTAGTGGTAGTACACTAGTGTATAATTGTCTCATTGTTTAAACCCATAGCAGTTCTGAACTATATTACTACAGCACACTTGCTTTTGATACATAAACATTTTAAATCTCTTTTTAGACTGTCTGGATGCATTATTTTTTGATTTTGAGTGCTGGGAGGAAAAGCAGTGCTCTGACTTGGCTTAGGAGTTCCACATTTGATTTGTTTTGTTAGCCCCGGTGAGAAGTGACTTAGTGAGGAAGTTGTAAAGCAACTTAGTAAAAGCATAAACCATTCTGTGAAGTCTGATGTTTGGTTGGCTAAAGAAGAGCTATCCAGGCACAGTTAAAGCTCTTTTATATGAAACAGTGGAGAGTTGAGAGAGAGGGCCTAAGGAGAAAAGTACTAGCCCTACCACAAGAACAGCCACTGAGAAATGGAGTGACTATGGAAAGATTTAAAACACTCCGTAGCACAAAGACTTTGTTTTAATTGTAGCTGAAGCAAGTTTAAACATCTGTTGCTTGTTAGATTATTCTTTTACTTATTTGCTTATTTATTTATTCATTTACTTTGGGATGGGTTGGAGAAAGCCATTTTAGATTCCCTATGGCCATTAAGCTGGGATGGAGAACAGAGGTCTGAGTGTTTCTAAAACGTAAGGCTGCAAAAATTTTGGTTTTAGCAAGGAACACTTGCTTTTGGTGTTTGTTTCTTTCCTTCATCTAAAAAGCCTGCTGAAACTTTTGCTTTTGTGCATCTTTATTGCAATTTTTAGGACAGTAGCCAGAACGGCTCATAGCACCTGGGAACTAGTTGTATCACTGCACTGCATCTTTTTTTTCAGATATTGAAATGTCTGAACCTGGGTATGTCTAGAAGAGAACAAAATGGCATGTGGAGGATGGCATGTGCTGTGCATCCTTCATTTTCTTCTGATCCTCACAACTTTTCATGAGACTTCAAAAGACTTGCTCCATCTGCAGATTGCCAAGCCCAATAGCCCATGAACATTGCTGATGTAGCAGACTGTCAAGTCTAAATACACGTGGCAAAAAACCATTTCTGACTGTCTCTGTGTCTTCACTTCCCATGCAAAGGGAAGAATGCACAGCACAGTGCGTCTGTACCATTCCACACTGAACCAGGGAAGTCAGGGAGACTTAAGAATCTACCATCTTTACAGAAATGCATGTTTCACTGCACTGTTCACATCTTCTGGTGGGTGACCACAGCCTCCTACTTCTAAGGAGAATGAATACTGCCTAAGCTGACCAGATTCATGTACAGGTTTCTTAGAAAGCTATCAATCTGTCACACACCTGGACTTCCTTGTTGAAGAATTTGGCTCAAAATCCTGCTTACCACCTTCATAAAATATATCACATACCATATATATGTATAAAATTGCAGTAATCTGATTTTGTGAACAATGCCATCAAAAACACCTTAGTGAGTTATCCATAAAACCTCTTCTAGGTTTTCTGCAACTACTGTCCCCATATTTTCTTTTGATCTTTTTGTAATCAGTTATGAATCTTGACATCTCTCCCAGAAGAAAATATTTGCAACCTCTTTTGCCAAGAATAAAGTAAATACTAAGGATTTCCATTTTTATTTGCTTAATTAAAATACTTCTTGGCATATGTCTTCCATAAAAACCTGCATTAGACAGACCATTCACGCCACTGTCTGAATCTTAAGAACATAGCACTTTGTGGTAGGTACCCTTTATCTACTCAAATAATGCAGTCCCTTGCAAATCTGTTTGTTTCTGCCCTTCCCTTTGAAACTTCTGGCTCTAGCAAAATCAAATCCTCTTTCCCATGGTGTCACAATGACCAGGCTTGTTTCTTTCCAGTATTTAGGTTACTTGTCCCACAGTTTGTTTCCAACACACACACACACACACACACACACCCCCACCCCCCACCCCCCGAAGGATGCATTCTTAAATCCATTTTCTGAAGTGTTCAGTACTGAAGAAAACAACGTATGAAAAACACAAGTGTATTGGCACAGGTAAGTGCCAGGAAGACTTTTTAAAGTAAAATGAGTTGGACTGCATTACTCAGAAAAACAGGAGCAGGATAAAGAGCATTTTTCATTAAGTAGTTGGTTTGCATCCAGCTAGGTTAGTATGTTGGAAAATGGTTAACCTTTGATGGTTGCTCAGTGGTGTACGTTAAACAAACTGAGTCTCTGTATAATTGCTGGATGACAGGTAGCCACATTGCTGCACTTGGGAAAAATCTGTAACCTTGATCTTTCTAAAAACTGTACAGGATCAAAGGATTGACCCTTTCCAATCTGACATTTTCATGCTAGAACTGCACAAGTCAGCAAAGGATGAGGCAAAAGATTAGGACAAGACTACTGTTTTTAGGGACTATCATCATGCATGTTTTGCTCACTATAAAGCAACTGTTTGGAAAGAGAAAAAGGATTCACAAACCTTTCCACAAGGCTCTTTTAAGGCACTTCCCTTACCAACTACCAAAAGAGTTAGAAAGTATCACTAAAAAATCAAAAGTAGAGAAGAAAAAGAACTACTTGCAACTGACTTCATCTATATTCCTTAGACATAGGGCTAATGAATAACATTCCTGGTATTCTTACAGCAAGGTTTTAATGGTTTAAAACATGACAAGAGATGCAGAAACAATGCTTTCAGTGTAGCAATAAATAGTAAAGCTTGTACACCTATGCATACCAAACCTGCAAATTTTCTTTGGTGTTATTTAATTCTCTCCATCACTTGAAGTTTGGTGAATTGTTTCATATTCCTTCACACACATTCCATGGAAATAACACAGCAGATGGTAAAGAATAAAACACAGCGTGATAATATACACACACCAAAATTAAAACAAAGACTTAGAGCATGAAAATCCCAATTTTATTCCAAATCTAACTTCAACTCTTATATATTCTCTAATGTTTCATTACATCATTCTATATCACTGGTGACTTGACATCTGTGGCTCAACACCACTCACTTAACCAGTTCACAGACTACCTCTGCTTTGAATCATCTTGGGAAAAGGAAACTACCATTAGTCTTTCCTCAGAGGTAACTATTTTTACTGACATGATAGGGCACTATCCTAATGGCTGGTGCCTGCTCTTACATCACAGTGACAGTGGAAAACAGCCATAGGGATTTCCATCCCTCAACTTGCACATCTTCGTTAGTGTCACCATCCAACGCACTCTGACAGCCAAAGACCCTAAACCACAGCTCCTATACACCAGCACAATACACGGTGACATTAAAGCTGAGCAGGCAGGCCTACCCAAACCTGGCATTACTGAACATCTGACCAAGACACCTAGAATCTACAAAGAGACTTCCAGAGCCAAGTGTTTAAGACTAGTCCACCATTTCTAATGAAAAATTACAAGACCTCTGAAGAATTACGAGGCCTCCATCTCATCACATACTTGTCAAAGCAGTCCCCAAAGCAATAGAAGTCTTTTTTCAAATAGTTAACCTTTCTGAATTTCACAAATTCTCCTGCAGTCAGGGAATTTCACTCTCATTAATTATTGGATTACTATGGGGTAATTCTCTTATCTTTAAATTCTTTTACGTTGTGTACACAAAATGCTCATTAGCTCCTGAAATAACCTTCCATATCCTAGAGGCCTAGAGGATTATCAGGTAGAGAATGGATAAACCCTTCAGGGGAAATGTAACATTTTAGCTTTTAAATGTGTGCCAAACATGAAATTCAATGTTATTCAATTTTTTCCTAGCACTTGCACAGAACCCAAGCAAGAGGCTTCCTCTGTGTATCAAGTATTCATAGCAGAAATTTACCTACCAAAACCATGTAAAACAATGCCAAAGGGGTTTGCACATGTAAAGCATATAGGATACAACACTTGAAACTCAAAGCATGTTTTTCAACGTATCTACAATGACGTGCAAGCATGAAAACACTCCTCTTGTTCAAAGATCACATTTCCTTTACATTTCCAGCATTAATATTCTCTATTTACACTTCAACTATTAAAAAAATATATTTTTCAGAACTGCCTATGAAGGAAATAGCACTTAGAATTTCCCTTAGGGTTCTGATCTATAGGTGGCTCTACACACACTGTATATAAGGTATGTAAGCACTCTTTGATATTTGATAGTCAACATTTACATCGTTTAAGCTATGCATATGTGTAACTCCCTTGCTGTACCTGCTGTTTTGATCTCAGTTCCATATACCAATAGGAGCGAATCAATAGCACAACTTTATCTAAATATTCCACACATCTATAGCATCTTTCATCAAAGAATCTCAGAGCAAGAAATAACCCTTTGCAATCATATTTGTAAAAATACAAATATAAATATATGCTAATGGAAAATACAATAAGATTTCCCTGAAGGTGTTAAATATGCTTTGGAGAGAAAATATTTTTGCCTTTTCCAACATTGCCCTACTTATTATACTGCCTCAAGCTCTATGTTCCCTATGATACTATATTGACAAGGAAACCACTGTCACCACAGTGAGCAAATACTTTGAGGCAGCTGCTGTGCAACAAAGATTGAAATAGTGAAGATGCAAGTCAGTCTAAAAGGACCACGTGGAGGGCTGATCAGAACTCAGACTCAGGCAACAACTAGAAAATTGTGAAGAGCATAAAATAAAACTGTCCCACGATTATTTTTTCTAGTGATCAATCAGAATGGAAATAAAATATCTGGAAACAATAACCATGCTTTCAGTGAAGCCTAACACTTTGAGATCTTGTGCAAAGTGCTACACATAGCAACAGACATGCAAGATAAAAACTGAAATTTTGTCTTTTGGAGGACTTTCTAATCTCTTTAGATAGGCAAAGAACCTATGTCTATTTCTGTAAACAGTGACTTCAATAATTAGAGACAGTTATTGGTGACTTCAGGAGAACAAAGCCTGCTATCCTACCTGAACAGAAAAACTGTCTCAAGAGAACTGGTATTCCACTTCCTTCCTTACAGCTCTCGATGTTCCTTTTATGGCTTGCCACCAATGAAGCAATAATCTATATATCTGGATAAAATTAGTGAAATACAAGCCTGCAAACACAAGATTCTGGTTAAAAGCCTGCACAACTGCTCAGAATGCTACAGATACCATGTTAGTTTCAAGAAGCCCTCTCAGATTTTTAACACTTTTAGTTTTATGTTGTCCTTTAGAGATCTTGCACTTCCACAGTAGGAAATATTGTGGATTTTTTTGTAATTTTGCTTTTACAATTTACTTTAACTTGATTGCATGCATTTTCCTTTAAAACACACAACCGTGAACCTTGCTGCTTGTCAGGAAAAGGCAAATTCATCTTATTTTGCCTGCATTAAAAATAAAATGCTTTAAGAGCTTAGAGATTACTTTGAAAACAGGATAATTTCTCAGTTAATTTATACCACATCTACAGAAGACTCAACTGCAATTTTAAATTAAGAAATCTTATTCTTTCACGAATTTTCCCACAACCTTCCAGAATGATTTCTACCACTCCCATAACTTAATGTTCTCTGACAACCCTATTATGAGTTTCAGTCATAGAAACAGATGATTTTTCCCCCAGCAGTCAAATTGTCAGGTGAATTTCACTACTGTAATTTGATTCTAATTTGTACATACCTTCTTTCTTCAATTAAAAAAAAAAAAAAAGAAAAAAACACCACTTTTCTTTTCAAACATATGATTGGCATATTTACTGCATAATTGCAAACTACAACTATGGTTTCAGATGTTATACCCCTGCACAGAAATGATGGATTAGCCTGCTCTTTACTTGCTTTGAGGTAAATGCTGCCTCTGTCCCTTTTTATCCAACCAAAAACTGCAAAATTTTTCTTCCAATATGTGTGAATTTACATTTTACCCACTTCCAGTGTTATATGCATGCTCCAATATGAGCATGCATATATATGCACAGCAACTGAAATATTAGATTGATTCAATACAAAATGTATAATGGAATGGAACAGAAGATAAATTATGTATTCACAAAATGTTGCTGCATTCACAAAGTGCTTCACTGCATGTTACTAACAAATGAATATTAAAACAATGTAACCCCCCAAATCCCAGTTTTCTTAACCCATGTTAAAACATAATATAAATGGATAAGAATGTTAAATATGCTCTTCCTTCCACATCCCTGTCTAAGAAAACAGAAAAAAACCAAGGAGAAATAGCAGTAACAAGTATAACCAACATCCCAAAAATCTGACTGGCTTCTGGAAAAACTAACAGGTGCTATCGACACCAGACAAGAATCTTTTGACTCCATAGGGACTATGGAAAGCATGAAACCTTCTGAAGCATTTAATGTTCAAGTGCAGCCAAAAGCAGCTTCAAAGTGCTTTTTGGCTGGATTGTAAAATCTCACCATAAGATACAACAGATTTGATGACACTGAAGTCTGCATCCATCAAAGTCCATCCATCAAATATAATTTATGCTGGATTGATCAAGTCTCATATCCCTAGCATAGTAAGGAACATGGACTTCAGAACAAGAACAGAACCAAATTGGCATATGCTCTTTCTTCCTTCACAGAATAACTTAATATTAATGAAGAAATGAAGTGGGGAAACACTAGCTGGACAAGAGAGAAGGTACTGGGCACAACAGATTGTGGGTGTAGGTGAAGACATGTAAAACCACAATGTCAAGAAGGAAGGGGGAAATAGTTCTGAAAGCTGTTTTGGTGTTTGGTAATGTCTTACTTACCTACCCCTCAGAACTCATGTACAGTGTGAGAAGCCATGGAACTAAACAGAACTTATTTTGTTCCTTATAGAAAGGCAAACAAGAGGTGTGGCCTTTATGAATGAAAACATGAAGATCTGAGACAGGAATTCAGAATATCTGTTACACTGAAAAAAATGAAAAAGTGGGAATGCTGCAGAATAAGGTGCCATGAATGCATTTGTATAGAACTGCTGCAAGAAAAGATTAGAATCCAAGATGACTGTGGATACTGGAGGTGTCTAGCTTGAGAAGAAAAATTAATTTTGGGCATCTAATAATAGTGAAGTGATGCTGACTCACAGTACAAACTTGTCAAGTCCCGAAAAGAGACAACACAAAAATACATGCCATCAGTCAGAAATCAGGTAGTGAAATACTTTCCAAGAAAAGAAAATAAAAGACCTGATGAAAAAGAACATAAACAGTTTAATATAGTTGCTGAGCCAATGGGTTTAAAAAAAAAAATCCCACATGCTAAACTGTCCTGAAGACAATGAGACCAACACTTGCTGGGAGGAAGGCAGTTCAATTTCTAGCTAATTCCTTCTCTGGTGAAAAGTCTCAATTCCAAAAGTTTTTCAGCAATCTGTATAAGTCATACATTTTCCTCTTGTATACATGCCCCTTTTCAATACCCATAATATATTTGTTCCTTACAGAAGCTTTTGAGACATCATTATCTAGAAGGCTCACCTGTATGTTTGCATTCAAAATGTCTGACATTAGTCCCTCTCATGTTTCACTGCATGGTACAAATTGATGTGATTTTTGCTCATTGCCAGAATTGTCAAGACACCTCTGCATGTAAAGTGCCTGTGGTTGTCCATGACTTTCCTACAACTGCAGGTATCAAGAATACCTGTGAAGTCTTGTCTTTGCTAGGAAGGATGACTTGACTCCTGTTGTATGACTCCTACTTATGATGCCTCTGCAAGCCTGTTATCATTTTACCCCAGTCCACAGCTGGCACTGACAAAGCAGGCCAGCTGGCACATAAACTTTCATGCTGCTCTTTTGATCAGACTTACTCCTCAGAAGGGTCTCTGTTTTTCTTAGACTGCTCTTAACACAGCTAAAAGAAATCTGAAAAGCTGTAAATAAGCTATCTTCTCAAAGACATAAAGAAATTGTGCAGACTCTAAAGAATTTGGTCATCTTAGGATAGCCTGCATATAAGACACTGAATTTTTCCTGAAATAATGTCAAAGAGGCATAGGCCAGGGCCCTGACTGCATCCACCTTCAAGCTTGGATGACTGAGTTAAAGCATCTAACTTGAAAAGTGCAAACTCAGCTCTTCCACTAGTAAGAACTGTTATGAAAAAAGCTAGAAGCAACCCTCTTCTCAACCGTCCTTTCCTCGTTTTGCTTTGGGAGCTACTTTTAAGCAGTCTTTACTGTTGGTGCCCTATGTCTGCACCTGGTCTGATGCCTTCCTGACCTTGACTCGCACTCACTGGCTCGCCTTCCTGGCTTGCCCTGAGACCTGCCACCTCACTGAGGTGATCACCAGACTGTGTCTCTCCTGCCATTTAATGGGTATCAGCCCTGGGAATTTTCCGAACAACATGTCTCAGCCATCACTGCTTACAGTAACACCATGAGATGAGCTGGAACACCCCAGTTCCTGCCAGTGAATTGACTACTGCTATGTTTTACCTGTGGATGCTGGTTGATAGTGGCTGAACAAGAGCCAGGTGGCCAAGAAGGCCAATGGCATCCTGGCTTGTATCAGAAATAGTGCGGCCAGCAGGACCAGAAAACTGGTGGTTTTGCTGTACTTGGCACTGGTGAGGCCACACCTTGAGTGCTGTGTCCAGTTTTGGGCCCCTCACTTCAAAAAAGATATTGAGGTGCTTGAGCATGTCCAGAGAGAGGCAATGGGGCTAGGGAAGGGTCTGGAGCACAAGTCCTATGAGGAGCAGCTGAGGGAGCTGGGGTTGTGTAGCTTGGAGAAAATGAGGCCCAGGGGAGACCTTATTGCTCTCTACAACTCCCTGAAAAGAGGCTGGACTCAGGTGGGGCTCAGTCTCTTCTCCCAGGTAGCAAGGGACAGAACAAAAGGAAATAGCCTCAAGCTGCACCAGGGGAGGTTTATGTTGGATATTAGCAAAAATTTCTTCACTGAAAGGGCTGACACTGGGACAGGCTGCCCAGGGAAATAGTGGAGTCGCTATCCCTGGAAGTGTTTAAAACGTTGTGTGCATGCAGCACTTGGGAAATGTAGTTTAACAGTGATTACAGACACGCTGGGTTAACGATTGGACTCAATGACTCAAGAGGTCTTCCAACCTTAAGAATTCCAATATGATGCTATTCCAATCTCCCTCTCCTAGGATGAGCGGAAACAACCACCACGTTTCAGCAGGTGGCCCCAGACAGCCTCTCGGGCTCTCACGCAAAGGCAAGGCCCACGGTTCAGCCCGCTTTTCCCCCGGCGCCACACGCGCGGCGTTCATCTCCTCACTGGGCCAAGACCCCCCCGCCCCGTTCCGCGGCTCCTGGCGGGACAGGCGGGACGCGCCTCCCCCGCCCCTCAGTGCGGCCCCGCCCCGCCCCCGGCATTTAAAGGGCCCATGGCGGCGGTGCCCGGGCGGTGTCCCTGTGTGCCCGCTATGGCCGTGTCGTGCTGCCCCGGGCGCTCCCCGCTGCGGCCCGGTCGTTCCCGCGGGGCTGCTGGGGCTGGGGGAGCTTCTGCGGGGGCTTGCGTAGTGCGGGGGGGGGCGAGCGGTAGGGCCCGGTGCGCGCCGGGGGCGGGCGGGCGCTGGATTCTTTGGATCGCGGACGTCGTGGGCGAATAAAGCAGGCGGGCGGGCAGTTGCGCTGTTCCTGCCGCGGGGGGCGCGGAGCGGAGCCGCCGCCGGGCCCAGCGCAGATGGAGCTCGGCAGCCCCGGCGCCGCGCCCGGCGGAGTGTCGGTGTCGGCCGTGCTGCCGGCGGGTGGGAGCGGGGAGCGCCTGGGCGGTGCCACCCCCAAGCAGTTCTGCGCCGTGCAGGGGAGGCCGCTCGTCAGCTACGCGGTGCGGGCCATGGAGAGGTAACGAGCCCGGCGCCGCTCGGCTCCCGACCGCGCCCCGCGGGCTCCTGCCGGCCCTCGCCGTGCCCCGGAGAGTCCGCAGGCAGTCCCCGCTGGTCCTGGCACCCCCGGCGGGTCTAGTTTGCGTTGCGGTGTGTCTCCGTCCCTCCCCTCCCGGTCAGACCGGGCAGGGAACGAGGTGTATCTAGGCCCCCTCACCTGGGAGGAAGTCCCGGGCGGGAGCTGGCACTTCCCCCACCCCAGCCTGGCTCCAGCGCCGCCATCCTGGGTGGCTCTCCGCCCTCCTTCCCCAGCCCTGCCCATGCTTCGAGGGTATGCCGCATTTCTTGGCTCCTGGAGATCATCTGTTCGAGGCCCCTCAGCCTCGAAGCTCGAGGGTTTGTGTAGCTACAGTGGCTGGTTTGGTGAGCTATGAGCCCACCGCAGCTGTTGGAGACAGTCATAGCATTATCCATCAGCCCTGAAAAGAGATCTCTACTGCCACTGCCACTGGAGATGATCTTTATAATGTCCAAAGGCCTCGAAAAATGATCTACTCCTCATGATGGGATGAATGAATTCACTGGTGTACAGCACTGCATTATACTCCACTGTTGCCCATGGTAAAATACCTTGCATCAGCAGGAAGTTTAAAGCACGAATGTTTAAGTTATAGTTGGACTAGAAGCTGATGGCTTATGTAGAGTGAAGCTTCATTTGTAACTTTTCCATGTTTATGTTGTAGTGATACCACAAGGAGTAATGGGTACAAATTGAAAGATGGGAAATTTAGGTTAGATATTAGGAAGAAATTCTTTAGTGTGAGAATGGTGAGGCATTGGAACAGGTTTCCCAGGGAGTTGTGGATGCCCAAACCCCGGTAGAGTTCAAGGCCAGGCTGGATAGGGCCTTGAGCAACCGGGTCTAGTGGGAGGTGTCCCTGCCCATGGCAGGGGGCTTGGGGCTAAATGGTCTTTAGGGTACCTTCCAACCCTTAACATTCTATGATTCTATGTTGGAGCAAAGTATTAAAGTAATGGGATTTCTTAGCAGCTAGGCTTTTCCTTTTCATAAGGCTGTTGAGTTCTAGGCATGTGACTGACAGTTAATATATTATTGTCAAATGTTAACATAATGTAAGTCTTGTATCTAGTGTCACTTGAAACACCGCAGGTAGGAGCAGGGTGTCAAGGGGAATTCTGAATATGTTGCAGTAACTTGTAGGAAAACAAACCTTTAGTTTAGAGAGAATAAATGGGGAGGAGTGGAGATTGGTGAAAGAAATAAAATTGCCAGCATCTCCCAAAGTTCTTAACACATGGAAACTTGTACAACATCAAAATTGGGACTCTTTTTCCATTCCCACCCAGAGAGGCTTCCCTCAGGTCACTTGTTACTTTATGAAAGAAATACTGCTTGTTTTCTTTATTTAATTTTCAAGAGTAGCCAGTGGCAAAGCTAAGCACATCAGTAAGCAAAGAGTCCAATCCAAAGCTTGCCACAGCTGTAATTTCTGCCAAAATGTCATGGGAATCTACAGAGAAGAATTATATCCTCACTCAGCGTATTGGAGACCTGGAAAGGAGAACGGAGGGAGGTTTGGGAAGGAAATGTTATGCATCTAAAAAAAAAAACAACTCTATTTTTACTGCCAGTAAGCTCTGAGAAAATAGCCATACTTTGAGCAACAGTATTATATTTGTCCTAAAGCTGCAAAAAATTAGAAGGTTGATTTCTAGTTGTACAGTTTAACCAAGTTGATTGTGAAGGTAACAGCTTGATGCTTTTGCTTAGAAGTGCAATAACTGCTGCCAGTGCTCTGGCAGGCAGAGCTTCCTGCCACCTCTGCTGAGTTAGAGTGTTGACTGGTATAGATGTGTATGAGCAGCTGGGAACAGATGTACTCCAAAGCTTGGGATGGCTTTCATTTTCATCTCAACACTTTTACTTCTGGCACTGAAACTGCAAAGGATGTACCTTGTTCTTACTTTGTGCGAATGTAAGCGCAGAAATGTAAAATTGAGGAACTGCAGTTCATCCCATAATCTGCCCAGAAGTGGCAGATTTTGTGTTTAGCTTGATTCTATCTTCTCATGTCTGATGTAATTGAATGGGTGACCCATTAGTCTGTAATAACTTCAACTGAACTGAGTATCTCAGCTACTGCTGCTGTTTTTGAGCTTCCTTAAATCTGAAAAAAAGGTAGCAGTGTATAGACATGAAATACATGAACAGTTCAACCATGTGCAGCTGCTTTGCATGTGGTTTTTAAAGATCAGTAGAAAAAGATTTTTATGCTGTTCAGCTGCAAGTAGTGAGACTGAATATCAATGTGGAAAAATGGGCGGATGAGACAAGGGCAGACATGAATGAATAAGCAGTGCATCCTGTTGCATAGGATAACAGCATGTAGAACACTGGCCTGCCAATAATAATCACAGATGATACCCTGAGGAAGAGGAGGTGAGCAGAACTAGGGTAAGGAAAAATCATTGGTTTTAATTGCCAGTGCAGTGGCACTGATAGGAAGGTCAGGCCCTACCTTCGGACTAAAATTAAAGTGTGTTAGAAAACTTAAATGTCTCTTTTTCCCACTGGATTTGTTGCTGCTTTTGTTGAACTATGCAAGGCTTTTGCAACAAGTTCAACTGATTTAGAATGGCATTCCTTGTTTTTGCTTCTGTAGCAACTATCAGAGTTCTTTCTTCATCTGATTTTTTTTTTTTGGTGTGTGTGTATGTTTGTTTAGAATAGAACTTTTTCAGTTCCTTTTCAGAGACAGGGAGGAATCCTAGCTCTGTATGCACATGTGCATGCATATTTTACTACAGCTATAGAGAGGAAAACAAACTAAGGTAAAGACTGATTTTTAAAATCATTATGGAACAAATATGCTGTTGCTATTCTTGCTGTGCTCATATTTCACCAGTTGTTGAAAGTACAGTGAGTAGTTATAAAAGAGGAAAAGCAGAGTTAATATCTTCACTGGCAGAATTAAAATTTTTCATAGAGGTTTCAGGCAGCTTTGTTTATTACTTTATTGTAGTATCTCAAAACAGGTGGATGTCTCTTAAGTCCCCTGGGGAACCTCCCAAAGGAGCACCTCTTTGGAAGTGTCTTGCATAGTTTATTTGCCAAGTATTTTTCTCCATTGATGCATATTCACTGGCTCTATAGGTCACACAATTACAGTTTTGTTAAATGCCTCTACGCTGATAGTTCCTTTTGTTCCATTATCATAAGCTTATTTTTGAAATAGCTTATGAGCAAAAAATAGTTATAGCAAATTTATGGAGGTCTCTTTTTTATCATGTCTGACTCATAGGGAGCATTTTATTTCTGGAAAACATTGGATGGCTTCTGTATATGAGATCCTCCAAACTTTCTTAATATACCATAAAAGCTTCCTGCTTCCATTTTTGTACTGTGAGAGATATATTTGTATTAATATATTTTTTCATATGTCAATAAATTCATAACAAAGCTGTTATGGAGCAAAAAGAAGTTATGCTTGCATTCTGCAAATGCATTTTGTTCTTGATACTTCTTTTTCTCATTTGTTTTTTGATAAGGTTAGCAAAAGTAATATAATGATTTATCTTGCACCTGTGAAAGTTTCTGTGGCAGTGAAAGATCCCGTCTAACACTGCTAAAGCCATCTCAGCAGTAACTGCCTGGTTCTGGCCTTGTTTTGCTGGTCTCAGTAGATTATATTGAATAGTTTGTTGCAGGAGATAGAGTGTATTTAAGCCTTATGTCAGATTTCAGCACTGGTTTCTATGCGAGTAAACTGATAGAGGGTTAAACCTGGGTCACATTTGGACTTCAGCATGCCATTTAGGTGATACAGTTTCAAAGTGGGTTTATTCATTTCCTCTGCAGCCTGTGTTTTCAAGTAAAAGCTTAATCTGTTGCTGAGTTAATGAGCTGCTCTACTTTCAGTTCTAACTCAGCTAGTGTGTTTGTACTTTGTTTGAAATTTAATGGAACAGTACTATTTTCTACTAGGCAATAAATCTGTCTGTAGGTGATGACAAGAAGGATAGCTGCAGGAAACAAACATATAGTCCTTTTCTGCCTCACTGTTTGCTTTCTGCTAGTATTGGGGTCCTCCCAAGGCAGTTGTAAAGTGATTGTAACTGGACTTGTCATTTTGCTTCATTTGGTCAGACTTGATTCTCCACTTTGGAACCACAGCCTGTGGTGTATTGGAAGCACTAGAATTGTGTGTTGTTAAAGCACGTTGGGGTACAGCATGGTGATCTTTTTCATGTGTTGTGCTGATTCTTTCTGAAGCTTGATCCAATATTACAGTTATAAAATTGAAATTGTGTCTTTAAATTGTATTTGAGCAGGTCCTGAGTAGGTTATTATTTTAGTATGAAATCTTTCTAAATGAAAGGATATGACAAATTGAGGGAGAGAAATAAGATTCATTTACTGCCAGATTGAGTGTATGCTGATATCTTTCTAGTTCTTTAAAACATCTTGCGACATTTCCATAAGCAGATCTTCGGAAGAGCAAGCAACCTGTGTGGTGCACAGCTCTCATTTATTAAGATTTGTGGCATACTTTACTGGATTAGTACTTTCCATGAGTTTTAGTGGGACAAAACCTAAGCTGTTCTGTATGTAGTCAATCCAGAGGATATGCTTATGCTCTTACATGAATATGTTACATCCCTAAATCCCAGCTCTAATTACAGAATGTGGGTCCGGAATGAGTTTAAGGAGGACATACTCAAGTTTACAAATGTGTTTATGCAGACACAGGGTGGAGCTGTGACCGCATCCTGTCACTTTTTGGTGTATTGTACCACTGGAGGCCTTGAGCCATTCCACCCCTCTGTGTAGAGATTTATCACAGGCTGGCCAGTACTTGTGTTCTCTTCCCCTCTTCTCAGAAGATGCTGTGTACTACTACCCAGTTGCCTCATAAACTGTTTCATTTAACTCCAGAAAGGGCAATGTCAGTGCTCTTCTTACACAGTCACAGTGACTGTGCAGACCGTCCAGTTTCTGGGTACTGTGTAAGGCTACAGTCTTTCTGGAAATAGAAGTGCAGAGCTCTTGTTCTCATTTAGTGTGAAATAGCTCTTCTTGAATTTTGCTTTGTTTAAATGACTGACTCTCAGTATTTAAAAGAAGAACTGAGATGAATCCAGTTAGTTTGCCCTAGTTCCAAGCTAAAGTCATGCAGAAGTGCTACATTTTGTAGCTAAATGTATGCCAGAAATCATATGAGAGATTTTTAAACCTTTTGATGGACCTGTGGTGAGTGACAAGTTGAAATGAAACTTGAAACCACATGACTTCAGATTTTACATTTGAGCAGCTTCAATACTTAAAGAATGCTGAGAATATATTGGTTTGGCTGTATTTTCTGCCTTTGCTAATACTAAAATGAACATAAGGACAAGTATTTTTCTTTTGAAGAATGGTAATAGCACTTTATTTTATTTTGAATAGTTATTTTACAATTAGTTGAAATAGTTTTCCATGTATTACTAATTGCAACCCCCCCTCTCCATACATAAGGTGGAAGATGCTCTGTTGTTACACGTAGTTCTAAGGGACTGGTTCTAACACTGATACTTTGCTTTTGAAGTAAGGATAGTTCCCAGGCAATGCCTACTCATGTGTTATTGCAGAAATCAGTCTCTTGAGCCTGTGTATTTCTGAACTGTGAATTTCTTACTCTGATTTTTCTAGCTGGAAATATTTAGTTCTTAGTACCTTAGTTCTGCTGGTGTCTGCAAAATTAGTTTCAGTAGTTTTGCTAGTTTTATTTGCGACAGTGTGTTGTACTTGTCTCTCTCCATAGTTGGATGTGTAAGCTACCCATGGGTAATTTTAACATAGTAATTTTTTTTTTAAAATCATTGCTCATCTGATGAGTTTCGTGTCTGACTTGCTAAAAAGCTCTTCTGCCATCTGTGGAGACAACAGAAAGGGAACACAGGTTTTTTTTTTTTTTTATGTTCTCTACATAGGCATTTAGAAAATAAGACACTACAATGGATTTGAATTACGGTATTTCTGTTGTTTTGAAGTACAGTATGCCACATATGACTAGAATTTGTATTCCTATACAGAAGTATGATTTCAACCTAGCTTCAGTTGTGACTGGTTTTAATCTTGTGGTCTGTGGGTCATCCACTATCTTCCCACACAACCCCTCAGTTGTAGAGCTCGACTGATACCAACAGTAAAATCTTGGAGATCTCTAAAAATGTACTTTTGATATGATATTCTTAACTAGCACAGCTATGTTTTTACATTTTTCTAGCTTCCTAAAGCAGAAACCTTTGTGTTTATAAATACATGTATTTTTTTCAAACTACCAGTATAATGTTTCCTGTCAATATTAAAGTGTTACAGTTTTCATTCACTACCATTCTGTCAATTACTGCTCATGCCTGTCTTGATAGTGATCTTTTCTCAGACTTTTTCTTGATTGTCTTATTCCCTTGTACACTGTGTACTTCACTGGAACGTGGAGTATTCCAGGTCACAGGATTTACCAGTTTATTAGAAACTGATTAGCAAACTGTCACTGTTTGATTTAGAAGTTCTGCTTGAAGTTAGGAATGATGCTGGAGTAAGAAATGTTTTGAAGGCTTTTGAAGAGTTATCAGAATGTGCCCCTCTGCAAAGTGGTTGTTGGAAGGAAGTCCCTTCACAGAACTCCAGTGTTATTGGTATAAATCTGTTATAGCTCTCCCTTAAGGAGTGGAGTACAAAAACATGGATTTGAGTATATTGAGAGATGTTTTATTTAGTCACCTTGAATATTTGTTGTAATGAATTTCTTTGTTTCATATAGCTCCACTTTTATTTGGTCATTCATATCTACTTTCTCTGGTTTTGTACTGGTTTTTCTAGGATAAGTTGGATATCTGACGTTATTGTGGTGGTCTCTCCTGAAAATACTGAAACAATGAAGACTATCATTGAAAAATACGGCCACAAAAAAGTTACAGTAGTAAAAGGTGGAATAACTCGTCACCGGTCAATATTCAACGGACTGAAAGTATTTGCAGAGAATGAATTTTCCAGCCATTTGCTCCAGAAACCAGAAGTAGTGATTATCCATGATGCTGTGAGGCCTTTTGTTGAAGAAGATATTGTTGCAAAAGTGGTTATGGCTGCTAAAGAACATGGGGTATGTACTATACAGCAATGCAACTCTGCAATGTGCTTTATACTGTACAGCATAAAATAATGTTTGATAAAGAAGGAATTTTCTAGCAATTTTATTAATGTGTGATGGGTTTTTTCTAAGTAGAACAGATCCAGGTTCCCTATTATGCAGAGAAGTCAGGTGGGGGAGGTTGACATTTTTAAATGCCGCAGGTATTATTTTGCTACAGGGAATAATTATTGCCATAGAGACTGTCAGTGAGAGATTGAATTAATCAGCAATTTGTTAGTTGAAAGGTAGATTATGTAATGATAGTTTACCTTTTTTTCCATGCAGAATTATCACCTAATGCTAGAGCAGTTCTGTTAGTGATTACTAATATAGCCAAAGAGTGTACTGCATTGGTTGACTTGTAAGCTTTGTGTTTTCGTCTCAAACTTATATGCAAATCCTGAATAAGCAGCAAGAAAACTGTCTCTGTATTAATGCTAAGTTGTTTTAGAACCTGTGAGCATTGCAAACTGCTGGTAAGTAGGAAGCCTCCAGCTGTAGGTTGGATATTCTTCTGTTTATCACTGCATCTGAGGACTGGGATTACTCATAGAAACTAAAAAGATTTCTGAGAAAGTAAGTGAAATATGAAGGAGAAGAGTTGATAGAAGTTGTGTTACGCAAGTAGAAGGGTAGGAGAGGCATGTACCAGCAACAGGAGGAACTGTTAGATAAACTGGCTAAGTCAGAGATGTAAGAAATCACAGCTAAGCCACAGGCTTGTTTGCAAAATTTGCTATTTTAATTTGTTCTTGAATTCTCCATTAATAAGATAGCATAATGCTTCCCTGCTTCAAGGACATGGCTTGAGGTAGAAGTCATTAGTGATAACAGATTGTTTGGGTACTAGAAAACTAGGAAAATGTACCACTGCTTGTCTTTTCCAGAAAATGCGGTGAAAGATAAGCTAATTGACAGGTGGTTCACAATTTTGACAGTGGAATAATGAGTCTGAAGAATGAACCGTGGTGTTTCCTTAGTGCTCCTACACTTTTTTTTGAAAGTTCATAGTGTGGGAGGGCAATGTATAGCTTTTTAAAATTTTTGTTATGAAAATTGAATTATGTCAAGCCTCTCGGAACACTCTGTTGGAAATCTAAATATATTGAGCCTCTTCCTAGTAGGCCTGTAGTTTTGTAGATAGGCTCAGTAAGAAATGGCAATAAAATATAAACTCTGCACTATAGTTTTCAGTGATACAGAACATAAGTTTCCAGTCATTAAAACTTAAATTCTGTTTGAATTTTAACAAGGTTTTTGACCTTTCTCATATAAAATAGCATTCCAGAATTGATTCTCTGCCAAAGACTTTAAAATAAATCCTCTTTGTAAATCAGTTTTAAATGTGATTCTTTGAGAGTGGTAGAAGAATGGAGGTAATTGTACTGGTTTTGGGTTGAAATGAGAATAACTTTCCTGAATATGTTTGTGTTGTCTTTGCATGTTAAGGTATATCATATCTCATTTGAATTTGTGTTTAACTTGTTCACTTTTTTCTTGAAAGTTTTGCGATTTTAATGCAATATTTTCTCCTGGTTTTCTTTTTAAAAGAAAGGTAAGGTATTTTCAGTAAAAATGTAGGGGGAACCAAGGTAATCTCCATTGACCTTCTCACGTCCATGTACTCTAGTTCATCTGAACTTCTGACTGGTAAATATTTCCTTACCTAGATCACTGAAGTTTCATTTGATCTCAAAAAGGTGATTGTGTACATGTGTAATAGTCTTTTCCACTGTATAATGTTTGTCTGAAATGTGTGTGGTATTCCTTTGCTCTGTGGTGGCTTTCTGTGTTGGCTTAGATCCACTGAATTCAGTAAGGCTGGGCCTTCAGAGAGATGTGTGGTCTAAATCTCTGAGAGCTGGGTGCTATTGATGCTACCTGGCAAAGTAATGGAATTAAGGAACATGAGAAGAATTCCATTTTATATAACAAATTGGAAAACCACCTTCCCAGAGACAGGTGGCTGTCTCCACTTGAGAACTACAGAATTCTGAGAAACTAAATGGAAAGCTAGGACTTTTCTCAAAACTCGTATGCATGGTTTTGAATATCAGAAAAAAAATTGATCAAGAGCAGCTATCATGTTTAGTTCTTCCTATGGTCAAATTCTTTGCATATCTAAAAGGATGTCAGTTCTTCAATCTTTCAGTACAAAAAGTAATTACTTCCTCTTGCGTTATGTAGAAAGGTACAGAACCTGGCAGAAACATCATATTGAATGACTTGTGTTAATAGGGGTAATGCTGTATTGTTATATGTCTGCATACCATATAGATAACATAATTATGAGAGGCTTTAATGTTCTTTAAAATGGCAATTGATCAAGTAAGTTATTGCACTTCTAGCTGCCAATTGTCAGACAAATAAACTGCTTTATTACACTAACTAATCAGTTTGTTATTTGCCTGTGGGAATAAAAATGTGTACCTTAACCAGAGCTAATAAATTATGCCTTAAACCCCCTAAACAATTCCTTGATTATGTCAAAATATTACTTTGTAACCAATTAAATTCAGTTTATGTTTTTGCAGTAATTTTGCTCTTAAAATTATATGTTTCTAGAAACAAATTCTTTACAGCTAGTAAAAGCTGGGAAAAGTGGAAGCTTCAGAAGGCATCAGTCCAAAGCCTCTAGCAATATCTCATTGCCAACATTGCATTTTAAACAACATAACTAAAATGAAAAATACTTACATGAAAAAAATCAGGAAGGTGGGAGGGGGAACTTGTCAGTTCTTCTATTGAAAGTTTACAAAAAGAAGGCACATCCAAAGATTTTTTTCTCTAGTTGACATAAACTAGATTTGAAAGTACAGTCTGTTATGTTGAAAGGACTAAGTCGAAATGGCATTCTTAAAAGCTGGTTTCTGGAAGCTGTCTAACATCATTACTTTATTCTGAGCTTTAGCGAGGACCTGAACAAAGCTTACATGCCAAAAGAGCTGTACAGTGCTACTCAGTCTCGTGGACTCCTACTCACAGAGGCAGTCAAAATAACACTCCCAGACAGAAAACACTGTGTGTTGTGCTCAGTCTGTTCCTCTCGTGCTGCCATTATGACTCTTACTGTAGCGGAAGACCGGAGCAGAAGACACAGATCCCTGTGGATCCTGTTCTTTCCCACTTATTTTGCTATCTATGGTTGCTGAGTTACATTAGCAAAACTTGGTGGGTGGCAAACCAAAAGCCACCTCTTTCTCTCCACTGATGGTAAAGGAAGACTTGGGTGGATAAATAGGAAGTTCTGGTGTGGTGTACTTGAATGGGAACAGAATGCTGGCATGGTTCTGCCCACTCTGACCTTTCTTTGCACTTTTTCTCTTGGAGCAATTATCTTTTTGTTTTGTTATCTCCTCTGGTTTTGCCATGTATAGAATATTTTACACATGGTCTTTGTCCTCTTTGTTATATTCAAAGACTGATTTTAGCCAGCTGCAAAGGCTGCATCAGTGACAAGACTGTTTTTGATTAATATTTATACACTGGGTCATCTGAAGTTATCCTCTATGTTCTTAGAAGTTCTGCTTTCATTGTATGCTTGGGGCTTTGGGGAACTCTCACTGTCCTGTCACACTCCTGTACAAAAACAGAATCAAGAACTGATGACGTATTACCATTACCATCTTGACATGAATGGAATGAGTTTTGTACTTTAGGAGAATGACTAATGTCAATGTAAAAATAATTATTAATGAGTTGTAAGGTGTTATTTATCAATTTGAGAATAAAATAATATTTTAGACCTACATCCTCTTAGCCTACTAAGGCACATGGAGGACAGGGAGGGGATTAGCACCATTATGGCTTCACCAAGGGCAAGTCCTGCCCAACCAACCTAGAGGCCTTCTATGATGGAGTGACTACATCAGTGGAACAAGGAAGAGCTATGGATATTGCCTCTCTGGTCTTCCCTAAGGCCTTTGACACAGTCATCTAAAATATCCTTCTCTCTAAATTGCAGAGAGAAGCATTTTATGGGTGGACAGTTCAGATTGTTCAAATGAGGAATTGGTTGGATGACTGTGTCTAGAGGGTAATGGTTAACACCTCAGTGTTCAGGTGGAGATCGGTGACAAATGGTGTCCCTCAGGGGTTCATATTGGGACCAATACCCTTTAATACCTTCATCATTGACACAGACACATTGGGATCAGGTGCACCCTGAGCAAATACATAGATGACGCCAAGGTGAGTGGTGTGGTTGACATGCCAGAGGGGTGATGCTATGCAGAGGGACCTGGACAAGCTCAAGCAGTGGTCTGGTGGTGAGCATTGAGGTTCAGTATGGCCAAGTCCAAGCTCCTATGGCTCTACTGTGGTAATTTCTAGTATCAATAAAGGCTGGGGGATGAAAGGATTGAGAGGACACTTTGGAAAAGGACTTGGGTACTTGTGGATGAAAAGCTGGTCACGAGCTGACAGGTATGCACTTTTGGCCAGAAAGCCAGCTGTGTTCTGGTCCAGGAGAGGTGTGGTCAGCAGGTCCAGGGAGGTGTTTATGTCCCTCTACTCCACTTTTGTGAGAACCCACCTGAAGTACTGCATCCGGCACTGGCGCCCTCAGCACAAGAAAGATGTGACCTGTTGCAGCAGGTCCAGCAGAGGGCCACAAAAATGATCAGATGGATTGAACATCTATGATGAAAGGCTGAGCGAGTTCGGGTGGATTAGCCTGGATAGGAGAGCTCTGGAGAGACCTTATTGTGGCCTCTCAGTAGTTGAAGGGCGCTTATATGAAAGACGGGGACAAACGTTTTAGCAGGGTCTGTTGAAATAGGGCAAGTGGTAATGATTTTAAACTAAAAAACAGTAGATTCAGACTAGATAGAGGTAAATATTTTTTTACACTGGGGGTGGTGAAACAGAGGAAGAGTTCCCAAAGAGATGATGTGTGGGGTATGCCCAGCCACTGCCCTGGAGGCATGTCTGCTGAGATAAGGAAGATTGCTCAGTCTCCCAGCAGGACCCCCCCGGGAAGGCAGCTACTCTTCAGTTACGAGAAGAAGACAGACCCAGAATCTTCTGGGACACCCTATGCAGATCCTTTGTAACCCATTGGCCTTTACCCTCTGACACCCACCCCCTGTATCCCTATAAAGCGAGCCCCCTGCCCCTGCGAGGGCAGAGCGATGCTCGTCCCTGGCCTCCCCTTCGCTGGAGTACAGACCAATAAAGCTGCCTTGTGCAGAACAGCTGCACGAGCCTCTCATCTCTCCCTGGTCTGGCCTGGAGGCTGCTCTGCAGACCTGAGCTGGAATCACGAGTTAACAATCACTAAAGAGCTGACAGCTTCTGCATGGGCCCTCCTAGCCAGCAGCTGAGGGAAAGCACCGGGCCTTGGGAAGGCAATCCTCCACAGGACCATCTCTCTGGACTGGTAACAGCTTCCTCAGTCAGAACTACTGACCCCACACCAGCTGCCATAATGATGGATGCCCCATCCCTTGAAACAGTCAAGGTCCAGTTGGACAGGGCTCTGAGCAACGTGATCTCACTCAGAGTTTAAGATGTCTCTGCTCAGTGCAGCAGGGTTGGACTACGTGACCTTTAAAGGTCCCTTGCAACCCAAACTATTCTATGATTCTATGTTATTGTAAAGATCAGAAGCTCCTTAGTAGCCTGAATGTGTGAAGAAATGAAGTGTGGTTTTGCTGTTGTACAAAAAACAGTTATACAATGCATTTTTCCTTTTTAATGGATAACTATCGAAAGCATAATGATGTTTCCATAGCTTATGGCATTTTTGGTCCCATGGAAATTAAAACCTTCTCAGCCAAGTTGCTAACTGTTTTCTGTATTGAATGGAGAACTGATGCATTGTTGGTAAATACTTGTAGTCTAGTCCTAACAAGATGTAATGTTTGACAGTGGGAGGGCATTGGTAAAGGGAGAAACAGCTCTGTCATTTCCCATTCTCAATTTAAGTGATTTAGATGATTCACTGCATTTATTAGAAAGGATGCAACTCAGCCAACTGAAATACCTAAATCATGGACAGAAACCTGAAGTATAATTTCCTTTTTTTCTTTGCAGCATTTGTATGTTGTACTATCAGAACCAGCCTAGTACTAAAACAACTAGTATTTTTAAAAGCTTAATCCACCGCTTTTTAGCTTCTGAAAGTCTACATACATTAATTTTTACCTTCCTTTTTTTTTTTTAGATAGGGTTAGTTTATCCTGAAAATAAATTCTGAGCATAGTTTCCTGTATTTAAGTGGTTGTTAGCATAATTTTTTGTTACGTCTATAAATATGCCTCCTTCAAATTTAGAGAAATGACATAGATGGTACTGCTGTTGGTTTGAGGCTCATTAAAATCTATGTGCTTCATCTGAGAAAACAATATTATGTTTGGGAAATGAAGCAGCCTTAACCAAAGATGTGCAAAAAAACTCCCTCAGATTTCTCCTTCCTGCAGCAGATCAAAGTTTTAAAGAATAGTTCCTTAAAATAAGGGAAATCTCATCTTGTCCAGCATCCATGAGAAGCTGAATAAAGACCTTGGATCATTCTAGCAACTCCTGCATGGCAAGATCTGGAAGAGGTTCTTAGCCATACTTCTGTGACTAAGGGTTAGGCATGTAAATTTTACCCCTTTTCACCAAATATTGCCCTGAAAAGAAAGATTGTCTGAGTTTTCAAGCAGAAATGTTCCCAGCTGCATTTTGGCTGAGTTTGTGATCTGGGTGGTTGTGGCAAGGACAACACCAGCCCTGCAGGTTAGGTGAAGCTTCAGAAAGCCAAATTGGCCTGTCTCATATGCTGTAATAGTTTGCTGGACTGGTTCTGTGCTTATCCTCCTGTTTCCAAGAAGTAAGTGGGCTGTGGTACAGATAGAACTAAAACTGCCTTAAGGAGCCTTGGAGCATGTAGGAGAGAATTCATGGGGTATGAAATCCACACATACATGTATTAAAGTCACTATTTGAGCCAAACTGTCATGGTAAGGCATAATGATCCATTTTACAAGGCCCTTGATAACAGAAGGTGTTAGATGAAGCCTGTATGAAGAGGTGACTTGAAATTTTGAATCTAATGGGCTGTGAGGGAAAAAAGCTCAGGTCCAAGGTTTCCTGCAAGGAGAGGCTCAAGCAGTTCTGAGAGAAGCAGCTGAGCAAGTTCATAAGGCAAAGGCATTTGATAAGCAAGTGCAGAGTTGCTTAGGGCACTGCCTGACCACAAACTCCAGTGCCTGTGGGTTTGGTTGCTCAGGACTGTATGTGTGGGAAAGAGTTATTAATTAAACATTGCAGTTTTGCATTTGTTGATTAAATTGTGCAAGAGTCTTCCTACAACACGTTGAGATTTTTTTCTTCTTTATAAAATGATGCAAATCATGTGTTTAATGATATGCAGTGGATCAGTAGCCTTCACATCATGAGGTTGATTTTGTAATGATGCACGCTGTCTGGAGGTAAAATATTCTTCTTAAAGCATAAACTTCTTAAAAACAATTTTCACTCCTGTGGCAGTTATGTCAAGATTTCTGCTCCACTGAATACAAGTGCTAACTCATCCTTCTATTGATTTACTGTAATATGCAAAATCCTTTGTGGTAGAGTGCATGCTCACTGATAGCTTTTTGCAATGTAAATCAGTATGTGGGGTATGAAAGATGTCTTGCTGCCTGTAAGCTGTGCTTCGTTACTTGTTTATGCAAGGGGAGACTATGCAGTCAAAGTAAAATAAACAGTCTTGTTAATTTTAGTGGCAAAAATTATTGGTTTTGTGTTTCATTAATTTTAGAGCAAATGTTTTGTTTAAATTTTGCTACCTAGATTTGCAGTATAGGATGAGTTAGAACAAGAAAGTGCTGGTATCTCACCTTAGTGTCAGTTATTTTGAGTGACTGCCAAAAAGTAAAGCTGTAAGTATGCTTTAAAATGCTTCAAAAAGTATTGAAAACTGATGGTGGGATACTGGCCACGTGATTTGCTTTGCAATGTTTGAATTGCTTAGACCAAATTACACATCTTATAGAATCCATCGTAATTGTGTATAATGTACAGCTATTGCTGACAACTGAAAGGAATAAATAGGTCATAAGAAAGTCTTGAAGCTCTGTGCCAGTGTGTGCTGCTCTTTACGTGGGGGATGCCA
Source organism: Corvus cornix cornix (assembly GCF_000738735.6). Lineage (NCBI taxonomy): Eukaryota > Metazoa > Chordata > Aves > Passeriformes > Corvidae > Corvus > Corvus cornix. Next base: position 50,131,247 of record NC_046333.1, read on the forward strand.
TGTGTGGTCTGCATCATATACTTAATATGGATCTTCAGTAGCATTATACAGACTCTATATCACAAACTTTAAAATATTTTTTAAAAACCTATCTAGAGGAAAACAAAACCTTATTAAATGAGAGCATGTTGTTAAACATTAGCAGTTATTGCATTGTGACAAAAAATAGTTAAATAGGTTGACTAAGGTAATAAGACCTTTTTTGGCTAATAATATGACAAAATTTATTTTATGTAATGTTCTGTACTATTGTATCTATGAAAAACACTGACGTCCTTGACCATTCTTGAATTCTCACAAGGAATGCACAGATAAAGAATGCAGTAGAAGAAATGCTATATAATTTGTATGACACATTAAATATGTATATATTGGTTTAATCCTGCTAACTTTTGTAATTTTATGCTTTATTGTTTTAAAAATTTGTCATTAATTCATGATACGAGAACAATGTAAATGGCATTCTTACGACTTACTTTCAGTCTGCTTTTTTAAAAAAAATCCAATTTTATTATGAAATCAAATGTTCACATAAATGTTGTGTCATTGTTTGCAGTACCATTCTTTTCTTTTTCTTAGTGCTTATGTACTTGGCTTTGCTTCTTTTCCACTTATGCTATGTTTTTGAGCCAGTTTTCAGTGCTGTGTGTTGAAAAATTGCAGCCTGTGATACACCTAGTTCTGCTTCTTTCCTCTACTTTAAACATATATATATATATTCAGTTATGTATTCCTATTGTTCTCTCTTTTTGAGGGGGATCTTTTCTATTTTCTCTGAGAAATCTTAGTTGTTCCACAGAATAACATTTAGAATTTAGCATGTGGTTGATAATACCAAAACAATATTTACTGATGCGTAGAACTAAATACTTTAACTATGAAAGAATGGAAATTATGTAAAGTAAAAAAGAATATGTGCACTCTTAATTTTTGAGCAACAGTTTCTGTTATCTTCCTTAGTTTGCTCTAGCTGATTGGGGCTCTGACATGTATTGATGTACATGTGCTATCCCCAGTTACTCAGATAGTATGTTCTGATAAAAGTGACCTCATTAGAAGAAATGTTTTCTTTTTCTTAAACAGTGTCATAAATATACATTACATTTGTTTAAGGCATCCTATGTCTTTGAAGTCATTTCAATGTACAACACAGTGTCAGCTCATTAACATTGGATCAAAGTGTATATTAAATTTCTGATTAAACATCCCCTCTCTTTCAGCTAGGAATAAACACAATTATAACTTCTTCCTTCCTGGTGTTGGTTTAAGATTAACATGTGCCCAATTTTAGTGAGTTTGACTGTTGCTTCTAGCCAGCTGGGTAAACAGACTTTAAGGAAATTAGGTGAAGTTTAGCATACAAGCCTTTTTTTCATAGTGTTCAAAACTCCTTACATGTGTTCTAATTAACCTTCTTTTTGTTTAGCTGATGATTAGGTTTAATATCTGTGTAAGACTAGGCTTGTTTAACATTTCAACCAGTTCTGTCCTTGGGCAGTTAAAAGCTGCCAGTGCAAATGTGTGAAGATAGCTGAAATTGCACTGGCTGGTGATACTGCCTACATAAAAGAAATTTTAGTGCTCAGTAATGAGAATCAAACATGCTGTACCCATAAAGATTATGAATTTTGTTGGGGTTTTTTTCCCAACAAAATTCAAAATAAGATAATTTAAGAATGATTATTTTTGTTAAAGAATATACAGACAGAAGATACCCTTGCAGAAAGAAGGTAGTCCTTTTTCGTCAGCCTTAATTTCTAATGGATACCCAGCCCAGGTTGCAGATTGTGCTTGTTTGTCAGTAGAAGGAATAGGTAGAAGGAATCCTGGTCCCACCACAGCACAGTCACATAAGTTATGTATCTGCTACATGGGTGAGTGTGGGTGTGGGTGTGAGTGTGGGTGAAAGTATGTGATGCCCTGGACTCAAATTTGTGTTTCTGCATGCTAATGACAGTACCTCTACCTTTATTGTGGTGCGCTGTTCTTTACTGAGTCATCTTGCTTGTCCTGTAGTCCTGACTGACTGCTTGCAGTATCTGGTCCTTCAAGAGAAGTGTACAGCTGGTTTGGGGGGTCTTTTGGACATGACATTTACAGAATGAGTTATGGGGGCAGACTGTGACAGGTTTGAGTTGAAACCATGCAACCAAGCTGCTGCCTTGCCATGCTATCCAGAAAGTAGGTGGGTTCTGGGTGCCGAATGAGGTTATGAACTCTGAGGACTATGTCCAGGCTTGTATTAGTTTAGTTTGGAAGCTTGGCTAGTTTGGGCTTGAACAAGTGTTCACACCTAAGTTTAGAAAACTTTGCTTGTGTAGTTGAATTGTTGTTTTCAACTGCTCTTCTGCACAGGAGTGGTGGCTTACGGTTTGTGTCATGACTTTGTTTCTGCCTCCCTCTTGTCCGTTGAAATAGAGTTGTTTTGCTAGGATTTCTGTAGATTGGAGGAGGAATCTAAATCTTCCATCTCAGCACTGGAATCATAAAACTCATAGATCAAAACTTTTGGTTATAGAAAAAGAAAATGTATCCCTAGATAAGAGCTGGATACAAAATACAGAAAATGAAAAGCAAAAAAAACAACAAAAACAAACAAAAAAAAAAGAATCAAGAAGATAAGGTTAAGATATGGTATTTTAATGCTATACCTTAAATGTGCATTAGAAGTAATTCTCTAATTGCTTTATTTTACAAAAATGGTTATATGCCATTGTTTTATTACATATAGAAGAAATTTAGAAGAACTTCCTCTTAAATATGTGAAATATTTAAATCTTATAATTAAATTTTTGAATTTTTCCTTTGAAGGTTCTGTTTGATAAATTTGAAATAGGAAATCTTTCAGTAGAGACTATTCTTCTAACTTAAATGGTAATTACTGAGTGTGGCTGAAGTATGTTGATTACTGTAGATACAATTAGTTTGAATGCAGATGTCTGAATAGAAATGCAAGTTTCTACCTGTTTCATGAATCAGAGATACTGTGTTTATTTCTGTATTTTTTTCATACTGTAGATGACTGTGAGTGCCCTTCCTGGAAAGTAGTTTGATCTGTGTAAAAGAATACTTTCCCTGTAGTAACATGTGGAAACAGTTTGATGGAATAAAATGAGGAGAAATTAATCATAGTTATTCTGAGCTGCTTCTGCTGGTTCACAGCCAGACCTAATTTAGACTGAAATCCTTATGAGATGGTAATGTTTGGAAACATATAAATAATCTTTCACCCAACAAAAACCATTCCAGGACATATTTGTAAACTGTTAGATACCTAGCATGTCTAGATTACCATTGATTGTTATTGTTATGTAGTTCACCAGTGTCCTAATGCAATCCTTGTCTTCATGGAAAAGCAAGATAAAATTGCTTGTATGTTTACCAAGTTCACAATTATAAAACTGACTTTAATGGAGTTCCAAGATGGATACAGTTGTCCTACTAAGTGTGACAAGCCCCACCATCTCCATCATACAGTTTCAAAGAAGTTAGCTGCTTTGAAATTATGAAAATGTATTTCTAATGTACTTCTATTTTCAGTGTATATATGCAAGCCAAGTTTATTTTTTCTAAGGCAGGGTGGCTAAATTATTTGTGAGCCTTGCTTCAGTTCTATTTTGCTTGTCAGAGGTGAAAACAACTCTGAATAAAGAATTAAAATTTATGAATACAAATATTGAGAAAACATGTAAAGGCTTAAGAGTAGGAACATTCTTTTAAGCTTAGCACTCATAGGCTTGCTTTTCTATGTCTCATATCAGGCCTATTCCTAAGTAATATTAAAACATCGAATTGTTAGTTGGGATGATTAAAATATAAAATAAAGAAAACATAAAATATACACTTTCTTAATGCTACTAGAGGGCTGGGAAGATAGCATAGGGAAAATGAATTTCAGGGGAGACAGAGGCTATGAATGGAGACAAAAAGTATTGTTGGTGTAATTAAAAAGTAGAAAAGAAGTCATGTTAGAGAGGTGGAAGGCTTTGCCTGTTTATGACTAGACTCTCTACAGTTTTAGGCTGTCATTCCCACTCACTTGAAGTTGAGGGTTCCAGACTGGCTGTGTGAGTGGACTTTGTGGGCCTGCATTAGTACTTGGGGCTTACTGTGGGCAAGGGCATGCCAAAGACAGCATACTTTTTTTAGTATGCCAGCCTGGAGGATCTGTGGTTGTCTGAGTTTGTTACCACACTGTTCTAAAACAAAAGGAATTGTAGTTCTGACATTTTTTGTAAGGATTTTGTGCCACTGCAACTTTTTTTTCTTCCTAGTCCATGTCATTCAACTTGTTGAGCTTTGCAGCTATTTAGCATTGTTCTGTTTCAACTCTGGCTGCCCAAGAAGACCAAATCAGTGATGCAGTTGTGTTGGTTTTCATGCTCTTTTGGAGCTTTTGGGTCTTTGATAACTTGTTCTTGGTGTGTTGTGATGTAAGTGGGGTGTGTTTGTCCCAGGTGAATATTGCACTGTGCTTTGGATATCTGTAAGCTGGATAATTTGTTTCTTGTGATAAAAGCTCCATCTCACTACCTAATCCTTATGATAATTTTAATGGGTTCTGTTTGCATTTTATTACCTAATATTACCTTATTATAAATAAAATGAGGATTTAAAACATTTATGAATATTCAGTGACAGCAAGCTACACTGCATTATGTTAGCCAAGTTGTTATGCTGTGTGTCAGCTTCTGTGATCTAAAAATTCATATTTCATTTTGTAATAAAAAGTGTCATTGATACTTTTTGGATCCAACATTCGTTGAACTGACTATGTTGTCTGATCGTAAAGCACACCCTGGTTACGGATTCACTGGATACACACATCTAAACAATTTCTTGTTAGAATGGAAGTATGATAAACTGAGAACAATATGTTACTGTTTAGTGAAAAGGTGGGTTAGTACACCTTGTATCCATTGAAAATACCCTGTTATACTGACCTTCATCATGCACTTCATTCTCTACCTTTTTTTAATCACCATTGAATCTTTAATTCTTGAATGCATGTTGTGGTCTAGGCAGTTATGCAAAAAAGAGGAGCACAAAACTGAGAACCTTTTTGCAAATGTTTTTGATTTGTGCAGTCTAAAATGGGTCATAAAAGACACCTGTTGTTTATAAAAGCATCTGGAAGCAGGTTCAGTTTCACCAGATCGATGGCTGAGCTTACTTCTGAGTGACAGGAGTCTGTCACTTCCCTGAAGTTGATAGAATTCTCTATTCTTAGGACATTTTAGCATTGTTTTAAGGAAGTAATAGATTAGGAGGATGTTTTTTCTTCCAATATGTTGTCTACAAAAGAAAACTAACCAGTTAGTGGTATTTGTTCCAATGTCTGTTAGGCTATAAAGGAATATTTTAAGAGCTTGTCCACTCATATTTGGATAGTTTAACTGGTTTATTTTAAGAAGTATGCAAAAATGGGGGAAAGAAATGCATTTCCTGGACATGCCAAAGCTAGTGTTTGACTGTGTTTGAAGTAGAGTGGCTTGAAGGCTGTAAAGTGAACATTTAAAGAATTTCAGTTTAACTCTCTGTTAAGTATTCACATTCAAGAAGGGTGTATGATGCATTATCTATGATTTTGAAACCTCCTTGAGGTCTGACTCAAAATTATTAGAAATCAGAAGATAAGTACTCTGAGTAGAGAAATGTCAGTATAAGACCCAGGCACTTGCTTTAGACTCACAGGATTTGTATTTTGTGCTATGGTAATTCAAAGTACAAAAAAGATTTTTAGAACTAGAGTGACATTAGCAAGTACTTCTAATGTTAAATGAGGACACGTTTTCTTTGTTTTATTCATTTTTACGTTCATGTCTGAACCTTGCGTGAGAGCCGGGCCAAATACTTGTGCGTTCCTGACATAGAGAGCAAGTCAATGCCTCTCAAATTAGAACAAATCAAATTCAAGTACCTGAGACTCAGTATATACTCTCTTTTAGTAATATGGAAATAATTTTTTGTTACCAATTTATAACCACAAAAACCAACATGGAAATTCCTTGCAAAAATTAAAATGCTTTTTGTTGTAACTGAATAGATGTGGACTAGCTGAGTGATTGTGTTCTTCACTTACACCCCACAATTATCAGGGACAGAAGTCCCATTAACTACAGTACTGCCTTATTGTATTATTGTCCCTTCTGTGCCCTAATATTTAAGTTTCTGAACTAAAAAATGTAGTCTGTAGCCCTGTCTTAAATTCCTAAATTTTCCGTTCAGTTCATTGCAAGGCTGCTAGCCGGAATTCAGAAAGGCTTTGTGCTTTTCAGAGTTGAGGGGAGGCTTGTGCTAACCAGAAGGAAGTACTGCAGAATGAGCCATACATCTTAAAAGTGTGCCCCTCTTTGGCCTGCATATAAGACAAAACTCACAGCTCAATTCTTTTGATTTTACATGCCAAATATTACGCTTAGACCATGAATGAAGATACAATGAGCCAGTTTTGGAAGCAGAAGCACATGTGGTGAGGTCTGTGTGAGCCAGCGTGGGTTTGGCGGCTCTGTTGGCTTATACCAGCTCAGGGATGTTGCCAGCAGTACTGCAGATGCAAGGTTTCCTGTGTTTGGGATGCAGCTCTCTTGTGCCGTAAGAAAATAGTGCAGGGCCACAGGCCAGTATTTTCCCTTGCTTGGTCCCAATTTCACCCAGTCTGAAAGTGGCCTTAGGAACTAATGTAGTTCATGTGTCACTGAGGTGGTAAATGCAGTCCTGTGTTGGGTCACATCATCTGGTTGAGGGAGCCTGTGTGTGTTTGTGAGACAGAGAAAGGTCCTGTGGAAAGGTGAGCCAGTAGTGAGCAAAACAGACAATCAGTTTCTGTATCTTGTCTAAGGATTTTAAGTTATTAATACTCACTGCTGCACCTTAGCAAGTATGCTCGAGCTCAGCTTTTGGGGCTTTTGGACTGCAGCTCCTTATCATATGAAGGTTTTCTGAGCAGCTGACATTTCTTGGCTTTACTAAGTACCAGAGCCCTCTGTTCTGCTTTCAGTCATGGACTGGGTTGTTCTGTTCTGTAATAAAAGCTGGGGGTTTCTTTTTAAATCAGATGACTGCTTATTACCCTGTTTCTACATACACAGAATTTCTCTCATTTGCATGATCAAAAGTCAGGCATAAATCTTATTCTTCGTATTAAATTTCATGTTTTCAATCAGTGTCAGGTATAGTTTGAGTGGACCTGCTGCAGAAAAAAATCTTCCTGTGCCCAACTTGTAATTTCTTATTGAAGTGGTGGGAAGAAAGAGGAAAATCGCAGCCTGCCACACTGGACTCAGTTATGGGGTATTGTAAAAGAAAACTGTAGTTGTTTGAAAAATGCACTTGTTAAATGTTAAGTGCCGTGAAGCTTTCAATTACTTGAGAAGTTAATTGCAGAGTTTAAAAAAATGTTGCATTTGGATTTAGTAGAAATTAGGTCTTTCTGAATTGTTTGGAAGAGCTAGGCCTCAGCAGAGCAGGAGTTGTGGTTCAGTATTGTCACAAAGATACCAGTACAGATATTCATAATTTTTTATTGTGCAATTAACCAGATGGCAAGAAAACAATGTGTTTCAGAGTTCTTTTAAGAACATAATTCTGAGTATTCAATTTTATTTAGAATTGCAGTTTGGTTTTTTGTTCCTCAGAGTGCATGTTTCACTTGTGAGATTTGGTTACGCAAGTCACATTGTATTCTTCCAGCCGGTTTTATGCTGAAAATGTAACATGACAGGATTGTTAAAAACTGTAATAAAATATTGGATCAGCCTAAGGAATCCTCTTTTGCTAAATGGCTTTCTGGAATGGTAACTGTTCCAGAAAAAAAAATTCAAATATATAGCTAATTACAGAAAAAACTGTGGGTAGCATGCTGCTCTCTCTCTTTTCCCACGACCTTCTAATTTTATAATTTTGTGTGTGTGTGTGTATGACCAATTAAAATATTTGACGGCAGAGCAAAATAACATAGTCCAAATGCCCAGCAGCTGGGATATAGATGTAATAATGCATGTCCTTGAATCATAGGAAATAGAGAGGGGACAAATTGCAGATAATTTAGTCTCTCTACTTTTGCTATGCACAGCTTTTGCTCTAAGTATGTCCGTTAAATTTACACCTCCTTTAATACCCTGACATATTACTAAAATTATAGTGATGTTTAGTTTTCTCAGTTTGTCTTTTCTATTACAGAAATAAAATTGATCCTGTCTAGGACAGAAAGGTGGCCTAGATGACCTCTTGTGGTTCTTTACAGACAGTTATTATGTGATTTCACAATTTTTACTGGTCTTTCTGTACCACATTTTGCCTTTAGATAATAGTGTTTTGCTCCATGTAGTTTTTATATAGGTATCTCTTCGCATGTATTAGAAAGAAAAAGTGCTTTTCAGATTTTGAGAAAGTAGTTCAGATATATCTCTTGTCACATGAATCTTTTGTATCTTTTAACTTCCTTCACCCTGCCCTGGTTGCTCATGCATATCAGAACTCTTTGGGCATGAGAAATTGGTTCACATCTCTGTATTCATTCTGTAAAAGAATGAACTAAGTAATTTACTAAACTGTAGTTTAGAGCTCATAAAGTGCTCAACACGCGGACTGCATTCCTCTTTGTTTAATTGTTTAGTAGTGTAAAAGGGGGAGAGAAGAGAACTTGTTCTTTCTCTTTCTGAGGTCAGAAATCTTCTAAGAATGGACAGGACTCGTATTAGGGCAGGATTTGCCAACAGAGATAAGTAATATCAATAACAGCAGTGCTGATATGTGATAAGGGACATATTTTTTTTTCTGTGTCAAAATTCACTAAACCTCAGAAAATCTGTGACTTCAGTGAAAAGTGTCAGAATTCACCAGTGAGAATGATTTTCTAGGTATACTGATTTAAGATGTTGGATAATTCCACATGTTTTGAAGCAGCATCAATTATTCTTTTTTTATTATTCTTAAAAATTGATAATAAGCGGTATAGTGTGAAGATGTTGTTCTCAGTGGTTAGCATTGATGAGAAGCATGCTTTTTGCCCTGTGACTTCGTAGGCAGTGTTCTGCCATTACATTCTTCATATTGTATGAACCACTCTTGTCCCAATTTTTTTGAGCAACATCCAAAGCATGTGAGCATTTGATAAATTACTGATGTAGTGTGAGTAACTTTCTGGTATCAAAATGCCTAAATCCACATAGGAGAGTTCTGTTTCAGAGATGCCGCGGATCTTTAATACTATATATTGATGAAAAGATCAAAGGTATGTGTTTAATTGGTTTCAAATCTAAGCAAAACTAAAACTGAAATATAAGCATTTAAATATCTGTTCTGCAGCACAGTGGTGCTGGATATTGAGTACTTTCAGATGTATATGCTGTGTTCCCTCTGATTTCACTGGTAAATGTGATTACTTGGCATTTCGACTTGGTGAATTCAACACAGAGGAACAAGCTCAATTTTTTTAAACTTTTCTTGTAGCATGATTCTGATCAGTTTAGATCTGTTTAGATCAAATTGAGATCTGTGAAAGCAATAGGTGTTGTGGATTGTCAAGGCTTCTCAGGTTTGTCTGCTGCTGTTTGCTATCACAACAGGCCTAGAACTGTCCTCACTGAAGCTGCCTACTCTGTATACAGAAGAAAGTCTGAAGAATGAACATCTCAGATCTGTGCATGTATTTGCAGTAGATATTTATGAAGGGCTTAAGATTCCTTTTTTTTTTTGGTAAAGTGTCCCTCAGTGTGTACTTATACAGTCTTCCATTGCTCCATTAATCTTGAAAGTCTCATACAGACTAAGTAGTATGACTTACGGATTTTAAGATACAGGAAAGATAAAGAAGGGAAAAAAATAATTTTCAAGCTTTTTTTGACTAAAGCTATGTGATATAAATTAATAACACTGAGGTTTCGTGTTGTGTTTTGTTTCACAGGCAGCAGGAGCAATCCGTCCTTTAGTTTCTACTGTTATTGCCTCTGCTGCTGATGGCTGCTTAGACCACTCACTGGAACGTGCCAGGTACAGAGCGAGTGAAATGCCTCAGGCTTTCTTGTTTGATACAATCTATGAAGCATACCAACAGGTAAGACATTAAGACTTTCTAAGACCTTTTTTCCGTTTACTCCAATTAAAAAGAAAAAAAGGTAAATTTATTTCTCTTCTTTCAAGAACAGAGCTTCAGCATCTCTTTCCGATCACATCAAACCATATGCATCTTCTGAGTCTTTTAACAAAATCCTTATCATTCTAATGTGTTCAAATTTATGTTTAGTTAACTGTCAAATACAGGAGGGGTTGATGGCTGGAAAGATGGGTTTTCTTTAATTTTTATTGTACATTAAATATATTACTTAAATGAGTGGGTTTATATGTTAAAAGTTAGGTGTCTATATAAAGTATGTATTGTTCACTGAGTATCAAAGGGTTTTGGATGCACAGTGTAATAATGACATTTTATAGTAATTTAGTGGGATACAGGCTGTTCTAAAATACTGAGATAATATAACTTGCTACATCTAGGTAAATGTTTTGTTTCTTTTTGCATGTGTATTATACATTGATTAGTGGCTGAAAATAATGTTTACTTAGTCTCTGTTGTAATTCTTCATTTTTTCCTAATATATTGCTTCAACATTAACTTTATTCAAGAAAATTAAAGTTAGGGGTAGTGTGTTAAACCCTGACTCTTTTGCCTTTATTTGCCCTGAAGACTGCTTTCATTTGCCTCACCCTGCATTCACAATTTACTGGAAACATTCCAGCCTTTCGTCTCGACATTCTACTTCCTTTTCATTCATCACCTTGTGGAAATTGCCTGTCCTCCAGGTATCTTCCAGACTGACTGGAAGCAGAGTATTTCTTTTGTCACTTGGAAGGAATTATTTTTCATGTTAATTCTGGCAGTCATGCTTCCCATCAGTCTTTCAATTCTAAACAAGCCCAAGTTTCTGATACTCACTTTCAGAGAGTACAAAGCTTAGAAGTCACTAACAACAGAAAAATGTGAGGACAGGCAATGAAGCTGTTACTTAATTGTTCAGTAATTGTTTTCCTTAGAAATGTTGGCACAAATTCCATGTCATACCCTTTATGCTTGATACTTGAAGCTATTAGATGCTGAAGATGAAGGACTATCTGAAATAAAGAGCTGCTTAAGTGATTGGACTGGCTTCAACCTTTTTGCTTCTGATAGGAAGCAGGAGGGTGTTCTTAGTATATGACACACAGCTGATACTTTGGAGATTCTACCTGGAATGTAGTGGGTATACTCATAAGAAATGCAGCCTCTGTGTGCATAAGAACACATCTCAAGAGACGACCGCTACTGTTGGTCATACAACTCTTTCTTGATGTGTCTATCTTTTGGCAAATTGCATGTTTATGTGCTGTTTCTTGAAACCACCTTCCCTCCCTGCCCCCCAAACAACCCAGTATTTTTTCTACCGTGTTTGCTCATGATTTGCAAATACAGTAGATCTGGCAGATACATTAAAAGCTCTTGCCCTAAATGCCTCACTCAAAAGACAACTATATTTGCAGTTCCTATGCTCCTCTGAATAGTTTTTTTCTCACATATGCATTCCATCAGTCTTCTTTTTTGTATCCCTGCTCTTTCAAGAACAAGCCACCAAAGTTGTTAGAAGCAACCAAGGCCATGGTTTCTTGTCCCCAGTTCCCTTTGCTTTGGCTAAATTCTGGTCATTTAAATGCTCTGTGCTTTGGCCCCTTGGGAAGTATAACACTTTGCTAAAATCTCTCAACTCATATTGTTTCCTAATTATTTATGTTTCAATGGTGTCTAGCTGTCCAAGTCAAGGATTAAGACCTTATTGTTCTGGGAACTGTACAAACAAATAAAAAAAGACAGATAATCGTTGTCCTGAAAGACCTAGTCAAGCTACTGTAGGACAGATTTTTGTAGGAATGGATGCACCTTATGATGCTTCCTAAATATTAACATATCCCTGATCAATTCCCACAACCTGATGAAGGTAAGTATCATTGTACAGATGAAGAAAGAAGAGAAAATAATTTTGTTACTCATGTTGCAAGTCATTCACAAAGCTGGGAATGGAATTAATTTTGGCTGACTCCACATGGGATCATGATCCTATGCCTGTGTATTTTATACAGTTGTGACCTTTATGCAACAACAGTGTGGAGAAAAACAACAGTCAAACATGCATTCCTTGGAAACAAACTGTCCATCTGAATTAGTGCTTCGAGTAACACAGGCTTTTCAGTTACACTGTGGGTAATGTGCAATACTGCTTTTAAACTCCATCTCTATTTAAATGCACCATCTGATGTGATAGGTTTAATGTGTTTACTTCCAGATGTGTTCGTGAATGTAAGATCTCTAAATATATTGACCGCAAACTTGCAAAATTCTGGGGTTTTCCTTGGGATTTTAGGTAAAAGGACATATAAATTTGTTAAGGGGATAAATGTTATGTTGCAGCACTACTCTTAGTTCTAGTATGTCCTAATTTGTGAGTTCTTATTTCCTGCACAATGTAATGAACCACGGTAAATATTAGTAATGGACAAGTTAAAAATTTTAAAATCAAAAATGCAAATCTCTAATAACTAGTAAAACCTCTGGAAAGGTTGTTAAAAAATGATGGAATCCATGATTTACTTCAATTCTAAACTACCTGGGATAAAATCAGCCAGTTGAATTTTTTTATTATTATTTTTATTTTGTTATGTTAATAACAAATTCCTGATCTTTGAAAATGCATACTTCTTTTCTATTCTTACAAATCCCAAGGAAATTCGGGAAAGTTTAAGTGTTAATTGAAAATCCACCCTTTCCAAAGATAGCAAATAAGGGATAGACTTCTTAGACTAGACTTGTTCATTTTTGCTTCAGGTAGTTTCATGTTTCTGTTCCGCTTCTTAATTTAAATAGGAACAAATGTGAAGTATGATCCTGCAAGCCTGGGAAGAGGTGGGTGGGGGAAAGACTTCACTTTCCAGAAGTCAAGTGTTCCCTGGAGCATACCTTTTAAAAGAATTAGAGTATCAGGAAGTCAGGTAGACTACCATTTTCCTTTAATCAGAGTAGGCTGAGACTGATTTCTGTAATACTTGTTTTTGACATACTGTGAAATGCACAAAGATCTCAAAGTTTTTTGTCTTTAACACAAAGCATCTTGTGTCATATCATGTGTTTGTACAAAGTAACACAACCACAATATATAAAGGCTGAAATACCCAAACTTAACAAAGCATTGAACACTTGAAATGTTTCTGCTAAAGCAAGAAAGGTAGCAGGAACATTTAAAAAGCTTTACCTTTCATGATCTGGAAGAGAAACAACCAAAAACTGAAGCAGAAGAGGAGTGGTAGGTAGAAGATTGTGACCAGGTTCTATGTCAGATATGTAAACAAACAGCCCTGGGAAGATGATACAATGGTTAAATAGTTGTCAGCACGAATCCAGGGAATTCTAGAGAGTTGCTCACCAGTGCCACCAGTCCAGGGAAGCCGAGAACCTTGTGAGAGGAATAGCTACAAACAGCTGAAAAAAGAGCAGGACATGTTAGAATGCTATTCTTTAGGAATCCTTCATATGTGGGTGGCATGGCAAAGTCTGATCACTAATTCAAAATTGAGGGATAGCTTTACAAGAATCTTACTAAAAAAAAAAAAAAAAAAAGTGATGCACTTTTGGGGGTTTTTTTCTGCTTGCTGATCATTTATACATTATCTTAAAATTTTCCTCAAGATGTGCTGTACCTGTGGAAATTTACTGCAAGAGTGACACACTTTTTTTTTTTTTTTGGGGGGGGTGTTTGTATTGCATATATAGTTAGTTTAATCATCTGTTGATAGTAGAGTTTTTGCAGATTATAGAAGTTTATATTTAGCCAATCAGAACAATGGAGCTGAACTAAAAGAAAAAATAGAAATAGGAAGCAGCAATACTCATCGAAGGAGAATAAGCTTCAGCATGTTTAGAGACATTTCTCTGATTCATGTCTATAACCTTACAAATATCCTCACAGATCAGCTGATACTAGGATTCTTTCTAATCTGTGTAGAAAATATGTAGAGATTAGTACTTTTTGAGACTACACTAAATTAGTGCATCTGTTCATAGCCAACATTAACCACTCTTTGAATATTAGCCATTACAGCATCTGCCTGCATAGGAGAGAATGACTATATATAAACAGAGTAATGACAAGATACAAAACAATAGTGTGTCAGAGAGAATCATGCACATACTTTGATGCTGAATTCTGGGAGGCAGATGTTCTTCCACTCCCCCAAAAAATCATTACAAGATGTCCATAGTTTGGGTTGAGATAGGGAGAAGAGATAGTCTGCAAAGTGTCCAACCTGGTCATTAATAGAAGAAAAGGAAATCCTGGAACGGTTCTCCTCTAACAAACCCCTGCAAATGTTCAGGGAAGATTTTGCCAGAGTAAAAAAGGAAGTTGGCTATTGTTAGGGCCACTGTAAAAGTATTTGCTCAAAGTATTGTCTTTTCTGTATGTAAATAATAGGGAGTGTATTCCATGTGGATTTTGTAAACTTCTAAAGTACGTTTTGAAAGGGCACAACATTACTGGGATTCTTCTTCAAACATGTGTGAAGCATTTTAGTATCCTCTGTAGCAGGGAAGCGGAGTCAGCTGTAGCAGTTTAGCAATATTTTGGCATAAGTCAGGCAAAGTCCTTCGAGGCAAAATGTCTAGACTGATTTGGGGATTTTCCTGTGGCTTCGTTCTTTGTTAAAAACATCAATGTCTGTCAAATTATTATTGCCAGGAGCACCAAGCGATTAGATGAACAGTAGCAGACAAATTGTTTACTAAAACCTTGGTGACTTTGGAGGAAAGGGTCAGATTCAGAAAAAGGACTGAAGGGTCAAGATGTTAGTGAGATAAAATTTGGGCATTTAATTCTAGTGCTGGAATCCTGAAAAAAAACACTGCTCATCCCCTTGCCAAGACTAAAGATATCTGAATCTTCAAGGCACCTCAACCTTTATTTTTAACATTCACCAAACATGAAACTTTGTGTATGTCAAGGCATGTAAGTTGTCACCCAGTTTGACCAAAGTAATATTTTACTTCCTGTAAGAATTCACTTGGAGATAATTTTTTTTTGTCTGATTCTATTCCATCACGAGTTAGTGATATGGGTCAGGGCTGTTCATTTTTGTAGTGTAAAAGCATCACCATTGTTTTAAACGTATGACAAAAAGTGTGTAAGATATGTAGGTTTTATCATGAGTTGTACTGGGTTGTTTCTTGGCCTCTGTCTTTTTAAGAAAAGCATCAGAAATCTTCCATTAAGTGTATTGTGTTGTAAGGATGATCGTTTAACCTCATTCTTATTCAAATGGATTTTGCAGTTTCTGTATGCTCTATGTGTGTATATGGAGGTCCACTTCCTTTGCTACATCCCCCGCTCTGATCACCCACTTTACTTTTGTAGTTTATAGTTCTATGTTCAGGTCTTATAAATACATGCCATGTACATTGTTGTTGTGTTTGTCCTAATTCTGCATTTGAGTTTGTGTCTATAGGCTTTCTTCCTTCTCATTAAAGGTATTCTGAAATACTGAATCAAGAAGTGATTTGTGAATTAGGCAAGAGCTGGCTAGACTGATAGTAATCTTGTAGTACGATTTGTACGAGGACAGTACTACAACCCAACGTTCTTCTTTGTATGGAGTCCTAAAGGCAGCATTCTTCCATCTGCCTATGAAATATAACTAGTAATTACAGTTTTAGTGTAACTACCTACTTGGTTGGTCCAAGTAGGCTGGATACTCAACTGAATATTTTTTTGATATTCCTACCCCTAATTTTAATTAGCTTTGTAGTACTAGTATGAAGATGGCAAATATCTGTGAATTTTTCAATGTACAATCTAAGCATATGAAATAATCTATCAGGAGGAAGCCTTTCTGATTTGTTCATGGGTCATTAGGATTTTAGATATGATTGTTTGACAAGGAAATCTGTGTAGCTCCTAAATGTTAAAATAAAATCTATTTCTTCTTTCATGAGAAGTTTTGTGTTATTAACAGCACCCCTTCATTGTTGTGGTCCATTTCAGCTTGGATTTTATGACTTTAGTCGCATTTAAAAAAAAAAAAAATTTGGAACTTTAGTAGAACCTGAGTTCTGTTCCATTTAATGCATGCTGAAAACTGATAATATTTTTCTTGTTTGGATGCAAAATTGCTACAGTGCTAATTTTTGAATAATGCAGTTTTGCAGGGGATTTTGTTCTGCATTCTGCATCTTTCTCCATTCACTGTCAGGCTGATGCACACAGACTATTGCTTAAATACAGGGTTGTCAACCTCACTTAAATGAATATCCTTATTTGTACAGTCTACAGGTTGTAGCTCTGAGATATCTTCCAAAGAGATCTCAGTTATTTCATCTGGCATCTTTTTACCCTGACAACTTTGCCCTGAGATTTAGAGGAATAAATAATTTTTTCCTATCCTTAAAGCCTACCCAATTCTACAGAATACTTTTCAGGGTAAATATGCTAAAAGAAATTTTGTCAGTAATGCCTTCTTTTATTCAAAAACTGAAGCTAGTTTGGTGGTCTGGAGAAAACTGTGCTAGTTTAGATAGCTCTGTACTTGATTAGTTCTTTGGCGCAATGGTAGAGCCAGGATATTGTCTGAATCCCCACCTTGCCCTAATTAATTTCTGCCACAAGAATGTTTGGAGAGATTCTAATGCCTTCCACAAGAAAAAAAGTTTTTTTGCTAATGGGATAACTACTTCCATTTTGTCACTCCTCATCCTGTAGGATCTCAAAGAACTTTGCAAATTCACATATTAGCTCTTGGAACTGTTTGCTGCAGTGGTGCAAAGCTTCCACTCCATGGGTGAAATTTAGCATCTCTATGGCTGTGAAAAGGTATTTTGTCAGATATAATTTGGAAGGCATATGTTAAGGAGACACAATGCAAATATGCAAGTTGGAAGTTAGATTGGATTATGAGAATATTGTTGTGTTACTTGATTTACCCTGGTAAGTGTCCTGTATCCATGAGAATCACCTGTTTGGCACAGGCTCAGAAAATGCTGAATACTGAGTGAGGATCTTGGTATCCCGCATATGGGAGACCACTCACCTAAATTGTCATCTGTTGCTTGTTCTGAGATAGCAACAAAGAAGACAATGTAGTGAAGCTAGAGGTTCTAATCTCCCAGTTATTGACAATTTGGTGTATTGAAAGGCAAGGAAAAGGACCATTTATGATTTTGCATAATTCAAGAGGTGATTTTTCTGAAGTAAATTGTTCAAAAATATTTTAAATTTTAAAAATGCATTTTAGCTTGGCCTGAATTTGGCTTGCCTCTGCTTCTGACCTCGATTAAATTATCTGTTGGTTTCTTAATTTTGAACGTGATGTATTTAGAAATCTCTTTACTGGGAGAATGTGAACAATTATTTCTTCAAATTTTCTTAGAATAACCTAAAAATCTGTATTTTTCTGCATTAGGGCAAGATTTTTCTTGTCTTTGTCTAGTCCAAATAATTCTTTCCCAAGTATTTTTCCAACTTGCAAGATAATTTAAAAGGTGTAAACAATGAGCCTTAACACAGTGTTTTGACTACTACTCTTGTCACATAGAATATTACTATTTTCTTATTTCTTCATGTTGTAACTGAAATATGGGTATTTTGTGTACTTGGAAGCAGCACAAGTACCAAAATATTCCAATGTATAATCAGGAAGTGTTCAGGGGTCTAACTGTCAGGAAATCATGGCATGTACAGAAAAGGCACTTGCAGTTACTGCACTGAAAGGTGATGGGATATAGATACAAATCTGTGTGAAACCAGGCTTGGTTAATTCTGTTAGAGACTAAATTGCTGTATCTTTGTTCTCTTCACTACTACTGCATCTGGCTGTATGTCATAGCAGTTTTGATAATTAACTACAGTAAAAATAACTTCAGAGATGAGATTATCTGGTTTTATGTTGATGTCAGTGTTTCCTCATTCACGTTTCCTCGATCTGTTTGCTGCTTCTGCTGTCTCTCATTTAGCTGTGGTATATTGATGTAGGCTGAGTGCTTGCTGCAAATCCACTGTTGGATTCAGCACTTTCTTGGTTTCCATGGTAATGAGCATGGCAAAAAAAAAGTTTATAAAATAGGATAAAAATAGACCAATTCAGGTGCAGTGAAAGCTTGTGTCTGCTTCTTTTCTTAATTCAGTTAAATGTTCCTGATGATGAATGTTCATGATGTCCTCTGGCACTTCAGCACTGGAAACTTCATTTGCAAGGATCTGGAAAAATCCTAAAGCTCTGCTATTGTTGATTAGTTACGCATTTTAAATGCAAGTGTTCTGATATTGTTACTGAATGGATTTACATGGGAGAATAAAATGGATATGCTGGTGGCAGTGGAAAAAGTGCTAAAGGTCACACAGTCAAGGGTTACAGAAGTGTGAATGCTGGCTCAACACAGGCTTTAAAGGTACCTGTGTAAAGGAGCAAATCTGAAGATTTTCTTTTAGTTAATGCATAAATAATATTAATTTGTGTCCTTATAAACTAAGGAATTATGAAAAGATAAGAAAGTGACAGTGCTGTATTGAACCTTTTTTTTTCATCTGTGCTGGTTCTGTTGTATGGTTACCAGTTCCCATATAAAGATCCAGTAAATTAGTGTTCAAAGTATTGTATTCAAAACTAGTGAGCATATGGACTCTTAGTAAATACCAGGGAGACAGAGGCTGCATAGCTGCTCTTTTCTCTAACCTCTTACTCTATGTTTACATATAAGGAACAACAATGTACCTTGCATTTTAGGAAGTAGTAGTATTTTTCAAAATGTTTTCAAACTAATTTGGAGGGAAGAGGAAGAAGACTTTGTGTAATGCTAAAATCTGTATCTCATTCCACTCATAGCATTTTATTCAAACTTTATTCATTCTTGGAAAACAAACAAAAAAACACCCACAAAAAAGTCTTCCCAAAGCTACCTATTAGAATGCCTTTGAATATTCAACACTACAAAAGGATTTTTAAGTAACATATTTCCTTCTGTGTCATTTAAAGAGCTAAACTATTATGTTTTCTTTCTTTTGTGGATATGTTTTGTGCCAGTATTTCCAGCTGTTTCCATCATTTCAAATCTGTGGTGTGAAACTAAAACTATGTCTATTGTTTCACAAAGCTGTGTGTGCATGTCAAGTTCAGTTAACTGTACACTGTCAAACTTATGTTAAAAAGGCTTTCAGTCATAAAGGGGCTTTAGAAAGAGTAAGAGTTTTAAACAGATTTTTGTATTGTAAATTGAATCTAGATGTACACTGAATTACATACAGAAGATTTAGGATGAGAGTGGTTGTATACCTGGGTGAGTATGAATTTTCTTCACAGATATTCTGGAATTTTTGTAGAATCAGAGAGTGTCCTGAGTTGGAAGGGACCATAAGGATCACTGAATCCAGCTCCTGGCCCTGTGCAGGATATTCCTAGTAGTCCCACCATGTGCTTGAGAGCATTGTCCAAATGCTTCTTGAACTCTGCCAGGCTTGGGGAGCCTGCTCCTTCCCTCTGGATGAAGAACTATTTCCTAGTATCCAACCTAAATCTCCCCTGACTCAGCTTCAGGCCATTCCCTTGGGTCCTGTCACTGGTCACCAAAGAGAAGAGATCGGTGTCTGCCCCTCCACTTCCTTGTGGAAGGAAGTTTTAACTGTGATGAGGTCTCCCCACTCCTCGTAGGCTTCCCCTCAAGGTCCTTCACCATCTTTGTTGCCCTCCTTTGGACACTCTCTAAGAGTTTAATGTCTTTTTTATATTGAGGTGCCCTAACACTGTACACAGGACTCATGGTGAGGCCGCCCCAGTGCAGAGCAGAGCAAGACAATTCCCTCCCTCAATTGGCTGGTGATACCGTGCCTGATGCAGGACGTTTTTTTATAGGAGCTCTCTGCTAATGCTTAATTTGCTAACTGAATTTCTTAGAGCAGTATAGAAGCTTTTGAATTCTGCTCTTTGAATATGGATTTAAAATTTCACATGTGAAACTGTTTAGCATGTAGATTGTATATAAACAGCTGGCCTTGTGCTACTACTTCATTTCATTGTTCTCCTCTGACATCAGTGTATCAGACTTGGAGAACAGTACACTCTGAATATATGTTTAGGTTGAAACAATTACAGATAATTAGAGTGGTAAATGTCATGATATACAAGTGTTAGTGAAATATGTTTTTAATTATTACTTTGCTTTGTGTCATATTTCATCCCTTGAAGCAAGCAATACCCTCAAGATGCCTTAGCCCATTTATGGAACTTCTCCACTCCCTACTAATTATCTGTGATTAATACTTCGCTAAAAAGTTGGAATTGCTTTGTTTTGTCTTAGTTGCATTCATTACCCATATATTAAAAAACGTAACAATTTTATTGCTGAGTAAATTCTTTCACAGCCAAATTTATTTCTGAAATTTTCTCTTCCATTCTGAAGCAAAAATAAAAATACATGGGTTTTTTTAATCTGTATGTTACTCACATTAGTGAAAAATAGTTCGTGTTCTACCAGAAAATTTTCCTTAAAAACAAAATGAAAAAGGAAACATTTTGGTAATAAATATTTGGAATTGACTAGGCCATTTCTGGTTTTACTGGCACTTTATCTCTGGATAGCTTTACTTGGAAGATCACTGCATTTTTATGTATTTCGGAGCTAGAGTTCCCTCTTCCTTTATCTTTTCTGTTGACCTTTTTTCTATCCTATTTATTTAAATTTCTGCTTAATTAAAAAATGTTCCAAAGTGGTTTTATTGAAACCCCCTTCTTTTTAAGTTACTCTATGTTCTTGTGTCCATTTTGTTTTGTAACTCAGCTAAAAGTCTGTAAAGAACAATAATATTTAAAGTACTTTTTAAAGTTGGCTGACAAATTAAATGATAGAAATTACTGATTTAAAGAATATAAAAGTCATAGCTATCTTTTTTCTAAGATGTCTGTGTGTATGAGTATTGCAATTCAGATGTGTAATGTTGATGAATTCCTTGAATTTCACTGATATGTTATAAAACAAGAATAGAACCAAAAAATTGTCTTCATCTGTTTTAATAAACTTCTTGAGGAACTTAATAAAAAGAAAGGCAGGTTGTGTTGCAGTACTCTCTTTTGGTTCTTTAACCTGCTTAATTTTTTACATGCTTGGCAATTTTGGTTTCTTGAGTCCTGGAGGGGCTGGAAATGACTGAGCACAGTATCTTTGAAACATGGACCCAGGGTTAAATTTTACACAGTGGAAGTGTTCGTAAAGGAAAGCTTATGTATTGCAGAGCTAATTGTCATTCTTTAAGGACCTTACTGGCATCTTGTTTGCGGTTGATTGAGCTGATAGCAACCTAAGTGCATTAATAAGATGTTTCACAGAAGCTTTTACCAAAGACTCTTGAAGGAATCTTACAGATGTGGGATAAGAGAAAGGATTTACCAGAGTAGATTATTTGTTAGAAGATAAGAAACAAGGTCAAGTGCATGACCAGTTTTCATTGCAGTAAATCACCAGTGGAGTTTCTTGATGGTCTGTACTGTGCAGTTATTTTGTTCATAAATAATTTGGAACAGGAAGTGGAGGTACCCTTTTTTTTTCTGTGTAGTGGAGATGAGGGCTAACTGAGAAGGTTTGTAGAAGGATATTATGATAAAATTCATAGGTAAGTGTAGGTAAATGGAGGGCAAAAGCGTTGATCAAAGTTTTGAAGTAGTTTTCACACATGAAATGACTGAATAAATATTGATCTCTTTATCTGTGGAAAGATGTGAGAAGAGATGTGGTAGAGCATTTTGAAGGGTTGAGAAGGTGGTTTTTCTGTCAGAATAACAGAGCATGCAATGAAAAAAGTGATGAATGAGATACTCCCTGCTGCAGTTGCTAAAAAAATACTGCTATTCAAAAAATAATTGGGTGAATTCAGGATTCCTGTAATTCACTGAGTACTGTTAAGGCAGTCGCTTCTGGTTCAGTGTGTCCCTCAGGGACTTTTTATTATAGTGATTTCTGAAGCCAGAATAATAGCTTTATATGAGGCCAAGGGAGCATTCTGGGAAGGTAAGAACATATTATTGCCTTGTTCTTTCTTACTTACTGTTGACAAGTCACTCTGAAATAGAGACTGGGTACGGTGCTAGCCAGCCTCTGATCTTCTCAAATACCTCCTTTTTTTATGAAGATGCTATCTTAAGTTACCCTTCCTGTTTCTGTATGGACTGATAATTTAGCAATATGAAAATAGTAGAACTTTCTTATCTTAGTCAGGCTAATTCATCTTGAGCTAGTCCTGACTGATAAGCTCCCAGTTCCTGCTTTTCTACCTATGTTTTGGCTCAGGATATTCTGCTCCATACTCAGTTGTTCATTATTGAGATTCTTATAATCGCTATCAATAGGAAGCCAAACTGCTTGGGAAGGGTGTGTTGAGAGAATAATATCTTTTCTAGATGCCTAAAAGGTAGACAAACTTTTGTTTGTTGGGGTTTTTTTTAATCTGTAAGGATCATGGAGCAGCATGAGACTGCTATTTTTTGTGCAGATAACTGGAGAAAAAGATAAAGGGAGTCACGTAAGGAATACAGAGGTTACTACCATCCCTTTTTTGATGCTGCAATAACCAAAACAGGCCCAGCATTTGAAGAGTCATGCTTCTACATCTATTGATTTGTTCCCATACTCTAAAGGTTTGTCACTGAAACGTTAGTGGTGTCTTCTGGTGAGGCCTCTCTTGACTACGTCAAGAATTTTTTTATACATGTAACTTCTCATTCGTTTAGTTAACAATGTAAAGGTTTATAAAGATCCTGAGGCTTAGCAGCACCTAACTGATTTCACCTGTGCTTATAAAGTGTTTGTTTACTTCTATAACATTTTGCTGAATAGCCACAATTTGGCATAAGCTTCTTGGAGCGGTTTTATTTCTGATCTATCCTAAACCTATGTGCCTAATACAGATGTATTACTGTGGATAGGACTGTTGAGATGTAAGGTTTAATTAATGAAAGAAAATGTGTTATTGCTTAGAAGTATCTAAGACTAATTGAGGATTTTTTTGGTTTTTAATTACTACAGTGTACTGACTATGACCTGGATTATGGAACTGAATGTTTGCATCTGGTTCTGAAATACTGTAAAACAAATGCCAAACTTGTTGAAGGAACAGCTGACCTCTGGAAGGTAAAGACAATAATAATATCTAGTTCTATATATATAATTTAAAATTAATAAAATTTGCATATTACCATAAAAATTCAGATGTGTTTTCAACTGTAATTTAGGCTTTTCTATTTCGTATTTCAGAATTGGTTTTGTCTGAGCTCTTTTTAGAGCTCACTATTGTAGAGCGTCTTGGACAGTTTTTACTTGAGATAATCAATGAAGACAGTATTTTCCTGTAAATAGGAAAAACATCTAAGTACTTGAATGACCTAAGAATCTGTAAAACTATAACTCTGTAATCCCCCAAACTAAGAATGTTCTTTTATGGTACGGACTTTCTTCTGCTATTTCCGTATCTTTTGTCTATTTTCCTCTACTTTTCCTATGAGAACATTGCTTTTTTTCTGATGCCAAATACCTGGCTATCAACAGTTTGATTTTTAGAGTAGTTCATTACATTCAGTAGCACTGTAATATTTAAGACGTTTTCAAATAATACTTTAAATTTTTTTAAACATCATTTACCTTGTCTGGTAATCTGGTAGGTTCCTGATGACTGACAAAGCATCTGTGTGTACAGGTGCCAAAGTATATGTCCCTTCTACTCCAAAGTATCACATTTCATTGTTTTGGATGGTGGGACATTATTCTTTCTTAGTGGCTGTTGTGTCAAGCAATTTTAAAGTATATTTTATTTTATTTTATTTTATTTTATTTTATTCATTACCACACTGAAAGATCTGGAAGCAGCTCAAATCACTGCATCTGTCTTTGACAGTAAATTTCCTCCAATGAGACATTATTTTTAAAAGTATAACCATAAATCTTACACAGAAAGGTAATTTCCTGAATCTGCAGTGCACATTTCCTGTGCAATTTAACAGGAAAATTTACTTGTGCATTGGTTCCATACAGAACTTCTTTTGATATCCTGTTGGGGACATGCAGTCTTTCTGAAACTGTATATGGTCTGTTTTCCTATTCAGTCTTCTAAGGGACAGATTATGTCATGCATATTTACATTACGTACTTTTTTGGATGGTTTCATTGTTCACATTGCAAAGCATGATAGTTACATGAAGGGTAGCAAAATATACCAATAATGCTCATTTTTCTCATTATAATGTTCATCTGGTTCTTTGCTATCTGTAGATGCTACTGATGCCCAGCAGATAAATGTAGCTTAGAATGACAGAATAATTAAGTCTGAATGAAATAGATAGATGTCATCTGGTCCTACACCTTGCTGAAAGTGGGACCAGGTTAGTTAGATTAGGCAGTGCAGGGCCTTGTACAGCTAAGTTTTGAGTATCTCCAAGAATGGAGATTCTCCAAGAATGGAGATTTCACAGCCTCTCTGGGGAAGACAATTCTAATGAATATCACCCTGTATGGGGACTTTTTTCATATTATTTCATCAACATTTCCCTTACTGCATCTTTCACTGGGGAAGGAAGAAAGGCCAACAGAAAGCTCTGCAAGAAAAGTCCAGTTTATTCTTTTCTATGGCCATGAATTAACCCTTCCCTATCTTCCATCTTCTGTTCTTTGGGCTGAACAAGCCAAGTTCTCTCACACCATCTTAGCAGACCTCTACTGGCTTCCTTCTGATCCTCTTTGTGTTATACTGGGGAGCCCAAAACTAAAAACAGTACTCTGGTGTTTTCTCTAAAGTGCCGAATAATCCCTGTATTACCCATAATGAGATCTACTTCCTTATTGATACAGCCCTGTTTGATTCCTTTTCTCCACTGCTCCAGACTACTGACTCATGCTCAGCTTGTCCAGAAGGTCCTTCTCTGCAAAGCTGTTTTCTATATTTCAGCATCAGTATGGACTGCTGCTGCCCAGGGTCGTTTGTCCCAGATGCAGGATGCTGTATTTATGTTTGTTATAGACCACAAAGTTTCTCTCAGCTGTTTTCTCCAGCCTTTCAGGATCCTTCTAAATTATTGTTGGACCCTTGAGTATATTGAATGAGTACTTGTTCATTTGTTGTCATCTACTGGTTTTCTGAGGGTATTTCCCCTTTCTCAGGTTGGTAATAAAGATGTTAGACAGTATTGTCCCCAGTATCAGGCCCCAAGGAGTAGTATTAGTAACCAGTCCCCAGTTTCACTGGGGCTTGAACTTGTGCTCATCTCTGTTTTAAAAGGGACTTGTTGAAGTGTCAGTGTCACCCCAACACTGTTTATGAAACAAAATCCTGATCCTATTAACTTTATAGTGTGTGGAACACATTGCAGTAGCACTGGACTTTAAAGAGGCCTATAAACATTTGGAAAACGATAATGTCAACAGGGAAGGGAAGGGAAGGGAAGGGAAGGGAAGGGAAGGGAAGGGAAGGGAAGGGAAGGGAAGGGAAGGGAAGGGAAGGGAAGGGAAGGGAAGGGAAGGGAAGGGAAGGGAAGGGAAGGGAAGGGAAAGGAAGGGAAGTCCTCCCCCTGAGAAGGAAAGAGCAGCAGAGACATTGTGTGATAAACTGACTGCAACCCCCATTTCCCATCCCCATGTACCACTGGAAGGGAGGAGGTAGAGAAAATTTGGAGTAAAGTTGAGCCTGGGAAAAAGGGAGGGGTGGGGAAGATGTTTTAATATTTGGTTTTATTTCTCATTATCCTACTCTGATTTGATTGGTAATAAATTAAACTAAATTAAACTATTTTCTCTGAGTTGAGTCTGGTTTGTGTGATCTCTCTCTGCCCTTATCTTGACCCATGTGTCTTTTGTTATATTTTCTCTCCCCTATCCACTTGAAGAGGGGAATGACAGAGCAGCTTTGGTGGGCATCTGGTATCCATCGAAGGTCAACCCAGCACAGTCTCAGTGTTGACAGTGTTGTGTAGAGTGTGACAGTAGCAAGAGCACCCATTTATGTGCAGACACTGTGCTGCAGGCCATTTCAGAGCAGTGAATATTTTACATACAGTAAACACAAAGATGCTGGTGCCAGGTCATTAAAGTACCTTCTCACATCCTATGCCCTGTCTAATTTTGTAGCTAAAAGTCATTGGTGTTTCTGTGGCTTGTAAAGACATTAAGAGTGAAAGGCATAAAAATGACGAGGTGTGTAAAATATTACATCGTTTCTGCAGGAAATACTGATTTCAGTTTGGAGCCTACAGAGCAATACAGCTCCGTCTTGAAGAGCACCCAGCGTTGGTCACTCTGTACCGAGGTGTTTGGCAGGTGATTTGGAGCAGTACCATTAAAGAACGGTCATGCTCAGTCTTTAGTTTGATGAAGTGCAGAAGACTGCCAGTTTTCTCAAGTGGTACTTGCTTACAAAATGATTAGGAACTATTGCTGTTACTAGTCAGCTCTCAGAAACACAATAATCTTTCATTAGCTGTCATAATACTGTAATTTGTAATATATTGTTATTTTTTTCTGCTAGGTTTTTAATGCTGAGCTAAATGAAATTTCATATGCCAAGAACTGATGTTCTCCCAATGGCTCCAGCCTTATTTTTCAACACAAGGCAAAAAGATATTCCATCCAGATAAATAATCTGAAATAAATAATCCTCGTTCAGTTGAGGTTTCAGAGGATGTGTAACAGAAGGACTGCAATCAATTAACAGTTTCTGACGTTCAAGTATTAAAAACCAGTTTCATCATATGTGGATCTTGAATCTTTAAAGAGCAGATCAGATATTTGTAAGAATTCAGTTTATGCATGAGGTGCACAACTGACATAACATTAAATGACTCAAAGTTGTGGGAAAATGTTGTATGTGTTTATATATAATCTTCTTGAATTAACACTAATTACTCTACCTGAGCCCTTCTACATTAGGAAAAGTAACATTTCAAAGTCACTGTTGGAGCTAAAGCAGGAGATAGTTTACTTTCTGGGAACAAACTACAAAATTAAAATCATTCTTTGTAGTGAAAACAACCAAGTAATTCAAATTACTTCAGTATTATAAATATTCCTAAATTCTATTTTAAAGATAGTTATTGTATAATTATTTATAAGGTATTTGGGGTCAGGACAGCAAAAAAAGGAAACAGAAAGACTCTATCAACACCACATTTTCAGTTTCTCTGTGTTTGATACCTTGAAAGTAAAATTACCTTAAATATTCTGGGGCAATATGCTCTTAAAGTGTAAAATCAACTAACGGAATGTATTTGTTATACTCTGATATATGTGTGTGTATAATGTAGATAAAAAATTCAGTATAAGAACATTTTTTAAAATTTGAGGCAGATTTACAGACTTAATGTTGGCAGAGTGAAAAATCCACAACATTTCTAAAAAGCAACAGATTATTTTCTAATCCTACAAAACTATCCCATACAAAGGAGATCTGTATGATGTCTTAGCGTAAGAGACGGGAAAAACTTCATTAAACTGAAGTGCAGTACACTTGTGTATATGTGTGGTCATAACTTTATTGTATTTGTTCAGTAAAGAGTTGTATTTTTGCATTTGATGTCCACTTTTGTAAGTCTGAACTGTTCCTCAAGCTGTTTGAAGAAGACTTTTAAACATTACATGGAAGTAATTTTGGGGAATAACTTTAAAAAGAACGTCTTCCTAGGTAGTGAAAACTTACAGTCTGACAATTAACAAAAAAGGGCACACAGGAAAACAAACTCATCTGATGATTTTTGAGGCTTTATTAAAGAAGTACAGTAGAGTATTTATTATACAGAAGAGACGTTTACCAAGTAAGACTGCTCTGTCTTTCCTATAAGCAGTTCATGTTTTCATGTTCTGTGACTGTGAGGTAGTTGTGCTGAGTTTTAATATTTGGCCTAGTGATATTCTGGATTGCAGCAATAACGTTCTTAAAGTCTTGGAGCACTGGATGTTCAAGAGGACAAAATGAAAATTAATATTGTCATGTGAAGAATGAGAATTTGAGTAATTTGGAGCCTGTGAGTTTGATATTGATCAACAAAACAAAAGGGTGCACTGCTACAGGAAAAACTTGGTTATTTAAAGAGTCAAGGGATTAATGTAATTAATGTGAACCAACATGGAATTTAATTATTTTGTGAAATTGGCTTCAAGACTTTATTACAAGTCTATAATCTTGACTGATAAAGATAGTGCTGCTGGTAAAACATACAACTGGCAGAAGTTTGACTTGTTATTACATGACATCTTAATTAAAAATAGGATGACTGTAACTGTACTAGTTCTCATTAAATAGATGAAAAATTAGATAATTGATATATTTCAAAAGATAATTCTCACCTCGTCTCACCAGTTTCTGCAGAAGCTGTTATTGTCTCTAAGGTATTTAATAGTTGTCTGGTAAAGTTTGCAGACAAAGATTTAAGGATTTGTAAATAAAAATATAATTGATCAGAAGTAACGTATTTATAAGGATTGCTTAGCAAACAGTTTAAAGAAAAAAGTATGCTTTTCATTGCAGCCAAATATCAAGAACTGATTTTAGAAACAAATTAAGTATAGGTCTTATTTAATGGATTGTTCTTGGAAGGCAGTGACTTTGAATGTGGTGTAGGTATCACAGAGGGTAGCAAGTTTCCCAAGTATGTGGGCAAAATACCATATGTCAGCCATGGATAGAGAAACAAGAATATGAAATTGGAGAAGAGATGTTCTAGTATTGCAAGTGCATCTAGAATGCTATGGACAAATCTGGGCTCAAGCTCTGTGCAACTGTTATAAATAAGGAACATTCAGGGAATTGAATTTAGCATCTTACTCAAATTGAAAGAGGTGTAGAGACACCCTCCCTCCTTGACTGGTAAGGGGTGGTCACATATGGTATCTGGAAGGATTTTCCTGTGAACTCTGCAACTTTCACAAAACTTATAGGAGCTTTTATCTGAAATTAGCTTATAAGATCAAAGATTATGAAAGAAATACATATGAAGCATGTGATATGGTCTTCAATGATTTATTTCTCTAGGAAACAAAGCATTTGCTGATGTCTGTCTAAGAATTACAGGACAGATTTTTTAAAGGTTCATTCTTAATTTTTTAAAGGTTCATTCTTAATTTTTTATTCGCCTGTGCTGTTTTCTTGAAGACTGCACTTACCATTTTTTTAGATCAGGTTGTTTAAAAATACTTTTGCACCTCAAAGAGACATTAAATGTTAGAGTATGTGACACCATTTCTGACAGACCTTAGTCTTGTTTCTTGAAAGGTTTTGGGATTATAATCTGTTATACTTTACTGAAAATTCAATATAAATGCCCTCTAGAATCTGGTGAATCGCAAGAAACTTTGCAGCAAAATCACTCAATTGGTCACTCTATCCTTAAATCTAACTTCAAGACATTGACTCTTCCCAACAGTAAGTAGAAATGTGAAAGTCTGTTTGTAAACTGATACTCCTAAGATTTATCAGGATAGATTCATTCTCTGGCTGCTCCTCCTGCAGGACAAACTATAGGGAATTAAGTTAGTTTTAAATTTTAAAAGAATGTAATGCATTGGGGAAATCATGAGATGTTATTCATCTGTTTCTGAATATAATACAGAGCTTAATTTATGAGATTGGAAGGAAAGTGGTCACAAGAATCCTTATGTTGAAGTCAAATAATCATTTACTTGGAGACTAAGTATACCATTAATGGTATCCTGCTGTAAGATTTACTTTGCAGCACTAATGCTGTTGGAATCCTGTTCAGTAATTTCAAAAAGAAAGAAATATTTATTCAGGCTCTAGAGAAAAAAAAATCAGAAAATCCAGTAAATATTATTTAGCATTACAGGAAGTTACAGTAAAAAGAAATACAAATATTTAAGAGTCATATCAGTTCAAGTCACTGCTTGTTAGTGTGAAGACAGTGCTAGCAAACACTGTTAATGTCTTGGATAGATCTGACTTTAATTTTCTGTTATTTTATTTGCAAAGTCTGTGATTGGGACTGTCAGCCACCATGAGTGTACAAAGACAGATATAAATGGTGTTTTTGCAAGTACCAAGTAAATATTCAGCATCTTATTGTTCATCTAACTTGATCTGATTAATGTCTTCAAGGAGAACTTGATGTTTATTAATTCTCTGAAAGCTCATGCACAGTCTACTTGTAGTCTCACTGACTCCCACTGGTTGATTGGACTCTTGTTAACAAAAAGAGTCTTGCACTACTGAAAAATTGCACCTACGTTAGTAAAAGCAACAACAAGGTTTCTCTCTGGCTGTCATTTTTATGATCCCAAGTCCTGTTGAAAACTAATCTATTCTGCAATAAAATTAGCATAGAATTGATATGTAAAAAAATAGATGCATTATGTTTTTGTGATTTTTCAAAGCGTTGAAAATAGTTTTAGGTTTCAGATGAGTTCTAAGCAGATGTAAGTATTTGGGAAAGGGGTTTTCTCAAGTCTCCAGTACTTTCTGCAACCTCTGTTCTCATAAATTGCCAGTGATATTTTACCAAATTAAGAAATTGACAATATCACTTGTTTATGGTATTTAAAATGTAAAGAATTGCCTTCAGGGCAATTGTGTTATTGGTTTTACATTCCTTCCTGCTGTGTCAAATCTAATGAGGCTTGTCTGTCCTTTAGGTGACCTACAAGCGGGATCTGTATGCAGCTGACTCGATCATTAAGGGTATGTGTTCGTCCTTGTGACTGTCAGTTTGCATATTCCTGATTATAATTAAGAATTTTGTGTGCAATAGTTTGAAATGTCTTTAAGAAAAGTTTTATGATGCATAAAATGTGCTTAGGCAAGTTGTTTTAGCTCGTTTACTGGAATCTTTGTATTACGCATATTTATTTACTTCTCTTAGAATACAGAACCTTATAAAAAGCTGTGTATATTACAGTCAAACAGAGATTAATTTTGAAGGACTTTATAAGGAATAAACAATCTATTTTTTTCTTTCATTTGCAGGTCAATTCTGAATATGTTCCATCTTTCTATTCTACGTTGTAGAGTGAAAATTAAATATTAACTCTTTAGGGCTTGTCACTGTTTCACATACAGTCAGTTGTTGCCTAAATTGATGTGGCAATTATGTGATATTGAGGTACTTCATTAATTTATAAATATCTTGTTGAACAGTTTGTTAATTTTTTTTTTTCCAGTGGAAGTGGTTTCATAGCAGTTTAACTTAAAGACTGGATTTAGCCTTTATCTAGGTTGACTCACTCTAAAAACAATGTAGAAAGTAAGAATTCTCAAATACTGTATAATGACCACACTGATGGTTATTGTAAACTGACAGGCAGTGATTCAGGGGACTCTTGCCTGACTCCTTGTTGAGAACTGAGGGATAAAACCCCAGAAACTGATGAAGAGAAAGGGACTTCCTTTTGGATTAAAAATACCTTTCCAGAGAAAAGAATGAAGTTCCTATTTAAGAAAACCAGAGCAAAACCTGTGTTCTGTTGGGGCACGGTGAGTGAATGGCTAGTTGTCCACTCTGGTTATTATAGTGGGCAAATATTGCATATTAGATGCATTATTAGAATTACTTAACTGAATTTTTCAGGCACAAGTCAAGAAAATAGGGTTGGGAAGCCTGGAAATTTCTGGTTCTGACAGGCAATGGGCTCTCATATTCATAGATAGAAGCCTGGGATTTTTGAAAATCTTACTTTTTGTAGATGTTCCACACTCCAAGCTTTCAAGCTTAGGAATTCCAAACATATTGAAGAAAAGAGGGTGGCAGGGAGTAGTTGACATGAATTTACAAAGCAGTAATTATGCCTCACCAGCACAATAGCCTTCTTAGCGTATGTAATGTTATCACATCTTTTTGTTTTCCTTAAAGCCAGTGCAATCTTTTTCAGCTGTTACTTATAATAAAAAGCTTGTGTAGTTTAAAGTAAATATGAAGACCTTCATGGTGGTCAGTCAGGCTAATCCCTTTAATAATGTCTAATCTAATGTTCCTTTGCTGTGGCAACATGCAATGTATCTACTTCAGTAACCGCAGCAGTCTTACTATGGTGGTTTCTATGAAAATCTGTACTTCAAGATTACTGAAGTTTAGATTTGCTTCTTGCTGCATTGTGCAAGTTCAGGAAGCAGAAGCTGTACGTGTTCTTTTCTCCTTATGCAAGCAGTATAATGAGTCCTCCATAGCAAATTAGGACACTGCATAACAGAATTATCTTACATATTATCTTTAATGGGATTTTGAATTGGCACTGTTAGTTGTCCAAGACAGCAGTTTGAGAGTTGTGCCTTATCTATTTTGTGCCCTTCAAAAGGCTTCAGATCTCAGATCTTCAGGTCGCTATAGCATGAATTATTTTGGTAGTGGACAGTTGAACCATGTGAATTAATATTAGGCACGTGCTCTATTCACAGTTCATTCCACACTTAAAGCATATTTAAGGGGAGAATATGTTTTTGTCCTTCGGAGCATCATCCTGATGTACCCCTGTATGGCATAATTTACTCTTATGCTTGTTAGTTTTACAGAATAAATCTTATTAGCTATGATCTGCTGTGTTGTGCTATACCTATAGGAAACCTTCAAGGATAGGTCACCTTAGAGAATGGCAACCATCCTACAAGCCAAGTCATGTTCAGTTAGGCCTTTCCTATATGCTGGGTAATTGACAATATGACAGTGTTTGCTTTTCTTGAGAGTTCAAAACCCACTACATGGTGCTATATCGTAGAATCATGGAATCCTAGAACAGCCTGGGTTGGAATGGACCTTAAAGACCATCTGGTTCCAACCCCCTGGCCATCAGCAGGGGCACCTTTAACTAGATCGGGTGGCTCAGAGCCTCATCCAACCTGGCCTTGAACACTTCCAGGGACAGGGCATCCACAACTTCTCTGGGCAACCTGTTGCAGTGCCTCACCACCCTCACAGTAAAGAATTTCTTCCTAATATCTAGTCAGAGCCTACTCTCCATTTGAAGCCATTCCCACTTGCCGTATCACTACATGCTCTTGTAAGTGATGTGCTCTTGCTTATCACTTTTTGTGCCATGTAGAGTGCCTGAGGGGGAAGTCCTACATGGCTGTCAAGTTGAGTTGCAAGATGCCAGCTCTCCAAATGCCACTTTGCTGTTAAGGCCCTCTGGAGATGTCCCAGAAGCTGAATGTATGGGTTAGGAGGGTGCAGGGAGCCAAGGGCTCTGGCCTCACACTGGCTCCCCACTGCTGTTTCAGTCTTTACAGCTGATTTCTTTATTATTAAGTTACCCAATTTACTGTGCTGGACGCACATTTTCTCACTGGATGAATTCAGTAGTGATGAAGAAATTTTGAGTGTACACATTTGATTTTGTGACTACAATTCCAAATTTCATGTCATTTGCAGTTTATATTTATTAGTGATCAAAACATTTGGTTTTCTTCAGGAATTCAACAAATTTCAGCTTGCTAAACTTATCAGGTGGGAGTAAGAAAATCATGCATCCCTATATACATTTTTTTACCTTAGATATTTATACACATGCATATAATTCTTATTCAAGGCAAAGAAACATTTCACTGATGTAAAAAGACTAATGAGTTATTTTTCTGTTGAGACTGTTTTGTTAAAACATTTCTTTTTAGTTTCCTCACTTCCTCAAATCTCTTTTTATAACCATTTTGTAAAAAGCAAATTTAATGCTTTTCTTTAGTTACACAGGTATAAACTTGTAGAGCATGCAGACAAGGTGGCACACGCCTATTTTGAATAGTCTTGAAGTAAGAAAACATTGTCTTACAAAAAGGGTGACTCATCTAGAAATGTAGTTAAGATCAGGCTAATACAAAACATCCTAAAAAAATTCCATTAGGATTACTGCCCTCGAGGTAGATAATTTTGAACTCTAGTTCCAACATGTAAACTTTAAACGGTGCTTCTCAGAAGAGGTTTGTAACTTACAGTTTGACTCTCTCTCTCTCCTCCTCCTCCTCCTTGTTTTTCTTTTCTCAAGGGCCTTACTTTATAAATAACTTTTTCACAAGAGCATGCATTTGCAGATTGGATAACTTGCCCTCACATTTGGCTAAAGAAGTATCTGTTGATGTAGATAAAATGATGGTTTTTGCAAGTGCCGAGAAAAATATTGTAACGCCTTCAAACTGTTTATGACTGTTGGGAGCTACATATTATGACTTGTGTTCTGTGAAGAAACCACGTGACTTTTTATAAAAATAGAAATTGAGCAAAGGACAGAGAACTTATGTGAGGTAGGCTGCATTTTCATGGGCACACTCATGAACCAGTGGCTGTTCTCTGCTCTGAGCCAAAGAAATAGACTGGTAGGTGGGGAATACTCCTTGGAATAGCTACTGTCAAGTGAGAAGAACCCTATTTTCTTGCCTTCTACCACAAAATTTTCCTTTCTTTCCTGTGTACTAATATTGGTAGGGGGCAGTGTCAAGTTTGGTTTTTAGTTTTTTGTGGCTACAGAGACATGTGGGATGGGTAAACAAAAAAAAAAAGTTAGATACTTTTGGTTACCTATATTATTCAAATAAAAATTTCAACTCATTCTGTTGAGCATGAATGAACTAAATGCGTGGCAGTATTTATTTAATTTTTCGTATGTTTACAGTGGTAGCATCTCATAACAAAGATGTTTCTAAAGATGCCAGGGGAAATCATACTGAATTTCCAGACCAGTCAAGCCATTGCTATGTAGAAAGTGCAAATGGAATTCCAATAAACTAATTTACTACTTGGAATTCACTGCAAACTTCAAAAGTATTTTGATGAGATGTGCTTCCAAAATAGGAAGCAATAGGAATTGTAATAGCGTATTAAGAGTGGTGTGGTATGAGCATGTTTCCAAAAACAAGTGTATGTACACACATATATGTGCAATTAAGAGAAAAAAATTATGTCTGTAGGCTAAAACCTATTTGCGATTCAGATGCATTTTTTTTCTTATGGTATTAATTCCCTAGGATGTGATATTTATTATCTTTATTCAAACAAAGTATTATTTTAATTGCTGTTTATTTGTGGCATGCTCTTCAAGGTAAACTTCTAAGTCTTCCATTAGAGTGCACTTAATACATCATCTAACTATGGTAGTTCCATAAACATGCACACATTTTAATTTATGATTGGGTACGATCCTAGGATAAAGACTGTGGCAGGTGTTGGTGAATAATAATGTCATCTAAACCTTCCGGGATATCAAAGGAGGGCATAGAAAGATTGAAAATCAAGTTTTCTGATGAAGGAAAAATGACGTTTTATGGAATAAATTCTGAAATCTTGTGTCAAATTTAGGTTTAATGAAGAAAACTCCTGATTGAGAAATTTAATGTTTAAATTTGACAGTGTAAAGTTTTAACTATTTTTTATTTCATGCAAAAAATATGCTCTGAGTGCATGTTAAAAGTGATGGATGGGATCAAACGTGATGCATGTGAATGGGGAACACTACTCCATTATCAGGTACAGCTGGAATTGCGTGATGTGTGTTGGGGAGAGGAAATTTCCAGAAAAATAATAAGTTTAAATAAGTAGAGGAAGAGGAAGCCAAAGCAAGGTAGAGGGTTTGATATGTAATGTAATAGTGAGAAAACAACTGAAAAAAAGCATTGGGCAGATGAAAAGGAAGTTATGGCAGAAAGTAGTTAAGTAAAATAGAACTGTGGTTCATTGTGGGAGGACAGGAGGAAATGCAAAAACCCAACCAAGGGAAGTTCCAACTCAGTAAAAGGAATAATCTTGTTCACCCTTGACAGACAACCAAGCAGCAAACAGGTTGCCCAGAGAGATTGTATGCCAGAGCAGTAAGGGGCTGAGTGACCAGGCCTGACCTCATGGGTGATCCTGCTCTGAGAAGGAGTTTGAATGAGAGACTCCTGGAGTCCCTTCCAGCCTCAATTATCCAGCGGTCCAACGGAGAACAAAATGTTTTTAGCCGAGTATTAAAATTCTTGGTGACATGGCCGTGTCGTGCCTTTCCAGTATGACTGTTTCATTCACCCAAACAGAATTCTGACAAGCAGGAATGAAATGCTGCACACAGCTTTACTGGCAGGCAGCAAAACTCATGGAATCCCTGGAGTTACGAGCCAGCACTCCAGATGTGCTCACTGAGTTCAGCATGACTATGCTGAGTGACAGAGCTCCATCATCTTAGCAGAGGTGGGACACGGGCAGTCTTGGGGAGGAAGGCGCCACTCAGTCTTCCTTCCCACAATGCAGCAAAGGTGCAGTCTAAATTAACACATGGATCTGTGACCACTTGAAATTGGATTTAAATGGAAGTTGAGTTTCAAACCTCAACTATAACAGAACTGTTGCTTTACTATGATGATTTTGTAAATGATGATTTCCCAGACTTCTTTTACTCATTTCCTTGATCATTTAAAAACATGCAGCATCTTTTCAATGTAGGTATTACCACTACTTTAATGTTCTCCTACTTTATTAACATACTTTCCCCTTATAACATTACATTCCTCCTCCAGATAAAAAATAGTTTTCCACACTTCATTGGATTTTCTCTCTTCTTTATTAAATTCAACCTGAAAGTCTTAGTTGCTTTTTTGTAATTGCCTCACCTTTCTCATGTATATGACAGGAAATTAGAGATCTAAGAGGGCTGGAGAGAGGAGTGAGATGGGTTTGTATAGCTGCAGCCTTTGAGCAGCCTTTTGTGAGAATAGTTCTGACACTTACTGTTGATTACAGACTTCTTTTTAAAAACAACTGTTTGAGCTTAAGTTATGGTGCGTTTTTGGACTCCACAGCCTTCTTCCACATGTGGATTTTTGTAATAGCTCCAATCTTCATTAAGTTACTTAGTTCAATAGAGTCTGAGTTCTTGAAATCTGATATGTTAGTCTGGTTTATTGTGTATGTCTATCTTGTATCTGCACTTTGTGTACAGTACTAAATTCAAGTGGCTCTTGATCTGATTTCAATCTACCCACTGGTTTCTTTCTGCTGATAAGAAATTAATTCAATATGGTTTCCCATTTTTCAGACTGTAAAGTTGTTCTGTATTAAGTAGAAGCCAACTGTGATGCATGTTCAGTATACTTTTTTGCCCAGTTAATCTATGGGAAGATAATTTCTCCCACACTTGTGGTATCCTGTGATTTCCAGTCCTGTGAGAACTGGTCATGCATTTTTTTCATTTGCACTTCCATCTGGTTGTGATGGTTTATAAGCAGATGTTTATTGTTCTCTCTCTTTCTTCCTCCCTCCCCATTCTTGCTAACTTAATACAAAGTCAGTTGCTATTTTTGTTGTCACATTATAAATATTGGACGTAATAAATACCCATGATTCAAAAAATCATTCTAATTATCTTTTGGGATTCTCAGTGGTTAATTCACTTTTCCTGCTCACAGAAAATTGCTTAAAAATCACAAGTCACTTTCCAATAATGTTGACTTTACAGCAGCTTTAAAATTAATTTTCAGGTCTTTATGTCTATTTTTGTAAAGAAGTCTATGTGTTTACAATAGAAAGTGAGATGTTTCTGCACTGCTGAAGTAATGCATCTGATTAAACTTATTGTGTGGTATGTAATTATAGAAATAACTTCCCATATGCAACAAATACATATGTTTATATCCAGACTTGTTTGAAGACCAGTTAGCCCATATTTTTATAATTTTTCTTGTCTTTCACTCCTAATTTATTTTGTGGTGGTGTTTGGTATATTTCTGTCCCTGGAGTTCATATGCTTTAAACATAATTAGACTTTACTTTTATGAAATTTCTAGTTGCTTATGGAATGGCTCCCCCCAAAACATTGGAAATCTTATGTTTTCTTCTGTGTGTTAATTCAGCATCTAAAGGATAAAGTCCTGAATTAGATTTGAGAGTTTCAGACTTGAATTTTGGTTTGTTATCTTAAAGAAAGGCAAATGTTCACTGAATCTAAAACCTGTAGTCAATAACAAGAGAAATCACTAATTTTCTGAAATACTGGCTTTGTGGAACAGATCAGGAAATAACTTGAAACTATTGTTCTTGATAGCAACAAAATACTGTATTTTGCGCCCCCCCGCCCCCAGTAAAACATTTAGGAAGTTGCCCATGCCAGGATCTTTGTCACTAACTTTGCAACTTCTTTGCTGTTGGGGTGAACAGTTACATCTTCTGTCTCCTTAAATAGTATCATCAATAAATTTTTGGGCTATTTTTTAGTATGTATTGTTGGGAATAGGATTTATGTTATATCCTGGGTTTTTTTGCTTTTTTCCCCCCTTAATTTACTCAATATTACTGACGCTGCATTTAGTGATCTGTTGAAATGATAAGAGAGATGAAATTTTCAGAAAGTTTTCTTGATTGTCATCTAGTGTCAATATGGACCCGAACAAATCCATTTTAGTAGATTTAAATGGGCTTTGGGGACAGGCCTTACGTAACGATATCATGTTGTACAAAATCATATCAAATATAATTTGAATTTTGAGATGTATGTCATATAAATTACGTAGTTACATTAACTGTACCTTGTAGCCGTTAAATTTACAGCTGTTGAAATATGTGGATTGAAGGTAATGTTTAGCAGATTAGTAATTTGGATTAATTTATTTTTGCATGAAATACTAAGGTTTTTTTCTTGATCACAGACAACCTATCACAACAAGTTTGTGTTATCACCAATGTGAAGGAAACTCTTGCACAAGTAGGTTTTCTCCTTCCTGAATCTCTGAAAAGCCAAATAAAAGTAAGTACAACTCTATGGCTCTCAACTGTACGATTAATTTAATGTTTCTGGTTGCCACTGCTCCTAAGAAATGGTCTAAATAATGTGAAAACAAAAAAGTGAGACTTCCTGTGTCACTGTAGTATTTATTACAAGGGATTAATAACAGGTGTGGAAGTTACCAAGAAGGAAGCATCTTTTGCCCAGTTGTGCTGTACAGGGGGATCTTACAGATCCACATAAAATGTCCATATTTGATTAGAGGAGAAATTGAATCCAGACAAAAGAGAGGCCATTTTCTTTAGATTTTATGAATTCAGTAAGACCAAATTGTTACAAGTATGTTACAGAGGAAATGCTTTTGTTACTTTGAAGTCTGACTTGGCATTTGAACCAATTAAAGAGTACGTTGTTTTCCTGCAGAGCTGTGAATGCAAAATCAAATTAATCATCCTTTTTGTAGAGTGATAGGGGTACATTTCCCTCACAGTGAATGCTCATTGAAGCCTTTGCTTTAGGATATGGATGGAATGTTCTACTGGCATTTAACAATCTTTTTCGTTATTCTTTCTAATAGAGCTATCATATTTCCATTTTCCCAAAGGCGATTAGCATTTGATAATTGCTTAAATTTAGACTGGTGTTGGGGTGATTCTTAATTATATCTTATGTGATGATACCACATGTTCCTGTTACCCTGAGAAACAGACAGGGAATAGCTGTTCAAAAATACAGGTTTTCTGATTTGCATATTGTTACTTCTGCAATGGTTTTATTCATGTCTGTTGATCTTCTGCATGGTGTGTTAATTATTAGAAGGATATGTTTCTCTACCAACCTCTATGGCTGTTTTATATCTGGAAATGTCATTTGACATTGTACTTACAGTTTTTGTTTGGAAAGAATTGTATTTAGTATGGAATCATGCTTTATATCTATTCAGTGTCTACATCTAAAAGTGAAAAAAATTAGCAGAGTTGAATAAGATCTTTTCTTGTCTGAATATCTGTACGATGGGACAGAAGTATGTTTCCATTTCACTGACACCAGATCCATTGCTAGTTCTCATTTTTATCTCTGTGTAAACTATTCTGCTATTAGTAGGAAGACATCACTTACCCATATACTTTTAAACAATAAAATCTCTGAGTTAATTTTTAAGCTTACCAATATACAGAACTCTTAACCTTAGAAACAATATATGCACAAGCCTGTGTGTTCTCAAATGAAGCACAGCACCTTGTGTGAGAAAGACTTGATTTTGTGCAAAATAATTATTTTAAGCAATATAGATGTGCCACACTGAAAGCTGGGCCTTTTCAAAGGGATAATTGGAAGGTAATTAATCTAAATAGGAGACCAACTGGGAATCATTCAGTAGAGCACATATTATCTGGGTCCAGTATTTTAACATTTTAGATACTTTTGATACTCCAGTTCTCAGTAGCAGCCGTGTTTATTTCTGAGGTATTTGTTAACTTCTACATATATCCTTAAAGTTAATTAAAAAGAAATTTTTTAGAAGGATTTCTGAGAGAAGCTCTAATAACATGATAATGCCAATAACAGGGGAAAAAAAGACCTAAGAATTGAACTAATAAGATAAAGAAAATGAAAAGAAAAGCTTTTCTAAAAATTTTTTAAGGCTACATTGTTGTTTGTGAAGTACTTTAACAGTACTTTAATCAGTGTTACTTTAAACAGTATGACTAATGAATGGATGTTTTGTTAAGGATATCATACTGTTAAAGACATAACTTGAGTCTTTCCTTAAATTTGTTATTTAGCCCTTTCTTTTGAAGCAAACAAACCTAAATGGGAGGTGAAGGTGTTTTCTTCTGTCACTGGAAATCGTGTACTCCTGTTTCTTTAGTGACAAAGTGCTGCTGTCACATGAAATGGAATCAGCTGGATGAAGTTGTGTGTCATTTTTGTGACAGGATAATTATCCATGAGCTGCATATAAAAATATTTGGTTGTTTTCAAATAGAAAAAGAACTATCATTTCACTAGTAGAAACTCACCAGTTTCTTAATGATTGCATAGTCCACCTGCTGCATTGGTGTTAATTGTGATTTTAAATTCTGATATAATTTAAATAACTTTTACAGGTTCCAAATATCCTGGTATTAATCTTTGATTTTATGAAAGTTGATGTTGAATAAAGTTGAAAATTCAGTGCAGGGCATCTGGTAATTAAAAAAGCATTAAAGAATATCAGTTGTTACAAGGACCAGAAGTAATAAAGCAAATCCATATACTCCTTTTTATTTAAACACTGAACTGTTATGCGACAATCAGTTTTTACCAAGGTGGTATTTTTAGGTAATTTTTGCTCTCTTGCATAGCTGATAACATTGATTAATATTAATTTTAAAAAAAGTAATATTGAATAGGATATAAAACGGCAACTAGAATAAGAATTAATTTTAGTTAATTGATGATTTATTGAAGCTTCTTCTTAGGCAGCTGTGCTTACTTTTCCAACAGAGAATTTAGATTTCATTTTTGCTGGATAATATAGTAGTTAAAAAATGCTAGTGTGGTACTTAATAAAATTGTTTAAGTTAAATCAAAATTTCTGATACACCAAAGGAATTTTTAAATGTTCAGCAATGCTTAAGCATCATGTATGGTAATATCTCAAAGGAAAAAATAAAAGTAGGCCTTCTGCCTTGGGTCATGTTCCAAATACCTTCAGAAAAGATGCTGGCTTGCAGTATGCTTGTGTTCATCGAAGTATGTGCAAGGTTGAGAAGATACCAGGGATTTCTGATTTTATATCTTCAGAGGTTCAAGCCAGGTGAGCCCTGGATTATTGCATTTGCCAAGTATTTTGAAGTAATTCATACCTTCTGTGACTTTTTTTTAATCTTAAAAGATTAAGTGTCAGCTATTTGTGGTTATGCTATCAAATTTTGAGCCCAAAATGTTTCTAAAATCTTTAGAGCAAAAATATCAACTCTTTGGTTTCAAACTACCTTCCTTTGCAAACAAGTTAACTCCTGATTATGACAAAAATTAACAAATACAGCTTTACATAACACTGCAAAGCCTTTTAAAACGTTGTATTTGGAACTTCTGTTGGATTGTGGATTAAGTGGCATTTTAAGGGAACACAGCAGTGTATTGCTTCTGTTCTATGATACTTAATATGTGTTTTGGGCAGAAATAAAGCTCAGTTGTATAATGAAACAGTGGGATTTGCTGATTTAATGGAAGCAACATGAAGATTTTTTTTCTCCTGAATTTCAAGATTTTGTTATTTTTTTATAATCTGCTTTTAGGGAACAGCTTCACCCTCTGTTACCTGGTTTACTGTTTTACTTAAGGCAATCCTGAAGCTGATAATGCAGTAGAATCTACTTTTTATTTTATCTGGGATAAGATAGTTACTTAGCTTGTGTAAAAGGCTGCAAAATAAGTATGTCTGTTCTTAAGAAAGTATTTTAAAATATTCATTGAGGAAATTATTTCAAGGAGAAACTCTAGTCAAGTCTTGTACTCTTGCTCTGGGCAGAACCTTGGAACATCACTGCACCTGGTCTTTCATGCACACTTATTTTATTTAATTTTTAACTTCATGAAGACAAAATGTATATATTTGAGTATTATAGAGGTTTTCTCAGAATTAGACATCTAAAATAATTAGATCATTTTATGGACAGTGTTTTCATCTCTGGAAACAGTTGAACATCCTAACCCCAGCAGCAGCACTCGTGCCTGATGCTTCTAGAGCTGTTTCTGGAATGGCTTCCCTAAGCAGTATACTTCAGCATATGTTGGGCTCCATGCTTCACTGTTGAGTGCCCCAAAATTCTGAGCAATTTTCAGTTTTTGTAGTGGAAATAATAATTGCCAATTTAAAATAATTTGAATGAACAAACTCTGCCACAGTGGGGGAAGCTTTAGCAGATAGTTAAGGCTGAAATAGAATTTTTGACTTTTTTTTTTGTCTAATCAGGTTGAAGCTATTTCACAATCTCTAAGCAAAAATGATAGCCATCTACAAAACATCATTTCAGGACAGTGCTACAATTTTGTTTGTGTAAATGTAAGTAGTAAGGATGCATGCTTTTTAATTTGCACTTAAACTTATTAGTAGTGGTAAATAATTAAAT
The DNA here is from genome assembly GCF_000738735.6 of Corvus cornix cornix. NCBI lineage: Eukaryota > Metazoa > Chordata > Aves > Passeriformes > Corvidae > Corvus > Corvus cornix. The sequence goes on from NC_046333.1 coordinate 50,174,072, forward strand.
ATTTGAGTAATAAGTTGTTATTTTTGTCCTCATATGCTGTGTCCATTCTGATATTTGCTGTTTCTGATGTGCACTTAACTAGACCTTTGAGATACTGGTCTGTTCATTCTCCTCTGGTTCCACTCTTCTGTTGTTGTGTTGTTAACCAGCCATGAATGCTTAAACCATAGGGATAAAACTGGAAGTAGTTCAAAATTTCCTTTCATAGATGTTGTATTGAAGTGTATATTGTATTTTAAGGAGAGGCCTGTCATACATGTGGTCATCTAACTGTGCATTCATTGCTACCATGGTGTAAGGTAATGTTTCCCATTCGGGACATGTGCGTGCCATGTGATCTGTATCTGGGTCCTTGTATGGGAACAGGTTGGTTTTAGATGAACCATATCTGAGACCAATCTTAATCTTGTTTTTTGTTTATATATATATATGTATATAAAGGGTAATCTCGTTCTTTTTCAAACATCTGTAACTTTGCCAGACAATACCATTGCAGGTATATTAAAAACAAACAACTAACCAACCAAACCCCCCCAAAACCAGAAAAGTGAGATATATTCTTTTTTGGTAAATAACAGAACTTTGAATTCCATTTTTATGAAATAATTGTTGTTTTCAGTAATTCTAAACATTTATTTTAATTTAGGATAAAAGGTGTGCCATTCAAGAAATCCAGGAACTAGTGGATATGTTGGAAAAATCAAATATTCCTCTCTTATATCCAGTTGTCCTTATTTCGGTAGGTAACTCCTGTAAGTTACTGTAGAAAGAATCTCATTAAATATTTTAAAATAACATTTAATACAAATATAAGTAATATTTAATATAAATATTTTTAAAGTTAGACTAGGTTTAAACTGCTGCTAACTCGGAATAAAATTTTAAGTTCAGACTGCAAATTGGTCTCTGAAAAAACTCATTTGCATTTCAACAAATGTACTGCATCCTGTCAGGAAACAAAGTGACACTAGCAAATGACAGTTAGTGATATATTTCTGTGAAAGGCTCATTGTGGCTGGCTGGTTGTACTGAACTGTTAGCTCCTGCCTTGGTGTTGTGCTCTGTCTCTGCTGGGGATGCTGTGAAGCATGTGCTGTGCTTGAATGCTCAGTTGAAACAGAATTAGGTGGCTTTATTTTTTTATGGCATGTGTGATCCTGAAGGCTGCACTGGTTTTGATACAGGCCAGGATGCTGTTGGCCTTCTTGGCCCCCTGGGCACAGCTCACTCGTGTTCAGCCAGTGTCAGCCAGCACCCCCAGGTCCTTCTCCATGGGTCACCTTTCCAGCCACTCTGCCCCAGCCTGTGGTGCTGGGTGCGGTTGTTGTGACCCAAATGTGGGACCTGGCACTTTGCCCTCTTGAACCTTATACCCTTGGCCTCAACCCATGTATCCAGCCTGTCCTGATCCTTCTGTAGAGCCAAACCTATCAACCTGCTATATCCTTACTTATTGTATGCTGTTCTCTTGGAGTGAGTTACTGTGATTCTATGAACATCAATATTTAGCACTTTTTTTCTAGACCACCTTTTTTCCTTGACCCTGTTTCTGAGGAACTTCAGGGTAAAACTTTAATTTTACTGAATTATCAAAGATAAATTATTTCTGCCTTTCATAATCAGAGCAATTATATGTCTCCAATTCTGTTGGTCATTTACAAGGCCACTGGATGTTCAAAATGCCCTTTTCTGGACTGAAAATGTTTTCATTAGTCCTTTATCAAGAATATAAAAAACTATTTCTGTCTGTGTTGAATCTTGAGGGTGTGAAGATAAAGTTGAAATTGTTAATCAACTAGCTAATGCTAAGGTGTCAAAAGCATGCTTATTTTGTGCCCAGTTGGTAGCACTTTCTAGTCTGGACTTCAAATTAAATACTTTTTTAAATGTGATGCTAGGGATGTGAAAACTTTGGTTTAATAGTTGTAGCTGTAAATATTCTGGTCTTAATATCTCCTAAGAAATAGGTATGAATGTAAATAATTCTTACACAATCTCCCCATGAAACTTGAGTTTTGCCCCTGAGATACTAGACCTTGAAGTCTTTGTAGAACCCACAACCATTTTTAATGAAACTGTACTTGCTTGAACAGCCTGCAACATGCACAAATTATTTAGGTGGACACCTTTTAAAATAGCCTTAGGAGAAAATGATACATTTAATCCCTTTACTATATTCCAGATCCATCAGTTGTTTCTGACAACTACTTGACATTTCCCAGAACTAGACAGTGGAAAAAAGTCTCATAACTAGGTGGAAACAGTTGCTAATATTTGAAAAACTGATAGAAATATATTTGTTAAAGGTATATTGCCTAATTGCACTTGGGCATCTGGTGCTACACTTTCATTTGATGGAAGTACCACACTATGTGTTAGAAATACCAGAATGGAAAAAAAGCAGATCTCGAAGGTATGTTTTCAGTGACTAAAGAATTAGCTTAACAAATCATTGTCCCATATTAATCACTGGGAAGTATTGAAGCCCTTTAGACTTCTGATCTCTAAAACTCATTACAGATGGTATCGGGGACAGAAATTTCCTTCAGCAGTCTTTAATTAAATTCAGTGTTGGGTGTCCTCTTCACTAAGGCTCATGAGTGGGATTTTCCTCAACTTTATTCTTTCCTATATGTTTTTTTAACATATTACCTGAATGAATTGTTCATGAACAGTGCTATAATACACTTTCTTTCAATGTAGAAGAACATACTAATATTTCTTGGACAAATGTGAATCAGAATTTTAAGCAGTATGATGACATTTAAATGCATAGGTCTTAGGTACCAGCTGTAAGGGAGACATTGTGTTTTTCTACTCTCAAAAGTAAAACTCTTTCTGGTAGTGAAGAATTGAAAGGATAAATGGGGAGAGCAACTAACTGCTTCCATTCTAAACTCATAACTAGGAACAGTCTAATGTAATTGGATTTGGGTAATTGAAAAGTTCTTGTCTATTCTTTGATTTCATGACAAAAATAACTTTTTCATAATAATCTGATAATTAAGAAAAAAAGGGGTTTTTTCCTTCCAATAGTCATCTTCTTTAGTTGTAAAAATGACAGGTGTTATTATTGTGCCAGATGCTCTGTTTAAGCAGCCCAGGGAGCATTGTTGCAATAAAAGGATGAGTTTGCAGTGGGCATAATGACTTCTGTCCAGAATCTCACCTGTCAGTTGCCACAGATTCAAAGTCTGTCCATTATCCTGGTTCCTGACTGGATTGTTTTGTGGCATCTGTAAGCTGAAGCACCAATTGGACTACTGTATCTGGACAAAGGGGAAGATTAATATTACAGAAGAAATAGGAAGCACAGAGGTAAACTTCAGTTATTTGTTTGCATCAAGCCAGTATCCTCTCCAGTTATGCTATAACCAGACAAATTGTGTTCTTATTCTGACGTTACTTTTTGAGCAATACATTTTCATGTTTGTAGATGGTATGAATGGATTTGATTTTTATGTTGTTGCTTTGCTTAGGGTTAGAAAGAAAGGAATGCTAGTACTTCAGCTCCATTGTTACAATTATTTGCATTTTAGTACCAAAGTAAGTTTGAGAAAAATCTGTTTTTAAAGCTGTCAAAGAGGTTAATGGTAAGGAGGAGTTAGGTTCTTTCAAATTAATAGGTTTTGTAATTTCTTGTAAATAGCTGTAAATGAGTAGTCCTTAGCCTTGTTTTGGGTAGAAAATAACAAAATAATGAGTATGTGTGAAAATTAATCTCTGCTGGCGTAGTAGAAGACAGTAGCTTTGCTTCTGGTGAGTATGCATTTAGACAATAAACAGCTTTTTTAAGAAGTGTTGCAAGGGAAAATGCATGAGGACCTATTTTCTGTCAGTATAAATGGAACATAAAGTACAAAGAGAACTTGAAATAATTTTCCTAAGCACTGGTCTCTGGGGAGATCTCTATATCCCTACCTCTGTGTAGTGGTCACAGGTAAGTTTTATGTGATGGAATCATTCAGCCAGGTGAATGTTTTTTCTCTCTTCTAGGGGTAAAGGTACTTCTACTACTAATAGATACTGAAACTTTATATGTAAAAATCATCATCCTTACTTTGATTTCTACAGATAATAGAAGCTTTGTAAGATAAATTGATTAAAATGTGGAACATGTAAGCCTTGGGAAAGGGTTGAGCTCTAGCTGATGTGTCCCTGGAAATACCAGTAACAGAATCACAGAATATTCTGAGTTTGAAGGGACCCACAAGGATCATTGAGTCCAACTCTTGGCCCTGCACAAGATACCCAGGAGAGAATTCATAGAATCATAGAATGTGCCAGGTTGGAAGGGACCCATCAGAATCATCAAGTCCCACTCCTGGCCCTCCACAGGACACCTCAAGAATCACACCATGTGCCTGAGAGTGTTGTCCAAATGCTTCTTGAACTCAGTTCAGGTCCTGTAAGACCTGCCATGTTTCTGCAGCATCCCTGATGGAAATGAGACTTGCCTTTCCCTGCCCAAGAGCTCAGGACAGTCATATCCCTACCTTTTGAGGTAGTTTCTTCTTTTTAAACTTCAAGTGTTACCTTGAAATTAATCCCATTTAGGTAACTAATATGCTATACTGAAAGGATAGTAAATTTCCAATTAAACTTCAAAGAATTCAGTTCTGTCTTGAAAACCTTCAAGATGCAGCCTTAAGAAAGACACATGTATTCTACAGTCTGGTAGTAAAAAAACCCAAACAAAACAAAACAAAACAACCTTGTGAAAGTTAGTCTAGAGCTTATAAAAGAATATTGTTTGTTTTCTAATTTAATTGAATATTTTTAAGATGGATGACATGTTCTGGCATATTGGTTTCTTTGTGCTTCTAAAAGAAATGGTTTTCATATCACTAAATGTATAAGTAAGTAGTGGAATTAAATAGTAATAGAAGCTATCTAAGAAAAGTCTTAAACCACTACAGTTAGTCTGTATTTTTGTGTGTGCTTAACACATAAAAATGAGATACTAAAAACCATCAGTCTAAAATGCTTCACTGTGGAAAAAGTGGATTTTGTTTTTTTCTCATTTGTTCTTTTGCAGGTGCACTTAGATATTTCAGAAAATAATTCTTTCAGCATTGGGATGGAAGACCTAACTATGATCAAGAAATTTGCAAGAGAAACTAAAAAGAAAAACATTTTGGTTTATGGTCTCCTTATCCAATGTAAGGTATGTAATTATCTTTCTGTGTGCAAATTATCTTCTTTTGCAATTTATATGATTAATGATAGAATCTTCATTTAAAACAAAATCAAAGGGAAATATATATGACATGAAAAGGATTTTTTTGCGAAGATTCTTGCCTGTTCTTGTTCAAAATTCAGACAAGCCTGTAGTTATAGACAAAAATGTAAGGTTTTTGATTAGAGAGGAATAAATGGTAAACATTTTTTAGAAATGCATTAAAACGTCAGGACCCTTTTTGCTTTTCTGCTTGGGAACTTGCTTTTTTCAGCATTAAAAAAAGAGAAAAATAGTGAAAGTACATTCAGTCAGTGGTTCTGCAGTATTTTATGTCCCTCATCAAAACAGAGTTTGGTACTCAGGTGACAGGAAGGGCATAGCATATAGGTGTTGAAACAGTGTCTGTAATAGCAGCAAATTGCCTCAGCTGGAGGCAAAAAGATTTAGTACTCCAACATCCTTTGTACTCACAAAAGCTATTTAAAAATAAACCATTTTGCCTGGGAAACATGTTCTGTCAACCAGAAGAGTGGGCTGCCTTGCCTCCAGTGCAGATACAGTTTTGCAGCTTCTTAACTCAGTCAACAGTGAAGGAAGAAGGAAGTTAGGTATTCAATGGAAATTTTAATAAAGAAAAATAAATGCAATCTTAACTGGGTTTTTTTTAGGTTGAATTATGTGTTTGGGTTTATATATAATTGATTAAATGTGGCTTTAGTTTTATATCTTTTTCCGGTATACCAAGCACTTGATTTTTCCCATCAAATTCTATTGCCTTATTAAGAGCTGGGAGTATCAATACCTATCAGTTTATGCTTTTATAGACTTTTAATGCCAACACAATATGAATATTGCTATTATATGGCATTAGTTTGTCACTTGTTTGTAAAACAGTGAAGGGGATACAACTGTTCAGTTTTCTTTCTGGTGCTATCAAACACCATTTTTTTTCAGGGTGAATTCTGACCTCCTTTGGTAAAAATAATTTGAATAACTATTGAAACATAGCTCTGTCACCTTCTCATGGTAAAAAGTAACTCTTCAAATATTGCTTTAGTTTAACTGCAGTTTTTGCCTTTTAGACTTCATTGTGTTTATATGATTTTATATGCAAGTGAATCAAATAGATATATGTGGATATGTTAGTAAAGCTAACTGGAAGAAAACAAAATCTTTTACAATCTTTAGTGGATTTTGATGGGCATGGCACCAAGACATTTTAATATTAACAGGCATGTATAAGAGCAGTATGAGATCTGAGTGGGAATTCTTGGTCTGTGATGATAAGAGAATTGCACCAGACTGCTGCCTCCATTTTTTGAAAATAAAAAGCTAGAATCATTATGTCATAGAGAGTTATCACTTATTAGCATGGAAAAAGTCTTAAACAGAGTAAAACACTTCGCAAAGTAAACTATTTCTAGCTGTCTTGTTTTAAAATGGATTTAAAACGTGTTGCTGCTCACAAAGACAAGGATATAGTCTTGAGTTCCTGCTTGTCAGTATTTGATAGATAACAAAAGAATAGGTTCTACAGATAGTTTGTATATATGTGATATATGTATCAAGTTTACTTTTGGCTGCAGATCTGTATAGAACGTAATTGTTTCTAGGTGAAGACCTATGGAAAGCCTCAACGTACGAATCCAGAAATTACGTAACCCAAAATTTATTGTTGGTCTGGGTGGGTCTGAGAGACTGTGAACAAAAGCAATTTGTTACATGTAAAGACATCTTTAAAACAGTCTCTTTTTGTTTAATCTTAAGTCCAAAGCATGATTTGGGAGTCACCCAGGTATTTTACTTCTAGTACAAGCCGTTAATAGGTGAACCTGTCGGTGACTGCCATGCTTGAGGATGGAATTTCATATAGGCATGATGGGGAGTCCAGAAGTAGAAACACAAAAAACACCTGTACTAGTGCAGGATAGCCTATTGTTGCAATAACTTCTGTCACTATGCTTTCTAGAAGTCCCAGAAAGCTATAGTTTATTTCAGGAAAAGAGTGATGACAGGTTACTTCATGGAGCTTTCCTCTAGCTGACAGGTTTATATCATCACTATCAAACATACACGGTTGATAGATGCACATTTAGGAATTTAAAAAAAAAAGGGAATTTATTGAGACACATGGCCATGGTACAATTCAGATGAAATTATATTATGTTTAGAAGGGTTATATATTGTGTGTGAGGATATGTTGATATAAAAGAATATGGGGGTAGCCTTTCAGATTTTCCATTAGAAAAGCAAATTTGTTGAAATAAATATTTTTTGAAAATATAACTTTTTTTTTAATATATTCTGGAAGTGGAAATTAAATGCTTTTGGAACCAAGGAGTTCGGTTTTGATGGTATTGGAGGAGCTGTGAAGCCCTAAGGAAGAAGTATGAATCTTTATTTTAATTTCTTAAATGCAGTGTTTGTTTAGTATTTAGAAAAAGATATCAAGTATTTTTATGACTATCCGATACACCAAGAAGCTAATCAGGAGAATTAAAGGAAAAGGCTTTAATGTGCTGTATCTGTGACCTGTTTTTACCTTTCATTTGCTCAAAACAAGTGCATGTTCACAGCTGGTACACAAATAGTTATTTCTCTTGTAAACATCATGCATAGAATACCACATTACCGATACTGATGTATAGATTGGATCCACTTCATAAAACCTCCTGTTTGCATCCTGAAAATACTGTTAATTTAAATCTCACTTATGAAATAATTTTTTTTCTTTTCTAAAACAGTTCTGCAATATTAGAAATGGTTTATGTGTTCAAAGTACAAAGGGGAAAAGAGTATTCAGTATGCAGAGTCTGAACTTATGGAATTAGTTTTTGAGGATTTTTCAGATAATTTGAAGGAAATAGCTGATAAGCAAGGTGAATTAAAAATAGGGAGAAAGGTCCATTTTTTAATAGAAGATATTACTGGCATGTGTTGATGAAAAGGTTAGTAAAATTCCAACTCTTTAATTTAGTGAGAAGTTCCCCTTGAAAATAGCAATGACTGGCATGGTATTATTATATATTAAAATAAGACTCTTTATTTTAATAATAGTCTAGTGGGATGTAGTGGAAAAAGCAAATTCAGGATATTAGGAGGAAAACCTATAAAAAGAAGCCAAATTATTCTTAAATAAACAAAGTTTTACTTAAAAGGAGTCTTAGGAACTCCTAAAAACCCAAAGAATATGAAAGGTAATGTCAAATCATTGCATCCATGCAGGGCTGGAAATATATTAAAAGTACTGATTTATATCATTGGAGCCACAAGATTTGAGAGGACACCTCAGCTGCATGTTGTTCTATATTCTGAGCAATGGAGTAATACTGAAAATGGGCCTTGATCTCACACACACACGTTATTATCTTTAAACATATTCTAGGTAGTGAATGGCCTATATGACAGTATGTTTACATACGACAGTAATGTTTAAAAAACCCCCCATTTTCTCTATTTATTGCTCTTCTCCCTTTAAAAATAGTAATAATAATAATAATAATAATAATTTCTTATGACTGAATTGCAAAAAATAATCAGCACACATAAAAAGAGAATATAAGCAACATTTCCTAGCATGGGAGTTCAAATTCAACAGCTTGTAAAGGTTACAGGAATAAAATCTTGGTCTGTAGGTTTCAGTAATAACTTCCTTACTCTTCACAGGGAGTAAAAAGGAACAGTAATCATCCAAAATAAAGCACATTTAGATGAACACAGGAAGCCACAGAAAGCTTTAAAATAAGAAAGTAACACTAGTATATCTTGGTTATAGAACTGTATTAATTTAAAATACTTCAGAGAAGCAGTGACAGAATGTTGTGTCAGAGCAGCAAATATGTGCTAAGGCTTGCCAAGGCTAAGGTGAGCCTAAGTACTTTAGCCTCTGAAACTTCTATTTGGTTAAGATAAAGGAACTATTCATTGACAGCCAGAAAAATCACAGTACGTACACTAAAAAGAGACAAATGATGCAATAGAATAATTGTTATGAAGCTGTTTGAAACTAAAAGGAACCTGAACTGTGGGTGATTTCTTATGCAAACATACTGGACACTTATTGTAGCCTTAAAGAGTTTTTGAAGACAAGAGGCCCATCTGCAGTGTGGTTGATCACTCAAGAAATACTTAGTGTGCTAGAAGTGTTTTATGTCTGACTTGGTAAACCCCAAAGGTAAACATTTATGATTTCTTTTTCATCAAAGATCCCTTAAAATAGTATTATGGGTAAACATGAAGGCAGTGTTTCTCAAAAGAGGGAACACACCCCTCAATGGGGTAATCCACAAAGTAGAAGGTGGTTTGGCAACCAGTTGTGAGATAATGAGCCTAGGGGCCAAATGAAGTAAAATCACAAAATAAAACTTTGGAAACTCATTAAAAATGAAAAGGTTCTGCCCTACATGACCCCTGCATGCTTCTTAATTCACTTAATAATCAGCATAGAATTGGTCAAATGGTTGCAATCTGATTAAAATGATTGGGATGCTGCCTGGAAATCTCACCTTTCTCAAGATAACATATTTTTATTTCAGCTGCAGTGACATAATAGATTGTCATGAATCTGGAAACGTACATTTATTTGTAGAAATCCTTAAGGTCAAGTAATTACTGTTTAGTATTTTCAAGAGGCAGAAGTTGAACTTTTAAATATCATGATCCTATGGACTATTCACTCTTTCAAGGAAAATGGTTCAAATTGTGTGATGAGCCAGAGTGATCTGGTTTCCACTGAGTTTGGGACAAAGAGGGAAACCAAATCTGTTTGAAACTTTCTATATGGATAGCCTCATAGAAATCAGAATCTGTGGGTTTCTTAATACAAACTCATAGCCAGTCATTCACCAGAAAAACCAGAGACTGGTATTTATGGAGGCTGGACACATTTTTATCCTTAATTATTAGTACTATCTGCAATCAGCCATGAATGCATATTTTGCAATAAGTAGAACTGACATGATGAAAAAGATTTACAAACATGGATTTGTAAAATAAAACTACGAATAACTACAGGAACTGCAAATAGTACAGTTTTAAAACACAGATTTAGTCACACTGTTTGTAACAACTGCCTGTTAGCATAAGATACTTCTATAACTTTTACATATTAGTAACAAATCTGTTTGAAAGTCCTCCTAAGATTTCTGTCAATTAAACATTTATATTACTTAACTACAGAAAATCAGTTTTAAATTTAGTGTTTGAAAGACAGAAATCTGAGTAGTTCCAAAGAAATACATTGGTGTGTGAGTGGTTTTTTTAAGCTATGTAATATATACAGAAATGATAAACAAGCCTGGTGGCTTTGTATTTTGAACTGAAATCTAGTTGATCAAACTAGCCTTTCGCGTCTGTTTTGTACCATTCAGAGGATGTCAAGAAATTAAAAAAGAGCATGTCTCTGGCACAGTAGTCAATTAAGAAATGTATTCATTCAAATATTACCAAAATGTTTCTTAAGCTTTGAGCCTTGAGTCAGGAAGGGTCATAAACACAGAACTTTGCAGCCTCACTTTTGCTTGCAATGCTCTTGTGCATCACATTGTGGGAAGCACGGCTGCTTGGCTGTGCTGCTGCTCATTTTAGTAGATATCCTGAAGCTTGATACTGGGTAATATTGATCAACAAATTGGGATTGCTGTTCTTCTATTTCAGAGTTTTAGTGTGTCTACCTGGAATGCATGCATACATGCTCTTTTTATTTTCTCGCTCATTTTCTCTTGCCACCTTTCTCTGTTCTCATTTTCCCTCAAGTCTTCTGCCTCTTCTAGCCAAAACAGGTAAAATACCAGAGGATTTTCTACAGATTTGCCACTCTTCTAAAAGCAGTCAAATGAAGCATTTCCACAAACTAATTTCTCAGTGCAGTGCCAAATTCCTGGTCTGAGGAAGATGGGCTTTTAAGAAGAATAATTGGTAACCTTTTGGGCTTTCATTAAATAACTGTGTAGGTTTTTATCAGAGAAAGGTCAGAAAGTTGCTCAATTTGTCTCTGCTATTACAAGTTCTAGGAGTTTAACGAGCTGCACAGAAAACAATGAGGTTAATATTTTATGCCTTTTACACATGACCTTTTTAGACTTGTTTCAGCTATTGAACTTATAATTGGAGAAACCAGAGTTCTTCCATCAACTTGTCAGCCAAAATGATTAAGGCATGTAGACATGTCTTAAAAGTCGTGACTTCATAAAATGGCCTTTAAATATCCTTCCTTTTATACCTCAGTTCAGCCATTCTGACAATGTTAGTCAATAAAGGTTGCTAGTTGTTTCTTTTGTGGATATTTTAATTGTATAAAACATATTACTCTAAAATAGCTTCGTCGTATGGACTGGAATTTTGGGGAGCAAGTGGATTTAAGGTGAAATACCAAACTTTCTAGTGGAAAGGAAAATATGTGATATACAATATGGCAACTTAGAAAAGTATGTTGGTATTAATTATTCTGGATGCTTTATTTTCATAGGAAATAAACATTGAATTGGAACCATTTGCAAAAACAAATGCTATGAGGATCAAATCTGAGTTTTATCTTCAAATCTGATAGTATGAGTTATTCTGATTTTTATTTCTTATTAAAGCTTTGATGTTGACCTGCTATCTCTTAATGGAAACATAAACATTTAAGATGAAAGGATTTTGACACAAAATTTTGTTTGCAAACAAATGGCTTTTAACTTATTTTTCCATTGCTAGCTTGCCTGACAGAAACCTCTGAAGTTCCCTGCATCTGTTTAAGGATAGTTGCACTTTTTAGTTTTTGGTGCTGCAATTCTCCACTTAAAGCAATGTTTGTGCTCCTTTTACTGTCTAAGCTGGGCATCAAAAATTAGTCTTCTCACTTGGCTTCCATGCTGTCCCCCAGAGGCATCGTTTAGCAGGTAACTAAAATACCTATAGTGCAGAATACATCTGGCTTAGATCTGATTACGTAAAACAATAATAACAAAGAAGATTACTAAAGTTGTTCTGTTTGCTTAAGAGGCATTTTGAAAATGTTAGCAGCTTGCTGTTGTGTTAGTTTTCTAATGAGCTTTTGTATTTTCAATGCACTTTTTCAATTAAAAACATGGCTGAAATTTTTCAGATAACTTTTTCCAGTTTCGATGCAAAGTTTGGTTTTATAGTGAAAATATGCAAAGTTTGTAGCAAATTTTCATCACTGTGTTGGACCAGGAAAACTTAGGAAGTTCTTCAGCCATTTAAACAGAAAAGGAAAATCCCTTCGAGCTGTGCATTGTAGTGACTGTAACCATTCTATGGCTTTTGCTGCAGTCCTTGTGGTGTGGTAATTCTTAAAATTTGTGCAGCAGAGGCACTGACTATCAACTCTATATTGGGAGTATTAATTTCCTCTTTTATCCTCTCCTGCTATATACTGGCAGAAATCAAGTAATGCAGCCTTAGGCTAACTTTGGGGGATTTCTTTAGAAGGGCTGGAAGAGCTGTGGTTGGGGTTTTAGTATTTGAGATACTAAGCCCCAGATCTTATTTGTTGCTTATGTCTGATTGTTCAGTGAAAGTCATCCATTATGGATCATACCCAGTGCTTAAGTATATAAAAATAATATGTGATACTACACTTCATGGCAAAGGCTCTATAAGGTCAAGAATGAAAAATGCCCCTTATTCTCCAGCCTGTGCACTGCCATCAGATACCAGTGACACCCTGTATATCCTAGTAGCTCCTTTGTGCACTTGAACCTCTTTCAGATTTGTCACCCATCTCCTCTGGAAGTATCTGTCCTGATACATCCCAGGTGTGGGTTTCTCTGCCGTGGGATTTATTATGCTGCAGTATGTCGCCATCAAAGGTGGCCATAAAGGACCAGAACAGTTTATCTACGTCATTGTCTTGTGTCCAACAGTAGCTGTAAGGAAATGCCTAGGAGAGAATCAGATCAGGGCAAGCTATATATAGCATGCCTAAATTTTCTCCTTATACTCAGTAATTGCTAACTTAAGTATTTCCTGAGCCAGAGAGGTTGTCTGTGGAAGTATTAGCCCTGATGGGTTTCTGTTCCTTGCTCTTGTCTTCTGAGATCTGTGTAAACTTTTAGCATCCACTGTGTCCCCTAATGAACAACTATATAGACTGAAAAACAAAGAGGTGGTTAAGTGGTGTCCTAAGCACAGGGGCTTGCTTCTGGTCTGCTGAGTTCTCATCATTTAAAATTTGAAGTACAGGTGAATTGGTTTACATTGACTTGCATTCAACTTCATTTATAATTTTATTGTCTAGTTACTCATTTTATAATGATCTTCCTGCATTCAAAGCCAGTCAGCCGCTGCCCTAATGAGCTTCATATCATAAGCACTCATATTATTACTTACTATTTTTTCCAATTTGTTTATGAATATGTTGAACAACATAGATACTATAACAAATCCCACCTGAACTATGTGTATTCTGTTCTGAGGACTAAGCATTTACTCCTACCCACTCTACTTTGTCTTTTGAGCAAGGCTTTATTCCTGGCAGGTCTTCTGTCTTATGTCCTGGAACCTTAGTTTTCTTAAAAACCTTTGGGGAGGAATTTTGTTGGATGTCTTGGAAATCCCAGTAAATTCAATCAACTGTCCCCCATTCCTTTGAAGAAATACAGTAAGAATGCACGTTCAAGCTTAAAAACAAATACATGTTGACTTTATCATCGTCTTAACTTGATCTCTGCAATTAATCTTAAGTATTTATTTAATTCTTAAATTATAATTTGTTAAATTGTCTGGCACAGAGTTACGGCTTTCTATTCTGTAGTTCACTGTATCTTTTCAGAATTTTTTTGTTTTAAATTGGAAATTATTACCACACTGTTGTGCCTACTAAGGCCATTTTTAAACTAGAGATGATGCACACCACTAGGAATGTGTTGCTTCTCTTCATTAATGACAAGACCAGAACAATCACAGTGCATTCTGCTGCTGGCTTGTGGTTGCTGAGGGCTATTTATTTTTTAACATTCAAAGATAACAGGAGCAAATCTCATGGCATCTTCATCTCACTAATGTTAAGTTTCTAAACATTTCAGCTGACTTTCATCTAAATATGTTTTGAAACATCTGAATATGAAAATATGTTCATATCTCAAGATGCAGAGTGTTTGAAGTTAGATTAAACTGTTTCTCTTAAAACATGGAAATGCATGGATTGAGGCTTAACACAAGTCAGAGAAAGATCATAGAAAAACTCCACTGGGTAGTGATTTTCATCTGAATTTTGTTGTGAAGTATTTCCTGGAAGTTATTTTCCAGTCGAATACTTGGATTGAATAAAAGTGGAAAATGTCACCATTATAGATTTTCCAGCATTTTCAGTCTGAACTCATTAAATTTGATTTTAAGACATTCTTTGAGGAGTTGCTTTCCTAAGCCAATTTTTATTCATCCTCCTAACTAATATTTTAACCATATTCCAAGCCTTACAGTGTACTTTCTCACGAGGTCAGAGGTCATAGCTTCTACTGAGCATCAGGGCCCATTACTTCGCAATGTACTTACATAAATCTGCTTGATTTATAACTGTTTTGATCTTTGAAGTTTTTACCAAGCAGAATATTTTAAAAACTGAGATTGTTTACATTTGAGTTTTATTCAACCTGTGTGGTACTGGCAGCAGCACGAATGCACATTTTTGGCAGAGCCTCTGCCTTCAACTTTTTCCTTGACTCAGTCTTTCCATTTTTATGCAGCTATGAGCTCAAGTGTCTTTCACTTGTGTATTTAATTCCAGTGTTCTGTGCTTAAATTTAGCAGACCAGGTGTTGAATTTTGTAGGAAATTTTTAGCAAATGATACGAAAGATGAGGATGATGTGTGATTTCTACTTAAACAACAGCAGTATAATGAAGTATGCTGTGTAAGCCTGACTGCACACCAACTTTTATGGTCACTTGCTCCCAGAACTGTGCAATTTTAGATGCCTCTCCCTGTCCTGTGAGGTCTTTCATTATTCAAAATGAGGTAAAATGCCTTCAGAACTTTCCTTCAAATAGGTCAGATATCATTTCCATAGTTCAGCTTTTTATTTTTGTCCTCAAAATGTGCTCTATGCTTGCCATGTTCAAGGCACAAAGATTCTTCCATGGAATTATGGTATAAGTATGTTTATGAGCTCATGGAGTTCATAAACCAAAATGGTTGGTGGTATCAAAAGGGACAGCATGTGCCTCTTCCTCTGAAGTAGCGAGTGAACTTCCTCTCTCTTTTGACTCTGCTTTTGGAAGTGGAGGGGGTGTTAGTTCCTTCTGTAAAAGTTAAATTTCTTCTTTCAAGGACTTGAAAGGGTCAGGGTGAAGCTCCATTTCTTGTGCAGACTCCTGTTCATGTGCAGCTTTTCCTCATTTTGTAGATAATAAATTTCAATTAGAACATTTTCCCTCCTCTGCGAGATGTATATGAATATAGCAACATAACTTTTGGAGATTTAAGTCCTTGTTATATTTACCATGGGAAAACTGGGTGAAATATGATGCAGTTACCCAGACTAGAGATAAAACATCCTGAATTCTGCTTCTTAAAAGTAACTGAGGAGAAGTCTGACATTCCATATTAAAACTGAAGCAAAGGTATTCATGTTTCAGAATTTGCATTTATTTCATGGATTTTTAAAAATCATCCATACAATGCTGCAGATGCTTGTGTTAGTCAGGACTGTAACTTTTATTTTTCTTCCTGATTAATAATTAACACACTGATATGAAAATGGCCTAAAAATAATTACATTTCTGCAAAGAGACTGAAATATTGAGGATCTGCAGTTAACATTGCTGATTTTGATTTTTCAGAACCTGTTCAACACTGGTTGGTGTGAAAGGGCTAGTTACCCAAAAATTTGTATGGAAAAGGTTTCCAGTGAAAAGTTTTTATTCAGAGTATTCTCAAATTATGCAAGCAGAGATGATGAGTTTGTTATTGACAAAATGTTTTATGTTGAGAACATTCCTTAAGCATTGTGTTATCCATCAGGAAAGAAAGAAAAGTAATATTATTAGACTCCTTTTAGGGGATTGGAGCCTAAACAGGGAGATACTTTAGGATAGGAAAGGATTTTGTGATGTATTTGTGACATATTTGTCTTCAAACTGCTTGCCCATTTTGTTATGCTGTACTGCATGTGCATCTTTAGGAGAAACTTACTGTATCAGCCAATATTTTATCACATGAACATTTTCAGGAACACAAAGGGAGGTAAGGCAGAGTATTAATGTTCAATATATGATGTAGTAAATTCGTATATGGGTGTTTGGTCCTGTAGGAGAATGGGATGTAAATGAAACTCTAAACAGAGCATGGTTCTAGGTCAGTCATCATGGGAGACCCATGTAAGGCTGTGGGTCAGTTTCAGATCCCACCCTTCATCTCTGGCCAGGCAGGTTTGTTCTGACAGAAACCATGGCTTCAATTGTATGCATAAGAGTAGATGATCAGTTATAATTACTCTGATACTGTGATGGGTGTGCAGTTTAAGAGCTCTCTACTTTGAATGAGCAAAGTTGAAGGTTCAGTGAGACTAACTGTGCTTTAACTAGTAGATATGCTCAGAGAGCTGCAGTCTGTGACTGATACCTGCTTGTACCGAGAATAAACCTTCTGCAGGTTTAAAACTGACATTTCTGCAACATGTCCTAACTGCTTAATTGGTTAGAGTTTACTGGTGAAAACCTACTTCTGAACAACAATCTCTGCTCGGTATTAGATGTGTGCTAAATTTAAAGCAGAATTTTGTCAGTGCCTTAGGTATTGACTCAGGTTTTATAGGTAATTTACTCTGATGTGTCTTGCAATAGTGTAGCTCAAGAGTAAATTCAAGCCCATTCCCATAAAGTCATAACAAATCCTTGTTTAAAAGTTATGCTGAAACTGACACTACTGCTTCTGTGCCCTCTACACTCTTCTTATGAAAATAATTTAAACTAGGATTTCTCTAGAAGAAATAGCATGGAGAGCTAATTTTTTATGGAATTATATGTTTTCTGCATGTGCTGTTTCTAAATCTTTTGGAGGGGAGAAGAGTCTGCTTTGTTTTTGAACTTCAAAATGTTTTGGGGTGATTTACTGCACTCTGAAGTTCCATTAAGCATGTTTGTTTGTATGTCAAAATTCCACTTACTAAAGTTTACTCCAAACCCAATTTTAAGTAGTTAGCTGTTACTAAATAAGAGCTAACCATGCATTTACATCCAGTTGATGTAAGATTTTCCTGATTAACTTACTAGTGACTCTTACTGGCATGTTCAGATTTTACTTAGATTTTGCAATAAATAGAAATTTTGGACAAGGTAACAGCTAACTGTAGGTGCAGCCTCTTAGCTTTTCAACATTCTACTAAAGCTTAGGTGACTTTTTGCCGTTTGTTTAGTTTTTTTCCCCTGATGATAGAGAAAAATGCATTTTACTGCCTAGAATCAGCCAACAAATGTTAATTATGATCTTTCTAGGGCTTATTGAATAACTGGCCTAGTGAACTCAGATGATTTCCTCATTTTCCTTAATTCCTTAACTGACTGATCAAAGTTTTGCTACAAGGTACCTTGCCACCCCACTTTTCAGGCATAAATTGGAAAAACCCGTCTTTCTATGCTAAACAATTCAATCTCTTTGCTGAAATAGTAGAGTGAGAGTGGGGATGAAATTTAGAGGTGTAAGAAAATAGCTGCTGAAAGTTTTCATAGGCAGGTTGTGTGTCAGACACAGCAATAGCAAAGATAAGTTGTTAGTTCTGTCAGCTGTACTACTGCATTTGTTGTAAACAGGGTTTACATTTCTAGTGGAAGGGCCAGCGTGGTTTCATGTGCCAGCAACTCCTTGTAGCCATGTCTGTAAGCACTTGAAACTGATGTTTCTAAAAGAGGTGGGTTTGAATGTTCGGTGCTGAACAAAACCACTGGCTAATAGTGTTTCTTTTTCTTCATACATAGAAAAATAGGAATTAAGTGACAGAAAAAATGATCATTCAGCTCCTTCATTCTACATGCAAGATTATTCTTTTAAGCAAACGTTGTCTTTGCCTTCCTTTTGTATTGGTTTTAGTGACTTTATCCATCTTGCCTACTTGATAAAGCTCATCTGAAACATGCATTTGTGCTCTATACCCATCTATTTCAGCTTTTCACTGCTTGGCAAACATTGTTATGTAATTAACTCCGTATATTTTTCCTCTTCCAATTTTTTCTGGTATAAATTAGGCCATTCTCCCCTTCTATTCGGCAAGGGCATATTTTGTACTAATTGATATTACAGCATTAAGAGAAACTCCTTAGAGACTCACTGGCTCTGTGCCTAATTACCACCTACATATTCTTGGTTAAGTGGGACATGAGCAACATCTTTTTGAACACAGAGACATATAGAAATGTTCAGGGTTATTATTTAAAGGCAACTGCCCAAATAATAGTAACATCTTTTTTTGTAAGTCAGGATCTTTCTTCATGTTGTCTTTTGAAAATAATGTTCACTCTTGCCTCAAATCAAAGATCACCACAAACTAAAGTGCTACAACAGGGCAGAGCTAAGATAGGTTTTTCTTTACAGAAAAAGAGAGTGGGAAATTTATTCTAAAGAGTTTTTTCTTAAAAGCTGTGAAGCGCTGTTGAAACCATCAAGGGTTGGTTTTGTTTTGTTTTTTTTTCCCAAGATTCTGTATCAATATTCCATTTTGCTAGAAGCAGTACAGCTGTGTTTAAGAGAGTATTTGCCAGTATAATTAAGGATATGAAGGATCAGATTCACTTGGGATGGGAACACTGGTCAGAGGGCCTTGGAGTGCTAATTTATAGCATAAGCTTGCACCAAATTGTGCCAAAATGGAAATCATACTCAGTGTCCACCCTAAAACATCTCTAAATAATTTGAGGCAGCATCAGTTTAATATGAAATGGAGTGTTTGCACATGGTTCTTGACATTGTTCCCATACTGAAGTAGAGCAACAAGTTTAATTTTTATCCTAGGGCAAGTGCTTTGCAGAAAAAGCTGTCTGTATCCTGATAATGTAGCAATGGTGTCTCCTTGCTGATGTTTTTCAGCCAAAGAACACAGGCATTCAAGTGTACAGGCAAAAGTGATGTTATTGCAGAGAAGCCCTAGTAACTTTAACAGTTTTTAACTGAAGGGGTGTTTTTTAGATTAAATAAAAAAAGTTTTTTACACAGGGTGGTGAAACACTGGCATGGGTTGCCCAGAACCCAGAATCATTCACAGTCAGGTTGGACAGGGCTCTGAGCAATCTGATCTAGTTGAAGATGTCCTGACTCATTGCAGGGGGGTTGGATTAGATGGCCTTTAGAGGTGCCTCCCACTCAAACCATGCTGTGGTCCTATGATTGTGTACTTTGGTATTGGGCTTAGCTAGTACACCCTAATGGTACTGGTCCGATGGCTCTTTTTGTTCCTATGATTTTATCATTGGTAGCAGCATGATTGTTATTTCTACAAGCTTTAGTAAGCACCGTAAATTGATATCCTTACAAGTTGTGTTTACTCTAAATTCATGTTATCTGTAGGATTTGACTTGATTTGGTAATCAAGGTAGGTACAAGGTGAATGTAAAACTGAATGAAAGCTTTCCACTTAAAAATAGGATGCTTTTTTTGGGTAACATTTAGAAAAACTCTCTTGGCTATGCATAGAGGTGGTTCTCCAATTAAGAAAGGAATGTTCTTATTTGTATGGTTTTCTTAGCAGATAAAGTGGATTTACTCAATGCAGTGTGTTTTGAGCTATGTGACTCATTCACTTACCAAATACTCGTGGCCTGTCCTAACACTGTGCTTTGCAAAAAGTGAGCAATAGCTTGGTTTTATATGCATTAGGCATACTTTCTTATGGATCTGATGAACTCTTCCTTCTATGCAGCCACTATAAAGTGTCTTAGCTTCTGTCCATTCACAGGGATCCTTGATAGAGTTCCTGCTAGGGAAGACTCTGCCCAGGCTGAGCAATGAGCTAAGGTGGGATTGGAAGCTACAGTAAATGAATTAAATTTAATTTTAAATTCTTCTTTCCCACTTTTCCTTGATGAGGAAGATAATGGTAGGGAGAGTCAACATAATATTAGGAATATTTTTTACTCTTTTCTTGTGAGACAATTCTTTCAGGCACATGATGTAATTTTGGGGGTTGTCCTGTGAGTTGGACTCGGTGAACCTTGTGGGTCCCTTCCAACTCAGGATATTGTATGATTTGATGATTAATCCAAATTTAGCCAAGTGATTCAGCTCTATAAACATCTCTCTCTTGTACACACACAGTTGATGCTAGTGAAAGCTACAGCCCTGAAATTTGCCGACATTCCTCTGTATTCATCATGGATTGTTGTTCCTGGGTTTCAGCTTTCTTTATGCTGTACTTTCCAAAAAGACTTTGAACAGATCCCACATAGGCTCTGGCATTTTTTCCCCATTTTTTCCCAGGGAACACACTGCAGCTCATTGCTCCCATTTGGCCTTTTAGTTGAAAGGGGGTTTTCATGTGTTCATAATCCCCCTCAGCTTGGGCACCTGGTGTCAAGAAGAGAGAATAAGGGGTAAAGAGACATTTTAGTGGGAGGGGGAGAAAAAAGGCAAGACAGGAGGGAGCATTGCAGGACAGAGAAATAAAAAAGACTGGGAGCAGGGCAGCAGCAATGAACTTGGCTTTTTATGGCATGGGTGGAGTAGACGGTGGAGTCCATGATAATTTTACCAGTCTTGGTAGTTTGCCACACTTGTTAGTGCTGTTCTCAATGGGTCTTGTGGGGCACAAAGTGAATAATCATATGCTATTAAAATGCTTTATGCAAAAATATCCTGAAATAGTCTGCACAGAAACTCCTTAATTATTTGATTTCTGACATTTGAGTTAACCTTTGTATTTTAAAATTGAAAATTGATACAGAGAACAGTTTATTTCCTCTCTATTTTCTCAAAAAGTTGTCTAATGTAAAATTAATTATAAGCTGGCTCAATTAAATGTAGACCACGGCCCACAACTTTTCCACTGAGAACAGGAAAAGCATTGCAATAACCACATCATCTCTGAATGAGGGAAGGCTCTTCTGTTCCTACTGACAGCATCTGGAAACTCTATCAATAAGTACTTCATAAATATAGATGAAAATACCACTCACGTTTTTAATCTTTCTAGAAGATCTAAAGCATTTAAATTAAAATTTGCAGTTCAGATGATGTATCCCCACTTGGCAACTGTAAAATAGGTCTTCTTTTTAATATTCACTCCGGGGATATAGTGAGCAAAATAAGATTAAAGATATGATATTAAAATAAGATAAGATGTTTCTGAGGGTTGTGCTTTGTAGGCATGTTTGGAAATATTTGCTCTAATCTACTGAGACAATGTTTTACTACATATGAAAGATATCTTGAAGACGTGATTTAGGACAATGAGCATGCATTTTACATAAACATGTTTTATCCAGTAAAGACTGAGTATTGTCTTGAATTGATGAGTCTATTATCATGGCAATAATATAGATCATAGTAAAAAGATAATACAGGAAGAGAAAGCCAGAAGGATTAATCACTGCAGTCCAGAGGTGAGTTATTTTATATACCAATGAAGTTTTACAATGCAGACTGGATTTTTAACTGACTGAGTATAAAAAAGTGTTGATTTGCAATCCCTGCAGCATAAATTGTACATTTCTTCATCAGTCAGTAATACTTTTATTACTATAATTATAGTCAGAGGCAGTAGGATTTTAGGCATCTTTATCCAGATGATAATTATATATTTATTACTCAAGTTTCTAGTATTTATTTTGAAACAAGACATTCCTAAACATCCTCATCTGTGCAGGAACACTCAAGGCCTACCAGGAGCTATAAATGCACCCTATATTGAAACACGGTGCTCTTAACAGTATCTGTTCGTCATGGTGTAGAGAAGGCTAAAGTGGGAGCAACTACAAAAGTGCTCTTGTTTGCTCAATCTGTCAGATATAAATAAAAGTACCAGTGATGCAGATTATGTTCTGTATGAAAGATTAGTCCATTGCTAGAGATTAACAGCATCTTTCAGTAGAGAAGAAACTAGCATGCGATGTTTTTAGTATAAGCAAAGAGGAAGAGTGAGCTGTAGTAAAATTCAAGTAGCAGAAAGGAGTTGTAAAAGTCAGAAAATAAGTGTTCTCTGCAAAATTCCTGTGAAATTGGCCTACCATGATCCTTAATTTCTCCACCCTGGAATTGACATCAGTATGAAGTTAGCAAATACTTAGTGGCTTCAGCTGAAGCATTTTAGCTGGACTGCCCTCGTTGAAAACATCATGCAATGATGAATAGCAGTTTTTGGAAATGAAGTGCAGTTAATTCGTAAATCTCCCCACAGACACACTCTTTCAGACGTATAGTAGCCGCGGGCCAGTATCTGCAGAGGAGTGGAATGCGTACGGATTCACAGCTTCACAAGTTTTTAGTGCAATTCCACATTTTCCTCCCCACAAAATTTTACGTCTTTTAAGTCTATTGTGTCTTAGAGTGTTTGAACTGTTCATGCTATTAGTTTTTTCTTTCCACACCTTGTGATAGGTGAATAGCTTTCTGCGTGGATCTTCATACATACTATTGCAATTATTAATGCTTTCATTGTAAGTGAACATTATTTATGAGATACTTGTAGAGTGATTTATTGCTTTTCAAGTATCAACAAGCTATCAGGTTTAGAAAGAATCATGTTTATATTCATTTCTCTGCATCTGTGATTGATGACATGACCACTGATGCTATGCTCAGTGTGGGGGAACACATTTTAGGGAATGCTGTGTCTGGCCAGATCTGGAGATACAGATCTTAGTCTCTTTGTCATCTTTTGTAAGAAGATGTGGGAGGAATGAACATACAGGGTCAGATTTGAGAGAAAGAAAAAGTGGTGAGGAATTCTCCATCATAAGCTTGGAACAGAGGAAAGATTCTACCTCACTCCGAGCTTTTAGGCTGAATAGTGGGCGTTTGGTTTCTTTTTTGTTTTGTTTTGCCTTTTTTTTTTACCTTGTAAGATTTTGATTGATTTCATTCCTTCGTTATTTCAGAATTTTGGTGCTTAAGAAAAATACTTATTTTAAAGTATATTCTCTTAGTGGCATGCAAATTAATTATGCAGTATTTCAGAATTTATTTTGATACCTCATTCTAGTAATTATATATGTATATAAACAATGTGAGGTTTGGTTAATTATATTCAAGGAAGCTGAATTTAAAGTAGGCTGGGTAGAAGCCTGGAACCTGGGAGTCCTAGGAGGGTGGAGGGTTTGTCTGCTTGTCTGGTTGTAAGAAGCAGGGTATAGTTAGTGTTATGGTCCATGTTGGCATAGTAATGGTACTTCAGTTTTTCAATATCTGGATAGCTCAGGAGCAAGAGTTTGCACAG
Organism: Corvus cornix cornix; assembly: GCF_000738735.6. NCBI lineage: Eukaryota > Metazoa > Chordata > Aves > Passeriformes > Corvidae > Corvus > Corvus cornix. The sequence continues at coordinate 50,197,615 of NC_046333.1, forward strand.
GAAAGCTGGGGAGATTTCCTCCAGTTTTATGCTTCTATTTACAAAAATGGAATTCATAACAGCTACTCAGTTATGAAAATGATTGTGCCAGACTACTCATCATATTTCCCTGCATATGCATGTTGAAAAGCTTTTCTCAATGACTGATGAAGATGTTCAGTGGAGACCCAATTATCATCTGAGAAAATAAAGGAAGATGCTGAAGCAAAAATAATTTCAGTGTCAATTAACTGAGTTCTGCCGTGATGCTGGTATATCTTATTGAAAAAAAACCCCGCTGTTCTTGCAGGTTGGTTGCTAATACTATAAAAATTAACATTAGCAAAGTAAAACTTTCACTTTGAAAGACAGTGGAAAGTTTATTATTAATGATGATAACATTTTAAAGCAAGATTATAAAAGTGACGTTAAGCAACAGCAAGGCTATTTATTCCTTTGAAATTGCAAAGTAAAATTTTACCCCCAAAATAAATGTACAGATTTGCTAATTCTTGCATGAATAAGAAACTTCTCCCCTAAGAGTTGTAGATATTTTCTGGACATTTTTACTGTAAAATTCTAGTTTTATACTGTGATTCACCAGAACAGGGTTTGGAGGAGCTTTTTAGCTATTCATTGCTGCTTTAGGCTGTCAAATTAGAAATGTTTTCAGGCTGCTTCAATACTTGAGCAGAATAGAAGCAAGAGCCCCAGGTGGATCTTCCCAAAATAATCCTCTGATATTGGTGTTGTAGTACCTTAGCACAGCTGACAAATGTTAAGTATGTTAATGGTGCTTTGCCTTTTTTTTGTTTGTTTGTTTTTTTGTTAAGTAGCAGCACTAGATAGCAAAGGGAATCTCTGTGGAATCATACTATATTGTATTGCTCCATGTGGAATATACTGCTGAAATGGTCTGCTCATACCATCACAGACTAATAAAGCTCATAGTCTTTGCCATTGACATCACTGTCACTGGTCACTGTCCCTCTAGTGCCAGTTCCATTGGAGTTTTCATGAGTAATGTGAACATCTTTAGGTTCAAGACTTGATCATATCATACTGCTTTATGTGAGGAAAAGATGTTCTCTGTAGAGTTATGTGTACACTATTAAAAAAGTATGGTTTGAAAAACGCTCCCAGCAGTCTTGTTATACCTTTGCCTACTGTAACTGAACAAAATTGTAGGCACCTGAAATTTATTATGAGCATGGTGAAATCACAATGCCGACTCATAGCAGAGGGCTTTGACTGTAAACCTCTTCATCCTGAAGTTCTGCGTATGCTGTATGCTTCATCCCATGTCTCAGGAAGATGCAGTCCCATCCAGAGACTCTGGCACCTCCACCTGGTACCAGACTAGAGTCAAAGCAGCAGTGGTGCTAGAGGCTCCTAGAAAACATTCTCTCCTCAGACTCAAGTGGCCGCATGAAGTCAGTTCATGTGGGGTATTCTGACGGAGTAACTAATATGGATGAAAGAGTAGGAGAGGGAGGATCAGAATGAACAGGGAGCTTCTGATGGCTTTATGTTGGCGCTTACGTGTAAGGAAAGGCAGGAAGACTCAAAGCAGAAACAAAGACTGTGGATGCTAGCAAGGGCTAGCAGAGGAATTTTCCTGTGAAACTTTTCTTTCTCATGAGAGAGCAGTTAGAGAAATCTGAAAGCTTCTTTGTGAAAGCTTTCGTTCTCATGTGAACTGAATGAACAACACTTTGAGAGAATGTAAACCATTTCTGCACCTGCAAGTTGTTGTGAGAACTGTGAAAAGTATTTTCCTTCTCTAAGAATAATATTTGGAAATGGGTGTCTTACTGCTCAACCTATCACCTTGAGAGGTGGTGGGTCAACAGGCCAATCATGTAATTTCTCTGTTGTGAACCATACTATAAAGGTTATGGGTGATTAAACGAGGTCACTTCGGCCATATCATCTGACCTGGACTTATGTCGTGATTTTCGCTGTTCTCTGGGGGATAACAGAGACAAAAGATGAACAGAAAGGGCTGACTCCATATATGAGGTTTATAAAGGAGATACGTGTCACTGCCTCTGCCACCTGGTGTTACCATGTGTGACAGAAAAAAGGATGGTGAAGGATGATAAAGTGCTTTGTCAAGTATCCACCTGATATATCTGCTCTTTGGAAACCAAAGATTTGTGGGATAGCTATCCTTGGAATTGCTGCAGTGAAAACACTTGATCTAGGCCTCAGATTTGAACTAGACTGAAGTAAAATCTGCAAAATGTGTATTGTGTAATTGCAGCAACTGCATTGTTGCATTGATCTGCTCTTACTGTACTGCTCTACTTAGTGAAGATACCTGAATTTAGGAAACCCCAGGAGATAATCTTTTCCTGGATTCTTTGGGTTAAAACACTAACCTGGGCTTCAGTTTTCTGTCCCTTCTGCACTGGAAAGCAGCAGCAACTCTGCTTTCCATACAACAGCTGCTCACCTTTCTTCCTTGACAGGCAATCTTCCCTGTTCCTTTCATCTTTCTGGTACAGGAAATTCTCTTTTCCTTTCACCTGTAGCTGCAGCATCCTTTTTATAATCAAATAGTCACTTTCCCTTACTTCCTTCAGGAACAGAATTACCTGTTACTTTTATTATTTGCTCTAAATTATCTTTGTTTCCCTTACCTTCCCACCCTGTCCAGAAATTTCCACTCAGCTTGTGTGTTTCTGGCTACTGGTATGGAGCAGAAGTGGTCTGGAATGGGTGTTTTGCTCAAGTCAAACCTAAAAAGCCTGGATGCTGCTAGTATAGAGGCTGTGCTTTGGAGGAGACATCTTGCAGCCCAGTGAGACTCCCATCTGACTGACCTTTTGCCCTTGGTGCCCCTCACACAAGTAGTCTGTCTGCCTCGAGAGCATCTGGTGCTTAAACAGATGTTCTGTGACTCCTCCAAGAGATCCTGTGCCAGATGGCAGGATCCACAAAATGGATCCCTGTCACTCTCACTCAATGTTATTGGACTTGAACACAAATACGATCTAAATGAAAACAGAATTAAACACTTTAGCTAAGATACACTATGCAATTTATTCTTTTACTAATTGGATGAACTCTTTGAATCAAGATTTTTATAATGTAAGTAATAACTGCCAACTCTTATTTTTATTGCTTTTTATTGCCTCAGGCGAATATATTATTTTGATATTTAAATAATTGGCAACAGAAAGTTGACAGTTACTAGAAAAATTACAACCGTGAATCACCAAGTCAGACAATAGCTTTTTTTTTTTTTAAGCAAGGCTGGGGGTTATAAAAGACTTCCAGATGTTATTTTGTTCATATCCCTCATCAAAAGAAAATATTCTGAGCAGGCTGGCCTGAACAGGTAGTATTTCTCAAATATTGATAATTAGAAATTCTTCCTGACATATCCCAAAGTTCACTAAGCACTCTCCCTTGAGTATGTGTGGTAATCTGAATCATTCTGCAGTCTACCCAGGAGCAGCAGGATCCTAAGTGGAGCTGGTGGCTCCATTTTAGTGCTATTGATATGCTTTTACAGTGAGATGAGCAGCCTACACAGACCAGAGTTGCCTCGTGGATATTCAGGATTGTGCTTGGTACTGTAGTTATGAGGAAGACAATGCAGATAGTGAAGGTACTGTGTGCCTAAAATTGAGTGCAAACTGTGATGGGAAATGCTTCATGAAGTTCAATTATAATTTTAAAAAAATTATGTAGATAAGGATCTTGTCTTGGTAGAAACAGGCTTCCATCATCTGTTTTTTTCATGACAATTTACTTTGATAGACTGAAGATGAAAAGAGTGTGGAAACAATAAGCATTGTTATTGCTCAGTAGTATGTTGGTCATTAACTAGAGAATGTTTTAAAATTGGAAGTGATGGGAGTGCAGTTACCAAAAAAGCATTTTATCACAGTGTGCAGGGACATTTAAAGCCAGCTGGTATTAACATAGCAACTTTGTACAGTTTTACACAGTCTGCTTACACAGACAGCTCTAATGCTCAGTTTTACACAGTTGGCTCTAATGCTCAGAGTTCAGAATGTGTTTTTCTTTTAAGTGTAAACATCTATCTCACAACGTATACAAGGCAGCTGGTGACTTGCTGGTTGGATGAACAATTGTAAGGCTTGTCTGAGAATAATCACAGAATCATTCAGGTCAGAAAAGACCTCCAAGGACATTGAATCCAACTGGTAACCCAAAACCACCTTGTCAACTAGACCATGGCACCAGCACTTTCCTGAAGACCTCCAGGGATGGTGACTCTGCCGCATCCCTGGGCAGCATGTTCCAATGCCTGAGAACCCTTCCTGTGAAGAAATTCTTCCTGATGTCCACCCTGAACCTCCCTTGGCATAGCCTGAGGCTCTTGTCCTGTCACTGGTTGCCTGGGAGAAGAAGCCAACCCCCACCCGGGTACAGCCTCCTCTCAGGTAGTTTTAGGGAGTGATAAGGCCCCCCCCTGAGCCTCCTTTTCTTCAGGTTAAACATCCCCATCTGCCTCAGCTGCTCCTCAGAGGACTTGTGCTCCAGACCTCTCACCAGCTTCATTCTCTGGACATGCTTCAGCACTACAATGTCTTTCTTGTAGTGAGAGGCCCAGAACTGAGCACAGGATTTGAGGTGTGGCCTCACCAGTGCCAAGTAGAGGGGGATGAGCACTGCCCTGGTCCTGCTGGCCACACTATTGCTCGTACAGGCCAGTATCAGTAATAACCTCGTAACAACCAGGTAACATGTTTTGTCAGGTATTTGCTAAACATCTTCTACATGAATGCCATTTAAACTTTTTTGCTGTTAAAACAAAGTTTTGCTGAAAACTCAGGATGGTGGGGACTGAACTCCATGAGTGAAGCTGTAACAGAAGTGTGTCCATATCTACATTAACTTTATCATCGAACCCGAACACTTGCATGTGCTGTGATTTTGATGGCACTGCTCAGAATTTCAAAACACATCAAGTCATAGCACTAAACTTGAGGCTTTGGTCTTGATCCCATTCTTGCAGCAGTACATGATCAACTGAAAACTGTGTTATAATACTGGTTTTAAATTGAGCCACACCAAGATTTACTTTTGGAATATTAAGTTAGTGCTGCAATGTGCATATACCTTACAAAATATTACCATGCCCTGGGTAAGCACACTACTCCACTATTTCAGAAAGCTAAAACTTTAACATCTTTTTGTGGTGTTATAGAATGAAATTACTGAGGACTGTTCAGCAACATACAGTATCTCTACCCATATTCTTGTTTGCACTGTAAATGCCACATTTTTGAAGCACACACACTCCAACTTAAGCAAGCAGGACTGTGTTTTATATGACATGGAAGAGTAAACACCTCTATGCAAAATAACATTCTAAAAATTATAAGAGAAGTCTGTTAAGAGGTCTGTTAAGAGAGCAGTGAGGATATATGTGTGCAGTGATTTCACTGGTGCACTGAGATGGGTTATGTAGCTGAGAACGGTGCTGCTTAGAAAGTATGATAATGAAGTACATTGTGCTTTTGTATTGGTGTTTTGCCCTCAGTTTTGCTTCATATTCTGGTAAATGCTGACAGTTATACCTGCAGGTTGATGCCTGTTACAGCACTGTCAGGAATGTTTTTCAGGTTGGATGTCTTGAGATCTGACCAAGGATCTTAAACTGAGGAGTAGGAAAGAACTGCATAGCCAGTGGAAGCAAGGACAGATAACCTTGGCAGTGTACAGGGATACAGTTTGGATGTGTAAGGATAGGATCAGGAAAGCTAAGGCACATATGGAACTGGACTTGACAAGGGATATGAAAAATACTTCCTGAGAAATGTTCCAAACTTTGAAGTATAGGGAAACAAGGTATGGCATAGAAGAGTGGAGTTTCTTCCCTCCAGTGTGTTTGTCTGCAATTTGAAAACTTGACTTCAGGCAACTTGGAAGTGCTCTGTTGAATAAGGATTGGTAGCAGGGGTTGAGCAGATTGAACTAGAAAATATTTCTTCAATTAACAATTGTCTTTGCCTAACTGAATGGGTGTGATAGGTATGGCTTGGGAATAGACTCAATGAACTCATGCAGTTACAGATAAAGCAGCTGACAGTTTTAGAGCTCTTTTGTTCATTTGTTAAAATGAACTTTTAAGTGAACTGGCAGTATCTGTGAGTTACATAGAGTATGTGTCATTTATCTGTTGCTTCACTGTATACCTTCCATGAATTAAGCAACAGTATCTGGCAGGCATGTTTCATTTTTCTGATATGCTCTGTCTTTCATTTATTAAATCTAGGCATTTAGCAAATGCAAATGAGATTAATGTTATGTTGACCCTCACTGAAACTTATGGAACTTCTCATCTTGATTATGCTCAATTAGGTGTTAGGACTCTTAAATGTTTAATTGGCTTACTTTATCTTGGGGGATTGGTGTAATAAACACTGCAAATGGAGACTTCTAATGTGCAGAGCCACTCCTTTTACTGACCACAGGGAAGAATGGAAACTTTTTCCAGTTTAAACAATTTTAATTTGTTTTATCTCCATCCTGTTATTGGTATATTTCAAATTCTACTGCATTCTTACTGAATATAAATATTTAATTCTGTGTTTTCAGTTACAAAATTTTCTACATACAGACAGTTTATGAAAGTTGGAAAAATAACACGACAGAATGTAGTTGTAAAAATACATTTCCTCTAAGAATTCTCATTTTTTTAATATAAACTAAACCGCTGTATATTTGAACTTAATGCTTTGCATTGTAGAACCTTCTTTGCTATACTGAACTACCTTTGGAATCAAGTAGTCTGGCATTTGAATTTCCTTATGTTTGCATAATATACAAGGTTCTGAACAAATTAATTAAATTGAAGACAGAAAATCACAGGTTTTTAAGAAAATATCTGTTACTTAACCTGTAGAACTTTTACACAGACACTCAGTAAATGGGAAATTGGAAATAAACCTGCAAGAGAAAGGCAGGCAGAAAATACAAGCCTGTTTTAATGAGGAGCTATAGCAACTGCTCTGAAGTACAATTTAAACAAACTCCAACCTCTTCTTAGGTATTATTTGTAGCAATTTAAATCTATCAAGTTCTATTGTAATTTTCTCTTCATGAGTGACAACTAATGCAGGCACAGAATTACATGTATTTTTATGATGAAAAAACATTTTTTGCAATATACAGCTTTTATTTTCAGTGACTATTCAAGTAGTAATTTCATAAGTTACCTTTTATCACAACAGACAAAGTTCAGCGTTTATGAAAAATAAGAATCTGTGCGACTTAGTTTGGTGTTTTGCTGCTTATATGTGTATATCAGGTTATATGTGCCTTTAGAAAATATTTTTTTTAAGTGCCCCTCTTCCACACAAGAATTTTTCTCTGCTATATGAGGTTTTCTAACAAATACAAAATTCTCTATGAAATATTAAAAAGAGAAAATAATTTCTTTTGATATTGTGGATTATTTGATTATTACGTCCAGGTATGATATCTAAATAAGTTGTGGGTGTCAGGCTCCTGATCTGAATCACTTTATAAGAAAGGAGAAGTTCTCTTATATCTTTAAAGGGGCATGACGGGAAAAAGCTTCCTGATTTAGCCATCCACTTTACTGCAGGTAATGTTAGAGTGGAGTAAGTCAGACAACTTAGTATACAGAGTTTGAGTAGATTTTAGGTTTAGCCATTCCATGTTTAGCAGTTTGTCTCTTCTAAAAGCAGAGTATATCAGGATCATAGTGTCAAACACATGAACTACGTGAATCACAGGTGTCCTTGGATTTGGAAAATTGTACTTCTGGACTCATGCACCTTTTTCTGTCCAAGATCTATTGAAAACCGTGAAGTTTTTCTGTGAATCTGTGTCTAAGTCTGGTATATTTTTGGATTCTGTCATCTAATGTAGCCGTGAATTTTAGTAACTATGTTAAGAGCTGTTCTCCCATTGCCTGGTTTTGTAATTCTGACTTTCTTGTGGATTGTGTCAATCTGGTTGTCTGATTTTGAAGAAAGCTTTTGGTGCTACATTGCTCCTTCATCCCTATCAGCACTCAGAACTGCTTATGTTGTACAGAAGGATATTTAAAAAAACCTTTCTTTTAAAGCATTTTCCGTATATGTCAGATCAAATTATTACATAGATTTGTTAGGGATTATTTATGAGTTGTATCAACTCAGTGTTAATCCTTTAACTGTCCAGTTGTTCGCCTTCTCTCCTAAATACTATTGCAAACTATTCTGTTCTTGGGCATGGAATAAAAATTAAGAAAAGAATTCTTATGAAATAAGGGTGATCTGTATTCCAAAGTTGACTTTATTCTTACTATAAATCAATTGATCTATTGACCTGTTTTATGAATAATCACATGCACGTTATATTATCCTTACTGGTAAATTCTGCTGTCATTCAGTCGCTGTTAATACATGTATTCCAGAAGGCTCTAGTTCACTGTTACTTTCAGAACCTTTCACATTAAGTAAAATATGAAAGAGTACCTCTGACCTGTATACAAGCCAGATTTCTCACTTTTTTTATGTTGCCTTTAGAATCCAATTCTTACTTTTACTTTTATTTTTGTAATTGTATTCTATAGTTTGCTCATTTAAGCTTCACAATAGTGTTCTACCTTCTGGTTTTTGTTCTTTACTTTTCATGTGATGTCTGAAGCCACAGTTGAAAAGCAGAATTTGCCAAGGAGAGAAAACAATAGACAGGTAGCAGAAGTGGTGAACAAAATGCACTTCAGATGAACACATTATTCATGCTGATTTCTCCTTCTGATGGCTGGTATTTAAAGATGTAGTTGAAATTTTTTATAGTAGAAACAAAGGTATGCATTTTACATGTTTTATCAAGACTATTTTAAAATACTTTGGAGGTACAGATACTTGTCAATAATGCTTTGTCTTAAAACCAATAAGATTTAGAATCCTAGATTAAGTACACTGTGGATATACTTGTGACAAATGAGCAATTCATATCAGACATATTCACAGCCTTCCAAGAAAGCTGCTGTTCTTGGGATGCCACCAGAAGCTTGCAATGCACTGGCCAGAAGCCATTCTCAGTTATTGCACCTGAAGTACACAATGTGTGATGTCAGAAAGTACGTATCTACCCACTGTAAGGCTAAGTGAGTTTGTTATTGCCAACAGCCTCTGCTGGGACTTGGTTTCATCCAGTGAAATAGATGAAACCAAGTCTTGATGATCTGTTGATGTTGAATCTTGGATGTGTGTCTCTACATAAGGTGGGACTGGCAACCTGGGCAGTAGCTAACTAATCTGTTCTGGTGATTTGTGATGCTTTTTGTGTTTTTGCAGTTCTTTCAAGAGAAGGAACTGATTCAAAAATAAACTTTAGAAGATTCCACAAGTAACAAACATTAAATGCAATTGCAAGTGACACAGCAGTTTGAATTACCTGACTGAAATACATGGATTCATAGACTGTCATTTTTAATGAATGCATGCAACTAACCTTCTTGAATTTTGACTGTTTGGTCATGAATGAGCACTATTCTGTAAATCTGAACTTCAAAAAATCTAATTTTCAGGTTCTAAGTCATCAAATCAGATCATACTAGTGTTTAAACATTGTAAACAGTGGGTGCTGGCAGAATCTCACAATCATGCAATAGTTCTCTTTGTAATGCCGCTTATGAGACTTTTCTAGTTCTTTTAATCTGAACTGTATTTCTCTTTGCCTAACACTTTAAAAAATTGAAAATTAACTGATAGCAATTGCTGTTATAAACAGCTTCAGGCTATTTGATAAAATTAATGTCCTGGAGCTGGTGTGCAATGACATCATTCACAAATCAGTCTATTGCTCGTTTTCCTTATTTTGAAGTTTATTTTCTGTTTTATATCAGTAATATAATCCAGGCATTTTAGTCCAAAACAGTACTTCTTGGGGGGTAAAACTCAATAGGTATTTAGTCTCATGCCTTATAAATCTACTAGAGACAAATTATAATTGTCTTGAAATACAATGCTTGTCATAACTCATTACAGTTTATGTATTATCTATTGTGTAAATACAGTATTGGGTCCTTTAAGCACATACTAAAGTCAAAGCAGAATATAACATCACAGTGGCCAACACAAGGACCCAGAGAATTGTCTGGGGTCCATGGCAGCTTTCTCAGAACATTATCAGTTAAGCACAATAGAGGATTGTTTCTACTGCCTGCTTTGGCTTTAGAGCTCCTGATACTTACTGACGGCAGAATATGTTTGGTTGCCACATATTGAGTATTAGAAAAGAAAATGTTTCACTGAAAGAGTGGTCAGGCATTGGATAAGTTGCCCAGGGAGATGGTGGAATCAGTGTCTCTGGAAGTGTTCAAGAGATGTCTGGATGTGGCACTTGGGAGATACGGCTTAGGGGTGATTATGGTGGTGCTGGGTTGCTGGTTGGACTTGCTGGTCTTGAAGGTCTCTTCCAGCCTTGATGATTCTGTGATTTATTTACTTAATATAATGGTGGTTGCAGAAACAAGGATTCATATACAATGCTTTTAAAATATATTACTTCCCTAAATGCATCCTTATGACATGGAATGAATTTAGAAAAGTTTTGGGAAAGATGATTTTTTGCATAATTACCGTTTATTTTATAAATAGCTCTGAATGTGAAAATATGTTTTTTCTGATATTTAGGTTGATGTTTAAAGATTTCCTGATTAATCATTTTAAATGTCATTACAAAATTATATTGCCCCTAACCGATGTTTATTACCATTTTATACAATGGCATTTTTTGTTTTTGATTCTGTTTGAACAAATTAAGTCTAGTGTATACTCACAAGGCTTTGAGATTGGTCATAAAGAAATACACAAAAATTAAAATTGACACTTCAAATTTCCATTCTAGTAATAGAATCCTATAAAACTATATTGGAAAAATTGAAAAATTTAAAAGGAAAAATAAGTCAGATAATGTACTCTCAGTAGGAATAATATTCTTGGCATATATATTGCAAGTATAAAAGATGTCAATAGTGAGTTTGGACTTTATGACTCTCTCTATAGAAGCGAGACCTGTGTCGTGAAAGTGTAGATTTTGGAACTCGTTGCTTATATTTTCCAGGATATTGGTAAGAGAGCAAAGCTTTGAAAAAAAAAATTCAAAAATTTCGGGGAAGTGGAAGACAGGAGGTTTTTTTCTACTACATGTTTTCCATAATATTGTCTAGTTTATATACTGTACAAATATGTCCTGCACCATTAATGTTATAAGAAGAGTAAAATCTCTGGGGCATGAACACAAGAATATTTTTTCAGATGAGGGTTAGGCTAAACAATTCAGGAAATCCTTTCTGCTAGTATCTGATCTGGTTATAGGAAAGGGTTTGCAGAAACCAGTGGGAAATAGTCAAAAAGCGGTAACTGAGAAAGGATTTTTACGTCTTATCTTTGGGCTGGAACAAGTCCACAGACAATCTCAAGCACAAGACAGACTCTTCTCCTAATGGACCGTGAAGGCAATGTATAGCTGTTAGATTTGCTTGACTGGGAGAATGGAATCTCATTTTGAGCATATAAAAGGGTATTAAGCAGCAAAAGTTAATGCAGAAGTTCTTACCAGGTAAGCTTCAAGTAAATAATGGAAAGATAATCTCAGTAGTTATTGTGAAGGGGACATCGTGACTGAGGACAACTGGGAGTGTCAAGAGACGAGGCTGTGTCATGTCTGTACTGCTGCAGACATAATTCTACTGACTGAATAGGCAGCAGATTTATGGAAGCAGAACATGCAGGGTAAAAGCTGAGGCCAAGAGCAGGCACAAGGGAATACAGTTTGCTGAAGACAAAAGAGATATTGAATGAAGAGAGGAATTAGTGGAAATGGAGTCAGAGATTACTTCTTTTGTCCGGAGGAAACTTTTAAAGCATATCCATGAAAAGCCAAACCACACATTCATCTAATCGATACAGGCTGAGGAGATGAACAATGTGAAATCAGTGCCCATGTAAAAAGATACATGCACTTCTAAATGCAGCTGTGAACTTGGAAGCAAATACTGAAGCTGGAAGGAAAAAAAAAAAAGTGAGTCAAAGTCAGAGAAAGAGTAAAAGTTGTGCTTTCTAGTTGAAACTAACACGTAAGTTATTTGAACAGAAGAACTGGTTTTTAGTTCTGGATAAGGCTTAAACAGAGCTATATTCCTTTCCTTTTTTACCAAACAAATCTATGACATAATAGCTCTGTAGGGTCTCATAACTGAGCTCACATGGTGAGTGCTGGGATTCATATCTGTGCCATCCAGTGTTCCCACCTGACTAACTGACCATTTCATGAGTATTCTTTCCTTGGTAGCTGTGGATACCAAGACCAGGACTCCCCAAAATTAAGCTACTACATTTCCCTTAAACATAAATGTTGTTATTATAATACAGTTTCTAGAAAAAAAAAAATTGACTTTTAAAAATCAATTTAAAATTCCTAGGCAGTATTACGTCCAGGATCTGTACTGGTTGGATGCTGTCAAATTGTTGCTATGAGAGTGGAAGCCACTTAGTGTTTTGCTTGCTTTCATTTTTGACTGTTATATTCAGAGAATAATCCAACAATTTTGTTAAATTCTCTAGACTATTCTTCAGTTTGTTTTAAATATTGTTCAAAATTAGCATATTTTAAAAAAACTTTAGACATTTTGCAAGTGAGTTATACAAGTATCATGATTATCATGATTCTTGCATCACTTCTAAATATTGACAACAGTAATGTAGATGGATGTTCAATTTTTATAGGGAAAGGTGAGAGCCAAAGCCATTTCACATGCAGGCTGTCTACAAGACAGTCTACAATGTCACTTTTTCTACCTTACTATTTTGGAAAAATGGCAATCCATTTTCTGCTGAAAAATACTAGTGCCATCCATCACCGTGAAAATAACATTGGTCACTTGTTCAGCCCGTGGATTTCAATTAGCTTTGGATGACTCAAATTTTAAAGTGAAGACTGAGTGATGTGACAAACTCTTACATATCATGTTTAATCATGCCCTTGGAAATGGCCATAAATGGTTTCTTAATCAAATGCCTATTACAGAAGGTACTAGGGAGAACCAAACTTACCTGTGCAGCCAGTCACAGACATATTTTAAGTTGCAAGTAGGCACAAGATGGTTTTAGGATTTTTTAAAGGGAACTTTGGTAACAATTTAGTTGAAAGTGTTAAAGGCTGTAAAACATAGTCTCTTCTGTTATGCAACTCAAGATGCATAACAGAATATTCTGTTATACCTGAGGAGTAGTCTTAACACTGAATGCTAGTCTCAAAAACACAGATGTGTTCATAGCTAACAAAATATTTCATATGCCTTATTTTTAATAAAATATCTTAATTATAGAGTAAAATTAATTCATCTGCTAAAGCAGATCTCATTCCTTTTTTTATTCTTTTTTTATTCTATTTCTTTCTGTTTCTTTTTAAAGCTTTAAAATAGCCTTTAGTCTAAGAGCACCATTTTTTTTTTATTTTACAAGAGTTTTATCACTTGGATATATTTTCATTTTGAGTGCCTTTGTTTGTATATAGACAGGCTATTGTGTTACATGATTTGGGCAGATACTTGTTGGCAGAAAGAGAGAGAAGCCTGTCTTGGCAAACCCTGATTTTTATGTAAGAGAACATCTGTGAGCTCTATCTTTGTGGTGTAGCTGGACCCTCATAGCCTAAGAGAAAACTAGTATCTAAAAGCAATCACATCTGTCCTCTTACAACTATAAGGATTATACATTTTGAGTTTAAGGATAAGGATTTACTGGTGAACGCTGAGGAATGCTATTAGCTGCTTTATCTGTTTGCCATGGTTTTGCTACAAGGCAAGTTATGTGCTCTTGTCTGCCCTCCTACCACTGGGCTTTACTCAAAGTGATTTTTTGGAAACTGGTTATTTACCCTCCAGCTATGCCATAGTTTAATCAGTAGCTAGTGGTAGGAGAGATTCCTCCATTTGATTTAACAGTGGAGGGATGATTAGGTGAGGGGTCAGACTCAGAACAGCCATCACAGCAGGAGCATTAAGGTTGGAAAAGACCTCCAAGATCAAGCCCAACCTTTGACAGAATATCACTGTGCCCACTAAATCATATTGCAAAGTGCCATGTCTACTAATTTTTTGAACACTTCCAGGGATGCTGACTCTACCACTTCCCTGGATAGCCTGTTCTAACTCTTAACCATTGTGTCAGTGAAAAAAGTTTTCTTAATATTCAACCTGAACCTCCCCTAATGCAACTTGAGGCCAGTCCAACCCCTACCTGGCTACAACCTCCTCTCAGGGAGTTGTAGAGACCAAATAGCCTTACTCCCATCCACACTTCCATGGGAAGATACGGTGCTTGCCATTCCTCTTGGCTACTCAGTGAAAACAGAGCACTTTGCCACACGGTTTCCTAGTGTGTTTTTATACTTTCCTGCCCCGCCTGCTGGATTAGGTGCAGACTGTTCACTGCTGCTTTCTAAACCTCTGGTCACACCAGATTTTAATTCCTCTAGGATTAATTATTCAAAATTCATATGCTCCCACCATTGCTTAGCTGAAAACTTTAAGAAGGACAGATACATTGACTTTAGACTATGGACTAAGGATGACAAAGAAATAAAGAATAGAGAAATTGAGAGTTTGGATCAACATTTTCAGAAATTATTATTATTATTTCCTTGTACCTACTGAGTAGGCATTCATTCAGTTCATGTCCAAGAGTGCTGTTCAGATAAACTGTCCAGTCTTAAAGGGAGTAGGTAAACATTGTGCAGGCAAAATACCTGAAGGGAAAAAATAGAGTGCACATGCACTTTCTCCATTTGCAGAAGTTTTGAGTGTGTTTGAGCATACCTGTGCTTAGAGGTACTTTGCTCATGGAATTATTCAGGCTTGCAAGAAGTTTAAGTTCCTTTTCTACTTATTACATTCACTGTGTGAAGACTGCTTTGGAGCTGGGAACAAGTTTGTGTTTTGTGCAAAAGAATGTTGAGAAAAATCAGAATTACTGTGAAATTGATGTGTTAAAACCTAATATTGGTGTGAGAGACAAAGGGAATAAATCTTATTACTAAATTCTGTTGTAACTTGTTTTACCCCTGCTGACTCCTCTCCTTTTACTCTCCAAGGAGAGATGTCACCTCATGTCCTTGTAACCTTTTGTCTCATTTCTGGATGCTTTTTCATCAGTCTGTGTTGGGGTTTTTTTGTTGTTGGGGTTTTTTGTTTGGTTTTTTTTTTGGTTTGGTTTGAGTTCTTTTGTTAAATGTAAACTAGCTTGGTCCTACATGAAAGTCTTGAATTGCAAGGAATTTATATTTTTGCATTCCAGTAGGCTGTAGAGCCTCAGTTGTAGACAGGAAAAGACAGAGATGGACATAAACTATGCCTTATTATCACAGAGATGCGGTCTGAGTGATAAGATGAAAGCCGTAGGATGGACATTCAGATGTGATTCAAGGATGTTTTCAAACTTCAGTGTGTAACTTACACATGAAGTTTTTATGATTTATTCAGCAATCAGTCCCTCCTCACAGAATGATGAGATGATGCAGCTTGAGAGCCACTTTGCATGCAACTAGCTAGATTCAATTAAGAGTATCAAATTAGGGAAATCTGCGATATCAGATGACTAACAGTGAGCTTCTGGACAGCCACTCCCTCTCACTGTGTCTCACTGCCCAAAACAGTGACATTTGAATCACTTTAAAGCTGCTTTTGAAATTTTGAGAGAACAGTTTAAAACCAGTTACATATTAGATCTCCTGTAGCAAAATACAGTTTAAAGTTGAAATTCAGTCTCTGCAACTGCAAAATAACCAGGCTTGTAGTACTGTCATTACTTTGGTTTGTATTTCTGTAATCAGGATTGGAATGTGGCCTTTACCCCACTGAACTGATTTTATCATCCTAAAACTTTGGAAGCCACAAGGCTGGATGTGCACAATAGCCCAGCACATGTCTATGCATACTTTGTCCCTCAGTATCTCTTGGGTTTTGTTTTCTTCTTTCCCCAAAGGAGAATTTTTTATTTTGTTTTTTGGAAGGCCATACAGTTGTTCCTCGGAACCATCTCAAATAAATTATCTGTATTCAAAAGGAATGTTTCCAATCAATTAGTTACTGCAGCCGTGTGCTTGTATTTCAGATTATTCACAGTCTGTAGGAGTTGTATAATGAAGATTTTAATGACTGAATGTTGGCATGTGTCCATTTAAATGAATGGACACATACCTCTTCTTATTTTGGAGATCTGGATGTCTATTATGCTTAATATTACATATGAAGTTAGCACATAGAGAAGGGAAAAAAATGTGCTTTAGACTTGAAAAAAGGAAAAAAATGCTCACATTTCCTCTGCATTTATTTTTAGCACCCCCCAGGAGATTCAAATGCATCACTCATTCTTTCCAAAAACCTTACCATTTTGTTACAGTCACTAATTTAAAGTTGCCCAATCTTTTTATATAACACTGGTAGTCACAGTCACAAATTGTATGTGACAAAGTATATGAAACTGCTGCAGCACATTTGTATGCAAAATTCTGTAACCTGGGATAGCTAAAGCATTTCATGTCTTATACTTATTAGCAGCTTAGATGTTTGTGAACTACTGTGTTCATTTTTTTCTTGAGAAGTGACACAACCAATCTAATGTCAAATTACATCTGTCAATGTAATATGGTATAGAAAAAACCCCTCTAATATTGAAATCTACTGTGTTAAATATACCACAGATATGTATTTTTTGCTTGTGGTACAAGTTTACTGAAGAAGTGCTGTATTGTTTCCTCTGTCCCCATTGGGTAGTTTTTGTAATTTTTTTGTTATTTATTTTTTTCTTTCATAATACAATTACACTGATGACCCCAGATCTCACTGGGTAGAAATGTCCTATGTGCTTCTTTGAAGATATTTTTTAAAGTTATTTATTTCACCTGCAGTATATGATGTAGTTTACCTATCGGACAGAGCCTCTGACATTGATACAATCTTACCAGATGTTTAGAAGTGGTGTATTTTTTATATTTTCAGGGTTGAGATAGTTGTGTACCTAAACTTTTAACTCTGTGTTTTTTCCTTTTCCCCCTTCTGATCTGCTCCCCCATCACTTCTCTCTGTCTTCTCTGCATACTCATTTTTGTCTTCCTTCTTATTGCCAGCTAGGGCTAAAACACCAGTCATCAAGTGAAACAGCGTTTGAAAGTGCTGCATTTCTCTGTTTATAATTGGAGAAAACCAGCTAAACTGTGCTGAACTGCTTTTGTGCTGCTACTAGCTAGCCCCACGTGTCAAATGCAGTCATACAGATCCGTAGCTGCTCTGTCTTTGCTTGGTGCCTGGAGAACTGCAGCAGTCTGTAAATGATTTGCATGATTGGGGTGTTATGTTTTGTAGGAGGCCAACACCTCTTAACCCATTTTTTCTGCATCTGTGTGTGTGGTGGGTCTGCTCTGTATTCCTGGCTAGCTGCAAAACTTAATGCTGCAGCCTATCAAAGTATTCATAGACTCTCACAGTGGAACAGACAGCAGAGAATCCACACACAAACACACTGAGGGAAATGCTGTCATAACTTCTTCACAAGGGGAAGCACAGGGGCAGGCACTGATCTCTTCTCTCTGGTGACCAGTGACAGGACCCAAGGAAATGGCCTGAAGCTGTGTCAGGGGAGCTTTAAGTTGGGTATCAGGAAAAAGGTTCTTCACCCAGAGGGTGGTTGGGCACTTGGAACAGGCTCCTCAGGGAAGTGGTCATAGCACCAAGCCTGGCAGAGCTCAAGTGTTTGGAAAATGTTCTCAGGCACATGGGGTTATTTTTGGGGCTGTTCTGTGCAGGCCTAGGAGTTGGGACTTCAATGATCTCCTTGGGGCACTTCCAACTCGGGATAGTCTGTGATTCTGTGATTCTATATGCTGCTGCTATGTGGAAGGCTTAAATCCCACTTCCACTTGAATTTATTAGTGCTATCAGATTGATCCACAACTTTCTGAAAACAGAGGAATGACTTGCTACAGCTTCAGTCGACTTCAGACAAATCTTAGATTTTCAGCAGGTCGCAGAGTGCAGGTTGTCAGAGCAGAAAGCAAGGTTTCTGTGCCTCAGGAGCATTTCAGTTTTCCTGTATTGATGACAAGAATAATTTTTTCCTTCCCCTTAAAAACTCTTATGGTCTTTTTTACAAGGTTACCAGAGTGATACCTCATAGAGCCTCTAGGTAGCACAGTAACATATATTAACATGAATACATTTCATACTGCAGAATTATTTGGTAACATACTGTATTAAGAGACCACCTCAAACACATAATATGGTTTTGCAGGTGACCACATCTGTTAAATGGCCTATTTCTGCCAGTACTTTTGTACCAGTCCCATACAGGTGGTAGAACTGGCTGCTAGCTCAAGCATTAGGTAGCTTTTGGAGCAACTTAGAGGGCAAGATGGTTGACAGGCATTAGGATGTCACTGCTGGCACACTCACTCTTGCCAAGAGCTTCAATCAGATAGTGGTTAAGTGCTGAATGAAAACCCTTGCGTAAGCTGCAGTGATTGAATGTGCTGAAAGTGTTCTTCATAACAAACTTCAGAGAATTTTTTTGGTCCAAGAATTTTTATTGATCATTCGGCATGATCATGCTAACAGTGTTTTTTACAGGGGGAAAAAAGATTTGGAGAACTGAAGAAGGGAACTGAACCCTGGTCACCTACATGCTGTAGAACATGTAGATAATAGAGCTGTTTTAAACCTGCTGATTTAGGGTGAATCTGTCTATTCTTATCATACTAGAGAACAGAATCCTATTTGAGTTTTTGTTTGTTTGTTCATTCGTGCTGTTTTGTTGGACTTTTTTTAACAAAAGAGTGACATTTACCTTTGGGTTTAAATCTGTGAATCTGTGCTGGTTTGAACAAATTTGGAGGAAAATATCCTCTGATAGAAAGCAGGTTACAACGATCCCTCCCCCACCAGGTTCGGGAAAAAAAATAATTTTCCTCGGAGGAAAGTGAAAGAGAAAAAAAACTATTTATTTAACAAACAGACAGCAAAAGGATAACAATGCTAAATAATAAAACCTCTCACTGTGGAAAGAAACCTGGGAAGATTTCAGAGTCCTTCTGTAGGTGTAGTGTCTCTCCTCCTCCTCGGAGCTGGGTCATGAGCCCACCTCCGGGGCCTTGGTGGAAAATTCTCCCGATGTGTTCTGATGTTGAAACAGTCCAGAAGAGAAGAAGGGAAAAACCAAAGTCCCAGGAAAACAAAGTTCAACTCTTTGTCTCCCTCCGGAGAAAAGGAGCTGAAAGCTGGCTGAAAAGCAAGAAGGGTGCTTCCTCTGCTCTTGCTACTGCAGAAAGAGAGGAGTGTATCTGTATCTTTGAACAACTGTTTTGAAAAGTTCGCTCGGTTTTTTCTCTCTCCCCCCTCTCGGGCTCACTTTTAAGGCACAGAAAGGCACAAAATTAATTTCTGGGCATAGAGCAGTGAAAAGGGATACAACATCATAAAGTCACCCCAAGACAGAATCTTACATGAAAAGATAAAAGCAAAAGCACTAGAGACTTAATCCTCACAGTCTCCAGAAGATTTAAAATATTTGTTTCTTCTCAGTGTATTCACACAGTCATTTTAAATGTTGATGGCTCTCCATTTTCTTTGTATAAACTATAAGAAGCATGGCTGATCAAAAGTACGAGAGAGAGTTACAGTACAGTTTCATGTATTTATACACAATTTATCCAGGTTTGGGTTGATTAGCATGAATGTATGACCATTTAACTGCAGGGAATTAACTCACATCTATCAGAATTCACTAATTAATTGGTCTGCTAAACTACATTAGCACTGTGACAGCGTGGTTCTTCCAGTGCCACATCACCTTTTTTTAATCCTCGTTGCATCCTCAGTATATAGATTTCAAAATTATATTTTGAGGAGTATCCACTAATGAAAAATTGATTGCATTTTCTTAGTTCAGAAAGGAAGGCTATGTGTACAGAGGTTCAATTGTGAACCTGCTCGAGTAATTTTGAGCCCAGCTACCTATCTGAACTCAAGTGCTACCTTAATTACTTATGTATTACTTGAAAGGAAACCTAAAAATATTCAGAGAAATACTTTTCTTATCTTTTAGAATGATCTGCATAGCTAGCTTCTTATTGAGATAAATTGTTGCATTGATATTATGTATGAGATGACACTTATCAATAGATCCTTTGGCACATGGATTAAAAAATGTGATGTGGAAGAATTTTAAGAAGTAAGGAGACTTCAGATTAATTTGTACTATTACTGAAATGGAGGTTGCTTTAATATGTTGATGCATGCCAGTACATACCTTGAGGGGGAAAAAATGCTTCTTTGTGAACCTACTGATGAATTCCTCATGGTGTGATTAAACACGAAACCATGTTAGATCATTGATTTCTGCTAGTGGAAGAACCTCAGTCCATCTTCAGAACAACTGTTTGAGTTAAAAGTATTAATTGAAGAAGAAAATTTCAAGTATTGAGGTTTTTGAGGCTAGATTCTCCACTCAGTTTCTCTGAGTGCAAATTAAAACACTCAGTATATGATGTTAGGTGCATTTTGGAGAGACCTGGTATAGCCTTTGTATAAATTGCAGCATTCAGTGGAGTTTTAAATTACCAGCAGCTCCTCTTGTACTGCTGATATAGTCTTTTGCAAGATGCTTGCCAGAACAGAGACTGTTTCAGCACTTTTCTCTTCTTCCCCGTCTTCTGGTGTACCTGGTGTGCACCAATATCCACCCTGTGAAAAGGAGCAGTGGGCATGAGTTCCTTCTGCTGGCTCCAGCCTTTTTCCATAAGGTGGCAGGAATGTGCAGTACAGCACAATTAATGTCTTCTAGTGTGGTTCATCTCTCTCTCCTCTGTTTTGGTGGGAAAGGTGTCCACAGAGTAGTTAATCTTTATTTTTTTATTGACTGTGCTTATGTGGTAGCAACATGGGATTTGTGCCTCAGTGTGGGGGGCACTCTTTGATTGTGGTTCTGTGTATTCTTGATGCATCTGGTAGGGAGAGAAAGGCTCAAGTGTCACTTCCCAGTGGTACTAGGCTGTATCCATAGTGGTAAGTAAAACAGGCCAGGGGTGGTTCTCTTGTCCTAGGGCTAAAAGGCACAGCATGCCTCATCTACATATGGCTATGTTCTTGCTTCCCAAAAGAGGGTGGCCACATTCAGCCTGTCCCTTGAGAGCATTCCTTAGCCTGTGCTGTCCCCTGAACCATGCCCAGCCATTGTCTGGAAACATGTTAGCTGTCAGGAGCCAAAACTGTGCCAGGGAGCAGGCTTACAATGGAACAGCAAGGGCAGGAGCATGCCGGCATGCCAGCGCATGCTCCAGCCCTCTTTCTGTTCCTGATACAAACATAACCATGTTAATACTGATATTGCCTAAGTTTAGCAGTGTCTCTAAATCCCGTTTTCAGGCTTTCTGTCAGCCATTTAATCAGGACTGTACAATTCTGTTACTTTTAAAAATCTTTATTAAATGTAATGTCAAGTAATATTACAGCTTGACAGAGTGCAAATAAGGGAACACAGCAGTTTTATTCTTTCGGCACTACAAGACAGAGGTAACACATGCAGAGGCTTTCTTTTTTTGACCTAAAAAGGGTAGGTGTGTTTTTCAAGCTACTCTTAAACTGAACTAGTACATATGTAAATTGAAATGCATTTATGTGAAGTTCCAGTTGGGGAAAAAAATAAATCCTAAACAGATTGAAGCAAGGAAATGAATTGTAAGGGAAATGTCAGTAAATATTCAGATATCCTCACAGTTTCTTAAATAAATGCACATTTGTAAAATATCAGATTGCATATTCCAAATACAACTTTAACTCTGTCCCTGTAGCCACTCCCAGTCTAAGTCTGCAGACCAGAGAACCCCTACAGTCACAACTCTACATCAAATAAATTCTGAGTATGAGTTACAGGCATCACACAATATGGTTATGTTGGAGTATTTTTACTATTTAATAACAGACAAAGTGGATATTTTATTTTGGAATCAAAGTGCTGTTATGTGGATTTATGGCTTATAGCGTTGGCAGTGTTTCCGAGTACTTTCTTTTCCAAAGTACATAAATATAAAGTGGTAAAAGTTTTGGTTTTAGCTTATAAATGTAGTTAATAATCTGTTCAAACAATAAAAAATTCTATTTGTTAATGGCCAAGAAATGTTTGGGGGGATTGGTTTTTCTTTTTACAGGAGAATCATTTAAATCAACTGGATGAAATTAATAGACAGTGAATATCACAATGGTTTGGGGGGAGTTCGTGGCACACCAGTTGATCATGTGGAACTTCCAGTTATTAATCCATTAAAGTCATTACTGCCTCCAAGTCTTCTTTAAAGGTCACAGTCTTTTTAAAGGATTTTTTTAATGAGGAAAAGAACTATTCCTGTTTGATCCGTCCAGTGTGTGCAGGGCTGTGCACCCACTGACTGTCACGCCAAAGGATGTTCTGTGCTTGGAATTTGCAGCACTGAGCAGCAACGTGCGAGAGCTCCTGTGGGCTGCAGGAGGATTTGTATTGATCCTCCTGTTCTGACATCCGGGGTTTTAGTGCGGTTACAGTATAGGCAAACACATAAGGCAATTAAACATGTGAAGACATGGTTCTGCTTGATTATTTGACTTCCTGCAACTAATAATGAGATTTTTGAAAGATTTAGTGCTATGCCATTGAATATAAAAGAAGTTTGGAGGCCTGTATGTGCAATGGAGTTAGGTGTGGTAGATTAAGTTTGTCCTGGCATCCTTATTGAAGCTTCCCTATAGGCACTATCATCAGCATTGTTGCCAGAAATAACATTGCAGTGTCAAAACCATGGGTGTTTTAAGGGTATAGCGAGGGGACTTGAAGTATTCACTTGTTTGTTTGACTTTAAATTAATAAAGACTCACAAGATTTTTTTCCTTTCCTGGGTTATTGTTGAATTCTGTCATTTTATTTCTTTTTAATATTCTTTAGAAAAACTGCTGATGTTCAAATTACATTGAAAATATCTGCTTACAGGCAGACTAATGGCCTAAAATGAAATAAAGTCCTAGCAGGATTTGGAAGAGAGAAAGAATACCTAAGATATAATGTAGTGGTCACATCAGTCAGTGTTATGCCTATGCTGTGAACAATGTGTTACCTTTCAGTTGCTAAAATTTCTTTTTCTGGTTTGTTATTTTTTGGGGGGGAGGGGGTTGTGATAGTGAATAGAAATTATCAACAGGAGTTTTAAATTATGCACAGGCAATGACCATCAGATACTACAATAATGATTTGTATCACAAGAGTGAGTTTTGATTCTCAGAAAGATACAAATTGAAATTCCTGGAGGAGTGCAGCTCATCGTGTTATTTACTACCTCCTTCCAGTAAGACTGTGCCTGTGAGGGTAAAGCAAGTTAAAGTCAGCACATACTTGACCTCTGAGGCACTGATTTCTCCTGTGCTCAGAGGCTGTCTCCTGGGCCCAGGTGCTGGACACCCTTCAGTGAATCGGTGACCCTGAGATCAGAATGGGATAATGTTACTGGGAAGGAGGATCAGCATAAATCTAAAATTAGTAACCCCTATGATAAATACTTTAAAAGATTGCCTTATTGAAATCCTCAGTGTATACTTCATGAGGTAGTTAAACCATCAACTGTAATTGTACTTAGAATAAGAATATATTTTCTATTGCATTTGTTATCCTAAAAGATGATGTATATTGCCTTAAAGAAAAGCACTTCTGGTTATTTCCAAAAAACAGACTTACAGTGACCAGTCCTATACAGGTGCCAGTAGGTTTCCTGAAGAGTTATAATGGTAATATTAATAATCGGATTATTAGAAGTGAAGTAACTGTAAATCTTGCAGTTCTAATTTGTGCTGCTTACTTACTATGTTTCTGGTTTTGAACCAATTTCAGTTCAGCAGTCAGTTTCAATGGGTTTTAGACCACTTCTGCGTGCAGGTTTCTGTACAAATTACTCTGCCACATTGCCTGCTTTACAAATATTACTCATAATTCTTTGCATGTCTTTCCTATAGAACATGGAAATTAGCACTAAAGCCTTAGGTTTAGCTTTAGAAAAGGCTTTTTTCAGTCTAAAGAAATCTTATGGTGTCACTTTCAATCTCTCCTGTGAAAGTTAAATTTCTTTCTCTTACTTCCTTTTATGTTCAAAAACTTGAATAATTTATTACTGCAAAGGAATGTGTACCGACAGTAACCAACAGAGGATGTGGAAAGATTTATTGGGAGAAACATTAAGAGCATTCCTGGCCAGGTGTATTTTATTTCTTTTTGTGAAATTGAAAAAAAAATACTGTACAGCTCCAGCCAACTTCGGATATGGCTGGAAGCCCATTTGGAAGAGAGTATCTGTAATTGTGAAGTGCTTCTTGAGATAAACTGAACAAAAAGTGACGAAGGGCACAAGGAGATTTGGCATTTCTGAATAGCCAGAAATGTGTTGCTTGATTTTGAAAGCAACTGCAGTGTTTGCCATCTGAGTGGGTGTGTGAATGACTTCCGCTCTCCTTGTACTTTATCCAGCAGTTTATACCCATGGGAAATGAGGGAGTGAACGCCCTGCCGAACCAGAGCAGTGGATTCTGAGTTTGCACCCTTGGTTCATGACAAAAGGTCCTGAAGGAGCAGGACCTCAGTAGACTTCCACACTCCTTGCTTGACTGATAGAAGGTATCACTCAGTGAACAGCAAGACACATGTTATGTACATTTTTATTCTACCACATTTTTTTAGAATTCTAATAAATAATTTTACTGCATATTGGAGTATATAACATGAATTTGTGAGGAGTGTAATCTTTTCCAAGGTTACAAATTGTAATTTACGTAGTTGATGATATTTAGGACAAAATTCTAGTCAAATACAAAAATGATTTTTTCAGGGATGATAAAAAAATCCGTTATAAACTAGCTATTTGTAATTTGATCCAATTACCTCTCTGGCATGTTTAATTTCATTTACATAAGTGGCAAAGCTAATAAGAGCATTATCATAGAATCATACAATAGTTTGGTTTGGAAGGGTCCTTTAAAGATTAGTTGCCTACTCCAACAACCCTGCAGTAAGCAGGGACATCTTCAACCAGATCAGGTTGCTCAGTGCCCTGTCCAACCTGACCTTGAATGTTTCAAGGGATGTGGCATCCACGACCTCTCTGAAAAACCTGCTCTTTTGTTTTACCTGCCCATCATAAAAACTTTATTTTCTATATCTAGTCGGAATTGACTCTATTTTAGTTTAAACCGTACCCCTTGTCCTGTCACTACTGACCTTACTAAAAGGTCTGACCCCATCTTTCTTGTAGGTCCTCTTTAAGTGCTGAAAGGCTGCAGTAAGGTCACCCCACGCATTCCCTTCTTCAAGCAGAACAAACCCAACCCTTTCAGCCCTTCTTCATAGGAGAGGTGCTCCAGCCCTCATAATTTTTTGTGGCTCTCCTCTGGACCTGTTTCTATATTGAGAATGTGCCAGGGACACCTTTTCCCTTTCAGTTTTTCCTTCAACTGCAACTTCTTAGTCTCCAGCTCCCCTCTGTGCTAGCTGAGTAGGTAGGTCCCTTCAGCAGTTGCCTTATTTATCAAAAAGCGAGTTTTGATATTGTATTTTTGTATAAGTTGTGGAAACAGTTTCTTCTTTGTCCATTAGTCCAAGTTTCTTAAGTGTTCTCTACAAATTCTTTCTTCATGTAGCATCTTAAATAAAGGAGTAAAAAGATGTGGAATCAAACTGCTCCATCCTCCTACCCCATGCAGGAAGCTCTATCTATATCCCATTTTATATGGATGTGAATCTCATGTTATGGGACCCTCATGATGAGTTTCCTTGATCTGTCCAATAATCTGTTCCGTTGTATACTAGTCCTTACCTATTGCTTCCATCATGGAATAAACGAATGGATAAAACCTATTGTTTTATCCATCATGGCTATGGAGAACAGCTCTTGATTTCTCTTTGTAGATTCTCCCCACCCTAGAGTTTTGTAGACCTTTCTTTTTCTCCATTGCATCCCAGAAATTGTTCTCTCCTATTTCTCTCTCCTGGGATGTCTCCATGCCTGACTACACCTATTGCTATTTTCCCAGTGCGCAAATGGAAATCTTACTGGTAGCAAGAGGCCAGCCTTTTGTAGTCCATACAATTAAAAAAACTTGGTAATTAGACAAAAGGCTCTTTCAAATGTGAGCTGAAGTGCTCAGTTAGAAGCACAGAATCAATGTCTCATTTTATTGCTGTTTCCTGTGTTGGTTTCTATACTTGCCTATCAAAACCAGACTACTTTTTGAAGTTATTCGATACAAAAATCAGCCTAAACCATTGAAATCCCAGTGCTTAAATTCCCTTGTGAGTTTTAGTAGTTGGTAGACTACAGATGGGATTCAGTAGGTGCTTAAAGTTGCAGGTCTTTAACAATGCTACTTGATTAAATCCTGTATTTTGTTCCGTTTTCAACCCCAGAATTTCTGCTGCCTTTTAGATTTTAAAATTCATTTAGGAAGCCAGTGACAGAATCAAGTTTTTTGGTGGTCTCTGAGTACATACCATTCTAGCAGTTTTGCATCAAGGAGATTGGAGAAAATGGTTACTACTATGAAATTATGGTTTCTTAAAATAAAAGTTTTAGAAGTTCTTCTTCTAATAAAGAGCTTTGTTTCTTCAACAATCATATGGTAATTTGGCATACTTGAAAATTGATTTTAAATATTTACTTTTTCCACTCTTGTAAATATATTGTTTTCCCTACTCCCTCTTTTTTTTTTTCTTTTCATTCCAGGACCCTTTGCTGCTTCAGGAGACAGTAAATTCTGCTGCTGCTCTTATCATGGCATTAATAAAGGACAGAAACCCGGAGCTGATTGGCCAGCTGTTGGTAGCATAAGACCATAAATCATGGCTTTTGGAAATGTTAGTTTTTCATCATCTGTTCACCAAAGGTCTTAAGCCATTTTATTCTTTCTTGAAAACTCTGGATTTATGCCATTTATTATTAAGATCCTTTAACAGCATATTTTTGATATTTAAAATACAAGTATAATGTTATGTATAAAATGTAAAAGGAAATACAAATAATTCTGAGATACACTGGGTATATACTATGAGGAATGATACTGAAATATTTTTTAAGGTACTCATCATTTAAAAAGGTGCACAGACGACACCAAAGCATTCATGCAGAATTTAACCATGTGTGTGTTGTACTCTGGGACTGCATGAATTAAATTTTATTTCTGATAAATTAATCCTAAAGCACAGCTCATCTACTTTATGTGAAATTATTTAAAAATTGCTGCTGTAATACTTATTAGTGAATATAGAGTTCATTACAGAGTGTAGGTTTCCTGGCATCAAGAGAAATGTATATTGCAGGAAGAGTTGGAAAGGTCAGGTACCTGTTCTCTGTGGAATGAAGGTAACTTCAAATCAAAGAAAAGATATGCATGGATACGACAAGGTGCTACCACCCCAGTTTTCCAGATGCAGTATACTCTGGCTGTAGCCTTCTTGGTGCTACACTTCTTCCAGTGCCCCTGTGCCATCATTCAGAGCTCCTGTAGCTCCACTGAAATAGGAAGAGTCTGTTAATTCATGTATCAGAATACGATTCTCATCTCTTGTTGGTTAGCAGATGTATGTAGTAAGTAGTAGTAAGGAGACCAAGCATTATGAATTTGAAGATACACGACATTGATAGTGAGGTGTGGACAGTTGGGACAGGAAGATGAAATGGTGAATGATTAGTATGTGGAGTATCACTAAGAGCAATACAAGCAGAGTCCCTGAAAACCTATGCCTTTCCCTATGCATCAGACCCAGGAATTCCATCTCTCCTGCAATTTGTGAAGGGGCTAGGTTAATGACTTACATACTTGCTATGGCTGGAATAAGGTCTTGGAGAAGTATCCCCACCAGAAGTGTCCAGCGAATCCCTGATTCAGCCTGTCACTGTCAGTTCAGCAAGTTTCCCTCTAAAAACAGCATTCCTCCCCTTACTCCCACTATGTTCCACCCTCTGGTGCTCACACAAAACTTAGGATAACAACCTCTATGCTTGGTCCCCTTCCTCCTTCCCTTCACATGACTATTTATATCTCTGGTTTAAATTGCTTTTAGAAGTTGGTCTTGGTCCCAAACTTCCTTCATTGCAGAATAAAATAAAGAGTTGTTAGCTGGCAGTTCTATATCCAAAGCAGACATTTTCTTCCACACACAAGTCATGCAAAGATAACTAACAAAGTTCTTGTGCATCATCTGCTTTCTTCTTTGCTTCTTTCTTCTCTCTACTTTGATTAATAATTTGTCCTTTTCTGACATCGTACAACATCAGCATTCATATTAGCTCTGTGTATGGCTACACAATAGGCATATTTTATTAATACATATATTCATGTCTGTTCATATGCAGAGTACGCAAATAAGTGAAGAACTAAAGAATTTATTACTGCTATTCATAATTTAACAGGACAGCTCTCACAAATAAGTTTTCTGAATGTGCTTTTACATTAATAAATTTGATGAAAGAATTTGTCCCATAGGCTTTTAAAAGACATGATGAAAGATGTCTCTTTGACTTTATTTTGTTTTTCTTGTTTGCTTGAAGACTAAAATGCAATCTGTGGTGTGTTTTCCCCAAATAATAAGAAGGTGAATTTCGAAAATCCTTCATGTTTTCTATCCACTCTAATTTGTACATTGTGATACTGCATTAAAATTGATTTGTGCATGACATCATTTGCTTAAACAGAGCTTTTATTTTTTAGGGTTGTTTTACTTAACTCATTCTCCTAAGAGGATTTCAATCCTATTAAAAATGATACTGCAATGAACTGCTGTAATAAAAAGAAAAATTATAGTTGTTTATGG
Source organism: Corvus cornix cornix (assembly GCF_000738735.6). Taxonomy (NCBI): domain Eukaryota; kingdom Metazoa; phylum Chordata; class Aves; order Passeriformes; family Corvidae; genus Corvus; species Corvus cornix. The sequence goes on from NC_046333.1 coordinate 50,226,468, forward strand.
ATTTATTTTGAAAAGAGAACAGACAATGCACAACAAAAAATAAGTTTTGGGTCATCCAATATACTTAGTACTAATCCAAAATGGAAGATAATAAGCTTTATTAATGTACTGTTAATCATTGCATTATGGCTTTTTAATCTTTAGCAATCTTTTAAAATACTCGACAAACACTGAAAAATCCATTTTGCTGGAAGCAAATACACCAACAACAGAACTACTAAAACAGATCACAAAATACTAAAACTGCAGTTAAAAAAAAGAAAGAAAGAAACTGGACAGTGATTAATGCTATTGTGTATCCAAACCAAATTAAAATGGTTTTTTGGGTGATTGTTAGTACTTACAATGGGAATAAAGATATAAAATGAAATTAAGAAACTGGCTGATTGTTTTTTGTCTGTGCATAGCTTCTCACAAATAGCAGTATACATGAGAAACTTGGCAGCCTTTTGTACACACATGCTGTTTTGAATTTAACCAGTGAATCAGTCACCACCCATATTGCTTTGAACATTTGGACAGAGATAACAGAAAGTAAATAAAAGCTCAGACTCTGCCAGCCTTGCGTACCTTACTCCTCAAGCATTCTAATTAGTATTCCTTGGGTATACTGTTCCTCAGAAAAGAGAATGCAGAATGTGGCCCTAGAAATACTTTTCATAACTGCAAAGTTGAATGAATTAGAATTGTATACTGAAACTAACCCACTTCATGCAAAATCTGGAATCTGTATTACTTTGTCTTCAATCAGTTAGGTAGAAGATTTTCTAGTTAGTCTTTTTTTCTTCAGCTTTTCAGATGACCTAGCTGGAAAAAAAAAATGGCTCGATGGTCCTCTAAAGAAGAAAGAAATGAAAAAGATAGAAGGTAGTGGCATTATAAACAAAAAACCCCAACACCCCAAAACTATACCAAAAAGCAAAGAGAGAGGAAATGACATGTTACCTATTGTAATCAGTGGCATAGGAGAGTCAACTTTAATTGAGCTCACCTTGATAATTAATGTAGGCTGCAGAACAAAGATTTTCTGGTTGCCATGGAGCTTTTGGTGTAATCAAATCTGTGTTTCTATGTGACACCAAAGTCTCATCATCTCCACAGTGCTGTTCTAGGTGCCATCCAAAGAGAGACTTCCAAAGACATGTACAGTTTCCAATTAGTGCTTGGCAATTTCTGAGGATACAGCAACTTTTCCTGTCTCTCCACCAGAGAAGGGTCATACTTTGGTTGCTCTGTTCTCCCTGCCTCAGACACTTGCCACTTCTCAGTGCTTTTTGTTTGGCTTTTATTTCTGAAGAAGAGGACATTCACTCTGAGACATGCAAAAGCTTTTTTATTTTGTATCTCCTTCCTCTTCATCCATAACTTTGATCTGAAAAATTCTAGTTCATGTCACCAAGCATTTACCAATGTGCAGACAATCCCTTTATGTTTGTTGAGGAAGGTTTGGGGGTTCAGGAATAGGCTCATGTTAACAGTGTTCCTGTAGGCCAGAGTCTGGGAGAAGATTATTCCTGCCCAACTCAATCAATCCAATCTTTTGCACCTGATTTTGAATAATTTGTAAAGGCACACAGTTCAATGACCAATGCCCTCCTCTGGGTGCCTGCAATGAGATACCAAAGGCAAAGTGTGAAAGTGGGTTCAAATTTTTGTGCCCCAATGCCTGCACTTTCAACTTCAGATGGGTAATTTTTAATGACATCTGTCTCCCTCAGCCCATTCCCCAGCCCAGTTGTTTACCAGAATTCAGTTTATCTTGTGCTTCTGGCAAGCACCAAGGAAAAGAAGCAGTCACTGACACTGCGTTTTTTCCCAGTGTAGGTTGATTTTGATTGACAGGTCTGTAAAGCACTTGTTAAATATACATTTTCTTGCATTATTTCTTCCAGGAACACTCAATCAGTTTAGAGATCTAAAAACCACAATTTCAGTACCTGTGCTGAGGAACCAGTCCCAACTGTGAAAATACATTTTGTGATAGAATAAAGTCACTTGTCTTGCATACACCAACCTGGGGAGCAAAGTGGCATTTCTTGATATATTTATTCCAAGGTTAATTTTAATATGCTTTCAATCTTCAGATTGAAATGGATCTTGTCCTTCATCCTGCACCTATTCCTGTCTCAGAAACTAAAATTATAATTCGGTGAAAATGCCACAATGCTGAATTATAACACAGTTGCAAAGAAACATGAGAGAGTAAGAGACTTGGAGAAGAAAAAAGTGTTTGTGAATTTAAATAGCGTAGAGAAGCAAGGAGGCAAGAGAGAATATACCAGAGCTCCACCAGATGGCAAACCCTTGATGGAGACCCCTAGAACGTCACGATAGGCTAGGGGCTGCAGGCAGGAACGCTTTCCAGGTTCAGTAGCGCTTCAGATGGCAGCTCAGCAAGGCATGTTTCTATTCAGCAGCCATTTTAGATAATTGTCTCCCTTGGTTAGTTGTTTGTTGTTACTTCTGCATCTCTTTCATTACTCTGCCTCCTTCCTTTTGTTTTTGTGCCTCAGACTGGACATTTCCAATTTCATATTTCATTTCAGCCATTCCTGTTTTCTCCTGTGCTCTTTTCCCATCCTTTCCCCTACTTCTGTTGCTTATTCTTTCTCTCCGTATTTGTCACTCTTTTTCCATTCCTCCCTGCCCACCATCGTCGAAGGAGACGATCCCCCCCCTCCCTTCCCTTGCAATCCAGGCCGTGGTCTGGCATCAGAAGCCCTTCCTCGCTCCTGGATCGAGAACTGAGGCATTTGGGTTTTGGCACCTCCGCACCGCTCACAGCTGGGACCGAAAACAGATGTCACTTCCGCTGCCAGCTGCCGGCAGATGAGCAGCAGCTGCCCGGAGGGACAGACCTCCTGCATGGCAGCTGCTGGGCTGACACTGAATGCCGCCTATTAGCTGGAGTCAAGCTGTAAGCAGAGCCATCCCACTGAGGGGGAATAATCTGCCCCAAGGTCAGACCCCTCTTCCCCTGCTTCAGTAGCCAAACTTGGGTTCATAAAGTCAGCACCTAGTCAAGGAGCCAGATTTGCAAATCTATCAGAATGGCAGCAACAACAAAAAGTGAAAGAAAAAAAAGCCAAATCCAGGTATGGCTTGCAGTCCTGGTGACTGGAAAAAGTATGTTTTCACTTAGTAACCAGTGGCTTTGCCAAGAGTTGCTCAGAGACAGAAAGCAAGGAACCCCACGATGCTGTGTGAAGCAGTTCCTTTCCACAGCAGAGACATGGCCTCACTGAAGCCCCCCTGAAGTCAGTGGGACTGAAATTTCCTTGCAGTGCGCTCAAGAATGCATGGCATCTCTTCCCTCTGCCATCTTCAGCTAACCCACACATAACTGTGCTGGTTATGCTGGGGGCTTATTAATATTATTATAATTATTGTCATCATTATTTTTATTGTGCTGCAGTCCTGTGTGTGTATTTATGCTGTGCTCAACTCCCTTGCCATTTGGTAGGGAACATTATGGCCTTGATTAATGCCCACTATGTTTGGAATTTAGTTGTGGTTCCAGCTTAAGCACCCACAGGCCTGTGGTACGTGGGGTTATAGGGGCGCTTGTGAAGGGCGGTTCAGAATTTAAAATCTCTCTTTGAATACTCACTCTGAATCCAGTGACAGCACAATAAGCCTAAAAGGATGATTTTGTGCAGAACTAGAAAAAGACTTGGCCTCTTGTGGACACTGTACTTTGTCCCTCTCTCCTGTATGCTAGCATTTAGGGTTGTGCTGCTGTGTAGAAATTCAGACAAAGAAGCTGAAAAACTGTTACCTGTCTGGAAACGAATCCTGCAAGAAGTGGCTAGCTCTCACCAGAGTCACCAGGTGGGATGACTTTGGGGCAGGAGGTACTTTGTGATTCCTGCTGCAAAGGGATGTGCTGGAGGCACATAGGGCTGCAGCAATAAAATCACAGATTTGCCTAAGCTGTGAGTCACCCGTGGGGCACTGTTTTCTTAACTTTGCAGTTTCAGGTCCTGCCTATGTTGAGGGTGAGATGAGTATTTGCTATTCTAACATTGTTGTGCCCCTTCTGCAGACAAGGGCGTGTATACATGGGTGAAGTGCATGGGTGAAGTCAGAGCTGGATGTGACTCCTCTCTTTGGCTGTCATGTGCAGGCTTTGTGAGCAGCAAAGTGAGCCCAGTTGTGTGTTGTGACACGCAGACCTCTCTGAAAATGATACATCTGAAAATGCTCAGAGGTGAACTGCATTCCAGACTGGTAGGTCAGGATAAGAAAAGGAAGGAAGGAAACGAGGTGTCTCTCACCCCTTCTGGGAGTGGCTGCTTACAGCAGATCAAAGAAGTACTTTTATGAAGGGTATTTCAAGAAAAGCTGCAAAATGCTTTGAGTGCACAGCAGAAAACACACATCACTTCTCCTTGGTTATTTGTTTTTTTTATTAATCTTTAAAGCAACTGTCTTCACTGAATTTGGTCTTGAATCCTGCTTCTGATTGTGCACCTTTGTGTAGGCAGCTCCACAGACTGGGAATGTGCAGGATTTGTCCAAAGCTTTGCTGCACCATGGTTACTTATAGTTACTTACAGTATAAGAACATTCATTACAGCGGCAGCAATGCACCCTCTGCTGGTGTCCATCAATATTTTATCCAAAATCTTCCCCAAGTTAACTATCAACAAACACTGCTGATGGCAGAGGAAGGGCCAATATTTTTCTCTCCATCTTCTCTGATTCCCAGCAGTAATAACCTAAGGTGTTGAGATGGGCTGAAAGAACTCTGGGCATGGTGTTGGCTCTGCAGCTGTGGGCCCCACATCTGCCCTAATGACTACAAAGTGCAAAACAAAGATGCAACTGCTTTCAAGAGGAGGCTGGAAAACACCCTCAGCATGTGGGCTAATGGAAAAATGGGGATTCATGCTAATCAGGTCGTGTGGGTGGAGGATGGCAAAGCATTTGTTATCGTCTGGGACAGGTCCTGCCAACATATATCTGCCTCAGGCTGGATTCTTGGTAGTGTTTTTTGCAGACCTCTTTCATTCTGCTCAAAACACACACTGAGTAACATTCATTTCAGATTTCTGGAAAATCCTAAATTACAGACGAAATAGGCAAGTTCTGGACAATTCTGTGTTCAAATTATGAATATTCAAGTGGGTTTTTTGAGTGTTATTTTGTACTTTAGTGAAAATCTCAGGTATTTTTCTTTATTTTTTAAAAAAATTTTATGAATCTTAAACCAAATTTGATAAAACCTTAGAAGCATCAGAAAAAACTAGAAAATATTAGCTGTACTGCACTGTGATAGATGTGATGCATGACTCAAGTGAGCATCAATGAATGCCTGGGAATAATGGCAATAAATGGGAAACAGGTAAGCCCATCCTACATTACCAATCCTGCATGCAAATTAAATAAAAACCTGGTCTGAGTATGAAGTAAAATGGGAAAGAAAATCTCCTTAACAAGAGACATCCACTAGATTCAGGGAGGGTAATAGAAGGATTTCTAGTCCATGATTACCATAAAGAAATATCCTTTAGAATGAATCTAATCATTTATGTTCCTTATTAGGTTTGTATTTTTCCACAAGAAAGCATTCAGATGGATCCTCAGAGGATCTTTTGGGACAAAAATGTGATATTATAGATACTCAATGTGGAAAAATTCGAACTTGTAGAAAATTATGTCGCGGGTATTCATGCCTTGGAAGTAAAACACTCTGCTCTTCAGTAGCTCTTTCATGCCCTCTGCAGTTAAAACTCTGTTTTGTGTCTGTGCAGTCAAAGTGTGTTTTTCCCAGGTGCAGAATGCAGTACCTAGGGCTGATGAAAACGGTAAAACAGTAAATACTATTGGAAATTTTTGGGGGGTGCCTGTAGGCTAGGTTGTGGTTTTTATTATACACTCACATTTAATAAGCATTACAGTAATGCCGTTGATCCTGTGCTTTCACAGTGGTACCTCTTACATGGCAAGAGCTGAGAGCACAGAAGTAAACAGAGGTGCCCTCTTGTATGAGATCTTTGCTGGTTTCACTACATGCAGGCATCCATCTCCACTCAGGTCTGGAGTTTCATGCATATTTGCTGTCAGGTAGAAGTTATGTACAGATGACTGTATAAACAACTTTAAAGCAAACCTGAATCTCATCATTGCATGTAACTTTTTTTAGCTTTGCTTTCAGAGAGTGCTGATCATATTTATGCATAGAATCATCTGAAGTGATTAATCCTACCCAAAACAGTTATAAAAGCAGGTGAGAAAAAGTGTCTTATTTCAATTGACTGTACCTTGATTACATTCAACTAATTTCAAAGACATGTCTAACTTTCAGATGTAAAATTGCAAAATAGTGCACCATAGCCCTTCTAGTTGCATTTGAAGAGAAATGTGCAAGAGTGCATAAAAATTTCATTGGATGAAAGAAGAAATGGTCAGTTTCTACAGTGCCAAAGGTCAGTCCTGAAGTGTCAAGAACAGGACTCTCAGGGAGGAAAGAACAAGTATGATATACTTAAGTGAAAGAATTAATAGCAATAACAATAGCAGTAATAATAATAATAATAATTATTATAATGATAAAAGGAATTAAAAGACACAAAAGTCAGAAGTTCTGAGAAGTTGATCTGCTGTTTAAAACATCAAAGATATCTCATTTTTCATACCAATGACATTTTTGAGGGTGACTGCTGGTTACTGATTCTGGCATGGGCTTCCACTATGCACTAGAACCAGTCCAAGTAGGTATGTTTTATATATATAATGGAAACAAGAATAACTCCTGCAAGCTTTTTGGGCTATGGCTCTCACTGTCACTGGTGTGTTCATTAGTAGAAACAAAACTTGAACTCGCACACTTGTCTTACAAAAGTATTTCTGAAGAAACCAGAAATTGCTGTACACTGAATACATTACTTTGGGTTTCTGATCTTCACTGAGACATTAATGTGCCAACCACTTTTAAAACAGTGGCTGTTCTCCAAGGAACTCCATAGCCTAAATTAACCATCCAAGGAATGAGGCTGGACACAGATGCTGTAAGGAGGCTGGGGAAGGCCAAGAACCCAGGCACTGCTTGAGGGAACATGAACTCCCAGAATGGTGAGGCCAGGGCGAGATCACAGAGACCCCTTAGGCTGCCAGTGTGTCTTGCTGCCCTCTTTTCTCCCCATAAAAGAACTGAGTGAGTATGGTGCACATGGTCCCATGTTTCAATAAAGACCAACGAATCTGGTTTCCTGGATGCTAGTCCTGCTCAGGGAAAATGAGAGCTGGCAGGTTGGTAAACTTCACTATGCTTCAGCCTCCCCCTCTATGCAGTATGACTAATGGCTACTTCACAGCAGCATTTCTTACAGTGAATGTATTCATATTTATGAAGTTTTTTGTAAATTGAAAACTATAAAGGCTTGAAGGTGCAGTCTTGTAAAATTTATTACTGCTGAGATGATACCAAAGTGCCGAAAACAACTCTGTGTATTAGGGATCCCTTGATTAACCAGTTGAATCATGGAAATCTTGTTTTTGCCTGCATTCATTTTTCAGTGCCTCTGGAGATAATAGGTGGCATTACTCATGTACCTGAAACATAGGCAAGGACCTTGGACCACAGAATTTATCAGCATATTAAAATTACTGAGCCATGTTTCTCATTTGACTCATTTGATGTTGTGCAGTAGATTTACGAATGCTCATCCCTGTTTATGCTGTTTATCAGCAGCATGAATTGAGCTGAAATCCTTCTTGGACAGACCCACAGACACTGATGACTGTGCTGTTAAGAGCTGTGGTTTTTTTGAAAGCGTTTAATAGAGGACACTGGACTTCCAACTTGTGGGTGCAGGGCTAGGGGAGCAGGGCTGTTCCTCGTGTGCGTAACCCTGCCAGCCCAGGCTGTGCCACTGCAAACAGAGATGGGCTGGCTGGGGGACAGGCAGCTCTTTGGCATTCATTTCCAGGCAGAGCCTTCTTATCGATCCCTGCAGAGACTTTGCTGCAGGTGCATTGCACCCTCAGCCCAATCCAGACACTGGCTCAGCCCCTTCCCAGCCTAACAGGCCTGGCTGGGACAGTGGCTGAGCTCAGGACCCTGCTTCACCAAGGGACCATCAGTGGGAAACATCCCCACATCCCTCTTCACTGCTGCCTGCTCTCTGCCTGGGGCTGAGACTGGTAGGATGAGGAGGAGAAAACCCTTGGGAATATTCCACCTGAATGAATTTTTGGAAAGAAAGCACATTGTCTACAAAGTTGAAGTGATCTCTGGAACAAAATTGGAATAAGTCAGGGACGAGAGCCTGAGCTGCTCTCCTCTGAAGCCAGCATGGCAATGCAGAAATGCCAGGCCATGGCTTTGGTGAATTGAGTGAAGCCCACATGTTTTAAACCAGCTAAAACCCTATCTTGCAGCTGTCCTCTGCCAAGTGCCTGAGGGATAACCATCTTCTTCTTCTGAGGCACTGAAGCAAGCTAGAGGCACAGGGAGAAAGTCAGACATCTCTGGAGTCTTTCTGAAAGATGTTCAGCCAGGAAAATTACTCCACAGGCAAGACATGGCGTTAAACAGCAGAACATTCCTCCCATGGGGCAATACACTATTATAGGGAATTGCAGTTTAATACAAAAAAAAACCCCAAACAAAGCAAAGCACTTGAAACAAGCTGCATTTGGATGCTGAACTGTTTTACTTTGATTGAAAATACTCAAAAAGATGTTCCAAAGTTTCCCTTTTCTCTCACTACTCATATCAAGAAAAAAATGAAAATGCCCTTTTCTGGCCTTGATATAGGCTGAAGATACTCAAATGTCAGACGTCATGGAGTGACAAAAAAATCATCTGTGCCCCTCAGTTCTTGCTGCAGAGCAGTGATGGGAGAGACGATGGAGAGGTGTGCTTGAGGCAGCGGTGCAGGAGGAGAGGGCTGTACCAGAAAGGGAGGGGTGGAGAAAACAGCATCTCTGGAAGCACCTGAGAGCCACAAAGAAATGGGCTGAAACCCTAAAATACTGAGCAAGAGGAGAGAAAGTAAATGCTGATGAGGTTAAGATTGCTGCTGCGATAAACGTACAGTGTTACACCTTAACATCCTTTTCGGCGGGATGCTCCTGCTCGAGGCGGCGGTGAGTGGTGGGTAAGTGCCGGGGACCGGGAGCAAACACGCCCGACGCAGGCAGGAGCGGCGGGCTCGCCCTGCAGGGGGAGTCGAACACCAGGAATGGGGAGCGGGCGGGCGCCGGCAGCAGCGGCGGCTCCCGGGGCTCCCGCGGGCGCTCCGAGCCCGGCGCGCTGAGCCCGCCTGCCGTCGGTAACACACAGCTCTGCACCTCCTGAACCCCTCAGCAGCTTAGCCCTATTAGCTGTGATTTATGTGCTGTATGTGATAAAGGTTGGTCGATGGGTTTAGCTAATGGAAAGTATTTTATGATATTATGAGGAGGATGTGCATGTGCGGGGAAGAGGGAGGCCTGCTGGCATGTACCAAGGTTCAGGTTGTGGACTTCCAGCTAAGGAACAGCCTAAAATCTCTGCCCTCTGATGAAGTCAGTCAGTCACAGGCCCACGGGTACCTCCATCAAACTTAAACTGTATTAAAACTTAAAAAAAGAAAGTATATTGTTAGCAAATTCTACATAAAATTTTTTAAAATTATGTTTGTGATAATTCATTATCTTAAAAATAAGTTCATACAATCACATATTAATGGCTGAGGATAGAATCAGCAAAGGCTGAAGATAAATATCTGTTCAATACCAAAGTGCTTGCTCTCCAGTTCTCACTTGCCCTCTTTCTTTAGGATAGTGTGTGCAGAAGGTGTGGGCTCTTCCCAAGTGGGTCCAGAGCAGTGTTGTGAATGACAGTCTAGAGCCAAGGGAGCTGCACCTGGTATATAGTTTGGGGAAACAATTACCAGCTCCTCAACAACTGCCAGAGCCAAGCAGGGCTTGAGGCAGCTGCAATAGCTGCCTGTGATCTCTGTCTGGCAGACACTGAAAGTACGCGCACATGCACAAAGTCACGTTCAGAATTGCACCTGCACACACATTAATTTATAGGTCCAGTGTTTCAGCCAGGGCCAGTCAGTGCTATTCTCAGTTGTCATCAATCTCTTTATTCTTTTGCACTGTTTGTTGCATCCACTTATTTTAAGCACTAGTGCTAGAGGTGCGGTCAATAAGTGCCTCACCCCAGCTCAGAAAAGATTCAGCTACAAGTTGGTTGGACTCCTTTGCTCAATGTCAAAGTTGTCTAAAGACCACTTACATGTAAGATCCTTGAATATCCTATAGATACTGAATCTTTTTACATACTTTATCCAACTTAAGTGCTGACTGTTATCAGTGTAATATACTTAGACAATATTCTGGCTGTATCAGCTTGCTGTATGTTTGATTGTTCATACAGTATTAAATACAAGTGTTGATAAATGACAGATTCCCTTTCTCGATCTATTTGTGAACACATCACACTTTTCAGACAGATTTTTTTCAGATTTCACATATTTTACCCTGTCAGCTCTTTCCAATTAGTCTGACCTATTTGAGACAGACATCAAAGTTTTGCACTAGTTACTGTTAGCATTAGCTTAAACAAGTACACGATAAAAATTCATTTTCAGTGGCTTATATGTAACATTTTGCATGGAAGATGACCAAGTACTTTATAAACATTCATTGAAGGTGACAGCAAGCAATGTGTAATAGCCAGGGAGAGCTGTTCCCATTTTGCTGAGAGACACAATTTCTTAGTCTTGATTTACCCACAGCCTTGACAGTGAGATAGTGCAATTACACTTCTTGACAGCAGCACAGCATCAAGAAGTGCTGCTATCTCTGCCCCCACCTTTCCTTACAATGTGACCCCTCTCCATAATAGCTCATTGGCTATTTCTACAGAAGACTGTGACAATCCAGCTGTTTTAAAGGATTTAGCTAGGTGCTGCATTAAAAACTAACATGAATAATTTTGGTTCACAGGTACTCCAACTAAAATCCATAGTGTCCCCATTAAAGATCAGAAGCTTACTCCAGACAGAACTGTAAAGCACCATATGGTTTAACCATCTCTTTGTGTATGCTATTCATAGAAAGAGAAAACAGCTGCTGAAATTGCAACTCTTCCTCGTACTTTCAGCCACGGACAGTCCAGTGAAGCTCCCCTGAAGTTGGCAGTTTTGTCCACCTGGAATCAAGTAAACAAATTGTTCATGAAGTGCTGCTGGTCTCCATGCTAATACAAGGGCATACTGAAAGCAACTGAGGGATCTCAGCTGTCTGTGTGGAAGGCTGAAAAGGGTATAATTTAATGTAATGGTTGCATAAATAAGTGGAAGCAGGAAAAAGACATGCCTAGATATCCCCCCCGGTAACCCAGTGGTCCAACCATACTTTGCAAAGTGTTGCTTCTGGAGATTGTAAACAATATTCTCCAAACAAATCAGCTTCCTATTTATAGGAATTATTTTTTTTGTTCTGGGCTTGCACTTATAAGCACTGTCTTTTGCAAGTCTTACTATCTCACTTGCAACACAGGCCTGGCATGACTGTGTTGGTTTGATTCTTGTATTAGCCTGGCTTCTGTTACTTGTGATTCCTCTGCAATATTCCTTTTCATGGTATAGAAGGAAAAGGAGCAGATACCAACAAACAGCTTGTTGCACAACCCTGAAAAGCCTTGGGAGAGTCCTCGTGGGGAGGTAACTTAGAAGGACATTGATGCAATGAATAACTATGGGTTTTCTCCTCAGGAAAAAAAGTTCAATGCATTCCTTATAAATATACAAAATTTTTGGAGAGAAGTATTGATTTCTGCACCAGCTTCTCTTCTTTGGAACAGTCCAAACTCCTTGAATATTGGCCAATTTCTCAGGTCCTAAAAGATAACAAGAGCAGAAGTTTTGACAAATTGTCCAAGGTACTTTATCAGATTTCTCCTGAGGAATGGAGACCAAGAAACTATATAGCTCAGTAGATGCCGGTAAAAACATTTGCACTCTTATCTTCTGAAGTGGAACAGGATTTAAGTCACGGGTACAACCTATGGTAATCTCCAAGTCAGTTACTATAAGGACAGGGAAATTCTTAAGATAAAGGCTTGTGTGTTGTTTTGGTTGTCTTGCCACACTGTAGAGATTTCTACCCTTTAGCAATCTGTGCACAGTTCAGGGGTAGAAACCAAAGTAGCTTCAGGGAGGGACAGAACTGGGAGCCCACTGCCAGCACTTACCACTGCCCACACTTCTCAGAGTGGTTAAGGCCTTCTGGCAGCTCCTGGTCAGACTCCTTTCCAGGCTGCATCTCAGCCTCAGCTGCATATCCTTCTGGACAAACTCCCTTCTGCTACACCAGCTGCAAAGTTTCTCTTCCTTTCGTAGGCAGCTATTGTCAGCCTCAAATCCATCATCTCCCACCCCATACTATCATGAGCTTCAGGTGTGCTTTTCCAGTGGAAGGCCTCTTTTCTGTCCCAGATTACTTTTTTCTGGTCTTCTCTGAACTGAAAAATCTCATTGAGCCCAGTTTCCACAGGAGACCAGAAATCTCCTCTGTATATCCCTCTTCTGTTTCCAAGAACAATACTACCTGCACCCTTAATTTTTTTCCTCTCCTGCTCTATAATATCAGAGACAAAGCTTTTCTTCTCATTTTTTATACTATCCTCTTCCACGTGGTACAGCCACTAACTTACCAACTGCACATGGAAAGCGCCCTCAAGTTCACGGTATTCAAATTCTATGCTGCTCTGTTGTCAACAGAAGTCTGTTCTGATGTTAAGTAAGCTTTAGAGATCAACAGGTGCTGTTATAATTCAGAAATATTCAGTTTTGGAGCCAAATCCTCATAAAAAAATATATGCTCTAAGGTTGCCTGTATTATATATATATCATATGCACTTACATCTATCTATAAATAAAATCTATAATCTGTATATAAAAAGTGTATGCATGCAAATATATGCATACATATATTTGTTTGCATTTTAATGTCCATAGGCCTAGGAGAAACACATGTAAACAATATGCAGTTTGGGGAACAAGAATAGAACCTGTCAATATTCAAGATGTTAATGTTTAAAACCAGACTGCAGGTAAGTAATAAAAGAAGCGCCTTCATCAGATGTGTTCACAAATATAATGACAACCTAAGTCTGATTAAGCCAGATGTCAAACATGAAAGAGCAGGCAGGAAGCTTCAGGGGGCTGAGAACAACATGAAGAGACGGATCTGAAAGGCCATGAAGAGCAAACTATGTTGAAAATGAGATGGTTAAACCTGAGTGACACTGAGTAAACTCCAGTTTCTTACTTGAAAGATTTGTGGGTGGACCAACACAAAATGTTTACTCTCAAGACTTGGCAGACTGTTATCTTTCACCTAAGAACAACTTGCTGAGGCATTTAAAAACAGTACTGAACACGAGCAGACAAAGTTGGCAAACATTTTTCCCCAGTAGTAGTTATTTTTTCTCTCACTAGTCCCTAATGCTGTCATAATGTTTACAAAATGAAGAGGTGTGTGGTGTGGTATGGCACAGTAGTGTATTATGGAGTCTTTTTTTAAGCTTTATGAGATCTAGAAAACCATATGCCAGGTACAGTGGCAGACAGCTGCATGGCTCTGAAGAGCTCTGCTCTGTACCACCATATGTGCTAAAATAGCCTATTTATCATACACAACACTATGTCTTCCTCTGTAGTTCCATCCATACATTTATGTAACCCTGTAAAATGAAAAGGCTAGGCTCAAATTCAATATTCTTGTCCAGACAAACTTTGGTTTTCAGTTCTACTGTCTTACAATGAGGAAAAGTCATTCAGGACAAAGTGCCTTGCTCAGCTGATAAAGTTTCACAGAAGGAATCCTTTCTGTTTAAACTAACTCTGTATTTCTCATGTACACTTCCAGATGATTCTTTGCCCCTGACTTCCCCCCCCAGGTTTGGCTAGTAGGAGGTACTGCAGACCCCTGCTAGCACAGGTGGTGTGACCCCAGACTCCTGTGCCAGGAACCACAGTGCTGCCATGCAGTGCTGTGGCAACTACAAGGAAAATGCACTCCTGGGAGATTTTAGCTTAAGAGGAACAGAGAAGAAGGCTGAGCACCAATGGGGACACAGAAAGGCAGGAAGAAAACAAGAAAATACTGAAAACCTCTAAGTGAACTTACAGAAACTTCAGAATGGGCTAATTTCAAATGGTGGGCTCTGTAATCTAGCTCATTCACCTCCTCGGTAGTTATTATGCTGTCACTATGATTTAGATAATGAGTGAATACCTTTTTTCAGCATTTGTCTTAATGGTCATGTCCCATTTCATTAGCTATTTACTAAACCCTCTTTTTGTACATAATAATTGATCAAGATAGGATCTGCATTTGAAACAATTGGAGAGCCCTTTATGTTAGTTAAATAATGTCATTTTGCAAGTATGATTTTCTCAGATGCATCCTGCCATATTTTCAATCTAATCTGAGGTCTGGATGAAAACATTTAATCCTCCTCCCCAGCTATCTCCAACAGCCAAACTGGACAACCTTCATCTGGTTTTAGGAGCTCAGCTTCTTCACATACCACTAATAAATCCTAGTGATTAATTAATAAAAGCTCCACTCACTGCTTTCTTTTATACCTTATGTCTATTCCACTAATTTATATCAGAAATTGTCTAATGGAATGATCTATCACAGACTACTAATTGAAGAAAGCTGGTTCATTGAACACCAAAGGCCTTGCATTTCTCAGAACCTGAGCAGCAGAAAGTCAAGGTGGAAAACCACTGGTTTCACAGGTTTGTGAATCAGAGCTTACTCCCAGCTGGTTGGAAGCCCTTCAAGTCCTGGCCCTTGGTTCTTCTCTTTGTCCCCAGTGTCTAGGGCAAAGAGCCTGAAAGTGTTTGGCTCTGACGAAGCCTTCCATGGGACTGGAAGGTGCTTAGTTCAGGAATTCCTGCCAGGAATCCTGTAGGTTATTGCAAGGAAGAACAGAAAGTATCAGTTAAACATGAGATTTTCCCTAGAATACCTGGTCTGAGACCTGATGAGCCAGCACAGCTATTAGTGAAAATGATGTTTTTCCTAGTTTTATAGTTGTTAAAATAATGGCTTGAGCCAAAGGAGAAATTTCTTTAAGGTACACCCCCTCTGCAATTGTTTCTAATGCAATTTTTTATAGTGTCTGACTCAAGAGAAATTTGAAAAATAATAATTCATTCGTATTTGAGCTGAATCCAAGTTCTTGAAAAGTCTTGCAAAGGCAGAATCCTGGATTTTGGCCATTTCTTTCTGGGTGGTAAGCAATAATCAAATTAATGATTTCAAATTAGTTGAAAATCATCTTGAACCAAAACCAGCACAATTACAAGCAGATGGATAAACAAGATAAACAATAGGAACTCACAATTTAACCAGCAGCTAGTTATTTTAAAACACCTCTGGTAAAGGAAAAACAAACTGAAACATTTTTAGGGTGTATTTAATGGGGCAGTGTGATTACATTAGCTAGAGGCTGTGAGATCCATGCTATCAGTGACACTACTGAAGGGACTCAGTTGTCCAACAGCTTCCAGGACAATCACAGAAACAAAACCCTGTCCAGTGGTAACTGCAGAGGGGAGCCTTGAAAATAAATTTGGAGTTTTATGATTTGTGGTTTTTTACAAAGAAAATTGTCTCTGACACAAAAAAAACCAAACCCACAACCCTATCTCAAGAAGTGGTAGATTCTGCCTCTCCTTAAAATAATGTCTCACTGGTGAGAGTTGTCCAGGCCTACGGATGGGCAGCTGAGACATTCCCAGAGTGTTCCCAGGAGCCAAGGCCAATGAATAGAGGGCAGCCAGCTCTGCTCTAGTAAACACTCTTATCCTTCAAAACCATGTGTCTGCTTACAAATTGTCTTTTGGGAATGGTTCTGGAAATCCCCTGCTTCTGATTTGTGCCTGGGAGTGGTTTGAACAGTAGTTGGCAGCAGCCTTGAGGCTGCTAAGGACGCCTAACTCTTTAACACCATAGATGACCATAATTCAATGCTCAGGACTGTTCCCAGGCCCTGTTTATTTCACCAGGATACATGTAGACTGAGAAGAAAATTAACATGAAATATTTGGTTTGTTGAGGCTAGAATTGTCATGTCTTACAGGACATCTTTTACGGAGATGGATCGAACTAATGTGATGCTATTGCCTCCTGCTGAACTAACTACTAAACTCACAGAAGTATCCTTTCAGTAGCACTGATATTACTTCAGAAAATCAACTTGTACTCAGGGGATACTCCAGCACTTTGCAGTTGTAATCTTAATTTTGCCAGCATCAGAAAGGAACCAAATTAATCTGCAGCAGACTATAATGTGACCTATCAACCATATGAGTTGGGTTTCATTGGTGATAATGCCCAAACTGGGAAGCATCTGTTAATTTCTTCTCTTACTTTGTACATCTGTTATCAGTCCCTCCGTGTGATTTGGAAGCTGGATTTCCTTGCACACATACCAGAATGCTCACTTCAATCTCCTTCATGCAGTTTACTATGAAGCCCTTGATTAATGTGCTAAGGGCCAAACCTGAAGAGAGCCCAGACTGCTGCTGGTTTCTACCACCTGAAAACAGAGCTTTTAGACAACACAGAGAAATTCAAAGCCTACAATACCTATTTTAAAGATTATCTGTCGGTGTCAGCAACGGGAAGTACATTCACCTCCACAGCCCTCGTCTGTAATTTTGTCTGGGTGGGTGAAAGGGAATGAGAGTACAATAGTTTCACCTCTTCTAGTTCTTAATGATCCTGCCTTTCCCCAGTCAACCCACGCAGAGACATTTACAGCCATCAAACATACGGACTGCCAGACCTAGGTGTGTTGGACTGCTCCTCCAGGGATCTTAGCCAGATGGAATTTTAGGAGAGGACACAGTTCATTTCAGAGCAATCCAAACGAGCAGCTTTCTTTTCTTTATTACACCATTGCATTTGGCAGCAATCCACCAGAGGCAGATTCTCTGCTCTCTAAGGAATGATCTGCCCACTCTGTCCATTTAACAGGACGTTCAGCTCAGAAAATCCAGTTGCTGATCACACATGTGGAGCAGATGTGCGAGCATGCGTAGCAAAATAAAAAATAAAAAATCCCAGCAGTGTACTGGGAGAAATGTAGCGTAACTACTGAAAAACAGTGACACAAAGGCTCTGATTCTGAAACAGTGGTTATTGTTGTTGTAAGGAGGATTTTTCTTATTACTCTTTCTTAGGGAGGAAAAAAAAGCGTAATAAATCCTTTATTATTTTTCTCTTTGGAGGTCAGGGAGGATTATTCATGTTATACTAATGTGGCTTCTTTGTTCAATTTCACAGACTTCTTACAAAGATAGGATTCTGACTATTTTGACCAGACTATCTTGGGGCCCTACCTCTCAGGAACTGAGTGCTGGAAAACTTCCACTGGAAAAAAAACCACAGCCTTTTAAAAGAGAGGATATCAGAAGTATACATCTTTTATCCATGCCCCACACACTTGCATGTAAAGGGAGAGCACCAGCTGTTTTTCTCATGGTGAATAAGGGTTACTTGGGGAAATCTGACTTCCTGTTTTTACATGGACAGCTACATTGTTGCATAGCCAGTTAATTTTGGTTAGGTCAATAGAGCAAGTTTAATTATTGGAACCTACCTTATTCACTCAAGCTTCACACTGTACGGAAGAAAGAGGGAATGCTAGGAACTCCAAACTGTGCACAGAAGCTGAAAAGCTCATCTTAATTGCATGGCCCCTGGTCAAGCATATAAAACCTTTATTTTTTTCTCTTTTTTAGTTTTGGGGGGGGGGCAGTAGGGAAGATGGGATTTGCTGAATAGTGCAATATGTACTGCAGAAAAAAATTCTATCTTAGTTAAAAAGATACTGAATAAAAATCTTATAGGGATTTATATTTTTATATATCTATATATAAGTGGGTGTATATATGCATTTACATATATATATATATATATATATATATATATATATATATATATAAACCCAAACCAACAAAACTCCACAAACTCCCAAATTAACACATTTAAAACACTGGGAGCAGCATAACTACTCCTACAGACGTGGTGGGAAAATGGTCCATTTTGTCCACAGCAGCAAAACTCAAAACAACAAAAACTTGTGCAGTGTCAAATACAGAGAGCAATCCCCTTCAGTTACAGGAGGTACTATGAAAATACATCTCTCAAGTTGTGGCTCTCATAACCAGGACCACTGGTGATGGTGGAATGAAATAGCAACTAATGCCAGGTACAATCCCCTAAGAAACCAGGGGTATTTCTGTCACTCTATGATGTTCATTTCTAATTTACTTTAACTGGCATGCTTAGGGGTTTTTTTATTTAGTTCAGTCACTGGCTAAGCCCCTTCCTCCATTTCATACGGTGTTACAAGCTATGGTGGATTTCTAAATCTTGGTCTTGGTTAATGCATCAAAGGACGTATGGGCTGATTTCCTTCAGTTTCTCATAATATACATGTAGCCAGCTGCATGTTATTACATAACTTTAGACTTAAAGCAACCAGATCATTCTAGATACCATGATCTATTTCTGTGTTTTTGATACAATAATATTATGGTGGGAGAAAATCAGCAGTGCTGTTACAAAGAAAGTTTGGGTTTTTTTTAAAATTCATATCCTTGTTCTTAATAAACATCCCAAAGAAAAATATTCAACAGCAGCAGGCAGTAATAAAGAGGCAAAAAATGGCAAAACCACAGTACTGAGGAAACCTATGTGAAAACACTGGTTGTGTCTTCCTGGTTACAGAAAACAAATAGAACTGTTCAAAGTGCTTGCCAATAAGGGCCTGCCAAATAAAATATTGTTTTATGAAGTCAGGAAAAAACTAATTTTAAAGGTTATTGTAGGTTATTTGTGGTCACGTCTTGTGTTCATAAAACATGATGTCATCTTGAACCCTTCACTATTTTTATTTCAGCCCTATAGGTCTTTGTCTGAGACACTATCTCAGCAATTGTAGACATTTAAAAGTTATTGGAAAATACTTACGAGAGTCTGTTCTACAAATTTAATAGGAATAAAATAAATTAGACACAAACTATCAGAATGCAAGAACCCATCACCGCTGCTGTATTTTAGGGGAGTTTATTTACCTAATCCAGTAATTTGGAATGATGAGATCTCACCAGTTGCATTAAATTTGAAATGAGAAATTTGGAAAAATATTTACCCTGGTTATGTTTGTTTCAAATTAGATTAACACCACAAAACTGTACATCACAGCATCTGATTCTCTGCCTTATCCCTGGAACACTGGGGGAATGATTATGAAGGCCACTAGGATAAACATTGTGTCACCTTCTGCTTTTTCCGTGCAAAGAGTTTATTCACCTCAATGAGTGAGTCATCCCACAAGCCAACCTAATGTATCTAGATGAACTGCACACTGACAGAGAGGACAGAAGTTAACGAGATGGTCATAAGGAGTTAAAGACTTTTCTTGGCCACCATTAAAGCTTTTGCCTCATTTCTTTCTCTCTGTTCTATCTGACATTCACTGACCCATCATAATGCCAGATGGAGTACATGAGATTTTAGGGTTTTTTCAGAATCAGGGCTTCCTATAAATGGTTTCTTCCATTTGAAGCTACCTAATTAACAGCTGACTCAGGCCTGAAAACTTCCTTGAATGTTGTGGCCACTCTGGGGATTTCTTCTTTTTAGCCACTGACAGCCCCTTTTCTGGTGCTCTCACTGCTAAAGCAGTTTGTCAGAGCAAAGAAATGCTTATGATATCTTCCCTTGTGCCCCTCTAGGGTTGTGTGCCTACTAATTTTTTCATTAGGTTAAGAATATCCCTCTAGTTCTCCTCTTTGTTCCATTTAGGCTTTGTTTTATGGTCATGGGAAGTGACTTGATGTGAACTAAGTCTTAAAATACGAGATTTTAAGGTAGTAGATGAATTTGTCTTCATTTTCTTTCTGAAGCCCCTGACCTCATACTATCCCAGTGATGGTGGAAGCACCCTGTTCATGGAAGAAGCTGTGTGCTGGGACCTGGCCCAACAGGAGGAGTTTCTTATGGCTTGGTTCGTTGTGGGGATGCGAGGAGATTCATGGTGGGTGCTACGATGTTCTCATAGGATACCAGAGCATTTCTCGTGGTGCAACTTCTGGCTTTATTACTCTCACTCCTTTTCTCAAAATATGCCTGTCTCTAAATCTAAAGGCAGCTCTGCATGGATCTCCGTGGCAGTGAGGGGTGACAGTCCGTGTCACCTGCCAAAGAGCACAGGACTGCTTCTCACATGGGAGAAAGAAGTAAAAGCAGTTTTAGTCCATTTCAGCCCCCTCTCTACCCCAGGCTGCTGCAAACACTGAGGCAGTCTTCAGATTTTTTGTGGAATTTATGTAGCCCAGAGGCCTGGGCCAGTGCTCTGCTGGTGACAGTGTTGCTCAAGGTCCCTGAAATGCATGTGGTTTGGCTCTGTGGCCCCATCTCCAGTGGAGGGCCTATTTCATGCCTGGGGTAGCCAGGGACTTTTAGGGGGACAGCTAAAAGCCTTCCTTATGGTTGCAAAAGGAAATCCTCCTTCAGTTGCATCTGAAATTTCCAGAGGCTCTTTTCACTACATGAGCCTTTCTCCTGCATAAAAGAACTGCAGTCACAGGACAAATCTCACCCAATATATCTTACCTGTAAATGGCACTTTTTCTCACAGGTCAGTTTCTAACACTCTATTGATGTTTGTTTTTCTGTTATGTTGCCAGTTGGAATTCCTGATGCTATTTCCATGCTGTACTATCACATTTGTAGAATGAATCTCAAGACCACAGTTTTTATTGATGGCTTATCTTTTGTATTTTCTGGTCAAACTTCTTACTCTACCTACAGTTGAGTCAGACTTTGATTCCCACTATCAGTTTCACTCCCCCCAGGTGTCTCCTACCACCCAGCTTGTAAATACTTTTCTTTCTACTAAGTACTGTGGAATTCATGCTAGGAAACCAAGAAAATCTTTAAGACAATTTGGGCTGAACTTAAAGATTCTTCTATTCCTGTGGTTAATCAATAATATTCAAGTGCAAAAGAGGAAAACAAACTTAGGCAGATGTTGTTAACATTTGTTGTGGAACAAATGCTGCTTTCTGGTGGTAAAAATGCTTAATTTGCTTGCTTTCCTCAATAGCTAAATTCAAAATAAGGCAAAAATGTGACATATTGAGTCATTATATTTGTGCATTTCTTAAAAGAAACTTGAAGAATCTCTATTACCATTTGGCTTCATTGGCTGAACTTTCTGATCTCTATCTAGTAACATTCCAGCCAGCCAGTCTCTCATATTAAAAGTACAATTTCTAAAGCACTGAACAATCATGTAACTCAATTCTGGATTCAACCAGCTTCTATCTTCCTCCTTAAGCTATCTCCTACATTTACAGAAGGACTCATGGGGTTTTCCTGTGGGTTTTTTGGTTAGAGTTCCCTCACATGTTTTTTTTTTTATGTGTGTGTCTGCTCACAAGCTAAATGGAATGATCTGTTCTGTTTTTAAAATGGGGGAAAAATAAGCAGTAGGAAGTATTGGAGACAGTTGTGCCACATGGATAAGGTAGGGATAGGATGGGATGGGATGGGGAGGAAAATAATCCAGCTGCCTAATCATTTCTCTGTAATGTGACTGAAACCATGTATTGTATAATACTAGAGCAAAAGGGGGCCATAGCCCCTGCATTTTCATATGCACTCATGCCATAGCTAATAAAAATAAATCATACAGTGTTTACCATAGGAAATCGCCAATTGCCACCCCGGTGTGCCACAGAAGATTTGCTCTTGATGATGTATTCCCGTAAAGGATACAAGTAAGAAACTAACACTGCAGAGTTCAAACAAAAAGCCTAGCCTTGATGACAAAACTAATTCAGCCATTTCTGAGATAAATTATAAGAACTCATCTTCCGTATTTCTAACTCTTTACTTTTCTGGGGCAGTTCTGTGCAGGGGCTCCTCAAGATGTAGGAACTGTATAGCAGATATTAGCTGATGGGAAATCTAGCAGTATTTTCCACCTCTCTTTGGAGAAAGGCCCCACTTTGATCCTACCAAGGGCTGGCCTCCCTGACTGCCCCTATGGGACTTTTTGCAGATGAGGGCTGTTATCAAATTCACCGAGATGGGCCCACTGCTGTGGATGCTAGCAAGGGCTAGCAGAGGAATTTTCCTGTGAAACTTTTCTTTCTCATAAGAAAGCAGGTAGAGAAATCCAGCTTCTCACAGCTTCTCTGTGAAAGCTTTCATTCTCATGAAAACTGGATGGACAACAATTTGAGAGAATGCAAACCATTTCTACACCTGCAGGTTGTTGTGAGAACAGAGGAATTTTTTTCAGTCTTGTGAGAATAATATTTGGAAATGGGTGTCTTACTGCTCAACCTATCACCTTGAGAGGTGGTGGGTCAACAGGCCAATCATGTAATTTCTCTGTTGTGAACCATGCTATAAAGGTTATGGGTGATTAAACGAGGTCACTTCGGCCATATCATCTGACCTGGACTTATGTCGTGATTTTCGCTGTTCCCTGTGAGCAACAGCGAGACACCGCTGGCCAAGGCTGAGCAATGCAGTGAGAGTGGGGATAACAGGTATTTCAGGGATAACAGATTTCACAGAATCACATAGTGGGTAAGGTAGGAAGACACCACCCCTAGAGCATGTTGCTCAGGTTTGTGTCCAGATGGATTTTGAATATCTCCAGAGAAGGAGTCTCCATAACCTCTTGTGGCAACCTTGTCCTGTGCTTGGTCACCCACACAGTAAGGAATTCCTCACGTTCAGGTGTAACGTCCTGTGCATCAGTTTCTGCCCATTGCATCTTGTCCAGCTGCTTGGCACCACCAAGAAGAGCCTGGATCCATCATCTTGGCACCTTCCCCTGAGATATTTATTGAGATCGATAAGATCCCCTCTCAGTCTTCTCTTCTCCAGGCTAAACTGTCCCAGCTCCCTCAGCCTTTCATCATAAGAGAAATGCTCCAGTCCCCTAAATATTTAAGGATGGGGAAAAAATATGCAAAACAGCCACCAGAGAGAGGAGTGAAATATGTGAGAAACAACCCTGCAGATCTCAACGTGTGAGAGAAACAACCCTGCAGACCTCGAGGTCAGTGAAGAAGGAGAGGGAAGAGATGCTGCAGATGCCAGGGCAGACATTTCCCTGAAGTCTGTGATGAGGCAGGCTGTTCCTCTGCAGCACGTGGAGGTCCATGGTGGAGGAGACATCCACATGCAGCCTATGGAGAATGCCACACTGGAGCAGGTAGGTGCGAAAGGGACACTGTGATCCTGTGGGAAGCCTCAGCTGCAGCAGGCTCCTGGCATGATCTGTGAATGCATAGGAAGAGGATTCCATACTGGAGCAAGTGTGCTGGCAGGTCTTGTGACCCCATGGGGACCCACACTGGAGCAGTCTGTTCCTGAAGTGCTGCACCAGTGGAAAGGACCCACACTGGAGCAGTTTGTAAAGAACTGCAGCCCGTGGGAAGGAGTCATGTTGGAGAAGTCCATGGAGGACTGTCTCCTGTTAGAGGGGCCCCATGCTAGAGCAGGGGAAGAGTGTGATGAGTTCTTCCCCTGAGGAGGAGGAAGTGGCAGAGGCAATGTGTGATGAACTGACCACAGCCACCATTCTCTGTCCCCCTGCATTCCTGGCAGAAGGTAGAGGAAATCAGGAGAGAAGAAAAACCTGGGAAGACAGGGTGGGAGAAGGATGTTTTAATATTTGGTTGTGTTTCTCATTATCCTACTCTGATTTGATTGTTAATAAATTAACCATGTTTCCCTGAGTTGAGCCTGTAACAATAATTTACCAAATCCCTTTGGTCTGTAACAATAATTGGTGAGTGACGTCTCTCTGTCCTTATCGTGACCCACAAGCCTTTTGTTAATTTTCTCTCACCTGTTCAGGTGAGGAGGGGGAGTGATAGAGCAGCTTTGGTGGGCACCTGGCATCCAGCCAGGGTCAACCCATTAACTCATACACTGTATAATGGAGTTTATTCCCCACCTCACAGAATGCTGTGGAGAAATTATTTCTACATTTCACATGGGGATATTCAGGAGCAAGGAACAAATTAATGTCCCAAAACACTGTTTACAAACATAGATTTGCCGGTTCTGTTCTACTGTACAGTGCAAGCACTTTCTGCACCCATTGTGGTCTACTGTACAACCTAATTCTGGCCTTTTCCAAAGGTCAAAGCTGACCTTTGTGGTCAGCTGAGGGGGCAGGCTCCAACTGCGAAGCTGAAATTTTATTGCAAGAGGCACCTGCTGCATGATTTTAAAAATGTTGTATGGTATAGATGCTGAACCTTGAATGGATACTCAGAGGGTTAGGAAGGAGAATTCCCCCAGAGCTCTCAAATTTCAGGTGGATTCCCATACCTGCCTGTCAAGGCTGACAGGAACTCAAACTGGAGAAACTACACAGCATGAGATTTTTATTCCAGAACTGCACAAGCAAACTGTGTAGTGGTTTCAGCTTCCTGCATACTCAGTAAGAAATTTGTATCAAAACCAGACAGCGGTAATGTTGAAGGATATGACTGAATATTTTTTGAGAAAACTCAATATTTCTGCAAGTAAATTGTAGCAAGTGAAGCCCCAAAAGCACACTACCCTAGTCAGAAGGGCAGCATCAAAAGGAGAAGATGCCAGCAGAACCCTGACAACAACTTCCTCTGACTGAGTTGAGCTAATTTTCCATAGATCCTATTCTGAAGGGCAGTCTTGAAGAGCATCTTTTCCGGAAAAACAGAACCCCCTGCCAGGCTGGTGGTAGGACAAAGGAAGATGAAGACACAAGAGAAAGTTCTGCTCCCATCTCAAGTCAGTGGGACAAAGACAGTGAGGGTCATAAAACTGGGGTGTTGGGACAAAATGCGTGGAACTTGCTCTGCATCAGAGCTTAACTGAGTCTCCCAAGAAGGACTGCCCTGAAGTTCACACACACTGGTGCAGTTACAGTCTTCTACTAGAGGCATAATTTCATCAGGAAAGACAAGAATACTTTAGCTACTCTGCATTTGGTGCATAAGGGTCTGAAGGAGAGAAGCTCTCTCACTGTGGTCCTGTTGCCATCCCAGGAGACAAATGAAGAGGCTCATCATGGGATTGGTCACAGTGGTGAGACAAGGATGTACCTTCACTGTGCGAAGTGACTCTACACAGCAGCACAAATGCATGAATCTCTGTGTTCAAGGAAGGTGTTTTGTCCAAGTCTGCTATAAACAGCTATTTCACAATGATGTAGTGAGGTCTGATGTGTACAGATTGCTCCAAAGACAGAAATCCTATTGATGAGTGCTGTTATTGTTGATAAGTAATAGATTAAAAATTAGGCATTATTTATTACGAAATCCTTCTCAAGTACTCAGAAAGGGACAAAGGCACACAAAAGTCATTAATTAATTTAGTTTCAGTAGCACAAAGATGAATTTAACTCAAGTAGAGATATCTATCTATCTATATATCTATCTGTGCAGGTGTCTGTATTTGTTAGATCAAAGACATCCTTAAAATATTCAGCAATGAATGCTATTTCCATTATTTGATTAAATCACTGATTATTATACAGATGTAAATATAATTGCATTTCTATGTGGTTATTGTATATTGAAAATTTGTTGTTACCCAATTTTCATCCTTCACTGGGATTTGCATGTGTAGCAATGAATAAGAATACTTGATGATTCAGGGATTGATAATGGGATATTTAATCATTTTGTCTCTTCATCACCATTCTAATGAACATCTACCAAAATGCCTTATTTGTAAATACTATTCTGGGACTGTGTGATGAAATCAGCCGTGTTCCTGGTATTAATCTCAAATACAAGTCATAAAGTGTGGCAGGAGCAGAATATTTGTGTGTCATAAATGTCATGGCACAGTGGAATTCATCAAAAGATGCTCCTGATTTTATAGATAATCTTTCTTGGTGTATTTAAGAATTGTTCCACTTCTCCTCTGTTTGAGAATTGTTCCACTACTGTAATGTTATAACTCTTGGCACAATTTAAGATTGCCATAGGCTTTTGCCCAAGTCAGGTTGGAGCTGGGTCAGAGTTGGGTGGGAGTGTTGATGTGCTGGAGGGCAGGAAGGCTCTGCAGAGGCATCTGGACAGGCTGGATCAATGGGCCAAGACCAATGGCATGAGGGTCAACAAGGCCAATGCTGGGTCCTGCACTTTGGTCACAACAGCCCCAGGCAGTGCTACAGACTGGGGCAGAGTGGCTGGAAAGCTGCCCAGTGGAGAAGGACCTGTAAGCACTGGTTGACAGCAGCTGAACATGAGCCAGCTGTGCCAAGGTGGCCAAGAAGGCCAATGGCATCCTGGCCTGCATCAGGAATAGTGTGTCCAGCAGAGCTAGGGAAGTGATTCTCTCTCTGTTCTGGGTCCTGAGGAGGTCACATCAGGGGAGGTTTAGGTTGGACATTAGGAAGAATTTCTTCACAGAAAGGGTGATTAAGGTTTGAAATGGACTGCCCGGGGAGGTGGTGGAGTGAGTCACTGTCCTGGGGATGTTTAAGGAAAGACTGGATGTGGCACTTAGTGTCACGGTCTATTGGACATGGTGGTGTCTAGACTTTGGTTGGACTCAATGACCTTGGGGGTCTTTTACAACCCAATTGATTCTGAGATCCTGTCTCAGTAACAGGTCTTAGCAAGCAATGCATTCAATTAACGTTCTGCTTATTGCATATTTGTAGCCCAACACAGTCTGCTCTAAGAGGACTTGTTTGAAGATATACGCATATATTCATATATGTGTGTATGTGTCATTAGCACTATTGTTCTGAAAGTAAGGGTGTGAATCCGAATCCCCTAGCAAGTAACATCCTGTACAAGTGGCTTTGTACAACTTCTGCAGCTCCTTTGCTTCTCTTCAAGTTGACAGAGAATCGTGACACAAAGTAGGCAAATGAGCATTGCCATATTTGTAATGCAAGAAATACTTAGGGATTTGTAAGATTTAAGTTGATATCTACTAGTAAGAATCACATTTTTAAGTCGTCCAAAGTAAATCTAGTTTGTTCTATTTATTATACAGCTGAATACTTACCCTGTGGACAGATGTTCAATTTGCAGACAGCTGTGTTAGTTTAAGATGTTACAATCCCCAGCTGTTTGCAGCCAGCATGTTACTGAAGGCCCCTGCCCATACAGTTCTGCACAGCTTTGCTTGGATTTCTGAGACTAGCTAGGGCAAGGTCATTTAGGCTAGTTCAAACCATCTGCAGTGGCCATTGCTGTTAAGATGTGCTGAAGGCCATGAACTATTACTCCTATGGTGTCTTCATTGTAGGGGAGAAGCAATTTCACACTGGTGAGCCCCAAGCGTTCTGGGAGCATCTTTGCTGGGCAGACCAAATCCTTACTGAAAGGCATCTGTCCTGAGTCTCCTACACATAATCAGTTACATATAGATCATGAACAATCACCTCCTTCGTGGATCTTCAGTGGGATGAGGTCTTTGGTATGTAGGAAGCAATTCAGATACCTAAAAAAAGGTATATCTGATATACATACGCCTATAATTATCTAATGCCATTTTGCCTTTCTTTTTGTGTTGTAGCGTGGATGTCTTTGATATCTTAGGGTTAAGCTGGCAGCAAACATCTATTTTTCATAATCTCATTTTTCCCCTTGGTGTTGAAGAGCTCTCACTGACCAAGGAAATTGTTTTGGAGAGCTAATAAAAATTTTTATACAGCACAGTCTGAATCCAGTGAGCTAAAAATTCAAGGATTACTTTAGTGATGTTTAAATAATTTGAAATTCTGAATTCTTTGTGAGGAAGATCCTTAAAAGAGAGTATTATGGAAAAATGTCTCTATAGACATAATAAAATATTGCATTAGTCAGAGGAAGTAAAAACAGTCTTTCTTGGTTAGAGTCCTGGAGATCTGTTTCTCATAATGTGATATTTAGGAGCAGCTATGAAATGTCAATATTAATGCTTGTATCATTCTAATTTTACAGACAAAATGAAAAAAAACCCACAGCACAAAACTTGAATTTTTTCTCATTATCTCATATTTGACTGAGAAAGTTATGTGCCTGATAGCAGTGTGAAACAGACATGTATAGTCCCAAAAAAAGATTCTTGAGATTTTCATATAAAAGCAAATGGCCCCTAAATTACTGGTCTACACTTCTCAGATATGGGATTGGGTCAGTTCTTTTGTGCAAAACCCTTTGCTTCTGGACAGAGCACTTTACTCTCTGGTTTGTACCTGTAATGGTGGAATCCTTTAGTTGCACTGGAGTGTGCATCAAAAAGTTGATGAAAGAAGAGGTGTAGATATTACATATTTACTGTCCACTGCTTTCTCTGTGCAAGTTTTCTCTACCTGAAGTTATTTCAGAAAGTTGAGGGATTGTCTTTACTTCAAGCAAACAACTGAGTTTTAACTAAGTGATTCCACATGCTGGTTGAGAAAGACTCTTTATATTCGCCCTTCAGAGCACTAAACCTACAAATCATGTTTGTAAGACCTTTTCTTTCTGTTTTTGACCTATCACTTTAAATTCAATGTATCTATTTTAGCTGCAATTTAAAACAAATTGTCCCACAGTCTGATGAAGACTACTTACTTTCAGTGCCAGAAAAGGGCATATGTCAGAAGAAATAGTCTGCACACGTACTTTACTGTTGCTTATTTGACAGATGACCTTGATGTGAATCTCCACTGGGGGCTGAGACTGCTTATGTCCATGTTTGGTTCAGGTTGTCTTGTTACTATTTCCTTCAACTAGGGCAAAGATACAAAGTTCCTCTAATTTTTGTCTCAATGCTTCTCAGCGTCATCCAGAAAGAACAACTTAGTTTTTAAAGGGAGGAATCTGAGACCAGAACTCCCATTTGCCATACACTCATTTTCAGTGTTTTACAAACACCCGATATCCAGATTACCTCAGTCTGTACTAAAATGGAATGAGACTCATGAGGTGCAGAGAGACTGAGGAAGCTACTGTATATGCCCATTACCTGACTATCTCCCTAAAATACTAGCAAAAGAAAAGGTTGTATCAATATGCATACAATCTTTGGGTCCCACATATTTCTCACTTCAAGGCATAATCAGGAAATAATATTAAAATGAATGATAGTTATATAGTCCAATACAGAGAAGTGAACCAATTCTTTATGACATAAATTCCAGTGTCCCTTCTGCCTCAGGCATCATGGGACATTGAGGGACTGAAAAATTATGTTCAACAGACCCATGGAGGATGAGAATGACTGTGTTGCTGTGGGGTTACAGATTATGGCTGTGGACCAAGAAGAATATAATTGAGTTTTCACTATAAAGCCACTGAAAATACTTCATATTAAAAAGTTCTATGTATTGTCCTTCCTTTATCCTGTCCCTGTCTGGTCCCTGTCTTCAGACTGTCAACACTTATTGTAAAACAATACTGCTGAGTATTCTGATGCAAATTGACAACACTATGACTTAAATTTAAATTAACTCACCTAATAGCTAAGACATTTTTTTATTTTGAAGTCATGAGCAATGCAAATAATAGAGAAACACATCTCTTTATTCACTCTTTCATGTCACAAATGTGTTCATCATCTTGCTGTGATGCCAATGGCACCTCTAAACTGAAGATATATGTATATATTCATATATGTGTGTATCTCACCTATAAGCAGGGCAGACAGGTTAAATATGCTGTTTTATTCCAATCATAGTGAGCTTAAGTCTTTTGGGAGAAAAATATTCTTTTCATATTCTAAAATGGTTCTAAAAATACTTTCCCAGTGGCTAGATGTTCAAGAATCTTGAGTTACACTATATTTTTGTTAATTTTTAAGTACACCCACACTTTCCACAATATTTTAGCATGCTTTTTCTATGATACTGTGTGTATGGTATTTCATACTGGGATGACAACATTAGGGATACATTCAGTGGCTGCTTAAAACTTTATCTAGACAACAGCTCAAAATGATGCATTTCACAGTATTGAAAAGGAGTTACAGAGTCAGAGTGGGCTTCTTAGAGAGACACTGACCAGACTAAAATACCTGTTTAAAAACTACTTTTAAAGCAAGAATATATGACACTTTCCTAATGTTTTATATATTGTTGCTAAGCTTTTATAACACAGAGGTAGAAAAAAATATAGTTTTCTTTGTTTATTGGTGTTTACTCTGTTTCCATTTTGTTGCATACTTGTGCCATGATTCAGCCCCTAGAAATAGACATATTCTTCTGGGCTTCTAATGCTCTAAAATCTTGGCTCTCACAGCAAACAAACTTATTTAGCACCAAGTTGCCCTACCTACAAAAATAATTTCTGAAGGTTTTGTGAGTTGGAGTTGCATTAATCTGAATGATAGGCTCTCCTCAGCCTGCTTAGCATTATACCTCATTCAATAGACAGTTTAATGGATGATCCACAGCAGTACATTACATTTTTGACCTCTGGGAATTACTCTGCACAGCTCAAGATTTGGGACTGGATTTGGTGGCTGAAATCCAAAAGCTTTTTCCTTTTTTTAAGTACCAAACATTGCCTCTTGCCAAGTGGGATCATTTTCCCATCTGTTGAAGGGTTTTCTGCCCTTGGTAACAATATTCAGTTTTTCTGGCTCCTTTAGGCTCACACTAGTATAAAAGAGAAATAGCAGAATTTAGCAGTAATGTCAGTAAGCAACTGAAGTCAAAAGCATCAGGGAATCAGACCTATAGGTGTGAAGGACCAAAAGAAGTCCTGTCTGCATCTGGAGTGGCTTAATATAACCTCCATTGTTTCCACCTCCTTTTAATAGGTGATGTCTCATTTTAAAATGGTTGAGAACTGTTTTCCTGTGATGCTTTCTTGACAAACACACCAGCTGCCTTTGAAAAGCTGGGAGAGGAATAAGCTATGATGGAAGCCTTTGAGAACAGTGTTTATGTCATATCCCTAAGGATTTCTGGGTGTAACCCCCTAGTTTTCAGTGTGGAGTGTGCCAGGGACACAGCATGATATGCCCTTTAATACTGCCCAAATACTGCAGCTTGATAAGCCCTGACCTTCACGAGTGACAACGTGAGCGAAAGGAGAACAGGCTGTGCATGGGATGGGCTGGTGACAGCCGAGCTCAGCCAGGCACAGCTGGCTGCCCCAGAGGTGGATTGGCCTGGGACACCAGGCACACCAAGCTGACTTCCTGGGAGTTGCTGAGCTGCTGAAGTGAGTACTGGGCTTGCCACAATGCAGTCCTGAGAAGACTATTTTATCTTGGATCCTTAGAGTTTAAATCTCCACTGTGGTAGAATATGCACTAAATAGGGCTAATGTGTATAAATATGGATATACCAAATATAATAGATATATATTAGTACATGAAATGTACAGGCTCCAAAGAAATTACTCCAGCAGTTATTCACCAATAACTGGAAAATGTATTTAAAAAATTATTTTGTGTGGCTATTTTTGTCACAACACATTTTAGAACAGCTGTCATAACACTGGGAATTTACTTCCAAAAATATATTCCAAAAAGTCCCCGTTATCTGGCAGCAAAAGACTTAAAAGCAGAGACTACAGTGCACAGAGCAATATTCCAAATGTACATGATAAAAAAACTTCTGGTTATTACTGGGTTAATCAGAACTCTTCTGGAAAGTACCAGAAATTGCATGTAGCTGTTTCAAAAATCACAGGGATATTTTGAACATTTCCACTGGGTCAAAGCAAAAATAACTATACATCCTTTTTAGGTGATTGTATTCAGAAGACTGGTCTTGCTAGAGTGACTTAACACATCCATTACTGCAATTATAATTTAGTGATAATTACTCTGTAGAATTCCAATGTTCTATTACCACAAGTGAGGGCCCATGGAGAAAAACAGTGTGCAGCATCTCCAGGGCCTTGGAATGAGTGACTGTGAATTTATAATTTCCAGACTCATTACATTTAGTTTGGGAGAGGCTATACATGCATTATGTAGGTTAAGAGCCCTCTCTTTGCTGATTAAAATGAAGCACTGTCATTGACTTATCAGATCCAATATGTCTAATTAACATGGAAAATATGTTTGACCTACACTGGTTAAGATAGATGACTTCCTTACACAAGTTATAAACACTTGTAGGCATTAAGCCAATGTTTAAAAGCAATTTGTGTTTTATGAAAATCTATTTAAGGCTCCCTTCAAATAGAACAAATCAAAACAAAAAACCAGAAAACAAACAACTTCCTCACACAATTCATGTCTTCAGTGTCAGAAAATCAACCCTCTGTAATCAGTATGTGACCAAATCCATGCTGACATACTACTTGGAGGATGTAGCCATCAATGCTCAGAGACCATGGTCAGTGCAGTACTTCAGAGAGGCCTGTTTTGGGACTGAGAAGGCACAAATATGAGTTACCAAAACCTTCCTTCTTTTCATGCTTTGGTCTCTCAGTGTGATCGTCAAGGCATAAAAAGCATTACATTTTTCCTTAAACAGAGATATGAATACAGCAGGCATATGTTACTTCTCTAACATGTCCTTCTGGCTGTGACATTAACCAGCTTTTGAACCAAGCAAAGGCACAAAATGGACCACATAAATATCTGTAACTGCTTTCACAAGAACGCTAATCAGCCAAGTACTTGATTTGTCACTTTCTTTGTTTTTCCATGAGGAGCTAGGACCTAGCTGAATACCTTCACTTTCCATCCTGTGGCTCTAGGAAGGAGGTGGGGGGAGGAGGACATTCTCATCAGCCTATCTGATGTAATCTATAGTCTGGTTTTGCCTATCCTTGAAATGACAAAGATTGGAAATTACCACTACTTCCAAGCTCTTGCAGGCACAGCTGCTTGCTCACAAGGCAAGAACTACACAGGAGGAAGAGGAAGGACTCTTCCTATCATGGCAGATGGGGTAGTGGTATGCCATAAGATTAAAAAAGGAGAAGGGTTGAAAGAGAAAGAAAAGAGCTACTGCTTTTAGTGCTGGTCACCCAAAATCTGACTGAGACTTTTCATCATGACCTCATCTTCACCTCAAGGGAGGATCTGTTTTGCTATCTTTATAAATTTGGCCACCCCAAGTGGGATGTTGATGTTCTCATTGTGTTAAAAGTCAGCCTTGTCTGCACTGATAGAGCGATCTAAGACAGCTCTGCAATAGACCTTGATTTCCAAAAAATATTGAGCTACAACACTTAAAGGGCCTTCAGGTTATCCAAAAATAACTAATAATTTTTTTTCAGATGTTGATGTGCCTTTGTTCAATGACAGATTTCTGGAGGCAAATGTTACAGAGTAAACTAATGAGCCATTTCTTGCAACACTTTCAGTTTGGGTTCAAACCGGAAAGGACAGATCCAAGTTCTACTGCCTTGGGGATATTTTTCAATGTGAGGTTTGGATCCAGCCCACTATAAAGAGCCACTATACATGCAAAATTTTGAGATTGCTGTAGGTTTGGACTCTATCCACTGTTAAAGTTCAAAAGGCTTTGTCTGGGTATTTTGACGTGGGCCTATCTCCATTTTAGTTTTGGAAACAGAAAACCCCCTTGCAAATATACAACTTGCCTATTATATGCAGAAACAATTTCAGGACTCTCAGTCCTCCCGGTAGTTACTTATGCACCAACACCCATTGTTTTCAGTGGACTCCATGTGTAAATAATTATGCACCTGGGAACAACCATTTGCAGGATCAGGCTGTTGTAAAATAATATGCTGATGAAAACTTAAAAGGCAGCTGTAACACTTGATTGGATTGGTGTAGACTGTTAGCAGAGGCTGTCTGGATGCAGGCTATTGTCACTCTCATTTTAGGAAGCAATTTTTTAAAAATTACATTTCTTTGCCCTTGATTTCCAGGGCATCTCCTGCTCCCCCTTCCTGGAGGAGACAGTTTGCAAGTGCATGTTAGCAAATTCAAATGCTACAAATGAATTTTACAGTCCTCAGTGCTGGTTATTCTCACCTCATGAATCCAGAAGTGTCTATGAATCTGAACGGTTTTTTTGGGGGGATGATCTCATCTCCCAGCTTTACATATTCTCTAGTTTCGTTTTCCCCTGCAACTCACTCCATGCAGTCAGTTAGCAAGCCAGACTTTCCAGAGAAGGACAAACTGCCACTGCTTTTCATCCTGTTCCTTTATGTTTGCTGCTTGTGTTCATCATCTTGCTGTGAGGCAACAGTTTTTGTCCAGGGATAGTAGTTATTTCTTATGTTTTTAATTTTTAATGTAGTTTTTATGTTCTCAAAAGCAGTTTTACTATTCCACAGATCAAATAAATCCCAGCTTTCAGAATGATACAAGGAAAGCTTCAGCTTCACAAGCACAGCTGCAAATGAAGCTTTAATTGCCACTTAAGAAAAAGGGCTGAAAACATCTAGCCAGTGGAAATGCAGTGAATTTGAGAGGTCAGAGCAATAGAGAGCATGTCTGTCTTCCACCGGGTATAACATATAATGTTAGGAAACATTCCCATGAAGTATATTGTATGTGATGTGTGACTAAACATGTTTCTATTTTCATCACAGAGATAGTGCAAAGTGAACAATACTCTTTCCTTTTGTTATTAAATCCTTTCTGGCTGAGTGTTTTACCATCTTTAGTTATTTCTTTTTTTTTTTTTTCCTATTGAAAGGAGAGATTTTTTTAAATGGTGTGAGTTCTTTCAAACATTTTCTGTGTCAAGCTCAAGAAAACTTTGGAGATGTCAGGAACTAGTTCTGGAAGTTCAGAACAATTGATGGATCAATTGTAAAACACCATAATGAGAGTTACAAAAAAATCTCCTCAACACTTCCCTCTAGCCCAAATTTCATATTCCTGTTCCAAAGCATGAATGTCAGAAAGCTTCTCAACAAGTTCATCAGGCCTTATTTCACAGGAACAAAACAACATTTTTCCTCCCAAGAGCTTTTCTTGGAAAGAAACACAATATTTGTTAGTTTTAAAAAAACTCCAGAAGTGGGTAATAGGAAAACAGAAAAAACCATGGAAAATTACAGCCCCAAATGGTTAAAGATTTACAAGTCTATAGGCAGGTGGCAAGAGGGTCAGATCCTGGAGTATGTTAATATAGTTTCAATAATACATGGTATTATTAGCTCAGCCTGTAACTGGTATTCTTATGGGATGTCAAATATGGGATGTTACGGAAATATTTAATTATATAATAAATGGGCTTCTCTGAACTAAATCTCTCAACCTTTTGCCGCTGACTCATCAGTTGTTTCTGAAACACTGTGTCTCTGAAATTGCTACAGAGACTGCCAAAATCTGGATCAACCAATGCCAGCTGGTATTTGTGATAGAAGTGTATTCCCAAAGGGCATTTGCTTTATTTTAGTTTTCACTATACCCCAGTTATGCACTCGTTCAGGTTGTCTGTTTTGTGCACTCGAGGGCAATGCAGTTCAGGTGGGTTTTGAAAAGAAGTGTCTCAAAAGTCAAGATAAATAATTACATTAAGAAAACATCATCTGGAAATTTTGCTGTGGCTTTTTACCTACATTTAATAATGAACCAAAAAAAACCTGAAAAAACTAAAAACCCAACCAACCTAAACCACCATAACAATAGTTTTGTTTAATTATGACACAGCAAAGGTACACAAACTATTTTAATGCTGATTTTGCAAACAATAGAGCATACGGTAGTATTCTACCCTACTGTATTATGAAAAGCCTGTCTGATAGTTCTCTCACTCAGTTTAGAACAGTTTGGAAAAGGATAAAAGAAACAGAAATCATAAGACCTATAGTACTTCCGAGCATCCTACTAAAAACTGTCAACATATAACTGGAACTATCTTAGAGGTCAAATGACTCAGAGGCACGCACTTTTAATGACTGCCAGCTGAAAAAGAATAAATGACACAACATTATGACTGTGCTGGATCAGTGAAAGAAGTAACGCTTAATTTTACAATCAGTCTGTGGGATTCATTGTCACAGAATGCCAAAACTTTATACAGGTTAAAAAACAGAGTCACTCATTCAGGAAAGAAAAGTCCAGCAAGAGCTATGAAATCTAAGAGTAAAAACTCTACCTCAAGAGCTCCTTAATGTTGTAATCTAAGGAGAATGTTGTGTGAGAAATATTCCTGTCATGCTTCTCCTGCTCTTGTACAGGAGCTGGAGAGGGGAGGGTGCTCGTCTTCCCAGAACTACTGATGCAAGGTGGTGTAAAACAGTTCCTATGAGCCAAAGAGGCTCCATAGCTCATGATTGTGTTAGTGCAAAGAGAAGAGAGAGGGAAATCATTGCGTCTTGGCACTGTGGCTCAACAGTAAAGTACTTTACTATTTTCTTGCTGGTGTGTTTCTTGCTTGTTCTTCTATCCCATTTTCCTAGACTAGATATACCAAGGTCTCTTGGCCTTTCTATGGTGCCAGTCCAAACACCCTAGTGCTGGAAAATACTTCATTAACTCCTTTCAGTTTGTACCTGTACCATCCTATTACAGTTCCTGGTTCTACTTCTGTTGGTATTTTATTGCTAGCTAGGATCCTGCAACAGGAGATATACACAGACCACATCAAAGAACAAAATGTTACTTTCAAGTGGGAACTACTACTCTAACAGTAGCAATGACTTTTCTAACATTTGTTGTTTTCCAAAGTGTGCTGTGCATTTTTTACCCTACCTATCTATGAGCAGAGATTGCTTTTTCCTGAAAATTCCTGCACCACAGCAAAGCCAGTAACTTGCAAAATAACCCAAAAAAAGACAATAATAGGAAATTCATAGATGGGTCTGCATTGGTGTTTTTCAGAGACTGCAATGTGTTGTGCAGCTCATCACCAGGACTCCTTTTTTCCCATTTCTTCTGCATGCTGTTTGCCTGGCTCCCATGCCCACACAGGCCCAATGTACATGCTCAAATAAAAATCAAGGGCACAGCACTGATGAACAATTATTTTGCTATTTTGCCATCTGATCACAGTTTAGCTACTACTGTATATTGTTTTCTGCCAGTCCTTAACAAAGAAATCCAATCAACAACATTCATTCTGCACATTGCCTAGTTGGCCACGTCTTTGATGAAATAGCTGACCCTGTATTTCTGAGAGAAGTTATTTTCAGTAATAAATATCCCAT
Source organism: Corvus cornix cornix (assembly GCF_000738735.6). Lineage (NCBI taxonomy): Eukaryota > Metazoa > Chordata > Aves > Passeriformes > Corvidae > Corvus > Corvus cornix. The sequence continues at coordinate 50,263,565 of NC_046333.1, forward strand.
TTTGATGGTAGTTGGGGAATTGGAATTGAAATGATTTATTTCTCTGGAAACAAGTAATGGTTGATAAGAAAAGATTTGAGGTTATTATTTAAAATTTCAAATCCACTTTTGCTTCAGTCTTTTCCAAATCTTGCTGACTATTATGATCTTAGTGTTCAAATGTGTTTTATGTAGTTTCCTCACACTCCCAAGTAGTTCTGTTGCATTTTTGTGACTAAGTGCTGCCATTCATTGCTTGAAGTAGGTAACAAGAATAGTGCATTCCTTCAAATAGAGGAACATCCCCAAAGGCTTACTTCAAGTTCTGGTTTGGATTTAAAGCCAAAGTTTAAAATCTGATTATTGCATCTTCTTTTTAAACATGCTTTTAAGTCTGTTCGCATGTGGAAAATATTTTCAGTTAGAAAAACATAGTTAATATATTTACTCCTACAAACTGAATATGTGACACGTGGTACAAGAAGCCTTCATATGTATGAAAGCTATCCATATGAGTTTTATTGCTCCTGCTGTTTCTTATGTGAGTCTGCTGCTGATGTGGCTAAATAAAATTTGGCCCATCTATCGCTTAGCAACAGACGAGTTATGAATGCATATCCCTTCCCATAGGCTCATAGAAGACCCTTCCTCTAACCACTGATATTCACTTAAGGACCATGTTTTGCTTATTTTGTTGGGTTTTTTTGTTGGATTGTTGGGGTTTTGGGGGGTTTTTTGAGGGGGAGTTTGTTGTTGTTGTTTTGGTTTTAATTGTTTCTTTTCCCTCTGTGTCCTTGATGTCAGTTCATTAAAGAGTCTGTTATGGTACCTGGTATTGGCCAAATTCTTAGCCCATTTTAGAAACTGCAAACTTCATTTAATTCCTTGGGGGTATATGGAGCTACTTCAAATTTATGGCAGTAAAAGGAAGATGAGCATTCTGCCTTCAGTGCTCATCTGTTCTGTATAAACTCCCTGAATTTGCAGAAAAAGGTCTTAAATTAATGTTCAGGTAACTGAATGCTATTGACCTTGGTAAGAAAGATTATTATCTTTATTGTTGTTGTTGTTACTGTTCCTTATTATTATTTGAGTAAATATAATTAAACCTAGGAGGATGTGTTCACATGCTCTTTTAGGCTACTGACTTCAGAAAACCTGGTAAGTGGATTAAGGCAGTGTAAGCAAGCGGAGTGCTAGGACCAGTGCTAGGGGGAATTCAAGGTCAGGTCTGTTTTGGTGAGTTCATCTTGGTTCCTTCAGTCATCCTCACTGTGGGTGGTAACTGTCTGAGTTCCCCAAAGTGTTTACAGCTGAAGTCATCTTAAGACAGGTGGATTTACTTTGAGTCCTGCCAATTTCATATTTATTTTCCTTGAATTCCACCGTAGTCCAAATTGCTCTGCTGTTGCCTTATGAAGATAGATACTTGCCAGAAACCTCCCCTTCCAGTATCTCTGTTGGAGATTTCCTACATTTAAAAGGTGTTGCATATTGACTCCTGGATTATTTATTAAAAAACCTCAAAACCCACAACCACAAACCAAAAACAAATAAACAAACTCAAACAAAAAAATAAAACCAAACCCTGGCAAACCCCAAAAGTTTTGGCTTATCTGTATAGGGTAGTTCTCATGTGGGGAATCAAATCTCTCAAACAAGATGATCTGTTGCTGTCCAGTAGTGATTGTAGTCTGCATTGCAAGGTGTGTTGCAGTGGCAGCTTTAGCTGTATTAGGTGAGACTTCCCAAACTGTGAAGAATGTTGTTCTACAGGACACTTAAGCATGTCCACAATTCATTGGTACTGATGAACTACCTTCTAAACATCTCCTAATTACTGTAATTACATACAGAAGACCATCCTACATGACCATTTCTTCAGCAGCAGTTTCTACCATCTCTCCAGCCTGTCCGTGGTCTCCTGTCAGCCCGTTGTTCTTACCTCTGTAGGAGAAGCCCTGAGCCCAGGCAATTACTGACTAAGTGCACTGGGAGAACACACAGGCACAAACTTCATACCCAGCTATACCACATCTATAACCACAGGGTAAACTTGAATTCAATCCTTCTGTCACATTTATAACTTGAATTTCAAAGCCCTTGCCACACATGAAAGAAAGTGCTTATTACAGGATTTCTGGTAGTTTCTTAGGGCTGCATTCTGGCTTCTCTGATGGGGTTTGTGTAGACAAAAGAAATGATGAGCAGCTCTGCAAGGGACTGTTTTGATACAGTTGGGAATTTTCACTGTCTTTGTATTAAAATTTGGAGATGGCTCCTACACATTCTTCTCACTGCCTAGAAGTTAGGCAAAGAAGAGAAAGGCAGTTAAGCTTTAGAGAAGAATAAAGACAATAAAATAAAAAAAAAACAAAAACAGGCAGAGATTAGAAAATAACAGAAACACCATTTGAGAGAAAATGAAAACAGTTGCTACATGACTTGAAGGAATTTCAGCTTCCCAACTGGTTGCACGTGTAGACAGCTTTGACACAAATATTTGCATGCTTAGATTTATAACAAAATGTACCCAAAAGGGTGACAGGCATTTATGTAGACTCAGGGACTGAGGTAACCCAGCCAAAATAGCAGAAATACAAGGCATTCTGGGAGCACATGAGGAGCACATGTGTACAGCTGTGCTTACCCGCTTTCCCATCTACCCAGAAACATGCTCACATGTAATTGTGAGTATGTGCCCTGGTATCTTTCCCAAACACCTCACACTTTAGATGATATATATATACACCTATGTGTATGTATGAATATAAATGTAGGTACTTATGCATTTACTGTACATTTCCCACTGGTATATTTCCCAAAATGTATCCCCTCTTGGACCTGGAACACCTCTTACTGTGTGGCAGGGACAGCCATGGCCACCAGTATTCAGCCACAGCTGCATGTGGTGTTCCTCTTTCACCAAATAGTACCCAAGGGAGAGCAATGCTGCCATGCATTTCTGCCTTCAAGTATGAAAAATCCCCCCACTTTGTCCTGGGGCTGGGGTCAGCTGAGAGCCATCAGCCGGGAAATTTGGAGTAGTGTGTATAATTTAATGAAATTTAAAATAATTTAAACCCCTAAAACATGCAGGATGAAGAGTGACTTTATATATTGGATGTGTACGTGATCTATGGCTTGCAACACACAAGTGACTGGGTGTCTGCAGGATGAGGAGCGCTCGGAAAAGTTGGTGCTGGCTTGGAGGTGGGCCAGGCACCCGGTGCTGCTGCCGCGGCATGGGGGAGTGTTTGCGTCTGGGGGCTTGGCACAGCACCACGGCGAGGGCTGTGCCAGACACAAAGCACAGATCCATGTTCAGCTTCCCCAACCACCGAGCTTTCTAAATCTGGAGTTTTGTTTCAGGCCTGCCACTTGTAATGATGGGAAGATTATCTGCTGTGGTTTATGCATGTTTTTCTATGACACAAAAAAGGATTTTTGTAATTCTGATGATTGTTTCTGTTTCTCTTTTTGTTCTGGTCTTTTGGCTTCTTCTCTTGTTTGTTTGTTTGCTTTTCTTTTTTTTTTTCTTCTTTTTTTTTTTTTTTTACATATCTCTCTTTTTCCCTACATGCTTTTTCATTTTCTCTTTTTTTTCTTTGCCTTGCTACCATAAGGGTTGAAATGAGTAAGACTCCTAATACTTATACCCTAAATTTGAGGTCACTTAGTAAAATATCTACTGAGCTTCAGGGTCTGGTCTGTTAAAAAATTTCCCTATCATGAGAAGGACTTAAAGCACAGATGTCAATGAGACGTTTATTAAACTTGCTCTTGAAAAATTTAACGTCAATGTAAACATTAGTCACCTACAGCCTGAGTTTGGCTTGCGATTTATCTCATGAAAAGTTACCTTAAAAGAAAGTTGGGTTGATTTCATCTCACCTTGCTTAAATCATCTACTGTGTAGATGTTTACTCCAGGCTTGTCCCCACAGCCTCCTTTTATGACTAACACAGTGAAATAAGCACATTCTTCCTGAGATTTATTAGGCTGATTTCAAACTAAGAAATTGCACCCTAGAAGATCTGGAATATTGCATGACTTGCTTCAAGATGACTTTTGTTCCTAAGTATTATAGCTGCACCAAACAGAAATTGAATCAGTAGTTTGAAATCCGATCCTTAAAAATGAGTTTTAAAATAGAATTCAAAAATCTGCAGTGATCTGATTACCCTCATGTAGTTTGATTATTTAACACTTGCTGACAATAAATTCTAAATTGTCTTTTTGGGTTCCAGCATCAGCTACAGAAAGATACTATATTTCTCTTAACTCTTTCTTGCTTCTTGTGAAGAAATATATTTGGGTTCATTATGCTCACTGAAAAAAACTCCAACCTATCAAGAATCAGTTTCCTGTCATTCAGATTCACTTATGCATTGAAAATCTTAATTGAATAATTGTTTACAGTGATTTATATTTTTGTCTAATTAACTTTTAATTCTTCTTAGTAGAACAAGTTCCTGGAATCTCTCACTGAAAACAAAGTAGGTTATACCAAGAGGTGTGATCATCAATAGCAGTTTCAAACCAGTGGTTAGACTGACATCTGTCAGGAGCCATTAATTGGTTTTTTTGCTTGACATTCTTGCTGCTGTTTTCCTAAAATTTTTCTTGAATGAAATTTTCTTATAAATAAAATCCATACTTTTCTGTCAAGTTTATGAATCCACCTCCTAAGGAAGACATGGAAATCAGCTAAATCACTCGCTAAAGGAAAAAAGAGATTTAAACTCAAATGCTCCAACATGTGTATATATATATATATATATATATATATATATACACATAAGAAAAGCTCTGCTCATGGTTGGAGCTGAGAACCTTTTGGTTCCTATGATAGTTTAAAACTATTAAACTTTCTTCAAAGCTTAAAAAAATTCGGACTTTTCCCAAGTATGTCACATATGGTGCCTGCTATGACCCTGTATTCAGCCACATTAAACTCGTGGTGCCTGCTGTTGGACAGTTTCAGTCAAGCTCTAACAATGGAATGAGAACGTGCTGTCGCACGGTGACACTCCCTGGAGAAGCCCCAGCCCGCTGGGGCAGACAGCTCCGGTGACGACCATGGCTGCGGTGTGGGATGCAGGCAAGGAGAGATTTTGGCTCACGGTCTCTAAGATGGAAATTTAATGTCCTCAGCAGCACTCCTGTGTGAGATATTAAAGATGCCCTGATCATTAGAGCTGCTTGAAAATTTTCCAGTGGAACTCTTCTCTGTTGGAAAATGCTGATTTTTCAGAATTGAAACCTTTCACAGGAACATGTTGATTCCATTGAAAGTTTCAATGGAAAGCAGGCAGGCAGGCTGTCCAGGAAGCCTGCGCTCCTGGTTGCATGCCAGCCTAGGCTCCCCAGGCTCCCTGCTCCCCAGGCAGCTGCTCCTTCAGCTTCCTGACACCCTGACCAGGCCTCTGCCTCAGCAGTGGGGTGGCTGGGGGGAAGGAAATGTAAAGTCAGGGGGCACTGGTCCCCTCACAATCACTTCTTTCCAGAAGAGAAAGTCTATTTTCTAGACTGCTCTACTAGCAAGGTGATACTGACAGTATTTGCTGTGTTTTTGCTTGCACATCACATTTATAAATATAATCCCAGGTAGAAAGTATTCAGTATGTTCACACTGAAGTAATGATGCAGCTGTTAGTGCCTGAAGCATTTAGTCCCTATGATAAGCAGCAAAAAAAGGACATGTTCACTGTGCAGACTGTCATGATGGTGAAAACAATTCACATTTTTTCTCTGGACATATATTGAGTTGTCCCAGTAGAAACACACCAAACAAAAGAGATATCTGTCAAAATGTCTGTATATATGTGTGTGTGTGTGTGTGTGTATTCACATACTCTGTTTATTTATTTATTTATTATATATTTATTGTCAAATTTGCTCAGGTGAGCATAACTAACCTCATTTTTTCTCATCCAGCCTAGAAACCAGATTTAGGGGGAAAATAAACAGTGCTTGATTAGAAATGTCTTCTATGTATTTTAATAGTCACCATAGGAATTCCTAAGCTCAGCCGAAAAAACCTTCCATACCTTTTGGTTAATATGCCTGCTGACTTGAGCTTTGTTGTTATGGTCATAACTTGAGCTTAGAATTCTGTTTTGGGGCATGTATGGTATGACAGACACCTGTAGTAGAAGTTGTCACTGTCTCATCACTGCTCACATATACCTTAGAGTGTGTCTTCCTGTAGGTTCTGCTGGCATGTGCAAGCGAATTGTCTCATTAGCTTTACACAGGCAGTAAAACTACTAAAATGGTACTAAATTGTTTCTGAAGTATTTTGGGTGGCTTGGATTACGCAAACAAACAAAAATGTCCCAATCTATGTTCTGCATGTTACCACCTGTGGAGAAATACACAAGCTATCAGTTTTTATGTGCACATGCTTAAAAGTTTTGACTTGCATTGAGGTGTAACACTGCTGATCATTTCTGTGCTATATCCTCAAATTTGGTAGGTGGCACACTTACAGTACATGCAATCAGTGAATCAATAAATAATGAAACCTGCATATTAAGAGAAGTTTAACAAATAAGGGCTCATAATGAATGTTAGTGCTGTGGGCTTTTTCTCCATGGTTTCACTAGCAGTCGTGCTTTTGATCTGGGAGCTGTTAGGAGCCATTGCACCACAGATGAAAGGAGTTAGAAAATTCCATATCATAATGCAGTTAGATCAGTAATTCATGGAGCAGGTAATTCACAATGACTTTCTGGTCCTTTGATTGCACACGGTTTATGACTATTAGCAGTTTCCCCTTTCAAATTTGTATGCTTCCATACTTCCTTTCTGACCTCTTTTTCATCATTTATAGTCCAATTTGGTAGTGAAAAAACATAACTGGTGCTCAAGTGCATGGCTGTCATTCAAACCTCAATGCGTTAGTGAGCAGTTTGACATTTGTGACTGAAAAAAAAAAACATTAAGCAGGTGTACAGAACACTAACCAGGTCCCTCGAACAATGCTTTATGGGATTCACAACTTGCCTCTAGGCTATAAACCTGATTCAGACTGAGTTTTCAACGTAGATTTAATCTTGATATTTACACTCCAAATGTATCTTACATTAGAACATAATTGCAATATAAATGATACAAACACATTTCAAATGGAAGGTCACAGGAAGAAAAGTGTTACTGCAGGAGATTTGCAATTATGTGTTATTTGGGGTTTGACAATTATCTGTCCTCAGTTTGTAAGATCGAGGGCTGCATCTTCAGCCTCAGTAAATTGGTTTGCTCAGAGGGTCCTGGCTCTAACTGTTTTTTGCTACTCTTCTAAGGGAGTAAGGTTCAAATTAAAAAAAACACAAAAAAAATGCTATTTAATCACTTCTAACATAGTCATCTGCTGTACAGGTGTGCACATATCACATTTTATTTTGGTTATACTTACCAGGTTTCTGGGAACTGATGTTGCGGCTTTACAAAGGTAGAGAGATTTCTACAAGCTGGATGAATAACATCAGGTAAATATGTTAAAAGAAGTTACTGTTTTGTCTCTAAAGGACTAATATAATGTTGAAGTTGCTAAAAAAGGGCCCCTAAAAAGAACATTGAAAACAGTTGAGTAGTCAAGTAGGAATAAGAACTGTGAGTCTGAGAACTAAACAGTTCTTTAAGGTGTTCAATTAAAATAATGTTTTTATATATATGAATATAGAAACTATGCCAAAGTTCTCCCATGGAATCCCTCCCAGCTTCCAGTAGGCAGTGGATTAGGGACTTCCTTCATCAGAGGGCATCTGGATCACAGTGCTTAATAGCCATTGATAGACATATCCTTCATGAATTAGTCTAATCTCCTTTTGAACCTTGTTATACTTTTGGCTTCTGCAGCATCCTGTGGTAAGGAGTCCCATGATTTAATTGTACATTGTAATGAAAAGTGCTTCCTCTTGTTTGCCTGAAAATTGCTGCTCAAAATTGTTAGTGGGAGCACTTGCCTACCGTATCTGCTCTCTTTTGTTTAGAAGACAGAGCTGGTTAGTCTGTTCAAAGTCTTATCCTTTTGTTTCCTGTGATAAAAAAAACGCCATAGCTAACAGAAGTTGGAGAACAACATTTTGAGGCTGCTTCAGTACCAATGTGTATGTACTGAATAGCAGAATATATGGGTAATTCAACTGCAAATACTTTGATATTGTGCTTGTGGTTGGTATGACACTTCTGAATTTTGAAACAGGAGTAACATCGGAAGGCTCTGATAAATGTTTTCAACACATGTGCACTCACACATGTACATACATTATCAGATTGTTTCTAAAGTCATGTGTGCTCATGCCCTTTGAGTAGCATATTTTTTCAGAAATGTAGAGAGATTTTGTGGGCAAAATGTGGCAAGTTCATGGAAAGTGTGGAAAAGACCACACAGAAAAACTGTTTGAAAAGTCAGCACTGGCAGCAGCTTGTGAGCAATAACAGCACCTTCTCTTTTGCTTTGGACAGGGTTGCCAGGTGGTGTCCATGCCCTGTATGAAATGGCTGACGCAAGGACAGTCCCACATCAGCAACTGAAAATGTGAGATAACTTACATATTTTGCTGCTTGTGTCATGCTATGAATTTAGTTTTGCCTTTTTTGCTTCTTGGAAAAGATGACAAAAGTTTTGTTCAACTTTGTGGGGAAAAAAAGTATGTTGTTTTAGGACTACAGCATATTTTTTTAGATCCAGATGAAGGCTTCCCTGTGTTTGCGATTCTCTCTCTCTATGAATAGAAAAAAATTAAGAAGAATGAAAAACAAATATACAAGCAAATATATTAAATTTAAAATTTAAAAATTTTAAATGCACAAAATATTTATATATTTTTCTAGAATAAGTTTAAAATTAAACATGAGGCCTTGCTGAAACATGGCATTTTGATATTTTCTTGTATAAATTAAACACAGAGTAGAGTATTTTCCTGACATACTTTTTTGAAATGTAAATTATTTAGACAGAATATTTTTTACTAAAGAATTTTCTCCTTCTCCATCCAGATATTTTTTCCTGCTCCCTTTTGCATTTTGCTATTCCCTTTTTCTCTAAGTACCACTAATTTTCGCTCACAGGCCTACAAAAGAAGTCAACCTCGACTCTTGGTCTTCCTATGTCAAAGCCTTGTTGAACAAGCTGGATGTAGGTCAGTAGGTATGGAACAAAACAAGCCAAATTCTTTTTCTTACTTGAGAGGAAAATAAGCCCCACATTTGTTTTATTCTTTTTTTTTTTGTTGCCTTACTTGCTTTCCTGTTTAAGAGGGCATAAACCCACTGACTGTTATCGTTAGAAGACCTTCAAAGCAAATAATATTTGTTTTGTTAATGTTGATACATTTCCTAGCATAGCAAAGCCCTAGTCCTTACTAACCATGCGGCAATTCTGCAGAGGAGTAAAAGGATGAATAATTTTAGAGAGACCTTGGTGCTTTAGGCCTCACTCTACATTAACCCAGTTTTGGGGGCCTAAGGAGGGTGTGTCAGAACTAGAACAGCTGAGTATGGGCTGCACAAAGAGCTCATTAGCCCTCTACCCTGGGCTCCTTTTCTGTCCAAATTAACTCTTTTAGGCAGTGAAATGTCTGATAAATTCCAACTATCCCAAGGGCCATAGGTTACTGACAAAGTATAGTTAACATTTATCTCTGGATAAGAAAGAGGTCATCTTCAGGATATAAATTAGTGACATTCTATTAAGTCTACTTACTATTTATATTATTTTATTGGATATTTTCTGGGTTGTCTTCTAATAGAAAGGAAAGTTGAGGTTTTCAATGAATTATGATTCAATGAACTAAAAGCAAATTATTATAGCATCACTGACAGAAATAGAAGTAAAAAACAAAGTAAAAACTTTAATATTCTTCTTTTTCCTGCTAGCTTATTCTCCATCTTTAAATGGTTTTGCAGATTTGATGATGAATATATTGACAAATGTCTTTGAATCAGAATCTACAGTTTTAGATGTGAGAAAGAGCAGACTCTTCTCCAAAAAAACCTAAACTTGAGAGGTGATGCTATTAGAAGTTTAACTTACAAAGCTTTTGAGACATTTTTAAGACTTCAACTTAAAAAAAGCCACAGTGTTTCAGCAAAGTAGCTGATTTGAGGTTGTAGTATGAAGACTACCAAGTCTATTATAAAATGGGAGTTGAAACAAATGGTAAATAGTGTCTTTTGACATTTACTTGGTTTAACAAAGCAGCTCTTGGAAACTGTTGGAAAAAAAATCTCCTATATCTTAGCAAGCTTAAAGAAAACAATTTCATAAATGTAGATTAATTTTTTTGTTGTTGCTTTTCAGGGTAAAAAAACCCAGAAGGATTAGTCTTCTGTTCAAAATATTTGGCTGTTTCTTGCAGGTGTTTGGTTTTGAAAATGTTTGGGCAGAACACCAATAATTTGGTTTATAGATTACAGTGTTGCCCAGTTTCCTGCAGGTTATTGCGATGTGGAACAATACCATTACAACACCCCACATCTGCTGTGGACCTTTTCTGGGGTTTTTTTGCCTTTTTACACTGCATGTCTCTTCACAAAACATTTAAGTGTTTCTTGGCCAGTTACCTCAGCTGTTTATCCAAGTAGCTACAGGACATCTCTTTCAAGATAGCTTACAGGCACATCACATTTCACCTTCCTGAAGGGGAAGAGGACAGGAAACTTAATTTCAAAGGTCAGCATTGCCAAAGCTTTCTGATTTCCATAAAGATGCCAGACAATGACATCACATCTACTGTGTGTTCCTATGCTTTATGGCGGGAACTTCGTTGCATGATGGAAACGTTGCAGGAGAATGACTGATCTTGACTTTCATCGGTGCTATACTAGGCAAAAGTAACAAATGGTGTCACTGCTGAAGCCTGTGAAACAATATTTGTAGTCATGGTTGTAGCTGGAGCCAATGACGGAGGCACTGAACCAGAACCTACATAGAACCCAAACCTTGCCAAGGTCACATGTTATTTTATTTATTTGTTTTAACTTGACTAAGTAGGGTTTTGATCATTTAACCATGGCCCTCGTTCATAAGAGTCCTATGGGTTTGTGAGAAAACAACTCTTTGGTGTTTTTAAATATGATTTCAATTAAATATTGTTATTCAGAACAAATGTTTTCACCTACCACATCATGTAACTGCAATCCGTGTTTTTGCTTTCAAGTCTGTTATAGTGAACACAGGTTAAATGACCACATAAAATAATTGACAGTGGCCTTGTGTAAAAAACAAATACATTCAGAAATAAGACTGAAAAATTCTAATCTCTAGTGTACTTAACTAAAACAGCATTCTCTTGGCCAAATTCTAAAATACTGGCTTTTGAACCATGATTGTAATAAGCTTCCCTAGAATTGAATGCAGGCCACTTGCTGCAGGGATACGTTCTCAGCTGAATGGGGCATGTTGGAAGTGATTATTAGTGTTTTTAATTATATCACGGCAAGTGTTGTAACAAGTAGATACATTATTTTTTCAGTTCCATTTCTCAGCCATTCATTCTGTATAATGATGTGGCTGTGTTCTGCTCAACACCTGACACACGCTTCTCAAAAATGGCTCAATTTCAAAAGTAAGTGAAGTGATCCCTGCACAGAAGGCCTAATGTACAAAATTATTGAACCCTCATGTTTCTGATGGAAGTCAGGGTGAGCCGTTGCTTAAAAACCCTTTCTGGACATTGCCATCTTATAGTGGCAAATGTTTGGGTATAAAGGGCTATATGGTATATCTACGTTATAATGTTTTTATTCTTTATTCTAAATCACAGTGAAACTCCTAATGAAAAAAAGAACAAGGAATAGCGCAACTTGTAAAATAAAGCTTTTGCTAAGTACTCTCAGTCTTCCCAGCTTTACTAGAAGAGCTGCCATGAGCCATCTTTTTAACAACTTTAGGAAATATTATGTTACAAAAGTTGCAAGCATATATAAAGGCCCACTAAATGTTATGTCAAACTTAAAGGGTCTGACCTTTTTAACATCAAAACTACAGACATTTTAACCAACCTGCATTCATAAAAGAAATATTGATAGACCCTTAACTCTTGTGAATCCAGTGATTACTGGTATAAAGAAAAGAAATAACACATTCTGCAATAAGTTACAATAAATCTACATACAATATAGTTTATAGATTTGTAAGTTTTAGATCGTCATGATAGTTTTCTGTGTTTATCAACAACATTAAAAAAAAACAACCCAAAACAGTAAGCAAACCTGGAGTACCACAAACCAATCAATAAAGTTTAAAAGTTCCAGTGAAGCTAACCTATAACAGGTCCTTGTTTGGAGAACATGCTCAAGAAACACATGTGCCTTTAAGAGGTCTTGAAAGAATTTACACCCATGGACCATTACCATTTCCAAACACCCTGCAGCTTTACCAGCCCAACATGTGCTGACTGTATATCACCATGACCCTTTCACTAAAGCTCTTTTGACTGGAGTGCTTTTAATACCCACTTTCTCAGCTGAGCTCAGGAGTGATTTGTTTTACATGCCACATTAATCCTTTCCACATTTTCTGGATGAGGCAACCACAATTCCACTTGTGAGGTGTTTCTAAAACATAGTTATAGGAATAAAGCAGCAGGGTCCCAGACTTGACAACTTCCCTTCGAGCGGCTGACAAAGTGGGCTATCGTGGCTGGTGTGGGAGCTAGCACTTGTGCCCGGCAGCGAGGGTGGCCTGCTCTCCATGGTTAGTTGGAGGCCCAATTATTGTTGGCAATTCAGCCACAATTAAAACCCTGTAGGGATCTACGTAGATTTAATGTCCAATGAATGCTGATGCAGATTAATAAAATGCAGCTCGTCTTTTATAAGCTTAAGATGAAATGCAACAGAGAGAAACAGAACTGAAAGTATAAATCGCAGCTCCGTAAAACCCAAGAAGTTTATGCCTCACACCTACGTGATTGGAGGAAAAGAGCGTTTTATAAATGGGCAATTAGTGTTCAGTGTACTGGCTTTTATTATGTGGTAATTTTACAGTTTTCACTTTAAAGACACCCAAAAAAAAATCAAAGGCCAAATGAATTTCTGTTGTATGCATTTATGAGCTTTCTGCATTTATAATGTTAGCTCAATGTTACTAATGTAAGGGTTTGAAAATTTAGTGTTGTCAACAAGGCTAACAGAGTGGACCAACCAATTATAAAACTGTTTTTACATGTCAGCGCTGTGCACATTTTATTAACAAGTTAGTATTATACTCCATTTTTTATGTGTTAAATCGAACTGTACAAGTAACTGCAGGACAAAAATTATGTTTCTATGCAATTTAATTTATTGCTCTTCCCCCATAAAATTTACTTACAAGTTCAATGGTCTGAGCTGAACTATAAATTAGAGAGAAGTGAGTCTTATATATAACTTGATTTACTCTGGTAATTTCTGAAGGAAGGATCTGAATCCACATGCCTGTCTACAATTGTCTTTATAGCAAGATGAAGCAACAAAATAAAAAAAGCAGTGGCTGATCAAGAGCTTTCTGTTAAAGGCTTTTATGTTCACACACAAGGCTGTTCAACAAAACTTCAAATAAAAAAGTAGCTTCATGAGCCATTCATGCTGTGTGGCAGGTGGCACCAGATGGTGCCATTTCAATCTTCCAGACTATTTTTTCCTTTTTTTTTTTCTTCTTTTATTTAAGCACGTAAATAAATATTCTCTCCTGGAATGATATACTAATTTTTGAAATTTGTGTTATTAGAGTTGTGTGTGAAGAAAGCTGTGATATTGGAAGGTGAGGTTGCTATTTGCTTTCATCTCATACTAAAATGCGTTCTTCAGGTGGAATTGTTGCTTATAATCCCAATTTTACTGATGAGCTGAGACTCTAACAAGGGAATTACTTGCACACTGTTGGATTGTCTCAGTTTCAGTACTTATTTATATGTGTAAATAAACCAAGTTATACTTAGAATATAACCAGAGGCCACATACTTGATTTCCCTGATCTGTGAAGACACCTGCAATTTCTCTGCAGGGGGACAACAAAGATGTCTACACAAATTCTCTTTCTTTAATTTGCAATGAGATATTTGTTGATCTTTTAAGATATGCTAATTTCAAGATATGCTAACTACCTGCAGTTGGATGGTGGGGGCACCCAGAATTTTTATGGGTCTCCTGAGCATCAAGTAGAACCTCTCTGCCAGCTCTGTCAGCTGTACATTAAGACCCTGTTGACTACACTCTTTTGGATTTTTCTCTTTTCTGACTATATGCTGTTGGAGAGCTCAGAAGCACAGAAACATCAGCACATCTTCTTCACACTTTCTTTTTGAGAAAGTATTACAGGTCTAGAAGTTCTGACCCTGAACTCACTCTTCCCACCTTCATCTGACTGGCTATTTCAAATACTTCTCAAATCTCTTGGGCAAGAAGTATAACTGAGCCACTCTTTGTCACCACTAGGATACAGAGGGGAATGTGAAGTATTCAAGAAATAAATTTTGCTGTCATTGAGGAGGTGTTGGATCTAGTGAAGAAGTGAGAACACAGCATTTGTGATACTACGCTCATCATTTCTCCAGCACATGGACTGTGTTCCAGTATCACATGTGACCTGAGTGTGGACATTCACTCCAGCAGGGCAAAGCTGATATGTTGTACCAAAAAGTCCGGGAGCACTCAGAGTCATTCTAACTTGTGTCTGAAGCTACTTCTAATGCTCTGCATTTGAGGGAGACTGCATGGATAGAAGCAGTCTGCATTCCAAAAGGAAAAGGACCACCTTTCATGGAATAACCAGTCAGCTGGATATTGCCAGTCATGCAGCAACCCCATTTCATAGAATTGAAGAATCATGGAGTCATAGTTTGGGTTGGAAGGGACTGTAAAGATCATCTAGATCCAACCTCCCTCCTATGGGCGGGGACGCCTTACACTTGACCAAGTGTCTCAGAGCCCCATCCAACCTTGCCTTGAACACTTCCAGGGATGGGGTATCCCTAACTTCTCTGGGCAACCTCTTCCAGTGCCTCACCATGCTCACAGTAAATGATTTCTTCTAAGAATCTAATCTAAACCTACTCTCTTTCAGTTTGAAGCCATTTCCTCTTCTCCTGTCACTACATGCTCTTGTAAATAGTCTTGCTCCAGCTTTCCTGTAGACTCCCTGCAGGTATTGGAAGGCAATTAGGTCACCCCAAAACTGTCTCTTTTCCAGGATGAACAAAACCTAATTTTCTCAGCCTTTCCTCACAGGAGAGGTGCTCCATCCCTCTAATTAACTCGGTGGCCATAAATTTCCTGAAGGGTAACCCCTGTAGTACCCTCTAAAGACTCAACTCTTCTCAAATAGAAAAACAGCCAAGTTCTGGCAATGATTCCTGTGGGAACAGAATAGACTGCATGGCCCTTGGATCATGATGCTCCTATACAGCTGTACATGTGCTGCCCTGGACTTCCTCTGGCAGGCTCCAGGCAGACTGGCCCAGTTACGCAGGACATCAGCACTGTGCAGTGATATTCTCTCCAAGCCAGTGGAGCTCTGCTCATAGGGCATTGTGTCCACACTGACCAGCCTTGCTTGCCTGCTCAGCTTACACAGAGCATTGAGCTGTCAGGTGTCATTGAGCATCAGACACTGAGCAACATTGAGCAACAATGTCACTGAGCATCAGTCTGTGTGCTCTTGGAGCTGGCTGGTTCAACATGAGCTTGGCTCCTCCTGCCAGAGCACAGGCGCTGCCCTCAGCCCTAAAGGGTCGGTGTGCACTGGTTTGACCACTCTACCTTTTCCCATATCTGTTCATTTGGCTCTTGAGGAGTAATTTAATTTCCTGAATTTTCACTGACTTTTCTTTCTTTTTATTAAAGTGTCTCCCTTCCATCAAAAAAGCAATTTTATATACATTGAGGGGAACAGCCCCCCACACTCCTCCCAGTAAGTCCAACCTATGAAAATTATTGTAGCCACCTATACGTGGGAATGTCACTTACTGTATGTCACAGAAATGAGTCACAGAAAATTCTGGGCTGTAAATATTATCCAGATAAATAACTTTTCAAGATGATATTCTAGATTGAACAGAAGAAAACTTTTGATTCCTTTAGCAAGACAGATTCCTGAAGTTTTGAGTGTTGTTTTTTTAATATCTATCCAAAATGGGAATATTTTATCAAACAACTTTTTTTGTAGAGCAAACAGAAATATACCTTTATCTGCTTGTCTTTGGAAATTATTACTTATGGGCTTGGATTGCTTTTCTATTTATTGTTTTCAGTAGCCATTTAACAAGAGATTTCTGATTGCTTGTACCTCAGGATACAGATTTTGATTGTAAAAAAGACAACATGAAAATAACAATCATTGGGCTTTTTAAAAACCTCAGATAGCTTTTGATCACTTTCAAGATCACATAATGTCCAAAATTCTTTTATATGCCAGTTCAAAAACCAACTCAGCTGTATTTTGTGTTGGTATATAATCTGAGCCACAAAAATTGCCTACTTGTCTTTTGCCTTTGGGCAATTTTTCAATCTTAGCTAAACCAAGTCCATAATGTACGCCTGCTGGCCAACATTCCAGGTAAATGAATAGCTTTTAGGGAAAAATTATGCTGTTTTTCAAAAGCTTGACATTTTTAAAATACAAGTCCAGAATTGAAACCTTCAATAATTTTTCCATGCCTATATGTTGCAAGCAGAAAAATGTTGCACAAATGAATACATCTGGGATTATTTTCAAGCTGTTATTTCCCACTAGGGAAAATATTTAGAAATAAGGCTCAATTTTTTTTTTCTGTGCAGAAACTACAAAGAGGCCAGCCATCTTGATGCTTTTCCAGATTTTTTTAATGGTTTTACTGATATTGTATAGTGACTTTACTGCCCTGTTTTGTATGCCCTTATATTCACCAATAGTAAGCATTTATGTTGGGTTTATTCCAGTTTTTAAATCTGTTTTGTGGCATTTATGACCTAAAGCTAATAAGGACATTCAGTATTTTCTTGTAAAATATTGAAAATACCTTTTACCATGAAAATAAAGGGGAAATGTTTTTAAAATTAAAAAAAAAAAAAAAAAAAAAAAGACAAGGGGCTTAACCAAAGGCAGGAATGGAATGGCCCTTACTTTAAACTCAGGCTTTGCCATAGCAGTAAAGTGGTGTTCTCTAGGCATCAAGGAACTGGCAGGAGCTCATCAAGCCCAAAAAGGAGCCCAGCAGAGGTTTGGCAATATCCAGGTACAAAGCTGTACTACTGGATCAGGCTAGGTGGAAAACTTTTAATGAAATGGATCTTTATAAAAATGTGAGTAGCTTGAAAATGAAACTTTCCTGCAGAAAGGGGTTTGGATCCATTTTTGGACATTAAAAATCTGGAAGAATTTTTCATTGATCAAAACTGTCTATTTTTATTCTCTTTGTAAAATAGTGTCCTGCTTCTCTGGCTTGAAATTACAAACCAGCTGAAACATAAAACATGTAAATACTCTCACACAAGAAATCTTTTAGGATGTAATTAAGTACAATGCTGCTTAGGAGGAGACTTTTAGTTAAAGAAATATCTCATTATTTCAAGTTGGGTTTTTTCCATGGTCTTTTTTTCCCCTCAGAAATGTGAATAGTGTTATGGAGCAGAAATCTGGTTCCTTCCTAGTGTGTGTCCAGTGTTTTCATATCCCTCAAGTGTCTTTTCTGGGGCTTATGTAAGGGCATGATCCTTATACCCGTTTTACAGACTGGAAGCCACGGTGTGAGCTGCCTTGCTAACCAGGCTGGTGGCAGAATTATTGTCCTTGAACCCCATTTTTACTGGTAAATATTGGCTAGTGCTTCCCAGGTGATGGGCAAGACCTGTCCTCCCCCCTGCTTTATAAATGTACTGCTGTCAGGTACTCAAGCAGCAATGCTTCCTCCCAGCTTATGTTTTCTCTGTATAATAGAGGGTTAATTTAAATAA
The DNA here is from genome assembly GCF_000738735.6 of Corvus cornix cornix. Taxonomy (NCBI): domain Eukaryota; kingdom Metazoa; phylum Chordata; class Aves; order Passeriformes; family Corvidae; genus Corvus; species Corvus cornix. The sequence continues at coordinate 50,281,466 of NC_046333.1, forward strand.
ATGCCTTATTTACATTCACCACTGTAAAAAATTGCCTACCAAGACCCTAGGTGCCCCAGTGTGCCACTTGGTGAAATCACAGTAACATTGAAATGATTATTCTGACAGGAACCCAGCCAGCCAGACGCCTACAGAAGCGCTTTTCCTCTCCCTCGCTCTGGGAAGCATGGCCCGCAGGCCTCTCCAGAAAGCTCTCCAGCTCCATTCATTTATTTATTTGCTGCATCGCCAGGTCACTAAATTCTGGTTTCTGGAGCCCGGGCGGGGGAGTGATGTGCTGGGGCGGCGGGGAGGCCCTGCCAGCTGCCCCCTCCTGCGGACCAGCGGTGGGGGGAGCAGCTGCAGCTGGAGCTGAGCCTCTCTCCAGGGAAAGGGGGGCCATTGCCACACATCCAACACCACCAGGGCTTCCTGGCCAGCCACCTCGTCCCAGTGTTTACAAGGAACTGCATGCATTTTAAAGGAAAATGGGACAACGCTGGCCTGGCTCTGCATGGGTCTGCTCCTGCTGCTTCATGTGTGATGGGTAGGATTTAGGAAGAATTTGGGCTTTTTTTAATTTTTAATTTAAAGTGTCCTGGCATTGCGAAATAGGAAAAGAAAGAAGAAAAATGTGTCTACAGTGAACATCACTCTGAAATTCAAATAATCTACAAGGCATTTCTAGCCAGTAGCTAATTATTACCCAGCTCTCCTCTCTCCCCTGCTTATTAAGAAAGTTTAGATATAAGTTCCCATTTGCCGTTCAGAATAGCACAGATGGAAGGAAATGAACATGCCATTTGCTTTTTGTGACCTCAGGGGAGTGGAGCAAAATATGGATGTGAAAACATTGCCAGAACCCTGAAAGTTATATTCTCTCATTCATTAATTTTCCTGCTTCTCCATTCCATATGCTCTCCTTTCCTTCAGCTCCATGGAAAAGTATTGACGAGCCAAACGAGTAATACAATTAGAGCTTATATATGACCTGAATGGTGCATGTGGCTTGAGTGGCCCATTAGCCAGGGCGGCTGCCATACAGCCAGAACCACTGAGAGCAGCACGGACTATGGGCATGAAAGTCACAACTCTCTTATCCTCCAGAACATCTTCCAACATACTATTTGTGGATTAGTGCATATGAATGGTTCAATACAGCAAGAAGTCACAATGAATAAACAGAAAGGACCAGATTCTTCATAAGGATGTACACATGGTTCTCATTTTAAGGCCTGAACCAATCCACTTAAGTTAATGTAAATCCTTCTCCAGACTTCAATGGGAATCTAGCCTTTCTGGCTAGCTCTAGTAAAGGACTTAGGCACCTAAGGCAGGATGTAGGTGGAACAGCATCCAAAAGCACTCTCCAGAAACCCGTGCTTGGCTGCTGCCTAATCCTGGAGGCGCCTAGTCTTGCAAGGCACTTCCCTTTTTGATTTTAAAGTTTTGTAGGTGACAATAGTCATCCAGATCTTGTCCAGATCAGCCCGGTCTGAGCAGCTCATCAGCCAGTTCTTTCCTTGGACTGGTCTAAAGCCAGGAACTAAGCAGAAGACGCCTAAGACTTTTGAGGGCCACATCTGGTAGGCATTTTCAAAGCATCCTGGCATACAGTGATAGATCAAATGCTCGTCATATCATTCTGCTTTAATACTGGAATGTCAAAAGGCGTTTCTTCCCACCCAAACCTGAGAAGAACAGAAGATTTTTTTTGCGAAGGTAAAAAGGGTAATATGATGTAGACTGGAAATATGTTTATATATTATTTATAATATTCAAGGTATCTTCATATCCCTTTTTTTTCCTCTCTGTGTGTTTAAAGGGTATTTTTAACTCCACTTTTTACTGCAGTGAAAAACAATCCCCTAAACAGTCTCATGCCTAGGAACACCCACATTCCTTAAATCAAGGTGAATGAAATAAATGTCAAATGATTACATATGGATAATTTTTTTCCACATCTAAGTTTGAAAATAAAACCTTCAGTCTACATTAAGATTGCAACTCACTAACAAAAAAGAACACTATTTGCAGAACTCAGCTGCTTTTTGCACAGGTAAAGCATGGTGCTTTTGAGGCGTGGAGGAATCTCGTGTATTACATGAAGACCGCAAGGTTGAAGTGTTAATTCTGTGTCAGATATTTGGCAAAACAGAAATACAGCCACAGAAATAGAACATTTTCAACACATCCTGCTTTGAAAATCAAATATCTTGGCTTCTAAATGGTATTTTTTCATTAAAATAGAGGTTTTGCTGTGGTATTTATGTGTCAGGAGGAGCCCATTAGTCTATGATGATATTCTTTTTCCATTGACATTATCTTTTAATGATATCATTCTGAGCCACATCACTAGTGGAGGATCGATTTTTACAGCCCAGTTTACATATCGCTTCAGCATCTAATTCTGAGGAGGTGTTACACACTTTGAGGTTTCTGCTTCCCTTTTTTAAAATAATTTGGAACTCATGACTGCTTAAAAAGGCATCAACAAAGGTGCCTGTCTTTCCTTTGAAGTCATTTTTTGCGGAAATCACAGTCACTGACCAAAAGGTTTCAAAAGATTAAATTGTGCTTATTTTACGACATTTTAAAACAGCAGGGTTAAATGCTGGGCCAGCTGCCAGGCAGTCAGCAGCACCCATACTTTCATGTTCAGCAGCCAGACACATCTACAGCAGTTATTTCTGAGTAGTTATTCCTGAAATATGTCACTCAGAACAGCAGAGGGGTTTTAGTATTTGTGCGCTTTGATGATGGACTAATGAAAATGTATTACATATATGTGCCATGAGTGTAATGAATTTCAGAGTTTAAAAAAAGAAAAAAAAAATGTAGTGGGCAAATTAAATATTTTTAATTCTCTTTGTCAACACTGACTTCTTCCTGTAGTTGGTATCAACTTGGAGAGCCACAAAATCATGGCTATGGGACAGCCACAAAATCATGGCTATTGGACACTTGTGTCCCATAGTGCATTATCCACATGCAGCAAAACACTTTAATGCTTGCTGCTTTATGTGGAGGCTGTAATAGACTGAGGATAGTTTAAACTCACAGAACTATGCAGAAAGGGATTCATAAATCTTGACGTCATCTTTGATGAGAAACCCGAGGAGAGGAAGGACACTCAGACACTGTCTATCCTGGGCAGCAGTGCTGTGGGCTTAGTGGATCTTTTTTGAAGTTCAGCTCTGTTGCAGTCAGGAAGTGATTTACTCCATTTTACAAATTTTCATTCTGGTCTTTTCTTTCTAATCCTCATGCGATGCCTGGTTTCCCTTGCCTTGGTGTGTTTTTTTTTCATCTGCCTTTTTTCCATTTTGAGGACTCACGAGCCAGACTCTCTGTGCTGGTTTCCGTCACTTTGTATTGTGCAGGTGTTCCAGAGCACTGCCTTAACTGGCCCCCGGGGGATGCTCCCTATGTAAGGAACCATGCAGCCAGTGCAAGGTGGTATAAAAAGCTCCTGTGCCAATGTTTCTCCCCGTGCTGGCCCAGGGAGTGACTGAGAGACCCACAGAAGCAGAATAGAGTGCTCTTGATTGTTAACGGGTACATCTCAGGGTCTGAAACACGAGTTTATCTAAGTTCTGCAGTGGCTCAGGCTGACACAGGAACAGCCATGGAGCTGTGTGACCATAACCAGCTCCCCGTCTCCTGCTCAGAGTGGATCTTGGCACAAGGCAGAATACGGACCTTTTATTCTTGTCCTGCTAGCTGGATGAAACCCCACTGTCTACACATCAAAGGGGTTTGATGGACTGCCAAAAATAGTAACCTATACGTAAAACATGTGCTCCATTTATAGCGATCATTTGGAAAGTTTCCTGCTACTGCAGAAATTCAGATTACATTGATTTACTGTTCAGTACTGCAATATACTGAGAGGCTTTTCAATGAGTTCTATTGTATGCATTTGCAGAAAGGCTGGGGAGATTTCTTCCTTCCTTCCTTTCCCTTTGGTATATAATACATAATCATGTGAAGTATATCTTTCTGAGGTTTTGCATAGATCTAGTGAAGTGGGTTAATATCTACTCCACGCTTTGAAAGACATTGTCACCTGTGCTGATGTTTTAGCCTTTGAAAAATGAAGTGCTGTTTCTTTTGATGTAAAGAGCATCTCTCCAGTATTTATGGAATCATTTTATTTTACCTCTCAGTCTATAGGCTGTTAGCTATGAAGTACGTCCTGCATGTTTTTAGAGGCACTTCAATGTCTTTTGTGGGAACAGTGATTAACATAGCAATTAAACAGGAAGGTACACATGAGAACAGACACCTTGTATCTGAGCACAGATCTGAATCAGCACTTGAGCGTATCTGTGCTGTGGTCAACGCACCCTTTCCAAGCCCCATCTATATCATACTTTTAGAGTCCTTCCTAGAGGAGTCTTAGTACCACTGAACAGCCACAAAGGTGCTGTATTTGTAGATAGACTGAGCTTAGGTTGTTACAACATGAAAACATGCTATATTGGGAATTGATACATATTAATGATACATATGAACTGATGTGGACACTTAGAACTAAATCAGGGAGCATAATAGTGCTACATCCTGTGCTGAGCCAACTTACACAGATCCACTCTCTGTGTTAACCAAATAGGATTTGATATCTCACTGATAACCAAGGCTGAAAAGAAAGGAGACCATCTGTAGCTCTTATGACTCATAAGAAGGCTCATTAATCCATGCACTCATACATGTATTGTGAAAAGCTTACTAATATAAGAAGAGAATAAAAACTCAAGAAACAAGCAGTGACAGTAACTGCTGGCCTACAATGCTTCACCCTATTTGGAAACAGTGGCCCTCTTTGGTTGATGATAAAGAAGACAAACTTGGCCTTCATTTCATGATTCATATTAGGGAAGGCTGTCACATTCTTCTCTCGAATATACAGTAATGGCCCTTTCCCCTTTCTGGTTTTATTTTTATAAAGCCTTTTCTTCAGATCCTAACTGCTGATAGGCACCATAATTATTCTATCTCTGGATACTATTAAATTCACCCCAATTTTCTCCTCTGCTTCCTGTCTGTTAATGTGTCACGGATCAAAGCTCAATATAACTATTTTAGGCCAAGAGCTCAAAATGCTACCATTCATATTATAACTTAACAGGAAAGCATGAGTTACTTCTCCTCCTATTAATTAATACCTTTCTGAATTATTGTGGGTTTTTTTTCTTCTTTTTTTTTTTCTAATCTGAAGAATTAATTCAGGTTTTCCCATTTGAAGGAGAAAAAAATAATTCAACTAAACACACCAAATAAGAAAAGGTATATAACATTTCAGAAAGAAACATGGATTCAGGATGGCAGCAAGAAAAAGGAAAGCCTTTTGTCCACTATTTTTCCTTTACTTGTGAATTACAAAGCCATTTTTCTTTTGGAATTCCTAGCTGTGTTTGGAACCTGAGGGCTTTGAGCAGGAGGGGCTGCTTTAATCAGCGTTCAAGCGGGACACCCTCCGCCCCGGCTCTCCCTGAGTTTCTGCCTACCCAGAACCGTGCCGGCGGAGCGCAGGACTTCGCCCTGCGATCGCTTCCATTTCGATGGCCACCAATCTGCTCTCCACATTGACGTTCCCAAACGCTTCCCGGATTTCCCCGCCCGCCATCCCGGCGCGGCACGCGGGCCGCCCGCGCTCGCGCGCCCCCTGGCGGCAGCGCCGGGAGGCGTCAGAGGCCGTGTGGCGCTGCGCGCGCCGGGCCCGGCTTCCAGCGGCCGGGAACGGGCCGGGCTGCCTCGGCACCGCCGGCGGGCTGCTTCCCGGCGCTGGCCTGGGACGCGCCGAGCGGCTGCAGGAGCCTGTGCCGCCCCAGCCTGGTGAAGGTGATGGGAAGGAAAAGGGGAGCTCGGTACAGGAGCGCCCGCCGTGGGGTCAGAGCCTGGGCATCGCTGACGCGGTCCCTGTGGACGGCAAGGGCAAAGGAGCTCAAAGCTTTAGTTTAAGTGACAGCTCCAGCGGCATAGAATTATTAATTAGGAATTCGTAATCTCTCAACACCTATACTCAAGGTGAGGTCGCCTCTGAAGGACTGAATCCAGCTCTGGGGTCCCTAGCACAGGATGGACTTTGACCTGTTGGAGCGACTCCAAAGCAGGACCACCAAGTTAATTAGAGGCACCTCTCCTGTGAGGAAAAGCTGAGAGAATTGGGATTGTTCAGCTTGGGGAAGAGAAGGCTTTGGGGTGATCTAATTGCAGCCTTCCAGTAACTGAAGAGAGCCTACAAGAAAGATGGAGAGGGACTTTTTCAAGAGCATGTAGTGACAGGACAAGGCAGGAAAGCTTTAAACTGAAATGGAGTAGGTTTAGATTAGATACTAGGAAAGAAGCAAGGGTGGTGACGCACTGGAATGGGTTGCCCAGAGAAGTTGGAGATGCCCCATCCCTGGAAGTGTTCAAGGCCAGGTTGGATGGAGCTCTGAGACACCTGGTTTAGTGGAGTGTGTCCCTGCTTGTGGCAGGAGGCTTGCAATCTTTAAGGTCCCTTCCAACCCAGGCCATTCGATGATATGTATTTTAATATTTTCATTCCCAAAAGATAATTAAAAGCCTAGGCTATGTAATAGTTCAACCTTCATTTCAGGGTTGTGAATTCAGAAATAGGGCATTGGAGTATTGGTGTAAGATGAGAGATTGCAAATTCTTAATTACTATTTCTATGCTGCTGGCAAACTATTTATCCATGTCAAATACCTACCTAAGTTACATTATATATAATTCAAATGCCTTTGATCTCAGCTCACACAAAATGCCCTCAGATGGAAGTAAAAATTTCGTAGAAACAACCATTCACTTTTGAGGTGGTGCTGCTCAGACCATGTGGGGGGACTGGCAGTGGCTCGAGCTCAAGGAGTGACACGTCCCCCTCCACAGCCCACCACTCCAGCCTCCCTCCCCTTCCAGTTCCACCCACAGCACCAGCCCTTTCCTTTCTTCCTTTTAAAGTTGTTGCCTGGGACTTTTTATGAGTCATTTAGCCGTGCTCAGCTGTACAGCATGAAGAATGCATACTTTTCCTTCTGCTTGGTGTTGGCTTTATCAGTAAAATTTAGCTGGTGCCTGATGTTCAGAGGGGTGAAGAGATGATGGGGGTGGGAATAGCCCAGGCCAGCTGTGGGTATACTGACTGCTCATTTAAGCAAAGGCAAGAAAGGCAGCCTGGCTGCAAAAGGTAAAATACTACAGGCTATATCACAGGGTTTGGATATGAACATGCATACACAATGCTTCTTTCACAGGATTCCTGCTGTAAACTTTGTCCTTTACTGGCGGATTCAATCCTCTGTAATGAAAAAGTTTCCCCACTCTGAACTTTCCTGACTTTTCTTTCTTTTCAAAGAATAGTAAGAACAGAAACTAAAACAAAAGACAGAAGAAATACTCCAGTGTGTGTTAAAAGAATCTTTCTTGGAAAATGAAAAGCCATGGTACCACTGGGATTGGCCATTCTTGGAAAATGAAAAGCCGTTGTACCACTGGGATCAGCCCTTCAAAACCTCCGAAATTTTGCCACAGCCTCCACAGCTGCTACAGAAATTCATTTGATACAGCACTGCATTCCCTTTATGGTTAATTCACACTTATCCGGTGGGTGACCTCTCCAGCTTGCAGACAGTCAGGGCAGTAAGTGTCAAGTCACCTGAATCCAGAAGCAGTGCAGCTATATTTGTATCATCTGTATTCCCTAGTTCAGAGAGGTGCCATATGAAGCGTCAGATTTTTTTCTCTCTCTCTCTGATCTGGTCAGTTGCTGTAAAATATGTGCTGCACTATTGAAGTTTTTGGCTGGCCAGGGTACTGCATTCTTAGCCCTGGGTAACAGAAGCCTAACTAAACCACAGCCACCATGCACCCATGGAAACACCTGGTGATAATCCTTATCACATTGCTGTTATGCTTCCTAATTTGCTGCTTGTCTCAGAGACATTATTTCTTTGCTCTGTGCAAATCTCATTCAATAAGCATGTCCTCTTCTTTCTAGACCTTTGTTTGCAAGGTGTGCATGTATTAATGCATACAAATTGCTCCCTAAATTGTTAACTACCTTAGGACATTTTGTAATCTTATGGAATCCAGACTGTTTGATAAGTGTACAGATTCCTAGAAACTTGCTGGTCTGTGTTTTAATAAGGAATATCATCATGTGACTTGACAAACATCTACTTTTTAAATAAAATTATTCTGCCTTACATAAGCAGATTCAGGAGACCCTAGTGGTACCATGGCTTTTAATTTTCCGAGGAGGATTCTTCTAACACGGTCACTGTGCTGCTAGTGATACAACCCCAGGAACACTACTAGAAACCTAGAGAACTGGAGAGTATTCAATCAAGATATCAGTTTATTGCTAAAGCAAGATCATATTCCAGTGGAGAGAATATGAAAACCAATATACCAATAGACCACAGTCTTTTATTAACTACTGAGTGTTTTAAAACACAACAATGTGCAAAGTCTTTGTGCGAATTGAGTGCCAGGTTTCACTTTTGGACATTGAATGTTACTATTTTAATAGATTTTAAAAGATTCGGTCCAGTAAATACAAAACTGACATGTGTGCACCAGAACAGCAAATTCTAAAATTGCACGTGATGCACAAAGAGCCCAGAATATTTATTCTTCAAGTATACTGTGTTTCATATGTTGTCTGATAGCTGTTAGGAATGCTCAAAGAATTACTTTGTAATTGCACTCTCACAGGATGTCCTTTTGTTTTTCAGAGGAATATTCCCGTGTTTCTCTTTTCATTCAGATGCCTTGAGCACGACCACAGGAAGACATTATTTCCCCCTTACCATACAGGAATATGTATCAACATAAGATCCATGCCATGCTGTTACACTAACAATTCAGTTAGTTCAGTATGTTCAGTAATTTATTTCTCTTGTTTCTCCCTTTCCAGTGGAAATACGTGATCCAAACCTGAGCAAACTGACTGCAGACATTTTTGTTGACCTTAGAGGCTTTGATTCAGAATCTGTGATACAAGAGAATCCGCCATGCAGGATGGGGGTGTAATTCCATCAAGGACTTCTGGTGACCTCATAAACCATGAGAGCTGGCATGGACTTTAATGGGCACCACGTGGTGAAGTTCCCATGCATCATTTTGAAAATGTAGGCCTTCATTTGATATTGCAGAAGGATACCAGACCTACCATGTCAAATTGTTTCTCTTTCTTCTAAAGGACCCACCCGCTTTATGTTACAGTCAGTCCTCTTTGGTAGCAAATGAAATATGCCATTCTGGAAAATTAGTATTTTCTCTGGCCAAATGAACTTGAAAAGTGCATTTCATAGAAAAGCACGTATCTGGGTTATATTCTTTTAATAAACTTTCTAAAATGATGGCAGTAAATTCAAGGAAAGGTGTGGTTTGTGCAGGACTGGCTTTGCTTGCAGATTTCTAAGTAAGAGACATTTAAAAAAAAAATTAATTTGTACCTCAGTTAGAAAACATAGGAATAGAATTGTTGTGGATCTGTTGAAAAAGTAGACCATGTTAAACCCAGTTTAAGTCAAGCTAGGTAAGTTAGCTCAAATTGCTGATGCTGAATGACCTAAGTTAAAAGTTGCTTAACCTAAAGCAATTTAACTGCACTCAGTACACCAGTTCTAGGATTCTGTTGTTAGGAATTTCCAGGGGTTCAGTAAGGTTGACTTGAAGTTTCAGTTGGTAAAATTTGTTCTATCACCTCTGTAAGGCACTTGGAGATATTCTCCTGCCTTGTCTCAACCTAGATTTCACCTGCTGAAGCCAGTGTACAGCCACTGTGCAAACCTATACAAAGTTGATTGTTATCAGCCTAAAACTAAGGTCTGTCAGTGTGGCTATGATTCAGGTAAATGTGGCAATAGAGACATAACCTAAGCATGTGATCTTAGTCTATTTATCGTATATGACATCAGTCTATAACAAGGAGATTCTCTAAAAATTCCTCATCGTGATGAGTGCATACCAGGAAAGGATCTGTCCTTAATTCTGAGCGTACAGATCAGTGAACTGACTAGGCTCTATTTTGTTTTCAACATTCTAACTTATTTTATTCCTAGATTGGTCCATAAATAACAAAATCTTTGTGACATGGCTAGATGATGTTCCTGTATTATATACATACTATGATATGTTATTTTTTATTCAGCTCTAGGTAACAAATCATCTTGATATTAAAGGGGGAAAAAGGATACCTTCTAGACAGGATATCCAAAAACTACTTGCTCTGGCCTTTCTGCCACCTTAGTGTGAAATACTTGGTGTTTGCCATTCTCTGGGAGAACTTTTGATCTAAGTGCATCACTGCTCCCTATGCTGTATTGCAGTGGGAAGTACATTTTTTCACCATATGCACAGCTTTTTCATAGGGTATAGCACACCTTTTATATATTCTGTGTCCTAGACCCAGGTAGAATAATTGCATATCTTAAATTTAGTTTAAATCTCCTCTGAAAGGACTGCAAATGTGGATATATGGGAGAAGGCAGGTTCTCTGGCATTGGTATCATAGTACAGTACATGTAGATTTTATACAAGAAGTTCCCTCTTAATGGCACTCAGAATTATTCCAGTTTTAATCTCATAGCTGAGATAGTTACTAAATTACAAGCATATGGAAGACTCTAACAGTCTTGGGATGCAAATTGTACTGTACTAGGTTAGATAGTTTGTACAGGAAGAGGATCCCTAAGGCTTGTTGAATAAATAGATGCATCTTCTCTGTACTCCATGAAAAATGGTGTATGTTTTTGGTTTGTTTGTACTACTTTCTCCACATGAAACGTGTGTTTCGTCCAACAATTCTGTGGTTTCCTCACTTTGTGATAATAATTAACACCCTTACTGAAGTCTAACCAGTGATGACATTTGTTTAGGGGCCTGACTCTGATTTTTGTTGCTGTTTTGCCTTATGTTACTTCCAATATGCAATTGAAAACATTTTTGAGAATCCAAAGGTTCAAAGATTGTTGTTTTCTTGGTCTTACTGACCATTTAGAAACTCTTTCATGCAATATATCCTTCAGCCTTTGTGGAAACACAGCCTCTCCATCCACATGGGTCTGGGTTGATAGTAGCAAGCTCAAGCTAAAGCCAGCAATGCAGAGGTCTAAAGTTTTGGGGGTTGGGCATTTTTTGGGGTTTTTTAGTCTTTTTTTTTTTCTTTCCTGAAGAAACAGAGAAATGAGTATAACCAGTAAAAAAGTAAAACAGTCATAAAGTAACTATTGTTTTGGAGGTAAATGTGTTAGGAGAGAAAAAAAGAATATCTTAAACCTTACTTTAAAGATTCCTGAAGCTTTGGGGAAAATTAATTTTAAGAAATATGACAATGGTTCTCTACTCTCGCCAGTAATCTTATAAAAAAGATGAATAGCTTTGGAGTAGATGTACATATTTTGAACTTCCTTTCTGGACAGAGCACAAAGAAAACTTGGCTTGTTTGTGGTTGTAGAAGAATCATAGGTGGCTTTGTATAAGAAAGGCAGGTAGCTGCCAGGGACATCCAAGCCTCCTTCCCTTTCCCTGTTCTTTTTTTCCGTAATAACTTTTTTCAATATGTTGTCATTTTTTTCCTGATTTTCCTGAATAAAGTGAAATGTCAAATCAGCAGAGAATTAAAATGTATTTATAAAAAAAACAACCAAAAAGGCATCTGATGTTTTACAGACATTCCAACACCTTCAGGAAATTTGAACTCACACCAAAGGGTCTGATATTCATTTGAATCTCCATCTGTGCTGAAGCACATGTGTGCACACAACACACATTGAACCACTACAGTGGAAAAAAAAAATCCCTGCTCTTAAATTATAGCAGCTCTCTACAATTCTTCTGTAACCACAAAGGCTTTGGTAGTTTTGAGACATTGCAGTGGCTTCGGGTGATCTGATCACAGAGCTTAGTTTTGTTAAAGAAATCCCTCTGCTGAAAGGTATAGAAAAGCTGTAGGAGAAACACAGGGAGCTGGAAGTTCACCGCATGAGGGTAGTTTGGAGTAAAGGGGAAGGGTCCAAGAAGCTGTTGTGGCAGCAGACACCCTACAGCCAGAGTTAACGCTGGAAACACTGAAGTTTTAGTTCCCCCACCAGAAATCCCCCATGCTCGAAGGAACGGATATAGTCATTAGTCCTCAATGGGAATATGACCTTTCCCTTTAAGTATCTGTGTGATGCTTTTGATCCTTTTGACTCTCTCTAAGGGATAGATTAAATATGTGGCACAATGTCTACTCCTGAGTGAGGATTAAGCCTGGCTTTTGGAAGCAGAACTATATTGCCTAGCCCATCACCATTTATCACATTCTCTGGGGACCTGTTCTCCATTTTTCTTCCCCTCCCCCCTAGCTTTTAGAAAATTCCCCTTCTCTGGGGTTTAATATTGATCTCAGCTGCGTCAGCCTTGGCTTCTCTGTAGTTACTTCTGATTTTACACTGAAACAGGTCCTATGTCTCAGGTATCTTGTTAAACAAAGTGCTATTCTGAGGCTCAGGTCTTATTCAACATGCACCTTCTTTAACATATTTTTGTGTTTGAATTTTAATAATAAATACCTTAACATGATTTATAGTTTTGTATCACCCTGTATTTCAGTGGAATTCCCTGAGGATAGCCCTTGCCTTTTAATACTTGTATTCTGATTTAATGAAGCAGTGAAACATATGATTACCTTCAGGACCTGTGTAAATCCCATTAACTTCAATTAAGCCTAAGAACATGCTTTAGTGCTTCACTAACCAGGGATGCTTAAGGCTAACATGCACATAAATATTTTGCTGAATCAAGTCCTAGTGTTTTATTAATTTTTATTCCTGTTTCTCTTTTACTCTGATGATATAATAATTTTGCTCTTGTAGTATCCTTGCACACTGCTTTCAAGTTAGAAGTTACACTGGGACTGAAGGTCTCATTCAGGAGAGGATAAAATTAATCCATTCTGCAGCTGTGAACCAGAGAAGTCCCAGCAAGCTTCCCAGTAAAATGAAAAAGTGATGGTATGCCACTCTGGCTCATAAAAATGTAATTTAAGCATTGCCCTCTCAATAAAAATATCACATTTAGGACACAGTAATCCCCTTCTGAACCTTATCTTACTTTTCAACAGCTCTTTGGACTCTTAGAATTGATGCACGTTGAATTTCCTGTTGGTCAGGTAGCATGACTTTCTGCAGCTCCCTCCCACAACCACAGCTTTGCGCGTCGTTCTAAGCAGGCAATATCCAGTCACAGGTGGGAAGCGGAATCTGTGGTCTAAAATTCAGTAAATTCAGGAGCTTTAAGGTACTTAGTTGACAGACTTCAGAACTACTACTGTTCAGAGCTGTGGCCTTTGCAATATTGCACCAAAATGACTGAAACTTCAAAAATGTTTTTCAGTTGTTTTCTCAAGACTCCTGCCAGAATCTTTGCCTTCTTTTCATACTTTTTTCTTTTAATGAGCTCCTGATTTATGACAAGAAATCACCAGACACCTAGGTTCTCTGGGCTTATTAAAGCAGACAAATTCTTTGGTGTTAGAAAATCATCGTAAGAACATATATTTTTTCCACACTAGATTGAATCATTGTAGGCAAGTGCCCCAATCCTCCTCCCAGCTATATTCTGGAGGCATTTTAGCACAAGGAAAAAATAACCCTTTCCAGTTTCTGGCTCAATAAAGCCAATGTTTTCAGTAGGGGCAGAAGGTTGATTCCTTTCTCATCCCCACAGTGTTCTGCATTTTACCTATATCAAAAGATTTGCTTGCTCTGCCTTAGCATGTACAGTGTAGTTTATCTTCCAAATAGGAGTCATCTTTCTATATTCCATGTCTGAGCTGCACTGGTGATTTATATGCTCTCTGTCTGTTTTCACAATGTCTTTCCTGGCTGTCTTGTATCTCTCCCCTGTGGAGCACTGGGCCTTAGAATCATTGCAGTAAGGACAGGCAATCAGTCTTCTTTAGATACATATTGTATTTTACTGGTGCCTGAGTCTATAGAATGTGCCAATGTCTTTTGTGGTTCTGGAAGGGAAACCTCAGAAATTGTGGAGTTTTGGTTTGGGTAACAGAGGAGCTGGTTGGGACTTTTTTAAACAAAGTGTTCTTTTTTCATTGTTCTTTTCATCAGATAATGCTGAGAATAGATGAGCAAGTTTCAGAAGGAGTTTTGGAGCTGCAGGGTGGTTTTTCTGCTCAGACTCACAGAGCCGTATGTTAGCTTCGGGCTCACTCTTTGGAAGCAGTCTCATTGCAAAACACAGCTCTGCTTCATTCAGATAAGGGATTTAAGACTATAGGGATGGCCACATCAGGCAGCCCAAATACCTCCCAGCCTTTCAGCCTGTCTCACAATAGTCAGTAGTATGTGTCTGCCAAACACATACAGAAATTTTCTGCGCCAGTGCAAATTGGAGTCAGTCATTTGACATGTCTGTAATTAATAGTCCTTGCTTTTTTTTCCCCCATTTTCCCCCATTTCCCCATTTCTAGCCACTTTACGCACAATATAAAATTGTAGCACCTGCAACATCCTGTAAAAAGGATTCACAGAGCTTGTGTGTACCCTGTATGAAGTGTCTTGCATGAGGGATCTCTACTTTGGGCTTGCCAATTGCTATTTTATTTGATAATCTCTAGTTCTTATATGGGAAGAATCCATGAGCTGTTACTTCTATTCACCTTCTTCTTGCCATTCAGTGTTTTATTAGGCCTGTATTACTGCTTCTCCAACCAGAACACTCCTGATCTGCTCAACCTGCTTCATACAGAAACTATTTCACACCTTTTTCCTTCAATGAAATTTATCTGAAACAATTCCAATACAGTCTCCTGTCTGTATCATATCAAATGTGCATGGTCTATCCTCAGGCTACGGAGGGGAATTTTTTGGTAAATAAAGACTTAAATGTTACCTGAAGTAAGGTTTTCCCTGTGGTTTTAGAAAAGTTGAATGCTTCAGTCACAGAAGACATGGATAGTCCTTTCAGTGCTTCAATGAATTTTTTTTTAAACAAGCATACTATTATTTAATACCCAAAGAAAAGATAGCAGTGACTGCGATCACCTCTATAGCCAAAAGAGTTTGGCTTGGAAATAAACATCTTTGGACTGTCTGAGCTGCCTGAATTACCAGGTTATTTCCTTCCGTCTGAAACAAGACTTTCTTTTGCTTTTCTCTTTGAAAGTCCCTTACTTCATCCCACCATAGCATGAGGGGTGAAGAGGGTAAGAAGAGAAATATAACAAGGGACTGCAAAACAGCCAGCTCTGACCTCTGCAGTAAGTGAGACATAATTACAGAAATTTTATGTTCAGTGTGAAAAACATGTCTTCAATTCACTTGCCTAAACATAGATAGTGGGCACCATTTTAGGCAAAACAGGGTACCTGGGACACCAGATAATCTCTTCCCACATAAGGAGAAGCTGTGTCTTTCTAGATTGACAGCTAGTGAGCTGACTAGGTATCTTGAGGGTTTAGAAATACCACAAAACACGTGTTTGGAAATTGTATTGCACATCTTATTTCTTTCATTCTGGTTTTCACTGTCTGTGCCCTGCGTACTTTTTTTAATTTACAGGTGTAGTACAAGTCCTGTACAACACCCATTTGGGTATATTTCTCCTCATTTGTAAAGGATGTGCACAAAATTCCATTCCCTAAAGAAACAGTAGAAACAACAGATAATGCTTGTAACTTACTTGCAGTATCTCAGTTGCTTTCAGCACTCAGGTTGATGTTCCACATTTCTTTGGAAGTCTGCACTCTTGTGACTGTTTCCTCTAAGACTGTTTTAATGATCTTAAGGCAGTCGTTCAACCCTGCATTAGATTGAAGGATTCTAGGTCCATTTGATTTTGACTAGGGTTAGACCTTCCTGTGTCCTTGGGTATTGTTTTCTGCTGTTTCCAGGTATGTCTATACATAAATATATCTTTCACTTAACTTGCTGAATGCAGAAACTTTATATACATCAGTGATAGGTTATTGGTGACAGCCTCGAAAACCTCCCATCTTTTAAGATTTACTCAGAAATTCAGAAGTTACTAGAAATAGATTACAGGGGAGTCAAATGCCTGCAGCTGAACAAAGAAAAAAGACTATCTAAGCAATCCAGTAAGATATACAGATATCCTTTAATACATGTTACTTGCCAATGAGACGTGAATCTATTTTAAGATTCACTTTTCTTTTCTGAGTTAATTGGACCAGATGTAAGTTTTCTCACCAACTCTTCCTTTTCTGCTCATAGACTCCATATAGGCAGCCATAAAATTGTGTGGGTTGGGAGGAACCTCTGGAGACTGTAGTCCAATCTCCTTCCAGTTGAAGCAGGCTGCTCAGGGCCTGGTGCTATCACCCTTGGTGCATCGCCAAGGAAGGACTCTTTAGAGACTCTCTGGCCAACCACTCTAACTGGTTTGGGTTTTGTTTTTTCTACACCTAGTCAAAATTTCCTGTGTTCCAACTTGTGTTTCGTGTGTTGTGGCCCTCTGAGAGCCACAGTGGCCTGTAAGAGGCAGAGCACATTACCAGTCTGAATACCTGTAGAATGTGTGTTACAGGGTGATAGTACTGTAGCCTTGAATGCAGACACACGATTTGAATGATCACTTGAATAATAACAATTTCTGCCTCAACTTCTAGCATTGTCCTTTAAAATGAAACTTTTGAGAGAGAATCACATCTTATATAATGACTTGAGCTTGGGAAATACAGACTGATTTGGATATTAATAAAGTCTTGCTCCTTTGTATTCTATGGATTTGTGTTCTATTTGGATTTGTGTTCTATGTTCACTTACTTCCTTGAAGGTTTTTGAGGAGAACTGGCAAGCAAGCTGGACAGACAGATGAATGGGCAAACAGTACTATTACAACTGTTTTATTTTTGGAAAATCAAACTAAAATGCTATTTTTCCTTTCAAAAATATGTCTTTAAATCCATTTCCTAATAAAAAGAAACTCAATGAATTTACATTTTTTAAAAAATTATTTTCTTTTTAAGTGCAAAATTGGTATTAGATTTTGCAGTTTTTAAGGTCATGTCTATATTAGAAAACGGTGTTCCATGGTATGTTAAAAATGCCTGAAGGGGTTGTCTCTGCTGCCAAACTATTGGAAAAGTCCCCTGCAAGTTTTTGTCCTGTGACAATTACTGGTCTCTCCAAGAGCATCTGGGCATGATTTGGAATCTAGCAGAGACCATGGTTCATTCTCAATAGGCAGTTTTGGAAAGTAAAGAGGATTTGAACAGATATACACACTCTATTCCATAATGTTAGCCTTAATGGGAAAGAATGTTCATTTGCCTGTTAAATTCTACTTGTATGTACTTTGACATCTTTTACCAGATGGAAGTAAACCAATGCAATTAATCTAATTTATTATATATAAAATTATATACTTTATTTCTGGTAGATCTATTTTCGAAAGTCTCACAATTCCCAATACAGAAGGAAGAGTCCATTTCTAATCTCAACATCTTATTCCTTGTTGACTGCAGGTTATTACCTGATTGTGGTGTTTAATTTACTTTTCTCATTTTGCCATAATTAAAAGTATACTTTTTTTCTCAAAGGTCCTGAATCCTTCTTGGCAGCTAGCAGTTACTGATTCATTATCTTTGCTAGAATAGGAATAAGAAATAGAATTGTGTTTGTGGAGAATGATGAACAGTTGTGAATCCAACTTGGCCATTTGAAGTCACAACCAATTCTGCTTTCATTCATTCATTGAGCAGATGTGTTGTGCGTCTGAATGCCGAGTCCTTGGAGATTTAAGGACCTGGAACTCGTATCATCTGTAGCATTTAGGGCCACCAATCTTTTTGGATCCAAATGACAGATATTTCAGTAGGTTGAAATTATAATTACCTTTAAGTATTTTTCTTCTGATCTGTAGAGACGAACTTGTTCCATAAGTTAGGTGTCTAGATTCCCATTACTGTTTTAAAACAGTATCTCAAATAGTTGACTAGCTGACCAAGGAAGCACCTAAAATCAAAAAGAAAACAGTGAACTGCCCAGAGTAAATGAATAGGTAGTATCCATTTCCTGAAGATCAAATGATACCTCTAAACTATTTCCAAAGGTATGAGCAGAGCTTACTCAAGTCTTTTGAATTACTCCAGAGTAAAAATAGAGAATATCAATCAATGTCTGGTTTTTATACATGATTAGAACTGCATTAGAACCAACATGCATCAAATAATGTCAAATCCCAGTGAGAAGAATTACTTCCCCAGTGTTTCTGTTGGCAATGTTGAAGACCGCATCTGTTACTGTATTTTTACGAATATGTGTCTTGCCAGTCTTGTACTAAGAGAACCAGCTGGGTTATGTCCCACAGGAGATTTAAGCATACCTGTGAGACACAGATGTGTGACAGAGTGCAGCTAAGAGGTGCAACCAGGAGATGCAACAGTCTGTGTCAATTTGAGGAGAAGGGAGCACAGAAGGGGGCCAGAAACTGTGGAGGATGGTGTATACACTCAGCAGTGGTGGTGACCTCTCATGGGGCAGAAACTAAAGCATCTTCCTCTGTCCATAACTTAACCTGAATTCCCAAGGAAGGATGGAGCTTTGCAGGTTCATGGATGCAGGGATGCCTCACTGATGTATCCTGGTTTTGGCTGGGATAAAGCTAATTTTCTTCCTAGTGATTGATACAGTGCTGTGTTTTGGATTTAGTATGAGAGTAATGTTGATGCCACACTGAAGTTTCAGTTGTTGCTAAGCAGTGTTTACACTAAGTCAAGGACCTTTCAGCTGCTCATCCCACCCAACCCCACCAGTGAGTAGGCTGGGGGACACAGTAAATTGAGTGGGGACACAGCCAATACAGGTGAACCCAGCTAACCAAAAGGATGTTCTGTATCATGTGGTGTCATGCACAGCAGACAAACTATGGAGAAAGCAGGCTGGGGACCACTGCTGAGGAACTGGCTGGGCATCGGTTGGCAGGCGGTGAGCAAGTGCATTACTTTTTTGTGTATTCTAATTATTCTAATTATTATTATTACTATTATTGAATTTTTATTTCCTTCCTTCCTTCCTTCCTTCCTTCCTTCCTTCCTTCCTTCCTTCCTTCCTTCCATCCATCCATCCATCCATCCATCCCTGTCCTATTATTGACTTAATCTTAACCCATGAATTTTCTTTTTCTCTGAATTCCCTCCCCATCCTTCTGTGGGGATGGGTGAGTGAGCAGCTGTGTGGAGTTTAGCTTCCTGCCTGGCATGACATGATGCAGGGGCTGGAGGAGATGTGTCCTTAGCTGCAGGAGGTGTGCACTAACAGAGTATCTGTGTCACCAAGTAAAAGAGCTGCACGAGGGCTACAGACTGCATTGCATCAGAGACAAGGAAATGAGTTTGATGAGATCTTCTCCAAGACCTTGTAGCTGCAAGAGCCTAAACTCCGATTTTATGAAGAGAAGGGCAGGCAGAGTCAGAGGTGTCAGAGACCCTCACGATGGTGAGAGCTGCAAGCTTCTGACTTGTGGCATCAGGGAAAGGGCTCCTGCTCTGCCTGCAGTTTGGCAGCTGCAGAACAAGGTCAGTGTTTTGGTTGCAGACAAGGGGGGCTGGGAGCTTTGCCTAGGGCAGACCCTAAGCTTGCAGAGCCTGAGCTCCAGCAGCACAAGAGACCATCAATACCTTCAAACAGAAGAAATTACATTTAAATGTAAGAAAAAACCCTTTCACTGTGGTCAGGGTAGTCAAACTGTAGAACAGGGTGCTTGGAAAGTTTGTGGAGTCTGTACGTGGAGATACTTGAAATTGCCGCTGAATGTGATCCTGAGCAACCTGCTCTAGCTGATCTTGCTTTGAGCAGGGGTTCAGAGTAGATAATCTTCTGAGGCTCCTTCCAACCTCAGCAATTCTGTTTTTCTTGGTCATAGTGGAAGGTTGTGAAGACATATCAAAAGAGGATAAATAGTCAGTGAGGAGCAATAAATTATGAGCTTCTGGTACACAGACTTTTTCATTAAGAGCTAGTTGAGGTACATATGACCTGTGTATTGGTGTGCAGGCATATTTGTATGTGGAAAACATCTAGTTTCTAGACCCAGATAGAGCATAAGGAAAGTCTAGTCAGGGTAGTTCTATCCATGACCAGATGTGGGACTCAAGAAATGCATTTGAATATTGCAAAAGAAAGCAGTTAGGGCATTTAGAAACCACCTGATTTAGGTGTAAATGAGGCCTTTTTGTATGTCTTTTATTTTTTTAATTTTAATTATTGAACTTTTTGTGTATCTGTACTTTAATTGCTTAGGATATTCATAATTTTCCACCTTCAGGCTTAACCTTGCACAAGGAAGAGAGGAGTGAAAAAGTTCACATCCACCTCCAAAAGAGAAAACAAAAGGAGATTTTTGTCTTTCTTTCTGTCTACATTCCTACCTTTGAGGCCATATCATTCCTGATGGTCTGTGCCAGCAGTCCTGCATTCTTAATTTGAATATGTATGTAAAATGGATGACCCTCACCTTCCCACAGCTGTGCAACTATTATAACTTCAAATAATGTTTTACAGCTGGGGCACAGGGCTGAAATACTACATGTGGTTACTTACTTCTTTATATATGGTATCTTTCAGTTCCAGTACGTGTCTGCTGTTCCTCAGTAGGGCAAATATTGACATACAG
This sequence comes from Corvus cornix cornix, assembly GCF_000738735.6. Taxonomy (NCBI): domain Eukaryota; kingdom Metazoa; phylum Chordata; class Aves; order Passeriformes; family Corvidae; genus Corvus; species Corvus cornix. The sequence continues at coordinate 50,302,094 of NC_046333.1, forward strand.
TATTTTGCTCCCCTTTAGCTCTCACACCTCCCTTTTAACCAGATGTAACAAACTCTTTCCTAACCTAGTCTGTCTCTACTGCTATGTATGTTGACACCAATGGACTTGTGAGTAAGTAGGCCTGTCAGCAGTGGATATTTTTCTCCTCCATTGTCATTGGAATAATGACATCTCTTTCTTTATATGGTTTTGTGTCCTACAACTCAATAATCCAGTGCAGACCTCACTGTCTGACTGCAAGACACCAGTCTGTAATTCGCTTAATAAGCCTAAACAAAGGAAATCCCTAGACTTAAGGGCAAGAATGTGTCCTGCATTCTTAGTATTCTGCAGGCTAGAGAGCAAAATTGCTCTCCTCTTTAAAGTCAGAATCGTTACCCATATCTGCATGGCCAGATTATTTTAAAATGTAGCGAACAACATTATACATAATTATTTTACAACAGCAAGATTTTATTTGCTATTTTAAATGTTTTCCTTGTTTTTCACTTTAAGAGAAGAAGAATATAAATGTTCTAGAAGAATACATGCTGAGGATGGCTTTCAGCTGCTGTGCTCTTAACTTCAGCCAAGTGCTTTGGAAGTGCAGGTATATTTACATCTGTGTTTTATTTCTGGCCCACCTTTAATAAAGATGCAACAACGATAAAGCAAAACACAACACAACATGATAATATATGGCACATAATAAAGAACTGCCATAAGTACACAGGGGGCTCAATTTTGCTTTCACTCTATCTCTGCAAAACTCCACTGTTCAAGACTAAGCCTTTACAATTGTCAGAGTTCCTTGTGGTTCAAAAAGAGACATTTTCCAGAATAATGAGGTCACTGGTTCCCATTTGCCATTCCACAATATTCTGTTTATTCCTAGAATCCCTGTTCTTTCAGCAATAGTTGATGCTCTCTGTAGCTGTTACTCCTGCGGGAATTGAGACTTTAAACATTCATTAAAAAGTGAATTGCTATTGTTGACAAAATACAGATGGCCAAGCATGAACTACTGACACCTATGAGCACACTTCCAGTGCAGTGCATGGCGACGTAGCCATGTGAGTGCTCTGGTTGCTTTTACCAAACCAGTGTGTGTCCTTTGTTACCAGACTGGCCCTGGTGTGTGCTTATATTCCTTTTCCTAAATATGGCACAAGCTGTTAAAGTAATTTCTTTAAAAAATGAACTGAACTTATTTCTGCTTTTGAGAGTGAGAAAAGATACTCTCTTTCACAGCAAAACTATTAGTGGACAATATTCATACAAGGCTCAGCTCACAAGATAATTACCCTGAGTCAAAGCTCTGCTTCAGACTGCTGCAAACATAACACTCGATGACTCCCAGAGGCTCTGTCTGAGCAGTGGGGTGTGCTCCATAACCAAGTCCTTGATCATTCAGGGGGGACCTTGCTGGGCTGGAAACTGGGGTGTGGGGGTGAAGGCTTGAAGGGAGTGAGCAAGAAGCCAGGGTGCAGCTGGGGCACACACAGACACACACACACACAGACACGCACACACACCCTGTAGGCTGTAGGGGCTCAGAGGCACACCTGCCTTCCACAGGTTAGACACAGCCATTGCTTAATCAGCCATGTATTTAAATAATTTATTAAGCTGCAGCCGACAGACTTAGTCTCTGAAGACTGCAGTTAGATGCTACACCTGGGTGTAGCATGCAGCATTACACTTGCATAATGATTTGTACTGCACTCCAGGTTAACGTGGAAAAAGCTGAGGGAAAGCTCAGGCATTTAACATTTTCAGCTTTGGGAATACTGTGTCATAAGCAAAGACTGAGACAATAAGCTGAAACTGTTTGGAGTTTTTGCATCTTTTTCAACACTTCTAGAGACAGAAATTTTGGGCAGAGAAGTAGAAATTGCAAAGCTACCTTGAGCTTTAGGTTATTTGGGGCTTAAACTTTTTCTATTTTTATATCTTCTCCTCAGTGCCAGTATAACTTACTTTTTTTGCCTCAGCCTTATATATATGAGTAACATTTTTTTTCACTCTTTTACTACTGATATATTCAAACTCTTCTTTTTTCCCCTCTCCTTTTCTTTATTTACAGTTTTGTGGTCCTCTTTTCTCCCTCATAGTCCTTTTTTTTTTTTTTTCTTTCCCGGCTTTTGGTTCTTTTCTAGGTGTGGAAAATTGCAACTTGCCATTGTTTTTCTCCAAATGGTATTTCCCATCTATTGTGTGTGTGTGCGTATGTGTGTTTGTGTGTGCATAAGAGAGAGGACAGAAGATACTGTAAGGCTGCCAACAAAAATCAAAATTGGAGGAGACAGGAGAGCAGAGGGAATAAGAGACTGTCTTATTGAACTTGGAGAGGAATGAGGCCCACCTGGGGCTGAACCAGCCATTGGGAAGATTAAGGAAATAAAATAATTATGGAAAGTTAGTGCTGGAATTGTGAATGGGCCTGAGAGACCTGGCTGAGGCTCAGGAACTGGGAGTGGTGGCTGCCTGAGCTGAATCAAATGCTCAGCCACTCAAAAATGGAACAAACAAGGATAGGATAGAATAGACACACTGAGAAATTGTACTTTTGTACTTTGACTTGAGTTTTTTATCCTTATGAATTGAAAGAGGGCAACTCTTTCTTTTCTAAAGAATGGAGTCTGAAAAATATAACCCAGGTCTATTTGGTGAACATTTAGAGTACTATGGCCAAATACCCAGAAATAAGAACACAATCTGTAAGGAATATCTCCTCCAGTCTTTGACCTTTCAAATCAGAGCAAAGCTCTTGGCACCCATGCAGTGAAACACAAACGGGGTCAGCACATTTAAACTGACATAACTGTGAGCTTAAGGTTCCTTCTTCTCCCTGTTTTTTCATAAAGAAGACTTAAGGTAATCTCTTTCTAACTGAGTGGGTATTGTCTGCTTCTGAAATGGATTATCCCAAATTTAATGCTAAAATGTAAAGAACAGGACAGTAGCTTGAAAATTCCCTTTTTGCATAATCATCCAAATGACTCTAGTGTACACCACAATGAGAATTTAATACTTCATCTTTTACTCTGTGGTTTTTGGGTTCTTAAAAAGTTCATAGAAAAAAATGCACCTTAGTAAATAAAAGTATCTTCCACCATGCACATTTTCTTAAAAAATAAACCCAAATGCTTTAGAAATTATCTAGTTTAGCTTCCTAATACAGTTTTCATAATATCAAATAGATTTATTTGGTAGGATTTGTATTAATCAATCTTAAATGAAGTGTGGTTAGAAATTTAGAACCAGTTCCTCAGCTAGCATAAATTGTCACAGTCATCCACTTCAATGTGTCACGTTCTGCTTATGAGCAATAGAAGTAGACTGGATTTAAAGGTGCAAAAAGTTGGTGGACAAGATGAAAATGAGATGATCAGCACACCTTTTATTATTTTTTGTCTGGATCAATATATCCATTTGAATATATAAACATGCTACTTATGCCTTGTTTTTCATATTTCATTGTAAATATCCCTTAAAGCTTAATTATTGTTAACATAATGACTGGACTTACAGTCTGATGTTGTATATGCAGCTCTTTTGTATTATGGCCTATAAAAAGTTTGTAAATACGGGGATATTTTAAGAGTGGCCTTGTATAATAATATGTGAGGTATTACGAAACTTTCTTATGAAAGGGTAGCAAGTTTGATGCAGTGATAAATGAAGTAGAAAATTCTTGTATTCTAAATCTCGATGAATACCATCAACACTATGACTGAGGGATTTGAGGAAGGATGGAGGAGGAATAGGATAGCAGTGATCAGGGTAAGATTTTTTTTTATTGCAAAGAAAGAGAAAAAAGGCATGCAAGGAAAAAATCTCTTTTAATTGCTGTATGCTACTTTTTTTCCTAATGACAACTTGCACCACTGATACAGTAAACAAAACTGACATGAGAACACGTCATTATAAGATGGCACAACTCATGCTACCATAAGTAGCTTTGTAGGTCATACAGTCCCTACCAGACCACTGCAGAAAGCATACGATTTTGAAATGCTTGGAGGGCCCCACCAGATATTAACTTAAGAATTATTGGTTGTGGGTAGAAATAGGCTGAAGGCATTTCCTGCTGTGAACAACACTTGGAAGTTATCCTTTTGCAGTACTCTAGAAAACAATGGCAGAATTTATGCAGCGTTCATAGACAGCAGATATCCCCAGACACTTCAGAAATGCTATCAAATTAAAACTGCTCTTCAGTAGGGCTTCATATTTTGTTTTTGTTGGCTGAATAACAATAATTCAAGTGTGAATGTAAAATGAATCTTATTTACTAGATTGTTGAAATGTGGATATTGTGAGATACTGACATGAATTTTTTAATATTTATTTTCCGTTCTGGTGGAGGTGATAAAGACTTTCTAAATTATAGCTGATGAAAATGCAATCTGGAACTGTGGACATTGCCTACCCTGAAATCACAATCAAGTCTCCATGTCTCTCTGACTGACTCATGACTGGTTGCTATTAAACCTGTATGTTCTCTTTTCCTGATGGATTCAGTTCTATAAATCTTGTCAAACACTACTGTACTCAGGAGGTCCAATATGAAAATCCCACGTTATATATTTGGAAAGGGCTATCTCTCTAGCCCTGTATGTTTGTTGATGACTCCATACCACTCAATGTGAGTCCAGGTCATACTTTTACTTACTGTGATATATTTGACTTTGATGAATATTGGCCCACAGGCTCTGGAGGGAGTTTGACACTATGCTGTCCTAACCACTGGGAGAGACCTTGAGACGGACAAATACCAAGGTTTTCCCCACGTCCATGCAAGCCCAGACAATAGCATGTGAGCATCACCTGGGTACTTACTTTCCTTTTCTCTCTGTCACTGGAGGCAGGAATTGGCTTATAGCAATGGGAGGTGAGCAAAGGTTTTAGTGAAGAACCATAACAACCAGCTGCTACAAATGAGCTGGAATAAAGGTGAGTATGCTGACTGTTCAAGGCAGAGCAGATTAATTGCTTATGGATAGACACAGGAAGATTTTTTGAATCCTGCTGCTTTTTCTCATTTGCCCTAGGGAAAAGGCTACTATGAGGTCCCTCTGACTTAGGGCCGTGCTAGTGGGACAGGCTTAGCACTCAGAATTATTATTCACATTTTCCTTTACGACCACAGATGTGGTTGCTTAAAAGAATTTGAATGTTTGGATCTGAATGTATTTAAGATGGAAAATTGTGCTCCATTCTTGTGAAAAGGTGCTGAGAAGTGCTGTTGTCTGTTTGACAAATCACGCTATCCCTGCATTTAAAATAAATGGTGTAGCCTTCTAAATGATTTTCACTATCATTATAAGAGATGGGATAGACTGGGCTCAAGACCAAATGTGTACTACATGGCTGGCTGGGTGCAGAAAAGAGGGGTTGAAAAATTAGCAAAGACTGATTTAATGATGTAGTAATTTCTTGAAGAACGAGCAATGTCAGTCTTCTTTTTCCTTTTGTTTGAAGACTGAGAAAAGGAGGGATTGTCCTCTTTCTATATGTCCAAACAGATTAATATATGTGAGATAAGGACTTTGACGAAATAGCTTTTACTTACATCTAGGTAACAGTGAAACTTCACCTGGCTTATATTAATGAGAATTGTGTACTGGATTTAGTAGAATCTCCATCTAACCCCATTAAAGTACAAAGTTCCTCTAAAGACAGACTCATTTTTTCACTAAGCCTAAGAAATATGTGAGTACATTATTAATCTTAAAATATTCTGCATGTACAAGGAATAAAATGCTTGGCACTTAATTGAAGTTGGGTATATTACTGTTTTTTGGTACCATCTAATTCATTTGCACAGGGAAATCAAACCCACTTTTATTAGTTTGTATCAATTTGCATCACACTAAGCAGAGGAAGAAAGTAATTGGTAATATTAGTACTACTTCTAAGGAGTCATTAGAGTTTACTTGACTTTCGGGATTAGCATGGATTTAGATTTGGTTGCTCCTAAAGCTGGAAATAAAAGAACCTTTCATTTTCAAAGTACAGGAAAAAAAAAATATTCCCAAAACTCTATCATAACAGTGGAAAAAAAAATACTTGTGATTAAGAAATACAAATTCTTGTGTAGAAGCGGTATTGATTTTGACGAAATGGGGCAAAGCTTCTTAGGTAAAAATGCGGTGTTATATTTGCAGAGGAGAAGGGGAAGAGAAATGATTGACTGACAATAGGCAAATTTACCTTCTGTCCTTGGTTGTAAGTAGGACAAAATAACACTTTAAGTTATGGAGCAGCTAGAGAATATTTTGCTGGAAGCCATTCTAAGCAGTGGCTGTAATAGGTTGCAAGGGATCCTTATCTGTCCCAAATCTCAAAATGTGATGAAGCCCACTCAGCAAAATGTTTGGATGTATTGGAGTTTGCCCAACTACAAACCCCATAGGAAAGCCAATGATTTCTACAGCCTTGGGGAGTTTTTGTATCAGGACTTTACAGAGCCTCAAGTAGGACCTATTGTCGTATTTGAAAACGTAGGAGGGAATGAAGTTTGATGTGCTGGATATTTTATTTAAAGAGTTAATGAACTGACATATGTTTATACTTACTACTGATAATCTTCCTTTGGAAAACCCATCTAACTTCTTAACTGTACAAAATTGGCATCCTATATGACCAAAATTGGATTTGAAAATGATATTTGGATAAAAATCAAAAAAATACATCCTACTGGTTATATATGATTGCTTTATTATGTTTGATAAGAACGAAAAGCCAAAGGATTTGACAGTCCCAGAGCCTGGCATGTAAAATGAAATTCCTGAATGTAAATTAGACAGATTAAACTATCCTTTAAAAGACTCTTGATGGAGAGAAGGATGTATTTAAAATCCAATAAACTTCAGACCTCCTTAAAATGGCTTAAAATGAGGTCCAGAATGCTTGCTAAGTAGAAACTCCACTGATTTTGATTTAATAAAAAAATTGTGGATTCTAATTTGAAAAAATGCCGTCACTGTATTCACCTTGCAGAAATAAATACGAAACCATATGGAGAAGCATATTTCCACAAATGTATTCCAATTTAAGATGAATTAACTGTATGCTCTCCTTCATAATCAAACAACAGCAAATTTCCTTGTATTTCTCTGCAATTATTAAAGAAAGTAATTTCAGCTTCTATATGACTTCTCATAAGAAATGCACAGAAAAATAATGTGCATTTGGTAGAAGTTCTAAATGGATGTCTTAATAATTTTTTTGTAAGATATAGGTGTCATAAGTAAGGATGAGGTATTTTTATGTTACTAAGTTGCATATGTGATTGGCCGTGCTGGTAAAAGAGCACAAAAGAGTCTTTGTTATACTCTCAGTAGAGCTATTTATACATTGTGACTTACTGTGTCCAAAGACTGCTTCCTGCTTCCGTTAAAAAGTAGTCCCTCCAAATAAAATAAAAGCCATAAACCCTGACATTACTCAAGCCCTGTCTATTGAAACAACAACAAAAAAAATCACACATGATTTTGCATTGCCTGTATAGAGTCCTCTTGAGTTTACTTAAATACAGTTCCAGATGAAGCATACTGTGAAAGCAATGCCTTCCATACCTAAAGAAACAGAGAGACGTTTTATTTGGTTTAAAAATAAGGATGGTCCAAGAAATCAGGTGCATCTACAGGGTATAGCTGAAGCTGGGGAGGACTGTAGCAGTTCTGGTCATTGTATAGACCATAAGCTCTGTAGTCAGCAATTACTCTTTTTGTGTTGTACTTGAAGACCCTGCGGGGAAACCTGATACACGCTTTGGTCTTTGTGAAGTTTTAATGCAATGTCTGCGCGTCTTCCCTCCTGGTTCTCCATGCCCTTGGTCAACCACAGCTCTTTCCCCCATATCTGTATGTGCTCACTAATGAGTTTCACTTTTATTTCATGATATTTTAAAACGATAATATGCCAGGTTTCCTACAGCTTCGTAGATCTAGGAAAAGACCCCCAAAGCAAAAAAAACAGAAAAAGAAAGACGCAGTCAGATACGATTTCTGTTCTTCCCATTCTGAGAACACGCATGACTTTTTGTAGCCTTGTAGTGTTGGGCAATAAACTTAGTCCAAAAGATGTAAGAAAAATCTCATCCCTTCATACAGACTAGTGCTCAGTGTAGGCATAAACAAGAATTCCTAAACCCATGAATATTAGAAAGCTTCTCTTAAAATTTTCAGTATGGTGTAAAAAATTTTGATAAGACCCCAACCAGCTATTAACACGTCTTTTTTTATTGGGAATGAAAAAATTCCACTGTTCTATAGTTCCTAATCCTCTCATCCATATTGGAAAATTTAATATAAATAATGTATATCTCTAAATATTACAAAATGTAGAATTTGCTGCCTCAGCTATCTTTCTGACTTCCCCCCCCTCTCCTCCCGCACCCCCAATACACTCAATAGGGCCTTTGATCTTTCTGTCTATGATCATTCTATAGTGTGCCAGGGAGAACTCATTCACCGTTTTCTTGCCAGGAATAACCTAAGAAGGCGACAGGTGTGAATGGGAATGAAGTGAAAATTGGAACTATTTAACTGCATCTAAACCAACCCCTCTGTACATAATACACGTCTCTGTCCCTAGAGAACACTCAAATATCTCATTTTAAATGTGTTAATAGCATTTATAGACTAATTTTGGTTTAATTAGTACTATTTTTCTGTAGGACTAAAACAAAACAGAGTTAAGCAGAATCTCTGAAGAGCCTTGATTCCTTTACACACATTTCTCCACCAAGGAAAATAGACGCCATTTACCCTAAATCTTCTGCCATTTGCATTGAAATGCCACAGTGATATTTAAGGAAGAAAAGGAAAAAATGCTGTTGCTTATATTTGCATTATGTGTTTTTTTAATGTAAGCATCTAATACTGTTCCCATGCTTAAATAGAAAAGCATAATTAAATTTTAGTTTTCGTTGCAATATTTTATTCACAGATATTTTCACCCATTCCAGGAACATCATAATATACACACAGAGACACATTTCAAATGAGCAGTAGGGTTTTCACTGATTCTGGTGAGTCTTAACAAATTAAACTAGATAAACTGTAATTTTTCTGGTCATACTGTTAGGAATAATTCAAGGAGTGCTCTGTATAGATCCATTATTTTTGCCCTCACACTTCATAATTATTATGCAACAAGTTAAAGTTTTATTCACAGTTTTACACATAAATCCTGAAGCTCTTGGTTATTTTTTCCTTGTGTCAGAATGAGCTCCCAATAACGTGAATGGAAGTTCAACTTGAGTAAAGATAGGCTAATAAAAACTGGATCCGGATCTCAGGATTTGGCACATGGACACTGGATCTATTAAGTCATCTTGTCCATATTCCTGCCAATGCAGAATTGTTCCCTTCAGTATAATCTCCAGTGCCTTATTCAGGCCAATTTTAAATGACTTGGGTGAAGTGGTTTCCATTACTTCACTTGGTTGAAGTATTACTTATTCCACAGACTAATATAATGCTTTTCGAGCTGCTTCATTCTCATGGATCACTTCCCAATCCCAACATTTCCCCCAGACGAACGTGTATGAGTAAGGGAAAGGAAAATGTGTGTAGAGTATAAAGGCCAAAAGGAAAAAGTGGCATGAAGTTCTTCCCCTCACTCCATTTTTTTAATGTATTTCTCCTTGCTTCATATTTCTGAAGTCTGCCTCTTCACTTTTGCCAGTGAGACTTGGACCAAACTCCCTGAGAAACAGATCCACTGTAAATTTTTCCCCATTTTTCTGCTTGTGAATCATTCCAAAACTGTCCCACTTCCCCCCTCCCCCCCTTCCCTCTTATATCCTATTATTTTTACTTTCCTCTCTATTTTGTTTATTTTTAGTAAGGCGCTGACTTTTACCAGTTATTGCTGACTCTTCATTATTCATTATCTGTCACTTAACTCTTAAGTTATTACTCTTATTAGAGGGAATTTTTTGTAGGGGATCTATGGAATATATTTTTTGCAGGTGAATATGGGTGTGTACAATAAATATGACATTTTACAAATTATCAGGAACACTAAAAGCAATTATAATAGTAGATGAGATTGATGAAAAAACTGTTGAGAAAGGGAACAAAGGTTTGTGGGCCCTGTTTTGTAGTATATCACATGTAAACAGCTAGTTAACACTTTAAATCACTGTGCATGCAAAATAAGGTCGAAATACTTGGTACTGTAACTGAAATTCTGTGCTAAGATCTTTGTTTCTCTTTTCAGCCATATATACAGTAGATGCTGCAAGAACAAAGACTGAAACTGGCACCTTATTGAGATGTAGAAATTCAACAGCAGGAAATAATCTTCTTTGAAAGGAACCCCTATTTCCGTCCTCTTTTTTTTTTTTTTTTTATATATATCCTTTAGTAGCTGATCACTTAAAACAGGTGCTGTAATTCATGATTGGACATTAAACGTTTACGATGGATGGTGTCTGTGTTTAGAGACAACTTTATGTACCACTGCTTGTAAGGCACTTCCTTTCAGGAATCAAGTGGAAATAAGATCATGTAACACTCTGGCAGATTATACATTCAGATATTACAGCTGCTCGAATTAGTCATTGGAATTCACTTACTCAGTTTATTTTAATATATGTAATTATTCAGAAATGAAACTTGATTCCTAAAAATATGTTCTTTCAATAAATGTGTTCAATAAAGCAGTAAAAAAGGATGCCATATGGGTACAAACATGCCTGACTCTTGTGTACTATCAGTCCTGCCCAGGTTTCTGGGCTGTGAGACCTGTAGTGGGAACATCTGGAAGAAGTTGCCAGTCATTCTTAAGTGCAGGCATGCCAGGGCGTGTCTGACCATGCCAGTGAGAAAGTCAGGGCAGGGTCCTGAGGCCATGGTAAGAAGTGGCGCCTGAGCACTGAAAAGGCTTATTGCAGCTTTGTTTGACAAATTTTACGTTCTCAGACAGAAATGAACTGCTACCAAGTGCCGTCCATGTGAGTCAGCTTCATGCAGAATGATTACTGTCGGAGGTATATACTTACCTTCACCAGTTTACAAAACATTCTCTTTACTGAGATAGACATATTTGCCTCCAAAAGGATTAGCATCTGTGATTTCAGCTGCGTAGAGATGACAATTCACACTCAGCACAGACCACACTGTACTGAGTGCAATCAGACATTTAATAACATGGGTAGAGGTGTTTCAGAGATCCATCCATAAGCTCTGGCAGGATGGCATAGACAACTATCTAATGGTGTGGTTGAATCCGTGGGGCTTTGCACCCCTTCTCTTTTCTCTGCTCAGATAAAGGTTTTATCTGCTCTGGTATTTGTGCAGTTTTAAGAAGTTTTGAGATACTTGTAATGTAGAGAAAAAACAAGCTCTTTTCCAAGGAAAAGACACGTGAACTTTGAAAGGCATCCTGCAGCATGGGGATTTTCTTCCATTGCCTTGTGAAGTGTTTGTGTACCTGGAATACACCCTGCAGAGACAGAACTGTGATGAGATAGCTAGACACATTTTGTCTGCTGGGCACAGCCTCTGCTCTTTTCTCATGCCACTCTTTTAAACTATCTCCTTCCATCTGGTAGTGATTGTTCAGGAGACACAAGAGACCTGCTGCAGCTCCTCTGGGTGCAGCAGAGGTAGCTTCACCTGGCATACTGGGAATAGTTGGGCATATTTGACCTTCCCCCTCCAGAACATGTAGGTGAGCACCCTTCTCACTTGTCCCAACTCTGCATAAACTGTGTAAATATAAAATACCTAGGATGTATTTTACATATAATATATGTATTATACATATAATATACATATTATATTATATACATGTAATATACATATTTCTACACAAAGAAAATATGTATTCATAATCCTTGTCTCCCATGTATGCATATTCATGATGAATCACACATCTTTAGCCCTAGATGTACTTATATCGAGCAAGAAAAACCCTAGTGCCAAATATCTAAGGTTTCTTTAATAGATTTTTTTTTGTTAAATTGGATATTTAAGAGAGTCCTTTACATTTAATCTCAATCCTGTCAGATTGGTAAATTAATTTTTCTGCTCCTTAGCACAGGAGACAGAACATCCATAAAAGCAACATTTGTCCAATGCATAGTATAAATGGTCCGCTATTCTAAGGACAAAAAGCAATTAAAAAAAAAATGGGATATCACCCAAGAAAAGATTTGAGAGGCAAATAGAACCTGGAAAAGAGAGAACACAGGAAAACAAGACACAATACAGAAGGTATGTCGTATAGGAAACATTACATCCTCCTTCTGGAGACAGCTATCGTCAAACCTGCTATTATCAAAACAAAAGCTTCTTTGACCATAATTGGTCATAAAGGCATTGGACACTTTTTGAGCTAGTCCTGTGTCAAGATGACGTCTGGGTTATTTTTTTTTTTTTTTCATCAAAGCAGGCCTTACCAGTGATAAATTTGTTCAGAATACTTTTATAATTGCCTCCAAGATGTTATTCACCAGGAGTATCTGCATGGTAGGGAGGGTGGTGAATGAGGCTGTAGCCAGATCTGTCCCCATACTGGTGCACTGTCATCAGAATATGGATTAATTAAGCATGTTCTCAGAGAAAAACTCATACTGAAATATTTTATAAGGTCCTGACTAATTTAAATGTCGAGAATATGAGCCCTGAGAACAGGCTCTTTAAGCACATTCTTATTCACTACCAAACTACCCAGGGTATTGCCATGCAATGAGCTCATTCAGATGTTAGTTTCCCACTTACCTGCTCCAGAATAAGAGTGAATTGAGCCAAGGTTTCAGGCATTATTACCTAGGCTGTAGTTAATTGCCAATATACTCAGCTTCAGGAACACAGTCTGTAGGGCAGATTCTTAGCTCCCCAAGACTTAGCTTGCTAACAGCTGTTGACTGACAACTTATAGCACAAGCAGAGACAGTGACAGGTTTTCTTTGACAACTAAAAGAAAAAAAAACCCAGTATGTTTTTCATCTGATTAGGTGTGTGGACATTACTGCTTCATTTTACAGTTAATAAATGTAAGACAGAGCTTCTTTGAAGAATATACTTTAGAAGCTTTTAGAAAAAAACCCAAACCAAAACAAACGAAAAAAGCTGACAACAAAAACTCCCCCAAATGTTTTCATGCTAGAATTTGAAGTGCAGCAAGATCACTATGCAGAGCTCTGGCTGGAAGCCCACTATGAAGCCCATTACTGAGTCATGTACTGCAAAGGAGCTGAAGAATATCTTTGCTTTGTAGGTGGCAGAGTGCCTTCACAAAGTCCTGGAGTACTTTGCAACAGTCTTTGTCATAATGAACAAACATAAACTCCAGAGTACAGAAAAAGTGGTAGCAGATGAAAGAGCGTTTTTAAACTGTGTACATGTGTCTCGGACCTGAAAGGCCTTCTCATGAAAGGAAAATTATTATTTTAACTTTGGATTAAAAATACACAAGTTATCCTCAGCTCGATGCGTTCTTCAGCATCTGTAGATGTGGATTTTTAAACAACCTGCTCAAGATGATACAAAATTTGAGTGACTGTCACAAGTTGTGCAGGTGATGTAATGCATTTGTTTTACTTGCTTGAAAGAAACAATGTACTTTAGTGAAGCATTTGCTTTCACCAAAGCCCACCTATGTTGCTGATGGCCGTTGTGCCTTTGGCTTGAAATGGAGGATGCTGTGTGGCGGGCAGGAGTTTTAGAGAACAAACAGGAACCTTTGTTTCCTTTAATTTAAGGAAAAGAAAACAAGGCAGAAGGAGCAATGCTGAGCAGCTGCCTGAAAAGCTGCTTTGTCTCAGCTTCATTATGCCATGATCCCTGAATTGGTTTTTGATAAAGTATGTAATGTATTGGAAGAAATCACCAAACTATATCAGTAGTAAGCAGCTCTATTTAGCATTTACACTCTCTGATGGCTAGAGATAGCAGTGTAAATCCTACTAAGCAGATGCTGTGCTCTTTAAAACAGGACTTGTAGTCTCATATAGTATCTAATAGCAGAATTAACAGCAAATACGAGAAGGAAAATGCATGGCTGTCAGACTCCACTTACCACCTTTTTTATCACGTGTAGCAAAGAAATTGTGACAGTACAACATACTGGCAGCATGAGAATCTGTCTCATTTAACATTGTGCTACTGTTGTCAGTTGGGAGAGCACTTACTCAGTTTGGTGCTCTCCCCTGAATAACCAGGATCATTTAAAGTTGGTGGAAATGTGAATGCTTTGTAGCATCTGCTTTTGACATTGTAGTGTTCTGCAACCTTAAAAACAGATGTCTGAAATAGTTTATTGTGCTCTTCCTCAAATATTATACAGCACTGGTATGTGCAGAGCACAAAGGATTATCTCAACAGTATTGTGTAGGTCTTTGTCTTTAGTTTATGGTCTCTGTGATCTATTGTATGTAAACGTTTTTATGAGACTGGGAAGAGATGGTAGCCTAAGTAAAATTAAACACTGTACTGTGACCAAAAAAAGAATTATGTCTCTCCTGCTCTGTAAATGGCCACACTGAAAACCCAAAATCGAAAGCCTTTGGAAAAAGAAATATTTTCTTCACGTAATTTTGACCCAGGGAAACATTTAATGCTAGAAAAGATGTTGGGTTTTGTGCTAGCAATAAATAGGACTAATTTTCCCAAGGGATGGGGGAAGTGTTCTCTCCATTCTCTCACATTTTGAAATTCCAGTGGGGAAAGCTTAGCTATTTTTATCACGTTGTCTTCTAGTTCTTGCATCACTTTCTTCTGTGAAACAAATCGAGTCAAGTACCAGCACGGCTACAAGCCAAAGAGCACAAGAAGCTTCCAGGAGAAATGAGTGATATATATCTAATGCTTTGTTCAAGCATCTGTACCACTGTTGATTTTAATACATTCTTGTCTTTATGCCTAAAGAATCATGCCAGCATGAGGTCCTTATACTGAATAAAGAAGCATGCTGCTTCCCTAGAGGAAAATGCTGATCAAATCTGTCTAATTTACAGCTTGGTTTAATGGTCAGATCACTACTGGAGATTTTCATAGTATTGTAATAACATGGAACCAATCAGTAGATTGGCCAGGATGTGAACGCTTACATATAAACTCACTGAATGGCAGGATGTGATTGGAATTCGGTGCTAAGGAAAATATTCTCAAAGATACAAAAGAGTATATCTGAAAATCCCAGTTAAGAAGACACACTGGTGTATTTGAAAGGCATTGGAGAGCAGAAGTTCACTGACTCATTCTTTTGGTTTGCCCTTTCCCAGCATTTTATCTTTATTGGTAGCTGGGGAGTAATGCAGCTGTTTGGTCTTCTGCTCTCATCTGATGAACCTCATGTTGATACGTCTTTAAAGCAGAGATAGGAATATGCAGAATTTTCATAGCTTGTCACTTTGCTAAAAGATGGAATGCATAAATTCAAGGTTTTACAGATTAGGAAAGGGTTTCCCTTAGGCTTCCTGTACTTTGGGAGTGCTATAAACATTGAACTATAAATAAAATATAATGTTTCCTCTCACAAGAAGGATTTTTAAGAAGATGGCCTTGGTGCTGGGCCTTATGAGGAGTTCAGTCTTGTGCCAGATTATGTGTTTTAGAAAGCAATGCTGAATTGAAGTGGCTTAGTGAGCTGCAAGTACAAACTTGGCTCAGAAGTCTAAGGATCTTCCATGTTGAAATTTTTGGTACCTTAGCTTTTCTGAAATCCTACTCCATTATAATAGGCCACATTCAACAAAAGAGGGAATTTCTTACATGAAACTGAGCTATGTGAAACTTAGAGATTGTCTGTTCCTTAGTGCAATCTAATCCTAGAATTGCCTAAATTCAGGATGCCTAAATTCAGGTGTCCTATCACTGTAAACTTTAATTTTTCCCAGGCCAATACTTTTGTTGTCTGTATTGCTGCATCTGCCTATCTCTGAGGAGGTGTTTACTCATCTTCCTCCAAAGCTTCCTCAGAAGTATCAAATACATTTCTCTTTGATCTTGATAGAGTTCAAGAAGAATTTGGACAATGCTTTCAGGCACATGGTGTGACTCTTGGGGATGTTGTGTCCAGGGACAAGAGTTTGACTAGATAAGCATTCTGGGTCCCCTCCAACTCAGAATATTCTGTGTTTCTGTGATCTCTTCCAAAAGGCTCAGAATGGCAGGCAAGCATGTAGGAACCTATATCTTAGAGCATAGCATCATGGGGAAGGATCCAAATTCTATATTCACCTCACTTGAAGGAATTTATTGCTGCCCACCACAATATGGATGGAAATACTCACCTTTGTCTTGTCTTTGTTTTTTTCTATTGAGTACAGTGAAAGCAGTTGTAAGCAATGTTGTAAGCCTTGCTAGCATAAGGTTATTTATCACAGTTTTTCCTCATTATAACTTCTTTTTCTACCTGAAAATCCTGTGCAGAGCAATCCAGAAATTGCGCATGTGCATTTTGCTTGTGCATATCAAATATACCCCACATGTACAAATCATGTGTGCAGGGCAAATACAGTAACTTCAAAGCTTCTTGGAGGCATCTCTCCTGCTGTGCATGTGACATACACGTCTTGCATAGAAAAGACAACACAGCAGCCTTAGGAACATGCGATAAATGTGTGAGCATATACAAATACTTTTGTCTAGATTAAGCAGCCTTATGTTCCAGGCTCTTGATCTCACATGCCCAGAGATGTGACTGCCACCAAATCTCCAGAGAGGGATAAAGGGCTCCTGTAGGCATGTTGCTTCTTGGCCAGTAGCGGGTGTGCTCTACACACAGGGTCTTTTCTGTCCCTTTCTAGAGTCCAACTCTACACTATTCTAGCCTTAGATGGTCTCCTGCATTTTCAGGTATTTTTGATAAATAAACTCTGAAAAGCTAGTCTCAATACCTTGACAAACTCTGATGAAATCCCGGACTATGTAAATACCTAAGGCAGAGTGATTTGACTTGCAGTTCTTCCAGTAATGAGAGCTGCAGTCCATTCTAGAAGACCACACCAATATTATTTAAGTGCTTTAATGGGGAATTAGGTTTCAAATTTTAGTCATCAGAAGTTTAATGTTGTGGTCATGGTTTGTGTGCGTATTGCAAAACTCGAGGGTAAAACATTGAATAGAAACTTTTTTTATCCCCTAGTTGTCTTGGAAATCATGTTTCATTAGAGCAGTGCAAAATGTTCACAATGAAACACCAGACCACACAAAAGTCACCTGGTGTGGAGTTTCGTTACAAACTAGTAACGCAAACCATATTTATCAAAAGATTTGCTTAGCATTGTGCAACTCCTGAGTGACCTGAACTCAATTTTAAGCATATAGGGTGTGTGGCTTTGGATCAGAATCCTGCAAAATTCATAGCTTTGCATGGTTTTGATGTGAGGTGTGAATAAACACCAGGTGAAGCACAGCAATTCCAATTGAGTTTCAATTTGATCAGGATTCAATCCTCACCCGGTGTTAATCGGTGTAGCTCCATTGAAGTCAGTGATTTGCCCCATTGTTGAGCTGCACCAATTTACTGTAGCCAAGGACCTGATTGAAATTTTTAGTTTGTTCAAACCTGAAAGTCAAAGTCTAACTCAGTGGGTGTGAAAGTATTTGGATCAAAATGAAAGAAAATGTTTGGACAAATACTCATGAAATAAAACTAGTTCTATATTTTGCAGCTGTAAGGTCACAGCCCTGAAATATAGATTCTTAATGATGTAACCATAAGTTTAAATTCTTCCTTCCTTTTTTTTTTTGCTGACCAGAAAAATGACTTTTGCTATATCTACCTTGTTTAAAAGGAAAAAGCAATATTTTTACTCAAGTCCTACAATAATCTCAAATCAAACAAATTCTGGATATAGCTAATAAAACTCATGGCCTTGATTGCAAAAAAATGCCTAAGAAATCTGTATATTGTATTTGTACTTTTATGTTTAATATATTACTGCAAAGGCAGCAAAGGCATTCAAGTGCTACAGGACTACAAAGATGATCCTAAAAATAAACTTTTCCAGGCCAATCCTGGAGTAAACTGAAAAGTGACATCTTTAACTTGCCTTTCAATTCTGCTTCCTTTTTTTTATTGCTTCCTTTCCAACAATTCCATCCATTCAGACAACTTTCCATTGACTTGCCCTTTTCCCTGAATATACTTAATAGTGAGAAAATAGAGCTCTAGTAATGCAATGGGGTGTATCTCTGAAACATTGCTAGTGTTTCCCATAGAAACACAAGTGCGATATCATGCATTTATTATTAATGATCAGTGTGGCTTCACTGACTACATCCATACTCCTAAATCAAACAATGTTCCCGGGTGCTGGGAATTGATCAGCTGTACTGCTAAATTGCTATAGCTGCCCCAGCATGGTTTGGTTTTAGCCATGGGCCCCTTAGCACTGCCAGACAAATTCTGGGCACAGTGACCATTTCCAAGTTGGATGTGCATCCGCCTGCTTGCAGAGTGAGAGAATTAAACAATATGGCCACAGTCCAGGACACGCCAGTTATTTACAGCTATCAGGACTGTTATGGCATGCTTAAATTACTGGACTTGTTATATTTATCTAACAACTTCTGGTTACCACGTGACGTAAGCAGCAGCAGTTCAGATATCATGTATGTTTGTTAGAATGTTAGGATCTTTCGGAATCTGCCAAAGAATCCCCAAACAACCAAAAAATCACTTCTCAAGAGACTAGTGGTCCTTGCCGGTCATACAGACTAATTCAGGATACTAAATATAGGTGTTTTTAAAGTAGGCTATAAAAGAAAAAGGAAGGTGGATTTCTAGTATGAAAAAAATCCTCTTGGCAAAGGTATTAAAACTAAGAAAGGATCGTGAGTAAATGTATTTTTCTCTGTGGAATAAGTGAAAACTCTGTATGAATTAGATGGCAAAACATGCTATCACTACTTTCTCATTTTTCAATGTTTTTATTCCTTTTCCCTTTCTTTAGGTATAAAAGTGTTTAAGGTGCTATGAGCTGAATTAACAATTTGTGTCATTGCTTTTGCTTGATAAGAAATAAAAGTAAGAACACACACAAGTATCAAAGCTTTTATGGGAAATGTGGAAATAGATACCAAAAACTTCCCAAAAATTTTGAAATCGGAACCATTTCTTGGGTTTACAAATTACTTGTGGAGAACTTTTTTTAAAAACAAACAACTGACAGCATTTATGAAAACTGTACTGTTTTATGGCAAAAGGGGGTGGGGTGGGGGAAGCATTTCATTAGAATGACTTTCCACGAGCATATTCCATTTTGTCACTTTTCATTGGAAAAATAATAGTCAAGTCTTTCCAGAGAATGCTTCCATTACAGAATTTAGAGGATCCTGTCACAGTCACAGCCTGTACAGTGAGAAATATCCTTTAAACTGAGTGCAGAGTTGAGATTATGATGAGGTAGGAGAGCGGCTTGGTGTGGGATCATTTCCAGGTGTAGAACTGCTTCTATTTTGCCCCTATCTGAGAACACATTAGGAAAAAGTAAGTTCCCTTTCCTCCCTATTTAGCAATCCTGTTCATCCCTGGCAACACCGATGCTATATGTCATGATTGTTAAACTCTGGTAGATTAGATAAAGAGATCTGAATGTTGTAAGTTTGAGAAAGAAATCTGTTGTAAGGCTGGGGAGTCTCAAACTCCTCTCTTTCTCCCAGAGTCAGTGAATGAGGGAGATCTGTATCCTCTGGAGAGGAGTGGAACTAAGGAGTGAGCCTAAAAGAGTGACAAGAGTGTTGAGAGGAATTGCCCAAGACATTCCCTCAGAACAGAAAGCACTGGAGAAGAGGGATGGTCCACAGGTTGACGAAAGGTCCAGACTGAGAGCTGGGAAATCAACGGCAGCCTGAGGTAGTTCTTGAAAGGCTGGCTGCTTGCCTGTCTGCCTGAGGTTTAAGCCCCAGTCCTGTCAAATTCTGCATACAGCTCCGTGCTGTTTTGTGAGTTGAGACTTGGAGTTTTGACTCAGTGCCAAGGGCCTGTATGCTCTGCACCTACTGAAATATTTGGGATATTGTCAGGCATTGTAAACTCTTTCTTGGGGTGTATTCATACAGAGTTTTCTTGCTAGCATTCCATACAAAAATATAATTTTAAGAGGTGTTGTGAAAAAGATCACTAGCTGAAAAGTTAATTTCCTGCCTAAATGGATGACGCCTGCAAGGTAAAATAAATTCATTTAAAGAAATCGGCTATCTAAATCAGTCTCTTTCAAAAAGAGTTTACTTCTGTCAATAAAGCAGAATCTTGTGAATCTACACACTTCATAATTTGCACATAAGGTTTGTGGGCAGTTTTCCCCCACTTTTTTGGCAATGATTTAGTAGCTGTAGCAAGGGCTCAGATTACTCAGATTATATTCTATTACACAATACACTGCAGCATATCTACAGAAGAACCTTATTAATTTGTATTTATGTGAACCCACCCACTGTAGTTTACTGGTTTTTTGTTTCTCTTTTTCTTTTCTTTTTATTTTTTTATTGCCAGGGCAAGGAGCACATTTCAATCCAGCATCCTGAAAAAGTAGTGACGTGGTGTGATGGTGGA
Source organism: Corvus cornix cornix (assembly GCF_000738735.6). NCBI lineage: Eukaryota > Metazoa > Chordata > Aves > Passeriformes > Corvidae > Corvus > Corvus cornix. The sequence continues at coordinate 50,322,602 of NC_046333.1, forward strand.
AGTGTGGAAGGTGGGGAAGGGAGCACATGTGAGAAATCTTCCTTTTAGATCCAGATAAGGTCATTTTCCTCCATGCTGTTGGATTAGGAGTCAGAAGACCAGTGTTCTGCTCCTGATTCAGGAATTGATTTGCTGTTCCACTAAGTCACACAGTTGCTGTGTCTTTCATAGTTCTGCAACAATCTGTGAAATGATGGTAAGACTTTGATGCTTTTGATATCCTTTGCTTTAAGGTCGTGTGTACATTTTGTATGAGGTGTCATTATTTACTTTTAAAATGCATCCAGTGATTGCTTACACAGGAGTTTGGTTGGAACTGCTGAAAACTAGAATGGTTTAAAATACCTTTGCATATGCTGCAAGAAGAATGAGAATTTGGTTCTTGTATCTGAAGGACAGGAATTTGAGACCAAAACCAAGTTAAGTTTTTCAACTGTTGTTGAAAACTGTTGACTTTAGCTAAAACAAATTCATTCAGTTGTGAAAATTTTGTGTTCATCTGGACAGTGATTAAGAATAGGAAAGAACAGAGCCTGGCCATGTATTATACTCCCTAATTTTAATGAGGACATGGTATTTATTCCGTCTAAAAAGGTGTTTCTGGCTAATGACGTGATTAAAAATTTGGCTTGACATTATCTGAGCTTGTGCAGCAAATATGACCTTGCATTTTATAGGATTTTAAATAGGATTATTATGAAGGAGAGAGCAACTAATTAGAAGATGGCAGGTTTCCAGTTTTCAGTTGATGACCTGCTGTTGCTACTGCTGCTTGTTGCTGTCCCAAGAGTGAGCGCAGCAATCTGATCCTCCGCTTCGGGATGTACAGAATGTTCTGTGGTGTTCAAGTCAGGCGCTCTATGGAAACTTAGCAGGATCTTGCATCCTCAGTGCTTTTCATCCACTTGAGCTAGGGAAACCTGCCAGAAAGCCAAACCAAACATTTTTATGGGTTTCCTCAGGCCCTACCTCCACATCTTGTTGAAAAATTAAAGCACACAATCATGGGTGGGTCTGTTGAAGCAAGCAGGCACTATTATTCCAGGTTTTCAAGGTTGTTTTTCAGTCTGTGGATTCAGTCAGTTAAGGAAGAGCACGTCTGAATTATTTTCTGAAATTTCTTATGGAAACCCTGGTTCAAAAACACTTTCCAAATAACTCTCAGTGACTGCAACAAGAACTCATAGAAGGTAGAGATTTTGCTGGAAGCATAAATATCCCAGAAATTTAGCAGTATAATTTTATTGATGAAATAGAGTTTCAGATAAAAAGGTCCAGTAGTACTCCCACTTCCCACTCCCCATTTCACTCCCACTGTTTGAATTCATTAAATACTTAGAACAAAGTCTTGTCAGAATTTTTTAGTCATTATGACTAGATAAGAAATTAAATCCTACAAATAAAGTGTCAGCTGTGGCAGCTTGGAGTTCAGTGCAGCTTAACCACCGAAATATTCGTCCAAATTTTCAGATGAAGTTTTCAATCCGCCCTTTGCTCTGCTAAGGCTATGTGCTATATGTTTATCATCACTGGGCCAGCTAGTTGCAGCTTGTGCACACATCCTCAAACAAGCTTTAAATCATACTTCTTGGCTGCCATGTAGACATGTCTTTAACCTCTGCACAGAAATGCCAAACAGTAAGCTATTTTTTCTGATGCAATTTCATTGCATTCTTTCTGAATCCTCATCTTTGATCTAGAAAGAACATCCTGGCTGGATAGGAAGTTAGTTCAGGCTATATATTTAGTTCATGTTATAAAAATTAGTCTTAAACCTTTCAAGACATGTGCATACCTAAGACCAATTAAAGGGATTTTATTTCCATTCCTTTTAAGAGATTAAACAGTAGATGCCAATTGTGCCAAAATGCTTTTCTAGTATAAACTATCCAGAAGCCAAAAAATACAGGACATCTTCATCCAGAGACATTGCCAAGTGCAAGCATTCAAAATAAAGCTGTAGCATGATTGGGTTGCATGGCACTTTTTAATTGGAGGACACATTTGCAGAATTTCCTGGCTAAAAGCCCTGAACTATATAGTTCTACATGACACAAATGTCTGAAATTGCTGGGATTTGAAATCTTATTATTTTTTGGGGTGAATGAGGCAGAGGGCTGGGTTTTATTTCTTTTGTACCAAAACTCCTCTTTAACCTAAATACTACACAGTTCTGAATTGTTTATGATGAAACTTACTCTTTGCACCCTTGATGTCTTACACTGTGCTTTCCAAAGACTAATTTTGACCTGTTGTGAGTTATGGATACCCCTAAATGATCACAAGTGCAATTCACTTGCGTGTATTAGATCACAAAAGGTCTCATAATTGCATATAAATACATAAAAAACCATAAAATTTTGCATAGAAGCCAGTGAGAGAGGGGAATAAAATTTTTTGGTTTTATTTCTGCATTGGTAGGAGGAGAAATGGTCCAACCATGACAGACAAGGCAGTGTCCTTAAAATATGCTTTATACTATGGGCTGTGCTCTGCCCATGTGAATACTTTAGAACCCTCAGTTTGCAACCACCTAGAGGTTCCTGGAGCTATTAAAGTCTCATTTTGTTCCTTCAAAGTGGAAAAAGGAGCCTGGCCCAAATTAAGCAAGGAGTGCTGCTCCCAAGACATACCAAGCTTTATGGGACTTCAAGCATAGTATTTCAAACTCTTAATTCAGAAGTATAGGGGAAAGCAATCGCCACTATATTATGCCTCTTTTTCTAAACAATTCAGTATGTTTTCTTTTTGCATAAATGTGATGCAGCTGGTTCTAGTACCATATTTACAGTAAATATCCTTTTTGGTAAACTAAGGGGCTTATTGAGGCAATGCAGTAATAATGTGTTAAAGGATTTAATCCTCTTTTTGAACAGTTACTAAGCATATATATTTTTTGAATGAATGATCTGAGCATGTTGGACAAAATTTAGCAGTGCAAAAGATCAGAAATAAGCCAATGTTTACGTTTTTGATTCACTGCATATGAAGGAATTGTGGGTTTTGAAGGAATCTTGACTTTGCTTGAATTTAGTGAAGTAAGATCTAAGGGGTCTTCTGTGATGAATTTCTTCAGGAGTTCAAATGAAAATGTGGAACTTTCAGCCAGAACCTATTGCTTAAATTTCATTAATTAATTAGACACAGAAAAATGTTAAAATGCATGGAATGAGAAAGACTTTCTTCCCTGCTTTAATGATGTTAAGAAAATGGACTTGTGTTATGGTTTGTATCATCGCAGCAATCTGTTTTAAACATCATTGTATCCTGGTTAATTTTTTTCTGCATCTTTTTGTATTAAACAATATTCTTCAGTAAAGATGATGGCTGTTATGGTCTGTTTTCTTCAAAGAGATTGCTTGCATATATCCCACCATGCAGAATCAAGTAATCTTGGAAGAAAATGCCTCTAGAGCACTTTTCTGTCAGTCCGGTTAACTAAAGCCAAATTAATTTATATGGCTTTCAATTACCTGTGAAATGTGTTTGTCAGTGGAAGTAGAAAACTAATGCTAGCTTACAAGGAGCCTTTAGAATATTTTAAGGAGACTAAGAGTGTATAAAACAAAAAGTTGAGCCCTTAATTATATACTTTTTCAGTATATTTTATTGACATGTCATTGTGGATTCAACATCCTCATGAGTGGAAGAGGAGGGGCAGGCACTGATCTCTTCTCTCTTATGACCAGTGACAGAACTTGAGGAAACAGCACATGGTGTGGTTCTTGGGGTCTCCTGTGCAGAGCCAGGAGCTGGACTCAATGATCCTGATGGGTCCCTCCCAACTCAGCATAATCTACGATTATTGAGTTCTCCTCAATTTCAGACATGTCAAGTGCTATTTCAAACAGCCTGAGGACAATTTTGGTGCTCAGATTTGAACTGTCAGTTAATGGATTTTTAGCCAGGTCAGATGGCAAAGTGGCATCCTCTTCTGTATAAGTCTGCATACATATCCCATTGAAAATTGTCAGCCTATTTGTTCTGTTACTGATGCTTCTAATTTATAGAAGACTTCTCTGTCATAATGATAAAGCTGGTTGTGTGATGTAGCTCTTCTCAGAGAGAAGAGAACCAAGAGCTGTGTCCAGCTGGGCATTTATCCTTACAGATGAATTCTCCAGACAGAAACATAGGAATGCAAACAAAGTCTTGAGTTGCCTGTTCAAAAACTATTCTGTATTTTCTGTTAAGTGTTTATGAATTTTGCCTCTTTACTCTGGAGCAGTTCATCCTTCAGAAGTTATTGGTATAATGACTAGACACCATCTTTCAGTTTCCAGCCTCAGTTAATTTACGACCAGTGCCTGCTGTCTTATTATTGTGCCAGTCCTGTCTGTTGGCTTATATAACTATTCTGCTTTCCTGATGTTTACTTGACCACCCAAATTTATTTTATAAAGCTACTCCAATGACAGGTTATTAACTCCTTTGGCTATCCTAGTAACTCATTTCTGTACCTGTGCTAGTGATAAATTCATTTTCCTTGAAGAAAAGCTATATGTAGTATTGCAGACAAGGCCTCCCAAACCTTGCACAACTGGACACTAAGAATTTGCTACTTTTCCTCTAGTGTCATCTTAAAAAAACACTGCTTTTGTAGCCTCCTGCAGTCATCTGGTAATTCCAGAGCAACTTTACTGAATCTTTTCCAAATGAGAGTTTTAGTTCTTAGCCTTCAATGCAAGTTTTGGCATTTTCACTACTGAGTGTAATCTCATTTCAATTCACAAATATTCAGTTCTTTCAGTGTGTTTCCTTGTCCTCTTGTATGTTTATGTATGCCTCTTTGGATTGCCATCAGTGCGCTCCCATGTTCTAGACCCAGAGCATAAATCAAAATAGTAACAAAATCAATCCCTTGTGAAATTGTTCATAATGCCAATTCCTCCCAGACCTTTGTTTCAATATTGCGTACTACTTTATCCATTTTTATGTTATCTCCATTTTTGTGCATTGGGCTTCATGCTAACATATGCTTTATTTAGTCATTGCACTGTTTACTAGACCCAATGAGAGAATCAGGATCAGCATCTTTCTCCCTGGCAGATATCTAGCAAAAGAATTGAAAAATCCATTAACATACTTCTTATCTTCTTAATTATGCCTAGCTTAAGTAGTTCCTATTAGTTGTAGCAGCAGATGTGAGGTCAGCATTCATGGCTGGGGTAGTTGTGGTTTTGGAATAGGGATTTCATCGGTTTGCCCATAAATAATTTGGGGTTTGTGTTTTTAAAATGTCTGGTTTATTTAGGAGTGAGAAAACATTCAAAACACATCTTCTAATTAAAAATTATGCTGAGACTCTCAACAATATACAGATGTTCCATATTTTGGTCATGTATCATCCCAGATTTTGATGGATAGCATAACACTTGACTAAACTGCAAGACTGAGACTATCTTCTCCTCTACTGTCACAGTAGCCAAGTCCAGGGTAAACTGGGTTTTCCTTAATCTGAATACAATTTTTTGTTGCTGTTGGTTGGTTGTTGAGAGTTCTTTTAAGGCAGGAGTGCATCACTGAATGGCAGCTTAGTAGAAAACCTCAGAATTTGTGATATTGGCTCTGTCACACTCATAATGAGTCTGCTTTGTTTTATGGTCATGTCTGTCAGAGTGTACAAACAGCTAGTTGGTCACAGCTTCAGGTCTCTTACCCAGAACCACACATGGAAAAGCACCAAAATTAGGTCCAGCATCTGAAAACAAAAAATTCTTATTACATCATTCTTCACCTCTGGAATCCAGCACAGTGTCTATTGCTCTCTTTATTAATACCTCAAGCATCCCAAGCAATACAAGCAGCACTATTCTTGGCCTCATCTAAAAATGGTCGTAGTATCAGGGAGAGCTTCATAGTGGAATCCTGTCTGCAATGAAAATGCACCTCATGTGGGCCAATGTTCTTAATCCTTCAGTCACATAAACCATCCAGCAGCTCCTCTCACTGGCACAAATAGCATTTCCCACTAGGGCAATGAGTCTTTCAGATCTGAGTTTCCCTGCTTGCAGTTCAACATTAGCATTTGGATTGAGGCAGCTGGATCTGAGCAGGTTCCAGGGCCCATTAAACTTCATCATCTTGAAGTTCACTGGCATCACTGTTATTTAAAAAAACGAAGCACACATTCCACATGTGCTAAGTATAACTTTCATCACTACAAGTATTTCCATATTCAAAAAATGTGAATTTATATTTGATTTGTGCTTTATGAAAGAAACTACTATACGAAGTTTCCATTTTGGCTGAGTAAGTGCTGTTTAATTTGTAACTTCTCAGAGGATTAATTACAGAAAGAGAAACAATAATGACAAATGGAAGGATTTGTTTATCCAGATTGATTTAAAAATAAACAGGATAATAGGGCTGGCCATTAATCTGAACTGGTACTAAAGGACACGAACCCCTTTTTCTGGGTGGATAGGTGGGTCTTATTAATGACATCTGGGTCATGTCAAAGAAACTGTAGGTAAGATCAGTAAATAAACTCGAAGAATTAAAGAATTCATTTACGTTTTAGAATATTTGTGTCTTGTATACACAGAATTTGGAGATCTTCAAAGATATTCTGTCCTTCACACAACTGCTTTGGTTTTAAAAAACAAGATAAGGCCATGTTTCTATCCCCAAAAGTTGTGGTTTTGAATGAAAATAGGGCTTATGTTGGAAGTTACTAGCCAAATCCTTAAAGGACTTTTTAGGGTGAGATTTCCATGGATTAAGATGCAAAAAGCTTAGGTATGATTTATTTATATTGTTAATAGTAATTAAATACAATAATGTTTTTATTCACATCTTTACATTCTACACCACCACTCACCACAACCTTCCCACCCCCAACCTGGCAAACTGGTTTCAGTTCTGGTCATCTTCCTGTTAACCTTTTCCCTGAAAATTGATTATTAATTATGACACTTTGTTTTTGGTTTCTTAGCCTGTTCTAATTCGTGGCAATATTTTACCTCTCACCCCAATTCAGTTGCTGTAAGGTTTTTTATGCAGCAAAGCAAATGCCTCTTGTGCATTGTGAACTGGAATTGTGAAAGGTTCCTAAAGGAAACTTAACAAGTACTTTATTTTTAAATTTTTTTTTTTATGAAAGGAATTAATATAAAAACATATTCGCAGTGTAAATTTAGGAAATAATGATACAATGAAAATGTTAAAATATCTGTGCTGTTTTGCAAACATAATTATAATAGCTCTGAAGTAGCACAAGAAAGCCTGAAGGTGAAACAGAAAATGAGACTGGCTAACTCTGGGAGTCCAGCCAATCCCTGATTGCAGGGAGTTTAGATCTAAGGGGGAGTTAGGTGCTGAGTGGACATACTAAACATAGTGATTAGAAAAGGAAAGAACTAATAAATACAGAACCTTCATAAAATGAACCTCTAAGGCAATAGATAGTGCAAAAAGGAAAGTTCTTGGCCAGCAGAATTCTTAGTCATTTACACATTCCAGCAAGTGAAAAGATACCATACAGGAAAAGGCAACATGACTTCTAAAGCATCCTAGATATTTACAATATTCACAATATCCCTATTTATAAATGAAGAGGATGAAAGACACATATTGAATGCAGTTTGACATTTGACCAAAGATATGGCACATAAAGATTTTGCACATCAACTGATATTCTTGGATGCAAAAAAGGAATTTTGAATTGGATTTCCTATGGCACAGGAACTTGGAACAACATGAAAGTCAAAGTTTTGGAACAGCAGTCAATCTAGAGATAGAAAGTGACATCAGTGAACATGAAGTAGCATACATAAAGGAAAAGGAAAAGTAGGAGGGAGCCATTTTGTGTTTTTACTCCCAACAGGTACAACTACACTGACAAGATGAAGGAGAATGAGACAAAGCAGAGACTGGCTGAAGCCATCAGCACAAGTATTGACAATGAGCCAAATTGTGAAGGTGACTCATTATGAAGACGTAAACAATCCTGGTCGGTGACTCAGTGGTGAGGAAGCTTGGCTAAGACATCTGTAGCCCATATAAAGAAAACAGGATGATGAGATTTCTCTAGGGTATGGTAAGATAAACTATGGGACAATAATATTGCACGTGGCTATGATAGCCTGAAGAAAGTTGGGACATACTTACCCTTTATAGCTCATGAAGGAATGTACATATCACCAACAAAGGAAGCTTTGATTGGCATTTGCCTGGGGAATCTGAGAGGAGTGCTGGAAATGGATATAGTGTGAATCTTCTGAGAGTCTGTGGAGGAAGGAAGAGGGTGGGTGATGAATATCATCATGTAGGGAATGAACTCTGTGATGCAGAGAATATTACACAGTTTGATCAGTTAATTTGTTATGTCTTAGAAACCACCATCTGCGTAGAAGGTCCATCTCCTTTCCAATTTTAAAAATTGTAGTGTGTGCCTGAGTCAATCTCAGCAAAGCAAAAAGAACGTACATTTTGTAGGAGTTATAATTCATAGGTGATGGGGATGATTTTCAGTGAAAGGTGAAGATAATGTATCTGTATACCACTTAAAGAAGCACACTGAACAAGACAAAAACACTATCACTGATAAAAACTTGCTTGGTGTCTAAAGCAAAAAATTTTACACAATCATTAGAATAACTAGAAAGCAAACATATTGCACATTGTTTCAGTCTGCATGAGAAGAGAAAGCTGTAGGTAAATATTTTTGAAAAATCACAATTCTAATATAAAATGTTATCATTTTATGAATTATATGGAAGTGAAACCCTTCTGTTTGTGATCTGCTAATGAAAAATTAGGAATCAGTGACCACAAGCAAAGCTATAGATTGACTTTTGTCATTATTTGTAAACTCAGGCTTGAAGCAAGGCTGCATTCTGATAGATGCTCTGCAAATATGCAACAGATCAAAGATCCTTAAAGCATTCTATAATTTACAGATGAACACAACTAAGAGTTTAGCACCTCTGTGGAGACTGACAAACATACAACATCAAAGGTGTTCTGCAGTAGATGCTGCAATGAGATACCACTTATTGAGTAGGTAGAGAATTATCAGGTAGTATTCTTCAATTCTGAAAGCTTTTACTTATTTTCTTCCCCTAGACATGTCTTAGAGAAATACTCTCCACTACTCCTATTTTTCAAAATGGTTCCTCCACTGTTGCCATTCTAACACAAAGCTAATTGAATTTATGTCACAGACATTGCTTCTGCAGGAGTGGATTTAGCTGTTGTGTCTGAATTTTGTGGCCACTGTTGAGGGAAGTGTGTGCGTGGCTCATTCCCACACCTGTTTCCTCTCTGTGTTTCATTGCCAGGGAGGTTCACTGAGGTCTGTGGAGGAGCCTGGGTCAAACGATTCTTCTGTAAAATGTTTCTCTTTATGTCTATCTTCCTCTTTATACACATGAGAGAAAGAGAAAGAAAAGATTGTTAGGAAGTCTTTAATGAAGGAAAACAGAAATACAAGAGGTATTTCTCTGCTGAGAGGAGAGCTAGTGTTCAGTTATCCCCTTGTCATAACTCTATTTTTTGTGTTCATTAAAATTGGAATATTTTACAGTTTCTAGGGTACTATTAGGTAAAAAGCTAAAGTTGCAAACGATGCCAAGAATTCCTCTCAAGAGATCAGGAAATGTTACCTTCTTGGCTACTGCAATGAAACCCGAAACTTTTGTTTTGGAGTTGCATTTTACAGACTCCAATCCTGTTTGGTATTTGGTAAATGTATCAATTTGTCAACTAAGCACTGGACTTCTGCAGCATTTTCACCCAATGAATTCCTATTAAAACTAATGCAGGGAGGGTAAATTCCTGCCCATCATGAATAAATGTATCAGAGTTCAGTCCTAAATGAACTGGTAGCTATGTACGTGCAACCCTTCCCAGCTGCTGACAAAGACCTGACTGAGCTGGCTAAGCCAGCAAAGAAGCAAAGAACTTAAATTCTCAAGAGCTTGAATCATGGAACATAACTTTAAAGAAAAACATTGACTGGGGGTTTTGAAGGAACCGGGGAGATTTTGACCACTGTTTCTTAACAAATATGCAGTTGTCTGTACTCTTTCTGCATTTATAGAACATTTGGATTTCTAAATTACATTAAATAAGACCTAGATAAAAAACTACTTTTAGAATTTCAATGCATGCTGCAGAATACTGATAAAATTCTCTCTACCTTGACTCAGATATGGGTTTCAAAGTTGGGTTTTTATTTGTTGTCAGTTAAACATTTGAATCAAAACTTATTTTTATTAATTTAGTGCAGCCTTAAGTTCTCAGCATCTGACAATAAAATTAATTGGGTAATTTGAGCACAGCCCTAAGTTCTGAGAGAGCATCCTGCACTGTCTATTCAGTAAAAAGCATTGTCTGGAATGTTGTTGCTCTAAGCTGCATGGAACAAGAAAAGCAAAACATCTGGCAGGATTCTAATACCTTAGGAAGACTTTCTACTTGCATTCATCCAGCTGGCAATCAATGTTGTACCACCTGTAAGACAGAAAAAAACCAATGAATGCCCTCAATCATTTTTCCCAAAATAAGAGTCCAACAATCTGAAGAAATACATTCAGAACAAACTAGGATCATTACAATTTTCTATCAAATAAGGTGATAACTGAAAAGAGTTATGTTAAGAGATGCAGGTATAGCACTGAAGGAGAAAAAGGTGTCTCATTAAAAATAATAAGAAACTACCTTAATTCTAGATGTACCCTTTGTGGTTTTTAACTGGTACTAAACACTGTTTTGGTTGTTTCCTTAACCATGGGAAGCAAACAGTTGTTATCTGCTGAACAGATTCACACTCTTCACTCTTATAATTAAGAACAGTTACTTTTTGAAATTCAGGCCCAGGATCTCCAAAGCATCTCAGGGACCTTGCTTTACTATTAGATAGGCTCCCCAGGTGCAGTAATAACAAATGACAGAAAATGTCCAAATCACTTAACCCCTCCTGAAAGCCCCACATCCAATGCACATCTGCCTATCTCTAAAGCAAGAGCTGTTGTATTCCCATACACCATAGCATGATGGCGAACACACCGGATATGGGGCTGTCATGAGTCACCATGACATCTCCTCAGGGGGCCCAGACCATGAAGAACCCTCAATAAGCTGGATTAGGTAGCAGTGAGGGAGGACCCTGTAACCCAGCCCGTTGCTATGTTCCAAACAATCCAGTGTGTTTTTATGCTTCATGCACATACTCCTTGTTAATAAACTGGGCCAGCTACATATTTCACAGCTAGCATCACAGAGGAAGCGCGCTTACTAATCGGATGTTACTCTCTCTGTCCCTCTTGGGTAGTTGAAAAGAAAGAAAAGGAAATTTTACATTGTTAAGCCCTTAAAAATTTTAATGTCTGCTTTTAGCAGAGATTTAGTGACAGTACACTAAAAATTATGAAATCATAAACAAATTATAATAAATAACCTATCCTGGGATTTCAGCTATGGTCCCTTGATCTGTAGTGTGTTGAAAGGCAGGACCTTGTATGCAAACTGCAGTTAACTTGTAATTTGTTTTTAGGATCAGTTCTGTAATACCTCCCATGTTTCTCTCACTAGCTATGTTCTCGTTTGGAGTAACTGGAGGACTCTATTCGGTTTTCAGGATTGTATCAGAGATCTATCAGTTTAAATGCTTTTGCATATCTTACAGTCCTCATGACCAGGAAAATTAATTGTCTGACACCAAATCCTTCCCAGGTCATGCAATCTCTATCAGTATTTAGCTGATGATCCATTTTGCATTTTTTTATCAGTTATCAACATTTGCAAGGCTGTATTTTAAAACACCAGTATTTATTTCTCTCTTTCCTGGCCCTGAATGCTTGGTTTCTTAACCTCAGTTTTGTTCCAATCTATTTTTGAATCCCTTTGCATATTTCAATGATATATTACTTATGAGATAATATGAACATGTAGAGTTTTAAAAATATCCACTCTGACTTGTGGGTCATAAGGGGCTTTTTCTATTTTTCTTTTTGAGGGAAGTTTGGGTTGTGTGTTCTATTAACAGCAATTGCTTGAATTGCTGTGCTTCTGTCACATATTGGACCTCACATCTCCAACCTAGACACCTGTTATTTTTTGCAATAGCCACTTCTCAAGTTCTTTGAAGTTGTGACAGGTGTTGCAAAACATAGAGGGTTTTTATATCATGTTGGCTTAGTTCTTATTAAAACCAGAAAATATCTTTTTTCAATTACTTTTTGTGCTTGAAAAGGCTTCGTCTTCCCATGGTACAAAGGAAATGGATATTTGTTTCAGGGTTCATATGTTAAAATTAAGAAGAAGCCAGGTCTAATACAAACACAGAAGTAATGACCCCTACCTTTCTTGTGGTTTATTCCATAAATGAGTTTTTATCACACTGGAACATGAGAAAGGAGACATTGTGTCTTGGTTAAAAACACTAGTGGACAGCAGTCTTTGGGTTAGTAAATATTTTCCATTTCTTTTGGACTGTACAGTTCCTTCACATCTGTCACAGCTCTTGCAAATCCTCCTTGATTAGTGCTGAGCCTATGAGATTCAGCTAAGAAATCTTTCAGTGTTCTTTTTCCTTAGCTTATCTCATTTTCTTTCAAAATCAGATGGGAAAACAAAGGGGAATGAAGTTGTTTTGACTCTATTCCTTCCTCCTTGTGATGAATAAAGACTGATTTTCTCTCTCTTTTTAAAAATAATTATTTTATTTGCTATACATTTGATAGAAAGAACAGAGAGCTAGTTTATGAAGAGGAGTGTTATCTGCGGTGTGGAAGAGTTAATAAGGAAAAGTTTCTTACAGATCTGAAGCACAAGTAACCTAGAGGTTCACATCCTTGGCTATAAATTTATAAGCAGATCCTTGGGGACTGAAAGACATATGACTTTTTTCTTTGTGATTTCCTCAGAGTTCTACCCTTAAATCCAGCCTTCTCAGAAGCATGGCCTAATGCTCCCTGGGTGCATTCCCTGGTGCATTTCCCCTGCTTGTAAGTTTTTGAAAAATCATGCCAGATCATGTTGTTATAACATTTTAACCTTGCTCCACTTGGAATCAATAGCTTGCTCCAAACACCAGTTGACAGATATTGGTCTTCCTGTTGAATTTGTAGTATTATGAATTACTCAGATTTCTGTGATATCTTTTAGAAGAATTTCAGAGTAATTTGTAGAACAATTGCTTGCCTTGCAACTGCAATTTATGTGAACATTAATGTTCCCATTTAGCTCAGGACTTAAGCATATGCTTTAATTTAAGATTTTGTTTTATTCTACACATTCAGAAAATGGTTAAAGGCATGTTTAGGTACTTTACTGAACTAGGGTCATTGGGTAGTATTTGAAATGGTAAATTCCCAGTATAGATATAAAAAAATGCAGGATAGTTTGTTTTGGTAGTACAAAAACTGTCAATAAAGCTGTTAAGTGTTCTCTGCTTCATTTACTTCTTCCACTTCATTTTATGGCATGTATTATAAATGAGGAAGGATAGCAGAATTTAAAAAAAATACTGGTCTCTTGACCTAATTTGTTTTGCAGATTCAGTCCATATTTTTAAAAATTGTGGCATAATGCTCAGTGAATAGTTTTGATCTTTTCTGCCCAGTGATCAGGGACAGGACACAAGAGAGTGGCATGAAACTATGTTAGGGAAGGTTTTCACTAGATATCAGGAAAATGTTTTTCACCCAGAGGGTGGTTGGGCACTGGAATGGGCTCCCCAGTTAGTGGTCACAGCACCAACCTGACAGAGTTCAAGAAGGGTTTAGACAATGCTCTCAGGCACATGATGGAATTCTTGGGGTGTCCTGTGCAGGGCTAGGAGTTGGACTTCAATGACCCTTGTGGATTATCTGTGTTTCTGTAATAAATTTTTAGGACATTTGTATTGCTTTACCTGTTGTTTGTATGTTTGTTTTTTTAATGTTTGAAGGAATTAAGAAAGATGTCATTACTTCAATTTTATTTCTAAGTGTTCTGCATACTAAACAGCTTTAACTAAAAGCTCACTTCAGGAACTATTTCGTAGATTCTTAGCTAGCATGTTTGAAGGCTGACACGGCCCAAGCCAATAACTGTACATCTCAGAGAAACGTGCTTGTGTAGCTTTTGGGTTGAAGCTGGGTTGTAGCCGGCTGGGGCCAGAGACACAGAGGAATTGAGGGAACTGCTTGCACCTGTCTGCACAAGCATATCTGTAGTTTCACTAGGTATAATTCACCTCACAGGGCTGGAAAAAAGCCCACACATTTTTCAAATCCCACTGGAGCCTTACTTTGAGGACTTAAGTGATAAAGAGTTCTCCTGAGACCCGTATATTCAGTGATAAATTTTACTCATTTATGAATGCATATACTATGCCTGCATGTTTTTCAGAGGTGCTACCCATAGATACTGCATTTCTCTGATAGCTAAAGCTATTAAACTATTAACCCACTGAAAAACCCTAGATGCCATTTAAACAGATGTACCTTTCATCAATAATGCCTACTGTGTTTTCAATCCACTGAAACTTAAGGTGTTTCCTGCAGCAGGTGATATGGAGCAATCACAGATGAAGCTTTTATAAACATATGCAAGAAAAAGATCGACATTTTGACATTAAATATCTTAAATTCTGTGAGAGTGTCTGGTGTCCAGAAGGAAAACTTCTCCAAACATGGGTTAACAGCTTCAGGAAGAAAAGTAGGAAAACCATCTTCCTTCAAAATAATCATGTTGGCTGTGAGACCTTTTAAAAAGCAAAGTTATTGAGGCAAAGTTGTACGTAGCCGTTTGGGGTTTTTTGAGGGTTTTTGAGCTTTTATTGTAAAATGGTATAATGCCTATGTTGCTTTAGCAGTTTTATTTCAGCTTTGGGAAATGGATTTACATGTACAGCCTCATCTGAAGAAAACAGTGTTTTATGATTTGAAGTTAGAAATAGGTTCTTGTATTCTTCTTGGGAGTGTACACACCTTATGGTCTAAGTTGGTAGTGTTAACAGCAGACAAAAATTTTTTAAGTTGATTTTTGTGGGTTTGGATCCTAAAGTTTCTTTAGAAAGATTAGTACTTGTGAAGGAAAAACTGTGTTTAAAGTTGACATTGAACTTAATCCTGTAAGGTGTTGAGCATTTGTAATACCTATTAAAATGAGGATTTTCAGGGTTAGACTTCCATTCATTATGTCAGATTTCACATTGCACTAAGGTTTTAATCAGCTATCATTTGTAAGTGGAATTTCTCATGACTGAATTTCTCTTGCATTGCAACCTGTCATCTTGCAGCTTGGTTGGGATATTCAGCCAGGAGCTGGAGTAATTTCACCTGTGCCTGGAGTCACTTTCATGCATCCAGACAGAAAACCTTCTCAGAAAAGTAGCTTTAGCTTTGCATGGAAACCAAACCTATTCCAATGCAGGAGTGCTTTACTGACCCAGGCATGCATACTGAGAACCAAAAAGGACATCTACTGTTTAGGTGTGTAATGACTTCCTCTGGCTTTTGCGGTCACAAGCAATGGTCCAGCCATTACAGGCATTTGTTCTTAACCACCACCTATCTACTTCTCATTACTGGCAGGAGAAACACTCTCTGCTTTTGTGTAGCCCTTATATGAGGAAAACTGCTAAAATAATCACGTGCCTCTGAAAGCAGAATCCTCCTTTTTGAAAGTCAGAAGAAGAAAGGCAGGAAGTCTTGCAACCGTCTTATCTGTTGTTTCCTTAAAAACAAAAAGGAAAAATTAAATGAAGGCAGAAATCTCTATACCCCAAAACAGTAGCTAGAAATGAGCAGCTTCTGCTACACCCATCCCTTAATGTTTGTGAAACAAAGCTAGACCTTGTATTTTGTAAAGTATTGTAAGTATAAGCTACCCTTTCATTTAAAAACCAAAATTTTCTAAGGCAATACTTGTTAACAGGAGAAAAGAAGAGGGTGTGCAGGGACAGGGAAGTATTTTCATACTGTTTTCATTTTCTAATACAATGCCCTTGGAAAAAAAGGCAGAGGATGACATAATAAATTTGGAATTCGAAGGTCACAAACAGGAATTCAGACAACAAATGGGAGGGTTTAGGAATGTACATTGTAAAATAAATCTATCAAATTTAAAAAGAGAAAATTAGTATTGAAATGTGGTATTTTCAGGCAGATATTTTTATGGTAAATGCATCTCTTTCCCTAAAGGATTATTTGATATATTTTCTGATTTTTTTTTTATATTCAATGATGTGACTGCAAACATTAACAGTTTTATAATTGACTATTTTTTTGTCTCAAAAAACTACCATTGGTCTCTTAATCTTGATTTTTATCACTCCACAGGAATGCTTAATTCAGTTTTCAAGTTCCATACGACACAGTAGAATTTTCTGCATCCGTGTAGGTAGCAGCCAGGGACATATATGTAGCAGTGATAAAACTTTATAGAAAACTACATAACAGGAAGCTTTTGAGATGGAATTTTGAAAGTCTTTTCTGGAAGGGATATTAGTACCTTTTTTTTTTTCTCTCCCTTTGTACCTGGGGTTTTGGCATTAGGATGACCTAAAAAAGAGCTGGAACTGCTGCTTCTTTAATGAGATTTTTCAACCTTATTTTTTATATTAGCTTGCCCAGACTAAAATCATAAAAATCTACTGTACTGTATAAACTATGTACTGTTGTTACAAAGTGGACTTTTGCTTTGTAGGCTACCGTGCCTATTTGTTCCTGTTTCCTTAATATTGTTTTCTCCAGATGTTGGAAGTTAAAACACCCTTGTTATTTTTTCCAGTGTCACTCTTTGTTACTTTCCATAGGTAATGCTCACCAAAGCCAGGCAGTAGAGGAAATAACAGATGTGTTACCCTCAAATTATGGGCATAAACATAACCTTAATAAAATAGATATTAAGTGACAGCACTTTAAAAAAATCCAGGTCTAATTTACTCTAGCCTAGAAAGCAATAACTTAAGGGACGTCAGACATGCATCCATGGAGTTCAGATCGTTTGTAGCAGAGCGACAGTAGCTTGGATGATGACAATCCCAGCTTGCTGTCGATGGCGCATTCCAGGAGAGGCTGTCAGGGTGTGTTTGTGCTAGACACTTTTCTGCCTGTAACCCTATTGTTTGCTTGTAATTAATATTCCATTATAGACCTGCTAATTCTGCCAGAGAAACCCTCCCTCCTCCTTAATAATAATAGTAGTAACAACATGACTAATAATAAAAAAATCAGCCACATTCTGACTTTGACTGCAGACAAAATTGTCACCCTGGGTTTACTCTCCTTTTACCAGGCCTTTGGTTCCTGCTGTTCACAGAAAGCTGCAGATGGCTGCCTCAGCAGGAAGCCCTTCCCCCTTCCTTAATGGAACTCGTGGGAATGCGGGGATCCTGGAACCAAAGCCCTCCTTCCCTTCCAAACCTCCTCTCCAAACCCCTACTGAGTAAAAGGAAAAAAATCCCCACATCCCTGGAAACATTTTTGCCAGCCTGTTTTTCAGTAAAAACTTAAATTAACCACTTCACTCCTGATTATAATAAAGATTTGTTATTGAAACAGCTTCTCTTTAATGTACTGAATCATTTCCACCCGCTTATTGAAGTCGTCCATTTGGGTTGAATTATAGCGTCCCACTTCCATTATGTAATAATTTAAAATAAATGAAAACAGGTTTGAATTCTCCAACAATTAGCAAAGTTTTAGCACATTCCCCTCCCCCCACTCCTTCCCAGACACCCCTCCAAAAAGTGAGATGAAAAACCTCAAAATTTTGGCGAAGTCATATCCTTAGTTTTCTTCTCTTGTTAAAATCTTCTCCCAGATTTCCTCAAACACATCATATGGGTTAAGTTACAACTTCCCTTAATATTTATTTTCAAGTGAAAAATAAAAACAGCTTAAGCATTGTGATTTGATATCAGAAATGAAAGAGTTAAATTCCTGAACAAAGCACTCCATTTATAATTTTTGTTAGGAGTTCCACACTGAGCATTAGAGTGAGGTGTGTCTTATAAAGAGGGTGTTTATATTGGATTTGATATAGTTAAGAGATTCAGCTTACATGTAATAGTCTCCTCTAAGAAGAAGCATAAACCAGAATGAGTTCAGTGGGATTTGCTGAAATATAAAACATAGTATAAAAGTCTAATCTTATAGACTAGTATCAAGCACCAAGGAATTCGGTGCACTGCAGAAAGGGAACGAAGAATATGGGGCCAAATCTCTAGCCTTTTTGTTCTGAAGGTCTTAAAGCCTCCAGCATGCCCTACGCTTGCTCTTTTGACTAAATGTTACATGGGTGACTCAAGGCAGTCGAAAGGGGTCCATAGTTCAAATGATTTGAGGTGTGTTTCTTATTAAAAAGTTCATTAAAAATCACCCATCAAATATGGGATGCTTTCACTAATTCAAATGGGTAGATCAGGCCTGAAGAAAATGTGGAAGCACTACAATGCAGAAAGAGAAATAATAGAAATTTAGATGAATTAATCTGCTATAAAGAAGGTTGCTAGTGTCTATTGCAGAGCCTTAATAGCCTTGAGTTCAGTATTTGGAAGTATATAGTAACTGTGTTGTCTAAATAAACAATTGCTGGAATACAAAAAGGGTCTTTGGATTTGAATGGTGAGCAGACCAGCTTAAAAATGTCTGACAAGCCTGTTAATGAAGGCCGTCCTGTACAGCTCCACTAATTGAGAAGATGCTGGGCAAATGGGAAAGGGTGGAGGAAGAACTGTTCTGCATCTGACTTAGGCAGCTTGGCTTCAGTTCCACCTTCAGTGTGATGCTGAATGTTTTATTTTCCTGACGCCCATAGAAAAAGCAAAGCCTCTTGAACCGGAATGTTATAAATACTGCAGAAGTAAGGAAATAAAAAGCACACAAAAAAGAATTCCTAAATAGTAAGGACCATATGATGTACCCTGAAGGCCAGCAGGGATTAAAGCAATGGTTTCATTAGCTTTGCAGTAAGAACAGTTCAGGGAGGACCGTAGAGTGGAAAAATAAATGTACATCTGCACTTAAATTCTAGCCTAAAAAGAGGAACATATGGTAACCTCTGGGTGCCAGCTTATCTTAATGAAGGTTGCAAAGCCTGTTACATTTGATATAAAGTCTGAATGAAGACATATAAATATTACACAGCTTCTTAGAACTGGTGGTATCACACTCCAAGATTGTTACTTTTGAGTTCATTTGCTGCCAATAGGGCCGTGATTCAAAATACCGTCAAAGGTTCAAAGTTTCCAAAACTGCATCTGTGTATGTAACTGCTAAGGAATCTTTAGAAGTACATATTAGGAATGAGAGGGCTTAACAGGAGGCATGGACCACTTCTGAAAGCAGTTGACACTGCATGTGTCAGCTTGGAAAAAACAAAACCCACATTCCTGCAAAGCTAGTGAGTTCTGTTTGGTGACATATATTAGGGCAATGCCAGTAGGAAAACAGGAATGAATAGAAACATCATTAAAAATAGAAGCACTGAAAGGGCAAACAGCAGATTACCTTTTTATTTGCCAAGTAAGAATGCTATTATCTACCCAATAATAAGAAATAAGCAGTGAGTGATGTCGTCATACTGTATTCTTGTCAAATGGTCAGCATTTGGGCTTCGTGGTTTTCAGAGACAGATTTATTGCCCAAGATGAGGGGAAAGTTCTAGAAAATCCACTCCATAAAAAATGTTTTTGTGCATGATCTCATTCATTATGACTTTTACTATACAGCAGAATGAGAAGCAATCATAGTAGAGATACTTGAAAGGTGAAATGTGACCAAATATTCCTTAAATATAATAGATAAAACATGAATTGCATTTCAGGAAAGAAAAGTAGTTACCCTGGAAATACTTTAAATGTTTGCATGTGTAATGGTTCTCCAAGACCCAGCACAATAATGAAAGGCCATTGCACTGAGCTGAAAAGGAAATCCATTCCCGTACACTGCCCCTATCCAAGTCCATTAAGAAATAATGGTTCTAAGATGAAAGTCTTGTTAGGGCTTCAGTGAAAATGTTTGGCACACCAGGATGAAAAGTCAACAATCTGCTTTTAACGAAAGACACTGGAAAAACTTTGGTTAACATACCACTGAAAATATTAATTCTCCTTAATGGCAGGATGCAACACAGCTTTTTATAGTTTGTGATCCATGTCATAAATTTGGCCATGACAAAGGGATACTCCAGCTTTAGCTCACTGGCAGGAACGTTAGCTGTTTCCCAACACGAAAAGGTTAGTCCTTTGGATTCTCTCTAATCTGCCAAAGGGCCAAATTCTTTGCATGGAAATAAAATGACATAGGCCAAAGAGTGAGAGTAAAAAAGAATCATAGTCAGTGTGTAAACGGTAGCAGATTTAATTCAGGACTTTTTTTTGCATCTACGGCCCTGCTAAGGGGTCTAAATAAGATACAAATGGAAGCATGTATTTTAAGATGAAATGTACAGGGATGGTGACAGTATAAATATAGATGTCCCAGCCACTTCCCAATTCTGGTCAATAACCTAGTGGAAATATCTCGGTCTGTGTGCTTTTTGTCTGTGTAATTGTATATTATCATGTAGTAAAAGGGGGAAGTGTTTCTTTTATCAGTTCTGATGAAATTTGGAATCCTTTCTGAATCAGAATCTCTCCTCTGAAACAATGCTTCATTTGTTCAGCTTATGAATATAGAGTTGCCTGTTTAGTAAAGGTGATGTAAAAACTTGATAATTTATTACTTCAATTGCAAAGGCATCTACTAGCTAATACCACCTTTGGTCCTGGTACAACATGATCTATTTCCTTTACAATAAATAGGAGTGAACAATAGAAATTACACACCACAGAAAAAGTTCTTGTTCAGCCACCTTACAAATACAGCATTGTTCCATAAACAGTAAATTTCAAATTAAAAAACCCTGCAAGTTTGGCAAACTGTGATTGATTTATGCATAGACTAAATTTCATGTCTAATGGCTTTGTCTATAACAGAAGTAAGTCTTTATGCTGAATATTCACTTTAAAATCTCAAAACACTCTACAGAAATATCCTATTCTGTGATCTAGTTTTTAGATCAGGGAGCTTAGACAATCAAAACAGTTGTTTGACAGATAAGTGGCTGGAATTAAACTGGGGATTCCCTGAATCCCAGCATAATGCTGTAGTAACTTCCCTTTCCTAGGGTTAAGTGTCTGCTGAAATGTCATTTCCTATAGTCTTCCTAAATTCCCCTTTTGGTTTCTTGTCTTGTTGGGCACCCATAGAATTCCGTATACTCCAAATATTTCCAATCAGTGAACTAAATTATCAGCTTTGTTGGTGCCAATCTACCCTGCAATCTGCTGAAAAGTGAAATACATACTTCAGAAACTAAAACTAGAAAGTGACTTGGTAGTAGTCAGTAGATTCTGTCCACCACAGGTCTCCATCAGGAGCATTGTTTGAGATTCCTGTGAATGTGGTTGTTGCTGGAAACCACAACGACAATCCATGGAAAATGTTACACAATCCTGGAATTTGAATATCTGTGGGTAACTGTCATGATATCAAAGAATATGAATATTAGCTCCACTGACTAAATAATTCTTTAATTTTTTTCTGTTTCTGACCTTGGGCTTGGAAGCACCATCTAACTCAAACATTTGTGAAGATACTGTCATCTCCATGCATTTAAACTGCTGGGAATAAAGCATGCTGTCATTTTGTGTTTCGTCCTGCAGTCTAATCTTGATTCTACCCACTGTTTTTTGGAAAAGGCTAACACTGGCAGGCTTCTTTGTGATTCTGTCCTTAGGTTAAAAACACTCCCTTATTTCTCAAAGAAGCATTGGTTCTTAACAATAAGAAAACCCCTATAACGTACAGAAGTGTGATAAATAATATCTTAGGTCGCCGATCTTATCTGCCACTGTGATACTTCTCCATGTTTGAACTTAGGAACAAAATTATTTGAAATTTTCTGCTCACATTAGTTTTCCCCGATTATTTTCCTTATGAAGTTGGAAATGTTGAAATCTTGAGTGTGGAGAAAAGAAATTAAGATTTCCCTATTAAATAAAGGGAAAAGTGATAACTTTACTTGATTTCTATGAAATACTGTGTTTTGTACCTTTTTCTTTTCAAATCTTCCCTTTTGATTCCATGAAATTGATTTTGTAAAGCAACAATTTTGGTTTGAATGGTATTCTCTAAAAGTTTCCTTGTGCTTTAAAAAAAAAAAGTGGGGTGCAAAATGAAGATAAGGAAAGAGGGAGGAAAAACTTGAAAGATTGAGATGAAAGTAGGATCATTAAACTATTCAGTAGTCTTTTTAATAAACACAATGGTGTTTATTAATGAAAATGTTATCCTGTGCTTTGAACAGAGTGGGGAATTTTTGTGTCTTATGACCTCTTTACTGGCTTTCAGCTAACATTTTCTGGAACCTATGCTGATGATGGTAGTAAGAGTGAGGGAAGTGCTCTAAGGAGTGCACATTTTATGCAGTAATGAATAAAAGACATTAAAAGGTAAGTAGGAGCCTAAGGAGATACCTCCTGTCATATGCTGTTATTTATATGTATCTTTCTATGTATCACCATTTCCAATCTTCCTGTGACTCCCTGTGGTTGCTTTCAAAAAGTTATAAATTATGAGTCCCTTTGGCACTTCAATTGTGACCTTTGCTCTGCTTTGTCTTCGTAGACTATTAAAGAAACAAAGAACATTAGATTAAAAAAAAAGCAAACCCAAACTAAAATAACTTGGGTATTTCCACTGTGAAATCTGTCACATTTTGCCAAGTAATTCACTTTATGTGGTACAGTATTTGATTTTGCACAGAGATTAAAAACTTGAATGATGCCCAACAGTAGTCTGGAAAAAGTATCCAATTAACAAAAGAGGACTGTACCAGTTTGGCCGACAAGGACTTAAATCTGGTTTATTTTATTAGTTGTTACTTTCTCATGTATGTTTTATTTTAACAAACCCCTTTAACAAAGATAGCTAAGTAAGCCGAAGCATTGTTGTTCTCTCAGGATACTATCAGACTCATTGGTCTGTATCATTGGGCTGGAAAGAGAGGGACACTACTGAGACTTCAGGTACTCTTTGAAGAATCAAAACAGGTCCTGGAAATCTGCAGTTGTCTAAGGGGTTTGGGAATTTGCCTCAGTGGATGGGGCCTGTATGGGATTTCCCTTGGCAGCTTCAACTCCCTGAGGCAAAAGCTAAAGCTGAGATTTCAGAGACTGGTAGCTTTTAAAAAGATTATTTATTCATCTATTTATTTATTTATTGATAATTTTAATTTATTTTTAGTTTAAATAGCTAAATGGGCCACTGGGGTCAACAATCAGCAGTCATGCTTTGGACCTGCCTGGGCATTGTAAAATAGGACAGAGCTGGCCTAAGAAATGACAAACCATCACTGGTTTCACAATCAAATAATTTACACCCTATTTGTTGCTGCCTGTTCCGAGCTTCCCCTTCCCCTCCCCAAGACACTTGCCTCTGCCATGTGCTCTGAACCCCTTTGTTCCAAGCTTGGGCAAAACCAAATATAACTCAAACTCTTCAGCAGTGTCTGATTGGCCAGTCACCCTGGGTCCACCCCCAGTCCTTCCCTTTCCCCTTCTCCGAATAAAAGAAAGGACCAAGGTGGGGCCTGCCCTCTTTGGCTTTGCAACTCTTTCTGCGAACATCTGTGTTCTTCTGTTTCTTTTGAAAGCTTCTAATTGCGGGAATTAGGCAAACCAAAAACTATGTTTCTCCCTCTTTGCTTCTGCTGGTGGCATTAGATTTGCAGCTACCATTTTGCCGCTTTTAGAGCTACTGAAATGCCAGATTGCCCGTGCTATCTCTCTAGGCTGCTCGAGGCTTTCTAAGGCATTGAACTACGAGCCTAGCTGGTAAAAAGCTGTAAGTATACTTCCTCACCTACTGTTTCAACATCCTTCAATAACTGTTGGATTATTGCCTCCTGTTCACAAACACAAACTGGGTGACTCAATTGAGCTTTGCCATGTCCAGTTTCTCTGGTCTAAAGGAAGAAAAGTGAGGCCTGCAACCTGCATGACTTCAGATCTGAGAGATGACATGTGTGCTCAGAAGGTTTTCAGTTAATTGTACTGGGACTCTGGTAGAGCCTTTTAGAGCAAGCAGGTTGCATTACCAAAAAAATGGAGGAAAGAGTCACTGCTTTTCACAGCCAGGATCTGTGTTTCTGACTAGTACAGGAGGGGCTTAGTATCCTGTTTCTTTCTTGGCTCTCCATAAACATCTGGCAGGGATGCCTATGTTTTCACTCTCTAAATTTCTTATTTCTTTACTTGGTCTGAATACAATTGCATCGCAAAGTTCGCCTGATGACTTCCGCAATCAAGCAAGTCAGTCACTAATCACTGCTGCTGTGCACCAGCTACATATGTACACTGTTTTATAAAATGGCAGAATCACATTGGATTCAGCCCATGCTAAAAGCATCCATGGAGGAGTTGCTACCAGCCCTACTGCACTTCACCTGTTTATGTAGACATGCTCTGACTAACCCGGAGAGAAAATTTCTGGTTTTAGCTCAATTATGTCATTGCTCAAAATATATCTTGCATTGTGTGGGACATAAAAGGTGTGTGTAAAGAGACAGGGAGAAGAGCAGGGCAAGGAATTCTTTGACCTTGCCCTGCCAGTGCTGACCATCATCAATCTCACCTGCTCCCTCACAGCAGTAGCACAATATGTTTTGATTCTCAGGAGCAAAGCTGCATAAAAGAGGAGCTGTACAAACAGAAAATCATAGAATCATAGAACAGTTTGGGTTGGAAGGGACCTTGAAGATCATCTAGTTCTAAATCCCTGCTGTGGGCAGGAACATCTTCCATAGACCAGGTTTCTTGAAGTCCCATACAGCCTGACCTTGAACACTTCCAGGCATGGGGCACCCACAGTCCCTCTGGTCAACATATTCCAGTTCCTCACAACCCTCACAGTAAAGAATTACTTCCTAAAAGCTAACCTAAACCTAATTTCTTTCAGTATGAAGCCATTACCCATTGTCCTGTCACTATACGCCCTTGTAAAAAGTCCTTCTCCAGCTCTCTTGTAGGCCTTGTCAGGTGCAGTAATGCTGCTGAATGCCCTGAAATGATATAGAATTGACTGGATCGAAAAAGCCACACGCCACATAAGGGTCCATGTTGGAGTGCCACAGGACACTACCGCTGGACTTGATGTCAGGGCCCTGAGGGCACTGCCAGGCTTTACTGTCCTTGACCAGCCTCCCCTAGAGCTACCCTGCCCTGCCCATCCCTGCTGTCTTAGCACCCAGGCCCCAGCTACAGTCTGTCCCTGCTGTGTAAGAGAAGGGTGGCAATTTGGACAAATTAGCAGGGTAAAAAAATAAAATGAAATATGCTATGTAAAGCAGAAATTACATAAATCTTCCTGGCTTTAATGTGAAGGATTGAAGCCTCTGAGCATGACACGTGTCACAGATCATGGAGGTGCCACATCTACATCTGTACCCAAGGTGAGGGGATGTAGGAGATAGAGGTCCATCAGCTGGGACATCTAAAAGGACTGCACTTCCATTTGGCTTAATTTCCTCTCACTTCCTCTTCATTCATATCAACATACTTACCTGTGCCAAAGAAATTTTTCTTAAAGCTCAATGGGAACAAAAATTTTATTAGAAAGATTTACTTTCAACCTTAGGAACTCAATACCATAGTCCCTGACTTTGTCTATGTTTAACCATCTTCACTAATTGCCATGTTTAAGAATTGAATTTCGCTGTTAGTGTTGGGAAAACAAGTCCTGCAAAGTTCTTGCCAAAAAGGCTGAAAGGCTTCTTCTTATTTTGCAGAACTTCTCCCCGTGTGTGCCTGTAGTCTGTGCTTGAGCTATTCTGATAAGCAGCTCTCCTTAAGCCTCGATTGAGAAGACTTGTTTTCCAGGCCCTGTATCATTTCTGTGACCCTCCTTTGAACTCCAGGATTTGATATCCTCCTCAAAGTACAGGCACAAGTGTGGCCAAGTACTTGCCTTAAGAGTGTTGAGAATAACAGCAGTTGGATCACTCCCTTCTCATTGCTTAACAGTCTCAGGTTTATAAATCCAAAGGAAGATGGGGTTTTTTTTTGTAGTTGCATAGCACTGACATTAAGCTTTTCAGAATATCTTTTGTGGTAACAAAAATTCCTAACAATCTCATTAAGGCACAGACTTTATACCCAGTATGTTAGCAATATGTTTGCAAGTCTGCAGTTTTCCAGGTTTGCAGTCCCATGTTCACCTGGGGAATGTTGGAGCTTCTGTTACTTTGCACAACCTCATTAACTATATTTTGCAATCTCTTCAAAATGAAATGAGAAGTTCCAGAATACCTATTCCAAATCTTCCAAAGGTGCACTCTACTCATAGAAGAGTATGAAGTAAGAATTTCAGTCATTGCTCCAGGGTTGGAAGAAAAGGGAGTCCTTCACAGGCAGGGCTTCAGTAAAATGATAACACATCTGGTGATGTAAACCAGAAAGGTAACTTGATATGTTTGGAGTTTTCCCGCTTTTCTTTTTCTGCATTAATTTCTTGCTTTCTTTTCTCCCACTCCGAGAAAAAAGGGCTGAAACCCAGTAAATGAAAGAAAAACATATAACTAAGTGCTAGAAAAATGATCAATATCACGATTCAATAGGGGTAGTTTAGATCAGCTGCCAGGTCAACCACTGTCATGCCTATGTACAAAGGGAGAAAGCAGACATGGGACTTGAATCCAGCTTTGCCAAAACTCTGTGATATAAGCCTGAGGAAATAGCTGATGTATGTCTTGGATTCTCTGTGTGTAAGTGGCAGCTGATAAATTGTTTGTTAAATACCAGGAGAATCACTGACAGAACACACATTAAAATTTTCTTTACACTATTTTGCTACAGCACAACTGTATTTCTTTATTTTCCAGATATCCTTCCAATTTATTGCAGAAAGGAATACAATTGCAATCTGAATCTCAAGCAAGCCCTAAGCCCCACCAGCAGTTTTGTACTTCTTTGCAGCAGGGCTGTCTTATGGCACCTGTTTTGCCTTTGCTTTGCCTTTTTTTTTAAATTCACCCACTTGCATAATATGGTCAGCATGGTGGGACTGAAAATCACATTTTCAATCAGTGTGCTGTAATACATAAGCAAAGAATAATTTAAAAGATTCATGTAGAAATGGGTTGGTCTGCAGCTTCAGGACTCAAAATGTCCAGGGATGGATAAAAATTCTCAGGAAGATTGCAGATTCACTGCAGTGTTTCATGTTCAGCTTTGAGATCATGCAAATATCTGTACTGACAAGTTGATGCTTTGAGAAAGAGGTCTGAACCAGTACTTGCCACTGTGGTAGAATTTTCACCAAACTGTTATGTGAATCAGTTCCCTTCACTTGAACATGTTGCTGCGTTAAAAGACAAACTATGCTGTATATAATACACATTTTGCACAATATGCTGCAGTTAGAGTTCCCAGATCTTCCAATATGGGGCAGCAGTTGCCAAATCCTGGCACAAGAGTCACTTATTTCCATCTGTGAAAATACAGTCCTCTTTCTCTATGTAGGAAGAGACAAGTTACTAAAATAAGCCACTGGAAATTGGAGGAGATGGAGTTTGTTTTACTCTTTTTCTTTTTTTCTTTATTTTAATTTGCTGGCTGAGCAGAAGTAATGTGGTCCAGGAATGTTTCCATTTCTAACATTCTTTATTATGGTGAAACCTACACATTAATCTTTCATGTGATGTAGTTTCTGGTCAGAGCTGTGAATCATCCTTTAATTGCTGGAGGTGTTTTTAACTTATCTGAGTTGTTTTTCTAGCTAATTCAGTGTTCAAGACCACATTTGAATTTCTTCCCAATTGAAACTGATGCTTTGCTCACTAGATGCCACTACGATATTTTAAAAGACTTCTGGAATGTATAATTTCTCCTCTCTCTTTGTGGAACTTTGCTCCACCCTTGGATCATATTTATCCCACATTTGGAGGTATAACAGATATATATGAGGCTTCTGTATCTGAAAATATTGTTCTTCAGTATAGCAGTTTAGCAAATTTGCTCATACTTACTGACAAAGAGAACCTAATAAAACAAACAAAAGGGATGATGATTTTGGCTGAATCTTTCATGGTTTTGACTAGATTCTCTCACTAAGCAAATAGACTATTAGCTTCAAATTTCTCCTGTTTCCTCCCATCCTCTGACAGTCTTTTCACATATGCCCTTATCTTTTATTTGCTTTGTTTTCTATGCTCAGTTCTATGTCCCTACTTAGCTTCATTCTTAACTACTCAGTTCTTCCAAAACTTGAAATGCTGCGTGGCCCCACTGCTGCATTCTGGGCTCTCTTCTCTGCTTTGATTATGGCAAAGGGCTTGTCTTATGTTTAATATTCATACATTGCCTATCAGAATAAACTATAAATAATAATCCTAATCCTGACAGAGTGCCTGCTTTTGAACAAAGCACCGTTTTGTCTTTTTTTTTTTTTTCTTTTTAGGTCTGCAAAACACATTGCCACATTTTCCACAGGCTCATCTTCCGCACCTATCAAACTTCAGCTGTTATACAACCAGTGTCCATTTGGTCAGCCAACACTAGAAATGTTTTCACTGAGACCTACACTGAACTCAGCATAATAGCAAACAGGTGGTCAAATCAGAAGAAAAACAAGTTTTTAAAAAAATACAGTGACTGAAGCAAATAAATATTCAGGATCTTAAATGTTGATCAAAGAGGAATTAAAAATTAGCATATATGGATATGTGCTCGATGAAAGAGCCATCAAAGCCATCCATATCTTGTGGGAAGGGACACTGATGAGGTTGAGGGGAAAACTCAGCAGATAATTCTGATGAATATTGTTCGGTCATTTCTTGCTTTCAGTTTGCTGATGGAATTTGTGTGAACTTTGGTAAATGTGTGTAAACGTATTTAGTTGATAAAATAAAATACAAGGTGCAGTGTGCTGTTGGAATTTGGAAACTCATACTGCATAATAATGTTGCTTCTTGTTGAGTGGCCAAAGAATTGCATGGGCTTACATTTATCTTCTACCTGGGTGGGAGTTGTTGCTGAATCAGAATGTGAGCATGAACAGTCTCACTTTTATAAAACACTTTTACAAAACACTTTTACAATACACATTTCTGTATTAAATTACGTTGACTGAGCAAGCTTTAAACTTTCCTTTTTTCTTTGAGTGCTGAATGGCAATAAAATAATTATTATAAAGGAAAACAAATATTGCACAAAATAGATAGTATTGTTATAAATATGCTATATGAATAAATATCCCAGATAAGCACATTGCAGATGGACAATAAATGTGCCTGTAGCATATCCAAGATCAAGCAGCAAATCACTAACTAAAAAGAAAATGTCAACATTCAATAATTTCTAATGGCAACAAATAATAAAAATATATCCTTTTCACAGTAGAAATAATGATAATTTTGGCATACATGTAAGATTATTCAATACTTTTATATATTTTTACGAAATGAAAAATCATCCCAAGGGGAGAACCTGAAAAAAATCCTCATTTACTCTAGTGTGGCACCATATTAAGAAGTTGCCATAAAACTTCTTATGAACCTTCACAAGGCTTCACTGATGTTTGTTTACACAAGAAGCATCATGAAAAGTGCTTAAACTCAGTGCTTTGGCTGCAGCCAAATGGACCTAACCTATGTTCAGGCTGCAAAACTTATTATTTGTAAAGAGCAGTGATAAATGAAGTTAACTATTTATTTAAATGCTAACATTAGAAGTGTTTAACAAAAGGAGTGGAATCAGGAAGCTCAGTTAAAGTTGCAGATCTGTTCTGAAGTCTCAGCATTGTTCCTTTTATTTTTCTCAGCAGCATGGGTTCAGGATGGAGTTGTTAGGTTTAAGTTAGAATTTCCTGGCTTTTCCTTTGGTTTGTGTTAAACCTCAGTATTTTTAAACATACTTTCACAAGGGATTCCACTGGTCAATTCTTCTCTCTTTTCCCTTTTCCCCCAAGGTTTTTTTATGCATATGCAATCATTTTACAGATGGCATACAACAGTTTGAAACAAACTCTTTCCAAGCTATCCATTCCAAACTAAAATAACTAAATTTAAATGCTATTTTCTGTATTACTGTTCCAGTGATCTTTCTGTGTTCAAATCATATTGGATATTTTGAGGAAGAAAAGAAAAAAGGAAAATGAAGTGATTTTTTTCATGCTCTCCCAGAGATCCAGCTCCAGGCTCATCACTTCTGCAGATAAGAAATGATATCTGGCTTCCTCTCTCTTC
The DNA here is from genome assembly GCF_000738735.6 of Corvus cornix cornix. Lineage (NCBI taxonomy): Eukaryota > Metazoa > Chordata > Aves > Passeriformes > Corvidae > Corvus > Corvus cornix. Next base: position 50,352,827 of record NC_046333.1, read on the forward strand.
TGCTATCTGCCTGCTACTGCTCTAGTATTGTATTCCTCACCTTCAGTGGCAGCATACAGCTGCTGCTTCACTTTCCTCTGAGATCCACTATTGTGAAAGGTACTAGTTGAAAATATACAAATTATATTATCACAGAAGTTTTGTGTCCTTTTTTCATTTCAACAGAAGATTTATTCTTATTTAAAAGAAAGTGAATATGAGGAGTCAATACCAAATTTTAATATTGAACTTGAGTCAAAGTTTTTTTCCTTTTTGTAAGAAGAGGATAACTAATTTGATTATTTTTTTCTTTATGGCTTGGATTTGTTTGTTTGATTTTCTTATCTATTTAGTTTTTGTTTCTCCAGCTTGCCAGGACAAGGTATAATGATGAGTTGGAGTTCTCTCACTTTCCTTTTGCCAGCCCAGATGAGCCTCCTGTTGGGCTCCTGTGGCTGAGCTACCTAAAAGCAGTCTTGCAGTAGCTTACGAAATCAAAAGCTGAAGTATGGGAGGGTGACTCTGAAATGAGTCAGTTAAAAACTTCATATTTCTTGAATAATGTCTCTGTTTTCAGTCTGTTTCAGAAATCATGTCAAAATAATGGAATTTGGCTTTTACTGTCAATGCAAGAGAATACACTGTCATTATACGTGTATTTCACAGGCCCCACTTTGAATTACGTGCATGAAGTATCCAACACGTGTTGCATCCTCCATGCTGGTGGAATACTCCTTGGCTCTCCCCAGTGCTGTGAGGATGGTTGTCTTCCAAACATCACCGTTCAGGAGAGGGCATTTCTCTGTTTCTCATTCTGGTTCCAGCATTCGTTCTGTTTTTCCTGATCACCTTTTCAAATGGCTCTCCTAAACTGTAAGAATGAGAGAAACCAATGGTAGCTTTGCGGAAAATCCTGAATATTTTGGACACTATTGAAAAAATAAGATTTTAAAGTGCCTCCGTTCCTAGGGTGTTGGATATTCAATAATTAGCACTACGCATTCAGACTTACTGTGGGAACATTACTTTCAGTGGTGAATTTAGGGATAAACTCCCTAATTCTGTGGTGCAGGTGTGTAGCCACCTTCTAGAAGTGGTTTTGGAAAAGTTAATTTTCTTTTCATAGACAATAGTAAAAACGAAAATTGACCTATTTTAAATGGCTTCTTGACTCATAGGTTATTCTATTATTCCTGTTTTATTAGTATATTAACCATGAACTCTAAAGTCCTGCATTATTTAATGTGCCAATATTGTGTAACTTTTTCTCCAGAGAAATTTAATGGTATATATTTTTTAAAATTAGAAGTGAGCTCACCATTTTGTTCCAGCAGCAGTTTTCACTTGAGAAGTGTAAACATATTCCGTGGTTACAGTTTCTTGATAAAATAATATAAATATAAAGCATTCCTTTGGGGAGTCCATTTGTGGAATTATCTTGTTTTCTATTATTCTGGGGTGTGTGTGCACCATGGGGATCTGTGCTTTGCAAATAGAAATAACCCATCAGATAGATGGATAAGATTATCCCCAATTCCTGTTAAAGGGAGCTAAGAATGCAGATCCTTTCGATGTTTTCAGATATTTCAGCCAAAGTGGGTATGTGGTCTAACTTTATTACTGTGGGAAAGCCACAGGCAACATTCTTAGTTGTGTAAACTGATCCAGTAAATTCTGCTTTGCTGATTTATGTTAACTGATGATCTGACCCAATGTTTAAAGGATATTAAACATATCAGACATACAATAAAAAATAATTGTTGATTGGCTGTTTCTTGCAGGATGCAAACACAGAGAATGGGCATTTAGGATTTTTGTAGTCATTCAATGTTTTAAGTGAGGGTTGAATGCAATAGAGCTATTCTAATCTGTGCCGGCTCAGCATCTGACAAGGAGTTCTGAATGCTGCTAAGATCATTTGGCTGTTTCTGTTTACTGTAGTGTAATACAAGAGCAATGGGAGAGTTGGCAAACTTAAATGGCAACAAGATTACTACAAATAAAAAAATATATTTTCAGAACACATAATTAATTATTGGAGAGTATCCTGAGCCCCAATATTTTAAGCCAAGGAGGTTAGGATTATAAAAGTACCTTGTCCAGGATAAAAATAAAAAGCAGTCCTGAATTCTTCTGTTTCACTTCCTGAGCTGACCACAACACTCTACGTGCTAGGTACATGCTTTTTGTTAGGCATAGTGTCGCTTTGTTTTCATTATGGATGAGCACAATGGTGGCCAGAGGAAGAAGATTCTGTTTTTCTTTGAAATAGTTGACACTTTTCCCTGTCAGAGGAAATGATCTTGGCTCAAAGGACTCATCAGTCTGACCAGAATTAGCAATTTCCAAACTATTAAGTCAATGAAGGGATTTGCTGGATATCAATTCCTCAGCTTTTTAGGCAGTTTAAAAAGAACTCTGTTCTGGCATTTCTCCAAATTTTATATTGTGCCTGGAATTTCAGCCTCCAGCCTTTCACTCCAGTTCACTGGAGTTTACCCAGTGATCATTTGATGTTGATGTTTTGCTTTGACACGGTGCTAACATGATGTGCTGAGGATGGAGAAAATATCAAAGAGCACAAAAAACTCTTTTGCTGTTTAAAAATATTTGAAACCAAATCTAAACTTTGCTGATAGCTGAATCCTTTCTTTTTGTGATTTTTGGAACAGATAGGCTTTTTATCCAAACTATTTATCCTAATCAGCAGTTGGAGGAGAGGAATGTTAAATAAACTATTTTATTCTGATTCTTTCTCTGGATGTTTACCAGGCTGTTGACAAAGGCCAGAGAATGTTTAATGACTTGGTGGGGAGACTTGAAACAGAAGTGGGGATCACACTGGATGCTTCTTATTTGCTTTCTTTCACAGTGCAACAAAAGGGAAATGATGACAGACCACCTCTTGATACCCAGTTTGATTAAGAAAATTTATCATGTTCCTTGTCATGAGTTCAAGTCTCCCACATTGAATAATATAAACATTCTCAAACAGAGCCAGAAATAGGCAGATAAGACTCAGATGTCTCTACCAGAGAATCGCATTCTGTCTGGAAACGTGAACATGACCTCAAAATAACTCTCATGTAGAACTAGGGAGTATTTAAAAGTACTTGAAAGCCTTCTCCCTGTTCAATCAACTCAGGACTCCCAGTTTGGTGAAAGGAAAAGTGGTCTCTTCCATTTCTGAAGTCCGTACATTCCTCGAGCTGACAGTAATCAGACACATAATCGGGAACTCATTATTTCCTGGAACTTTGAATTTATTTTCATTCTGTCAGTTCTCATATAGAAAATTATCCCCCAAATTAGAACAGCATTCTGGCAGTCACGTTAGAGAATGTTACAAAGGAGATAAAAGTGGCATAGAACAAAAATATATTTCAAGACTGTGTCATCAGATTTCTCTCGCAAAAGCAAGCAGATTATTTTTTGACATGAAGAGCTACATTTAAACAAAAAATGTACACATTTGTTATTTAAAGAATTTGCTCTGTTTGTCATTTTGCACACTTCTGAGCTTGTACTGCAGGACATAACCAGAAAAAGATTTCTTTAGTGGCTTATGCACGGAAATCATGCATTTTAGTAGCGTATTCTGAATGCATTTACGATAAGCAATAAACACCTTTAAGAAAAAAGCTCAAAAGTTGTACTCATATTTGTATTTATGTGGAATATTGAATTCTGCATTTGTATGAATGCTCCAGGGAAGGAATGAAGATGAAGTCTGACATCAGGGTAGTGTTGATTTTGTGTCATCCAAACTTGGTTGTAGGAACACTGTAGAATGAATCCACTGTCTCCAGTCATGACAATGCCCACAAGTAGACATTAAGTAGAATTTCTCCAGCTGAAGCCAAATGTTTTTAGACCTTTGGTACAGCCAAACTGTGTGTTGAATTTTGGACAACCAAGAAACAGAGAATGGATTAAATTCAATGAACAATATAGAGAGGCAAATAGTTTTTCCAGTCCTAGAATCAAGGCTTAGTGTCCTAGCCCTTCATCTCTGGAGACTTGATTCTCATTCCAGGGTAGGTAATAAATAATGTGCTTGTTTGGTCATCTTCTGTTTGGCAACTTTTAGGATTCTTATTGTGTATTGTAGACTGGCTTTTCACAGGTTGATTATATTATGTTTAGAGTAAATTCCCAAGCAGAATTTTCAGCACATTTTGGTAGCAGAATAGTCTTTATAGGTGGGTGGTAGAAAAATAACCTTTATTTTTATACAATACATGTGGTAGGCATGTGGCAGAAAACAAAAAATGACAGGGGACTTAAAACACCATCAGAGCAAATCAAAGGGATAAATTCAAATGAAGCAGATGGACTTATGATGTTAATGAGAGTTGATATGAATCCTTAGATAGAAATGACACAATAATTTTGCGTAATAGATGTCTTCAATTCTATATGTAGGGTTTTTACAATAAAAGGTATATCTGGTCCCTGAAAATTTCAGGTGCAAAAGAAAAAGTCATGCAGTGTTTCTTTAGATAAAAAAAGCTCTGAAGGATGGGTCAGAGCTGAAATCTAGGGCATATAATTTGCTCAGTAAAATGACTAAGAATGCATCCATACAAAAGTATGTAAGAGTATTTTAAAAGGTATTTCTACACATAATATTGAATTGTTTTGTTTGGAAACTTTTAAATCTGTAACTGTTCAGAACTTTGACCTAGGGGTGAGAGGTCAAACAATAAATATGGTTAAATGGTGGGCATTTCTGGTCTATGGATATTTCACTTTGAGATGCTTTTCTTGTAGGAGTACCTCCGTATGTGTATCCTTTCAGATGTAGTTCTTTTATCATATTCCTAAATTCAGTATCTAAGCACCCTCAATGAAACCACAACCAGTAGCATGGGGTGGTTTTTTTTTTTTTTTCAGATCTCATAGGGAAAACTATGTTTAGATTTGTTTTTGTAGAACTTCTTTTGGTTTGCTCTTCTGTGTTTATAGATACAGTTATGGTTTTACAAGTCCATCTAAAAGAAGTGTTCTTTGACCTTGGAGCAAAAGGTGGTGGGATTTCCAAAGTTTATTACTTGGTGAGTGGGCCCATTTCACAGTTTTGAAAGGTCTGTGAGAAAATCGTGTCTTTTGCCTAGATAAACACTTTTGTTACTGTAGAGTGCTGCGCTGTTCCAGACAGCTTTCAAATACAGTCTTCACTCCAAACTTGAAGCAGTTTTATAAATGCCCTGAGACATGGATATCGGAACAGCAGGTCTGAGATTGGTGTAATGATTTGTGATAATGATTTTCCCCATGGTGACTTCATATTCTGTGCCTGAAGTTTACCTTAAGCTGATGCTCTAACCAAGGCAGGATTTTTATTGTGTATTTAGATTTAGATTGAACAGTATCATCTTTGAGACACTGTTTTCAGAAAAAGAAGGAATTTTTGTCTTTCTTGAGTCTGTTCCAATAATATATACTCCAGTTTTTTAGTCTAGGCTATTTATGTTCTTAACATGTTTCCAAACATCAATGATGTAGTCTATAGTGAAAAATCTGATTCCTGAAGAAATAGGTTGTTTTCTGGTAACATTTCATGAGTCAGCAGTGACCTCAGCATTTCTTTTTTTTCCTGGGTAGCGCAGGAGATAAAGATTTGGAGTCTGGATTCTTATTTCTCATTTTACATTTATTGACAGCTCTTGGTATCTTAAACAGTTATATAGGGAAAGGAGTGTGGTATCATGATGAGTTCAGCTGGAAAAATGTCCATCTCTCTTATTTGACATCATAAAAAGAGAAGGCCTATTTGGTATTATAGATAGTGTTGTTCCAAGGAATGACTTAAGGTCGAGCCAATGTTTTTGCAAGAAGTGGAGACACAGGGGCATAATGGAAGTAACTTCCTGGTTGTCAAAGCAAATTCACATTGGATTGAAGATCGATTTGAGGTCCTTATGTATAACTACAGAAACATTGGTACTTGTGACAAAAAGAATTTAGAAATGTTGCATTTTTAAAAAAAATCAGATAAACTTTGGAAAAATAGAATCAGTGAGAAGTGTTGAACAGATTGTAACCTCACAGTAATTAGACCAGAACCTGTGAATAATCATGCAATTATTATCCACATTAGCCAGGACCAAACTGATCAACGGGGTTAGATAAAACCCATTGATTTATACGTTGCGTGAAAAATTTGGAAACACTATATGTGGATTGGGCATCTGTACTGCAAGTCAATTGCAAGTGGAATAGAAAACCAATAGGAAACTAAAATGTAGAAGACTTCTCCAGCTTAAGATTTATTCAACTGTCCAATACACTGTGCCTGCAAGAGTAAACAAACATGCAAGCTTTTACAGTAGGTAGCAGTGCTCTATAAAACAGAAACGATGTGCCAAGTAATACATTTAAGGTTATTTCATGCAGTAATTTCACTGGAGGTATGAATATTTCTGACATGATAGTGGCCTGATGACAACGTGAGAAAGAGCATGCTCCCATATTCTGTTGACATGGACTTTAAGGACATAAGGCAAACATTTAAATCAGAGATGGAAGTGTGTATGGGAACAATTTTCAGCTGTATAACTCCATGCAGATTTGGTAGTAGTGTTCCTTGTTATCCATCTGTGTGTAAAGCTAAAAGATCTGATACACAACTGCATCATCAACATAGCATGGCACAAGCAATTACATTTGGAACTTAAAACACTGCCATTTTTTCTTAAATTTTGGGAGGGATTAATGAATCTAAGAAACATAAAAATGGAGTAAAGCAAAGTGATTTTGATCCATGACAGGAAGTATACGTCAATCACTGAAAACTTGTGTGGCGTTAATCATTAGAAAACTTTGGGGGCTGGAGGGCCTGCTGTGCAGTTACACCAAAGTTAAGGGGCTATGAATATGCATAACTGTCCTTTGCACCTTGGCATGTCTTTTGCACTACTGTTTGTTTATGTGATGTTTTTATTAGTATTATTTCTGTTGGGGACAGTGGGTTTAAAAGGGCATTACAGCAATATTGGCATAAACTATAAAACTTATCAGATGTTCACTGCTTATAAACACAATACATTCCCTCTCTCACTCTTTGATCTTATAACTAGCAAAAAAAAAAAAAAAAAAAAAGGGAAATGACACTTAGAACCTTTTATTCAAGGCCTTTAATTTAGCTTTGTAACACACTCAGATTGCATACTGCTGTGTCTACTTAGTAGATCAAGAAACTGTGGGACAGCGATATTAAGTGACTTATCCAAGTTGCAACAGAGACTCAGTGGCAGAAATGGAAACAGAAGCCAAATGTCTTATTACTCAAATCTTAGGTCCAAGACATCAGATTCAAGACTAAAAATCAGACAAAACTCAGGAGCTTGGCTGCTTAAGAAATGGGTAAGTTTTGCTCAGAGATCCTTAGGCTTACAAGTAAGTTTGTTTGTAATTCAGGTGCCAAGATAATAAATGAGATATAAATCATAATGCAAGTCATACTTTTGTATGATTATTTTTATTGGAAAGTGCTAAAACCAAATCAAACTTTACAGGGAAGCATGTTAGTTTCAATGAATTTTTTTCTCAAGAGAGGCTTTGCAGGCTCATGATGGAATTTCTAGTTACAAAAACCCAACGTAAAAACACTGATGGCTAAATGGTTGGGGTACTTACCCTCAGTTTAGGAAAAAAAGGCTCAGTCTGTGTAGCATTGATTCAGGATGGTGATTTGGGTCTGGTTCTTTTGCATCATCTAGGGACACTGGTTATTCTGGTGACTCTCTTGCTGTCTTCTGTCAAAACTCTAAGAGTTGTCTGCTTCATTCAAACACCGCATGCAAAAATGTTCAGGGTTTTTTTTTTTGTTACGAAACTGTCCTTTCTCACGCAGCTTCTAATATAGATACTTGAATAGTCTGGTAGTAACATGTTCAAAGTTCAAAGCCAGCAGTGATCTAAATCATCATTGTACAGCCTATACAAAATATCTGAACCATCAAGACCAGGTGTTTACAACACAAAAACCATTACAGTAAATGCAACACGTTTCCATTAGTTTTTGACAGTTTTACTAAAGCAGCCAAAGCCAGAATGGCGCTTGAGCCAGAATGTTCTGCTTGAATGTTGAGATTGTCTGTTCTCTTCAGGGCAGAGGTATGTTGCAGCAGAAGGCAGAGGCTAAGCTAAGTTGTGATGTGGAGAGAGGAAGGAGGAGTGGAGCTCTGCAAACCATATGACTGTGTGTGACCCAGGGTTCACGGTGTGCTAAGTGATGCTCACTGAAGGGGAAAAGGAAAGAGACGGCACTATATCCCTCCTGAGTTTCCACTGCAGTCTACCCCTAGGAAGAAGACTGCTTTGTGTCTTTAACAAAGACTTCCAACCTTCACTATTGTGGATTATCTTAATTTTTTTTTAAATTAGATTATTTTTTAAAAAGAAATTAATTGGATGCTGCATCCACAAATCCAACTTTGTAGTTAACATATTGGGATGCTTGGACTCGGGCCAACTCTGTATTTTACTTTCTGATTTTTGGAGCATTATGTCATGGTGAAACCAGAGAAAGTGTGTAATAGATCCATCCCCTTGTTATCTGTGATCTTACTAGTTCCACAGCTTGCAAATCCTCCACATTAGGTTCACATATCAGCACTTCAGTAGTCTTCAGCAGCATCAGCTTGACACAACATAACAAGCTCTCTGATACTGAAATGAATAGCCACCCTTCAGCAGCAGTGGTGTAAGCTGGATTTCACTTTCTTTAATGGCTGAGTAACATTTGTTCAAGTATTACAGGAGCTTATTTCAAACCCTCCCTCTATTTTTGTGTGTGTTTGTGTGTGTGTATGTGTCTGTGAGTTAAAATTTGTCAGTGAATGCTCTCTTTTGCTTTGCTGCAGAAAGCTTGGGCCAGCTGAAGTCTAATATCGAGTGCAGAAGTCTTACTGATCTGTACATAAAAGAACATTGCAAGTGTTCCTATTCAAAAGTATAGAAAATTACCATTATGTTTTTATAGATAACATCGACTTGGTCTCCCTGTGCATGAGAACTGCAAGAAGTATGCTTAATGGCATGATTGTGGACAGCACTTTGGGGAGGCACACTGAGCACAGGATGAACAATCCTCTTCCTGCAGCCCTTTGCCTCATTTACCGGACACCTTCTACGTCGTGCAGCGAGCCAGGCAAGGCGAGGGACTGAGGGACAATGGGCTCATTCAGTGCAGAACACTGATTCATTTCTGCATCACCTTTCACTCTGCACAGCGGATGAAGAGGGGTGGGGGGAGCAAGGGATGGGGGGAGTCTGTGGAAAAAATAGTGTGCATTTTGTGTAATTAAAGATAGTGTAATAACATACAAGCACAAGAGAACTCTAACACAGCTGAAAAAAACATGCTTGATTTGAAGATTTCTTAATGGCTGCATGTGAAATGTCAAAAATACCAGAATGGGTATTTTCTAGTAGTTTTTTGATTATATGTATACACATTTGGAAGTGGCTGTTCTTTACATTCATATAGAGCTGACAGTAATTTTAACTTGTGAGATGATTAAACTTGAAAAGGATTTTCCATGTCAGTAAATGTGGCTTTATCAAAACAGAAATTTTAATAAGAAATGATCCTCTTTTTTTTCTCTTCCACTTTTCTGAAGATTTCACAGGAGATGGAAATATTTCATCTCTGCTAGTGTTTAATTTCTGCTTCAGCATAAGCTTAGAAATGACATAAAATTTGTTGCTTTGGATTTTTCATGCTTTTCTTCCCTATAGAAAAGATGCTGTGCATATGGACTATGTTTTCCATACTGCATGGCAGATAGTCCCTGGGGATGCACGCTAGCAGAGAGAATAGATCCTTTTATTTCAGTTTGGATTTGACAGATCAGATAAAATGCATTGATTCAGGGATATTAAAATAATTCAGCTAAAAAGCTGAAAAAGAAAAAGGAGAATTTTTAAACTTTTGTCTGGGTTAATTATAAAAATAAGTATCAGAATATCAGACTTTCCCCTAGGGTGGAAATTTTTATCATCTATGCCATTTACAGATTAGGCAAAGTAGATGATTATATTGCAAATCCTGATTAAGACATAACATCTTATTTTCATCTTATTTTTTTTTAATGATTTATATTCTATTTCAGGCTCTGTGTGTGGTCTGGACAGGGCCTCAGTAGAGCAGAAACTTCGAGACTTGTGCCAAGCTGTGCAATGTTATGGTGGTCTGAAGATATGGGTTGCTGCTATTTTCAATTTTAATAACAACTGTTTTCTTTTAACATTATAAAGCTGGCAGTTGTTAGTGCTTTTAATTGAACTATCCATGAAGTGTGAATGATAGGTGGAGCTGGCACAAAGGATGATCCAGAATGAATTAATTAATAACATTAATAACAGGGCTGGAGTTTATTTTGCCTGCAGAAAATCTCATCTCTGTGACCAGCCAATAGACTCAGCATTTGTGTGTATGTGTCTCCTTCACCACCACAGGCCTTAATATTTTGCATAGTCTGTTTCCCTTTAAATGCTGCTTCAGGCTTGAGTTCACATGTCTTTCCTTAGCTCATACTATTTTTGTAGCAGAGCCAACAGACTGACAGCACTTTTAAAAAAGAATGAATGGGGTTAAAGTACCCAAGTAGTGATATGCTGTTTTGATGACTGTTCCCCATAGTTTTGACTGCTGAGAAGTCAGCTATTGGTAATTCATGGAGCAAAACCAATTGAAATTCAGATTGTAGTCTTCTCGTGAATTGTTGTAGTCTAACAGTGAAATACTTCCTTTAGAAGAGTCCCTCCTCATAATGTCACTGCCACAAAGATTACTCCAGTCTGTGTTATTCCAGGCTTACCCACCCTAGACGAATTATTTTATAGAGGTCGCACTTGTTTCAAACATACATGGATCTAGCCTGCGCTGTGGTGTGCCTACTGGCACAGCAGCTGCAGCTTCCTGAGTCAACATGTGGGGGAAGAGACTTAGGAACCTTCTCCAGGACAGGCCAGTGAGCTCTCATTATCCAGCCATCTGGACCCCAGATTATTCCAGATGTGACATGTGCAGTAAAGGCTGCCACACAAGTACGTGTTATGAATTCAGCTCATTTTATTTTGAGTTATAGAGTTTTGAATTCGCTCAGTTCCTTCATCTACAATAAACAAACACATGTGTATGTGTACACACACACATTACTGCCTTTATATGCTGTACCTATCTCCTCATCCACTCACACCCCAAAAATCTTCACTGAACTTGCTCCTGTGGAAGTCCATTGTTCAGCTTCTACATGCTTCACCTCTGTGAGATTATTATCTCCATGCTTATCTCATCCTGGTCCTTCTGGCTTGCCTGACTTGCTTCAGTGATATTTACAATGTCCCAGGAGCATGATTTCTCTCTTTATCATGAGTGCCATGACTATGTATGGAGGGAGAAACCTGGCAGTTCAAGAATGGGAAGCAATTATGCATCATACACCCTGTATCCTTTAAATTTTATATTAACAATTGCTGTGGAATGAGAAGCCAAGTCTTTGAACAAAGAAATATATAACAAGCTGGGACAAGTGTGGTGAGGCAAATGTTCATGTGGAACAAATATTTCTATAAACCAATTCAAGAGCACAGGAGAATTTTTAAGGGACTCATTTGCAGGACATAAATGCTGACCTTATGTAGTCTCTATGTATAGAAACCTTCCTGAAAGTAATATTACAAAGTACAGACTAGAGTTAAGGAATTAATTTATATAAAGAGTTGACCCCTGAAGTCTTATTTTACCTTAATCTCTGAGGCACGGGGATAAGGGATAGCTTGGGGTTAACTACCATCTGACTTTGGACACTCAACTGAAGCACGCAGCCTGGAAGACTAACCCTAACCTTTCCAAACTCCTGACAAGTACTCAGTGGAGGATACAGACACATCTTGGGACCATTTCTGAAAAACTGCCTGACAACTGCCTGTCCCTCTCTACTCACTGTAGAAATATTGGGGGGGCAGAGAGAATCCTAAGTCAGTAGACTAAGGTATGTGATGTGAAATGCTTCTGTGATCCCACACTCTCTTCTGTCAGTTCCTTTTCTTCTTTCCCGGCAAATTAAAATAAATGAAGATGGAGCAAAGAGTTTTGGGGTTTTTCCAGCTTGGAAATAACAGACATATATGGCATTGAATGTATTTTAGATGAGCCCTCTCTAGTACAGTGCCTGCTGCACAATTGTCTGAAACTGTGAAGGAATGGATACCCTAAGCCATGCATTACTCCAGGAAGAACCTGTTAGAGCACCCTTTATGTGTTTATATCACCATATGAAAACAATCTATTACACTAAGGAGGACACTAAGTTTATTTAATTATATTGATTATTTACAAGTTCATACATCATCAGACTCTTTATATCCTAAAATAGTAACTGCAGTTGTTACTGGATCTCCATTTCCTGGCCCCTTGCTTTTTCTCTAAAATGAACACCTTTTGAGTTCTTGCAACAACAATTTGTTTCCATGCAGTCTTTTTACTTGCCTTCAGCTCCTATTCTTTCCTAACCTGGCTGTCGTACTTCCTTTTGACTGTAGCATAGTGCTTTGTCAGTTAACCACATTTCCTCAGCATTTAGTTGTCCCCCTTTCCAGTTAAGCTGAATAGGTACAGATTGCCGTTCCAGTAACTTCTCTTTACAGTCATTGCTTCTGGTGTCATGCTATAGTAAGGTCAGATGCTCTTTGAACTGGTATTGTCTCTTCACTTGATAGGTAACCTGGCCTTTTTCTCACACTAGAAAAATAATAAGGTCAGTTTGCAGAAATTCCTTCAAAAGATTACTTGAGCATCCTGTCTGGTAGTAGAGATGAACCTTTCTCTACACTTAGATAGTCATCCAAATCCTCTTTTGTCTCAGCCCTCTTGTGCATTGTTCTGGGAGTTTTCTTCCTGTGGACAGCTAAGCAGATTCATGTGGATCATCTCCAGGTCAGTCCCTAGGTTTTGTTGCTTTTCAGTTCCTAGCTAAGAAAGATTATAAAAAACAGGGTCATTGTTGTCTCTGTTCCCTCTTGTTCAATTTGGAGAGTGTTCTGGCACACAGTAAGCCTCAGTGAATCCCAGTGATCTGGCACTGGGTCTGGACTTTGCTTGCTTCCTAACTTAGGCTTATAGGCCAGGAAAATGTTGTAATGTAGTTTCTTCTCTCCAGTTAGTCCTTGGAGATTCCCCCTCTTCAGATTCAACTGTAGACCTTCATATATTATTTTCTCTGCTATTTTTTAGCTCAGCAGATTTCTTATAACTTCCTGCCTAGCGGGTCCATCTCCTCCTCTTCACTCCTTATATGAGCATGAGGTCACGATGAGGTTGTTTACTCGTAAGTCTGCTTCCAAAAACCTTTGTCCTTTCAGTTTGTAACCTTTTAAACCCTTGCAGGACTTTAAACATTTTCAGCTCAGTTGATTCTTTTCTTCCGAGTTTTCAGTTTATGTGATAAATCTTTATTTTTCAGTGTGTGTACTTGAGTGCTGCAGGATCCTTATACAAACATAAAAGACAAGAAATAAATATGTTGTACAAAAGGCAACTGGATAGGAATGAGAAACAGTAACTTCAGTTTTAGCCTAACAAAGAAAAGAAAGAAAAAGGGAAGATGTGATCAGGATAGGAAGGCTCTAAAACCCAGAAACCAACCACCTGTTCTGGTGTTTCTCAGCTGGTATTGCTTGCTTGCTTGCTTGCTTGCTTTCTTGCTTGCTTGATTCCCAAAGGACAGTGTTGTAAGATTGTCACAGTGAAGTTTGACACTTATGCTCTTTTCCCACATCTTTACATTTCCCTCTCCTGTGTTCAAGGAGATCGGGACACCTAGTGTGAAGTAGGGATAGTGACAATTTAGAAAATTCTGGACATTGTTAACATCAATGGGAAAACGTTCCCTGATTTTAAAAATACCTAAAAGCTTTACCAATAGTTGGAAAGCTGGAAGATAACACAAAGAGAGACTGAGTGTGATTATTTACCTCTGGGCATATAAAAAGTAAGCACATGTGGATGGCTGACCCCTCTGGTACTGGGAGAGAAGAGCCAGAACACAGCACCCTACTCTATCAAATTATGTTCCCAGATCAAAGGTAGCTAACAGCTGCTGGAAAGGGAAATAGGATAAGGAAACATGCAGACCTTTGGAATGATATGAATCAGTGTAATAAAAAAGATGTCTTGAGAGAAATCCTGAAGCAGCTGATCTTGGAAAACCTGGTAAGTGTACAGTTTGTGTTAATTTAAAACCTAATTAACTTTCAAGGTAATACAGATAGGCATTTGGAGGCTTGTCTTCTGTATGTATTCTAGGTGAGTTCAGAAAACTTTTGGAACTTAGGAGATAAGTACAGGATAAAGCTGATTTTGCTACTTGCAGAGCAGGCTCAACGCAAGTGAGTTAGGCAGATTTAAATGAAGAACGCATCTCCTCTCTGAAACAGAGAATATATCTGAGAGCCAAAATACAGAGTTTGATGGATCATATGTAAAAAGAGGTTTGGAACTGTTTTCCAATTGATTTTTGGGTTTTTTTTCTATTTGAATGAAATCAGAATTGAAAAAATCTTTTCTCCCACTTGTCCAGAATTAGGTGGAGAACTTAATTTTGAGCAGCAAAAAACCCCCACAAAAACTCATCATCTCTACCCTTTAACCCTTATAAAGGTTTGGAGAATGGCTCTGTAGGCTGATAGTTATGTTGTTTTCAAAGCCAAAATATGTTTTAATGAAAATATTTATCAAATAGTTTCCTTCTTACTGAAAGTGATTTTCATTTTTAAAGCTTTTAAAGTGTTTCAGGAAATATTTTGAGCTTTATAGTTCCACCCTTCGACTGACAAACCCATCCTAGAAAACCAGAATGTTTCCAACTAAGCATCAACAATTGCCAGTTCTCGTAGAAGCAAATGTGCTGTTTTAGTAATGCCTTGTTAGCACTGCTGTGCTTTCATAAAGAAGGTCTTCACTGGAACTGTTCTTCCTTTCTCTCCAGATATATACTGATACAAAGATAGTTATTTCATTTAGTTACAGTCTTTTCATGAACAGTGCAGTAGGATCTGTGCTGTAACCTCTCCCAGACAAAGTCTACTGTGCAGACTGCTAGAAAATATAACAATGTGTTTGAAGTGTGTGTGCATAGCACTCTTCCTCCACTGTATTAGATCGAGTCATAGTATTTAATCTCTTTGCACACTTTGGATTGTGCAAAAAGAATGGAGATTTGTTTGTACATTGTCAGCACCTGACTTTATAGACCACACTGATCTCTGGAAGTTCAAATCAGAGCTTCAGTGTCTGGAAGTGATTCTCTAAAACACAGCCACCATTGGGCAACACCCTCCCATGTGGTACAAGATAAAGAGAAAAAAAATTGAGGGATGACAACGATCATTCTTAAGAGAAATGTGGCATGTGGTACTACAAATAAGATTTTAATAATGGGAGAATTTTGCCAAGAGAGATAATAGAATCATAGAAAATGCTGTGTTGGAAGGGACCTATCAGGATCATCGAGTCCAACTCCTGGTGCTGTGCAGGACACCCCAAGAATCACACCATGTGCCTGGAAGTGTTGTCCAAACACTTCTTGTACTCAGACAGATTTAACACTGTGACCACTTCCCTGGGGAGCCTGTTCCAGTCCTCAGTCACCCTCTAGGTGAAGAACCTTATTTCTGATGTTCAACCTAAACCCCTCCTGACTCAGTTTCATGCTGTTTCCTCGCAGCCTGTCA
This sequence comes from Corvus cornix cornix, assembly GCF_000738735.6. Classification (NCBI taxonomy): domain Eukaryota; kingdom Metazoa; phylum Chordata; class Aves; order Passeriformes; family Corvidae; genus Corvus; species Corvus cornix. The sequence continues at coordinate 50,368,550 of NC_046333.1, forward strand.
CTGATCATGAGAGTGAAGACATCAGTACCTGCCCCTCCTCTTTCTCTTGTGAGGAAGCTGGAAGCTGTAGACTGCAATGAGGTGTCCCCTCAGTCTCTCTTTCACTAGGCTGAACAGACCAAGTGACCTCAGCCATTCCTCATACGGCTTCTCCTCCAGTACCTTCACCATCCTCATGGCCCTCCTTTGGATGCTCTCTAGTGTCTTTCTTATGTTGTGGCACCCAAAACTGTCCCCAGCACTCGAGGTGAGGCCACCCCAGTGCAGAGCAGACCGGGACAATCCCCTCCCTTGCCCAGCTGGTGATGCTGTGCCTGATGCCCCCCAGGACAGGGTTTGCCCTCCTGGCCGCCAGGGCACTGCTGACTCATGTCCAACTTGCCACTGAGTCCCTACCCACAGGTCCCTTTTCCTGGCACTTCTCTCCAGCCCTTCACTCCCAGCCTTTATACAGAACCAGGGTTGCCTCATTCCAGGTGCAGAACCCATCCTTTGCCCTTGTTAAAATTCATCCACTTGGTGATTGCCCATCTGTCTAATTTGTTGAGGTCTCTGTGCAGGGCCTGTCTGCTCTTGAGGGAGTTTGTTAGGGACTGAGTCCGGAGAGCTGGCCGGATAAACAACGCGTACACCGATTCGATTAAGGATCGTTCTCCCTTTATTGTTCAACTATGCCAACTCATATCTACTTTTGCAAAGATTCACGCCCAGTCCCTCTAGACAGCCTCTAATCAGCAGGGGAGCCAGCCAGTGTATACCTTGCCAAGGACTCTCAGGGCTGCCTGCAGCCAGGTGCTTTCCAGGCCTGCCTGCAGCCAGGGGCCTGTTCAGGGGCTTTTCCTCAGCAACCCTGGGTTGTCCAATCTTTCTAGGGGTATCATATGCCCTTGTTCCATAAGGAATCCCTCTACAGGAGTTGACAACTCCTCCAAATTTAGTTCTGTCAGCAAATTTAGTATTCCTTTGAGGCCTGTGTCCAGTTTTTAATGAAGATGTTGAAGAGAACTGGGGACGATGCCTTCTATTGAGATAACCACTCTTCTCAAAGGAATTTTTAGGGAGGGAGTACTATGAAGAATTTATTCACCTTTTCTTTGATGACAGTGGCCAGCAGATGTGATTTCTCACACTAGAGTGAGAACTCTTGGGGAATTATATAGTAGTGAGTAAAAGCATGAATGATTTGTCATTGGAGGACTTTCTAAAGTTCTAAAGGACTTGATTTACCTATTAATAGGAAAGTAGTAAGAAATATGGATGAGTGTAGAGGTAGTGATTTTTTACTTTTATTCTCATATCTAGTCAGTACACATGTCATTTGCTTTTTTATTGATTTATGAGAACTTGGACTACTCTTTGTTCCCATGAATTATAACAAGAACAAAATGAATATCCATGGACTGAGTCAGTTTACTGTCTTGGGGTGACTTTGTGATGTGTATCCCATATCGCTGCCCTATGCCCAGAAATTAATTCTTGTGCCTTTCTATGCCTTTAAATTGAGCCTGAGAGTGGGAAGGAAAACTGAGCAGCTACTAACTGCCTCTTATTTCTTGAATTTTTTAAGTGATATTATTGAAGACAGAACTACTCTGAAACTGCTTTTTCAGTGTCAGGCAAGATTATCTGAGTCTACTATAGTCCCTGCATTTGCATTTATTTGTCCTGTAGATGTGAACTAGAAAAATCTTACAAAAGAATTGCTGTAAAAGAGATGACTTTAGGCATACTGACCACACACACAATCAGTTAAAGCAGATGAGGTTCATCTCTTACAGAGCCTTAAAGATAAATCTTCACAAGATTCTTCTCTTAGGAATTCTTACATGATAAAAAAATCCCTAATGTTTTACTTAACTATTATCGAACTGTGGCCTAGATTATAAATAAAAAATATAAAATAGGACCTTCTGTTCCCATGTTTCCTACTTTAATCAACATGAATTTGAGCATATTCAGGGCTTTTCAGCATCAGATATGCTATATGGCATTCATTCTTTTCCCAAAGGACTCTGAATAAATACTAATTGAAATTAAGCTAAAATGTTCAGCTTTTTAAATATGTGTCTTTTTTTTTCAAATCTACTTTTCTTCTGGATAACAAATGTGAATACAGGCTTGTTTCCTGCCTAACTTACTTTCCCATGCCTCTGTGTTTTCTTCTTTTTTGTCCTTTTTTGTATGAAGGAAAGAAATAGTTTTGAAGAAAGCTGAGCCCTCCAAATCTACTGGGTATTGTTCTGTGTTAGAGATTGCTAACGTAGTGTGCTAACAATGGGCCAAATACTGTACTAATTTCTCTGGGATAACTTTTGGATTTGGGATTTGTGCTCATTGAAGGAGAGACCCTTGCCATACAGCAGAACATTCAGAATACTTTCCTGAGCTCATTTGTCTATCCTACTGCATTAGATGCCACTGGTTTTACACCTGGCAAGTTAACGTAGTAAGACCAGATATCTTACAAGATTACAAAAATGCTAATTCTCTAAGCTCTTCTGTTAGAACCCAAGTATCTGACCAATGTCTGATATTGTTATCCAGATTACAAGGAAGGAATTTTGCTGAATATGCTCAGTTTTGGGTCACCCTTACATCTTTAAACTGACTGCTAACATGTCTGAAATACACACTTCAGACTTTATGCTCTTTGTTGCGGGATGTGTTAATTGAAATTAAACTTTCCAATGCAGTGAACTGATGGTCAAACATGAAAATATGACTGGAGGATAAAGTTTGTGTCTAGTATGAGTATTTATATGACAGTGGTGCCCACAGAGCTCGTTAGTTCATGGGCTTGGGTCCTTAGTGAAGGGAGAAGTTTGAACTGTATGACAGAGAAGAATGATGAGATATCATGATTTGGACATCAGGAATAATCTTGGCCATGTGGAGGAACTTCTTCATGGAAAGGATTTTAAACATTGGGAATGTCTTCCCAGGGAGGTGGTGGAGTTACCATCTTTGGAGGTGTTCAAAAATCAACAGGATGTGGCACTTAGTGTCATGGTCTAGTTGACAAGAGGGTGATCAGTCAAAGGCTGGACTTGATGGTCTTGGAGGGCTTTTCCAACCTAAATGTTTCTGTGATTCTGTGATAGTGTAGTGCATGGTAGAGGTTAGGTCTGGTTTTAAAAATGGTCTCAAACTGCTGGCTAACTGACATTGTAAACACACCTTTGTGTAAGGCTTCATTGTCCTCTGCATGGCTATGGGGACAGGGGTAATGCAGAGTACAGAAAGCACTTAACAAGTTCCTCCCAGCACACTTTTGTGTATCTCAGCATAACTCTTCCTTGAAGCCCAGGCCAGAGTTCTCACTTTGCAATTTCTTGGAAAGTACAGCGTGGAGTCAGATAGGGGTTATGGAATTTATAACCCTAAATGTTGTTATTAGTAACAATTTCCAGTTGCTGACAAAGGCAAAGCACCACACAGTTGCTCCATAAACAAATATTTATGTATTATACATGGCAAGTGTAAACAGCTTTTGCAGTGTTTCTTAAATAATTTCTCAATGCGATCAAGAAGTTAACCTACAAGTGTTTCTTCCTGAACAGGCTATTACAATCTGTTATTATCAGATGCACTCATAGAATTAAAGTTTGTCTTGTAACATTGACTTATAATGTAAAGAATCAGTACTGCATTTGGATTTCAGTGCTTTAACAAATGTATATAAGGACATTCTTTCCGATGCAATCTCCATTTCGGAAATTATTTCAATCTGTGTGGCCCGGAATACAGAGGTGCAACTTGGATTTTTTTAAAGCTGACAAAAAGATTTTCAGTGTTGCTTGTGACTTTCAAAAATGCTTCTCTTGTCAGCAAACAGAGGTTTGCCAGAGCCTTGTAACTAGACAGATTCAGCCCTTTGTCATGACTTGCTTGCATCAGCTTGTGTGGGAGGGAAAAAAATCAATTATGCCAAAACTGAGCACTCAAACTTTACGAATTTAGCTCCAGAAATTCAGAAAGCTTCTTAAAATTAGTGATCTTAAAAGGGATATAGTGACAAGACAGGTCTTTCTGCCTGCTCTGTGATGGTTCCGCATTTTGAATCGTGATTTTCAACTTTTCTCTGCAGCCAGTACAAACCTGAATCTATTCTAAACAGGGAAATTGCACTTAAATTCACATGTCTTTGCAAGTTTCCAGAAGCTGGCCCTTGAGAAACACCACCACATAACAATAGACTTGCAGGAAAATTATAGTAACTGCTGACATTGAAAGTGTGTACTCTGTAGCAACGGCATTACAGGTTTTGGGATGAGACCTGACATTATTCTTTCTCTAAAATTCAGCTCATCCTCTAGCCAAGACCCTTGATCTTCCAGTAACACCTGTGTGTAACCAGAACTGGGTGGAAAGCAGCAATCCCACTCCACAGAGTGTTTTGATATTTCTAAATTTAGTTTCTTTCACACAAAATGAAATTTAGACATTCGCTTTGAAATAAGGCTGTCTTCAGACTGCCTTACTTGAAGTCCATACTCAGAGGAAAAATTTTGGAAAATTGCATTGGCCTCATGGCATCCTTCAAGGTCTCAAAACATTTTTGAGTACAGGAGACAAAAAAACTAAACTTCACTGGAGTTTCTAAAGAATATGGTGTTCTGTCCAAATGGAAACTTTTACCAATATATCAGGTTTGTTTGGTTTCTTTTGGGACGTAACACATAAGTGAAAAATATTTGTGGCCCAGGTAGGAAAAAAGAGGTAGGCCCCACTCAGCTTTTTTTCTTGTTGTATGGATGAAGAACTATTCTTTCAAGAAATTGAATCTCTGATGTCCCAAGCTTTTGTAACAACCACCATCTGAGAGACAGTTGAATTCCTCCAGCCTAAATCTGCCACACACATACAAATTTGAGCAGCTTTGTTTTCATTCCAGTATGGAAGACTTCCATGTTTGGTTAAAAAAAATAAAAATAAATGGAAGAAAATGAAGTTTTTCTGGAGTCAGTAGTAGTCTGAAAGCCTTGGGAAGCTCCAGCTCCTATGGAATTCTCCCTGCCCTGGGCCCTATGGGACAGGAAGTGGGGCAGTCTGGATCCTCCAGCTACTCCTTCTGGCTCCTGATTCACCCAGGGGAACTTCTGCTGGACTGATGCAAACACAGTTGAACAGGAGCCTGCTCTACCTGGTATCTGACACACTATTTAGAGAAGGGAATTTTATCTCTGTAAGTATACTGATACAGATTTATCTCAATTTCTCTCTCTGCATATATGCTTGAAGGTATTTATGCATGTAAACATTAAGAATTTAATTTTGAAAAATTCCAATAGAAATAAAAATTGCTTCTGAATACTGACAAGTCTCCTGCCTAATTCAGCTCTGAGCCTTTGGGAGTGTAAAAAGTGCTAAACAGCTTGCCTGCATGGGTAACTTATTCAGGAAAGACCCCAAAATGTGTGTCTAATTACCCTACAGTCTTCCAGCTGAAGTCTTCCCTTATTCTGTCTGCATGTAAGCAGTCACATGGTTCAAACAAAACATATTTCTCCTCTCCATTTTTGAAATAACAAAATGTTGACATTTGACACATCAGTTGTACAAGTAATAAGGAAGCTGAATGAGTATGTTTTTGAAAAGCATCAGTTTTTATTTTCCCTCTCTTTGGGAACCTCCCTGAAAATTTGACTTAGTTCCAATTTCTTCAACAATTGGCCAAGACATAATTCCCAAATTTCCCTTTCCATCTCTCCCCACTGAACAATATTCTACTTCCCTTGACATGCCTGCTAACTTTTCTGGGAATCTTTATACAGACCACAATAAGCTCAATATTTTCAAGATGAAAACCCACAGCAGCTTTTCTTTTGCCAGCCTCTAACCATCAGCTCCTTTCTTTTTTCTTTTCCTCTGTAATGCCAATGTTAATGTCCGCCTTTCTTTTCCTCCATCTGCAGCTGGGCTGTTACATACATCCCACACATCCAGACCCTTGTGTATTATTTCCCTCTGCTCAGTCTTCAGCCTGCATCCCTTTCCCTTCATCCTCCATTGCCAGGATTATAGTTCATAAGTGCTTATCTCATGTCCTAACTACACTTTTCCAGTTTACCTCTCCCCACTATGTCATGAAACCATTGCATAGAGCTCCTGAGAAATCCTTCCTGTATTTTTTCCCAACCACTCAGCAGGAGGAGAAATCAGATGATGTGAAATTCAAAATATTCTACATTTCTCCCACTCAGGTGTCTTCTCCTTTGCCATGTCTCAAAGCCTCTTCTGAGCAGTTGTACAGAGGTTTCCCATTATTCCATTCCCATTTTAAAGTATCCTACTTCACAAAATCTCCAATTATATGTAAAGGATTAGTGATTTTTCTGCTTATCTTTTAGACCTGACCCTGTTTAAACACTTCTGCTAACTTATTGCAGAGAGAATTTTTTTTATTATATTTTGACACAGCCAATGATATGTATAGAGACATCTGTATATAAAGAACTCAAGTGTTTGGCTCTTAATTGCTAGACTGCAACCACCATTCATTCATCCAAAGATTCACTGTAGCAAAGTCTTTTATCAATATGAAACATTAATTCTCCCTTCTTTCTTTATGAATGCTCCAAAGGGAATCATAAAATCACCATAGAATGCTTTGGGTTGGAATGGATGTTAAAGATCATCTAGTTCTACTCCCCTGCCATGGGCAGGGACATCTTCCACTAGAGCAGGTTGCAAAAAGTTCCATCCAACCTGGCCTTGAACTCTTCCAGGGATGGGGCATTTGCAGCTTCTCTGGGCAACCTGTGCCAGGGTCTCACCATCCCCACAGTAAAGAATTTTTTCTTAATATCTAAACATACTCTTAGTTTGAAACCATTACCCCTCATTCTATTAGTGGAGTCTCTTGTAAAAAGTCCCTCTCCAGCTCTCCTGTTGGCCTCCTTTAGGTACTGGAATGCTGCTCTAAGTCTCCCCAGAGGCATCTCTTCTCCAGGCTGAGCAGCATCAGCCCTCTCAGCCTGTCTTTATAGGAGTGAATTAGCTATATCAAACACACTTTAAAATCTGGAATTACATTGTCCCTTAGCTATTACAGCATCCAATAAAATGACATATGAGACTGTGTAATTTCATCTCCCCAAAGCATTAATGGTTTATGCCTGCTTCATGGCCTTAATTTCTTGGTAGAACTTCTGAAATCTGCTTTCTGAGATTAGCAGTGCCCTCTTGCCTGATTTGAAACAAAAATAATTGGAAAGGCACATGTACCAGCTTCCAGTTTATAAGAGTTCATTATTTGAAATCCCCTGAGCTCCTCCAATTAGAAAACAACTTTTTGACTTAATATCCTTCAATTGTTAAAAACTTGCGTCACTGAGAGATCACAGTGAAACGTAAAGGTCCCAGCACATTGGCACTTGATTGTGAGGGGATGTGATTGTTCCACATTTAGACTGGAAAGGGTTAGGAACTCCGCTTCCCAATGTGCTTAATGAATGAAAGGAAAATTGGACCCTTGAGCCAGAGGCAATGACCTAACTGAGTGAAAAATGTTTGCAGGTTAACAAGGGCAACTGTTCCTTGCTATAATTCCCACTGGAGGTGAATGACAAAAAAGGCCAATAAACCTCAGACTCTGGATTATTTATTAACCTGTTTTCTTCCTAGAAGACCTTACTGTAGATCTTAAAAGACAAAACTGAAAAAGTGTCCTTTCACAAAGACTAAATTAATGACCATGTGTACTTCCTAAAAAGATTAAGATGTAATATTCAATATCATTGTGTTCTCTGTGATCAATCAGATTTTTAGAAAGGCAACTTTGCTGGGACTGAAACTCAAGGAGAGCAAAAATAAAACTGGGATTAAATGACACTAATGTAAGCCATATTAGAACAAAATGTAACTGGAAATGACATATAAGCATTGTTGACACTGAATCACAGCAACATATTTTATGTTTTGTCTTTACTTCTGCCTAACATGCTGACACAGCACATCCATAGCTTTCCTACAGGAACTCAGAAACTAGGGTGTGGTGGTATAGCCAAGTGTCCTGATGGAGAGTGGAGTCTTTCTACTTGGAAGTCACGCAATTCACTTCTCACCCTGGAGAGCAGACTTGGTTTCCAATCTAAACCGTTTGTAATGAAGTAATGGAAAGATTGCTGTTGTCTACACTGAGATCAGGTCTGGAGCCTAACACGGAGGCGATGGAAAAAAATTGCAGGGTAAGTGCAGAACAATGCAGGAAAAGACTAGTAATAACCAGTAGAGCAGCTGTCAAGCTACCTTTGCAAAAAATACTGTGATGCCTTTTCAGGAAACTGTGTAGACTAGTCAGGAGAGAATTGAAGGGTATGATCCAAAGTTGAGCTGTTTCAGTGGGCTTTGTATTGTATTAGTCCCTAACAGAATATACAAATAACATATTGCTTCCTGTATTTGAAGTGCCAAAAATGAGACAGTTGCAAGCATTCTGCAAACCATATGTCTGAATCAGTCTGGGACTGAAGCAGAAGGAAGGAATATGAATTTACATAATGCAACTCTCTCTGCAACATAGATATGATAACCACAATGCACAGATGTATTTTCAGTAACAGGAACTACATTTGACTTTCTGGTTAAAACAAACATTTTTCAAAATGCTCTTTCTTTACCCTGTTGTGTACCCGCACACGAAAAGGTGAACCCCGTGTTTATGTACTGCTTTCTTTCTGAATGATAGAACAGCCTTCCTGCTCAGACCTCTTCTTGAAAATGTATGATTAAATTTGTATGATCTTTGGATGTGGGCTTATATTGACTTCACAATAGTTAAACAATTTACACGTGACTATTAATTCTTAGGTGAAGAAAAGATCTCAGAGAAGCAGAGCTTTGCTTTTTATCCCGAGGACTTTAAAATAGTGCAGATTTAGCAGCACCCCAGGTCCTTTTTCAAGGGTCAGTTTTCCAGCCACTCTGCCCCCAGCCTGTAGCACTGCATGGGGTTGTGGTGACCCAAGTGCAGTACCTGTCCCTTGCTTTTCTTGAACCTCATAGAATTGGCCTCAGCCTATTGATCAAGCCCATCCAGATCCCCCTGCAGAACCTTCCCACCCTCAAACAGACCAAAATTCCTACTCAGCTGTGTGCCATCTTCAGACTGACTGAATGGGCACTCAATCACCTCATCCAGAGTATTGATAAGGATATTAAACAATGCTGGCCCCAGCACTGAGCCTTGGGGAACACCACTAGTGATAGCTGCCAGCTGGATGTAACTCCATTTGCCACCTCTCTCTGGGACCAGAGTTTTCTACCCAGCAAAGTTTACCCATCTAAAACATGAGCAGCCAGTTTCTCCAGGAGAATGCTGTGGGAGATGGTGGCAAGGGCTTTATTGAAATAAAGATATACACATACACAGCCCACCCCTCATCCACTAGGTGGGTCATGTTGTCACAGAAGGAGATGACGTTCATAATGTAGGACCTGCCTTTCCTAAACCCATGTCTGCACAGCTGCCCTCAGGAAGGTATTCTTGAGAGTGGCTGCCCAGGAGCAGATGGCAGTGCATCTCATGGAGATGCCCATTTCATATGTTGCCATCAACATTATCTCTAGCACCACTGAATTAGTAGGTGTTACAGCTTGAAGCTTGGTTCATTTGTAGGGAAGTCTTCCCACCATGAAACTGTAGATAGTACAGAACCTATTCTTCCTCTATTCTCTCTTTATGAGATCTAGTGCTCCTAAGCTGGGTACCTGAAATCTTAATCCTATGTCTTTGTCTAGACAGGCCAGACGGATTTCTGATTTTAAGAGGAAATTAAGTGAAAATATGCCCATCGTTGCTGGATATTGGCTGCAAAGTTTCATATCTTGTCTCTTTGTTGCATATTCTAGGGAACTGTGAAAGTCTGCATAGTGGACCTTTTTATTAAAAAAAAGGAGGGAAAAAGAAGTCAAAATAATTAAAATGAGAAAATAATGAATAAAAAAAAAATAAGCTGGTGAGTGATATCTAGGTTAGTAGAGAAATGCTTCTTTGAGAAAGTAGCCAAATTACTAACAATGAAAAGGTAGAAAGAAAAACTTTTGGTAGTATGAAAAATTTGTGAGTGAGTAGGAGGTCAGGACTACAGTGACTTGTAATTCAGCTCAGCTTGTATTAAACCTGGATATGAACTTCTGAACTAGGCTTTCCACAGCCTTTCTAGTTTGGGTTATTGGCTAAGAAATTATTAATAATGAAATATATCAGTTTCTTTCTGAGTTATATGTGATATTGATGACTCAGACGTATTGCTCAGATTTGAAAAGCTTGCTGCTCTCAGTTATCTTGGATAGTTCTTCATAAATATATACTTCTGTTTGTAATTCATGTTTTTCTATGTATGTATTGTTTCAGGGTTTAAAAAGTATAATTTTCTTGTTTAGAGTCCTTTAAACATGTTTTTTTCTCTGTTAAATTATAAATAGGATAAAATTAAATTTCAGTAAAAAGGTAAGGTTTTTGACACAAAAATATTGTTTAATTCTGCATGAAGTCTGTTTTATTCTTTGTCTTATTTTTGGTAGGCAAGTACACTAGCACTCAACTATTGCTTTTGGCTGTCCTGGAGGAGAAAAAAAATTGGGCACATACTGGAGTTTTAGAACATAATCCATGTGTAGTAAATAAAGCTTTTGTGTTATTTCCAGCAAAAAATGAAATCTTGCTTTTTTTACTAGGTACTTTTCCCAGGCACATAGAACGTAAACTGAATAGGCCACAAAAGTTCAGTGGCACAGAACTCCATAAAGGTGTTATAATGACCCTAAAATCCTACTTATACACCAGTTGTTTCATACAATATTTGTAAACCACACAAATGTTACTATACACGCTTGCACTCACATCATCACGGGCTATGATCTTGTCTCATAAATTAAGGTTGGGTCTTGTCAGTTCTCGGATACAAGGCCTCCAAGGAAAACCCAGATGGTGCAGGCATTGATAGCAATTCAGTGGGAAGACCACCTACTGTGTTAGTACTCATTTTTCTTCTGGATTGAGAGCATTGTGTTTGGAAGGATGTTGCTGGGGTTTTTTTCTGAGGTTAAAAATTAAGAACCTGACCAAAATTAAGTAAAGTGTCATCATAATAATCCTATAGCATCTTGCATGAGAGTACAGAAGTGGTTCAAATATTGCCAGCTGAAATCAGAAAAGTATTAGAGTTAAGGGAAAATATTTTTTTCCCTTTTTTTCAGTCTCTTCTCATTCAGCATCTATCCACCCCCTCTGTGAAACAGTCACTGATAACTTACAAAACTAAAAGCAATTTTTATATTCATCAGCATTTCCTGTCAGCTTTTGTAAAACATTCAAAACTCAAAAAAGAATGACTGCAAAAGAAACTGGGAATTTCCTCAGCTGGGAATTTGTAATTTGGTCTTTATCTTATTTTTTCCTTCTGTGGCATAGAACAAATAAAATGTTAAAATGTAATCTGCTTTGCATTATTTCATTGACAGATGTCATCATGTCCCGTGTGCCCATTACCCTCTCTGGGCTAGATCCCTGGTTGCACCACAGGTTTTTGATGGAGCAGGAGGGGGAGCAGGCAATAAACAGTGCTGCCTGAAAACCTTGGGACAGGGGCGGTGTGGCAAGTGGAGCACTCTTTGCTATGCATTGTCTCAGTAGTGTCTATACTCTCCTCGTTGCTTCCCCAAGTGCTGAATTACTATTGCAATGCACCACAACAAATCTCGTTTAAGAGAGATTTTTGTCATGTTCCCTCTAATATGCTTTATAAAAAATAAAATTATTCCCCAAACTCAGACATTTATCATGAGAGTCTCAAACACAAAACTGGATGAGAAGCAGATATAGCAGAAATAAATTGTAATAATTCCAGACAGGCTATATAGATATAGCCTTCCTCACAGCTAAAATATGAATAATATAGTTGTGATCATCGAATGCAGGTTGAGAAGATTATAATTGTTTAGCACCTAGAGTTTTAACATGGAAAGAGATTTTTCAAAGCCTAGAAGCTCTCACAGCATTAGAAGGAAAAAATCTTCGTAAGTGACTATTGGGTAAGATATTCATGGCTATATGTAAGGGATCATTTTTCACAGAGGATGTGAAAGGCACATTTGCCTTTTACTCTTGGAGCCCAGTTGCTGTCAGCGTGCCAGGTCAGAGAGTGTCTAGTGGAGGAGAACTTCACATACACTGCAAATACCCAGTCCACAGTGCAGTCATTGAACTCGACGTTGATTCTTCATAAACACAAAATAGTTCTCAAGTCAAATAACATTTTAAGGGAAAGTCACAAGGAAGTTACATGTCCTGAAGACATCAGCAAGAAATCACAACCAAGTAGGGAATAACTAGATAGACTGATAATGTGAAAGTCTCTATGCATCCTAAGGTTTCACATTGACTGGAGTAGATGAAAGAGGAAAAAGAGAATAATTAGTGAATTTTGCTTATAGTTTCTAAGAGAGCTTATGAAAATATATTTTGATCTTTTGCAGTTATGAAAACTTTGTTGCTTGGAACTTTACTTGTAGGATGGTATAATCCCTAAGTTACAAGAATTCATGTTGGTCAAAACTAACTCAGGCTCCTAGAAACTAAAACAGATAACCTCAGGCTCCTGGAAACTAAAATAGAAAACCTCATTTATTTTGCTAATGTTTCTATTTTGGTAACTGTTGTGACAGGGATGACAAGAATATTCTTAGTGTAAACACTACTAACAACACTAAACTTGAATAATTGAACTCTATTTTCACTATATTCCCTCTGAAAATATATCAATGTAAATACAGATCCAGCCTTGACCCAAGGTCTGCTTTTGGTGCAGACAAGAGAGTGGGGTGAGTTTAGGGATAATCCTATATTTCTGCTCACCAGGAAGAACATTTGCCCCAGCCACTGGGCTCAGGTGTAAGATACTGTCTATCTTTCACTGTAACCTTGTAGGAAGCCAGAGGTACTTTAGGGAAACAACTCAGGTGAAGGAATGGAGCAGCATGACAAAGCAGCAAGATGAAGGAATGAAGCATTTAGGGAAAGAAAGCCTTGTGTTAGGGAAGGAAAAGGGGCTTTGATGCTGCTGCAAGATTTTGCTTCCTCATCACCAGAATTCAATACTTTGATATTCCTTGTCATCTTGTTTCTTATTTTGAATTAAATACAATATTAAAAACTACATTTTTAAAATTTGAAATCAAGACAAGAAGACCTTTCACAGACTCTCAGAAATTTTTTTTTTTTTAAAAGATTTGTGGGGCATGTTCAACATTTCCTAACTACAGAATTTATTATGAAACACGAAGAGATAACTTGAATTCTTTGGGCATTTCTAATTATAAAGGCTTTTCTTGTATGTTAATCTACTATTTTAGCAGGAGAAAATTTAAGCATGTAAGGTGGGCTCATTAAAGTGTAAATCGGGATTTTGTAGTGTTGGGAGTCATTCTTGTTTATTGCAGAGGCTGGGAATTCTGAATGAGTCTGGGACTGCAGAAGGTAGAAAGACCATCTTGCATGCCCAGCAAACCCATGGTGTCCTGATGATCTGGCTTCTCTTCCTACCTCTGCTTCCTGGCAGGTGGCTCCAGGTAACTTTTAAAACTCCAACAGTGTGCCATTGCTTTCTGGGTGTCTGATGGCAGAAGCTGTGGAGGACCAAGATCCAGAACTGCTCAACTCTCACAATTGCAGCTAAACTGAATGGGGAACTGTATAGAATACAGTAAAAGGTATAGAATATTTGCTGTGATAGATTTAAAAAAAAAATCACTCCTATGTTTGTGAAATTTGTCTGTCAGCTCTAGCTATGTCTGTATTTCTGTTTGTTCAGAGTAAGAATATGGATGGCAATTTCCCCTAAATGTATACGGGTATTATCATACTTTGTAGTTGATGGAAGTACTATAAAAATTAATGTCATTGTGAAATCTGGGAGAATCAATGTTATTTCTTTCTTCAGAGTAAGACAGAGCTGTGTACCACAATGTGACATCCTTTCACACCTTGAACTGGACAGATAAAATGGAATATTCACTACATGCTCACTAAGAACATCTCCATTGAAATACCTAGTGCATGTCAGTAATTTTTATTATTATATGTGTAACAAGACTGAATTAACATTGCCCAGGGAGCAATATTAAAAGTTGTGGATTTTGACTGTTTTGCTATAAACCTCATTGTGCTTTCACTGTAGTATTTAAGTGCTTGTAAGTAATATGCTGACTAGGATGTTTCAATTAAAAAAAATTGTCTTGATACCAAGCTGTATTTATATTTCTTAGAAGCTGAATCTAACTGAAATAAACTTTGTTTCTTCTACATTGCATCTTTTCCCATTTTCAATGTTGAGTTTTCTTTTATACTTCAGCTTTGTTGTTAAACTCTGAGGGCATTTGAAGACTGTAGAAGGCAGTGTCCAAATGAGGAGTTCTTATTCCATAATACTAGTAAATTGGGAGTAATCCATTTATAATCACACCTGCAGTCTGCTAAGCTGCAATATACAGCTTAAAACAAAGCTCTTTTAGAACTTTGAATTTTGGTTCTAGGTTAGTTAAGGCTTACTACCTCTGGGAAGTTTTAAAAACAAGACTGTCATTGCAGAGTCAGCAGAGTCATCAGGAGAGTCATCAGCAGAGGGACTGACTTATTCAAAAAGCACATTGACAGAATAGGAGCTAGGATGGATTAAACACTCTGAAGGGAGGGTTTAAGTAAACAGACTTTCCATGGTGCTCTGTTTGGTGCCCTCTTCTTGGTGAGATGCCCTCTCTGTTCTTACTAGACACAGGTCCATATGATGGCAAGACTATTCCAAGTTGATTGAAGACTCTGAATATTATCAAGTTCTGAGTGTTCAACGTGAAGACTTGTTAAAATTCCCTAAAATTCAGATAGTGACCAACACCTCTCTTTGGAAACTCTGTTTTCTTTGAGCTAGGCCTATAAAATTGTCGGTCACCTCAGAACATATAGATCAGTCTCCTTCCCCACTAGAAAAAAAAACCCTCATCTAGGTAAAACTAATATTGCTTCTACAGATTACCATGAATATTAGAGCTTGTCAGGATTTCAGTACCTTCAGCTTCCTCCATCAGCAATTCAGAAGAGTGGTTTAACAAATTCTGCCCTCCTTTGGAATATGGCCACAGCGTAAACTGCTCAGAGGCAAGTGAGTCAGATCAGGCTGAGTGCTACCTCCAAGCTAATCCCCTTTTCTCAAACCAGTGTTCCCTCCTGGCCTCTGTGGTTTCCTCTTTGCAAAAAGCACCCCTCCATATTGCAATGGTTAACTGCTTCTGAATTTGTATGCAATATGTAAGGTAGCAGATTCTCTGGCACACAGGCTATGCAATTTACAACCTTAAAAGGTAAATTATTGATAAATTTCTGGTGCTGCAAAAATAAGTAAGTGGAATTTTTACAAAGTATGATCTGGACATGATCTTTGCTTGAGTTTATTATTCTGCCTGTTTCTCCCCCAAGTTTCCCATGCCTCTAGACAGACTCAGTTTAATATCCATCCCAGATATACTGCCATCTCCAAGTTTCTGGCAGTTGCTGTTATCTGTTATGCTGATGTGCTGCACAGGAAAATTGTTCTGCATTTTTTTGGTGGAGAAATAAAAAGTTATTGGCATAGGTAGTTTGGAAGCCAGAGAAGCTTTCTTACCCAGTGAGATATTATTGTTTTTCAGAAGCATCTGAAGGGAGTCAAACCTAGTCCACACATATGTTCAATTTTACATGGTGTGCTGAGGCCAAAATTCAGGGCCAGCTGCTCCCGAGCCTCTGGCATGTGCTTTTCTTTAACCACATAGAGCTTTGCCTGTCTGTATCTGCTTGCACAGTTGTGGCTTCAGCTTCAGAGCCATATATATGTTTCTTAGCCTCTCAGTGTCTTTTTAAAAAAAAAAAAAAGAAAAGACGTCATTTGGAGTTAAGTCTAGAAAAGTGGTTTGCTGTCTTTTGGCTTATTAAACTGCAGTAGTACTAGAAAATATAATGTGACAACTACTGCCTGACTTTTGCATCTATACGGAATAGATTTTAATGTTGCTTTAAAATTTAGACAGTATAGGAAATAAAGCCTCAAACTTCATGTATTCTGGCTGCATGTAAACTGGTACTTTTTTGTCACACATGAGGACAGAGATTAAAAACAACTTTATAAAGTATTTATGAGGTTTTGATTTACCACAATTATTTTCCCTGGCTTTTAGAGTCTCTGAATAGTATCTTAATGCTAGATCATATTTTCTGACAGCAAAACACCAGATACACTGTAATGATTTGGCATTCAGCCTTTTGGAATGAAGGCCAAAACTGGTTAAATAAATCTTTTTCAATAGCAAGGAGCAATGATTGCATTGTAAACTCTGCATAAATCTGTGATATTACAGAAAGCAACTGTTTTGCAAAAAGTTGAATTGAAAAAAGCTATGGAAAAAATTTCCTTTACTGGAAAGATGTCAACATGGCATTTTGCTACCAGAGTCCTCTATACTGTTGCAAGTGAACTTTTAATAATGTGACAGAAAGTGTTTTTCCTGATTATTGTGCTTAAGATTGTGTGAGAATTCCTGACCGGACTAGTATTTCATAAAAATATTAGCTTTATTAATAACACATAAAACACATTGGGATTCCTAGTAGTCAGTTCTACACATGGTTAAGAAAAGGCAGGTGGTTTGCAAAACAGCTTGAGCTCATGCTATGCAAGATTTCTATCAGGAGGGGCAAAGCTCTGAGGTACTTTGTATTCAACTAGAGCCAGTGGTGTGAACATTCACTGATGTGCATTTACTGCTAGCCGTGTATGACTGTAGGTCTTAGAAGTGATGCAAGACATCAGGGTTGCTGTGATAAACACTCTGCAAGGGTGTAGACAGACATCATCCTCACCCAGAAGAGCTTATAGTTAAAATACAGATGTCTCAGACCTGATGGAAAGGGAAGCAGGCGTTTAAGAGAAGCAATTTATGCAAGCCACAAGCTGCCAGTGGCGGCTGTGAAAGGAGGAGTGTTCCCAGAGGCTGAGCCCCATGGTGCAAGCTGTGACTTTCAGTCCACAGGAGGGTAGGTTTGTTTATTTTCCCTTCAAACTTTCGCGCATGGAACGGCTGCATGGGAACGCAGAGCCACACACTGATGTGACCGTGCAGCCGCACGGGTCCCTCCGGCAGCTCCGTGCGTGTGTCAAGCCGGAGAAACGAGAGGGCCCCATGGTGCTCCTCAGGTCAGGGCCTGGGAGCGAAGGGGCGGGTGCCCTCTGTGACCCCCTGCTCTATCTCTTCTTGAGAAACTACCTCGGTTTGGCTTTAAAAAGGGCCGGGGCCAGCTGAACAAATGTATGGCTATTTGGCGTAACGTTTCCATGCAGTTCAGGTTAATAGTTCACTTACAGTGCAAAGACTAAACCTGTGTTCTCCACATCGTGTAGACTCCACCTCAAAAGAAATAACAATAACAATAATGATAACCATAACAATAACACTTCTTTAACTTTTACATTATTTAAAAACGTCTAGGAAAAGATTGTCAGCAGAAATAGCGAGGGAAGGATGAACAAGGATGCAGAAGAGTGTACTGATGAGCAGTTCATGGCTCATAAAGCCCTGCGAGGGCAGGTTTTAGCTCCTTGGGCTTCATGACGACCCTGTGTTTCACCATATGAAGCTGCAATTGGAGCGAGTGAAGCGGCGCCGTGCCGAGGGGCTGCGCCAGCCCGGGGCGCTGCTCCGGCCGGCGGGAGGCGGCAGAGCTCGGATCCCGGCCCGGCCCGTCCCCTGCAAGGGACGAGGCACCATCCCCGGGAGCAGGCGGCAGCTGGGAATCCCGCGCAGGGTGGTGGTTAGGGAGGGCTGCGGTGTGTACATGCATGTAGCAGAGGAGCATTGGAATATATCCAGAGCCCAAATCCTTGAGTCTTAGCAGCTGAAAGATGTCAAATGCTCTCCTTAGGCTGAAAAGTGTTTGGCACGCTCCCGGAGTGTGTCAGTACAAGACTGGCACCGTGGTGCTCCAGGGACCACGAGGAAAACCTTAGGATTACAGCTGTAACTTGGCCACTTCCTCAGTTACGCCTTCAGTTTCAAACCTCTCAAGCCATCTGAAATGGAGCGATGTCCCAGCATGATGCACTTAGCACATCTGATTGCTTAATTATTATCTGCCTTTCCACACAGCTAGAATCACAGCTTCACCTGCTCATGTGGCACCCACATGTGCTGTCCTGAACATCAGTGTGTGAGCGGCTTGGGATCACTGACACTCTGGTATCTTCTTCTCCTGACTTCGCTAAACTCCTCATTCCAACTGCAGCTTCTGCGCACTCGCCTAGGTATGGAAATGTAAATTCATTCACAAAATAACTGTGCAGCTAGCAGAACCTTTGTTAACTGCTTTGAAAGTGAAAAGTGCCTTCTAAATAGAACAGTTAAAAAGAATCTCTGTGCAATAGCTAAACATTTGCCAAGGAAACTAAATGCAGTTTTTAAATTTTAGTGTTTCTTATAAGCTTCTCATCATTTAAAGCCACATGGACTTGAATTAAACGCTATCATGATGGCTAGTAAATCAATATATGTAAAGTACTGCTCTGTAAGCACAACAACATAGGTATTCTTCCTGAACTGTGTCAGAAAATACATTTTTATTGTGAAAAAAATCCACTGCAAGTGTTTTCACTTTCATTGTGCAAAGAGTACATCCCCTGTCCTCATACTATGGAATTTTTTAAAAGTTATTAGGCATTTAATTGCATTTCCAGTGTAAAAAATATTGATCTGAAAGAGGCCTCAAGACAAAGTTGGAGACAGGAAGATATAGGCATAAAAAAGTTTTGAGAAAAGCTGCCAGTAAAGTTATGTCCAGCAAAAGAATGCAAGTAAGAAGAAAAGGGAAGTGAGAAACAGACTTTTGGTAATCAGGTGCTTGCTGTGTGTACTAATTACCTCAATTTGCTCCTGATCCAAAGCAAAGTGCGCTGAACAATACAGTGATGGCATTTGGGTTCCTTTGATGTTCTTTTTGCTCTGTTCTGGGACTTTATGAAGTATTTTTGCCACTGGGGCTGGTTTCCTCTGCCAGTCTTATCCTCTGGCAGGTTGGTACCATGGTGCCACATGAATAGCAGCATTGCTTATGTTCTTGTAGCAAAGAACATAAGCGAAGTTCTTGGGATGCAGCCTCTGGTTGATGCTGTGGCTCTGGGTTTATGCTTTAATTCAGCTCAAGGTGAGTGGGCCAGAGGGCAGATAAGTTTTTTTTCCAAGCAGCTGTTAACAGAGTTTGCAATGTGTGCTTAAGGTGCTACCTGAGCAGAGGCCAAGTGATTTAATGAACTGAGAGCTGTCTTGGGACTTTGCATCCTTTCCCATCTCTGCCACTGCTTTCCTGCTGAATCACATTTTTTGCCTAATGTCTGTTGCTTATTCTATAAAATGGCCACAGTAAGCATTGCAGAAGCCATCAGTAATGTAAATGTATTTTTTTTCTAGACAGAAAATGTGGTGTATAATAACTGGAAATGACTTTTATCTGGGATGTTTTAGAAGAGAAGGCAGGTTTTGTGTGGTCCCATAGTCTCCTCTCATCCTTGCAATATAAAGGGATGGTGTTAGTATAGTTTTTTGTTTATAATTTCTGCTTGGTTGTTTCAATCAATTCAGAACAAATGTGCATCTATGTCCTTTTGGGCAAGTTTAGAATGCTTGTTTCTTAACATTCTCTCAAAGAACTTGAAGATAATATATGAAGTGAAGTCCCTGTCATGGCAGAGGAATCTGGCAGTCAGGCAGCAATTGGTCGTAGAGCACCAAAATTAGAGGTAGGGAGTAGAAAAGAAATCTTAAGAGTCAATCTTTGAGAGAGGTTTATATATGCAGAGGAAGAAGGTGTTTAGAAAGCATTCCAAAACTTAAGGGTGCAGGTTTACACAGATACTTATTTTAGAAAAATATATTTAAAATTAGTAGATTGTGCTCTATTTTCCTATCAATAGTGTATTCAACATTTTCAAGTGATAGCATGTCAAGAACATCACAAGTGTCCGCCCACTGTCTAATTGTGCTGACTAGTAATTTCTAATCTGATAATAAGCAGTGAATTGGTTAACAGTGTTGGTACTTAAGTGAGTATGTTTTGCTTCAAGGCTGACACCCTGGCAAGATGAATGGGGGAAGTTAACTTGCTTGATGCTATTGTTTTAGCTGGTGAGGATGAAGACTCAACAAGATGAAAGTATGTTGGTTTACATTGTCAAGGCTATCTTCACAACCAGAAGCTAGAAACTTCCTTTATTATGAGAAAACAAACACATAAATTCTGGGAAATAGAATAAAACCCTCCATTAATCTGCATGAAAGACTTAAATCATTCAGATTCATGGATTTGCTACCTGTGGTAATTTTTTTCTTCTGCATTTGGAATACATATTTGTTGGGATCAGACAGCATCATTGCTTGCATCCACTGATGGTCTAAGAAATTACTAATAAAAACAGATACAGGAGACACTTTTTCTTAGAAATATAGCTTTTTGGAAATGGTGCAGAAACTGAAAGAAAGTCTAATAGAATGCTACCCTGTTCTATTGAAGTCTGTTCAGAAAAATAAATGAGGTTCTATTTTTGGCTTCTTTTGCCTCATTGAAGAGTATAGGATAACTCATTTGATCTAGCTCTGCACCAGCTTCTCAACTGTGAAACAAGAATGAGTGAGTTGTACATATTTTCTAAAATGTTGAGAAAACACAGATGAAAAAATATTATGAAATCCCTAAGCACCAGATTGGGTAACCTTTATTCATATTGAAATAATGAGAACTATTTACGGAGTAGCCTACTGTTCGCCGTGAGTAAGGGTGAGAGAATCCAGGCTGGTTTTGTCTTGGCCCAGAGAATACTTCTGAACTGCTGTTTTCCTTTGGTTTTACAGTACCATTTTCATAAGATTAAAGGGACCTGAAAATGAACGAAATTGCAGGTTAGTGAATGATACTGCATGTTTGAAGGCATCCACACTCTGACAGTCTTTGACTAGATCTTCAATTGCCAGTATCTCAGTTGTAATATCACTGCTGGGATTTTCACAAAAACAGCATATAATGTCAACTCTGTACTTAAACTGTAACCAACAAACCCTGGGGAGCTATCAAGTTATCAGTCTTTAGTACTGAAAGCATAACACCGGTTTTAAGTATAGCTACTCAAAATGGGTCAAGTTACAGCTGGGTTGTGTTTTAGTGAACTAAAATTAATAAGGTGTTTCTAGCCAAGCAGAAAAATTCATGAGTGTAGATATTTGTAATCAAGTTCCTGATTCTATAAGTTAATTTTTATTTAACCCTGTGAAAATTAGGTGTACACACACATCCATACACGCAAACCACCTGTGAACTGAAGTTCTCAGTACTTTGTTGCCCATAACCTCAAGCTGGAACAGAAACACTAGCACCTCAGCATTCAAAACTGGATCAGGTGCTCAGGTCTAAGATGTTCGGGTTTGAACTTTGCGTACTTAGAAGTAGATTATGCATATTCTGATCTGAATTTAAATAAGTGGTAATTGATAGGAAATAAGACAAAATCTTTCTTTTCAAAACTGAAATATTTGTATATCAGATGCATCCATGAATGTTCTTCTCTGTAAAGGAAAAAATATTTAGAGATCATGATGCAAGACCTAAATGTGAGCAAGTGTCCTAGTTTGAGACAAATTTGGAGGAATGTCCAAAATGAACATACTCTGATAGAAGACAGGTTACAGCTGCCCCTCCCCCACCAGGTTCAGGGAAAAAAAAAATTCCTTGGAGGAAAGTGAAAGGGAAAAAAACCCTATTTATTTAACAAACACAGTGCACACAGGCATGGGGAAAAAAACCAAAAGAATAATGCTAAATAATAAAACCTCTCTCTGTGGAGAGAAACCTGGGAAGATTTTAGAGTCCTTTCTCTGGATGTGGTCTCTCTCTCTCTCTCCTCTTTGGAGCTCGGTTTTTGGCCTAGGCCCCTCCAGGCTGGAGATGTAAGGTCTCCCAGGTATGTTCTGGTGTTGCCAAACAGTTCTAGAAGAGCAGAAGGAAAAAACTGAAGTCCCAGGAAAAAGAAGTTTACCTCTGTCTCTCTCCGGAGAAACAGAGCTGAAAGCTGGCTGAAAAGCAGCAAAGGGTGCTTCCTCCACTCTTGCTGCCACAGAAGCATGCAGAGGAGATAGACTGATCTTGGAGCACAAACTGCTTTGAAAAGTTTGTCTGGCTTTTTTTTTAATTTCTTTTTCAGTTTTAAAGACACAGAAAGGCACAGGAATCATGTCTGGACATAGAGTGGCAATAGGGGATGCACATCATAAAGTCACCCCAAGACAGCAAATCACTTCTGAAGCAGCAGTGGAGGAAACATCTTTGGTGGCCTGAGAAAAACAATTAATCATCGTCCTATGTGCTCTTTAATTAAACATGTAAAGACCAATTTGCTTTTCAGATCTGCTAGAAAATTGAGAATTTGAAGGCTCATAAAAGCCTTCATGTTTCACATTTGCAGTAACTATTTTTCTGTGATTCTGTAAAGATCATGTCTCTATTTTCTCTCCAGTTCCCCAGTAAATCTCCAAGAGATAGTATCAGTATGGCCCCTAGTGATTAGTCTTTTTTGTCAAAGTACCTAAAATATAACCAGGCTGTTAATTCTGAATGAATCCAATCCCAGTTCACTATTGCTTTTGAAAGAACTAAATTCTGTTCTTCAGCCTATTTAGCAAGGTTGTCACCTATATGAACTCTTTGACACATGCTTCAGTTAAAGACTCAGACAACAAACACTAAGCTTGCTTTTTGTGCCATTCACTGAAAATTCAAAAAATCCACAGATGCCTAGATGAATTAACATGCTACTAACACAACCTTTAAAAAAACCAAAGATGGTATTAATCAATTTTTTTCCTAATTTGAGATTTTTCATACAGAAGGAAAGGAAATAAAATATCCTTAATACTACTGGCTTTATGTATGCGTATATAATATTTAACTTCAAAATTAAGAAGTTCAGAATTTCTGAAGTCGAAGAGAGACACAATTGCCCTTTCCAATTGTACTTTCTAAAATGTAAATAGCAAAGGAACACTAGATACAGTTTTAGGATCGTTCTGCTCTTAGTCTTATGAGATATCCCTTAAGTGGTTTTGTTTTTTAATCAGAGATACTTATACGCTTTTCTTAGCATACTTTCCTGGACATCACATAATCTTGTGCATATGTACGTAATATCTGTCTATATTAGAAAACTGTTATTTCAGTTCTCCTGATGGGAAATTGAGGCACAGAGAGACTAAGGGACTTTTTGCAGATCTTAGAGGACATGAGTTAGAGCAGGCTAAAAGATTTACAGTTTATGGTTTACTTCTAAAGCACTCCATAGCTTTCCTTTGGATAAATCAGTGCCAGCAATGAATTAAACTGCTAAATGTTTATTTGAAAATCAAACCAAACATTATCGATTTAATTTGGTGAGTAAAAGAAACCCCAACAACCCAGAGTATTTCTGGAATGAACTTTATTTTGATGTGTATTTGTGGAAAGGAAGAGCAAGATTGTTATTTTTTTCCCATCAGAAACATCTGTGTACTTTGCCAATATCTGCCTTGGCAGTACTTTACTAGTAATGTATATATTTTGCCTTTTAGAAAACCATTTTCCCAAGGCTGTGAAAAACTATGAGCAAAATTATGTATCAGGAAACACTTAAACATGAAAATATGAAATATAATTCAGATTTGATAAATTCAGTGTGAAAAGACACACTACTTAGCAATTCTTAGCAGACATCTTTAGCCTAAAAATATTCTATTGGTTGAGGGGAAAAAAGGAAGGCAGAAATAAAAATTCACACAACTAAAAACAAGAGTAATAGCAGTGAATTTAAAACTGACTCTAGGGAAATATGGACAATTGATACAGGAAGCTGAAAATATCTTTGAAAAACTCTGTAGAGGGCGGAGGGAAATAAGAAACAATACATTAAGTATGTAAAGAAAAAGTGAGATCGTAGTAATGGTTTAAATCCTGTTCTCAGCAAGGATAGTAAAAACATGGTTCACAATGTGCAGAAGGCAGATGTGTTCATTCATATCTGTTTTGTCAGAAAAGACAGAAAGATCTATTTCAACCTTAGAGCTAATGAAAAGTATTTTATATCCCATCAGAAGCTAGAAATAATGCTGAGCAATTTTTTTTTTTCAAATGGGCAGGATCATACAATAGATTTGATGCAAGCTAAGGTAGTTTATTTCAGTGTACTAATATTTTTTTAATCACAAAATGCTGGGGAAATTGCAGAAAACTTAATTAATGCCAAGATTTTAAATTAAAAATCTGTTAAAAATTATACAAAAGACTTACTAAAGTGGAGGTAGAAAAGAAATATGTATAGATGAGGTATAGTCATGGAAGGAAAATATTTCTAGCATGGTCCTGTGAAGATCTATTCTTTCTCCAATGCCATGCAGTATCTTTAGCAAAGTCTGGAAAATTTGAGATTATCAATAGAAAAACTTACAAGTGACAAAATAATTTGGTGAACAGTTAATGATGAGGAAAGAAGAATGAGCAAATGTGGTGTGATCATTATGATCAATTCATTAAAACACAATACTTTTGTGTGGTCAAAACTGAGGCCAAAGGAAAAACAATTTACATAGCAACTATTATTGGGAAACTGGGTCCTCCAGAACAGAATTAAATAATAATTTGAAGGTAAGCTACAAGAACGAAACTATGATTAAAAGGTAAGATGCAATCCTTTCATGTCTAACCAATGGAATATGGATGGAGATGGTGATACTCCATCTGTGTATGTCATTAGTGAAAACATTCCTGGAATACTCTGTCCAGTTCTTGCATTTATGCTTTGTCAAGGACCTTTACAAACTGGAAGGGGCTCAGAAGAAAACTGCAAAAAAGCTATGAGGTCTGGGAAATGTGCTTCATCCTGAGACACTAAAGAAGCCCAGTTTACTCTGGGCTAGAAGGAGACTTAGTAAAGCCGTTCATGGAAATGATGTTCTTGACCAGTTCTATTACGAATAAAGTCTAATAAGGTATTTTAAATTAATTTTTAATTTTTTACTTATTGTTGTAACTTGATCATAATCCAGTTAATGATACAGATGGAACTACTGGAAATTTAATTTTGACAATTCTGAGCTGGAAACAGAACACAAATATGAAGTGATAGTAACTAAAGTTTGGAATATTGGAAATATTGGAAATTCTTACATAGCAATGTGCTGAATTTTCCATCTGTTGCAGTTCTTTAACTGAGCTGTAACATATCTCCCAGAAAGACACCCAGTGTAGAACAGATAGTATGGCTGATGCAGAAATTTCTGTGTCTTGGCCTATAGTTTGTATGACAGGTCAAGTTAGAAGACCAAAATGTATCTCATAGGTATAAAATCAGCCAGGAAAAAGTAACTAGGGTGTACATGGTGGTGAAAAAGAAAACGCTCAAGTACTATAAATGCCAGTATCACAATAAAAAATTACAATTACAATTACAATTTAATTAAAACAATTAAAAGACCTTATTTCTGATACTAAGCCTGCCTTTAACTTCCTCACTCTGTAAAATTCAAGTAATTTTTGCTAAGTACAGTACTATCTAATTTGCTTTGTAATTTCTACTGATGAGTTTGAATTAAGTTTAAAGTAAGTAAATCAAACAGAGTGACCACTGCAAAAATTACTGAATTTTATATATGGTTGTATGTACCAAGGAGGCACAGAGAATTTTTCTTCAACTATTCTAAAAAGAGTTGGAGTGCAGATGAGTCTGACAGAAAAAACCTTATACAAATGTATCACATATGTGTTTATGGTCCTCTGTCCTTCTTAACACAGGTTCTCCACAGGCACTTCAGTCTATTCCATTGTTAAATGGGTATATTAACAGCTACAATACAGCAAGGAAAAACTACAGGTATTAAGACTTTGAGGTTTGTTTTTCTTGTTTTGTTGGTTGGTGGGTTTTAGGTTTTGTTGGTTTGGTTTGGTTTTTCCCAAAGAGAAAGCATTTAGGTCTGTGACGCGAAAGCGCCTTATAGCAGCAATGGCACATGTATTCATTTAAGAAACATAAATCTTCTAGTGTCATCTAGCAATCTTTAGGAAGGCCCACAGATTCAAATATGCATTATATTTTGTGCTCCATACATAGGGGCCAAAATGCAACTATGTTGGCTCAAATCTGTATATAATGTTATCTAATGCATTGTCTTCATCTCTACTGAAACAGGCAGGCTTCTCTCTAGTGACCAAAACCGTATACGGTTTTATGCTCTGCTTCATTTTGAGAAAACGCCCCTGTTTATATTTCAAGCCCACTTATTAAAACACATATGTGCTTCTTGGACTGATTACAAAAATGACTGCTTGACAACCTTCATTACAGACACTTTATGACTTCAATGATTACATAGCATTAAAATTGAAGGCTTCTTCAAGTAGGCAGCCATTTCACAATGCTTTACCTGAGAGCTTTTACCATTTATATTGCTTGGTCTTTTCTCTGTTTCCTCTTATGCTTCTTCTGCCAGTGTTTGGTATTTGTTAAACTTTCTCTTCTAGTTAGGATATTTTTTGAGCTTGGAAACTTTCCAGGTGGAAAAAAAGGCTTTCTGTGAGCTTTGATAAATGATTTTATTAAGAGTGAAAATTTGCTAATTTCAGTTCTAAATGCAAGGATTATGTGATTTTGTTTATTTGTTTACTTGCTCTCTTTTTACATCCTTATAAATTATTCTGCACAGGTTTTGCTCATTTTTACACTGTTCTAGCCTCATACAGGAAATCTTTATGGATTTCATCTATATCATTAGAAAATACTGGGGGTGAGAACATCTGGAAGTAAACTGTATGACCCACTTTAGCATACTTTGCACTGTGAAAGCTTGTATATTATTTCAGTGGCCCCTGGCACTGCTGTTCTGGACAGTTTTGCTCAGCCTGCACCTCAAAAAGACTCACTTTTTCTATCCCTTGCTCCCCCAAAATAAACTCACAATGTTGAAGACTTTTGGGAGGATTGTGAGCACATTAATGTATAGATTACATTTGGTTAAAGATTACTTTTCCCAGTATAGCCTGTATTCTTCCATGTGTTGCTCCCAGTGCAACCACGAAGAAATTGCTTCCTTGTCTCACCAGGAGAGTCATGATGGCAAGTATCTTGCTTGTTCCTGCTGTGTGGTGCATTAAAGGCATCTGTATTGAATCATTCTTTGGTGCAGCAGTTTGCACAGAGCTTAGTGAATGAAGCAGTGAGCTAATGAATGAACATTCCTACTTAAAACAGACATATATATCTTTCAAGTTGTATTCCTTCATCTCAGTGGCATACCTCAGCCCATTGGTTCAGTCCAAAGTAAATCCATAACATGTCATAGCTGGACAGACCTCTGATGAGATGCTTTTCAACAAGTTAGCATACTGTTAAGCCATTATTTTCAAGGTCTCTAACACAGAAGTCCCTTGTTGAACAACTTTGCTTTATTTGGCCAACTGTGTGAAGGCACGTTTGAGTGGTATTTTAAATTCCCAGTTCATGAATATTATTCCAACACAAATGTAAATCTTTGTAAGCATTGAACTACTGCTGTGCATTCTAATAATATATGGAAGATAATATTGTGCCCATTCTTAATCACTTAATTAAAATAATTTCTGGAACAACTTTATATAGCAATATCTAGTTGTTTGGGTTTTTTTTTTTAAATAAATCTGTTTTTAGAATAAGTCATGGGGAGGGATTTTTACTGACTTGTCAATAGTGGTGAGTCTTAAAGCAATAACTTTAGTAACAAGACACTATATTCATTCCCAGTTGGACAGTCTTGAAGAGGACAGTGACGCAGTGGTGTGAGCTGCTGGCGGGACATGTCTGGGGATCTCCTGGCTCTGCTCTGGAGAGGAAACCAAGGAGAGTGTTGGTTGGCTCCCTGAGCCTCCTGGCTGAATCTAACCTGTCATATTTTTAAAACACCCAAGCAACTGTGAGTGTCTTTTAGAGGAAGTAATTGCTGTTAGCATTCTTTTCCTATTGCTTTCTGACCATCTCAATAGTTTCTTAAGGTGTTGCCTTGACAGGAATGTGAACTGTATGTAGGCCTGAAGAAAATTAACAGTGACTCAGAAAATGAAATTTATCTGGAAAAACCACATTCCTCAGAAATACAGTATCATGGAGACTTGATTATTTCTTCTTGTGGAAGGGGCCAAGGTGTTTTATGATACCATGCAGTTGTAGCTGAGGTTGGCCTGTAGCCCAATCAACTAGTCATTCCTTTCTGGTGTATTTCTGTATTGGACTTGTGCTGAAATGCCCACAGGAGATTTGGGTAACTCTCTGCAAATGCTTTTGCAGGTAGTGAGTGTTAATATAATTTAAAAAATCTGTTGTTTTCCCACCCCTCTCCTTCTCTTCACCTCTCTTTGTGAAAAAGGTAAATCATTCAGGGGTTGCTTTCAGCATATACCAGTTTGTTGAATTTACAGGAAGGGCTGCAGTTCCTCTTTGCACATGATGCTTTCTAACAAATCACAGACTTCTAAAATAAAACTATAAAAAACATACATGAAACAAACAAACAAAAAATACTCTCCTCTCAAAATATCCACACAGGAAAATGCTATGTAGCTAAGCAGGCTAGTACAACTCTACCAGTAACTTGGGGACCAGATTATGCTCACTGAATTGTGGATATTCATTTAAAAAATGAGGGCATAAGACTCCTTCTTTCTTCTACCAGCACAAGTTGAAGAACCTAGACATATTTAGCCATCAGCTGCTAAAGGAAATGTCACTTACCAATGTTTAGGATGATAGATTGCATCCTTTAGATGTGCCATTCTCTCTCCTTCCTCTCTAAGGAGATCCATTCTCAATTTTTTACCCTTAAAACCTAAAAGAATCATAACAAAAGCTTCTCACTTAATTAATCATTTCCACTTCCTCCTTTTTGGAAGCATTTACATAGCATAAAATGTGGTGCTTGTGGCACTCTGCTATTGGCCCACATTTGAGCTTAGAATCAGCTATGCTGGTCAGACAAGCAGAACTGCTTTTTAAAAGCTCTTTTTTTTTTAAAAAAATAAAACCCTGTCACAACTGCTCTTAGAAATACCTATGTGAAAGAGTTTGTCCCTTTCTCCCACATATAAAATTACTTCTAAAATGTTGTAACAACTTTTAGATTATCAGCATTCAAAGGTAAATGAGACCAGGAAAAATGAGAAATCTAAATCACCAACTTCTTATAATCTCACATCAAAAGGTCTGAAATATTCAAAATTATTCACAAATACATAAATGAATATTGGGAATCATGACCAAGATTGACAAGATAGCTGTGAAAACAGCCCAAACCCATCTTTACCACCTCTGAGTCATGGAAATAAAGCCTTTGAAGGCTTTATTATAAAGACGTTGAAGTTCCTCTTGGGAAGCTGGTGCTTTTCCCAGTGTCCTGTACTGCTGGATGCAGTCCCTGCTCTGGGTTACAGCACCAGCCCTTACCCAATACCCCAGGGGTATTGCTTGCTATGTGCAGTGTCAGTATTTGGAAGCTGTGTCTTTCAAGGCCTTCAGTCTTTCAGCCCTGCTCTCTCCACTGCAATGGCAGCTATACTTGGTGTGGACTAGACTCAGTACATATACACTTCTTCTTTACAGTTTACAGGTATCATCCAGAATAAGAAATATGCCTTTGAGCCATCTGAGCTGGGTCAGAGTAGCTTTTGATGGTACAGCATTATGGAAATGAGCTCACATTCTTCTGGATTTAAAGCAGCCATACAAATGATACAGATCACAGAATATTCTGAGTTGGAAGGGACCCACAAGGACCATCAAGTCCAACTCTTCAGGGAATGGCCCATACAGGGATGGAATTTACAACCTCAGATTTATAGCACCACGCTCTAATGAATTGAGCTAATCCCTACTCTACTATATCAGTGTTAACCTGTGATGTACCTGGACTAATTACTTAACTCTGCCTGAGATATATCCAGTACCATTTCTGCCCTAAGAGAAATAGTACTTTATCCTAGCAGAAATTCTGCAGGTCAGTCACACCACTGCAAATGGACAGCAAGAGACAGAAGTTCAAGAAGAACTGAAGAAAAAACCACCAAATTAACCCATTTGGTATTTCAAAAAAACTCCAATAGTCTGGCTCAGGAACTCTTTCATTCACAGTGTTATCTCATGTTTAATAGTCCCTGGTTATAGACATGAGCTTAGCTGGTAACCTTCTAGCACCCAACAGTTTCTGTTGTTTCATTTGTATGAAGAGCTACCACGCTCAGATCATTTGGAAGCTGGTACTTACTCCCTTTATTTGATTCTCTCCATTAGTTCCTAAACTGGAGGAGAAAATGTCATTCCTTATTTACCATTATCACACCACTCATCATTCCATAGGCATTTATTATACTGCTTTGTTCTGGGACCTCCTTTTAGTTTTATAATTAGCCATTTAATTCTGTTTTGTCTCTTCAACTAATTAAGATCTGAAGACTTTGTTTCTTATCACAAGCTGTTTAGGTTTTCTTAAGAGGTTTAGTGAAAGATCCTTATATTTAAGGAATCCCCTCTGTCATTTCAGTTTATTTTACGGTTTATTTTAGCTTTTACTAATTTTCTACAGAACCAATGTATTGACCTGCACTTCCATAGGTCTCTTATTTCTAGGTATTTGGTATCAGTTTATCTGCCTTGTTCATCACTACAAAAGAATTTTTAAGAGGAGGCACTGAAATGGGCTAATACATGTTTATGTCCTATTAACATGAAGAAAAGGGAACTGAACACACTTCACCTGGCATGAACTGTAGCCCTGATTCTGTGTATAAGTAAGAGTGTGGGTCAACCTGCAGTTTCATGAATCATACCCCTTGTTTCTTTAGCTTTCTTTTACATACCCATGAATACATGCTATTTTGCTTTGCATTTTTAAAAAAGTATTTTGATTCAAATAGAATAAATTGTGTTTTTCAGGTGTGGGGGATATTTTTGCTTTGTCTTGGAAAAATAAAATCTCTATTTGCATACTTTCCAGGAAACAGATTATGATATTTTATTTTGCTCTGAATATGTATTAGGTTTTGACTTTTTTTTCTGTAAGCTCAATATAATGTCTCAGTTCATACATCTGTGAGATCAAAAATGCACAGTTCCAAAACACTGGGTAGGAAATGTATAAAAAAATGCAGGTGTCTGAGCAACAGTTTGACAAGCAGAGAGACAAAAGGAACACAAGGAAAGGAACAGTGTCAGAGAAGTGTGAAGACAAAGGGTCTGGAGGCAAGGTTCGTGCTCAGTGTCATAGGGGAAATGGAAACTCCACTGGTGTCAGCTTTCTCTCTATAATACATCTCTGTCTCAATTCATGCTAAATAGATTGGCATGTACTGCTGACAGCCTATTATTTTACAAGCCATGTGGTTTTTAAATGTATATATATAGATAATAGTCCACTTTAGTCCCTTAGCTAGATTATCAACAGGGCATAATGACAATCCACATATTTATAGATTCGGTTTATTGTAGTGTAACAGTGAGAGAAGTGTTTTCTTTTCTGGGGACTCTGGTGACTCCTCTAATGGAGTGGAGAGCACTGGTGTCTTAGCTGGCCTCTCCTTCAGCTACCACGAGTTGTTTGGAGATTGAGTCATAGGAGCCTAGAGAATGGCTCAATCTTCTACAAAGCAGGCATCTGCAATAAGGCAGATGAGTTGTGCTTGGAAGTAGCTGCATCTTCCAAGTGTAAGTTTTCATTTTGTCTTTAGGCTACAAATGGTATAAGTTACACAGGTGAATCTCAGTTCAGGATGCTGAATCTTTTTACCACTAATGCTGCTGTATTACTTAGCCAGCACAAAAATATCCAGTTCTGCTTCTGGAAACAGAAATATTTCTGGGTGAAATTAATAAAACTTTATTTACAGTTTGTCTAACTTCTGTAATACTGTTTTAGTTAGTTTTAAGACAGAGAAATTTGGCAAGCTTTGTATCTAGCCCCTGTAACAGCAGCTATCAGGAGATGACAACAGCAAAACTGGTCCATCCAGCTTGTCATTCTCAGTGTCTTACTTTGAAACACCATTGTACACCACTCCCCAGCACATCAAGAATGGCACATCAGGAATATCCACGTGTGGATAACAGGTGTCATCTGAGGCTTGGTTATGCTGGGTCGTATATTTCACTATATGAAGGAAGTACTACTAATAGCTTGTGCATGTGTGCATTTTCCACCATGAAGGGCAGTTTGCCAATCTCTAGGCCTTGTTTAATACATTATCTTTCTGTCCCACAATGTTTTTTCCCCACTTTATTCTTTATACTGCTCCAGAAGTGCCTCCCAACCTACAGCCAGGCGAGCAGGCAGAGAGGCAGGTGGCAGCTGCAGACTATTTCAGTGATCCCTTTGGACAGAGTGATGCAGGAGCAGAGTTCCCACAGGGCTGAGGTGCAGTCCAGCTGGGGCAACAGGACCTTGCCCTACCAGTCTGAATGTCCTTGATTTTTAAATAAATTTCTATCAAACAAATATAAAACCTGGTCTGTGGAGCCTGGATACAGTTTCAGTGAGTTGTTTTGCTTAAACTCATTGATTAATGAGGGTTGTACTGAAATAAATGTGGTTTTAGCAAAACTCAAAATGGATCCAAAAAACTGTTTTCTGTTTGTTTAGTTTAAAATCAGCTTAATTAAATAAATTCACATTTACACCTGATAAAGGCAAGTGATAACTTCTATGTTTTATAAAAATAAAGTAAATTCATGTCTTAAAGTTATGACAATAATATTAAAAATACAATTTATGGTTAAAGTTTACCAATGTGTCTATATCCAGATGTTGAGAAATGCTGACAACTTTTTATGCCAAAGCCTTAAGGATACCTTCATTCCATGGCTGCTCTTTTTGACCATACTTTTTTCCAAGATGCGGTATAATCCCACATTTTAGCCAAAGACTCCAGTCTCATGCTATATAGTCTGTCAGT
Organism: Corvus cornix cornix; assembly: GCF_000738735.6. Classification (NCBI taxonomy): domain Eukaryota; kingdom Metazoa; phylum Chordata; class Aves; order Passeriformes; family Corvidae; genus Corvus; species Corvus cornix. The sequence goes on from NC_046333.1 coordinate 50,401,602, forward strand.
TGATTCTTTGTCTTCCTACTTTTCTGCAGCATGCCAACACTATTTTTTGCTCTCCAGCTTTCTTTTGGAGAGCAATTTAATTGCATTTGAATGCCTGATCCCTGGGCTGCTCTGTGGAGCCAGGTAGCTGATGATCAGGAAGCCACTCTTTGCAGTCCAAGATTGCAGCTGGAAGCTGCTGGAACGGACTAAACGAATAGGAGTTGTTAAAAAATAGAGCAGAGGCTGATACACATGAGCTGTAAAAGACTCTCTTCAAATTCTCCCTCCTGTAGAAGGAAGTAAGTGCAACTCTTGCTTTCTAGAAAATCTCACGAGACCACAGATCTCCAGGGATTTTTTTTTTAAATTAAAAATAAAATATAGTTGCTTGTGTCATCTGAGTGCTCCCCCATACAGGACAGTATGTGGGGCTCCTTTGCAGTTCTTCTTTTGCTCCTTCTGAAATCAGCAGAAAAGCATAGCTGATTTGGGTGGAAATGCAATCTATACAAAGTTCAACTGGTTTTTCAGCCGAAACTCACAAGGATTTTATCAGTGGTCAAAGCCTCCTTCCTGTCTTATGCAGAATTTTCTATTAACCATAAAAGCTGTCTTTTTCCACATTATCCTATGTTCACAGAAATATTAGAGCTGCCATACCTAATCAAACCAGAGGTCCATCCAGGCCAGTATCCTTGGCTCCAGATGCCCCAGGGGAAGGTGCAGGAAAATTCATAATATCATTTCCCAGGGGAAGTATCTTCCTAATCTTTGGCAGTTTTTGGCTAGCTATTGCCCTGACCATGAGTGTTTATAATCATTATACACTTTTATCCTATCTAAGAGTTATCTATCATGTATGTTCTATTGTTTGAACTATTCCCTACGGGTTTAGGCATAAGGTCACAATAGGACAGAGGTCATGAGTCACAGTAGATCAAAAGCCATGGCGTGTCAAATGTTGTACTGTAATTCATACTCGTGTATACAGCACATATATAAAGTGATAGTTCATGCTAAGGCATTGCCTCACATTGCTCTACAGCTATAGCTCCCCTAAGAGTGTTATAATATGCTATTGACTTTCTTGTGGATTCATCATGCTGTGAATTATTTCTGGCCAGTGGAATGCATGGAGTTACCTTTTGGGTATTACTTAAGCAGGCGTCTTGTGATTGTGCCAGAGATCTTTTTTGCAGGAGTCAAGGTGTGTATTGTTTCCCTAGATTTTTTTATATTTTTTAAAGGAAAAAAAAAATAGGAAGGGGAAGAAGCTGAAGATTTACACTTTAGCTTAAAGATATACTGGGTATATGAAAACAGCTCTTTTTTTTCACTCCCATAAAAGAACTGATCCCATGGTCTCAGCAGGAATATGTATGTGAAGCCATATTCAATAAACCTTAGGTGTCACAATTTTTCTGGTTTTTTTTAAACTGAAGAAAAGGCAACTGCCACCTATAGTTTTGTCCCCATCATTCAATCTTTTAAATTTCCTGCATGTAGTTATTCATTTTTTTCCCCCCACATTCTTTGTTCTGTTCCTCTTGGAATAAAAAAGAGATAAGAAATAAAACAAAAAACACTGTAAATGATCCTCTTCCTAAGGACGCTTTACTCCTTCTAACAGTTTGACTTTTCACCTTTTGGGTGCTTAGTGGAAAAGCCATTACTTGCTTGCTGAGGAAAAAGCATTTAATGAATCACAAAATCATTCAATTATTCTTAAAAACACTTCACATCACACATCTTTTTCCAAGTAAAGTGTGCATTTTTCACATTTAAATGGTGCATAACTGCCTCATAGAATGTGTCCCTAGAGTTAGAGACATTTTAACAGAAAGGTTCCAGCAGCATACAGAGCAGTTTGATATATATAAGCATTAAAAACCTTGCATTAGAGATGCAGAATTTCCTCTTCTCTCTTCACTGTCTTTCAACAACATTTATGCAAAGTTGCCTTTCTGCTGTTGTGAATTTTCTAGCTTTGTGCTGAGCTGAGATCCACATGCTTTGTTTACTTCGGCTTGCTGCAGTACCACACGATAAAAATGAAGTAATAGTAAAGCTAATATGGAGCAGCAAAGCATTTAGAATGTTTGGGGAGGGGGTTGTAAATAAAATGATATTTTCTCTAGGAAGGGTAGTAAGATATTTTTTCCGAAAAGTATATTATTTACAATCTTTGAGTCTGATGCTGAGCTCTCACCACTTTTCCTGTGCTTTTATAAGAGAAGTGCTTTCTGCAGACTGCAGTAGCTGCCATTCCCTACACAACGTTTTCTTTTTAGGTTTTTTCCCTTTGAGGGTTTTTGGTTTTTTTAATGGACTTACATTGTAAAACTTTTTTTTTCTGTATTTAATGAAAATTTATTTTCTTTGCCCAACAGAATCAGGTGGCTGACTTGGTTTGCAAAACCAGCTTGAAGGTTGCACTTTTGCCAGGGCAAATGGGAGTCAGCCTGTTTATTTGAATGCTGGTATATGAGTCGTACCAGCTAAGGAGCTGGCCTTGAATTTGTAAACTTTCCTGCACTTTTATATCCCTGTGCTTTAAACAAGTAATTTTTTCCATAGCAATAATTTTTTCCTTTTCTTTTTTTCTTTTTAAATTTAATAGGAAAGAGTGGTATTTATACAACAGCTTTAGGCTAACTTAGCTATCTAACTTAGGCAGAGTTTTAAGAACTAAACCTAGGTGTTTGTACTTCCCTGTGTAGCTGGCAGGGAGACAGAGGTGCCGGGGGGCTGTAGGCAAGGGGAAAACTGCTGCAATTCAAAGGACTAAATCAGATGCCTGAAGTAGACAGTGTGAATAACCCTCTGGATGACTGGAATTATTGGACCACATTAGAGAGAGAGGAAAAAAGTGAGGCTGGCATGTGGTGAGTGTCCTACATATGGTATGTTGTTTATATGTGTTTTTCCGTTAGCATTTCTCTTTCCTTTGTTGCTCCACCTCCTCCTGCAGTCTCTCCTAACAACAAAGTTAATTCAAAAACTTCTGCAGTCGAAGGAAAGTTTTCAGACCTATGCCGCTCTCAAAAGCATAAAACCCAGGCAAAATGAGTTAGCTCTCTTTCCCATTCTCTGCCTTGCTTAAACAGTGCCCTGTGTGTAATTTTCTGTTTCCTTTGATTTCTTTGGAGCCGATAAGGTGTGGGTATGTGTTAAAATCACTTGTCATAAAATTTACCATAATTCACCTCCCAAGACTGTGTTTTATACTCACTCAAATATCAATACTTTTTGCAATAACTGGAAAGAAGAGGTGTCAATAAGATAGGCACACACCCTTCATACTGTATTAATTCCTTTGGTCCAGTCAAATCCTGCTCTTATCCAATGTAGCTTCAGGGGGAAGCTCCCTTGTGCTGCAAAAAGCAGGCTCCACCTGGTTCCGATTAAGTTTGCACTGGTTGGATCTGCCCAGTGATGGCGTAAGAAAATATGAAGCAGAGAAGCCTGCAATTGAAGCTGTAGATTCATGGCCTATAAAACTAAAAGGCTATTATGGTCATCTATTCAGTCTGCCCCCCAGTGAAAAGGGCACCAGAACTTTTCAGAATTACTCTTTTTTGTGTGCGCACGCGTGTGATTTTAACAGAAAAGAAAAAATCATACCTCTTGATTTAAGCCTTCCAGAGTGTGTCTCCAACTACATCTTCTTACCACTGGCTTCTGTTACACCTTTTTCACCAGACTGAAAACTCTAGTGTTATCAAATTTCTGTTTCTCACATAGTTATTTATAAGCTGTGATCAAGTAGCCTTTTAAATGTCTCTCTGATAACCTAAATAGATTGAGCTCCTTGCGTCTTTCATTACAGGGAATGTTTTCTACTCCTTTCATCATTCTTGTTGCTTTCCTCTGAACCTTTTCCAATTTTTCAACAACCCCTCTTGAATTGTGGACACAGTGTTTCCAGAACAGGTTGCATCTGTGCCAGGGACAGAGGTAACACAACCATATTGTATGTTTATCTGGTGATGTGCTCTTTGGTTGTTTCAGATTCGGGTCTACCCTCTTGTACTCACAGCTCTTTGCACTGATTATCTGCTCTGCAGGCTTTTTCAGGCTGTCTTCAATCTGTGGGCAGGGTCCTTACCCTGTAGCAGTCGCAAAGTCTTTGTTACTAGAGCAGTGTCTTATGTTTCTGTGGATCGAGATTTACCATTTGTTTGAATGTGGCCAGTTTCCTGAGCAATCTGAGTTCACAGTGACTTGGCTGGCTCTCTATTTACTCATCTTCCAATAATTTCAAATGCAAACTTTCTGAATGTATTTTTTATAACTGATAGAAGAGTCACCAATAGAAAAAAAAGATAGGGTCCTGCATTTGTGGATCATTGTTAAAATAAGCACCTCTGGTTACTTTCCCCGCCTTGCTACATGCTTGAGACTGAGATTTGATTCTATTTAATAAGTACAATATTGATTTTAATAATTTTTGATCAAAATATTATGATTAAAAACTAAAAAACTTTCCAATATTCTTCTACATATTTAATAGTACTAAAATTACCCTTATCCTACCAAATTTATACTCCTATTAAATGATATCGATTTAACTTTGGCAAGACGATTTTCCAGAAAATTCTGTTCTCCCTGCTTCACTTGAAATGAACTAATGTTCCTAGAAACTGTTCCTTGTTTTGCTTGAGATCAATGTGTGGTTGAAATGCTTACAGACATTTAGGTCATCACATTTATTCTTTTTAACTATTCACAAAAATTTTTGCATAGTTCTCTTGAACCTCCCTAGTTCTCCAAGACATACTAAAAATCCTCACTCACCATGCAGACTTCTCTGCCAAATGTATTAAAATACCTCCATGAAAATTATTCAGGTCTACTGATTTTAAAAATGTCTGGTTTTATTAGCTGCTATTTAACATTCTCCTGTGCAACTACTGAAACAGAGCTTCATCATACTCATCCGATATGAATACATCATTTGACTTTTCCCCAAAATACAGAAGAAAAGTACTTGAGAATGTTTTTTCTTTTAAATGTTCTAACAAAAAGTCCTAGTAATTTCCACTTAGTAATGGAGCAAGACAATTTTTCGAGTTTTTTGTTCGTAGTAACATTTCCAAATCTCTTCATATTGTCCTTATCTCTATTTTCTCTTTGTAATATTTGGCTTTAAAAATGCTCTTTAATTCCCAGCTTCTAATTTACCTTATTTGCTACATTTCCCCTGCACCTCCCTTTTGTTTTTTGGGGTTTTTTAGTAGCTGCCTTCACATTCAATGTCATTTTATTGTTTTCAACAAATGAGTAGAAGATTTTTTCCTTCATTGTGACTCTTTTTGACATGTCCTTTACAATGTGTTTAGCAGACTGAAATTGTCAGTCAAGTATTTCCTTTAATACTTTCTTCAAGTAACTGTTTCACACTCACTGTCAAATTTGTAAAAGCTGATTGTCTTAAATCAACAGATATAAATATTTGATTTTAAGTAATTTTCTCATAACAAATATAATCAAGTTTTAGCTATGTGCACATAAGCAATTAATTTTTTATTGTCTGATTCCTCTGTCACTCGACTGAGGTCTAGTAGAGAATTCCTCTGGATGCAGTTAGAGAAATTGACATTTTTGATTTGTTTAATGTAACTAGTATTTTATTACGGGCACTCTGAGGTTACCAGTTTATGTTAATACTATTCCATACCTCATAAGCATTTTTCTTTGTTAAGATATTTCATGACCGGATGAAAGAAACACAGACTTTTAAAATTATTTAATTTTGACAGCATTGTCAAAATTTTAAAATGAGGCATATAAAGTGAAATATAAAATGTCAACCTGATTCAACTACAATTTGGATCATGGCTTCAAAATAAAGTGTGGTTTTAAAAATATTGGCACAGTTACTGAGAGGTGTGAAAGATTTAACACACAGAAGCCATTTGGGTTTTTTTGTTAGGAGTAAAGTGTTAACTTGGAGTCACAGTGTTCTCTCATAGCCTCTGTTTATTTACAGTAACATATGCAGATTGCTCACTTCAGTGCTTTAAGCAGAAATACAAAACATACTGAAAATGCAGCTACAATTATAACAAATTATAAAATTCTGGAAATCGGGTCTGAGGTTCCAGGCTCTTTGAAATCAGTAGCGCTCAAACTGTTCGACTTCCAGTAGTTTTCTTCATAAAATGCTGTTCCATATTATAATGATTTAACTTGCCACTAGCCTCATTCTGAAGTTCACTAACTGGACCATAACACCCAATTACCTCACCCTGACTTAATCCCATTCTTAAAGAGGGTGAAACCTATTAAAAATGGTATTAAATAAGAATGCTTTCAGGGAATGCATCTCCTAATTCTTTCTACGTGATTCAGCAGAAGCATTTTTAAAAATAAATACTGCTTTTCTATTTGCGTCCCGAGCACGCTATTCTTAATGACAGACCTGAAGTGAATGGTTACAGCATACATTTCTAATTTTAGCTATAGCTGCCTTATAATTATCTGATTTAATTTCTTTGACCCTTTAGCTTGCCTGTTTAGATGCAAAGCTCTCCTGTTGTGCATGTCACCTGACACAAAAGAGCAAAGATCTCTGTAGAAATCCTAATAAAATATTATGGGTAATTCAACGAGTCACTATCTAAAGATTATTGGTGAGGTTTTACATATTTTATCAGCAAGAAATAATATATTACCTGTTCTCAGCAATTTTTTTGCCAGTACCTTATGAATGTACAATACTGACTTTTTAAGTCACAATATGTCAGTTCAGAAAGGAAACACCAAACATATTTGGAGAATAAAATCACTATTAAATGGATTAACAATAGATTTGGCTTCAATGCAATAAATCCAGAGAGACTCTGCAAACACAGGAACTAGCTACATTTTCTACACAGATTTATTTCCTACTATTTAATGTACATAAAACACATGAATTTAATTTGGTATTGGTATTCTTTACCAAGAGGAGAGTCAAGAAAAAATCCATACAACCATCCATGAGTGTAATGTTAAATATAAGAAAATAGCATATTGTACCAATCAGACAAGAATTCACACCAAAAGGGTTATTAGGGGATGTTCACATTGATTTGGGGGAGGCCAAGGTTGACTGGGCCTGGGGGCTAATACCCTACCACCAGTACGGAATAGTCCTTGAGGCTACGTATCTGGGAAACTGGACTTTCTCTGCTCATGCTCTTTCTGATCAGATTTGTCTTTTTCTGGCAGCTTTTGCCAGCAATCAGATTCACTGGAAACATAAAAGAGAAAATGATTGCTGGAGCTGTGCTGAACAAGCTCAGCGTTATCTTTCTTCTAGCTCTGTTTGCCCATATGCACAATGAAAGGAAGCTGGCGGAGGTCCTGGTCCAGGAAAAGAATTAGGGGCTTTATCATCAGACAATAAGCTGAGCAAATTACAGACCACAAACTACTTCTCTTCAGAGTACCCCTGAAGGACTCGTGGCTGAACTCGGTGCCTTAGAGCTAAAAGGAGGAAGTACATGGATGTTGTAAAGATGAGTAGCCAGACAATGAGGGATGATTGTGCAATGTCTACTGTTGAGCACTGGGCAAAGAACACATCAAAAAGTCTAAAATTCTAGAGCCCTGAAGTCCTGCTAATTTTAATTAGTTTCAAAAGCTGCAAAAACCCATCATACTTTCTATTCCAAAATTTTTGGTTGTTCACATAATAATACTCCAAAGGAGTTCACATGGAATATCTAAGGCATATAATGAAGCCGTTAAACAAGAAGAGAACTATTTGTTTAATAGTGGTTCCATTCAATAAGAATCAATGAAAGAGGATTTTAAAACCAGGGAGTTATAAACCAAAAGGACTTGCGTATCCAGTGAAATAAAATCTTTCTGCCCTTTGTTATCATACCATCCTTCCTCAGATTCTGGTTCAAGGTGTACAGGGGAGAGATTTTAACACTATATCCTGTAAAATTAAAAATCACGAAGCAGATCTTTGACAGAGTGACTGAACTCCTTTGAGGTTTTGAGATGATTTTGGAAACTTGGAAGGAGTCCAGATTTTTGCTAAGTCTTTGTTTTCAATCCAAAATAATCTGGAAATAATACCTGTAACATGAATGATATTAATGTATACCTGTAAAAAGTACATAAACTGCTGGAAATATGTCTGCTTAGTCTTCTCAAATAACAATATGAACCTCATCTTAACATGATCACCTCACACAAATACTTTCAAATGCCAAACTCTTTGAGTGTTATTTAAATGGGGTTTTTTTCCCAATATAAGTTGAAGTGCACACAGAAAGAGATCTGAAAAATATTGAGCAGAAATCTAATCCACCAAAAATCTTTATGGATAAACTGTTCCCCTAGTAATCCCTCAATCTATAAACACCTCAATAAGATATCTAGAGAAAATAGTTTGAAATTCTTATAGACTCTGCTCCTCTGAAGATGCTGCAAAGCTGGTCTACTGACACTGGTTAACTAGTTACATAAGGAACCCGAGAATCATAAGCACTGCTCAATTTGCTGAAATGAGAGGCTTTCTTCTTTTCCCTGCCTCTAGCTTGAGGATCAAATTTTCCATACAAATTGGCACGGTGTGGTAGATTTTCCCTCTGCTATTCCATATCCTTGATATTCTCTGCGTGGGGAACTGCCACTAATGCCAAAGGGATGCTTGGCTCGTTGTGCTCTCCCGATAGCTACTTCAGAAATGCTGTTAGATTAAATAGCAAGGGACAGCAGCGTTTTAGCCGTGATCCATCAGGCGGATCTGAGAGGAGCCGTTTGCCCTGAGAGAGGATAGGCTTTCGAGACATATGGTGCTATAATGGGGGGGTGGGGATTTTTCAATTCCAATCCACCCATTCCGGATGAGAGAGACTGAGCTAATACCCTCGTGTATGGTGCACTGCATCTAGCTACGGAAGTAGCGTTAGGGTGGAATTTATGGACTCTCTAAATTGTTTGCCAGGAAATGTTTACTAGCTATGCACAATAAACGACTGTGAAAGCGTATTCCTGTGTTTAATACGATACGGTTTTTTCCTTATATTTGGGTCATACTATTATGATACCAATAAAGGAAACTTAAAAAAAAAAAGCAGAAAAGGAAACAAACAAGGAATGTATGTTCAAATTTATGGAACTTCATTTGGGAATGTCTGATTGACTACAAATTGTACAGTGCAAACTTACTACCAGGACCCCTGGATACACGCCATGCCTTCCATATTAGAAATTAAATATATGAATTTTTCTTAGATCAAAATATTCTCATCATCAACTCAAGGTATGTTTTTAAAAAAGCCTCATTACCACAGCTGCAGGGGGTCATACGTAATGAAATTAGCGTACATATGTAAGAGAAGATTACCTACCAACTTACCAAAATGGATACATAGCTTCACAATTTAGAAATTAAACAGGCAGTTTTGGATCACAGGAGTCTTGGAATTTTGCTCTGGGATGTGACTCTGTCTTCCATGTAGATCACTGTTGTACCAGGGACTACTGTACAGTTTTATAGGGTGTGTTAGATTAGATACATTCCCAAACATTTTTCTCTCCTAGGAAGCAAAGACAGAACTTTCTCTGGCAATCTGTGCAAAAAGCACTTTCTGCTCCTTCATTTGATTTAATGTGAGGCTTCTATTTTAATATAATGCATCTAAGAACTGTCCTTGTTAATAAAAGACGGTGGGCACTAACCTAATTTGTTTTAATCGTACAGTGTTTGAGATTGGAGGTAAGCTTGTACTTTTGCATGACTGAACACCTTTCAGCATACACATATGTGTATTTATACATCCAGCATGCTGCTCATGATGGGATTTTCAAGTTTAGTACCTTTGTAACAATGCAGTTTCGTGGTTTCTACTTGCATTTTCTGCAAACAAGAGTAACTACAATAGACAGACATACCTTCCCCCTTGCTTGCTATGAATATAACAGAGGAGATTAGGGGATAAAAATAAGAAGCAAAGAACATTTAAAATTAGACATATCAACTTCTATAGCAGATCATTTAACAGTTTTAGTGCAATAAAAAAATGCAAATTCATTAGCAAAATATTTTATCCACCAGGCTTGTTTCAAAATAAAATTTTCAGTAGTGTTGGTTGGTTAATTTTTTTTTTTTTTTTTGTAATCACAAGGAATAGTACCTAAGTTTCCTGCACTTTTTAAAACTGCTATTACAGTCTAACAATGAAGTTGAGCCTGTGAGGTCGTTGGGGAAAAGACTCAGCACTTCCTCAAAGTCAAGTATGAAGACAGTTCTTGTTGTAAAACAGTTAAAGGGTGAATTGTTTCTTTAAAATGTTTTCAGAGTCTCTACCAAGCTGATCACAGTAGTAAAAGTATATGAAGAATACATTATTTCTAATACTACTAGGGGTAAAATGCAGTAATAATAAAGAGGCACTTCAAGTCATCTTAGTACAGCAAAATTTGCTTCTACAAATGGGAATGTGTAGATTTGGATGCACTAAGAACACATGATTCATACCGTGGGATATTAGTTTTGATCCAAACTTCATTGTTTCAAGCAAAAGAGGTTTATGTAAGAGGTTTTTTTCTTTTATATAATAAATATCTGTCTCAGCTTAAACCTATTGCCTACAATTAGTGAGACAAAAAAAGCGAAATGCTTCAAAGGCAGTTTACCTGGACAGTGTCTGTTTTATTAGTTTTAATCGGAGTTGCATTGGGTATCGAGAAGGAAAAGGCACGACTTACAGCATAACACAGCCAAGAAGCTGACATGTCTCGTGCCTTTCTCTTCCATTAGAGACATGCTATGCCTCCAGATGCTGCAGTCTGGATTTAGGGGCATACACTGCTCTTGCACAAGTAAGAGTTGCATATGTTATGAGTTAATTTCGTTTTGTTGTGTTCTTTTGCACATGGCGTTTTTGAAACAGTTAAATGGAAAATATTTTTAGTTTACCATCTTGTATTGAAATACACTTGGATTATTAAATAAAATCTAAATCCCTAAGTGATCCATTCTACAGCTTAAATGCACAAATGCTTAAAGTTCATGGACAAATTACCTATGAGGGAATTACAAATCCAGACTGTCCCCACATGCTGTACTTTGCATTTGTCTCTCAGTCAGCTGAAAAGTATGCCAAATAATACACCTCTTCTTACAGCTGACTTTCACTAAGCCCACAGTGCTAGATATTTTTCATTTGAAAAAAAAGGACATACGAATAAATGGACTTCACGCCTTTATTGTGAGCATCTAATTTAAATGAAATATATGAAGATGCATCAAAGGAAGATGACTACTTAAAGTGTTTCAGTGCACCAGAGTCCAATATGTAAACTTAGATGATGTGAAAGTTCCTCAGATAGTCCCTTACTGGAATACTTTATTGAACCCAACCTGAGACCTACCCCATTGTATCAAAGGACATGCAAGTGGGATGCTTAATAAAGCATGACAAATACAAATATCTTGGAAAGGTTTCTTTCAAGAAGAACTATAATATATTCACAGCTCATCAGTAGAGATGCATTTTGTTTCGGGGAAATAAAATTAAAAATTAGTTTGTGCAAACATGGCTTTGGAAGGTGTCAGTCTCACAGTATGTCACTCGGAGGTTTCCTCATGACAGTTAAGAATTTACCTATGTTTTTTAGTGTTACAATAGTTTCCCGAATCTTTGAGACTTTTTCTGCAAGTTAAGCACTTCTTGGCATATATTTTTTAGGGAAGTCTAACTTGCTTTTTTTTTTTTTTAATTTTTCTCATTCTTTCACAAGACAAAACATTTGCATCTAGAAACACCCTCAGTTTAGTCTAAAATAATAATTCCAAAGAATTGTTACTTTGCATTTAATTTCTCCTATCAAGTATCTGTTGTTAGCATTATTTGATATTAGATTTTGGGGTGCATGATGCAGCTATGCATTAGCAATTTTTAGGTCTTTGTTTCCTATACCTATTATTAATTAATGTTGCTATCCTGAAAATGTTTCTAGTCAAACAAATCACCATGAACACAAATAGGACTCTGTAAAAACACAGGATTACTCCCATGTGAAACTAGCGAAATGAATAGACCCCGAGCTCTGCAGGGCAGTGAATATCTTTCTGTTCTGAATACTAGCTAGTTAGGGGTTTCTGCTCCAAGTCTAGAGTTCATCACACTATAAATCATAGCAAACACACCTGCAAAGTAAATAACATAATCCCAGCAGCTATTAAAACCTAGAGATTTTGTAATTATTTTTTCTTGCTGCATAGATACATGCCTATGTGTCTTTTTCTCCCTTCAGAGAAAAGAAAATTAGGAACTACTGCAAACACACACTGTGAGAGCAGTATTATACTCATTAACTTGTAAAAGAGATGACAAAAATTAGTGACTTATCACTCTCCCAATGATGGAGGAAGAGTTATGAAATATGCCCCCTGCTGCTGGTCCTGCAAGGACTTGGAAATGTCAGCCAGGAGACAGTAAATATTTCACATAGTGGTATGTTTTTGTCTCTATTTCAGTCTTTTTACTGTAAGCATACTGTGTACTTACCTGGTTGATGGGCGTAAGTCTTAGCATAAATATTTTGATGAACAAAGTTTTCAATCATCTGTATTTTTTATTCTGGGTGACTGAGACTTGAAGTATAATCAGCAAAATGATAATTTTGCAGCACAGTTAGCCGCAAACATTGTTAAAAATAAGGAATGATGAAAATGCCCTTCACCTTTCTTCCATGCACAACAGTATCTGTATTTTCAATGGGGACTCCAGTAAAATGTCTTTTAAATGCATACACAGATCAAAATCCACAATGTGAATTGTATCAAACAATAAAATGATTAAAGTGTAAAATACAAGCCTTTTTTTCCCTCTGTGATCAGTAATTTTATGAGGAAAATGGACTGAGTGTAGCGTGTAATTGTCAAGATCTGGAGACAACAAAATGGAAAACATATTTTTCAGGCATTATTGATTTGCCTGCATATGCATTTTGAGTACATTTCTAAATACAAATGAAAGATATGTATTATTAAAGTGCTCTACAAAGCTTGTCATAGCTGTTTTCTAGTTCAAGTGTTCTAAAGTGGAGAAAATACTAGAAAGAATAAAAAAATGTTAAATTGCAATACAACATGCAGATTGGGAAACAAATAGTATTGTGCAAGATGGTTCCGTTTGAAAATAAATTACCTATTTAAAAGTTTTGAATATGACTTCTGGGATTTTTGAGTATCTAATGTGAAATGCAAGTTTCCCATAGCTCAAATTCTAAGAGCATTCCTGAAACATCATAGCCCAGGTGAGAAGCCTCAAGTACATTCACAATTTTAATACTTCATCAGTTTATTTAAATTAAATAGGAAACATAAGATATTTTACTAGTTACAGTGGACTGGCAATACAAATAACTTTTAATGATGTAATGCAAACTTGTAAATCATTTTCAGTGAAGGCCTCATGGCTCAGCACAACTTTTCTGTAATATACTAAATTGCTGGCATAACTTTAAAATTTGTAATACTTGGAGATCGTGAAAATAAGAACAGAAGCCATATGTATGTGGAAGAAGTAGCTGAAAATACGGACTTAGGCTTAAAAGTTTTTACAGATCTGTAGAATTTAGATACTACAGTCTTTAAAGCAAAAATTGTGTCTGATAAGTGTTAAACCATGGTACATGTAAGCTCTATAGAGAGTGAAATGGAAGTACACCACAGAAATGCAATGTTAAAATTATGTGTTACACATTGTTGTAGCACAATTTCTCAGAAAAAAAATGTTTTTATGACAAAGTATTGTAAAGATACTGGAATACCATAGGTTTACGAATGGTAAATGAGATTATAATCAATTTTAACTAGTTAGGGATTCAGTATTTTTGACTAGTCAGTGAACAATCACTCATTTTCTGTGCTAGGATTTTCAGTTCAGGCATTCAAGCATCTCTGAAATGATGCATAATCCCCAGGCTTTATTACCGCTTATATCTGTGGGTTTAAATTGCAGCACAGGTACCAAGAGAAACGAATTATATTGCTTCAGTGGGAGTTAAACTGGCAAAAATTAAGGAAAAAAAAAAGGCTGAAAATAAATCTACATCTGTTGTGAATCTGGATTGACTCTAAGGTTAAATGATGCCTGCATTCACCAAATTGCCATGGAAAAATACGAACTGATCATAATTACAGTAGAATAAAACTTTGTCCCCTTGCTTTGGTAGGCTCTTGAGTACAATAAAAACCTTGGCTAAAAGAAACTGAATTCATATTTGTAAGCTTTCCCTTTGACAGTAAGGAAAATATTCTTAAATAGTGTAAATTGCCATCCTTTTGCTGACTTCAGCAAAGTTATGGCAATTTGTATCACTCAAATGGTGGTCCCCAAGTATGACTTATCTATCTGATTTTATTGTAATATGTATATTGCAAATATGAAAACCACACACTAGAAAGAACAGATAAGAATCCTACTTACATTCTGATAAATATTCAGGAAGGTGGTTCTTTCAGTCTCCAATGTAAAAAATCAGAAAGACTACAAAAGTCCCGAAGAGGAGGAATTGTACACTGGTTCGTTCAGGTCAATTTTACATGATCTCTTTCCCCATAAATGGTAAGTTAAAAAACCAAAAACGACCCACCAGCAAAACCAAGAAACACAAAGTGAATGCAAATAGTAGCCCATACATGAAAATATAAATGATGTTCCAAACTGTGTTGGCTCCAGATGTTTTTATGAGTTAAACAGTTTACTGTTTTCACATATTTAAAACATTCTGTTTTTTTCACTTGATGTTTATAACCTTTGGGCAAACTTGCTGGCATTGATTTAAGTTATGCTTTTGTACCACATGTAGGTTAAACACACATTCTGAAAAGATACAATGCGAACAAGAATTCAATCGTTAATATTGAGAGTTAATAACTGCTTACAATTTTTCCAGCAATTAGTCTCAGTTATTACTGAGAAGCTTTGCACTGAAGCTATAACTAAAAAGTTATATTTTTTTTACAAAGGATGCTATCGTATAGCCATAGGTATTTGGTAACTGCACAGAAACTTTCTGAATCATTTCAGAAAGTGCTTGAAGCTGTTTATTTGCCTTAACATTAGTTGCCTATATTTGCATTCTCCTTATATAGTTTAAAATGAAAGCATAAAGCTCTGCAAAGAACTGCATTTCCAGTTCATGCATGCTTAAAGCTGATTTTTAAAGAAGTAGTAAGAACACTTGATGTAGGACTTGCGAACTTATTTGGGACCTCAGAAGCCCAGGGAAGCACATTCCTGATCAGTCAGATTTGGTGATGAAGCTATTGACAAACACGGAGGTGTGCCATTATAGCTTTGCTATTGCATTCTTCTTTTTCTTCTTCTTCTTCACCTTTAGGAACCTCTCCTACCTCTTCCTAAAAAGTCCTATTTGGCTTGCATCTTATTTCTCTTGTAAACCTTATCTTTCTCCCTCCCCCTCGCACCCTCTCACTTTCTTCATTGTGCTTCACTTATTTAATTTTCTTTTTTTTTTTTTTTTTTTTTTTTTTTGGTCATGTGCGAGAAATCCTGTATGGCCATCCTCTAGAGCTAAGAAAAAGCATTTTTACACCGCCTTGGCTTCGGGACTTCCCGACCCCTTCACAGCTGTGGCGGTGTGAGGGCTCCAGCGGCGGCGGCCCTTAAAGGTGGGGTCCTGGCATTCCGGCCCCTCCGGTCCTGGCCCCCCCGACGGCGACTCGCCCCCGTGGCCGAGGCGGGCGGGCGGACAGCAGCAGGTTGGAGAGCGGCGGAGGGCAGCGGTGCGGTGCGGGGCGGTGCGGTGCGGGGCTGGGGGGCCGCCCCGCCGCTCCCCCGTTCCCACCTGGGGCCGCCCGCGTCCCCCGCCCGCCCCCGCGGCCCTTGGGCCGCCGCCGCCGGGGCCGCCGCGGGCTCGACGCTCCGCGCCTGTCGCTGCCTCGCAGTTATTGCTTCATGGCAGCGGCTGTTTGTGAGGGACAGCAGCACCCCTGGGCTGGCAGTCCGGCGAGTTCCCAAACTCAAGAGAGGTTCAGCCATCGAGATTTCTTTGTATTCCTCTCTTCTAATATTAGAACACATATTGAAACCATATACACAATGAAAAGCACAAAATATTTCATCAGTGTTGTAACTGTATATTTCCTTTATTCTGAAGAAATAACAAGTTTTGAACGGTGCACAGAGGCAGCAACTCCTGCTTTGGATGCTGCTCTCTTTGTAAAGACCGCGTTGTTACAGTTAAATCTAGAGACAGTTATTAAAAAGAGTTAGATGTCAGAAAAGGGGGGAAATCTTACCGTCGAAAGACTGCTGCAGGTTCCAGCTCAGTCTGAAACTGCAGGGAAAAGTGGAGCAGCTGCTGAACAAAAGTTTTAGATTTTTTTTTAAAGAAAGTCTGCAAAACTAATTTCCCACAAAATAGGACTCAATTTCCGTTTAAGAAACTAGCTCTTGCAAAAGTCATACAA
The DNA here is from genome assembly GCF_000738735.6 of Corvus cornix cornix. NCBI lineage: Eukaryota > Metazoa > Chordata > Aves > Passeriformes > Corvidae > Corvus > Corvus cornix. The sequence continues at coordinate 50,418,040 of NC_046333.1, forward strand.
TTGCTGATTTTTTCCACTAGCAATTGAAATTCATTTTATCTTTCGCACATGGACCCAAGAATTTAGACTTGCAGGAGCGAAATGGTTTTCCTTCTCTACTTTTTTTTTTTTTTTTTAACTTTGACTTGGGAGGAGGAGGAGCAAGGTACATCGAGCAGGAAGAGCTGAAGAGCAAAACCTTTCTGCAGTGGGCACCTCTTCGGTCATTGATCACTAAACGCGTTATCCTGATTTAAACCAGTTAAGAGCCGCCTTCGTGGCTACTGTAATTTCACTACATGCATGTTTAAAAATAGTAAAAAAAAAAAAAAAAAAAAAAAAGAAGACAGGCCCAGGCTGTCCAGGTTGTCCCCCCGATCCACTAAAGATATTTACAACGAAGCAAATGAAGATACGGGAAATAAACATAATGCGACTTCTTGTTTTGAAGGGGCAGGGGGCAAGAAGGGAAATTTCTCTTTCTGCAGCCAAAGCTGCTGGCACGGTGGGCCACGCAGGTTCGTTGCAGAACCAGCCGCCGATGCTGGGAAGCAGCGTGAGGCTCTTGAGGGCAGCCGGGGCAGCGCCGCGGCTCACCGCCAGTGCCGGGGCAGTGGGCGCGGGCGAACTGGGGGGATGACCCGCACCCGCACCGGGACCCTCGGTGCGGGGGAGCCCGGCGGGCGGCTCCGGCCTCTGCCCGCGCAGCCCCGCAAGCCGCCGCGGTCGCCTGCGCCCTCGCACCTGGGCGAGCAGGTGAGGTGCTGGCGAGAGCGCTTCAGCCCCGGGGAAACGGGGCGGTGGTGGCCCCTGCGCCCCCGCCCCAGAGTCACCCCCCGTGTGTCGCCTCACGTCTTTATTGTGCTCCCCCGCCCGCTGCCCCCGAGGGGCGGCAGGACCCCTAGCAGTCCGTCAGCCCCGACGGGGAGGTGATGGCCCTGCGAGGGCCGTGCGGCTGGGGGGCACGGCCGCCGATCCGCCCGGGGCGGGGGGGCTCCGGGGCAGCCGCGGCGGGGAGGCGCGGTCGGCCCGGGGGCAGGGACGGGCGGGCTGCGCCCCCGCGGAGCCGCCCCCCGCCAGGCCGCGGGCGCCCGGGGCGCGGGCGCGCAGCGCTGCCGCCCGCTGACGGAGCGGCTCGGCGCGGGGACGGCGCTGGCGTTTTGGAGGGAGTTTTGCATGTGGTCAGTGCTGTGCTGCTGAGCCAGCCCCCAGCTCACATTACACACTACTGTATTTATAACCTCTCGAAGCTGTTTCCCCCTTCAAGCAGTTCTCTGGGACCACCTTCTATTGGCTTCAACCTCTCCCACTTCTTGACATCTGAGCGGCTCTGAGAACGGCTCATCTAGGTCCGAGTGTTTATGCAGCGGAGACTGGCCACTAGGGCTAAAGACCTGGATTATCTGAGCTCAGCTGCCTGCTGCAGAGTCTGTCGGTGCCGTTTTGGAAAAAAAAATCCCAGCCCCGATCTGTTTACAGTGAAAGTTGACAAAGGGTGGTGAAGTTGGATCTTTCCTAAACTCTCCTGCCTGGAACCTGAGACTTGCATGCCATGGATCACACACTCTTTGGCTGCCTGCGCAGCCCTCATGCCACTGCGCAGAGCTTGCACCCTTTCTCCCAGTCTTCTCTTGCCCTGCATGGAAGATCTGACCACATGTCCTACCCTGATCTGTCTTCTTCTTCTTCCTCTTGCATAATAGCGGGATACCCCAATGAGGAGGGCATGTTTGCCAGCCAACATCATAGGGGGCACCATCACCATCACCATCACCACCACCACCACCACCAGCAACAGCAGCACCAAGCTTTGCAGACGAACTGGCACATTCCTCAGATGTCGTCTCCTCCCGCCGCGGCCAGGCACAGCCTCTGCCTTCAGCCTGACTCAGGAGGACCTCCGGAGCTGGGCAGCAGCCCTCCCGTCCTGTGTTCGAACTCTTCCAGCCTGGGCACCAACACCCCCACGGGGGCAGCGTGTGCGCCAGGGGACTATGGCAGGCAGGCTCTGTCCCCGGTGGAAACAGAGAAGAGGTCCGGCAAAAGGAAAAGCGACAGCTCAGGTAAAGGCTCGCGCGTTCCCCAGCGGGGCGGGATCCCGGGTGGCGGGTGTCGGGGGAAGCGGCACGGTCGGGCCCCGCGGACCTGCCGCCGCTCGGCTGAGCTCGCTTAGCCCGGCTCGTTTGGCCCAGCTCGGCTCGGCTCGGCTGGCCCGGCTCGGCTGGCCCGGCCACGGCCGCCGCCGTGCTCTCGCCGCCGGCTGACACCGGGCTGCCGGTTGCTCCTTCCCTCTAACGCGCTCTCGGGATCTCCATCACTAACGCAAGCTTTATTAAGGCTACGCGGGGAAAAATAAAGAAAAAATCCAGCACGTGATAGAGTATGAAGTCAAGGTGGTGGGGGAGAGTTTCCTACAGCCAGGGAGAGAAACGTTTGTAGTTTTGGTGCGGTTTTCAGCATCTGGTCCCGCGTCCCCCTCCCCCCTGCCCGATACGACACCTCTGCTTCAAAATTCAGAATCCAGCGCGCTCTTTCCCCTCCGCCCCTTCGCCGTGCAGTTGACTGCGGCTCCGAGGCGATTGCACAACGCTTGGAAGCACTGCCGTGAAAGCGGGGATTCGGGAGAGGAGCTGATGCCTTGCTACCCCGTAGGATCTGAGTGAGCCTGCATCAAATCCTCAGCGTGGAAGGGCAAAATTTGGAGTCTGTAAAGCAAACGGGTGAATGGGAGTTTCAGAAAGCTGCTTCACTTCAGTTTGCTGGTGGCGGGGACAGACGAAGGGAAGGAGCTGTCTGACTTTTAAAATCACTGTAATTCTTACTTAAAGGCAAGCATAGAAACATGTAGATTCACAGTCATTCTAGAGTGATAATTTGGCATCAATGAATGTGCAAAAATCCTTGACATTATCTCTGCTTTCTAGAATAGCAAAGCCTGTCTAAGTCCCACTCTGACAAAAGCCACTCGGCAAAGGCAACACAACTGATGGGACTTCCATTAGGGCACACATGAACTGGCGGGTCACCAAAAACGTAGTGAGACAGGCAGGAGGCACTTGAAAGAGAGGGCTCAACAGACTGAAAACTCAAGAACTGGCATAGCAAATTATTTGTTATCACAGAAGAGAAAGTGAAAGGCTTTGTACGATATATATGAAGTTCACAACTGAAACCATCACCTCTTTCACTCAAAAGGTTGTAAACTTGGTAGAGTGTAAGCAACAGAAAGCATTTTAAAAAATAATCCTCAAGAATACCATCAATTCCTTCATTGTCCATTACATTAGCAAACGTTTGCAGTAATTCAGAATGTATTTAGCTGAATTTTGTATTACGTAGCTGGTATAGTTGCTAAAAACTCCTCTTGAGTTTAAAAGCTGTATTTAGTTCAAACGCTGCTGGTAAAAGCTTTTGTTTTGTCTTCTTTACCTTCAATGAGACAAAATGAATTATCTGATTTCGTGAGGTGTATGAAGAGTCCCTGTTATAACTGCGAAAATAACTGGATGTCTGCTGGTGTAAGGATTGATTGTATTTGTCAGTCTATTTAATGCTAAAGGAAAAAAGGAAATCGGTCCCTTTCACTGTCAGGGAAGCATCTGAATCACTTTCTGTTTATTTCGTTCTGCAATGCAAACCAAAAAAGCACCAGTGGGGAAAGTCCTAAACCTTACCCTGAAGTGACTGGAGTCTTCCACTGGATTAGTGGACAAGAGGTCGAGCCTTTAGCCATGGTTACGTTTATCTTGCAATGTACTTCGATCCTCACTTTCTAAGGCTTTCTGAAGATCAAGGTAACTATTTCCTCCTCCCTTCCGCTAAGAAAAAAATATGACCGTTTACACAATTGTGAATCTCTCAAATTGAAAATAGATGTCTTTTGACAACAACTGCGTAGCTGCTGTATGTTTGGTTTTTCTTCAGGAAAGCCCTGTATTTTGGACTGAATATTTAACCACACCCCTTTATTAATCCTGATCTCTGGTGTTAGATATTTAGTGCCCTTCTAATATATGGCAGCAAGAACTATTTTTAATTTGCTGTGTTTCTTTATTTGTCATCCATAATTGCCCCTCATTTGGTTGAACATCCTCTCCTTTATTTCTCATTAATCTTTTTTTAAAAAACAAATTACTGTGCTTGAAAGAATTTCATCCATGCCTTCATCGTACTTGGAACTACTTCAATAGACATTTGTAAAAAATCCTAATAGTAAATAACTAAGGGGTGAAGAGAGAGAGAGACTGTTTTAAGTTTCAGTGCCAGCTTTTTGAGACAATTATTAATGCTCCTGCTTAATTTACACGTATATTTCCTCTTCTTAAGCATATAACTTAAAGCCACAGAATACTCAGTGTTTTCTTGAACTGAATCTGTTCTGCATTTCAGAGCTGAATTAACCTTAGGCTACCCCTTCCTTGCACTACTTAGCTTTTGTTTCTGTGTGTTTAAGATCATAAAGCTGAGTTTGTAGATAGTTTAAATAATGTAAAACATGATCGTTCCTTGTATCATTTATCGTCTAAACAAGTAACTGTTTCTTAGCTGTATAGCTACTCTGAAAATTTACCAGAAGGTATACCCCATTTTACTTATTTGTTATGATGGCGGGAAAGCAACTTTTTAAAATTATAAACAGAAATCCAGAGGGCAAGCAGAATTTCGTACAATGGACTGTGTGTTTTTCCCTGGAATTCACATATTGCAAAGGAATGGGAGGATATAGAAATATTTTCCTCTAAGCTGTTACAGTTTCATTTGGGATTGAGAAAGCAAAGTGAAATGTGCTCTCATGATAGTTTTATAAACTGACCTAGTTTTCTTTAGTCCTAACCCAGGTTTTAAGCAGTCTGGGAAGTTCCCTTTGAAGATATTGAATAGACTGCTACTGAACAGGGTGAAATTTTCTACTGTTCTCATTGTAAAGGACTGGGAAATACAGCTTACGTAGTCATCGACCCCTGCTTGCTACAGCTGTCAGTGTCTCCAGGTTTTGTAGCTGCTCTCTCATTATCTGCAGAACATTCCTTTCAACCTGCGTAGGCCCAGAAGTGGGTCAGTAAAGTTGCCTGTGAATTGAGGAGTGGCGCATACAAATCTTTCTGTGTGAACGTTTTGCAGTGAATAATGGCATCTGCATCCTCACCTTTGTAACTCAGCTCTGCGTATGTCAAGGGTGTAGGAGTAGAGAGACAATACTAAATTTGAGGGTAGGTTACAAATAAAATTGCTTATTTTGAAGTGCATTAATGGTCAGAATTATCTGTGTGCTAATGAGGTGCGGATGAAAACCATGCTGAGTGTATAGAAAACATATTCTTGGAGTGCTATGTTGCTTTGTGGTATGAGTTATTCTAGATGGAATATTTTGAATTTTTCTAATGCCTCCCCTTCTCATTACTTGTCTGTGAGTTTCAGGGCCATTTTATTTCTGTTTATTATAGAGTAGGTTTTGATTCTTAGATAATGCAGAACACATCAGATGCAAACATACTACTGTGTTTTCCTAAGTTATGTCACTTAGGTCCAAGTTTTCTTAAAACTTCAGTCAGGAAAAAAGCACATTAAAGCCTATATAGGAAGTGCTATCTAGATTTACTGAGAAATATGAAAAAGGGTGAATCTGGTAGCCTTAAGGAAGTCTAAAATGCTATGGTGAAAAAAGATATCTGTACTGTGCTGAAAAGGTTGGGGGGAGGCTGAGTATTGTTGAAGGAGTTCTTCTAAGCACTACAGCTATTCAAACATTTAATTACAATAGATAAATATATAAGGAAATTGCATTCCTCTTAAAGTCTAATGTAATTAAACACTTGTGCCCAGACAGAAAAAGCCATTTTTTTAAAAAAAAGAAACCAAATTTTGCCATGGGAAAATGCTTTCTGTATGGCACAGGTTTCCAAGGAAAGGCTAGCAGGTAATAAAAATTATTCATATTTTTGACTGTATTTACAATAGCATAATTTAGAAATGCTTCTGAAAAAGTGTTTTAGGAATCCACTGTTTCAGTGGTGCAGTCCAGTGTTTCAGTAGCTGTTCTGTTAGGTTTTGTTCATTGACAAATCACATGAAAAAAACCAATACTTTGTTTCCCCGAGTTTTAATATTTTATAACCTACCTATTCTCAACATGCAAGCAGTAAAAAGTTACATTGCCAGGGAATTTATTTTAAATACATCCAAATATCATAAATCATATATACTTGTTTGAAATGGTTGCTAAAAAGCAGGTCATTTTGACAAATGGTTATAAATACTGTGAAATCATGAGTTTTGAGGACTTCTGATTGGTTTCTGAAACCTGTCAGTAAGAAAAATGAGCTGCACACTTGTAGTCAAAAAGCACTGTGTAACTGATTCATCAATATGTCTGTGCTTTTCAGTGTGGTTGTAAACAGAAGCAAGAAAAAATACATAATAAAGCATAGCTTTTCCAGAAAGAGTTAATTTGTTTGTTATCTGGTATAAAAGCATCACTTACACTTAAGAAAAACAACAACAACAACAAAAACTCTGTAGATTTCATAAATGAAACCATTTCAAAATCCGATGAGTAATAAACGAACTATTAGGAGAAAACTTTCAAGACTGATTGCATATCAAATGTTGGGCTTACTAGTGAGCTACTTGCTGAATTGTTTTAATAGGGGAGAACTTGCAAGAAATTCACTTTTGCTCTCAGGAAATATAATCAGGAACTTTTCTAAGACTAAAATTTGAAAGACTATTTTGGTGATACATTTTCAAAATTCTTTGCCCCAAGCCAAAGAAGAACTTTCTGTGGACAAAAAAAAGAAGAAATATGTATGGCTTCTAGTTATGCATTTCTGTCTGTTTGTATAAATGATTCAGTAGGATTTACACTTCTCCCTCTCCCCCTCCTCGTCAACCCACCCATTTGGAAACATTGGAGGGCCGATTCAAGCCTTCACTGCATCACAAATGTTTTTGTGAGAAGGTCCATTGACTCCAGTGGAACTCCTGAAGTGCTCAAGGTTTTTTTAAGCCATCGGAGCTTAATTCTGTTACATGGGGATTAAAGATTCAAACATTCTGGCAATATCTGGATAAAATGTCACTAAAAAATTTCAAAAAATCATAGTTTTAGTTAGTTACCTTTTAGGATTTTTAAACTTCTGTTACATAGTAGTGAAAGAAAAATGCTTTATAATCCTTGCAGATATTTACTGATGAAATGTTTGGATTGCCTGATTGTTTGAAAATTGCCAATTGAGCATTTTATATACACATTGAATTTTACCTACATTGCTTTTAACATCCTAGGATAAAATTTGTACTAACATATCTAGTATGACTTCTGTAGTATTTTGTAATGTAAGTAGTAAGATTGTGATTCTCCTTTTTTGTCTTTTTGCCATTTTTAGACATGCCAATTGTTTAATAAATGTTTTTTAATTGAGCCTGTTAATCTGCATATCATTTTCCATTTGGAAATACTCATTCTTTAGTAATGCGATGACTCGATATGCTGTATCTCAATTCCTCAAGCGTAGGATTGAGCTCTGTGTCTTGAAATTCAAGGGAAGGTAACATTATCTTTGCTTCTGTCCGCTGATACCCTAATATTGCTCACTGGATTTATTGCTTTCAAAGACACCGTTACTGGGCAGTATGAATGGTCGCCATAGCATGTTTCTCTCAGTAGCAAAATGTATTCTACCAAGCAGTGCTATAAGCCTATGGAAAGGAAGCAAAATAAATCTGGTTTCATCTGCTAGACTGAGCAAAGTTTAAACCCATCAGTAAAATGTAGTTATGGTGGGGTTGGGTTCAATCCTTATTTTTGCTATGCTACCCTGTGTCCTTGTTCTAATATACTTAAGAATGCAACTTGAAAGGATGTGAAAGGAAAGTCATATTTTTTAAATATAAATACTTGCATATGTCGCTAATAAGGTTTCTAACTGAAATAGTGTGGTGTTAGAGAATTTTGATAAATAGTGCTTGAGGCTACTTCATTACATCAGTGCACAGCTGGGCATTGAACCCAGTCCTATGATCTGTCTCGAGCCTGTGCCCTGTCCTTTTATGACTGCCCAACTTATACAATGGCCATACCAGTTCTTTCCTTCCATTTGTAAAGTGCTGTAAACTTTTATGGATCGAAAAGCTTTTGTGTGTGTGTGTGTGTGCGTACATGCTTTTTATTTTTAGTAGGCTTTAAAGACTTACAGATCTGCATCACGATTTCTCAAGTTCTGCTAGTTGCAGAGTACGAGCAAGATGGTGCACAGCCACCCTGCAGAAAAACTTTCCTCCTGCTACTCAGCAGGGCAATTGCATCACCTTTACCAGCATGAGCTGGGTGACTGCATATGTGGTCACAGCCAGGAGTCATTTGACTTCTGGGGTGAGCGTCTGGGCTCTTCCATGAGCATGTAGCTGTTTTTCTATTGTGTTTAA